>NC_040911.2:85763949-87194027 GCF_004126475.2 Phyllostomus discolor
TTGAGGGTAAGCCTTTCGAAGAGGTACTTCTCAGACCCGCCAGGGAGCTGGCCAGCCTGCGGAGGTTAGTCAGGTGGTTGCCCATCTTCTTGAGTTTCACCTCCTCATGCAGGAAGTCATTCTCCAGAAAGTCACAGAGATGAGGGTCTGTTCAGGTAGAATCCGGGGCATACATATCCAAAAGGGCCTGGTTCAGATTCTTCTCCATGGCACCTTCCATGGTATCCTGAGTTTATCCCACTTATCTTGGGCTGTAGTCCGTCCTGGAAGAGAATGCAGTCACTGTGCTGGTTTTGCATCTTTAAGAGACACTGGCACCCTTGCATTTCTCCTGGGCCAACTCACTGAAGAAGTGGTCTACACCCTCCAGAGCCACATTTACACAGTCAAAATGCCCAGAGAGAGGTAGGTACAGGAGGCCCACAGATGCAGGTTCACCAAGTGTTTGACAGCACCCTCCACCTCGGTGGAATAATTCTGACAAACTTGGGAGCTCATAGTTGTTTAGCAGTCAGGCGTTAAAAAACAGTGTTGCCTGATCCTAAGGGCTGAGGATGGCTGACATAGTCTTGCAGGTGGTGACTGGAAAAGAGGTTGGAGGGTGCTTGGAGGCTGGAAGAATAGGGCATCCCTGAGTCTATTTTGTCCAAACACTTTTGAAACAATGAGACAGTTTGGGGGACCGCCAAGGATACTTGACCCCTCAGTTTTACTTTTCCATATGAATTTTATTTTATTTTCTATTTTAAAAATGCATTTATTTATTTCCATCTCATTTCTGTACCACTGGTGCTTTCTTTTACCCGGATTATCACAAAATCCTCTTCACTGACCTATCTACTTTCTATCTTTTCCCACTGTTCCCTCATTCTTGTGGAACTTGGGTGATCTTTCTAGAAACAAACACATTTTTGTCACTTCTTTACAAAAATCTCTCAAAGGGCTTTTTTGTTGCTGTCGTTCTAAGACTAAAATCTAAGTTTAGAAGGAAGTAAAATCTTTTTCATATGTGTTTCCTATCTGCTGTCAAGGCAACCAGTATTTCCCCACCTATTTTCATTGCTCTCAACCCTAAATAGTATGTAAACTCCCTGAGGGATCCTGTCTGTATTTGTTATTGAATATCTAGCAACTAGCCTGGTTTTTGTTCCATGGTAGGTACTTAATAAAGTTTGTTTGGTGCAGTTTTTGGTAGAACTGTTTCTAAGATGTGTTGAATTAAAGTGACCTCCTGGGCTGCTGCCACCTTTTTTCTGTCTCTGCTGGTAATTGGGATTGAACAGTTCTGGAGGCTAGGAAGTCCAAGATCAGGGCCCCAGTAAATTCCATGTCTGGTGAGATCCCATTTTCTGGTTCATAGACAGCTGTATTTTCAATGTGTTCTCCATCTTAAGAATTTTAGAAGAAGGTTTGTAGATTAGATAGTGGTACAGCATTAACATTAATTATTTTGGTAATTGTACTGTGCTTATGTATGTGAATATCCTATCTCTCAGCAATTACACACTGAAATATTTAAAGGTGAGGAGGAACTAGCTTACTTTCAAGGGGTTTAGACAAAAAAAGAGGCAGGAAGGTAGGTAAAGGGGCTAGGTAGATAGATAATGATAAGAGAGGTAGGTCAGTTAATCAGTGAATGTAGGTGAATGGTATCAAGGGAGTTCTTTATACTGTTTTTCCACTGAGATTTTTTTTTAATGTTTTTAAGTTCAGGTAATAGAAATAGAGTACTAAGCAAAAGATTTCATTAACAAATAAAGAGGGTATGACAGTGAATGATCAATTAAGGCTGTCTGAAGCAGTAAACAGAGCTGTTGTCTGAATGACAAGTAGTCTAGGAGATATCAGATGGAAGGATACTACAGACAGAGAAGAGCAGTGCAGACGTTACATGGTAGTAATGAGCTTGATGTGTTCAATGAACAGAGAAGCAGTCACTGTAGCTACAATGTAGTGGGGAAAAGAAGATAGGAAGAAAGATAGTAGATAGCTTCCGTAGAGCTTTGTAAGCCAAAGTGAGGAATTGAGATTTTATTCAGAGTGATGGGTAAGCATTGAAACATTAGTGGGGTAGTAATGTGATTCATATTTTATAAAGATCACTCTTCTTGTGGCATAGAGAGAAAATTGTACGGGCACATAACTGAAAGCAGAAAGACCAGGAGTAAAACATGAGTTTGGAGTAGATTTGTGGCAGAAGATGGAGAAGAGATGATTTCGTATGTTTTTAGAGGTAGGTTGGGTTTTCTGAACTTGTCGATGGATTGAATGAATGTTGAGATTGGTAGAAGACTGCTTTCAAATAATTGTTACATCTGTCCTCATTGTCGTTCATTCATTCATTCATTTAAATATTTATTAAGTACCACTATGTGCCAGGCACTGTTCTAAGTATTGAAGTTACATCAGTGAATAAAACAAAGACCCTACCTTAAATTCTTCTGGGAGAGACAAATAGTAAAGATGATTAATAAGTAATATATGTAAGCTAAATTATATGTTATATATATATGTATTTAAAATGTTTGATAATATGTTACAAAAATGGGAAATGCAAAGGAGAAAGGGAAACAATTTAAGACTCATGTCCAGCTGAGGAAGGTATATAAAGGGTAGTTAAGGAGAATCTCTACTGAAAAGGTGCTGATTTTGAGTGTGCAAAAGATGATGGATATAAAAGGTTTCAGTACTTTTTTTGTGGCACATTGTGCCTCTCACCTTTTAAGTATGTATTATGACAAAGATTGAGGATGAAAGTTCCTTGTGGGGTATAATTTTGACTCTACCTGTGATGTTGCACTCATCTTTTTTGAACATAAGAAATCACCAAAATGAGAGGCTAAAGAATTTTGAGTAAGGTTTAAAGAAATATACCATATGATCTCACCTTTAACAGGAACCTAATCAACAAAACAAAGAAATGAGCAAAATATAACCAAAGACACTGAAATAGAGGACAGGCTGAAAGTGACCAGAGGGGAGAGAAAGAGGGAATTTCAGGAGAGAATGGGAAGGGTTTACAGGAACAAATTTAAAGGACATATGGGCAAAAACTAGGGGGTGGATGGTAATGGGAGGGAGGTGGGGAGGGATGGGTGGGCGGGCTGGAATGGGAGTAAAAGGGAGAAAACTGTACTTGAACAATGATTAAAACAATAAAAAAATAAAAAAGATACAGGTCTTAATGAGGCATGGAAAGTTGCGGGTGAAATATTCATTTATTGTAGGGGATTAATTTAATAACAAAAACATGCTTCTCTAAAAGCAATTTGCAAGGTCTTTTTAGTCTTTCTACTTTAACATGCATCTGTATCCAAATGGGTTTTGAGGTGGCATACAGTAAAAGACATTTTAAAAAACAGCCCTTAAAACCAGCAGCAGATTAAGACCCAAGGAATCTGGAGAAGGATCCTAAGTGGAATGAAACTGTTGCCACTGAGCCCTGCACTAACATTTTAGATAAAACCAAAAGGAAAAACTCTGGGTTTTTACCTTGCTATCATCTGGTTAGCGAAGCACATACCTAAAAGAGTCTTTTATCCTGGCATAATGAATCAGGAAAAGTGTTCCCGTGAAGAGATGATAACCAGGTCAGTTGTTCTTCATGTGTGAATAAACGTTAGCCTGGAAGAGACGAGAGGAGTCCCACCCAGTAACGTATGAGGTCAAAGTGGAGGACAATGAGACTGGAAAGGTAGTGAATGTCTAGGTTATACACCGTATTTTATCTTACAGTTTTGTTGTTGCGTTATGCTTTTTTTTTTTTTTTAAACAGGGAAATGGGACTTGGCATTTGGGCAGAAGGAGAATTTCAAGGGGGCAATCTTAGAGACAGGGATACCATTTTGAGATGATTACTGTAGTCAGTGCAAGATATGAAGGTCTGAATATTTCTGTTGAGGACTTGAACTTGGGGTAGCAGTGCGTGGGAGGAAGTGAGGGTGGGGTGGGAGGTGATACAAAGTAATGATTGGTTATTTTTAAATAAAAAGGAAAATGAAAAGAATGGGCTGATCAGTTGTTCTTAATGTAGCCTATAAGGGATATTTATGCATTCAATAAGAGGTTTAAAAATGGTGAATCAACTTGGGTACTGTATGTGTTTCATTAGATATTTGGCGAAATGGTTTCTGAAATATTTCTAGCAACTGTATTTTCATTTCTATCTGCAGAACAAAAAAGTAAATTCTGGGGTTCTTTTTGACTAAATTAGCAGACCATATGGTGTTTGCACAGGCTGACTGCTATGGGAGGTGGCAATGTTATTTTTCTCTTTCAGGATATGATGCTTTACCTGATGCCAATATTCTGAAACCTTTATTTTCTAGTGAACAGTATGTGAAGCAGTTATTCTACTCATTGTATTTTTTCTCTTGATGCCTCAGTTGATGTCACCATTAGTATAGTGTTTAATCCTACTTTTCTATTAGTTTAGTATTTTAAAAATAAATCTTCACTACAGGTTTATACAGTACTTCCCAACCCTTTTCACATCATAGCACACACACGAGAAATTGGTAAATTCTGATTGGCCATCTGAGGAAATCAATAATCTCAGTACATTTGTAATCATTCATACCTCTCCAGTGTTCCTTAGCACACAGCTTGAGAAGTTCTTAACAGAAAAGGTTAAGAAACCCTTCTGTATTGCAATTTAGGTAGTTAACTCACGTTAGGAAAGAGTTAGAGTCTATACTGTGTATCAGATACACTAGGTAGATTCTCCAGTTACAAAATCTGAATAGCTCAAGGAACTCACTTGGGCTCCTGGTGAGAGAGAAAGACAGGCCCAGAAACAAATCACAGGTGGTACAATATGACAAATCATATTGCACAGATGTTTTTAAGGGACCTTGAGTGTAGGTAAATGGGAGAGTTTAATTCTGTCAAGGTTCATTTAAGTGTCTGGGAGGGCTAATGAAGAGGTGAGGTTTGGGTTAGACTTAAAGTAGGAGTTTCCAAAGTGCCTAAAACAGAGAAGGCAGGACAATTTAGGGTGAGGGCACAGCTTGTTTTATAGGCTTTAGGCCTCTTTAATTTCTGTCAGAGATCTTCTCATAATATAATAAGTAGGTATTGGAACTTAGAAGTTTGCTCTAATGGCAGACGTGGTTATTTGCCCTGCCAAAGTGCCCATCTACATTCCATTTATGTTGTTTGGATTCAGTCCCCACTATAATATAGCCTTATATTTGCATTGTGCTTTTAATTTTCAAAGCTTTTTATCCTCATAATAGCCCCCCAGGGATAAGAAATAAAAACCAGGTGGTAGTATTTCTATTTTTATGGAGAAAACTGAGACATCATTTTTATGGAGAAAAATGAGACATCAGTGTATCAGCATTTTTCCCACTCAGAGTTTTTCATTAAGAGGCAAGAATATAGCAAATTGAAGAGAAATTTCTATGATGACCATCAGTTCCCAGATAAGGTCTTTTTCCTTTGTTCGATTACAAAGAGTGCTGCCCAACAGGAAGAGCCTCTCTCCATCCTCTGGTCACACAGCGATTCTCAACCCTTTTCATCTCATGGCACACATTAAACTAATTACTAAAATTCTGTGCCACACCAAAAAAATATATATATATATATTTTTGCTGATCTTACAAAAAATAGGTATAATTGTGAGTCATTCACAACAGACTGCTGCTGTGTGGCTGTTGTCATTTTTTAATTTGATAATATAAAGAAAAAGAGGTCAGTGCCCCTGACTAAATAATCAGGTATTGCATATTTTAAAAATTCTTGCAGCACACCAGTTGGAAATCGCTGGGTTATAGCCACAGTGCTGACTGATGAGGCAGTGACCTGGACGGAGCCAGCAAGGCAGACAGCATGGTTGCTGATCACAGAGCTAACAGCCCGACATCTGCAAGCTGCAGCTGTAGCCTTTTGCTGCAGCATATTCATATTTCTGTTCACACTTGTGAAGAATCCCAGGGCTTGGAGGAAGAATGCAAGTTAAACCATTCCAAACTTAAACTGTATTCCATCTCCAGGACTTATATTGTATATTGGGTGGAGTTGTCCATGAGATCCCATATTGGTACTTTTCCCAGTTCATTTATCACCATGTTTATTCCATTTTCCTTATACCAATTTTAGTTTAATGCCAGAATAAGATTGCACTATCTTAACAGATGAATTGAGTAGGTGCTAATCACGTCACTGAAATGTTTGCCAAAGAGAGTTTATTTTCTAGCTGGTTTTGATCTGCCTCTATCCTTCAGCCTCTCTTGGAAAACAGAGTAAAATACCTGGTTATGTTTTTAGGGTGTTGTTATTAAAATAGTCTTTTCAATGAGCCACGACAGCTGTTGACCCTTTACATTTGTATCTATCTATACATAGTATTTACTCATTTTTCTAAAGGTCTGGATTTTTAGAGGTAATGAAGAAAACTTTTTGGGTTATTAAATTGGAGGCGCCATACTGGGAAGAAAAGGATAATGTTGATGTGGAACCAACATTTTCAAACCATGGTTTATTTTTTCTTACTCCTCAAGCCTATTCATTTGACACAGTGGGGCTGCTTTGTCAGAGCCTCTCTTACTGCCTGTTGAGTACATAAGCAGGTTCCTACATAATAGCTTCTACTTGTCAGTCTTCTAACTTTCCCAGGGTTCAGTTAAGCTTTATTTAGACTTTTTACATATATACTTGTGAAGAAAGACATGAACTATAGACTATGAAGTGTCTCTGCACTATGATCGGTGTTTGTGTCTTTTATTAAATTCTTGATCACACTGTACAAACTTCATATAATAATTCACTCTTTCAGCATCATTCAATTTAGATTCCTTTTGCTATAGTTATGGGCACTGGAGCCCAGCAGAGCTGTTACCTCATTTTAGCTATATGACCTGGGGCATAATTTAACATCCCTAAGCGTTAGTTTCTGGTTGAGTAAAGTAGTAATGTCTCATACCATTGTCTTGGGGTAAGAGTGCTTAGCACCATTTGTTTCATATAATACATAAGTGTTATAATTTACAAATGAATAAATGGAGAGTAATGGTAGCTATTATGATACTTGCTTCCTGTCTTACCCTTCTCAGAGCAAGAAAGTCTTGCCCAATTCAAATCTTAAGTACATTGGAAACCTGCTTCATCATCAGCATGGATTAAGGTGTATAGTCCTCCTGGGCATCCATAGAAAGGCTTTTAAATCAGTTCTTTTGTTATCAATTGGTCACTTTTTAGTCATCATTAGAATTAATGGCTGCATAATGCAAATAACATTAAAACATCACAATATAAGAATAATGCAAACAGTTGCAGAAACAACAATGTAAGACCAAAAGTAAACAGCCTCCCAGCCCAACCCCACTTTCCCCCTTTACAGCTGACTACTTTGGTGTTTGTATACCTAATTCAAAGTTTTTCCACATAGCTAAATTTCTGTAATGTTTTCTAAGGGAGTTTATGTGATTGGATTTGTTTGTATTGAGTATTAATTTTCTTGGGAGTGTTTTTTTTTTTCCTTTTACTGGTTCTAGAGAAAGGGGAGGAAGGAGAAAGAGAGGGAGAGAAACGTTGATGTAAAAAACTTGGATCGGTTGCCTCTCCTAAGCACTCTGATTGGAGACTGACCCCTCACCCCAGGCATGTGCCCTGACGGGGAATAGAACCTGCGACCTTTTGATTTGCAGGACAACACCCAACCAACTGAGCCACACTGGCTAGGGTGGGCGTATTAATTTTTAAAAAATAGATCCCAGAAGAGTGGTAAAGAGTTGAGAAGGCAAGGTTGTGAAAAAAGAAAGATTAGAGCCTAGTTGAATATGGAAATGAGATAAAAAATTCCTATTTATTTACAAAAAGAACCATAATGAGGAGTTTTATTAAGTGAATTCTGCTTTATTAAATGAATTCTATTCACACCCATTTGCTGCTACTTTTCTTTTGAGCTTTTAGCACTTTCTTTACACTGCAAAGCTGTGCAGTTGCTATACTCTGCATTGTCCCTTGAGGCTGGCACAGCAACCCTTTGCCTGCAGTGGCTACAGCTATCATCCAGAGGGACCAAACACATGGCATAGTAGTGAATTTCCAGATGTCATTCTCTCTATTTGGATAACTTGGAGCTTAAGAAGGGATATTTGCTCTTAAATAGGAGCAAAATTGTTACTTTGGCATAAGGCCCACCCTGGCACCATTCCCACATCTGTTATTGATTAGATGTGAATGCTGGTCAGTCAGGATGCAGGAGTGCTGGTCTGATTATCAAGCTCAACCTTCAGGATAAAATACCGCAAGATCTGAAGGACTGCATAAACTGGTTGTACAGGAGATCCGAAAGAAGACCCTTTCATAGCCATTGTACAGAGTAACCTCATGTACTGAGAAGGTACTGTAATATCTACATGTAGAGACTGCCCTTAGAGTGTGCCAGTGGAATAAGTGGTAGAAGCCTTTTGTGCTGATTTTTAAAAATATGTATAATTAATGTAAAATGCACAGATATTTTATTTAAACCAATACATTTTCATAGTAGTCTACTCTTTTCTAAACAAAGTCTTGAACAAAATTTAAAGTACTTAAATTTACCAGAAAATTCCTACTTCACCTCCTGCAACCAATATCTCATTTCTCCCCTTGTATTTCTGTTTCATGTTAAGTGGAATCATGCAGTGTGTATTCTTTAGTGTCTGGCTTTTGTGTTTTTAAGTTTTATACATGTAGTTGCATGAATCATTCCTTTTTAATGTTGTAGTACTCACTGTATTGATGTAACTTAGTTTATCACCTGTTGATGGGCACTTGGGTTACTTCAGTTTTCAGCTATTATAAGACTGCTGTAAACATTCCTATAGTTTTTGTGAACATGTTTTAATTTCTCTTGGGATGGGATTATTCCGTCACTGGGTAAATATATGTCTAAGTGTTAAACAGTTCCTCAACAGTCCAAATTGGTTGTGCCATTTTATACTCACCAGCAGTGTGTTGAGAGTTCCACGTGCTCCATATCCTCCTCAATATGATCAATCTTTTTTATCTATTTTATTTTTTTACATTAATCTGTTTCTCCTCAACAATCTCTTCATACCTCATTTTCAGAAATTAGGTTATTTGTATTTTTATTATTGATTTGTCAGACCTCTATTTACATTTGAGATATGAGTTCTTTGTTAGATTTATGAGCTGTGATCATTTTTTTTTTAACTAAAGCCCATCTGTCCATTTTCTTTTTCTTTTGATTTAATCTTTACTGTATTTTTTTTTCCAAGTCCATTTTCTTAATGGTGTCTTTGGTGTGCAGAAAACCTTAATTTTCATAAAGTCTAATTTATCAATTAAAAAAATTATACTGCTTTTCTGGGTAAAGAATTCTCTTTTTGACATGAGGTCACAAAGATATTGTCCTGTTCTTTTTGTAGGAACTTCCTGATTCTAAGTTTTAGTCTATGATCATCTTGAATTAGTTTTTGTAGAAGGAGTCACATGGGATTAACTTTTTTCACTTGAATATTCAGTTCCAGCAATAGTTGCTAAAAAGGTTTTCTTTCTCACCTTGATTGATGTGGCTCAGTTGGTTGGGTGGCGATCTGCAAAGCAAGGGGTCGTGATTCAATTCCCAGTCAGGGCAAACAGCTAGGTTGGAGATTTGGTCCCTGATCAGGACGCGTATGAGGGGCAACCAATCAGTGTTTCTCTTTCACATTGATGTTTCTTTCTCCCCTCTCCTCTCTCTAAATGTAAATAAATAAAATCCCTTATTAAATGATTTTATATATTTATATTTAGAGGGGGGAAGGGAGGGAAAAGGAAAGGGAGAGATAACATCAATGTGTGGTTGCCTCTGAGTGCCCCCTACTAGGGACCTGGCCTGCAACCTAGGCATGTGCCCTTACTGGTACTCGAACTGGTAACCCTTTGGTTCACAGGCCAGTGCTCAATCCACTGAGCCACACCAGTTAGGATATTAAATAAAATCTTTTAAAAATTTAAAATAAAAAAAAATGTTAGCCCTGGCTGGCGTAGCTCAGTGGATTGAGCGTGGGCTGCAAACCAAAGTGTCGCAGGTTCGATTCCCAGTCAGGGTACATGCCTGGGTTGCAGGCCATGACCCCCAGCAACCGCACATTGATTTTTCTCTCTCTCTCTCTTCCTCCCTTCCCTCTCTAAAAATAAATAAGTAAAATCTTAAAATAAAATAAAATAAAATAAACCCCTATACAGGCCTCTGCTAAAGAAATCAGTTAAACTTACTGAGCACAAAAAAAAAATGTTAAAAAAATGTTTTTTCTTGATCAAATTGATTTCACATTTTTACTAAAAATCACTTGCCATTGAGTGGTTTGTCTTTTAACTTTGTTCTTTTTTGAGATTTTGATTATTCTATATCTTATCATTATCATAACTTCTTTTTTAATTTAAATCATATTTTATTGTTTATGCTGTTACAGTTGTTTCAATTTTTCTCTTTGCTCTCCTCTACTCAGACCCTCCCACTCCTTCTGGCAGTCTCCTCACTGTCGTCCATGTCCATGGGTCATACATATGTATATATTCTTTGGCTACTATATTTCCTGTGCTGTACTTTACATCCCTATAACTATTCTGTAACAACAATCAATTTATACTTCTTAATTCCTTTACTTTTTTCACCCATCCCCCCAACCCCTCTCCTATCTGACAATCATCAAAACATCTGTATCTATGATTCTGTTTCTAATCCTCTTATTTATTGTTTTTAGAGTCAATTATTGATAGATATGTATTTACTGCAATTTTATTGTTCATATTTTTTTATCTTCTTAAATAAGAACCTTTAACATTCATATAATACTGGTTTGGTGATGATGAACCCCTTTATCTTTTTCTTGTCTAGGAAGCTCTTTACCTGTCCTTCAATTCTAAATGATATCTTTGCTGGGTAGATCATTCTTGGCTGTAGGCCCCTGCTTTTCATGATTTTGAATATTTCTTGCCAAACTTTTCTAACCTGCAAAATTTCTTTTGAGAAATCTGCTGACAACCTTATGGGAGCTCCCTTGTAAGTAACTCTCTGCTTTTCTCTTGCTGCTTTTAAGATTCTTTCTTTGTCTTTAACCTTTGGCATTTTAATTATGACGTGTCTTGGTATGGGCCTCTGGGTTCATCATATTTGGGACTCTGAACTTCCTGTACTTATATGTCTGTTTTCTTCACCAAGTTAGGAAAGTTTTCTGTCATTATTAGTTCAAATAGGTTTTCCATTTCTTGCTTTGTCTCTTCTCCTTCTAGCACCCCTATGATGCATATGTTGGTGTGCTTGAAGTTGTCTTAGAGGCTCCTTACACTACCTTCATTTTTTAAAATTCTTTTTTCTTCTTGTTCTGAATTAGTGTTTTTTTCTTCATTATATTCTAAATTGCTGGTTTGATTCTGTACTTCATCTCTACTGTTGATTCCTTGTAAATTGTTCTTCATTTCTGACTAGATCTTTTTCATTATTTCCATGACCTTGATTATGCTGTTGAAGTTCTCACTGAATGCATCCTTATAACCAGTGTTTTTAACTCTGCATCTAGTAGATTGTCTCCATTAGTTCTTTTTTTGGAATTTTGTTCTGTTCTTTCCTTTGGAACACGTTTGTTTGTCCCTTCATTTTGGCAACCTCCCTGTGTTTCTATATATTAGGTAGAGCTGCTACGAACCCCTGGCTTAGAAGAGCTGCCTAATGTAGTGAGTATCCTATAGAGTCCAGGGTCACAGCTTCCCCTATCAACCAAGCTGGGTATTCAAAGTGTGCCCACAGTATGAGCTGTGTACACCCTCCTCTTACAGTTGAGCCTTGATTGCTGTTGGCAGGTCTGTGGGAGGGATTTACCCAGACTGATCAGCTGTGCAGGGCCCCACTCCACAGAGCAGGGCTTCAGTAGGGCTCCGGTGCTCACTTAAGTTCACCCCTTGAGTGTGTCATTTGTCGAAGTGGTTGAGTGGTAGTGCTCCAATGTGGTCAGTAGCTGTCCGCTGGGTGTGCAGGCTCTGGGGCCTCCCGGGTGGTGCAGGTCAAGGTCAGCCACCACCTATGTAATGACAGAGGCCACCTGGAAGACTAAGCTACAAAAGTGATCAACAGTTAGTTGGCTGCTACTTGTGCTGGTTTTGGAGGTGCCTAGACGAGTCCAACCTGTGAACGAAGGCCAGATGCTGCTAGTGCCAGACCTGGGCCCACTTAGCAATAGGCCTGAGCCACGCTGAGGCCAGATGATGTTTGTTTGAGAAAATTTAGGAAAATCTGAATCATGAGCCCAGATAAGCCGTGCCTAGGGAAAAACCACTGGTAATAGCTTGGGTTGACCCGAAAGTTGGGTGGGTTGGGTCCTCAGGGAATCACCAGAGTGGGGCAAACTGTAAGTTAGGTTGATGGAGTCTCAGTAATGACACTCCCTCTGCCCACTCTATTGGGGGGGAGGGCTCAGAAAAGGAACAATGGCCTCTGCCAGCATTTCTGTCCAGGAGAAGTCTGCCCCCCAGCTCTCACCCTGATGCTAGATGCTTCCGTTTCTCCCAGTATGTCTCTGGTGCCTTTCAATCTGCTGCTCCCGTGCTGGAGCTCAGAGGAAATGAGTTTGAGTAAATTTGTGCATGAGCCCTTTAAGAGGAACTGCCTGGGACTCGAGCAGCTTGTCTTCCATAGATAGCCTCATCTCCCCTGGTTTTTACAACCAGAAGTTATAGGGATTCATTTTCCTAGCACTGGAACCCTGGGCTGGGGGGCCTGGTGGAGGGTTGAGCCCCTTGCCCTGAGATATCCCTCCTAATTTTTATCTGCTGCATGTGTTCTAGAACCAGCCCCATCCCATTCTGTGTCTCCTAACCTTCTACCAGTGTTGATGTGGTTTTTTCTTTTAATTCCAGATTTGTAGGATTTCCATTCAGCTCTATTTCTGGCAGTTCTGAATAATAGTTGTTCTGTAGTTTATTGTCATCATAAATAACTTCTTAATGTCCATCTCTCTTGTCCATTTGCTTTTAAGCAGATATTGCTACATTTCTAAAATTTTTACAAAATTGGAAATATATGTTTAATGTAGATGTATTGAAAAGTTGAAGAGTAGCTCTGGCTGGTGTGGCTTAGTGTATTGAGCATGGGCCTGCAAACCAGAGGGTCGCAGATTCAATTCCCAGTCACAGCACATGCCAGAGTTGAAGGCCAGGTCCCCACTAGGGTCGCACAAGAGACAACCACACATTGGTGTTCCTCTTCCTCTCTTTCTCACCCCCTTTCTCCTTGCTCTAAAAATAAATAAAATATTTTTAAAAAGTTGCAGAGTAATATTACCACACTGCATAATTTCTGTTTTGTGTTTAAAATAAAGTATATATATGTAAAGCTGTGGGATAAATTACTTTAAAATAGAAGAGTTTTTGGGTTATCCCCCATTAGAAGCAAAGCCAACGTTTACCTTGTTTTTATTTGGATTTAAGTTGACTTTCTACTCCTAATTTCCCATCCGGTTTTTTTTTTAACCTAGTCATCTTAGTACTATGAAAACACGGTCATTTTTGTATAACTCACGAAGAAATACCTAACTGTTAACTTAAAAAAATAATTTTTATTTATTCTCAGAGGGGAAGAGAGGGAGAAAAACACTGATCTGTAAGAGAAACATCAATCGATCTCCCCTCTCACACACCCCAACTGGGGAGTGGCTGCAATCCAGGTATGTGCCCCAACAGGGAATTGAACCAGTGAACCTTCAGTTGGCAGGATGATGCCCAGCCAACTGAGCCACACTGGTCAGGGCAACTTAAACAAAATTTTTTAAAAATTAAATAAGAATCAGGTATGTACTATGTTCTGGCCACTGGACTTGGCACCTTCAGTACAGCAGGGATCAAGATAGACATGGCCCCAACTCTCAAGGAACTTACAACACAAAAGGTAGAGGCGGTTCTCTTCTGAAACAAAAGTTAACAGATTAATGCATTTGGGGTCTTATGTTAACAGGAAAGTTTTTGATGTTCTTCATTATGCAGCAGCTGATAGAATGTCGAAAATATCACCCAAGAAGGTGATATTTCTTACCATTTGGGTAAAACTCGTCTGCAGCATACAGATAACATTGCTACTTTTTGTTTTATTTTTTAATAAAATATGTTCTGAAACCATACTATACAGCACAAACATTGGAATGAGTGGGGATGTATAGTTACGGTTTTCTTTGTTGTTTACGTAGGTTTTAAGTATTTCTCACCTTTTAAAAATTTCTTTGCGAAGATTTGTTTTATATCCGTAATTGGTATTGTAACTCAGGTTCTTTGTTTTATGTTTTGTTTTAATCCAGAGGAAACAGAGGTGTTAGCCTATGTTTTAAAACTCACATTTGGTAGTGGTACAAACAGCTGTCACACTGAATAATTGTCAAGTCATTGTGAGGGTTTCTGTTGCTCACTAATCTGTAGGTATAAATCTGGGTTTTAACTACATGTGATTGGTAAAAATTAGTTCTTGGGAGAGTTTATGCTGTGTAGGCCATCTGTTCCCTCTTCTCAAACACAGAATGAAAAGTTGGCCTTAAAATTTGCAAGCCAATGAACTAAGATGTTAAGATGTACGTTAATAAGGTAGACTGAGTGAACGAATTCTCTAGAGTTCAACATGTAACTTGGGGTTTGTATATAGACACTCCTGGATTTGGTTGCAAAAGTATTAGTGTATGTGGATATACTCTTCATTTGGTGGAAAGGAGTCTTCATTCCTGATTCTCAGTGGTAGCCATAAAACATCACAGCATCATAGATGATAAAACAATATGATTTGATTGTCTTTATAAGATTAAGCAAAATCTTTTTTTTTTTTTAAGATTTTATTTATTTTTTTTTTTTAGGGAGGGAAGGGAGGGGTGGGGGGAGAGAGAGTGTACCCTGGCTGGGAATCAAACCTGGAACACTTTGGTTCCCAGCCTGCGCTCAATCCACTGAGCTATGCCAGCCAGGTGAGCAAAATCTTTTGTGTGTGTCTCCACTACCAGTCTGCAGGGCTACCAGTGGTAGCCCTCCTTTAACTCTTATCACCCAGGTATACCAGGAACTCTTGAGGGTTGGAATTGCAGCTTAACCTTTGTATTCTGAACACTGAGTGCTTGGGTAATGTTAGCCTTTCAGTGGTGATTGATTTAAAAAATGAATCATGATAACAACTTCTTGCTTTAGGAACGATCACTACCTTTTATTAAAAAACCAATGTAATTTTTCCACATTTCCTTCCAGCTTTTGCCTATGAATGTGTATCCATGAATATATTATATCCTGCTCTTTCCCTTTACATAATTATATTAAGGCCTTTTCTGTGTTGTTATTATATCTACTGTTATTTCAGTGGAAAAGTAGACCCAGAATGTGCATTGTTTTGCCACATATTATTTACATTAGATTGTGTTGCCACCTACCAATTCTTTTTACTGTACAAGATCATTATTGTAGTAAATTGAGAATTAGTTATTTCGGTTTAGTAATCACTCTAAAGTTGTTCTATGAACATGGTAATGGGCCTTTCTATAGGGCCATAGCCCAAGTCCCATAACTTTGTCCAGGTATTATTTTCATTGGTCAGACTGACTATATGGCTCTCTAGTTTAAAGTTCTTCAACTAATTGTAAACCTTTTGGGGGAAGATGTTGTTGTTTTTATGAACCAATAATTTGAATATAATGTTTGATAAGGTTTTAGGTTATTTCTTTCTGAGTTGAGTATGTTTATATGAAAAGTCATAGTATTTTAAGTAAATCCTATTTAGCAAATATTTTCAATAAGCTTATTTCTAAAAAGTATAAAATTACATACAGGTGAGAGTGAGTGATTTGTTGAATTTAAATGATAAATCATAGAATGATGTTGGTTGGACATATTTAAGGACTGTCAGTATATGCTCATGTTTGGATTTAAGTGATGGTCCAGCCTCTACCAGCAGTGCGTTTAGAAATCATTTCATCAGATGTATTCTTTCTACAGGGAGGTCTGCTGTGTAGTATGCATTCATTTTCAGCACTTGCATACCCAGAAGACAATTGTCTCAAAATTGGAAGCACTTCCCTCCCTGTACCCCCTTAAACCAACCATGACTTGCATTTAATTGTGGAGTGCTATTCCCCTTCTTGATTGCATATTTTCATCTTTGTTATTAGGTTTAAGTGACATTTTGGGGTTAGATTTCTCCCTGAGCCCATTAGGTAAATTCTAGCCAGCTTCTTCAGCTGGCTTCTTGGTAGGAACAATAACGGTGGTAATAACAGTAATAGTGGACAGTCGTGATGGTGGTGATGGTATGTTTTTAAAAATGATTTGCAGTTTAGAATAGGATTATTAACTTTGTTTCCTGATGACAAAACAGGTTGGAGACAGAGGCAAACCTACTTGCCTGTTTTATAGCAAACCAGTATTTTAGGTGTGCTTGTTTGTTTAAACCTTTACTATATACTAAAAAATGATATTTTTTAAACTCACAATGAGGTTTTGACAAGTTAACTGACATATCTTTGGTCATACAACCAAGTTGTTGGGATTGTAACCTCGGGCAGTTGGTCTAAATTAAGAGTGTGTTTTACCTATCTATGCTGCACAGGTGGAGGAGGATGGGTATCTAGGGCTTTTGACTTCCTTCCTTCCTTCCATATTTATTTTTAGAGAAGGGAAGGGAGGAAGAAAAAGAGGGAGAGAAACATTAATGTGTGCTTGCCTCTCACATGCCCCCTCTGAGGACCTGGCCTGCAACCCAGGCATGTGACTTAGACTGGGAATCAAACTGGCTACCCTTTGGTTCACAGCCTGGCGCTCAATCCAGTGAGCCGCACCAGCCAGGGTTAGGGCATTTGACTTTCAAATATTGTTTTTTTTGTCATGCCTTCTATTTCAAATAATCTGTCTCATTGTTCCCTGAACCTAACTGCTTGTCAAAATTTTTATTTCAAAAATGAGGTCACTGTAACTAGATCACACTGCTTGTATGTGAAGAAAGACTTAACATGTTAGGAATGCTTGGCAGCCCAGTTGGGTGTTTTATAATTCTTCTGTAGCAAAGAAAATTTACTAAGAGCAAATGAAAATATTTTACAAGCAATGTTCCAAAATGAATCAAAGAAATTGGTGTTTACCTGTTATGCCCACCATGTCCTCAATTCATTTTCAGATTCCTTACTGTGAGCATAGGTATCAATTTTTTGTAAATAATTGTAATTGTACTGCATTAGGCAGTTTTCTTTCCACTACTTTTGTATTATATGCATTCCCTCAAGTGTTGAATGAATTTTATAATTATAATTTTTAATGTGTTCACAGTTCACATTGACATGCAGGTCCACCATTTAATTAATCATTCCTTTGTGGTATAAACTGCCTGTTCCCTTAGGTATTTTCTTAAGGACAAATTCCCCAGGAATGAGGTTACATAGTCAAATGGTATTAATGTTTTTTGACAGAAAAATTATGTTTTAACCTGCTAATTGAATGTTGGTACTTAGAAATACATTTATTTCTGTACTCTTTCTTCTCAGTACATTAGTAATCAGATACTGTAACTAATGGAAAGTAACAAGCATATAGACAATCTAGAAAGCCTTACAGTTTGAACTGGAAATACGTCATTATTTTCTCTCAAAATTCACCATCCCATTTTGTTATGGTTTGGCAGAGTAATGGAGGACTGACTGACTAAGAAATGTGGAGAAATTGGTATTCAAACCTTGGCCTTGGTAAATTGAAAGTTAGAAAAGAATGATTACTCTTTATGGTTGGCTGTTGAAATAGGTTTGATTCTTTTGTTCTTCTTTGCATACCAGTCTCTATTTGATCATTTGTCCCATTTCCATAAAAAGGTAGCTAATTAATGGGTGTGACACTTTACCAAGTGAAAGGACTGCCTAGTCCTTTCACCTGAGCATTACCTATGCTCAGGTAATCCTATCAGCATTGTGATTAATTATCATCATTATCTCTTATTTTAGAGATGAATATAACCTGAGGTTCCTATTGATATTGGTTCATTACCCAAAACAGTGGAACCTGCTCATCCTATCTTTCTCTGAAAGTTTTAAGCAGAGACTGAATTCATGAAATCCATTCATATTCTGTAACAGATCTCACTTTGGGTATGAGTTTAAAATAGAGAAAATCTTAAGATCCTTCATAGTGAAGAATTTTTAAATAATCTAAAGTACTTAGTGGTTAGATCATGAAGGGCCAAGGGGACTTATAATTGGGAAGTAAAGAGAGAAACGCAGCTCTGAATCAGGAAAAAGTTCTGTGATTTGACTTTCAATTTTTGTTTTTCTCAGAAGGTTCATAATGAGGGCACAGAAATTCAGGATTGTCTTAGTTGGGAAGCTATAAACTTGATTGCTAGCTTTCTAAAAGTCTATGGGGGAGTTTCCTAGAATTGTCCCTACCTAAATCTGAATTTCATTACTTAAATATGTAATACTCTTTGCCTTTGTTGATTGAAATTAGTTTTAATTACATTTCCTTAAGTGGACTTGTATGAAAAACATCTTGGATGTTTCCAAGACCAAAGGTTGAGTCATTACATATATTCATTTTTAACTTGTTATGTCTGGGCTGTTTGGGGTTTAAAGCCATTAATTTTAACTCAAGATTACTGTCCCAAGACAAATGAGAGGCAGATGCTCACATCTGGACCATTTCTTGCAAATATTGTTTTATTCACATAGTTTAAATTGTGTTAGAAGTGTTTGATAGTGATAAAGTCAGGAATTTAGAGTGAATCATTGGACCTTCCCACTGAAAGGGGAAGATTGAAACTTCCAGCTCAACATAGACATACAGACTCAACTATTATTTTTTGTTGATATTTTAATTTTTTAAAAGATTTCATTGATTCATTTCCTTAGAGAAGGGAGAAAGAGAGGAGAGAAACATCAATGTGTGGTTGCCGCTCATGCTCCCGGAACTGTGTACCAGGCCCAGAGCCCAGGCATGTGCCCCTGACTGGAATCAAACCAGCGACCCTTTGGTTCCCCAGGCTGGCACTCAGTTCACTGAGCCATACCAGCCAGGGCTGATACTTTAATTTAAAATGTGTTGTTTGTGTTTTAGCATTGCTTTAGTGTTAATTAAAATGATGAACTTACAAAAGAAAAAAGGAAACATTTTGGATTATTGTCTGTGATTAAAATAGAAAGCTGAGAGCAAATAAACAAATATATATTTTAATCAAAATAGTACTATTGTCATTCAGGCTATATTTCTTTACTCCTTCACTTCTGTCCTGTTTGAAAGCCTTATACTGTTTTATCTTTTCTCTTTGTTCCTTGGTTAATTGTCAGGAACAACACTGTATTTAAGAATAATACAGCCTAATTGAGCAAAGTGATCTCATAATGCAGGGATGGTTTAACATTAAGGAGCTTAAAGGAGAAATAAACAACCATTTCTATAAATAGATCCCTTCCCCCTCATAAAAAAGCTTTTGATTAAACTAAAGACCTATTTCTAATTTTAAAAAAAGTAAAAAGCAAGTTTGTGGTAGATGGAAACTTCAAGGGTGTAAATGCAAAACATATGGCTTAAACTGGAGCTGAAACTTAAAAGTGATGAAGAAAAGCAGAAGACAGTTTCAGGCTGTGGAAGAGGCAGAGATGAATGAATCTGACACAGAACTTCAGGGCTGGAAGTCATACACAAGAAGTCCAACAAGGCAGAAAGAGCACCAGGAGGCTGAGGAGACCTTCCCTGGTCTTTATCTGTTGAAGGTATTTATCTGATAATGCTTCCCTCAGATTTATTACAATAAAGCACCCTATTTGCATATGTATCATACATTCCTCAAAGATTTAGGCCCATAAAACATCATTTATGTGAACTCTATTTTGAGCTTACATTCTGAAAAGGAAGAATAAACCAAAACTATCCTATCTTTAATTGCTTAGCCTAAAACAGTGTGAGGTCGTCATTGTCCAGATTTTCCTCAAACAGAAAAAATAAGATGAATTTCTCTCTTTGGTATACAGTCCGTGCTAGGTTGTACTATTTTTATTTCATTTGATTATTAACAGCAACCCTGGCTGCTGGACAGTATTGGCTGCATGTTATAAATATGAAAACTGAGATCGAGGGGGAACTATTCCTCCCAAAAGTAGCAGATCCCCAATTTGAAGACTGATTTGTCTGAATCCAGAGACTTTGGTTTTTCTATAACTATATCACATTCCTGTACCATAGCTGTCCAATTGAAATATAATGCAAACCACAAATAGGGACCACATATGTAAAATTTTCTAATATCATTATTTTTAAAAAAAGAAACAGGTGAAGTTACTTTAATATATTTAAGTTAATATGTCTAAAATATTCCAACATATTATAAAACCATTGAGATTAATTTACATTACCATTTTTAGTACTAAATCTTCAAAATGTGGTATTATTTTACTTATAATATATCCCAAGTGCTCGTTAGCCTCATGTGGCTAATGGTTACCATATGGGCAATGCAGTTCTGTATTATGAAATCCTATGCAAAAATACTCTTGGAAAACATGTGAATTTGTACTAAGTTTTATAATGTTACAGAAAGAATCTTGGCCTTATACATGGATTCTACAGAAGCTTTCTCTAAATAACCAAAATTCATTGCTTATTTGTTGACATGACTTAGGAGAACACCTGCTCATAAACTCAGAAATGTCTGTGATGCCATTGTCCTACCCACAGAGAGCTTCTAGAAAGTAGCTGAAACCATGAAACCCTCAGCTAGTTTGTTTTTGTTACTGTTTTAAAGTTTTATTTCCCTAGAAAGAGGATTTAATAGGTAAACTGTTAGAACCAGATTGAATCAAACACAAAGAGCTTCATTTTTCCCCTTAGTTTCCAATGGCTATCTATGTGCAGCAAGAATATGAGATTTGGTGTCTTTTTACAATCACTTATCTTTTTATTAATCATGGTAAGATAGTTTTCTTCAAATTTGACAGTAGAAAGACCCCAGAAGTCAGATTTATTACCAGTTAGTGACCATTGCCAAGAACCATTTCTAAGTTGTCTGGCAATGGCACGTGCTATATTTGTGGTAAGGCAAATTCCCAAGTGCCCAGAGTTCCCTAACAGAAGCTGGATGTCAGCCATTCAGGTAGTGTGTCCAGGAGCTTCCCATCTTGGAAGAGAGCTTGATCTTCGATCCCTGACAATCCGAAATCTGCAACTGTTTTTGTTTTTTAAGACTTTAATTATTTATTTATTTTTAGAGAGAAGGGAAGGGAGGGAGAAAAGGAAGGAGAGAAATATCATCGTGTGCTTGCCTCTCATGTGCCCCCAACTGGGGACCTGGCCTGCAACCCAGGCATATGCCCTAGACTGGGAATCTGATCAGCAGCCGTTTGGTTCACAGGCCGGCACTGAATCCACTGAGCCACACCAGCCAGGCCTGCAGTTCTGTTTTTGTGGTTATTCACCCCAAGGCAGACATTTGACTGACTGGCCATTCTTCACACTGGAGGAACTTATGAATCAGTTTTTCAAATATAAAAGACATTGGAACCAAGTGGAGCCCTAGCACTGGCAAGCTCTTTTTAAAGTTTGAAGAATAACTCTGTATGGAAAAATTATATATTTGTACATCCAAGTTAACTGAGCATGGTAATGTGATTTACAAAAAAAATTTTTTTTAAGTCTCATTTAACTTGATGGTTACCTTACTAATACTTGAAAGATGGTACTGGGTATATACGCCTTTGCATTAGACAAATATTTTTACTTAATAGCATATAATTAAAATAGCAAAAGTTAACAGCCTTTTAAAATTTAATATTTTTCAGTCTGAAAGTAACAGCTGTGTGTATATGGGGGAGGATGGATTTAGATAAATATAGCATCTTTGGGATGGAAAGGCCTTATGAAGGGAGTTACATGAACAAAAAATATTTGATGTCTATATTAGTCTGTGATGTTCCCAGAAATTTAAAAACAGTTATTCAGCTTCTTTTGTATAGTTAACGCAGTTAATAGATTCATGATTTATATAACATACTCTCTTCATTATATGCATGATGATGCATTAATAGTACATGTATTCTGAGGAGTAATTTTTACAAAAGGGGTACTGATGGGTTCACCTACCTGTCTTCATACTTACTTTGTCTTAGTGTCAAGTAAAGTTGTATGACTTTTTAATATTAATGGGACAGTTTGTGGCTTAGAATTAGAGTAAGCATAATTTGCTAATACTTGTGCTATTAATATTAACATCATACTTCAACAGAACTAAATAGTATAATTACCTTTTATGTCTTTTTTTTTTTCCTGTTCATCAACTAACAATTGTTATCAAACCGTGATTCTTGCTTATAGTGTCGTGTACTCTTGCATGGTGACAGATAATGAAAACAGGACCAACAAATTGGAACAGAAACGTTGGGGAAGATTTAAATATATCTAGAAGAGAGGGGAGGAGTTTTTGGAAATGGAAATAGTACAACCACAGGATGACCATGACTTACAGGAAACCCTCCTAATGGGGATATGTGTAGAACTGTTCATGAGAACAGATGCTATACGTGGGTATTTAGCAGCTGAGAACAGTGAAGGTCAGTCTAAAGAACAAAAGACCATCAGAGAATGGGGATTCTTGATGAAAAGGATTCCTGGTAGGAGAGGTCAGAATAGGTTGAATTCCAGAGAAAGTCCGGTTAGAGAAATGAAGGCTAATCTAAGACAGTGGCTCTGAGAGTAGAGAGAGGGCTGAAGATAGTTGTGGCAAGGTGGAAGGGACAAGGTTGTGCTGAACATGGAGAGCTATGGGAGAGAAAATCATTCAAGTTCAGATAAGCTTCAGAAATATACTACTTTTGATCATCGTGATTTGGTGTTGCATGATCTAGGTGCTGCAGGTGTGGTAAAGAAATAGAAAAGGCCTTTATTTCCCCCAAAGATGGGTATCAATCACTTGCCTGATTGGTGCAATGATAATAAGTGCAATGAAGAAAATAACCAACATCTCGGAGTGGTCTGGTAGGAGAGCGGAGAACAACTTTAGTTAGGGAAGCTCCCCTCTGAGAAAATGACATTTCTGGTGACATCTGAGTGATGAGTCAGTCATGTAACAACTTGGTGGAAGTCATTTCTAGGCTGAAGGCACTGAAGTAGGCGTTGTCTTGGTGTATTTGAGAAGTGGAAAGGAAGGTCAGCATAATGAATGCATACTGAGGGCAGGACAGGTGCAAGAGATTGGAGAGAGAGGCATGGACTGGGTCAGCAGCAGGTTTCAAACTCTGGTTTCAGGATCTGTTTGCACTCTTTATTTACAAACATTTTTTAACAGGAAACACCATATTCACATTGGAAATTAAATTTTGTAAAATATTGTGTCCTTTAAAATGAATTAACTGTTTACACATTTAAGTAAATAACATTTTTATAAAAATTCTTTTTTTTTTAAGTTACTGGGAATCTCTCGCCCATCAATGTAACTTTTTAGAGAGAAAGAAACATTGATTTTTTTATTTCATTTATTTATACATCACTGGTCGATTCTTGCATGTGCCCAGACCTGAGATTGAACCTGCAACCTTGGCTTATCAGGACAATGCTCTAACCAGTTGAGCTACCCAGCCAGGGCAAAAATTATTTGTAGAAGCAAACTTTAATAAGAAGAGCGACACTGCTTTACAGTTTTGCAAATCTCTAATGACTAGCTTAATAGAATATAAGTGGATTCTCATATCTGCTTCTGCATTGTCTCTTATGCTGTCATTCATTATGTAGTCACTAGAAAAATATCACAGTACACTCACAAAAGAATAAGTGAAGAAGGCAAATAACCCCTTATTATTATGAAAATTGACCCTCCAAGTGTGGGCATGTGCGTGCATGCACACACACATGCACCCAAAGGTTTTCCAGAATCCCCAAGGGTTCCCAGACCACACACTTTGAGTACTGCTGGGTAGATCTTTGTATTTAAGCCAAAGTAAAAAGTTTTATTTCATGTAAGAGCATTGGAAAGTCATTAGAGGAGTCTGTGAAAAGATCTATATAAGGTTTTTAAATCAGCTATTTTGGCTGCTACATGGAGAATGGTTTGGAAGGGACAAAAGCAGAAACAGAAAGAATAGTTAGGAGGCAGCTGCAGTAGCACAGGCGAGAGATGAGAGAGGCTTGAGCTAAAGTAGAACAGTGGAGATGGGATAAGTGATATATTATTGTGATATATTTTAGAGCTGACTTGTCAAGATTTACTGAAGTAATATTCTACAAGGTTCTGTGTTAGAAATTGTAGCACAGATGCATCAGTAAATGGAACCAGAGAGACTTAGGTTTGAATCATAGGAAAGCGGTGTGAGAAATTTATATCATTTCTCCCTGTCTCCAGAAAAATAACGTAAGAAGGATTTTATTTAAATGAGAAGGACTAGAGTTACCTTATTCTCTGACAGTCTCAGTTCTCTGAGATATCTGACTTTGGCTACATGTGTTTGGCCAGAACAGTAATGCTGTACAATATTAAGAGATTGAGATTCAGTAGATTGAGACTGTGGTAGGGATAACCTCCATGGGAGGGCAAGATGGTAATCAAATGTAATTTTAAGTCATTTCTCTTCATGTGAGAAATATTAGCTTGGTGGAGACTTGAAACAGATGGTGTGCAGTTGGAGTAGATAACTATATTATTCCAAATAAACATTTGCTGGAGCTGGGAGGCAACAATCCATATTTCACTTTTCCCTATTTACATTATCAAGTCAGCTAGCTGTGTTGCTGCTGCTTTTAACTTGCATTAAGGTTATCAACAGGGTTTTGATGTTGGCAGGCAATTACAACGTATCTTTAAATATTAAAATCATTAGCATTGGAAGAAAATCTTTGGTTACTTTCAACATATTAATGGCATAATGATTGTTGATACATTTCTAATGGATAGCTATCTAATAATATCTTATACTTCAATAGTGTAACACAATACATTCTTAGTTGTTACTTTATTGGCTTTTCAACACCTTCCTCCCCTCCGTGTTACAGATGAGAAAAGCAAGGCTCTGGAGTGAAGAGCCCATGGCTGACAAATTGACAGAACAATCAGGATCCAGGCACATGCTACGGTTTCATGCCCAGCCATCTATATTCTATATTAGCCTGCCTTTGACTCTCTAAGGATGTAAATATCCAGCTGTTTTGGAGTTTGGTCCAGTTGTCAAACTGCCCTTTTCATCTTATCTTTTGCTGCAAATAATCTTTTTCACATTTACTATACTCATATATTCTGTTTTAGCTAAGAGATTATCTTAAATTGGGGGCAGAAGGAAATTTTTAAAGTAACTCTTTGCCCTAAAGTACTTTAGCCATTGTACTTGTCTTCTCCAATTAAATTGTGGAGCACAGTTTGTTATGCAGTCTCTTAAATGCTTTTAAACTTTTTGCTACAAATAATATATTTGTGCTGACCTTCTTTGTAATTATATTCTTGTTTCCTTATACTTTGACAAAAGCAAAAGCTTTAAAATAATTGGTTTCAAAAGGTATTTTCTTAACCGTAGGTCTAATCTCTATAATAACTTAAACAGCTATCATGTATTCGTATAAAGAATGTTTATGTATTTCATCTTGAAATGCAGTGTCTGCCACCCAGCAGATCATACTGTCTACTAGGCTTCTAGGTTTTTTCCCTATTTCCCCGGCTGCTCATTTTCTTTGTTTTTAAATTTTTCCTTTTGGGCTTATTGAGATATAATTGACATACAGCTCTATGTACGTTTAAGGTATACCACATAAGATCAGTTCTTGGACCTCTACTCTCTATACTTATTTTCTCTAAGATAATTCAGATTCAGGCACTTAAAAATATATTTATTTATTTATTTATTTATTTATTTATTTATTTATTTATTTATAGGAAGGGATGGAGAAAGGGAGAGAAACATCAATGTGCCAGAGGAACCCCCCACTGGGGACCTGGCTCAAAGCTCAAGCATGTGTCCTAAATGGGAATCAAACAGGCGACCTTTTGGTTTGCTGGACACCCGGCCCACTGATCCATATAAGCCAGGGCAGTTTGAGGCTTAAAAAAAATATTTTTAAATTGATTTTAGAGAGAGAGAAAGAAACATCGATTTGTTGTTCTACTTACGCATACATTCATTTGTTGATTCTTGTATGTGCCTTGACCAGGGATCGAATGCACAACCTTGGCATATTGGGACGATGCTCTAACCAGCTGAGCTACCATGCCTGGGCTCAGGCTTTAAATAGCATCAGTATTTCATCAATTGACAACATTTAATTAAGAGCTCAGACTTACCCACTCCAGGCCTCAACTGTCCCAACATCCCTATTTGAATATCTACTAGGCATTTCAAATTTAGTCCTGGTCTGGAACTACCGCTCCACCCATCTTCCTTTCACATCTTCTCCCTTCTCACTAAATGGCATCCTTCCAGGCTAAAAACCACAGAATTGTTCCTAGAGCTCTTGTTGTTGTTGTTGTTGTTGTTGTTGTCGTCGTTGTTGTCGTCGTTGTTGTCGCTGCTGCTTCTGCTGCTCTATCTTCAGTAGTAGGATACCTTGTGGTTATCTAACTGTTTTTGAGTGAGTGATTGAGAAAATAATAAAATTCAGTTGAGGAGAATCTGCTCAGTCTCTTTAATCTGCTTTTTTTCACCCTCCACGCCTCCAGTATTGTGTTCCGTAAGAATTTATACGTTGAAGTCCTAACCTCCCAGTACCTCAGAATGTGACTGAATTTGGAGACTGGGTCTTTAGTGTAGTAATTAAGTTAAAATGAGGTTATTAGGGTGGGTCAGTGTGACTGGTGTCCTTACAAGAAGAGGAGATTTGGATCTCTATTAAAACACGGAGAAAACAGCCACCCACAAGCTAAGGAGAGAGGCCTCAGAAGAAAACAACCCTGTCAACAGGACTTCTACCTTCCAGAATTTTGAGAAAATAAATTTCTATTATTTACACCACCCAGTCTGTGATACTTTGTTATGACATCCCAACAAACTAATAACAACAAAAAGTTTTTCATGAAAAATAACCATCTTTTTCCAGTATTCCAGTCTGTAAATGTAACACCTTTCCTACCATATTTCTTTTTTCTGTCCTTTCCTGTCTTATTTATTCATACTTTCCCTGTGAGTAGAATTATCCTAAAAGCGCTGTGGTTTGGACATGGGTAGCTGAGCCTGGCTTTGTAGAATTGGGAACTGAAAGCATCAGCAGAGAAATGCAAAGCAGAATTTTCTGTTGAACAGTAGGGACAAATTGCAGAACATGGGAAATAGTGAGAGTTAGGGTCTTGTAAATATATTGTAAATCTTTGTACAGTCAATTTGAAAAAACAAATTACTAGCTTGAAGAAGAGGATCTGAATAAACTATTAAAGTATGAACATATATTTAGTGTACAATAGTTATTCATCAACACCGAATATGGGGAAAAAACAGAATATGGAGTAAAAGTCCACAGGGAAAAAATCACCAGGCATAATTCATTTTAGTTGTTTTTGAAACATCAAATCGTTTCCTTTCAGTCTCTCATAATCGGGAGTTATAGTGAGTAACTCCCAATTCGAAACCAGATTTTTCTTTTCAACTCCAGATTTCTGAATTTATCGACTGGAAACCTCCTCTTAGCTATCTCAAAGGCATCATGAAAGCAGTGTGTTCAATGTGTACGGGACTCATCATCTCTCCCCTCCAACATACTCTCTCCCCCTAGTTGCCTCTGTCTCAGCCAGTAATTCCAGATGTTACCCTGATTTATCTTCCACATCTAATCAGTCAACAAATCCTATTCTAACTCTATCCCGTTCTAATGCTAAATATCTTTGAAATCCACCCCCCTTTCCCCATTCCTATCGATAATTCTGTCTGAGGCCACAATCACCTCTAACAGCCTTGTAGGTAGTCTGTGCCTGCACTGTGATCTCACCCTATTCCTCATGGCAGCCAGTGAAATATTTCTTATGAAATATCTCAAGCTTACAAAATAAAGAAACAATATAATAGACACTCATATATCCACTTTTAGGTTGACAGATTTTAATGTTATATCTTATATTTTGCTTCAGAGCTTTTAAAGAAGTAAAACATTTGAACTACAGTTTCTAACTGTGCCGGATTCTATCCCATTCCTTCCCTTTGCAATAGTTGTCATCCTGAATTTGGTATTTATTTTTTCCTTACTTTTAAAAACTACTTTACTAGAAACATACACATATATAATTTTTTATGATTTTAGATTTTATAAAAGTTTTGCAGTAGCCATATTTTTCCTATAAGCTGTTCTTTTCCTTTTTACAAAATATATTGGGATGACACTGGTTATAACCTATTCTTCTTTTTCTTCTTCTTCTTCTTTTTTAGATTTTATTTCTTTTTAGAGAGAGGAGGAGGGGAGAAAGAGAGGGAGAGAAACATCAATGTGTGGTTGCCTCTTGCGCACCCCCCACTGGGGACCCAGCCAGCAACCCAGGCATGTGCCCTGGACTGGGACTTTTTCTTTTTTAAGACTTATTTAACATGGACAAAAACTAAAGGTGGGGGGTGGTGGGGGGAAGGGGGGAGGGTTGGGTGGAGGGGCAGAAACGGGAGTAGGGGGCAGAAAACTGTACTTGAACAATGATTGAAATAAAAAAAAAAGAAAAAAAAAAAGACTTATTTATTTTCAGAGAGAGGGGAAAGGAGGGAGAAAGGGAGAGAAACGTCAGTGTGTGGTTTCCTCTCATGCATCCCCCAGTGGGGACCTGGTCCACAACCCAGGCATGTGTCCTGACTGGGAATCAAACCAGCAAACCTTTGGTTCACATGCCAGTGCTCAATCCACTGAGCACACCAGCCAGGGCATAACCTACTCTTTTTACTACATTATTTTGGTATTTATTCATTTGATACATATAACTATCATTCACTTCTTTTAATATGAACTATATCATTTATGAGTATGCCACGGTTCAGTTGTCTATTGCCGTGTTGCTGGACATTTAACATGTTATTCTGGTGTATATTTTAGTATTTGCTCATCAAGTTACACCAAAACTGTGTTGGCATATAAGAATTGCATTGAAATCATACATTAAAATGAAGAGAAAATATTGGTGATACTGAGTTTTCCCATCCATAATCATGATCTTTCAATTATTTGTCTCCCTTTTATGTCTTTCAGTCTACTACCGTATGTTTTTCTGTGGTCATATATGTCTTGTGTTAGGTTTATCCCTAGGTGGTTTGTAATTTTTGTTGTATATTCATATCTTTTTTAAATTAGTGCATTTTTGCTGGTATATAGAAATACAATTCTTAAAAGACTGGACTTTTGTCTAGCAATTTTGCTGAGTCTACATATTAATTCTAATACTTGGGTTATATATTGTTTTGGTTTTCTATATTGAAAGTTATCTGATGTGTACAAAAGAATGAATTTCTTTTTTTTTCCCCCCAATCCTTTTTAACTGCCCTGTTGTTCTAGCCTGACTCTTGAATAAATGTTGAATAGAAGCATTGATACTGGACAACTTTTATCTGTCTGAGTTGAAAGGCAGTGCTTATATTTCACCAAAGCATGACATTTGATATGAATTTTTGGGAGAGGCCCTTTATCAAGTTAAGGAATCAGTTTTCTATCTATTCCTTTCTATAGTTATTGAGATGATTTTACAGTGTTTCTTTTAATCTGTTAATATGGTGAATTATATTAGATTTTTCTAATACTACATTACCTTTGCTTTCTTGGATGAACTCAAATTGATTGGGATCTTTTTATTTAGTTTGCTGGGGGGGTTTTCTTATCTTTATTGTGGTATACTTTTTTCTTTTTATTAAAGATTTTATTTATTTTTAGAGGGGAAAGGAGGGAGAAAGAGAGGGAGAGAAGCATCATGTGTGGTTGCCTCTTGTGTGCCCCCTGTTGGGGACCTGGCCCACAACCCAGGCACGTGCCCTGACTGGGAGTCGAATCAATGACCTTTTGCTTCACAAGCCAGCACTCAATCCACTGAGCCACACCAGCCAAGGCTAGGGTATACTTTTTTTTTTTTTAAAGATTTTATTTATTTATTTTTAGGGAGAAGGAAAGAGAGGGAGAGAGAAACATTGGTTGCCTCTCCAATGTGCCCCTACTGGGCACCAAACCTGCAACCCCTCACACGTGTGCCCAACTGGGAACCAAACTGGCGGCTTTTCACTTTGTGGAACAATAACCAACCAACTCAGCTGCACCAGTCAGAGCGTGTTATACTTTATATATAATGAAATTTAACCCTTTTATGTATACAGTTTGACTTTTAGATGTCATATTTAGTTGTTAGCGCCATTGTAATCAAGATACAGAATATTTCCACTCTGACTGGTGTGGCTCAGTGGGTTGGGCACTTGTCTGTGAACCGAAAGGTCACCAGTTGGATAGTTTGATTCCCAGTCTGGGCACATGCCTGGGTTGCTGGCCAGGTCCTCATTTGGGGACACATGAGAGGTAAGCTATGGATGTTTCTCTAGTACATCCATGTTTCTCTTCCTCTCTTTTTCCCTCTCTTCCCTCTCTCTGAAAATAAATCAGTAGCATCTTTTTAAAAAAAGATAAAGAATATTTCTACACCATAAAAAATTTATCATGCCCCCAGTATGCCCCTTTGTAATCAGTTTTTTCCATCAGTCTCAAGCAGCCACTGATCTGCTTTTTGTCACTAATCTTTGTCTTGTCTGAATAGTTTTGCTGTGGATCTGGCATCTCTCACTTAGCCTAATGCTTTTGACATTTATCCATGTTGTTGGATATATATCAGTAGTGTGTTCCTTTTTGTTGATGTGTTATAATCTGGGGTTTTTTGATGACTAGTATGTGAAGCATCTTGTGTCTCCATCAGCCATTTCTATACCTTCTTTTGTGAATTACCTTTTTTCTTTTCTTTCTGGGTTTTTTTGTTTGTTTGTTTGTTTGTTTGTTTGTTTGTTTGTTTTGACAGATCCTGCCTGAAGTTTATTTGTACAAACAGCACAGGAGTACACCAGCTCCATGCAGTCAGCAGCACAGGGGTCACACCAGTTCTTCCTTCCTCACATCGGCAGACAGAGACCTATACTACGCAGAGCCTTTGTGGGGCCTGGGCTCCTTTGGGAGCCTCAGCTGCAGCTGCAGCAGCCGGCCTTGGTTTGAGCCTTTGTCTTGGACTTTAGCTGGCAGAGCCTGAGATCCTTGGCAACTCTGGCACGAGCACATTTCCCAAGCTTAAATGAGCAATGTAGGCAAGTTGACTTAAGCTTTAGGCTGCTGCCCTTTGGGGATCTTGAGCTTGATCTCCTTGAACTTTATGCAGGCCTTGATATCCTTGGCACATGAGCTCATGGCTTTGTTGGCGTGCATGTTCTCAGGAACTTGGTCTGCCCCCTTAAGAAATTCATATCTTTGTGATTGGGGTTTCTTAATGCCATTTCTTTGCCATTTTGGGAACTGATTGTGCATGGTGGAGTTCTGGACTTGGCCATGTCTGCCCCGAAGCCTGTGGCTCCCAAGCACCTGAGACAGGAAGAGAAAGAAGCTGCAGTTGTCTTGTCTTTTTTGCTCATTCTTAAAACTGGGTTGTTGCTTGTTATTACTGAGTTGTTAGAATTATTTATTTATATTCTGGGCAACTCTGTGTCTCGGGTCAGATGGTACTGGTAGAAGGAAAGGGGATGACTAAAGTAGCATAATTTACCAATGCAACAAGTGATTTTTCACAGATATGCTAGTCATCTTTGAGGTTTTCTTAGGTCTGTCTGGTTTTTGATAGATCATCAGATAACTAGCCTCTTTGCTGCTTCTCAGCTCTGACTTCATTTCATGTTGTTAGTAGTTTTATTTTTTAATTCTCATCCAAGGACTTTTTTTTCTTTTTTCAAAATGATTTTTAAAAAGTTTTAATTTATTTTTAGAGAAAGTAGAAGGAATGGAGAGAGGTAGAAAATCATCAGTGTGTGAGAGAAATATCAATGGGTTGCCTCTCACACATCCCCAACTGGGGATTTGGCCCACAACCCAGGCATGTGCCCTGACTGGGAATCAGACTGGTGCCACGGATGAGAATAAATCTACCAAGACATGATCTGCTTGGGGAGGAAAGGTAACTGATCTTTCAAAGGAGAAGGGCCAAGAGCCTTTTCCTCAGTGGTCTTTTATTGGGTTCAGTTTGCACAGGAATACAGGTAAAGCTCATCAATCATTGTCAGGGAGTAAGGATCAAACAATAGATAGCATACAAAGAACTAGGAGGGCTTATTCTGAGTCAGGGTCTGTTAGCTAAGGGGCTATAAAACTTTGGGAAATAAACTTTATTTCACGCTTGGACCTTTATCAGAAAATTAAGAGCATTCTTAGCAAAGCAGGTTTCACAGGATTTTATATATCCTTTTTCAGGCTTAAGTCAGGCAGGGGAACTAAGGCAGCCAAGAGATTAGGAGAATTTGAAGACAGTAAGAGGACTCAGGCTATGTCAAAGCCGAGGGGCAAGGGTCTATTACCCCCTTTTTCTATAGCCCCCCCCAAGTCCTTCCCTGTGTTCCCCCACATGACCATGCCTGTCTTAGGTCACCCCTCCCTTGAGGAATCTTACCTGTCAGTCATTGGCTGACCGGTCATGCACTGAGGGCCAGGCAGGGTGAAGTAAAAAGGGCAGAGGTGCCCTGACTCCCAAAATTCAACTATAATATCTGAAGTGATATAATGTCTCCTTCTCCGAGACCCTGCCAGGGAAATAAGCTTTGTCTCCTTAGTGGCTTATGGTCCCAAGGTCTCTCATTCAGCCTTAGCTATAGGGGCGTACAGCTTCTGAAACCAGGCAGGGCAGTTCCCAACACCTAGGTATGTGCCCTGACTGATAAGTAAACCCCCAACCTTTCAGTATGACACAGTGTTCCAAGCAACCAAGCCACACCAACCAGGATAGTATTCTGTCTTTTTGTTTGTTTGTTTGTTTGTTTAGAGAGGGAAGGGAGGGAGGAAGGGGGGGGGGAGAGAGAGAGAAAGAAACATCAATGTGCGGTTGCTGGGGGTTATGGCCTGCAACCCAGGAATGTACCCTGGCTGGGAATCGAACCTGGGGTATTCTGTCTTTAAATAATTCTGTCTTTAAATATTTTTCTGTTTTGTATGTTATTTTTCTTGCCAGTCAATGAGTAAAGGTCTCCTTATATCCAGTGTTAAGAAAATAAAAATGTTCCTCAGATAAACCACTTCAGTGGATGGTATAAATTAGATTTTATATGCATAGAAAAACATGCCTTACGAGTTAGGCATTTTAATTTTCCCAGGGTTTTAATCAGCCATAGTAGGGGTCATTATGCTATTGCCCACTGCCTGTTTTTTAAAATAAAGTTTTATTGGAGCATAACCAAGCCCATTCGTTTGTGTTTTATTTAGAGTATGTTACAACAGTAGGGTTATATAGTTGTGAAGGACCATATGATCTGCAATGCTAAAAATTTTTATAGTCTTGCCTTTTGCAGAAGTTTGCTGATCCTTGAGCCATAGAGATGTTGTAGATAAGTTAATTTTCCAAAATATTTATAAATGTGAAATGGAAAAAGTTGTTTTTTAATCTATATTGTTAGTATATTGTTAATTTATTTTAATTGAGCTCTGTCTTCAAGGTCCCTTTTAAGGCATTTTCTGTTGATTTCTTTACTTGAGTCATTATGCCTCAGTTTTTGTTGAATGATAAATTATCTGTCATTGTAAACAGTTATTCCTGGCTGTGTCTGCATATGAAGCCTGGCTGTTGTTAGAAAGTTGGATGTATTCTCAGGTTGTGACAGAGCAACAAGGATAAAAAACATGTGCTTCGCCTATAATCGGTTTAGCCAGCCTTATAAGCCCAGTGTAAGTGCAGCAGTCATTTTGATGTTCTTTCCTCTATCTTTAGCAGATTAGAATTGTCAGTGTTGGAGATGCTTCTCGTCTGATATTAGTCCTTCAGAACATTTACCTATCCATGCAGTGGTTAAAGAGAGACCATGGTCAAGGAAATTTTTTTTACTGATTTTTCTCTTGGTTCTGTTCCAGCTTTACGCACGCTATTCAAATTACATCTGTAGCCTTCTTGCTTTTCTCCTTAATGTGCTGCCTGGAAAGCCCATGTTAGCCTTCCCAGTAAATTACTTAATGGTTTGTAAAGACTTCTGTGAAGTTTGTGGAGAGTAACATTTCTACTTCTTTATTTTCTTAGTACTTTGTACACATTTGAATATATCTGGCTTTCCCATAACTCAGAGCCCTGTGTTTTATCTGTTTCCCCAGACTTGACAAATACAGGGCAGTCCATGGTATAGGGTTTAGAGAGTCTCAAAATTCAGCTATAAATGATTAGAAACAATCCAGTTATCCATCAATAGGCAATTTTGTAAATAAACTATGGTACATCCATATAATGAAATATTGTGCGTCTGTTATTTTTTTAAGGTTATGGAATTAAGAATTTTAGGACATATTTTGAAATTATAAAACAATGAGGACAATTAAAAACCAAGGAGCAGTACAGTTAGTATACGGTATAGATTAGTTGCCTATTGGTCTAGTGCTCTATAACAAACCATGCTAAAACTTAGTGACCTGAAACAGTAAGCTTTTTAATTTTGTTATTTCATTTTTTTTCTTTTGAGTGAGGCAGTTCTCATTTGGGCTCATTCATTCATATATCTGCAGTCAGATACCTGCAGACTCATCAGCTTAGGCTCTCACCTGTTCAGGGATCAGCTGGCTTTAGCTGGTGCAACTCATCTCTGTTCCATGTGGCCTCGTCATCCAGCAGACTAGTCTGGGTTTGCTTTAATAGCAGGTCAGGGCTCCAAGAGAGGCTCAGAACTGACAATGTCACTTCCATCACATTACATTGGCCAAAGCTAGTCAGAAAGGCCTGACCAGATTTAGAGGATAAGGAAATAGACCCCACTTCCTGATGCATTGCAAAAGGCATTGCTATAGAGAGGCCATTATTGGGACCAGTCAGTTAAATGTAATTATGCTACCCTTGTATAAAATGGGATGAGATAAGAATTTATATTTGCCTTTGCTCATTTGTGCAGAGAAAGAATGGAAGGGCACACAAGAAACCAATTAAAATGGTTTCCTGTGGGATGGGGTATGTAGGGACACAGGCAAGGAATATTTCTTATTATATTGATGTTTGAGCCATAAAAATGTATGCTTATACATTTTTTAAAAGATTTTATTTATTTATTTTTAGGGAGGGAAGGGATGGGGAGGGAGAGAGACAGAGACAGAGACATCAATGTGCGGTTGCTGGGGGTTATGGCCTGCAACCAAGGAATGTGCCCTGGCTGGGAATCGAACCTGGGACACTTTGGTTCCCAGCCCTCGTTCAATCCACTGAGCTACGCCAGCCAGGTGCTTATACATTTTTTTAAAAAATTCATTTGTAGCTCTGGCTGGCGTAGCTCAATGGATTGAGCGTGGGCTGCGAACCAAAATGTCGCAGGTTCGATGCCTAGTCAGGGTACATGCCTGGGTTGCAGGCCATGACCCCCAGCAACTGCACATTGATGTTTTTCTCTCTCTCTTTCTCCCCCCTCCTTCCCTCTCTAAAAATAAAGTCTTTTAAATAAATAAATAAATAAATAAATCATCTGTCTTGAATTTATTATCTTTATTCATCTGTCTTATTTATTATCTTTGTCCCCTGCCTCCAAAGATAATTCTGTTTAAAACTCCCTGGTTGTTTTTTTAGTTAGGAGTCTGATTTGTTGGGGTTTTTTTGTTTTGTTTTGTTTTGTTTTTAAACATGTGGTTTTCCTTGGTCAGCCTGTTTAGAATGACCAGGATTCCTGCATTGTGCATCTGAAAGTTCTATATTCAGCTCATTATTTTCTCAGTGATGATAATCAGGAGCACTTGACAATATCTTCTTCTACCCAGAACTCAGCATGTGTGTTCCACAGCCAAATAAAACCATTAATTCAAATAGATTCTTAACCTGATTCAAGTAGACTTTTTTAACCTGATTTCCCACAGATAATTGCATTTTTATTCTCAAATTTATACCTCTTTTTATTCCTTTGTCATCATTGAGGTAATTTTTTAAAACTTTAAAGGAAAAGCAGTTTATTATAATGATTTGAAAATGCTCCCATTTGTGGGCACTTTATCATATAGGACTCTTCTCAGGGAGCACTTGTCTGGGATGTCTTTCTGTTCATCATTAAGTAATGAGCTCTTTCTAATGAGAAAGTCTCTTAGAGCTACAGAATAGTTCTGCTCTTTAGTTTTATGTTTGATTCTTCACATTTATATCTGGGCAGCATTGCTATCACACAAAGAAAGAACTGTTGATTCCTTTGTTCTCTCTTTTCACAGTGTTCTGTTTTCATGATATCCTTAGCATGTTGCACAATGAGAAGTAAAGTCATTATTCAGACCTGTTTTTCCATGTTCACTCCTCTTCTTTAGCTCGAGTTGTTTTGCTTTACATGGTTAGATGTTGAAACATTAGTGACTTTGTAAATGTATGTGGTCAATGTTCAAGTTTTATTTTTTAATCCAAATATGTCCAAATATTCAAAATAACCAAAGCACAAACTTATAGCTTGATGAAATTATCAGTTACTTTGATTCTTAAAAATCAATGTCTAGAATTGAGTTGAACTTTCATGACAAAGCTAAGAGTTATTTTGATTTTCTAGGACTCAGTATTTTAAGTCTCTTTAGTCCAAGCAATACTGTTTATGGGCTCAAGTCACACATTAGATAAAGGAATTTCTTCTCCTTGAATTTTATCTAAGGTTCTCTGGAATTAAAAAGAGCTCCAGATATGGTTGGTTCTTTCACAGGATACAGCTGGAATATAAAACACGAACATCAGTTTTATAAATGAATACACTCTAACAGTGATGGCATAAAGGCATGTTATAGCCACCAAAGAAAGGGTTAAAATATCTACTTTGGAGTACACCCCTTATCCACCATCCTAGCAGCTACTGAATTTGTCAAGTAAAAACCATCTGGATAGATGTCTCACACCAATTGTGCGTTCATTTCACCCAGCCTCCAACAACAATACCATCTTATATTATATTTGGTACTTTTGCAGCAGTTCATTTTTCCATCATTCCATGTAACATCTGTGACATTACATGGACTTGTATCATTACATTGATAGTATACTTGTTTTATGTGGGAAACAAATGTTAATATTAACTTGGGCATGGTCACATGGCCAGTTAAGTGGTAAAATCAGCACTTACAACTGGTCTTTGTGTTGTCTAATTGTTACTGTGTATTAAGTACCTTCTTTATACCTAGCACTAGTCTAAGCATTATCTCTAATCTTTAAATCTTTCCTGCCAGGTAGGTCTTATTATCTCTTATTTTACGTGTGTTAAATATGAGTCCCATATTTGGTTAGAGCATTGTCTCCAAATGCCAAGGTTGCAGGTTAGATCGCCCTGACAGGGCACATACAAGAATCAGCCGATGAATGTGTGATAAGTGGACAACAAATCAATGTTTCTTTCTCTCTTCCTCTCCCTCTCCTTCCCTTCCCCTCTCTCTCAAAATAATAAATATTTTTTTAATGAGACCCAGAAAGATGAAACAATTTGATAAAATTTATGTAGGCCTTTAGTAACAGAATGAGAATTCACACCAAATCTCACAGTCTCCATACTCATGCTTTTTCTACTAGACATTGTTACTGCTTGAAACATAAGGAATAATACTAGTGTTGCAGGTGTGTGAGTAGTGACCTGACTGAGAGATGGCTAGTTCTAATTTGTAAACAGGAGCCTGGGGGCTAAGTTTTTCCCTGTATCTAAACTTTTTCTTGGTATAATATTCAGTGTTCTGCAGTTGGGCTGCTCCGAGTTTTTCATTCTGCCAAGTACCGAATGTGAAAACACATCTCACTGCTAAGCCCTCCTCAGGCCTTTGGCGCCCTTGCTGTAAAGGCAGGTGGTCTGAAGAAAGGCTCCCTCTAGGTTGTTGCACACGATGCACAACACATAACAGTGTGAGACAACTGTCAGCTCCTTCCTTCCCTTCTCCACGCCCCCGTCCTCCAGAAAGCTGGTCCCCAGATGGAAGTGCTGGAAATGTGTCAACTGTTCTCTGAAGGGCACTGAGAAAATACTGTCAAGAAGAAAAAGGCAAACGCAACAGCTCATTAGTCCACCAATCAAAGAGGACAGTCATCGATTTCACAAAGAAAATGTCCTGGACACAGAGACGGGGAAGGCTGGCAGAGTGTTACCCACATGGCTCTTGGAGAGCTGCACATTTTTGTCAGGGAATTTGCAATTTAGGGGCATCAATTCTTTGATTGACTTTCTATAGTCATTATATCTCTTCCCCAAAAATGTGGCAAATGGAAGCCATAAAAATAGTATTTGAGCATATTTTCCTCATTAGACTGGGCCCATCGGCATGTGAAGATGTGGCTGCTGCCCTGTGATGGGCCCTCTTGTGTGTGTTGTGTTTACAACTGTGGTCCCACAGAGAGATCTTTGAGTTAACTTTCTCGTTTGAACCTTTGGTGTTACGTTGAACTTGTCGGAGAGTAAGTACATGGTACTGAAGTGAAAAGCTTGGAATCATTGAGAGGAAAATAACTCAATTTAAAGGTAGCCCTGGCCCTAGTGTTAACCAAGTTTAAATAAGTTTAATGTGGAAAAATAACTTTGAAGATATTAGAATATTACTCCTCAGTATCACATCTTATCTGTATTAGCTCAGACTTAATTCTAACATCAGTAAGTTTAATCTTTCAAATTTATCTTTCTGGAATTTGTTGCTGTCTAGTGTTATCAAATAGCTACTTATGAATTATCTCCATGGGTTAAATAGCCTGTGCTTCATTTAGAATCGTCTGCACTTTTTATCTTGTTGGATAAATGTTATAAGTGACTTTTATATGCCTGATGTCAAAGATGTTGAACCCACCTCTTTTTTCCTACCTAGAGTAGTTGATATGTATAAAATTTTAGTACTTCATCATTTATAGCAATTTATATACAACTAACAATATTTGTTTCTAGGCCATGCAGTTGACACCTACTTGTCTAAATAGTCCCCACATTAGCCTTTTCCCCTCTACTGATTTGATTCATTTATAAAGAGGAATTCAGAAAGAATGCAGTTGAGATAACCAGAGTTTATAACCTGGTTTCTTTCTTTCTCAGCCACTATCTTCACCGTTAACTTTCTGGTCTCGTGAATCTTTGGCCTTGCTGCCTTGTTTTAGTTTTCTAGGATTGCTGTAACAAAGTTCCACAAACTGGGTAGCTTAAAACAACAATCTTCTCACACAGCTCAGGGGGCCAGGAGTCCAAAATCAAGGTATCATCAGGGTTGATTCCTTCATGGGGCCTTAGAGGAAGCATCTATTCCATACCTCTCTGCCTAGTAGCTTCCTGTGTTGCTCACGATCATTAGCATTTCTTAGCTTGTAGATGCACCATTTCAGTCTCTGCCTCCATCGTCACACTGCTTCCTCTCCGTGTGACTGTCTTCACGTAGTCTTTCTTTTATGTATGTGTCTTTAGCTCTTGTTATTGGGGTTTCATTCATATTGGGTTTAAAGCCCACCAGATAATCTAGGAAGATCTGCTCTCAAGATCCTTAACTACAGTTTCAGAGACCCTTTTTCCAAATAAGGAAACATTTATAGTTGAAGGGAGTAAGAAGTAGATATATTTCTGGGGACCACTATTCAGCCTATTAAACTAAGCATTTTCTTCTTTTCTTTTTTAAGATTTTATTTATTTATTTTTAGAGAGGGAAGGGAAGGAGAAAGAGAGAGAGAGAAACATCAATGTGCGGTTGCTGAGGGTCATGGCCTGCAACCCAGGCATGTACCCTGACTGGGAATCAAACCTGCGACACTTTGGTTCGCAGCCCTCGCTCAATCCACTGAGCTACGCCAGCCAGGGCTAAGCATTTTCTTCTTAATCCTCTAGGAAAATATATCAGTATTTCAAATTATTGTCACTATTTTTATAACTTTATAGAAAACTGACCTCCATTTCTTTTATTCTCTACAGTTGGTCCTGAGAAAAGGGTGCCAGCAATGCCTGGATCGCCTGTGGAAGTGAAGATACAGTCAAGATCCTCACCTCCCACCATGCCACCCCTTCCACCAATAAATTCTGGAGGACCTAGGCCAGTGTCATTTACTCCTACAGCATGTGAGACCTCTTAATTACTTGGGTTTATGGTTCAGAGTGACATTTGTATCTAACCAACTGACTGCCATTAAGCCTTCTGCATATACTATTCACAAGATTTTCAAAATGGCGATAAAAGGATACGTATGTCAGAAATGTATATCTGGTTATTTCATAAATTGCTTTTGCCCTCTGAGAATAGGTCTTAGCTAATTTGGGCACTTGGAAATTTAGTGGTCCCAATATTTTTTTCATACTTTGTCTGATAAGTAGCTATTTCAATTTCTTTGACTCTGAAATAGTGAATTAAAATTATCATATTGATTGATAGGAATTAAAGTAAGTTTCATAAAATTATCAAATTACGTCCAAAAGTTTTCCAGGACTGTCATGATAAGTCTCCTTACAAAAAGGAGAATAATTATTGCGTTATTTTGCTAATGCCATGGTCTAGAGGACAGAAGTCCAAGATCAAGGTGTCGACAAGTTTGATATTTTTTTCTGAGGCCTTTATTCTTGGCTTGCAAAAGCCACCTTCTTGCTATATCCTTCCATGCCCTTTCCTCTGTGCCCATGAATTTATGTTGTCCCTTCTCTTCTTATAAGGACAACAGTCATAATGGATTAGGGGCCTACCCATATGACCTCATTTAACCTTGACAGATCCTATCTCCAAATATAGTCACATTTTGAGGTACTGAGAGGTTAGAACTTCAACATAGGAATTTGGGGGGGGACACAATTCAGTTAATAAGAATTATATTAGCCAACAAATCTAAGGCGTTCAACTTTACTAGTCATCAAGGAAATGCAAACTAAAACCCAGCACAATACCACATACACCCACAAGAATGTTCAAAGTGAAAAAAGAGTATCAAGTTTTGGTGAGTATGTGTGGAGCCACCTGACCACTCATAGATTAAGTATGAGAAAATTGTTTTGGGGGACTTCCGGCAAGATGGAGGAATAGGTGGTCACACCGTACCTCCTCATACAACCAAGATTAGAAAACCAATAATTTACAACAATAATTTACTATCAGAATAACACCCAGATCCGGCAGAGGATTTATCTGAATGGAAGTCGGGCAGCCAAGAAGTTGAAGTAGACGCGTTCATCCGGACTGGTAGGAGAAGAGGAGCCGGGCGGGCGCGGGGCTGGCTCGGGTCGGCGGCACGCGGAGGTCGGGGGAAGGTTTGGCGCGAAATCGGCGCAAAAGCCATCCGGCACACAAGAAGGCAGCGGTGATCCCTGAGTACGCAAGCTGCGGCTGGCAGACCCAGAGGGGCAGCGATTGAGGACCAGGGCAGAACTCGCGGCCCAGAAGCCCAGAAAAGGGTCTGAGTCCAGGAGAACGGAACTACCGCCATTGTTTTCTCCCGCCCGCTCCTGCTCCCGCCCCCACATATAACGTCACAATCTAGCGACTGGGGTGCCCAGCCCTGGTGAGCACCTAAGGCTCCGCCCCCCACCGTAACAAGAGCAACCAGACCGGAAAAAAAAAAAAAAAAAAAAAAAAAAGGAGAGACAGGGGGGAAAAAAAAAAAAACATGGTTTCAACAGAGCAAATCAGTCCCCCAGGACTCATCCTTTTGAGCGACCAAGAATTAGCCAATCTATCAGATGCGCAGTTCAAAACACTGGTGATCAGAAAGCTCACGGAACTGGTGGATTTTGGACGAAATTTAGATGAAAGAATACAGAGTACCATAAAACAGATGCAGGAAGACTCGCGGAGGAGAGCCAATAGTGAAAGGAAGGAATATGAGTCTCAAAACAATACAGTGGACCAGAAGGAAGATAGAATCAACCAAGCAGGAAAGCATGATGAAATAAGAATTCAAAAAATTGAGGAAAAGATTAAGAGCATCCAAGACACCTTTAAACGTTCCAATATCCGAATTATAGGGGTACCAGAATCGGAAGGGGAAAAGCAACAGATTGAGCACGTATTTGAACAAATAATAAAGGAGAACTTCCCCAATCTGGCAAAGGGGACAGTCTTCCAAGAAATCCAAGAAGCTCAGAGAGCCCCAAAGAAGTTGGTCCCAAGAAGAAACACACCAAGGCACATCATCATTACATTAGCCAAGGTAAAAACAAAGGAGAGAATCCTAGAAGCAGCAAGAGGTAAGGGGACAGTCACCTACAAAGGAGTTCCCATCAGACTGTCAGCTGATTTCTCCAAAGAGACCTTACAGGCAAGAAGGGGCTGGAAAGAAATATTCCAAGTCATGAAAGACAAGGACCTACATCCCAGATTGCTCTATCCAGCAAAGCTCTCATTTAGAATGGAAGGGCAGATAAAGTGCTTCTCAGATAAGGTCAAGTTAAAGGAGTTCATCATCACCAAGCCCTTATTTTATGAAATGCTAAAGGGACTTATCTAAGAAAAGAAGATAAAGAAAAGACATCTATAGTAAAAGGACAGCAAACTCACAAATATCAACAACAATATTTATATCAACAAATATAAAGCAAAACCAAAAGAAACTAAGTAAATAATTAGAACAGGAACAGAACCACAGAAATGGAGGGCACATGGAGGGTTAGCAGCAGGAGGGTGGGAGGAGGAGAGAGGGGGAAAAGGTATAGAGAATAAGTAGCATAGAATGTAGGTTGAAAATAGATAGGGGGAGGGCAAGAATAGTACGGGAAATATAGAAACTAAAGAACTCATAAATATGACACATGGACATGAACTAAAGGGGGAAATGTGGGTGGGAGGGGGTACAGGGTGGAGGGGAGAGAAGGGGGGAAATGGGACAACTGTAATAGCATAATCAATAAAATATATTTAAAAATTAAAAAAAAAACCAAAAAAAACAAAAAAAACAAAAAGTCCAATAAATTCAATAAGAAAGTTAATTTTTTAAAAATTTTAAAGAATAACAACAAAACTCCTTGAAATTATGTTATCTTCTGCTTATATATAATTGCCACTTTTATTATATATGAAGAAAAATATAAAAGCTTTAATATACTTAAAAAAAAAAAAAAAAAAAGAAAATTGTTTTGGCAGTATCTACCAAAGCTGAATTTCCACAAACCCAGAAACTCAACAATTTCAATCCTATACCCATACTGAAAGAACAAAACCAATAAAATCCCTCAATTTAAAATCTAAAAATCTAAAGACACATACAAACATGCATGCATACACAAGTCTAGCTTTTGAGTTCTGCTTTTCCATGCATGCTACCTCTAGTTCGCATTGATCCTTACAGATATTTTACCTGGTAAAGCAGAAGAAAATTGCTATTTGTGGAGTACCCAAATAGCATGTCAGAGCACTGTCCTAGATACTACATGCACTTCCTTATTTAAATGCCATTGCACAGCCCTGGCTGATGTAGCTCAGTGGATTGCACTCGGGCTGCAAATCAAAGGGTCGCCAGTTTGATTCCCAGTCAGGGAATATGCCTGGGTTGCAGGCCAGGTCCCCAGTGTGGGGCCATGTGAGAGACAACCACATATTGATGTTTCTTGCCCTCTCTTTCTCCCTCCCTTCTACTTTCTCTAAATGAATAAATAAAATTCTTTAAAATAAATAAATAAATAAATAAATGCCATTGCACAAGCTTGCACACTACTTTTGCTCAAACATTTTTTTCCTGCATTTTTTTAAAGAGAAGAGAATCTAAGAGGTACGGCTTTTAAAAAGATTTAATTTTTATTTTCTAAAACATTGAAATTGAGTGAATGGGTAACTGCAGCAGTCTGAGTGAGAGTGAAAGAAATGCATTTTCATATCCTTTTTCCTAAATATATTTTCTGTCTCAAAGTGATACATCCTTAGATATAAGTACCATCTAGAAATGAAACAGATTTAACCCAGGCTGTCATTCAGATTTCAAGATACAGATGACTGGGATGTGTATGTATAAATCTAGTTCTTTTTACCTCTGTATTTGACTACTTGGGGGTGGATGTGCTTTATTTCAGAAATTATAATCATACACTTTTAGTAAAGAGGCTGCAAAAAAGCTTGTCTGGGCATCAGGGTGGCTAAAAGCACAATAATGTATTATTTTAATGGGCTACTTAAAAAAAGGGCCACTCTCCAGTGGCAATTGACCTTTCTGTGAACACAAAGAAATGGCAGGCCACTGCAACTAATTTTCTGGATTGCTAAGGTTGAGTGATTAAGCTTTTTTTCCAGTAGCTCTGGTGATCTTTTTCAATGGAAGACACAGAAGAGAAATCACCCCTTTTTTTCCCTCAGCCTGTCAATCTTTTAAGCACTGAGTCATATTTATCAGCATTTTTTCCGAACACTTAACATTGCTAGCTTTTGAACAAAGCTCTAATGTATATACCATATACACAATTTACAAAGCTTAGCTAATTTTAGTATACTCAGATGTATAAGAGTTCATCAAAAAGTGTAAACTCTATTAAGATAATGCAGCTAAGTATAATTTGGTAAGTAACATAATGGAAACATGTATAGCACAGAGAAGAATTACTAAATTACCTAGGGTTTACTGTAACGTGGATCCGCAGATCTCCAGGAATCTTCTCAATGCAGGTGTTATCTGTACAGGATGAAGCAGAGCTTACAGATCAAATACGAGTAAAGGTCAGTCAGGAAGTGTGGGGATAGTGATGGTCAGGCAACTGTGACTGGCTTGGAGCAAAAAGGGAAGTGGAAGGTTTTTCATGATGAACAAGTTGGCATTAAGCAAAATATAAGTAAATGACAGTTTTCTAAGTTAGGTAAAGATTAAATGATTGGTTTCTTTAAATTTGGCTTAAGTTTTTACTTAAAATTTTTCTTGTTTTTAGACATAGGTTAGCTTCTTAGAAAAGTATGAGTAAGCAAAAATCTAATGACTCTTAGGCACTGGGTAATTTTATTTCACTGTTCAGTGAAAAGGGAAATTTTTTCCTAATGCTGTGAAGAGTATAGTTCTAGGACTATGTTCCAAATTAAAACTAGCAAAAAATTACTAAGGACAATAGGAAAAGAGAAAAACTGGAACTAATCACATGGATCATAATTTGTGCAGAAATACAGAATTGGAGTGTGCTGTGTGGTGTCCAGAAAAATGCTTTATTGAGTGACCAAGAATCTGGCAGTATTAATCTAGCACTGTCAAGGCAGAGATAATATGACTCCGAGGGACATGGATATTCTGAGTGGTCAAAGGGATATATTCCTTACTGCAGGTCTAGGTCATTAAACGTATAACCTAGAAAAAACATTTTTCACAGTAACACAATTCTATGTTTTCTGTGTGTCTTGTTCACATCCTACATCCTAATTGACTGCATTAGCTTCCATGAGACCCTAAGATTGGAAAGATATGACATAAAAAGTGGGCATGAGTGTCCATTCATTGGAAATATATGTTCTCCCAAACTCATCTCATGCAGTACCTGTTACAGGAAGCCTTAAAACTACCTACACCTGCCCACGGTACCTGTAGAGTTACATGTCCCTTCTCTGTGCTCTACTAGCACTCCGCTCTTCTGTTTTAACACTTCCGTGTTACTCTGTTGTTATTTTTTACCTGGTAGTCGGTTTCACTTATATAGCAATCTTGTTGGGCAGAAACAGTGTCTTGATAACTCTTTTTAACATGTGCTTTACAAAATTGAAGTGAATAAATGAAGGATAATGCAGACAATAAGAATGAATTGAAGATTCTTGTATTTTACACGTAGAACTGAGTCTTTCTTTTTGGCTTTCTTCAGTAAGCAATGGAACCAACCATTCTCCTCCTACCCTGAATGGTGCCCCATCACCACCACAGCGATTCAGCAATGGTCCTGCCTCTTCCACATCATCTGCACTAACAAATCAACAATTGCCAGCCACTTGTGGTGCTCGGCAGCTCAGCAAGTTAAAACGCTTCCTCACCACTCTGCAACAGTTTGGCAATGACATCTCACCTGAGATTGGGGAGAAAGTGCGGACTCTTGTTCTAGCGCTGGTGGTAAGTACAGCGTCACTGTCAGTGGTTAACTGAGTATATGGCTCAGAACCAAAGCCAGCAGAGAAGTTGTACATATTTCTTCTCATTCCCATACCTGTAGCAATGTGGCAAAATCTACAGACTAGATTAATGAATTAATTAATTCGTTAATAAATATACAGACTAGCATAATTTGTGTAAAACTGTTGATTTGTGAATTTCAATTGTGTATAAAAGTGTTTATGAAAGAAACAAATCTATAATGTTTACCTAAGTATTTCCTATGCTGTTGATTTAATCCCATTCAGCAGCTTTATTTAAAAAAAATAAACAACTTGTTTTATTTATTTATTTTTAGAGAGATGGGAAGGGAAGGAAAAAGAGATGGAGAGAAACATTGATTGGTTACTTCCCCCACACGTCCCCACAACCCAAGCATGTATCGTGACCAGGAATTGAACTGATGACCTTTGGTTTTGTGGGACAACGCCCAGCCAACTGAGCCACACTTGTCAGGGCCATTAAGCAGCTTTGAATATGTCTTAAAACTGAGTTTCATCAGGTCACTAAGGTTCAACCAAATTAATTCCAGACTTTGTTTAATATATTCAGTGTCTAGTACATTGTTTCCCAGCCAGAGAGAAAGGAAAAGTAGCAACTTTAATTTTCAGAAGAATAATTTGTGAAATTGTAAATTTCACAGTCTGAATAAATAGTATCAAATGGATTATGTTCTTCAACTCATCATGCAAATAGTTTCTTTAGAGTTTTTAAGGTACTGTGCAGAGTATGGTGAACTTCTGGTATAAGGGAGTAACTTTCTGACAGGGACAGTAAGCAGGGTAGGGTTTGATTCACAGTTTATATAAGGGGAGTTCTGCCAGTTCCCGGTGTCTGCATACTGGATTCTTTAAGATTTACCTCCAGTAAAACCACCCCGTGCTCTTGCATGTTAGCCTCTATATGTGGTAAAGATGAATCACAGTGTTAAACTTTCTTTCATGTTGCAGTTCTCAGAGTGTAATCAGGGACCCCTGGGATTCCCTCAGACTATTAGAAAGTCCAGGAGGTAAAAATTATTTTCATAATCATACTAAGATGTTACTTGCCTTTTAACTCTTACTCTCGTGAGTATATGATGGAATTTTCTAGAGGCTGCGTGATATAGAATGTTGCAACAGATTAGACGCAGAAGCGTCTTGGTGAACACAGCTGTATCTTATTAAGTTAGATATGAAAGAGATTTGCAAAACTGTAACAACAGTGCCATTCTTCTCACTATATTTTTTTGGTAAAAGTATAGTTATTTTATAATGGATTAATATTTTTCAGATTCTCAGTTTTAATTTCTGATATGGTTAGTGGTTGATAGAGGGCAACCCAAATACATTAGAAGGATTCTGAGACTAAAAAGTTAAGAACTGCTACCTTAAATCAGTCTTAATGTAGTGTGGAAAAAACAACTTTTGTGCAAGGCAAAATGCAGTAAGTGGTGGTTTAATTATTTGACATTCAACCTCTGTTGTTTCATATAACTGTAAATTGTTCATTTTCATTGCTATGTTTTATTGTAGGATATACCACAATTTATACTTTTTGTAACCCCATGTTCTGAGATTCACCAGAAGAATTCCAAGCACCTGGCCCATCGTCATGCTCACAACTAAGATTTGTTGCAGAGGGATAATAAGGATACACAATTGGATCATAAAGGAGAGAGACACAGTTGGAATCTGTAGGAACCCATGTACAGATTTCCTATGCTTGGTCACACAGAGCTCACTCTTACACCAGCAGTGAAAATGTAGAAGTGTGTGTGCAATGTTTCTGCCCAGGGCAGCGTATTGGGGACTCAGTGCCCAAAGTTTTTACTGTGGTCTGGACACATAGGCACTCTCTGCCCAGTACTTAGCAAATTGCAGACTCCCAGAAAGAGACCAGTGTTCAGTATAAAGCATACTATTTGCAAAAAATAGATCCAGACATAGCGAAGCACGCTCATCAGGTAGGGAAAGATTTTTGTTTTGAAAAAAAAAAAGTGTTTATTGGTCAAATTTTGACTATTATGGGACAAATCTTATTGGATCTAGACTAATAAAATTGGCCATAAATGTCTAAATGAGTTTGAAATTGATTGGAAGCAAAGCAGACATCAGAATATTATGCCAGTTCCAACAACAAATTACTTTAAGTAGAGTCTGCACCTAAAGATAATTTCAATAGTAAAAGAAAAAAATAAGAGGCCTCATTTGCCTACCCCCCAAATTAAAACCATGCATCTTTTTTTAGCCATGAAAGTATATGTAGATGTAGCCAGTTGTCTCTTTTATTTATTTATTTCTTCTTTTATTTCTTTATTCTCTCCCAAGGACATGGTCACTGACTTTAGAGAGAGGGAAAGGGGGAGGGAAAGATGCGTCGATGTGGGAGAGAAGCATTGGTTGGTTGCCTCACACATTTTCTGACTATGCGTGCCCCTGCTGGGACCAAAACCCCCTCCTAGGCATGTGCCCCAGCAGAGAATTGAGCCCACGACCGACCGTACTGTCAATGGGACAACGCTCCAACCAACTGAACCACACCAGCCAGGGTGCCAGTTGTCTCTTTTAAATAGCAATGCTTGGGTTAACCTTCTTTTTTTTTTTCTTTTTCTTTTTTAATTTAAAAAAATGTTGGTATCATTAGGAGGTGGTAAAATACACATAAAATTTACTATCTCAACCATTTTAAAGTGTCTAATTCAATGATATCTAATATATTCATTGTTGTATAACTATCACTACTATTCTACCTCCAGAAATCTTTTTTAGAAAACTGATTTCAGAGACAGAGGGATGCTTACTTGTTTTTCCATTTATTGATGCATCATTGGTTCAGTCCTGTGTGTGCCCTGACAGGGATCAAACCCACAACCTTGGTGTATTGGGATGAAGCTCTAACCAAATAAGCTATCTGGCCAGAGCCAGCGCTCTTTCATCTTGTAAAACTGAAACTGTGCTATTAAACAATAAATCCTCATTCCTTCCTTCCCCCCAGCTCCTGTCAACCACCATTCTACTTGACTAATCTGGGTTTCTCATGTTAGTGGAATCATACAGTATTTGTCTTTTTATGGCTGCGTGCGCACGCGAGCTCTCTCCCTTATTATAAGACAAAGTTTATTTAGAAAGTAACAGAGGCAATAGAAGTGAGTCATCTGGGCTGCATGGGCTCAGGAAACAAGATACAGAAGCAAAAGAAGGGTCCTTGGAGCTCAGGAGAGAGTAAGGGAAAGGCCCAGGCATGGGCTTGTGCCCCCAGAAGGGAGAGTACACCTGGGTGGCTTATAATTTCATTTTGCACAATATCCTTAAGGTTTGTCTATGTTGTAGCATGTGTCAGAATTTTCTGTTTTATGGCTGAATGATATTCTATCATATGTATATATGACATTTTGCTTATTCATTCTTCCATTGATCCAATGGTAGGGGGATTGCCTGAAGGAGTTGGGGGTCCTGGTGGAGGAGGAAAACAGGAAAAAATTGGGACAACTGTAATAGCATAATTGATAAAATATAATTTTTTTTTAAAAGTGAATGTTTCCCTTAGGACCACCCTGCTAGCCAGGGATCCAGGCAGGATTTGAACTGAGATCTAAATATCAAATCCTGCTGTCTTACCCACTCTACTGCCATATCCAAATCTTTAAAAAAAAAAAAAAAGTGTGTGCCAATCAGACAATTTGTTACAGATTCACCATTTGGTACAAAAGGAACCCTGTACCCAGATCACTTGGTCTCCATGTCATTTGTCAGGCAGGCAGCCACGTGTCTGGCAGGGTGAGTAACCACCCATCAAAGGGTTCCATCGGAGGACGCGGGGCCCTTGTCTCAGCCTGGTGGGGCACCACCCCTGCTAATAAAGAAAGAATTGTGAAATATCAGGATGGATCAAAGAAAAGTGGAAAAGTAAATACAATAGACTTTCCTTCTCCTCTTGAGTTTTCTAAATTATGTATTGTGGTTAAAGTAAAAATTATAGAATTGTCTAATATTGTTGTCAGTGTATATGCAGGAAATATTTAAGACAATTACATTATAAACCCAGGAGGATAAAGGTAGATAAAATTTCTACATTTTTGTATTTTGATTGCAGCAGTGGTTTACATGAATACAATAAAATGATAATAGAACTAAACACACGTTTTACCAACATTAGTTTCCTAGTTTGTTTTTTTTGTTTTTAATTTTTTTTAATTTTATTTTAATCATTGTTGAAGTACAGTTTTCTCCCACCTACTCCCATTCCAGCCCACCCACCCAACCCTCCCCTCTTCCCCCCATCACCCCCCACCCCTAGTTTTTGTCCATGTGTCTTCCAAATTTGTTCCTGTAAACCCTAATTTTCCTAGTTTTGATATTATACTTTAAGTGTATGAAATGTAACCATTAGGGGAATCTGGGTGGAGGATGCACGGAAACCATTTTCACAACTTGCTGTGATTATTATGTCAATTTTAAAAGAATAAGTTTTATTTGGTCACCTATCTATACCCATTGTCTTCTAAGACCACTATAGGTGTTGCCCTTGCGATCCAGAGACCAGATCCTCTGACAAATATGCCTTTTTACATTCTCCTGTCTGTCAAAAGCATTTTTCCCAAGGCTGTGTCTTCACTTCTTCAGGTGACATTTCTGTAATCCTTCCTTGTCCTGCAAAGTCTGATTGAAACATGTCTTCTCTGTGTACTGGTAGAGTCCTGCACATGTATACCTTGATCATATTACAATGAAGAGCTTGTTTATCTGTTTTCCCACTAGACCACAGTGTGCCGCAAGAATTCTTAAAACATGCAATACCTATTTAGCCAGGAGCACTGACCTCTTTTCCCTTAAACTGTCAAATTAAAAAATGACAGCAGCTGTCCTGGCCAGTATGGTTCAGTTGGAGCGAAGTCCCATAAGAAAGGCTGTTGATTCGATCCCCCATTGGGGCATGTATGGTATGGGAAGCAACCAATCCATGTTTCTCTCCTTCTTTCTCTCTGCATTCCCCTCTTTCTTAAAAACAAACAAACAAACAAAAAATGACAGCAGCCAACACAGCAATAGCCATCCAGTGTGACTGAATCAAAATAATGCTTATTATTGTTGTTATTAGATTGGCAAAAAAGACCTCGTGTGCGTGTGTGTGTGTGTGTGCGCGTGCATGCGCACGCGCGCACGTGTACCACAGAATTTTAGTCATTAGTTTATGTGTGCCATAAGATAAAAAAGGTTGAAAATCACTGCACTAGACTGTGAGTTCTTAGGGGAAAGAGAATCATGCTTTTATTTATTAATTAATTGAATGAGAAGGATAAAAGAACAGTCGCTTATCATCAGTCTCAGAGAGGATTGCCTTGTGTCTTTACTACCAATAGCCCTGAGTCAGTTTCACTGGCCTAAGTCACTCTTTCTCTGTGCCATGCAGGTTATTCTTTTCACCCTTTGTCTATCCATGAAAACTTAGTCATTCATACAGTCTTTCCATACATTTACTTGCTTTTATCTTTCAAGACCTATTTGAACTTACTGTAGTAGGGAAAGAATATCATTCTCTTACACTTAATTTTTATTCCTGAATATTGATTCCTTTGGTTACATTATACAAGTGTCATGTACTTAAAACAGGTACTTAAAGTTTAAAGGAATTTTTAGTATGAAATGAGCTAAACTATTCAAATATTTTTATTTAACATGGTTGAATCTGATACACTCTTTTTCCCTTAAGGAAAATAATTTTATTTTTACTGAATATTGATATATTTGGAATATCCAACATAATTTCACACCCAGAAATAACTACTGTTATAATTGTCCTTCCAGATAGTTAAAATACTATGTTTGTATGTACGAGTTTTATTAGATTTTTGTAAAATAGACTGTTCTGTTTTTGAGTTTTCATTTAAAGTATTTTATAGGCACCTTTCCTCATTAATTCATATGAATTCTGAGTCATGACTGTATTATAATTTTTAATGCAGTTTTTTATTGGTGGACCTATGTGTTTGCCATTTCTTATTGTTAAGAAGCAGTATGGTACTGATGAAGAATTTGTATGGTACATGTTACATTTTTGAACACTTGAAGATTTTGTAAAAATCCCAGAAGTGATGATTGTTCTCAGGGGGATCAAAAATTCAGATTAATGCCAAGTTTTTTGTTTATTTTGTTGTTGTTTTTTTAAACTTCTTTTGTAATTGTACTGTGTTTGGGGGAATTGAAATAAAAGTATTTTGTGTACTTGGAGAAGATACAGTATCTTTATTTGTACATTCCCTTTAGCAGAGGAACTGAGAATTCTAGTTTTAAGTCAGACTTTGCGGGGGGCGGGGGGACAGAGGAAATGCTAATAACTTTCCTGAGAATACTAATAGCTACCAGTGGAAGTCCACCTGTTTGGTGATGCTCTTATTTGCAAACAACCGTTCAAGGCAGAAATTCCCTTTTGGGTGGGTTTGTTTGTTTGTTTGTTTGTTTTTTTGTTTGTTTTTTACTTTGAATTTAGAAGATTTGGGGAACTAGTGCTAGTATGTAGGCAGAACCTATGAAGAAAAGAACTTCTAAAGAAATGCAGCTCATGTCCTAGCTGGTGTGGCTAAGGGGATTGCGAGCCAGGCTATGAACCAAAGGGTCTCTGGTTTGATTCCCAGTCAGGGCTCATGCCTGGATTGTGGGCTAGGCCCATGAGAGGCAACCATACTTTAATATTTCTCTCCCTCTGTTTATCTCTCCCTTCCCTTCTCTCTAAGAATAAATAAATCTTTAAAAAAAATAATGCAGCTCTGGCTTGAGTCTTTTAGTTGACATTTTAGACTGATCAGGATCTGTTCAACTGGAAGAGTTACAAGCTTGGTTTCCTATGCCTGAGGTGACTTGCCATGAATCCTGCAGTACAAGGGGCCTGAGTACCTGTTGTCAAGAGTGGTGAAGAAAGCGGTGCCCTATTCTGCAACCCAGTCTGCTGGACATAGAGGGGAATTTAGATTTGGGGTAGTAGAGAAAAAATCAAGGAGGCCGAATTTCTTTTATAAAGGAAACAATTTGGTTAACCTTTGAGAAGGATCTGAGTTCACAGTAGTGCTCTTGGAATTAACCTTTTCTTTATGATTTAAAAGGGATTTATGTAAGACAGTGTCTAGTTTCAGAGGTTGAACAAGGTTATTTCTCTTTTCAGAACTCAACAGTAACAATTGAAGAATTCCATTGCAAGCTCCAAGAAGCTACAAACTTTCCTCTTCGTCCTTTTGTGATTCCATTCCTCAAGGTAATTTTTATGAGAGAATTACTGAATATAATTTTTTATCTTAACATTTCCTCAAAGATCTGCTGCTGATCCCTGTGCTGTGAACCGAATTGGGGCAGCTTGCACGTTTTCATATCTTTATTTTCGTTGGGGCTGCTAGAGAAATGTGAGTGCAGTTTGCAGGTGATTCTTATACTTGATGAGAATTGCAGAGGCCTTGAGTGTTGGTCTGTATGCAGAGTCTGCTGGTGACACACAGGAGAAAGGAGAGAGTGGGGGAGGAGGTGAGTGGGCCGGAGGTGCAGGGGTGGCGTGGAGGCTGGGCTCTTCACAGAGCCGTGGCCAGAGGATGATGAGTGCGCTGAGAGGAGGCTGTCAGACAAAGCAGAGGCCTTTGTACCTTGAGGCAGCTGTTTTCAACCTTTTCTATCTCATGGCACATACAAACTAACGAATAAATTCTGTGACACACCAAAAAATAATCTTTTTTGCCATTCTCACAAAAAAAATAGGTATAGTTTTGATTCACACCAAACGGCTACTGTTTTGTTGGCTGCTGTCATTTTTTTTAGCTGACAGTCTAAGATGAACAAGGTCAGTGCCATGGACAAACTAGTCCAGTGATAAGTAAGACAGTGTTAGGTTTATATGTAATATACTCCTTTTAAAAATCTTTCTTTTGAAATAATGTTATGCTCACAGAAAAGTTAAAAAAGGGTATGAGAAAATTTCCGTACCCTTCACTCAGGTTCTCCATATATTAATATTTTACCACATCTGCATATTATTCTTTGTCTTTAGATTTAATTTTTTCCTCAGAAACGTTTGAAAGTAAGCTACAGACATGGTGCATCACATTACTTTAGCGTAGCCCTGGCTGGTGTGGCCTAATGGGTTGGGCATCACCCCACGGACTGAAATGTCACTGTTTTGATGCCCAGTCAGGACACATGCCTGCCTGAGTTGCAGGCCACGTCCCTGGTTGGGGGCAGGCAAGAGGCAACTGATCAGTGTTTCTCTCCCTCTCTTTTCTCCCTCCCTCCTGCTCTCTCTAAAAAAAATATTTTTAAAAAATTACTTTTGTATAATTATCAAATCAGGAAATTAACATTGATAAAACACTTACTGTAGACCTTGTTCATATTTTACCAAATGCCCCACTAAGAGTACAAGATGGTTAATTTTTAAGATGGACCTCAATTTGGATTTTTCTAATACTTCCTCATGTTGAGAATCGAGTTACACGTTTTAGGCAGCAAAGGGCAGGTAAGATATCACTGATGCTGCCAAGAGACATCTCTGTTAATTAGTCTCATAATTTGGTGTTGACTCTGATCACTTGGTAAAGCCTGTGTCTGTAATGCTTTTCCACTGAAAAGTTACTATTTTTTCCTATTCAGCAATAATTTTCCAAAACAGGTATCATTATGACTCACAGAGAAAAAAAAAATGAACCTGTATCAAAGATTTTATTTAACTCATTAGTGAGTAAGGTGTTAGAACCAGTTTGGGGGAGAGCCCAAAGAACACACATTTATAGGTCAGGATTGTTGATAGGAACGGGCACACAGAGGTATAACGGGCTTTGTCTACGGTGGGTAAGGAAAGTCCATTGAACCTGTACTGGACATAATTTTATGCAAGTCCATGGACAACAGTTATTTTGCATTGTTATTACCTATCTGTAGTATACAGAATTGTGCATAGCTTAAAGGCAGTGAAAGACTATAGCCAGATACTAATGTGCTCCACATCAGCTAGAGTTCAGATGCCTGTGACCCAAATCCAGACCACCGTGTGGTTTTATACAGCCCTGGAGAGAATTAGCTTTACCAGTGAACATTTGTAATTGGTTTGATATTAAGGGGACACTAACTTTGAATCCCAATTACATTGCTTTTCTTAATCTATCCCCTTGCCAAATGAATTCCATTCTTTTTATTAGCCTGATATTACAAAAAAAACTGTACTAAATTTTTTTAATATTTTCTCTTTTATCAGTACAATACTCGAAAATTCTTTTTCTATCTTGTATATGACTGTCCACACAATACCTTCAATTTTGCCTCTTAACCCACAAAGCCTAAATATCTGCCTAATCATAATATCAAGAAGATGGATCACCCTACAGAAGTACTGTACTGGTTTTTAAAAACCCTTTCAGTCAGAGCACGGCAGACGTACAGGAGAATGCACGGGTGCGTGGCCTGCGATACAGTGCTGTTCTGACAGCGTTGAAGCCTCAGCCCCTCAGAGCTGTCTGTGGCGCCTTGTTTAGCCTTTAAACAGATGTGCTAGTTCTTTCTTGGTCTGTTTTCTGTATGTCAGAGCTAGTAAACGGTTATTTTCCCTAAGACTCCGGAATCAAGAAGGATTTGTGAAATTTGTGTCATTAGGAAAGAATTAGCTCTTTTTAAAAAATAATTCATCAAAGGGTACATACACATCACAGATGTAAGGATCTGGCATGGTATTTTTTCAATTAAGTTTTTACAGTTGCTACAGATTGAGATTATAGAACAGACTTAAAAAGTATCTTATATCATCAAATTCCCTATTCTTAACTGTGTTATTTTGGAAAACAGCATGAGGTAGGTTGTTATGGCAGTTTGTGGCTAGCATTTGGGTTTTTGTTGATTTATTTCTGCTTTAAAACAGTCACTAATTATGGTGCCTAATAAATTAACCCTTGCTGAAGGGATGACTGCTTGCCTTTCACTTGCTCATCTGTTTCCATTGGAATAAAGACTTCTGTTATGGGCTCAGTCTGTGTTGTTTGTAAACGTGGGGTGGAAATATAATGCCTGCCTTATTTATTTAATAAAGGAATATGAGCAAACTACATTTATATATGAAGGAATTAGAGTTCAGGTGAGAGTATATGGGGTTTTTTAATGATTTGTCCACATTAAAAGTTTTCTCGGTTTGAGAAGGAAAAATAATCAATACATAATCAATTGTCCTTTTACAAAAGAAAGAAATGTGCCCAGTGAGGACGCCACACCAAGAAGTCAGTTCTGCCCATGGGTTACCTGTGTCCTCAGACCCCAGTCTAAGGCTTCATTGCAGCCATTCCCGATTTTTGTTTTGTTTTGTTTTTTTTCCAAAACTCATGTTCCAGCCAAGCTAGAGTAATCACCGTTTCCAGAATTCCATGGTGGTTCTCATAAAGAATGTGAAGGGAAGGTTAAACAGCACTCAGAGAAACCAGGCCTTGTAATGACAGATGGAGGTGAATGCCTCCTGCTCACATGAAGGCACATTGATTCTATAACTGACCAAAGTCTTCAAAAATGTTTTAAATTATTATGTTCAACAAACCTTTATTGAGCTCTGTTTAACTCTGTATTAGGCCACAAAGGTGAAGAAAGCACATTGTCTTCCTTAGGGGACTTAAATTTTGTGAGGACAAGAGACGAGCCTTTCCTGTTCAGTGTAATAGGTGTCGAGTTACTCACAGAGGCACATGAAAAAATCAGACAGAAGGAAAGAAGGGCTTCGGTCTTACGTTATCTTGTCTGCGAAAGCCTTTTGAGGTGCCGGGCCCTGTTGTGTGGGGCCCAGCACTGGGAACACTGCCGCCCAGACCCTGCCTTTTCTTTTCAAGGCCAACCTGCCCCTGCTGCAGCGAGAACTGCTGCACTGTGCGAGGGCCGCCAAGCAGACCCCATCCCAGTACCTGGCTCAGCACGAACACCTTCTGCTCAACACAAGTATCGCCTCACCTGCTGACTCCTCTGAGCTGCTCATGGAAGTGCATGGAAATGGCAAGAGGCCCAGTCCAGAAAGGTGAGCGGTAAAGAGCTTGGTCGTCCTTTCTGTTTGGAACCATTCTGAGCTTCCCCTTTGCCTGTGAAATAATATTTGCTTACTGATTTAATTTTTGATTTAATATTTGATTGGTTATATTATAGGTATAGACTCAGAATTCTAAGGTTAGTATTGTTCTGTCCCAATCTCAGGCAACAGAATGCTTCTCAAATCTATAGGTGTAGCTACCAGACACGAGTACATTTCAAAAACTTTTCAGATGACTCCGTGTGCCTCTGGCGAGAAGCTGCTCTAGAGCATTCTGTGTGTCCGCGGCTCGGGAACCATGAGAAATAATCTGCCCGAGGCATTTTTTCTGATATGTGAGGGGTTTTTTGTTTGAGCTTTTCTTAAAAGATTTTGTTTGTTACTTATTTTTAGAGAGAGGGAAAAGGAAAGGGAGGGAAACATGGGTGTGAGACAGAAACATGGATGGGTTGCAACCGTACGTGCCCCAACCAGGGATCGAACCGCAACCCAGACGTGTGCCCTGAAACTCAAACCAGTGACGTTTTCCTTTGCAGGACAGTGCCCACCCAACTAGAGACACACTGGTCAGGACTGCTGTGTGAGGTTTTATGAAAGCATAATAATTAATTATTGGTAATTGCTAATGAATCACCATTACTTTGAAGACTGAAATTATATTAAGTTATTCTGGAAATTTGAGTATGAGTGTCTACCATAATATTTTATGGTTTGTCGAGGAAGCAATATTTTAACAACAGTGGAAAATTGTTATAACTGAAGTTAAATGACTAAAAGCCCTACCAATTCACAAGTGTTATTAATTATTGAGTCTTTTTTCTCCCATGTGGAGAATTGTTTTCAATAACTGACCTCCACAGTATCATATTCTTAATCATGTAAGAAAGTGTCATCATCTCCTCAATCTCTCAGTTTGCTTCATGAAGTTTAGATGTTCCTACCTTATTGTGGATGAATTTGACTTCTCATTTCCTGCTGGAATAAATTGGTAATTTCCGTTATCTCTCTGGCCTCTGAAGACAGTTCACATGCCTTATGTCAAACCTTTCCTTATAGTCTTCCTGTTTGTGAAAGTCGGTAGCACAATACATACATAGCACAGAGTAGATGCTCCAAGACATGTTTGCATGAACACTTGTCGGTAGACTCATATATACTTCCCATTCTTGCACAGGAGGGAAGAAAGCAGTTTTGAAAGAGATCCAATTCCTCCGGAGCCTCCCGCCAAGAGAGTATGCACAATCAGCCCTGCTCCTCGGCACAGTCCCGCCCTCACTGTGCCCCTTATGAACCCCGGGGGCCAGTTCCACCCCACACCTCCACCTCTTCAGCACTACACCTTAGAGGATATCGCAACTTCCCACCTGTATCGCGAACCCAACAAGATGCTAGAACACCGAGAAGTTCGTGATAGACACCACAATCTTAGTAAGTGACACAAACCTGTTTTTCTTTTCTTTTTTTTTCTTTTTCTTTTTTTCTTTTTCTTTTTTTTGGAGGGGAGGTCTTTCATAATCAGTGTATGTGAGTTTGTAAATATACTCTCAGTAGTTTTTTTGGTTTTTCTGTCATTTCGTGGGTCCCACCCTCTGTTATGAATCATTGCCTTAGTAAGTATGTGCATAGCTGGTATGAATGCAGTGTGTTTACTTAATAGAATTCTACTTACTATATTCTTCACACTATCTTTAAACTTAATCTTAATTTCTAATAGGTCTAAATGGAGGCTATCAAGATGAGTTGGTAGACCACCGTTTGACAGAAAGGGAATGGGCTGATGAATGGAAACATCTTGATCATGTAAGAATCTTTAGTATATAATTTTCCTATTTATTACTTTTAAATCTTAATATTACCAATAGTAATAGAATATGTATGTTTCCAGTGAACTTAACCAGATCTACAGTGTCTTGGCTATAAAAGCTGATCTATCTACTACTCCCCCAGCTAAGCACTAAGAGTAACTCCCAAATCTTTGTGTTGGGGTGATCACTTTAAGTCATAACCAAGTAAAGTCGTGTAATAGAGGTTTGTGAGTTTAGGTCCCAGCTTGGCCACATTCTACCATTGTGTGATGGGTAAGTTGCTTCATCATTTTTAGCCTGAATTTTTATAACTTAAAAAATAATCCATTAAATCCATTCCTCTTTTTTTTAACGCAACCATAAAAAAGAACAAAATCTAGCTATTTGCAACACACAAGTGGACTTAGAGGATATTATGCTAAAGTTAAATAAGTCAGACAGAGAAAGACAAATACTATATGATTTCACTCATGTGGAATCCAAAAAAAAATAATCCAAAACAACATAAATGCACAAACAACAGAAAACAGGGAGCAACTCACAGGTACAGAGAACCTACTGATGGTTGCCAGAGAGGAGGGGTTAGGGTAGGGGGTGGGTAAAAAAGGTAAGGGGGGATTAAGAGGTACAAACTTCCAATTATAAAATAAATATCATGTGGACATAATATACAGCATGGAGAATATAGTCAATAATATTGTGATAACCTTATATGGTATCAGATGGTTGCTAGACATGATGATGATCCCTTCATAAGGTGTATAAGTGTCAAGTCATTATGTTGTACACCTGAAACTAATAAAATATTGTGTGTCAAAATATATTCCCTTTTATCACCCTGACTGTTATGGCTCAGTAGATTGAGTGCCAGTCTGTGAACCAAAATGCGGCTGATTTGATTCCCAGTCAGGGCACTTGCCTGAGTTGCAAACCAGGTCCCCATTTGAGGGCATTCGAGAGACAACTACACATTGATGTTTCTCTCCCTCTCTTTCTCCCTCCTTTCCCCTCTCTCTGAAAATAAATAAATATATATATTCTTTTTTTATTAAAAGAAATGCTGTATTTGCATTCACTGGTGGGTTGTAATACGTAAGGTGCTAATCGTAGCACCTGGCATATAGGAAGCATTATGTAAATGGAACGTCTCCAAAAAGGAATGAGAATTGGCATACTAGTACAGAATGTAACCCCAGGTTCCCCTCCCATCATAAGAGAAGGCTTCCCTTCTCACTAAAAGGGTAGTAGTTAATTAAAATGTACACACAGTTAACTTTCTCCATCTTGAGTGATACTGTCTCTGAACATTATTTCTGATTGCATTTTTAATAAATCTCCAGCTTTATCAGATGTCTTTAAGCAGATATATAATGTGGTTTCACTGTAGCCTTGAAAGGGCCATATTACAATGAGACTCTGGCTGCTCCAACCTTGAAGAATCCAAAGTGTTAATTTGAAATCCAAACAAAAAATAAATGGGGTATGTGTATTTGTATATACAAATATATCTATTTTAAAAGAAGTGGTAAGAAAGGCTTTAAAATGTAAACTTGTTATTGCTTAATCTGTAAGATACTTAAACCTTCGTTCTTTATATATTTTGTTTACCTGTCCTTGATTTGCCATGTTGGTGTTTGAACATCCTCATCTCATCAACGACCCGACTTCCTCTCTGGTCAGGCCCTGAACTGCATCATGGAAATGGTAGAGAAGACGAGGCGCTCCATGGCAGTTCTGCGGCGCTGCCAGGAATCAGATCGTGAGGAACTCAACTACTGGAAAAGACGATACAATGAAAACACAGAGATGAGGAAGACAGGGAGCGAACTGGCCTCTAGGCAGCACAGTCCTGGGAGCGCAGACTCTCTCAGCAATGGTAAGGGGGCAAGGCCAACTTGCTATGTGTTACTCGAAAGGACGATGGTGCTGGAATGTAGAGTTAGAAAGATCTAGATGATTATGAAGCATAGATAATAAAATATGAGATCTGTTCAGAAATTATCCAGCCAAGTACCATGCAAAATAGAGACATTTATTGAAGAAGATACAAGGAACATTGTACAAAGGACAACAACACCTAGTACCCTGCGAAGTAGGCACTCTGGGACAGTTCTCCTAATTGCCATCAACTGCCCCGCCATATTTTCCTGAATCTCATCAACAGCTTCCTTTTCAAAGGTGACTTTAGTTTGGGGGAAAAGCTAGAAGTCACAGGGCACCAAATCTGGGCTGTAGGGGAGCTGAGTCAACGTGGGTGATTTGATGTTTCACTAGAAAGCTCTGCATAACACGTAATGCATGAGCGGGCACATTGCTGTGATGAAGCTGCCAATCACCAGTTGCCCGTAGCTGCAGCCTTCTGAATCATCTCAGTAGTTTCTGTGGAGGAATGTTTAAGCTTAATGCAAAATTTGATGCTGATTTGTGCTCTACTCACTCAGTCATTTTAAATGCAACAGCCACACAGTATACATGCTACTCAACAGCATCTATCACCCCCACTGATTAGTACAGTGAAATCATCATTGTTCACATATGTGCATTCCAGTCCGCTCTCCTTGGCTACCAGATTACATCAATGCAGACCTTTCTCATTATATTAATAATGGCTGGAGGTTTTCCAGACAGACCTCATATGTCAAAGACTCGGTACCTGACATGTTCAAGAAATAATTGTCTTCCTCATGAAGAATGAAAATATTTTTAATTTCGTTCTATTTTTAACTCTCTATACACATGCTAAAAATGATGATCAAAGAGTATTTGGTTATTAAATTCAGCCTACACGAATGTACTAGGTGCTTTCTCATATATCACATTTACCGTATATTGCCATGTATAATGTGCACTTTTTTTGCCCAAATTTTTGATGAAAAAATAAGGGATGAGCATTACACATGGGTAGTGCTGAACCATGGGAGCCCACTATGCGTGGCAAAATGCAGTGTCCCTCACAGTAGCCCTGTGTGTGTTTGCCCCGCTTTTCCCTCGTCTTTTTCCCAGTCCCCATCAGGAACATGTCATTTATCAACCCCTTGCTGGAGGCTGTTACAAAAAGTTTTACTATACCAAGCTGGGTTGTCCCATCTTCCCTTTTCCCAGCCTGAAGCAGCAACTGTTCTCTCAATGCAGGGTACATCCAGGGTGCCACATCTGTTTTCTGCAAAGTGGTCATCACATTCACCTAATAACTGAAAAGGTACCATATCCAAAGACAAAGATAAATGAGAGGCCATCTGTGATGAGGCTCTTTCCCTGCCCACCCACTTCAGGCTCCCAGGTCTCACAAGGGGGAATGAATCTCTGTAACAGACCTAGCCTGTTCCACAGGAGACAGCTGTTAACCTCAAAAAGACTACCAAAAAAACTGGTGCAAGACATTGGCATCCCACTCCCCCACCTCATCCACAGAAGTGACTCTTGAACCAACCATAGATTAGCAGCATTGTGTGGAGTATCTAGCACAATAAGATATCAGAGAATACCTGTGACAACTAGCAGAAATGTATCCAAAGTTCACCATCCAAACCACAAACCTTCCATCAAGGAGTCTGTGTGAATACAAAGTGAGATGCATATAGTCATGAGTCAGCTCTTCTCCAGCCAGGATCGCAGTCCTTGCCTTGTGTTAACTTTACTCCCCTTTCTCACTCTTTGCTTGGGGGTTCAGCTAGGTTGACCGATGTTCCAGTTTACTTGGCAGAGTCCCGGTTTATGCCTGTTATCCTGTCATAATAGTTACTAGCACCTTCCTCACTCTCAGATGAGGACAACTGGGATGATAAATTGTCACTTTAGGATATCTATGTATGTTATGTGTATTGAATATTTTTCACTGCTTTTTAAATAGTATTGTTGTAGTTTAGAAGGAAAGCATAATTCATATCCTAAACAAGTGTACTATTTAAAATGTTAACCAAAACCACTCCAAAACTACTTGATGCTGGTCTGTGATAGTATGGGAAGCCTACCCCAGCATGTACTGGACTCCATTAGCTTCACTGTAAGAACAGTCCCCCAAACTAAGCAGTGTGCTTAGAGACATAGTTGTTTTGCATGCTGGCATAAGTTCCATATCTCTTCTTGGACAAAAACATTTTGCAGACCAGCACTTTGAGTAGTACTGACCTATACTGAATAGTATTTTGAGGCATAACACACGCTTATCAAGGACTTGCAAATAGTTAGGTAATTCATGTTTTCATGTTTTGAATGTTTTTGAGTTTTGCAGAAGCCCCTGGTGAATTTTAATTTAAGTATTTAGTATTTAAGTCTTCTGATGATTTGAGAGAAATTAACTAGAGACTGAATGGCATTATTACTTCACCCATTTAAAATAATGAAATATAGCCCTGGCTGATGTGGTTCAGTGGATTGAGTGGCAGCCTAGGAACCAAAAGATCACCGGTTCACTTCCTGGTTGGGCACATGCCTGGGCTGCAGGCGAGGTCCCTGGTTGGGGGCGTGCGAGAGGAAACGATGAGTGTATCTGTCTCACACTGATGTTTCTCTCCCTCTCTTTCTTTTCCCTTCCTCTCTCTCTGAAAGTAAATAAATAAAGTCTTTAAATATATATATATATATATATGGCTGATACTGATTCTTTTAAATATTTTTAAAAGAAAGAATACAAATCTGAAGAAAAATTACTTAGAATTCTATACTTAACTAAAACAAGTGTTAGTGCCCTGGCTGGCGTGGCTCAGTGGATTGAGCTCGGGCTGCGAACCAAAGCATCGCAGGTTCGATTCCCAGTCAGGGCACATGCCTGGGTTGCAGGCTATGGCCCCCAGCAACCACACATTGATGTTTCTCTCCCCCCCCTTCCCTCTCTAAAAATAAATAAAATCTAAAAAAAAAAAAAAAAAAACAAGTGTTAGCTTAACAACCCACAATTTTTTCATGAAATAACACCTCCCATCTACCCTTTGTTGTGGTGTCTACTGTATTTGGGAAGGATAAATCCCAATACAGGGAAGTAAACCAGAAGGTGAAAGGCAAAGAATTGATGAAACAGGAACTAACTCAAGAAAGAGTGTGGAAAGGGATCCCTAGGACAGTGAGGGGGTTCCCAAGGAATAGGGGTATAGCAAGCCTTGAAAGCAGCCGATTCAGACTGGAATAGCCCAGAAGATTCCTGGAGATTTTCTTCAAGAAAATTAAATTTATAAAATATTTATACAATAAGAAGAAAGTTTGAGGTTGAATTAGAAATAATTACATAAGAAACAGCACATGAATAAATAAGGCAGTTAAGAAAAAACATCAAACTTTTTCAGGAAAATAAAAAGATTCTCAGAATCTGAACCATTAGATTCAGCTGTGATAAGTATCCGCACTGAACACTGTCAATGCCGACTGTTGCTGTAACAGAATTTGGGGGGATGGAAGGAGAAGGAATTGGGAGTGTGTCTGTGGTGGGTTGGAAGTAGAGGTTAAAAAAATGAAATCCGTACTCAAGTGGCTAGTCGGTTAATAATGTCCAAAACTGAAAAAATCAAGCTGTAGCAGTACCAGAAGAATCACCTTTAAAAAAAGACACTTTATTGTTGTTACAATAGAAACTATATATGACCTACAGAGAGGTGATGCTGTGGGTGTGGTTTGGAAGACCTTTAAGTATGAACACTGTTCTAAGCCAGGAGGCGCTTTCCTTCGGTGGTTAACCCGGGATGCTCGTTAGAGCCCATGTGGGGACTGCTGAGAAAACCCTGGCGCCCTGGCCCCACCTCAAGTTTCTGATTTAGTTGGTCTGAGATGGAACATGGGCCCCCAGAGTTGAGGACTTCCCTTTATGTATGTTATCATTTAATTCTCAGACCCTCACAAGGTGTAACTATTATCTTCTTTAGTGAAACTACATGGCTCATTGTAGAAAACCAGAAACATACAATTTACTGAAGACTTTTATCTCCATCCTTAAATGCTTCATTCTCCTTTTTTCTAAGAACTAGAGCATTCTCCTACATAACCACAATACCATTAGCTCTCCTGTTTTGACCAGTTTATTTGCATTATCTGCCTGGCTTTTGATTACAGTAGCCTCTGAAACTACATAGTTTTCTTAGTGAACCACATGAAATCCTGACTTCTGTCTCCTTCTGGGTTAGAGATATAAAAATAGTTACTTTGGCTTCAGGAAATACCATGAAAATGGCCCTACCTTCCAGGCATTTCCTGAATAAGCCGAGAAGTTCCTTTAGGGTCAGGTGCTTCTCACCTTTTACATCTGTCCTGAACATGAGATGCCGAGGACTGGGCAGGTTCTCAAAGGATATGACCAAGGGTTTATTGGTGACCAAAGTGGAGTGGCTTTTCCTCGACTGGTCAAGACTTACCCATGTCCCCACAAGTAAACACATGTTTCTTCTGTTATTTAACATCAATGATCCTTATCTACATGCTCAAAACCCCCTTTTCTTACTGGCTTTCCTTATGTAAGACTCACCTGGGGGAAAAAAGACTCGATTGAAATTGATCTACCACCTTCTCCTTAGCTTGTGTTACTTTGCCTCTTCCAGCCCTAGATTTTTCTCCGTAGTTTATAAATCTCACACTTAAGTATGATAGTTGAATCAGGGACCTCACCTATGTTGAAGAAAACCCTTCAGGGATTTTTTATTTGGTTGTGGGTTTTGTTTTGTTTTGTTTTGTTTTGTTTTTGACAGTGATAATAGCCTTTCCAGAGGGTGCAATGTCACAGAAAGCATTCATACTCTCAGAATGTCTCACTTACGGGATTCCCTTCTGTGGTGATAATATTCTGGAACTAGACAGGGGCGATGGTTGCAAAACACTGTGACTGTCCAAAATATCACTAAATTATAAACTTTAAAATGGTAAATGTTATATACATATTTTCCAGGATTTAAAAAATCTCCTGACCACCCCCTCGCCATAGCTTCGAGGGAGTACAACAGTAGGTTCTCTGTGCAGATCCCCCCCCCCCCCCCAGGACCAGTTTGCAGCCAATCCTAGGCGTTCTCATGACGACTGGCCATTTTATTAAGCCTCTCAGGCAAATGCCGTGTGCCAGGCTGGCCTCCCCGCCGCACTGGCCGTTCTGATTCCTCTTGGCACCACAGCTTGGTTGGTGAGTGTTCGGAGCATAAAATGTACTTTTCAGATTAGCCTCAACAAAGCATAAGGAAATGAAGGAGTCCACTAGCACTGACATTAGAACACAAAAACAACCCTCAAATTACCTTAATTAGTTTTCACACTTTTGAAAGCAATGGACCCATTTCTTATAGAATATTGTGTCTTAAAACCGCAATGAACATATGTGATAAGCCACCCTCCACCCCTGTGTCCTCCCCAGCAACCCCAGGGTGCCTCTTGGGGTACATTTGAAATACACTGTTCCAGATCAGGGTTTTCGTTTCCACGCTGCTTGTTTGTGTATTTGTAAGCATTTAAAGAAATTTACAAGAAGCCTCTTTAAATCACATGTAAGGGTTCAGAGTTGCAAAGAAACAAAAGCTCTATTTCCTGACTTACCTACAGAGCACTGGCCAGTCAGCGCTGTGTGCATGATGGGGACCGCTAACTGGATACGGAAGTACATGTGTGTAACACCTAAGTATAACTGTTTATATTTTAGGAAGTGCTCTAAAATACATGTATGTTCGTAAGTGAAGATCTCTTTTAATCTCACTATTCTGAAATACTTCCAGTATTTGAGGCATGCATGCGTGTGTTTTAAAAGTAAAAATGAAGTGTGCTAGAGAGACTGCAGCTGGAGAGGACTTCACTCCTCTTGGGTCTGCACCTCAGTGTCTCCCCTGAGACCGAGGACGGCTGTGCTTCATCAGACAGAAGTCCGTCTTGGGTATGGTTACAGAGTTCAGAAGGAACTGGCACACTCTTTGTGACTCAGAGAACTCTGTATGTGGTGCAGACCCATGCTGTTGGTATTGCATCTTCCCATGGCAGAGAGTGACAAACAGCACAGTGGAGAATTCAGTCTCTCTAAGCAATGTCTTACTGACCTGGAAACACTTACTACATGAGAAATTTAATTTCCCAGTTGAAAATATGGAAGTGATTGACCATTAGGAGGGCTTACAATTTCTTTTCTTTTCTTTTCTTTAAGATTTTATTTATTTATTTTTAGAGAGGGAAGGGAGGGAGGGAGAGACAGAGAGAGAGAGGGAGAGAGGGAGAGAGGGGGAGAGAGAGAGAGAGAGAGAGAGAGAGAGAGAGAGAGAGAGAGAGAGAGAAAGAAACATCAATGTGTGGTTGCTGGGGGTTATGGCCTGCAACCCAGGAATGTACCCTGGCTGGGAATCGAACCTGGGACACTTTGGTTCCCAGCCCGCGCTCAATCCACTGAGCTACGCCAGCTAGGGCAACAATTACTTAAAGAATAGTTATGTGGCCCTGGCTGGTGTGGCTCAGTGGATTGAGCACTAGCTTATGAACCGAAGGGTCACCGGTTCAATTCCCAGTCAGAGCACATGCTTGGATTGCAGGCCAGGTTCCCAGTTGGGGCAAGAAGCAACCACACATTGATGTTTCTCTCCCACTCTTTCTCTGTCCCTTCCCCTCTCTCTAAAAATAAATAAATAAATAATCTTTTTTTTTTTTTTTAAAGAATAGTAATATGTTAGATCTAATCAATGTTTACCAAAAATGTACCATTTTCAGAAAGGAACAGCCGTGAATGTGGTTCCGTTTTGGAAGGAGTTGGGCTACTTGCCTCCATTCTGTTGGTATTTTCAGTTTCAAAATGGGTATACATTGGAGAAATTATGTTAGTTAATTCACTTATTTTTAAAAAGCATTTCTTATTTTTACTTTTTATTATAAAATTGTTATCATGTACAAAAAATAAAGCATAAATGCACACTTTAATGGCATGAAGAGAACCCTTGCGTGACCACAGCTGACACCAGGAAGTCCAGCACCATCACGTCCCAGGAGCCGTTCGTGTCTTCATGGGTCACGAAGGCTCTGGCCCCAATCACATGAAAACGTGACTAGATTTATTTTTAACTCTGGCATTAGTATTTACAGTCACTTGATAACGCTTTTACTTTTTGGATAGAAAATTTAGCTAATTGAAAGAAATGTTTTGTTGGAAAATTTTGTTGAACTTGTGTTGTTATTTGATTGAAATATAAGAATAACGGCTTATAAAAAAAAAGAAGAACAGCTTATTAGATAAAATTTTTAACAAATAAATCAGTCCCAAATGCATGATTTCTGTTTGCTATGTCAGGGATTGCTTTTCTATTTTATTTTATTGGTTTAATGGGCATATCTTCATTTGGCGTCTGTTGTATAAATGATCGCAACTAATGAATGTTTTCTCGCACAGGGATGTTTCCCTCCTTCTCTCCCTTCCCTTCTCTCTAAAAATCAATAAATAAATGATTGCTCTGACTCTTTCTATGGATTACTAATACTATTTTGTCAGGATGAGATAATTATCCCCTTTTTTGCACGCACATACTCACTGTCATTTTCTTATGAAGTATAAATTTTAAAAATTAATGGAGTAGTCACCCTTGATATTTGGTTTTATCTTCATTAGACTTAAACTGTTTTAGAATATTTAAAAAAGTCACGAGCTATTTTGTAATCTGGTTATATCTCTTATCAGAGTATATTTGCACTAAATGAACATACATGTTGGAGGCGAATGAGAGGTCTGATAAAGTTTTCATAAAAGTAAAACATGCCATCGTGCACAGCTTCTGACTTGATGCCACTTGTCTCTCTCCCGTAGAGTCACAGCGGGAATTCAGCAGCAGGCCAGCGGCAGGATATGTGCCCGTGGAGTTTTGGAAGAAAACTGGTATGTGTCTGTCTGCTTACGTGCGGTTGCATGTACTGATCTGTGCCCCCGTGTGTGGCGCCTGTCTGATGGAGAGATTGTTGTCTCATAACTTCCTCCTCATAGAGCTCTAGGCTCCTGCCTCTTCCCCTCCGGCCTCCGCACACATCTGAATGCCTCTCAGGTTACTTTGCAGGTCACGAATTTGGAATGCCTCCCTACAGTCTACCCAGGTCCTCTGGGTCACACGGAGGCATTAAGTAACCAACTCTTCCTTCCCTGTTCATATGCCCTGTTTCTGGGCATGTGGTTTAATTCATTTCTGCCTGTTCTGTTCAGTGGAATCTGTACACACTGTATTCACATTTCATTCATTCTGCTCTTGGGACCAGCCGGCTGTTTCTTTCACCTTCACTTCCCTAGCTTCATTCATCAGGACTGTTCTGGGGAGGCCTCGATTTCCACAAGAATCAAGAAGGATGGGGCTGCCTGTTGTGGTGAGACGGGGTCGGACTAACCTCACATTCTTAATCCTTCCCTTATCCAAATCCTAGCTGCCTTTTCTTCTCGCCTCCTTCTCCCAGTAACATTTAAGTCCAGTACAGTTTTCGCTTTTCTTCCTGAGATAAAATTTGCTTCAGCAAAAAATTAATACTTTTAACTGACCCTGGCAGAGAACAATGAGCTGTAGATGCAGACTGGGTGAGGGGCCAGGAGCCCTGGTCACTTCCTCCCATCATCACCATCCTGCTCGGTGTCCACAGGACGGATGCTCCGATGACACTCTAAGCCTGAGCCTCCGCCCTACGACCTGGTGGCAACACCTCCCTGCTGAGGCAAGGATAGAAGCCCCCATCCTTTGAATACAAATAAACATTATGCAATGTTCATTCTGACTGGCAGTAAAAAAAATCACCATGCACAAGATCTCTTTGGTAACTAGTTATTTTCTACTTGGGAGGTACCTTTGGTTAACAACCAGACCGTGGCATAGGGCCAGCTAAATTTGAGTCCTTGGTCTGCTGTAGTGCCATCTGTCTGTGATCTTAGATGACCTTCAGCAAGGTAGTTTATCCAAACTGTGATTCTTATTGATCCTTAAACTGAAAGGATAAATGTTCTTCAGGGCATTATTGTGCTGGCCTAATAAGAGACAATACTTACCTGATAACTAATAAGGGGATTTGAAAGGTAGCTGTGTGGGGCCACAGTGGACCTGTGTGGACATCAAGAGTAAAGGGAGCGTGAAGTTCAGTGTCAAGTCAACTGAACATTGTGCTTGCTTGACCTTTGAGGTGAAAACTTTCTTTTCTTAATGCTGGAGCAGTAAAATGGAAACTTCTAGGATGGCAGCCTAGAACGCTCTGTTCAAACCTTTGAGCCTAGGCCACATGCAAGAGCCACGCAGTGAGGGAGTTTCCATCCTTGCCTCAGGAGGGAGGTATTGCCACCGGGACATAGGGCGGAGGCTCAGGCTTGGAGTGTCACCGGAGGGTCCATCCTGTGGACACCGAGCAGGATGGTGACGGTGAGAGGAAGTGACCAGGGCTCCTGGCCCCCCACCCAGGTCTGCATCTACAGCCCATTGTTCTCTGCCGGGGTCAGTCTTCCATACCCACCTCCGGTTCCCTTGTACCTGGATGCTCCAGAGGCACCTCAGCCTCACTCGCCTCCACACCAGCATTGTGCTCTGTATCCATTTCATCACACAGCACCACCATGCATCACCCTGGCCTCCACCTTCAAACCCTAGGTGCTGCCAGTCTCTGCTCCATCCCCTCCTCTGTGCTGCTTGCTTCTGCCTAAACTCAGACTCTCTTTGATCTCTTCTGAATTGCTGTCCTAGCCTCTCAATTGGTATCTCTGTCTTAAGCCTTTTCTCCTTGCGTAGAACCCTTTGGAGTTCATTTTCTTTAGAAAAGGGGCCAGATTCCTTAGCATGAGGTTCAAGGCTCTCCAAAAATTCATTTCTACCTACCATCTCAACCAAGACACATTTTCTTGATCCTCCCCTGTCACTTGTAGAGCTGACCACTTTTCCTTGGGTCTCATCTCACACTGACACCTCAGCCACCTTTATACCTGATCACAAACAGGAGAACACGGCCTACAACTTAGTCACCTAGGCATTCCCAGTCTCCAGCACAGTGCCCGCCTCCATCTGCATACCCAGCAGATGGCTGCATGAACGGACAAGTGAGTGTGAGAATGAAAGCTGAACACATCTGTATGTTCGTCTTGGTGTGGTTTTAGAAAACAGTCGTCTTTTTCATTTCTTCCCCTTTTTAGAAATGATGCGGGTGGGAGGGAAAAAATTCTCGGCCAGTTGATTTTATTGTCACTTTCTTCTAGAAGAAGCTGTGAATAAGGTGAAAATTCAGGCCATGTCTGAAGTACAGAAAGCCGTCGCCGAGGCAGAGCAAAAAGCCTTCGAAGTGATTGCAACAGAGAGAGCTCGGATGGAGCAGACCATAGCCGACGTCAAACGGCAGGCCGCAGAGGATGCCTTCCTCGTCATAAACGAGCAGGAGGAGTCCACAGAGGTCAGAGTTCCGTTAGCCCCTGGGGCCGGCCCGGGGCGGCCGTCCTGGCCCCGCCCACTGCTTTCTTCTCAGGGGCTGGGCCGTAAGATAGAACTGTCCGCTCTTGAACTGGACGGTTATGATTTCTATCCCAGAGCAGAAGGGTTTATTTCTCAATTATATGGGGGCAATGACACAACAAAAAAGTAGGTTTATAGTTGTTCATATGGAAAATAACACAATAATTAAATAATGATACAAGAACAAACCCTGTGTTGCACATACTCCCAACTGTAAATCTACCTTTGCTCCACCTGCTCTCTATTCTTATATCTATTAGCTCACTATATTGGTTTAAATTTTGAAAACTCACCCTAAGGACAGAGTCTGGAATTGCATGACAGCAGTGACTCTCCCCTTGAGTGAGCGGGCCCGTGCGCTCTGTGCCGGCCACGGGGCTGAGTACGTGTGCTGCCTTTCGATCCTCCCGTGGCTCTGTGGGGCAGGCGTGGGTGGATTCTGATCTTACAGGTGAGGGAACTGTGCATTTGGGAATTTAACTGACGTGATCCCACGGTGCTGAAGCCAGGGTGCAAGAGGAAGGAAACATAGTCCCCTGTAGCAATCAGTCTACTTGTAAATAGGGTGGTTCTTTTATGGATTGGAGCGACCGATCAGGCAGACCTGCCCAACTCTCTCAGACCCAGGGCTCAGGGGCTGGTGATGTTCCTAAGAGAAACGACTCTCTTGTACAACGAAGTAGGTGAAAATGAACTAACTGGGGGCGGGGGGGAAGCACATGACAAAAACACCATAGCAGTCCTTTTGAATATAGGGAAGTTTTTCTGTAACGTTCATTTTAGTTGCATTTCAGCTTTAAGAGTCCTAAGCAAGCCTGTTTTTCTCTAAGTAAGTTGAGTGATTAGCTATCTCTGGGACATTCTCTTGAAGTTGTAAAGAACTGGGTATTTTAGTTGTGTGGGAGTTTTTTGGTTTTGTTTTTTTTGTTTGTTTTTTTTTTTAAGATTTTATTTATTTATTTTTTTAGAGAGGGAAAGAGAGGGAGAAACAGAGAAACATCAGTGTGTGGTTGCCTCTCACGTGGCCCCCCACTGGGGACCTGGCTCCCAACCCAGGCATGTGCCCTGACATGGAAGCGAACCTGTGACCCTTTAGTTTGCAGCCTGCACTCAATTCACTGAGCTATGCCAGCCAGGGCTTTTTTTTTTTTTTTTAACAACAGGAAGTTTATTTTCTCAATCTGTTTACATGATCCCTTTCTATATAGCAGTGCCAAGCATGGCAATGTAAATGAAAATGTCTATAAGTATCATGTGGCCATCACAGAGTATATGAAAAAATTCCTTATTGTAGCATTGTATGAAGACACTCAATTCTGAGAAATGGTTCCTTTAACTTACCCTGTAGACTGTCTAGTGAACCTGGAATCAGAGGAGTGTAATGGTCATATTGGTGAGAAAGTGATTTCTCCAAATACATGCTACAGTTTTTTATTTGCTCAGAAATATATGCTGCATTATGGGATCAGAAGTCATATTTAAAGTTGAGACTCAAGGGGAAGAAAAGGAAATAGTTTCTTTAACTCTCCCCTTTTTCTTCTCCCCTCCTTTTTCTTTAGAATTGTTTCTGAGCAATGATATCTTCTTCTGTTGTATGTATGTAATTCTATATTTATATAGATATCTAATTCTATATCTATAACTATTCATATCAATATCTATATTTGTCCATACTTATCTACTTTTATATCTGTGTTTTTATTTTTCTATGCCTTTGTCCAAAGGAGTGTAACATTTTGGCTAAGAGCATGAGTTCTAGGTCTGGACTGCAGCATGATTTAAATCCCAGCTCTCCATTTACAGGGGTCTGCTTGTAAGGAGCTGTAATAAACAAGGTCTAGCAGGGCATCCCCTGGCGTTTGTCGTTCGTCCTGTGAGGTGGCTTGGTTAGCGGGCGGAGCCCTGGCTCTGAGTTCCCGTCCTCGTCGCCCCGCACTAGCAGTGTGTGCCCTGAGGAGTCAGGGTCCTTCCCTGCGCAGTTACTGGGTGTGTGGCAGCCCCTGTCCTGCTGCTCTCGTAGCTTCTCCAGCGGTAACAGCTCAGTTGTGATGGTGAAAGTGTTTTTGCCCCACACTGCGTGCCCCACGGGCAGTGCGCGGATGCAGAGGACTCTACGATACAGTTAACGACAATGCAAACGAAAGCCGGGCAGCCCTGCTCTTGCAGGGTAGCCGCCTCCTCTGAGGCCAGACCCGAGCGTCAACCCTGGAGCTGTTCAAGGATGTTTGGCCAAGCGTTTGCCTCCAGCCTTGAGGGATGCTGACTGGAAGGGCAACTCCAACAACAAACCTTTTTTTGTCTTATGTCTTGGCAAAAGCCTCGTGGCTGAGTCAGGAAAAAGTCACAGGGGAAGGGAACATGACAGTGTCCTTTTCACCCTGGCTGCTCTGACACTTACCACATTGCTCCTGCGAGCATGTGTGTGACCCTGCCCCAGTGGGACGCTGTTTATTTTGTTTTTATTGTATGTCGTAAATTATGAAATAAGCTATTTCAAGTAGAATGGCAGCCGAGCTGGAAGTACCAGTGCTTCCTACCCTGCCCCTGGGCACAGCTTGGACAGAGGCGGTGGGCGCTCTGCCCTTCGGCGGGGCCGGCCCGTCGGCCTGCTCCCACAGCAGCCCCCGGAGGCAGCCGCTGAGGTCCTCCCCCAGCGTGGAGATGCTCTGCCGAGGCGTTGCTGGGAGGCAGCCTGCCAGGCTCCACAGTATTAGCTTCTCTGGGATGCTTGAGCCCTAACGGTTCCTTCAGTTTCCTTTTTTGGTCATCTGGGATTGGTGTGGGCCGGGTCGGGCAGTCCCTGGCGTGCATTTCCTGAGAAGCCTGTTGTGTCGGAAGGGAGTGCACAGCCCTGCCTAACGTTCTCTGACACTAAACGAACACGGTGGGCATAGTGGGACCACGAGGTTCGGGTTCTAGGCTTTGCACGGCCAAGTAGCCATTTTATGCCCTTAGGCAAGTCCTTGCCCACTGGCCCCAGTGTCCCATCCATATAATGCAAGAGGGGGGCCAGGTGGCCCTTTTCAGCACTTATTGTCTGTTGTTTTTCGCTTGAGCAAATGCCCTGATTTCACAAGGACTGGTGTCTCTTCCCTGAGGAGTGTTCAGTCCAGATTGGCTTCTGCCGATCCGGAGAACTTGGGAAGGGCGGGGCTGTCTGAGTCCGTTCTGATACCTCAGCGGTCCTTGCCACTTCCTCCTTCTGGCCAGTGCCATAAGGCTTTCTCCTTCCTGTAAGTGGTTCCTGGAGACCTTGGGTGCAGAAAAAACGCCCGTGTCACTGCTGGAGTCAGCACGGGAACCTGGAGGAAGGGGAAAGGCAGGTGCTGGGAGCTGCGCTTGGTGGCCTCGTTCTTCGTGATGCTGAAGCTTAACATTGGCCAGTGACTGTTCCGGCTGCTTCTTTCGTGGCTGCTGCTCTAGCTCTGAGCACACCTCACGTAGCGTGTCTCCTCTGTCACAGACAGAGAACATTTTCCAATGGTGCCCCCACGCCCCTGGCTCCCCCCCACCGTGGTTTCTGCAAAACCGCAGCAATGCCTGCCTCCCTCCAGGAAAGTTCAGAGTAGTGAGAAAACTCCCTGCCTTAGACCTCTGGGGCCCTGAGCTCTGAGATCCTAGGGGGGCTCCCATCAACAGGCCAGAAGCCCCTTCACGACCCCCAGCCCGCCTGTGACAGGCACACCTCTGAAAGGAGAGAGGACACAGCGAAGTGGCACAACCACCCACACTCGTGTTCAGCCACCCTGGTCTCCTGGCAGGGGACTTTTTTAAAGAAATTAGGTTATCAGTGAAAATAAGATTATTCCTCTGTTGGGGAGACCAGGAGAGAAAACCACGTGTGGTCTTAGACCAGATAGCTGTGGCGGGGGCCCTGGAGCAGAGCGAGGTCTGGTTGCCAAGGAATAACACGTGAGTTGGTGCTTCAGCAGGAGGTGGGACTCCCGCCTAACCTGTGATGATGCCGTTTGGGTTTTCACATCCCCCCATCTCGCTGTCCCCTCCGTCAGGGTAGACACCCTTCCCGTTTTACTCGGGAAGCAGACAGTGAGGCAGAACACGCCCAGGTGTGTGGAGCTCCAAGCCCAAGCTCTCCGCGTGCAGGCCCCTCTTCTGCAGTGCAGGTGACAAGTGACAACAGGTCTGCCCCATGACACCCTCGCAACTAACCGATGCCTGTGTCTTGCAGAACTGCTGGAATTGTGGCCGCAAAGCCAGCGAGACCTGCAGCGGCTGCAACATCGCACGGTACTGCGGCTCCTTCTGCCAGCATAAGGACTGGGAGCGGCACCACCGCCTCTGTGGCCAGAACCTGCACGGCCAGAGCCCTCACGGCCAGAGCCGGCCGCTGCTTCCTGGGGGGAGGTCGGCCAGGTCCGCCGATTGCAGCGTTCCGAGCCCAGCCCTGGACAAGACCTCAGCAACCACCTCGCGTTCCTCAACACCTGCCTCTGTGACAGCCATCGACACCAATGGACTCTGAGCCCCGGGCCCACTTCCCCCTGATGACCTCACAACACGAAGGCTGGCTATTTGGACCAGCACAGGTAGCTGCTGGGTCATCAGTAAGAAGTGAAGCGGAGGCACAAAGAGTCCCAGCCCGGCAAACACCGCGCCACAGCCTCTGCAGACATTTGCCCGGTTTCCCATCTGTGTTCTTGGGGCAGCTGGTGTGTGTTCTCTCTGCACACAGGCAGCTGGCGGAGTTGCCTCCTCCAGGGCTTTCTGGTTTGCTCCTCTCCCCCTGGAGCTGGCGTGGCCGGCCTCTTTTCAGTGTAGACCACCAGCTCCCCTCGCTGCCTCTTGGGGCAGCGGACTGTCCAAGGTGCCCAGCCAGGCTGGAGGCAGCTCATCCCACACAGCCCCCTACCCCACTGTCCCCCTGCGAGGCCTGGAGGCTGGCAGCAGGCCGTGGAGAGGTCCCCCTGACGGGGATGGCCCCTTGGACTCCCAGCAGCTCAGATGAGCCCCAGTCCTGCCCTCAGCAGATGCCACGGGACTTCGGGGAGCAAAGAGCGACACTCAGGACTCCCTGGACCCTGCTGTGCAGACTCTACAATTCTCAGAAACCACAGGAAAGTCGCCATTTCAGTGAAAGTACCCATAACAATAAAAAATGATTGAAACTTCCACCAAGCATCCCAGAGAATTTGGGGCAAGATTTTCCAGCCTGGCTGGATGCTTTCGTTTGGGACCCAGTGTTCTCTCTCGTTTGGTTTTGCTTGTGCAGAAAATAGTCTGCAGCGCATGGATTGGTCTGAGGGAGAACGAGACGCAACTGTGGACGGCTAGTCTGTTCTCTCTGCGCATGTCGGCCAACTTCTGTCATCGAGTCACTGAATGGACCACCCATCGGAAACGCAGACCCTTCTGTCACCGCCTGGCTGTTTGCACAGTTGCTCTGTGTCCTTTAATCAGAACACGCGTGTCCAAATCATTGTGCGGATCTCTTCCCGGGGTCTCTGGTGCCTCGCAGGCCGCAGTTGCCCCATAAGACATGATGTGGTGTGACTGGGCGGTCACTTCCGAGCAGCCCTCCGGGACCCGGAGGAATTCTCCAGAGCTCGTGGCTTCCCGCTCCGCACTGTACACAGTGCGTCGGTTTATTGTCGGGCAGACGGTCTCAGATTCCCTCGTGTGTTTGATGAGCACCCTCTTCGAGCTAAGAAATGTGAAATGTGAGAACTGTTTGGAAAGAGCCTGACCAATTTTCTTCCCGTCTTAGGGAGTTTTTCAGCTGCTGACCTGGCTCTCCACATAAGACATCACCTAAACCCCTTTTGAAATATTAAAAACTGCCACACACATTTCCCCCTGCCATTCGGGTTTCGTTGGGAGCCCAAGGACCCTGACCTTTCCACGCTGCACCTCCACACCTCCAGCACCCTCTCTCCCACGGGATCAGTCGGGGTGAGTGGGTTCGCCCCACTCCCGAGGGCACTTGAAACCCCGGCTTTAGGCGGCCACTCCTGTGCGTGACGGGAGTCGGGAAAAGCCCGGTCCTGTGACGGGGCGTGATCGGCACAGGCAGCATTGTCCTTCTATTTGGCCTGTCTTTCTTTACGAGTTTTTACTCCTTGGTTTACCTTACCCAAGGGTTTTCTGTCTGCTGAAGAAACTCAGTACAAGACACCTTTAAACGCTTGTGTTTCCACTGCCCATAGGGAAGGGTGCGCAGAGAGGAGCGGCGGGGCAGCGCTACGGTCCTCTGGAGCCCCTGGGGCTGCGGGCGTGGGCATGGGCGTTGCAGCTGGAACAGGGACGAAATCTGTGCCCGGACAGGACCTGCCTGCACTTCTGTTAAGATGCGGGACGTCCCGTACGGAGGTCAGGGAGCCTGTAGGTCAGCTACAGCAAGGTCACGCGGTGTCCACAGGGTCTGTCTGCAGCTCGCTCATGTTTTTTTGGCAAGTCGGACGAACACCCAGGCAGGTTCTTCAGTGGCCACAAGACTAGTCAGGGTAGCTCAGGTTTTTTCCTGGAATAAGGGTCCCAAACCAACAAAATACTGTTCATCAGAGCTTGATGTCACTTTTTTAAGCGAAGGTTTGGGCTTAGTTGTGCAGGTCCTGGCTGACTGGGCCCTGGTTCCAACAATGCTGTTTGTCACCGCTGCTCGGGTGCTCCCCGGAGTCCGGGCTGGAAGAAACCCTGGGCCGTGTCTCCAGCTGCAGTTCGGTTCACAGACCTTCTGCCGTGTTCTTTTTGTCAGTTCCACACATAGGTTGCAGGCATCTGCCAAGACTTCATATCTAAATGCAAAGAGTCCCTTTCTCTAGCTCCCTCCTTTCTGAAATTCTCCAGCTGTCTGGTCGGGAGGAGGAAGGACAGTGTCTTGGGGTGGGGTGAGTCACAGTGCCCCACTTGTTTCCGTTCCTGCTGACACCACCCCCGCTACCAGGCCGGGGGTGCACGGCCAGGCGTCCCACTTCCATGTAGTTGAATTTTAAATAATCAGGCTGCTTAGAGGACCCACTTTTATAGTCAGTATTTGGGGGGACAAAGTAGAGGGTTAGAGCGATGATACTGAAGGTGTCAGGGCTGTCACAGGCTCTTCGATGGCACCCTGGGAATCAAAAGCAGATGTGACGCGAGCCCGCCCAGCCGTCAGGGCAGATCAAGAGGACGAGGCTGGTGGTCAGCTTCACCCTCTGAGGGACTGTCGAGTGACTGCATGGCACGGTCCTGCCCAGTGAGGAGTGGCCACACGCAGCCAGCGTGGAAGGCGTCTTTAAGTACGTCCAAGGGATACTTGAGGGCCGGATCCTCACGTCTCCAGTCGTCCTCTGAGTCTCCATTGCCTGCAGCTCACCCGGCTCGATCCACCGATGAAAATTGACTCTGGAAGAAGTTTGTTCATTCCACCTGCTCAGAGATGGCCCTTCTACCCTAATGAGGTGTGAGCACTCCACTCTGGAGGGCCCTGCAGCTCCAGGGGTCACGCGGCCCTGAGGTCACAGAGTGAGTGGATCTTTCCTTGGGGCCAAGTCATGGGGGCAGGGGGGGTCAATGGCTCCAAGTCTGGAAACAGGACACATCTGCCCAGCATCAGTGTGCCCTCTGCCTGCTGATGCTCTTTGCCCGTCCAGGCCGGTTAGTCTAGCAGGAGCTTGTCACTTCTCGGTGTCAGTCGATGTGAGGTGAGCATCTTCAGTTACTAGACAGGAAATCACTTCGTATGGCCTTGTTCCAAAGTCAGATTTATACCCAGTGCTGCCACCTGCTTGCAAAGGGTGCAGACCTTGTTCTGGGAGTTCCAGAAAAATAACAAGTGGATTTGCAGGTTCAGCAACACAAACTGGAGTTATATGGTAGTAAATTCTTCAGAGTGAATCATAGGCAATGAGCAGGTGGCTGCCGTGGCTGCTGGGGAAGGGATTGTGGACGGAATAAATCATTTATAATGGAACACATCGTGGAGGCTTTCTTCGGAACTGAGTTTTAGACTCCCAGGTCAGTAGACCAAGTCAACTTTCTTAAACTGATTACTATAATTTTTTAGCTATTTCCCGAGAACTGGGTGGTGGTGTGTTTGAACCAAATGTAAGAAAAGCTAGAGGAGCCTGGGCTGTTGCAGCATGGGCCGGCCGGCCAGCTGTCAGGAGGAGTCCTGCCCAGGGCGGCGTGGGGCGCTGGGCGTCTACTTCTTGTGAAACCAAAACGCTGACTCCCTGCCTCCTTGCCCGCATGCATCGACATGCTCATTTATTTCCAAAGACGGTGGTGCAGGTGACCTCTTCCGCCGAGAGCCAGGAGCAGGCTAGGAGGTCTGAGGGCGGCGGGCCTCGCAGGCCCCCTTCCCTCCAAGCTGCAGAGACGGTGCTCCCCCTGCAGACCGCCTGGCCAGACCCAAGACCGCCCAGTGCACACTCATTGATGCTTATACCAAATAGGGCGTGTGCGGCTGGGGCTGGCGGGGACTGCCCCGTCTCCGCGGTGGAGTTGGCAGAGAAGCAGCAATAAGCATTAGGCGAGCGAGCGAAAGTGCTGTGGGGCTCAGAGGCCTTCAGTCCACTTTCGCACCTTTCCAAGTTCCCGAGGAGGCTACAAAAGCTCCGTTTATAAAAGAAAGCCAATAATGTAAATAAATTTAAAAACAGCCTCCAAGCATGATTTTTAAAGGGAGATGATGAATGTGAAACCACCCACAGGATGCGGTCAAGTCTGGTTTTTCTGTGCTTTGTCATTTCTATGATAGGAACTTTTGTTACTTAACTCTGTGCATAACTTATTTAATGTACTGTATAAATGAACCAAAACTGGTAAATATGTATTTAGTTTGTTCTACTTAAAGTAGTCAATAAAAAGGCTATATTCCTTTTCTGACTCGAGCTGGAATGCGGCTGGGAAGGAGCTGGCGCGCACACTCGGCCGTGTGAGGTGTCCCGTGTCCTCCCCACCTCTCCCCTGAACTTTGGCCAGACGGTGGGGTGGAGGGACCTCCAGCGGGCCTCGCTGTGGCCTGAAGAGCACGCAGGGGAGTGACATCGGGATCTACTGCTAAGGAGATGGTTCCAGATGCCGGGCCTCTGGGAAGCCAGCTGAGGGGCCCCGGCCCCACCCGTGCCTTGACTTTGCCTGCCCGCCTGCACTTAAGTGCCAGTGACAGCTTACAGACACTCCCAGTTCCTTGTTAGCTTCTCCACCCTTAAGTAATTGGATAAGGAAACTACACCCACGAAAAGTTTAAAAATTGTCATGTCCTTCTCACAATGATGTGAAGTCCTAAGTTTATTATTGAAGTGGGATTTCTACAACTGAACACTTCTCAGATCCCTGCAAGCCCCCCCACCCCCATTTGCTGTGCCTCCAACAGGTCCCGGGTCACAACTTCCAGGGCTCGGAGACGGTTTAACCAGCTGTGACATGATACACAGATCTGTGCCGGCACACCTGTGTGCACAGAATCCTGGGCCATGAGTCCGCTTTCTTGGCCGGTGACCTGAGGTCTCACTCCCTAAAGCTCTGGCTCCAGCCTCCCTTTGTTCCCTGAACACCCAGCTCTGGCCCCTGCCCTACTTCTAAGCAGCCTTGTCAAAAAGGCTTGCTGGCACCACCAGCTTCACAGGCCTCCAGAAGTCAAAGGGAGGGCTTGGCTACTAGATCTCAGGGTGAGGAGAACAACTGGGCTGTGGCCTCGGCCCCAGAAGGCCGGGCTGGGGCTCAGCCATGTGATCTTTCATGCACGTGGGGCTGACTGCCAGCCTCTGCAGCTGCCCAGCACTGCAGTCCGCCACCCAGAACCATTGCAGGAGCTCGGCCTCGTGACTGTCAGCCCACTACAAACAAGCCATGTGGTAGACAAGTCAGGAGTCCACCGTCTGCCTTAGCTCTGAAAAAGGGATCCCAGGGACTGTGGCCATGATGGTGAAATGCTGTATTAAATGTGCCGTTGCCATGAAACACCCAGATGCAGGATAAATTTAATGATTGTACCTGTGACTGCCTTGCTGTGGCCACAGATAAGTGTTGGGATGCCCCCAAGGGCCAGGAAAAGGTGAGTAAACTGAAGCCCCAGACACAGTTGAATGCAAAGGAGGAAACCTGTGCTGCAGGGGAGCAGGAGACATTCCCAGAAGTGAAGAGTTTGAGCCGTCGGCTGCCTCTAGGGGGAACGGGAGACTAAGCTTTGAGCCTATTCAAAAAACAAAGCCTGGACCTCTCCATAAGGCTAGAGGCAAGATCACTGTGGCTTTGGCCACAGTGAAAAGGCAAGCAGGGATCACAGGGCCAGTCTGCCGAGGGAACTGAGCAGGAAGCTCTCTGCCCCTGCATGAAGAAAAGGGGAAAAAATCTGACCAGAGGCTATTATGTATGTCTGCCCTCTCCTGGGGCCGAGGTTCAGATTGTCATGACTCCGGAGGCCAAAGAATCCCTAGGATGAGAAATGAAGATCATTCTAGGCTTATAGTATCTCCAAGTGTCTGGCAGAAGCAAAAATGAAGATCCTCCAGAGAAAAGTATCAAAATAATCATAATAGTGCATATCAACCAGTTATAAACTATTCAGAAAACTTACTGAACATCCAAGGAAATGAGCACTATTAGCAAGGCACCAGGAGCAATAAACAATGTAGACCCCCCCAGGATTTCAGAGATTGCTATTACAATATCAGATACAGAAACCTCTAGAAAAAAATAGCATAAAATTTGAGACTAAAAATAACTTGGCAGGCAGCCTTCTCTGGGCCACTAATCTGGGAGAGAGAAAGCAATACTCAAGCTTAAAAATAAAAATAAAACCAGGCAGATTTGAAAACAATTCTAGAATCGACAATCATTGAAATAAAAACAGCAGATTCAATGACTCTGGAAATGAGTGAAGCATTACTACGTGATTTTTTGTCATAGACAAAGAGATGGAAAATAGGTTATTCCTTCTGGAAGGTAGTTGCTAGGGGAGAAACCTTTCACATTTTACCTATTATGGAGTCCAGGAGGCTATTGACTTGTGTTTCTCAGTAGAAAGGGAAATATTTGGCCGCAGATGACAATATAACCTCAGAATGAGCAAACATACATCGATCTATAAACCCAATTTGCCTGTCCGTGCTTGTTTCTAACTGCTGGAATTTCAGGCTTATGAGTTGGGTGTGTAGCCAGATCTTCCCTCTGGGGGCGCTGGAGAAACCAGCCACAAACCACCTCCCCCATTCGCCAGGACGGCTTCATTGCCTGGTGCCGGGCGCCCTCTAGTGGGCAAGGCGAGACATGCTACCTCTGCCGCCTCCATCCACAAGCCAGATTCCGATCAAGGGCACACGCCCCCCGCCCCCCGCAACTTTTACCTTTGCTCCCACCTTTTCTGAGCCTGCCTTTCTGCCCCGCGAATTTAGCTACCATTCTCTGGGTGCCTTCTCGGGAGCTCCAGAAATGATCGGGCCTCGGCCCCACCGCCACCTACCTTCCGAGGGGTAGCTTTAGAAAGCCCAGGATAGCCCACACTAGAACCAGGCTCCACCTTGTGCTCTGTGCTACGCTCCCATGGCTCTTTCTTGCTGCCCCATCTGCCATCCTTCGGCCACAGAGCTCGGCCGCACTCCTGTGTTAGAGCTGCCACTGTCCTCCAGCTCTGAGCTGGTTTCCGTTATCAGAGGATGCCCGAGATCTCCCTCAGGGCTGCTCATGTTTGACAGCAAATAGCCATCGGTGCCAGGGAGTGGGTCCAGCCATGTGACCCTTGCTCATAGAGCTTCTGTGTTCTCCATCTGTAAACTGAGGGTGCGAATGATGCCTGCCTACGCCACTGGGTTGCTGTGCAGTGAAGTGTGACCCTGTTGGGGGTCACACTAGCACCCAGGGAGGCCCTGTGAAGGGAGGCGGCCATCACAACCTGCTTCTCTCTCTGCCGGTATGTGATTTCCCTGAGGGCTCATCTTTGTCCCAGCATTCTGCCTGGAGCCTGGTTTCTTACTGAAGTGGTATTTGTCCTGAGAATAAGTTCGGGAGGGCCCACCTGATCCTCAGTCCCTCTGTTTCACTCCATCACAGGCTGCGTTAAATGCACTCCGTGTGCGTGTTTCTCATTGAGAGCCAGAGGCCAATGGCAGCAACCCAGACTCTCTGTAACACCTGGCCTGGCACGAGGCCAGTCCCTAAGACAGGTTTGAATGTGTGCAGGTGAGTCACTGGCACAGGTGGGAGAAAGGTGAGGAGGCAGGTGCAGGGAATGGGTGAAAGGGTGGGGAGCAGCAGTTACCAGATGGAGCTGGGAGCTGTACCAGCTTCCGCACTCTGCCTACCCTTGACCTGGGTACTGTCATCAGCCTGGGACATTTCACCATCCCCAGCGCCTTCCACAAAGCAGGTGCCCAGTGGCTGTTGGTATGAGCTGAAGAGCCAGCAAGAGCAGGGTATTGAAGATAAGGACTGGGGAAGGAAACCCAGACCTGATGGCTCATATATAAAGGCTAAGGGGGGTGGGGGAGGGGGCTGGGATGGGAGTAGAAGACAGAAAACTGTCCTTGGACAACAATTAAAATTTAAAAGAAAAAGAAAGGCTAAGGAGGTTTTTGTAGTGCGTAGAGGAGGGGGGAGGACGAAGGGCAGGAGTCGGGGTGACTAAGGTCCTGAACAGCCCAGCTCATCGGGAGCGTGTTCCGAGGAGAGGAGGCTGCGCATACTCGGAGCAGGGCTGATGGCTAAGGGCCTTGAATGCCAAGTCGAGATTTCAAACTTGATTTTTAATTTCATGTATTGATGTTAGAGAGAGGAAGGGAGAGAGAAACACCAATTTGTTGTTCTACTTATTTAGGCATTCATTATTTGTTTCTCGTGTGTGCCCTGATTGGGGATCAAACCTACAGCCTTGGTGTATGGAACCATGCTGTAACAGACTGAGCTATGCAGCCAGGGCCCAGTCAGACTTGATCTTGATACTGAAGGCAGTGCTGGGGGATGGGGGGGAAGGTGTGGACACTGAAGGGTCTTAGCAAAAGGGGTGTGGTCACAATGGAAATGTTTTGAAAGCCCCCTGTGGAATGCACTGTTGAGGATGGGGTGGGGACAAGAAGCCCAAAGAAGAGGTCGCCATAGTCTTCTAAGCCAGAGATGACAGTAGCCAAGACCTGGGGAGGACAGGGACGTCAAGAAGGAGAGGAAGGGGGCTTGCTTGGGAGAGTAAAGTAGACACAGTGTAAAGGCCTGGGGCCCCCTCTCTGCCCCGTCTCTGCTCCAGCTCAGAGCTTTGTTCCTCCTGCGGCTCCAGCTCCAGCCTCCTGTCCGAGACCCAGCCCCCGAGTCCACCCAGAAACTCCTGTCTGGCAACCGCCTGGCTGTCCACTGCCTGCAAGGTATCATTAAAACTGCCTCTGGCCCGGCCCCCCAGGCTGTCCTCCCGTTCCTCACACTCAGAGATCCCATCCTCGCTGCCTGTCGGCCCCTCACAGCCGTCTGGAGACCCTCGCTCATCCTTCCCGGCTCAGAGCCAAAACCGTCTTCAAGGGGCCTTCCTTCCCCGACCCGGCAGGCCCTCCCCAGCACCTCTAAGCCTTCCGCAAGGGAGGGAGGACACAGTCCATGGTATTGACTTATTTTATTGATTTTTTTGAGAGAGAGAGAGATCAATTTGTTTTCTACTTATTTATACATTAATAGGCTGACACTGTATGTGCCCTGACCAGGGATCAAACCCACAAACGTGGTGTATCAGAACAGCATTCTAATGCAGGGGTCCGGGCCTCAAGCCAAGGTCGCCGGAGCTCCGCCTCCTGCTATCCTCTCCGTTTTTTTAAAGGGGTTAAACTTCTACAGCTCCGGGGCTGAGTGAGGCAGGCAAAATGTAAGGAGCCACTCCAGAGACAGCAGCGTGAGGGTCCCACCATCTTTGTCCAAAGATGGCAGTGGGAAGGTTTTTAGTTGTGAAGGTTGGCTGTGGCTGTGTGTGTGGAGAAAACAAAGGAGTTAGAATACAGAACAGAGAGACAATTATTTCTCCTGGATGGGCTTCTCCTCTCACAAGGACAGATGCTGGAACCTCCTCACGCCCACCCAGAGCCCAGTGGGCTCAGGTGCGGGCAGCACTTTCCAGGAGGCGAGTCCCAGGGGCAGAGGGGCAGGGGGGCAGCCCGGCGTAGCACCGGCCGAGGAGCCACCAGGGAGCCCTGCGCTGGTTCCTTGGGTGGCCAGGCCAGCGGGAGCAGCTCCCTGTGCCCCTACAAGTCTCAGCCCCCGCAGGGGTCGCTGGGGGAAAAACTTCAGGGTAGACCCTGCCTGGCATCCCAGACGAGGATGTCGGCCCTGAGCTGCCACCATCGGAGCTGCGTTCCTGGCCTCCCCCAGTGCCTGGCAAGGACCTGGCACCACTGGCCACTTAACATTGGCGAAATGTCACTCAGCCCATGGGCCAGTCCCCCCGAGCTTAAAACCTGCTACGGCTTCCAAGCACGTGAGAGGCCCTGACACCCCTCACCTGAGTTTCAGCCCCCTTCCCCCTCGTCCCGGCCGCAGCCCAGTGCTGGGGCTCTTTCAGCTCAATGAGGCAAGTTCTTTACCCCCAAGTCTGAACAGCCCTAACTGAAGACCTCCCCCCACCCCAGGTAAGGTTGGAGGACACATCCTGTGCTCTCCTGTGACAGTCACCGCCCTCCATGCCCCAGTCCCTCCCCCAGAGGCTGGACAGACAGACCGGGCCCTTACTCTCCCGGACCTGCTCTATGCCAGGGGCAGGGGTGGCCTGGCAGGGGGTGCAGGGGGGCAGGGGGTGCGGAAGGGCAGAGCGGCGGGCTTTCTCTGGAGACAGGTTTCACGGAACCCCACCACGCCCCCTGGGACCCTGAAAAGGCTCTGGGCTCAGTCCCCAACTGCACTGCACACCCTTTCGGCGAGTTTGGGGTGAAGCTAGAACCCCCAGTCAACAGCTGGGGGGCGCTGAAAGCACAGACCACATGCACTCCCAGGACCCTGGCTTGTGGGGGTGAGAGGGCCCTGAACTGAGAAAAACGGGGTCAGAGGTGAGGAAGTTCCCCCCACCTGCAGGCGGGGGGCTTGAGATGAACGGACTGATTTCTGAAGAAAGGCTTCCTGCCCTGAGCTGTGGTCAGAGAGGAAAACCAGCCCCACCACCTGGCCTGCTTGCCAAGGGAGAGATGGGACGAGACCCCAGAGGTAACCACTGCTTTTATTGTCTCCCTGTGGGGAGCATGGGCTGGGTTCAGAGGTATCTGGGGACAGCAGGTGACTCGACCCAGACCCAAATTATCACTACTTGGCAAGGTCACCCTGGGGCTTCCCATTGTGTGCTGAGTATGGGTGGGCATGAACATGCAAATTATATGCAAATGACATGCAACCAACCCAGGATCTTCTGGTTGTCTCTGGTGCCGTGGAGGGTGCTGGGAGGGTCAGAAGCCTGCCAGCCCAGGAAGGTGATGGGGACACCCAGGTCCTCACCCCACACTGCAGATAGATCCAGCCCACCCAGAGGGGTTGAGGTTCAGGGTAGGGTTGGGGATCCCTGAGCATCAGTCCTGGTTCTGCTACTGGTTGAGGAAGGGCAGAAGCTTGGCCCCAAGACAGCAGGAAGAAAGCAGGGCGCGCACGAGGCAGCCAGACAGCCCGAGGCCCATCCAGAGCAGGAAGGGAGCTGTCCCGGGTCAGGTGGCACAGCAAGGCAGGCAGAGGGAGCCAGAATCCAGGCCTCCTAGCCAGGCAGAAGCCAGAATGCATCAGAGACCAAAGCTACAAATAAAATACACTGATCAAGAAACAGAAAGCAGGCAGCCCAGTGCCCGATCCCTGGGCTGAGAGACTCTCCACCGGCGGGTCCGGGAGGCCTGTGAGAGCCAGGCGCAGGTCAGGAGCAGCAGCGTCCTTGGCCTCGGTGCGGAATTGACCGGTCCAGAAGCTCCTGAAGGAGGCAGGAAGGGCCTCGGGGTCATTGGCTAATGCAGGTCTGGCTCAGTTATTATTCATAATCCACCAGGAGGCTGGAGGTCAGAGGTTGGGGGTCAGAGGCCACCAGGGACCCACTGACCCTCCCCAGGTCCCAGGGCTGTGGAGAGGGCCGGGGCTTCAGCGCACCTGGGAAGAACACAGTGGTGAGGGTGTCTGGGGCCCGCAGGTGGTCGATGAGGATGCGCTGGAAGGCCTTGCTGCAGGCGGACTGCTGGTGTCTGCGGAGAGCCACGGAGCGGGCTTGGGCTGGTCCCCCGACGATCAAAGCCACCTGGTTAGGAGCGCCCCCCTCCCTCCCCAGTCCTGCTGCCTGGATTCAGACCCCAGTTCTTCCTCACACTGTCTCTGAGCCTGTTTTCTCCTCTGTGAAATGGGACAACAGCGTCTACTGTACTGGGATACTGTGAGGGTTACGTGCAGTAACACGCAAGTGCTTGGCATAGGATATGACGCAGTGGTGAGAGTGTATATTCACTGAGCACCTACTGTGTACCTGGCTCCCTGTTCAGTTCTTTACACATCATCTCATTCAGCTCAGAGGAGGAGGAACTGTTATCACTCCCATTTTGGAAAGGAGGCCGCCAGGGCTCAGAGGGGCGAAGTAACTCTCCTGACGTCACACAGCCAATGACTAGGAGAAGAGGATTTGAACCCAGGCCTGACTCACTCCAGGGCGCACACTCTATGCACATGAGCTGTTCGGCCACCGTCCCTACCTTCTCCAGGAGGCCTCATCCTGCCAGAACTCGTACAGTGTGAAGGAGGCACTGTCCAGCATCTTCTGGGCAGAAACACTGTAGAGCCAGAGAGACAGACGGCCAGGCTGGGCGAGGCCGGGCTGCCACCACCGCTGCCCCCCAGACCGGGGTTTCTAAGGGGAGCCCTGGCCCCAGACGCCCAGCCCCCACGTTCCTCCCTGCTCACCCCCTGACCTTGGCCGGCCCATCGGGTGGCTAGGGACTCACTGCAGGCAATGGCTCTGGGCCTCGGTGAAATCCACGTAGCAGCTGAGGGCGCGGTGGAAGTCCTGCAGGGCTTCCTCCGCCACCTGCACCTGCCTCTGGGCCACGAGGATGTGCTGGCGAGGGGGGCGGCCCCGTTAGCTCAGCAGGCGGGGCAGGACACGAGTGAGGGACTGGCCGCAGCCTGCAGGACCACCCACCCTGCTCGACCTGCCCCAACCTGGCCCCCGACATCCCTGACTCCATCCCCCTCTCCCCATCGCCAAGGTCACTGCCTTGATCCAGCCACTGTCCCCCTCTCCTGCAGTAGGCCACCGCTTTCTGACTGCCCCTCCAGCCTTCGCCCACACTGCCCAGACCCAGCTTTCAGAAATGCAGCCAAGGGAAACTAGTGCCCAGAGAGGGGCAGTAATTTCCGTGGGGTCACAGAGCAGGGACCACAGCCAGCGCCTGCCTGCCAGGCCTGGGGGGAGCGCTGGGCCCCGCTGGGAAAGGAAACGTGTGTGGGCGGAGGCCAGGTGGGCAGCTGGCCCCGTGAGCGCCCCCACTTCGTGACAGCCAAGCCCTGACACCCGGCTATCCGTCCCTTTCCCAGGCTCACCGAGTCAAGCCCCTTGGTAAGCTCCTCTTCACGCAGGGGTTCCAGCCTCGGGGACTGTGAGGGACAGAGAGTGTGGGCCAGGCCCCCAGCACATGGCCATCTTGGACAGATTCCAGGAAGGTCCACCCCGACGGGCCACTCGGACGCTCACCTTGCACTCGAGCTGGTCAATGAGCTCCTGGAGACGGTTGACCTGGAGCCGCCACTGCATCTCAGCCTCCGAACTCCGCCCTGGGGGTGGGGGCCCGCGGGGGCAGTTAGGCTGGGAGGTCGCTCAGGATGAGCCGAAGGGCAGCGAAGGAGCAGGCACTGGGGGCACTGCTCCGGACCCTCCTCGGCCAGCCCTCCCCGCCCACCGCAGGCGTACCTGTGTCAGAGCAGCCAGGAGACCAGGTGGGCGACCGACCGATGCTGCGCAAGCCCCTGCGCCCTGCCCGCCGGCTGCCACGGGGCCGGCTCTGCACCGCCACTCTCTCTCCATCCGACCTGTGGGAAGTGGAGGCTCAGGCCACAGCCGGCAGGCCTCGGGGGCCTCAAAACAGGGCGAGGCTGGGGTGGGGGAAGACAGGCTTCCAGGGACATGCCAGTCACCCTCTCACACATTCTTGGCCTCCCTGCCCCAGAACAAGAATTTGGGCTCCATGCCCTGGCTGCCAGGGCTCAGTGGGTTGGCTGGGTGTCGTCCTGCAAACCAAAGGGTCACCAGTTCGATTCCTGGTCAGGCCACATGCCGGGGTTGCAGGTCAGGGCCCAGGTCGGGGAGGGTGAGAGGCAACTGACCAATGTTTCTCTTTCTCCCTCCCTTCTACTCTGTCTTGAAATAAATAAGTAAAATCTTTAAACAAACAAACAAACAAACAAACAAACAAACAAAAAGCTGGGGCTCCAGGCCGCTGAAACTCTGGAATGCAGTCGAAGCCGAGGGACAGGGGATGTGGAGCTAATGGGTGTTCTTGAATGGCCCGCGGGAGGCCGGGCTCCTCACGTACCATGGCCCAGGGGCCTGGGCCTGGGCCTGGGCCTCCAGGGTGTCTGACGCCCCCTCCAGAGAGCTCTGCAGGGCCTGCAGCTGGCTCACCGTCTCCCGCAGTAGGAAGCGTGTCACAAACTGGTCCACCTTGGAGGCCTGCTCGTACTCCTGGGGGCAGAGGGGGCACAGTCAGCACACCTAGGCCCCGAGCACATTTTGCTGAGTGAGGAGCCACTGTCTCGCTCCTCGACCCGCTCCCCCTCAGAGCAACAGTGGCCTGTGGACCTGGAATAGGCAGGGGGGCACAGGGACTGGGTGGAAGCAGGGCCTGCCTCCCTCCTGGGAATGTGAGGCCAACCCCTGGAGGGAGGCATCCATCTGTCCTTCTCTAGCCCCAAGGCCACATCCACACAGGGGTCTCCACCTTCAGCCAGTGAGGCCCCTGCACAGTTAGGCTGGTGGGGGAGTGGGGGTGGGGCAGGTCACAGGACAGCCAAAGCCCTATTTTGACATATGAGGCAAAATGATGGTGCGGTGTGCCCCATACTCACCAGCTGACCTCAAATACACAGTCTGTGTATGCCTGCATTCATTCATTTACTCATCAGTGTAACAAACATTTACTGAGCACCTTTTACTAGGAGCTGCAGACAGAAGACGGCCAAGTTACTCTCATAACGCACACACGCCAGCCCACGTAACCAGCCTCTCCTATCCCCTCCCAAGGGCAGAGAGACAGAGGCAGACTATGCGCCAGGCCCTCGGGAGCTGTGGTCCAAGGGCCTGCCCTCTATCTACAAGGGGCCCCAGAGATACCATCCAGCAGGGGCTTGTCTCCTGCCCATGACCTGCCTCAGCTCAGCCATCACATGGACCCTGCTGGGCAGGCTTGTGAGAGGGTTTAAGCCAGGGAAGCAAGGGCAGAGAGGAGGATGGGCCCTCTCATTCTCAAACAGGCTAGTGGTTTCTGTCCTCTGTCTAGACTTCTGTCTTGCCCCAGTCTTCTTAGCCACTCAGAGCTCTCTAAAATCCTTCCACAAAATTCCCTTTTGGGCGCTTAAAATGAGTGGTCAGCCCTGATAGTATGGCTCAGTGGATTGAGTGCTAGGCTGTGAATCGTCACTGGTTCGATTCCCAGTCAGGACGCATGCCTGGGTTATGGGCCAGGTCCTCAGCTGGGGGTGTGTGAGAGGCAACCAATCGATGTTTCTCTTCCTCTCTTCCTCCTTCCATTCCCCTCTCTCTAAACATAAATAAATAAAATCTTAAACAAAAGTGATTAGTCAGCTTCCGTTGCTTGCAACCAAAGAACCCTGCTGATACAAGCACCCACTCTGTGCCAGGCCCTGTTTCAAGCAGAATTTCATTTAATCCTTATAGCAACCAATTGGCCCCACTTTGCAGATGAGAAGACTGGGAGGCCCAGAGCAGCTGACTACCTCGGCCAAGGTCACGCAACCAGTGACAGAGCCAGAATTGAAACTCAGGCCGCAGAAATTCCTCTGCCCTCACCACTAAGCACCATCACTCAGCCCAATAACGAAACAGTACCTCATTCATGAGCGCTAGGCCTTCTACAGCTGAGACACCAAGGCCAGAAGTCACAGGGGGAATAGAGCCGAGAGTCCCCTGTGGGTTCTGGGAGAACCTCAGTGCCTGGAGCTGCCGAGGTCGACTGATGAAGTCACAATGTGGCCTCTCTGGACACTGCAGGGGACCCCTGGCCAGAGGACAGGGCAGAGCAGCATGGGCTGTGGACCAGTGTTGACCAGCCCTGCCATGGGAAACTGCAGTTCCCACAAGAGGACCAAAGCAGCCAAGCAGGTTGGCAAGGAGAGGCCACTCGATATGAACAAGGCCCACGGGGAACAGCAGTCCTTCAGCCACCTGCACAGAAGCCAGGCCTAAGTGCCAGGGGGTGAGGGGGCAGGAGGGGTGGGGGAACACAGACAGGTGGGCAGGAGGGGATGCTGAGGGTTGAGGTCTTATGGGCCTCAATCCTAGGGACATGGACCATGGGGTTAGAGGATCCCTCCTGAGGATGAGGGTCCCGGAAACCCATGTGGGTGTGGATGGAGTCCTAAAAGTGCAAAAGGAAGGTAGGGATTCCAGAAACCAGGAGGTAGGTGAGACTTGGAGTCAGAAGGGCGGGCAGGAGAGGATTCTCACAACCTGGATGAGTGGGTGGAGGTCCCAGCATGGTTGATACCACTGGGCTATGAGCACCAGGAGCTTCCTTACACCCGCTCCCTCTCCAGTCCCCATTCTCAAAACATGCTACTTTTCCCCTCTTCAAGTGGGAAGACGCTCCAGGTGAGGGTCCCAGCATCACGGCTGGGAGGGCAGGCAGGGATCCCATAACCGTGGACAGAGCGAGGTCTCGGGTCAGCCTGGGCAGGTGAGGGTTTCCAGGAGAGACAGGGGTCCCTGGTGATGGGGCAGGGTGGGGATCCCCCTACCGGACAAGTAAGGATGGCGGAGTTACGGAAATGTAGGGGGCAGAGTCTTAGGAGATAGGACCCCAAAAAGAGGGCAAGGCGCCCTCTTTTCCCTCGCATCACTGCCCAACACCACACCAAGATCCTGCTGCTTACTGCCCCCTACCCCTTTCCCCCAAGCGGCAGCAGCTAGCTGAGGTGGCAGCGGGCCCAGACGCGGGGCCCAAGCAGCAGAGCGAAAATGCGGTGGATGCCCAGGTGGGCTCCGGAGCGGCGCCACCCATAATGAGAGGAGCAGGCGACTGCGCTGAGTTGCCCGAGTGCACGCGCGCACGAGACAAAGATCGTGGTCCAGCCGCTGTTACTGTACTTGGGGCTGCAGGAGGCGGGGCGCTGCGCAGCGGGCGGGACTGGGGGCGGGGCCAGTGCAGAGAGCACGGCCAAGGCCGACCTGGGCTGGCGGCGCCTGGTGGCCAAGAAAGAGGCAGACTCTACCTAGGTGCGTACGCTCAAGTGGTACCACTGCCCTCGCACTTGGCTCTGAGCATCCGGCCTGGACCCCCAAACGCCCACCCCGGCCCAATAAAGAGTACATAACAACCCTGGCTCCTGCAAGCTTTGTCTGAGGTGTCTGGCTGCGAGAGCGAGACAGGGATGGACAGGCAGATTGAGGACTGAGCAACGGCCATGGTCTGGAGCCAATTGATTTCTCCTTCCTGGGACCCAACGGTCAGAACCCTGCCCCTGGAGAGAAGGACACCCTACCACAGTGGAGAAGGGGGGCTGTTTCCCCATACCCCCACAACGCCAGGCCTAGGTCATACCTTGCCAGGTCTGTAGGCCCAAGCTAGGTGAGCTTGGGTGAACCAGTCTTGCCCATAATGGGAGAGGAGGCCTGCTTCAGCAGGAGCACGGCATCTCCAAGAGTCTCCAGCATGCACATACCCTCCTCAAGCAGAAGGAGGGTCCCAGGCAAGCAACCCCCTTGGGGAACTACGAGGCTCCTTACTGTCAGCAGGAGTGAGGCCTGAGACGCATTCTGCTTGTGAAAGCTCCCAAGAGGAACTGGGGTTCCTGGGCCTCTTGACCTCTCACTGCTATCCCACTCCGCTTGGGAACCCACAAGGCAACTCAGTCACTCGTCTCCCAGCCTACCCTGCCCCATCCCCTTCTCCACATTGCAGCCAAAAGCTTCTTCAGAACCACTCCTCTCTCTATAGGACAGCTCACTCTGCTTATACTTTCTCACTGGTTCTCCATTGCCCACAGGGAAACGGCCAACCTATTACTGAAATGGACAGTCCCAGCCCCCAATGTGTCTTCTTCCCCAGGTCTTCCCAGTGACTTCTACCCTCACCCCTGCTCTGGCCACATTGCCACTCGGGGTCTCCAGGGTGAGGCTCCCTTCCCAAACTCGCCCGTGAGAGGCCCAGCCCATTTTCTTTGCACAGCAGCTTCTCTTCGCCGTCCTGGGTCCCAAACCCAGTTCCAGAACCTGGAGCCTCCGCAGCCCTTCCCAATCCACAGCCTGCTTTCCACTGGTGACCAAGCTTGGATGACCCTTTTGGGGGCAGATGCAGCAGGTGAAGGTCCCAGCTCATAAAGCCACAAGTCCAGCTTCTGCTAAAGATGCACTTTTGTCACCATCAATGTCCCCTCCACAGTGCCTATGTCATATTGGAGGTTGCACGACCCATAGCACCTCCCCTAATGCTTGTAAGAACTGACACTTCCCTACCATCCACATGCTTACACTCAGGGTAACTCTTCTTCAGTGTGTGGCCACATGTCCTGGCCATGAGCCACTGGCCCAAGCCAATAGCAGCCCCTTCCCTGGGACGGTATAGGTCAGGAGCCACATGAACACACACAGGCTGAAGCCAGTCTTCAGAAGAATGAAACAGTGCAGTGACTCTGCACATCCTAGATTCCCCACAGCCCTGCTCCCAGTCTGTTCCCGAAGCCTGATTTCACCCTTGCCTTCGGTATTCATGATGCATACAAGGTCCTTGTGACCAAGTCCCTATTTTAACTCACACTCATGTGTGTGGAGCTTCAACTTGCAGCCAAATGGTCCTAAAGAGAATAATGAGACTCTGTAGAGACCAAAAGTGGCCTCTTTTCTCTGTGTGTGTATGTGTGTGTGTGTGTGTTACTACTTTTGGGGGGAGAAACTGAGCACAGAGATTAGCACTTGCTTGCACAGTGAGTCAGCTTCAGATCTGAGTCACAAAGTCAGGCCCACAGGTGGGTCCATAGGTGGAAGCCCCTGAAGTTACGAGTACCTCTGTGGGCAGCCTGGATCCCTCAGAGATTAGCACACAGATTCTCAGAGTGGCTGTAGATCTGTGATTAGGAGCTTTCTCTTCAGCACTGAGAGAGGAGGAGCCCCACATTTGGCCAGAGCACATCAGATAATCCGAAGTCTGGGGAAGGAACCAGATTGGTTGTGCCGGGAAGCTGCACCAGACCCCTGTCCCAGGAAAGAGGGCGGGTCCAGGGCATATCCACTGGAGGAGAGGGCTGCGGAAGCACAGCAGGTGCTGAGGACTGAGGTCACAATTAGATCCAAGTTCTTTTCCCTCTCTCTCACGACCCCCTCCCATCTCCACAACCAGGAACTACTTCCGGCAAGCTTAGGTGAGAGGTCCAAGATGCTGCTTGGGCTCAAGGACTAGTCTGGACTTCTGGGTCCCCAAAGGGGCCACATATGTCCGGATGTCAGTGCCACAAGGCCCCTTCATTCTCAAAGCTGCTCCTGACGGCTTCTCAGTATCTGAAAGGGTTTGGCCCGGGCCTCTCATCACCCACCTCTGCAAGGGCTGAGGGAGCGGAGCCGCAGGGGAGAGGCCAGGCAGGCCTCAGAGGGCGGGCCCTAGTGCAAGGTTGGGCCTGAGGTGGACGGAGAGGGCAAGTAACCGCGGGAGGCCGGCGGGAGAGGAAACTGACACTGGAACCAGAGGTGGGGCCGCAAGCCCAAGGGCGGAGCCAAAGCCAAGGAGACGTCCACTCCGGCCTGAAAAAACGAACCTCAGGACCAGAGGGCGGAGCCAAGAATCGAGAGAGCACTGATCTAGTCCAGCAAGGTAGGGTTTTAGGCCCAAGAGGCAGAGCCAAGAGCTGAAAGGCGGGCCTTCCTCTAGGCCTGTGGGGACAGAACCGAGCCTCTGGGGGCGGAACTGAGCCTGGAAGGTGGCGTCAGTTTCTGCGTCCAGGAGCCGCCGGGTCCACCGGCCACTCTCGCAGGGCCACATCGCCGTGGTGGTGGACCAGGGCTCGGGCTTCACCAAGGCGGGCTTCGCGGGAGAGAACCAGCCGCGTCTGGTGCTGAAGAGCTCCAGCCTAGTGCCCAGCTGGGACCGGCCCGTGCTGCCCGGTGCGCCAGGCTGTGAGCTGGCAGGCGGCGTGGCTCGGGCGCACCCCATCAAGCACGGCGTGGTGGTGGACTGGGAGGCGCTGGAAGGGCTCTGGGAGCGCCTGCTGGTAGGCGGTTTGCGGGTGTGCCCTGAGCAGTGGCCGGTGCTGGTGAGCGATTCGCCAACGGCGCCGCCCTCAAACCGCGAGAGGGTGGCCGAGCTGCTGTTCGAGACTCTGGCAGTGCCCGCATGCCACATGGCGAGCACTGGGTTCTTGGCTCTCTGCTCCACTGGTGCGTTCAGTGGGCTGGCCGTGGAGGCAGGTGCGGGTGTGTGCCATGCCACACCCATCTATGCGGGCCACTCGTGGCACAAGGCCACCTTCCGGCTGGAGGTAGCAGGCACCACCCTGTCGCGCTACCTGCGGGATCTGCTGGTGGCAGCGTGTCCGGATCTACTGCTGCAGACCTTACCTCGAAAGGCCATCACACAGCTCAAGAAGCGCTGCTGCTACGTGTCGCTGGACTTTGAGGGTGACCTCCATAACCCTGCCCGCCACCATCCAACCAGCTTCTGCTTAGGCAATGGCTGCTCTGTCTGCCTCAGCAGCGAGCGCTTCCGCTGCCCTGAACCCATCTTTCAGCCTGGTCTGCTAGGCCACACTGAGCCAGGACTGCCCACACTGGCCTTCTGGGCACTGCAGAACGTGCCTGGAACACTGCGGAGGAGGCTGGCTAACACTGTGGTGCTGGCCGGTGGCTCCACACTTTTCCCTGGTTTCACTGAGCGCCTGGAAAGGGAGCTGGAAGCCCAGTGCCAGCAGAATGGCTGTGGGGCACTGCAGCCACACCTAGTGGCCAAGCCTGGACGCGGCACAGCAGTGTGGACAGGCGGCTCCATGGTGGCTTCATTTCACAACTTCCAACGCCACTGGATGACCCGGGCCATGTACCAGGAGTGTGGCTCCAGGCTGGTGCATAAAGTCTTCGACTGAGTCACACTGGACAGGAAGAGCTGGTGCTGCCAGGGAGCTGCAGAGGTCTCCTCTGCAGTGGGCTGCACTGAAGCTCTGTCAGAGGCATAGAGTGCCAGATAAAAGTCTCGGATGACTGGAGTCGGCAGAGTCATTGTGTGGTGATGGGTCACCCCCATCCCTTTCTGGGCCAGATGGAGGTGGTCTGGGGCCCTCCCGTGACCTGCAGTTTGAATTCCCCCTAACCAGTGCCGGCTCAGAGAATGCCTCTCCAGCTATGCACGCCCAGGGCGTGTTTCCATGGCAATAAGGAAGGTGATGACCATACTTGTGTATAGGTCACAGATACAGAAGTTGCTGCAACATGCCAACCCCTCATGCTGTGCCATTCGGATTCCCATCCCATGCCAGACCCCAAGGAGTGACCCTTTGAAAAGCTACCATATCCCACGTGAAAGCCAACAGAGGGGCAGCCCTGTCCTCAGCCGATCATCCACTGGCTGAGGGTGTCAGTTTCCCCTTCTATGAAAAATCCCAGGCTTGCTCACTGCTCCCTCTTTGCCCCCTTATGAAGAGCTGCAGGCCAAAGGGAAGTGGAGACATCTCTTAAAAGGAACACATAAGGGCAAGGGCAGCTTGTGGGTTTTTTGAAGTCACCATACAAAGGCGTGAAGCCATGGCTGTGAGCACTGTGTATGCTTGTGCACACACGTCCCCATGTGCACGCAAACACAGGTGCACACATGCCTGCCTACTCCCGAACATCCTTGGGCCAGGTGCTGCCCCTGCTAGGCTCTGCACACCCATGTGGGCCTGTGGACACACGCGCAAGCACACCACACCCAGACCATCCCTACCTGGTCCTAGGCTTGCTATCCCATAATAGTTAGTTATGGCCAATAATAAAAACAGTAGAAGCAGCATCTCCAGGTATTAAGCACCTACTGTGTGCTAGGCATAGTTCTGGGTGTTGTAGAGAGAGAACAAGACAGACAAAATCCCTGCCTTCATTCTCATTTAATTGTCACAGCGTATGGAGGCAGGCTCTGTTTTCACCCCCAGTTTACAGATGAGGGAACTGAGGCCCAGAGAGGAAGAAGTGCACAAACAGAAAATGGGAGAGCCAGGATTTGAACCCACCCCTCTAGGTCTATAGCCCTAAGACAGTGGAGGCTCGCCCAGCGCAGCAGACACCCCCGTGCTCATCTTGGGCCCTTCACCCATCCCATCAGCTCCTTCACTCACCAGCTTGGTGGTGTCCATGGCGGTGAGCACTGCACGATTCAGGGACTCCAGCGCAGCCAGCACGGGCCGGTAGACGCCCAGGTGTTCTGAGAAGTAGTCTGTGGACAGAGGGGGTGCGCCAACGTTCTGTCCTCCTCCCCATCTACCCAACCCAGAACTCATCTGCAGCCAACCAGGCCTCACACTGTGACCTCAGCCCGTCCTACTTGGTCAGGAGACCAGTGACAAACCCTCACCACATGCACCTGCCCAGAAGATCCAGGAGACAAGAGCTCCAGTGGGCCTACTCACCACACAGTTTCTCCGTTTCCAAATTGCTGCAGGGAAAAGAGAAGGTGCCCTTCAGTCTCTCACATTTGAGTCTGGTGAACTGGCAGTTTAAAGCCAACGTTCCTCTCTCCTTCCCCCGCAGCTCAGTCTGACAAGGTGGCAACTCCTGCTTCTCCTCCAGGTTAAGTTGCTCAGTGGGCAGACATTGTGGGGTGGGGGGAGGGGCGGGGCAAGGATACTACTGCCCCATTAAACACTCTTTGAGGGCAAAAACTCTTGGCCTCCAAGGAAATTTCAGGCCAAGAGAAACAGATGTGGACACAGGCCAGAGAGAAGTGGTCAGAGCTGGGAAGGGAAATCCAGAGCTTGGAAAGTACAGAGAAGGTATGGGGCATTACTTGGTAGGTCAGGGAGGGCTTCCTGGAGGAGCAGCTGCCTATGCCAGGTGCTGAAGAACAAGGAACTTGACTGAACTATCTTGTGGGGTCGGGGGAGGTTCGAAGGGTCCAGCCCAAGCCTCAGGATGGGGGGGTTGGGGGCATAGGAGCCTTGAATGTTGACCCACAGTCTCAAATTTATTCTAAGGAGATGAGGGAGGAAGGGAAGAGAGAGGGAGGGACAGCTGTGTGCGTGCTGTGCCCCCGTGAGGAAGCATGGGGAGGAAAGCGTGCAAACCCATGCTAAGGCCTGTAGATATGGGAGCGCACATGGGGAGGTGTGTGCGTGTTCACGCACCTGCATCCATGGGTGGAAGCAGGCAGGGCCCAGCTGTCCCCAGGCATCCACTGATCCCTGCGGGAAGCGGTTCTGGGGGGTGCGTGTGGGCTGAACCATGGGTGGTGACTCAGGCCGGGCTATTTTAGGGTCCCAGTTGGAAGCAGTGTGATGGGCAAGGCTGGAGCCAGGGAGGCGGTGAGTGGGTAGAAAAACTTGGCACCAGGCCCTGGCACCCCTCTCCCTACCTCCCCCCTCGTCCTGTCCTCCATAAGGGACCAAAGCAGCAGGGGGCCCAGTGGGGTACAGACAACTGGGCCTTACATCTTTCCATGGCTCTTCCTTCTCCCTCTTGTACTCACTCAGTAGAATGCCCATCGATGCCGCTGAACAGCTCTCGCAGCTCCCCAGGGCTGAGGACCCCATCAGCAAAGTAATTCTGGAATTCCTCAAATGAGAGCTTACCATCATCTGACAGGTGGGCAGGAAGCAGAGTCAATGTCCCTGACCTCTGGCCGAACCCCGCCCATCAGGTCCAGGTCCCCCAAAGGCTCCACAGCATCCTTTCACACCTGCCCGGCCAGGTAGAATGGGATTCCGAGCTTGGTGGGGGAGCTGGCTGTTGGGGACAAAAGGGCTGGAGCCTCCAGAGATGCCCACTTAAGGCAACAGGGACCACTTTGCCTGCACCCAAGGGACAGGGTACCACACACGTGGAATTGGGTAGGGGCAAAATATTTGCCATATGAGGAAACAAATGAACAACAGCCTGGGACACAGCCAGATCATGGCAAGGTCTAGACATCTCTTGGAGACCTTGGGGGCTGAGACTCTGCCCCACGTGCTGGCCAGTCTGGCCCCAGGGCAGAGGGAACCTTTGTGCTGTGGACATAGGCCCTTTCCTAAGAAGCCACAGGGAGGCTAATGAGACCTTCCTAAGGGTTGGGGCCTCTGTAAGAAGCAGCAGGCTGCTCTGACCGGTATGGCTCAGTTGGTTGGGCACCATCCTGCAAAGCGAAAGGTCACCAGTTCAATTCCCAGTCAGGGCGCATGCCTGGGTTGTGGGTTTGGTCCCCGGTTGGGGCCTGTGTGAGAAGCAACAAATTGATGCTTCTCTCCCTCTCCTTCCTCTCTCTAAAACATAATGAAAAAAAGAAAGAGAAGCAGCAGCAGGCTGGCCCTGGAGGGAATGACCTCCTTGTCATGGGGCCTGTGGCATAGGCCGAGAGCTCTTCAGCGGGGTGGCTAAGGATGTTGGGGGTCTGGCCTGTAGGGTCTCCAAGCAGGGGGATCAGACAGAAAGCTCTGATCCAAATGAGACTCTGCATCTTGGTCAATGGGCTGGGACAATGGTCTCCACCAATTTGAAGAGACTCAAGGAGAAAAGCCAGACAGTGGGGACACAATCCAGTCTCAAGGAGGCTGAAACACGGGAGGGTCTGATGACCCCAGACAGAAGGCCTCAGCTCAGACCCTCACCTGGCCGGTCAGGGTACACAGGGCTGTTCTGGGTCATCTATGGGCAGCAACCTGCTTGCTTATGGGGTGCCCTGCTTTCAGGGTTTTCCCAGACCAGGGTCTGAGACTGCCCAGAACCTGGGGCAGACAGAGATCAGTCCCTGGAGCTGGCTTTCTCATGCCCAGGCCCTCCCTGGGTCCAGGTGGTTGATCATATGGAGAGTTAGTTACTGAAGCCTCTAAAAATCTGATAGTATAACCCCCCACAGGGCCTCATCTCTACTAGCCCACACTTCCCAGCCTCTCACACAGGAAGCCTGGGACCAAGAATCACACAGACCTGGGTTCAAGGTCCACCACTTATAGGCTGTGTTACCTCAGGCAACCAACTTCACCTCTCTTGGTCCCTACTCCTCCGTCTGTGAAATGGGGTGAAGAGCACGAGGTCATACACAGGGAGGTACCCACCACGGTGCCAGGGCAGTGCATGAAAGCAAACCTCTACTTTCAGCCTCTGGCTAAACCACATTCCCTCCACTCCATCCTGCCAAACCTGGCTCAAAACAGCACTTCCTCTGGGGAGGATGCCTTGACTGATTCTCTTGATTTGAATCCCCCATGATTTTTCTTCATTCTAAACTGTACCCCAAACCCCCACCCAGCCTCCATGGCGTCCCCAACCTCCCCCTCCCCCCACTGTGGGACTGAGGGGAAGCCACACTCACCATTCTTGTCTGCTCTTCGAAAAACCTAGAGGACGAAGGGGCATGGATGGGCGCTGAGTGGGGTCTGGGAGGTAAGAGGCCCCTCCCAACTCAACAAGGCTGCAGCTGGCTAGCCTTTCCTCCCACCCAGCTCAGCCCTGCAGGGGCTTTCCAATGAGGGGAGCAGAGGAAGAGCACACAGCAGGTCCAACTGCTTGCTCACTTCTCCGGTGGGGCCGGGCCTCTGGGGGGTACTCTAGGCCAGCTCCCTGCACCCCATCTCCCACACTGAGTCTATCCTGATTTCTGTCTGATGCATCAGCCCTTGGCACAGTCCCAGCTTGAAGAAGGTAGGGAGATGGGCCAAAATGTGGCCTAAGAATCCTGGGCAACTCTCCCAGACCTGAACCCTCAACTCTGAGGTGTGGCCACAGTCCATCCAAAACTCTGCCCATCCCTGTGAGCCTGTCCTTCCTTTGCGGGTGCCTAGGTTTTCGGCCTAGGACATGGGAGAGCAGGCTGGAGTTAACCCTTCCAGGACCAGGGCTTGCCCTGAGGTTGACTCACTGTGTGTGCGCATCCATGTATGCAGGGAGCAGTGAGGGTGGCGGTAGGCAAGGGTGGATGAACTATATTTAAGGGGGAGCAGAGGCAAAGAGCAACAGAGGCAGAAAAACAGAGAAGAGTCAAGACATGGTCCTGCCTCTCCAAGAGACCAAAGTCACCCAAAGCCGCGCAGCAGCCAGGCAAGGATGGGCATGCCAAAGCCTGGACAGAGCCCCTATCAGCTCCAGGTGCTGAATGCCACTCCCCTCTGGCTGCTTTCTCAGTGTACCTGAGGCTCAGGGATAAAACTAACTACTAACCAGAAGCCTGACTCAGAGAAGGTCCGCCACTGGCTTGAGGTCAGACAGCAGCGCTGTGTGGCCTGGCTGGAGCAGATAGAGATACTGGGGGTGCTAAGCCGGGAATGAGGACACCAGGGGCAGTTTTTCCATCTGGATAATGGGAGGGTCAGGTCCCTTTCTAGCCAGGACTGTGGTCAAGGTGCTGAGTCACTGGGGGATAGTGGGGAGGGGACAGGAGTATGGCCTTTCCCATGGGCAGGAATCTCTAGGAGTGTATCAGGGGGCCAGGTCGGGACTGAGCACTGGGGTGAAAGGTGGGAAAGGGGCTCAGGGCAGTGAGCCAGGTCAGTCTCCTCCACGCTGGTGCCCATGGAGGCTGCAGGCCACCAGCCACCACAAGTGTACAGACTACAGAGGATGACTGGGGGCAGCCTTGACCAACTGCAGCACCCCACGGCCTCTGGGTCAGGTTTAAGGGACTGTACGGTCAGCATTGGGTCTTACTCTTCCAGGCCCCCTGGCTGGATCAGCCCAGTCAGGGGCTGCCATAGAGGAGTAGTGCAACTGCTCCTGTGATCAAGTGTTGATAACCTCCACGCCGCCAGAAACACAGAGCGGGTGGATGCGGGGGGCAGGACGCACAAGGGCAGTGACACTGAACCAAAGGCAAGGAGGCGAGAAAGAATGAGGAACGAGGAACAGACGAGACACAGAAGCAACGGGGTAAAGAAGGGAGAATGGACACAGCAGAGTCAGAGAAACACAGTGAGAAAGGGCCCCAAAGAGACTTGGAGGGAGTGACACTGGTAGACAGAGAAGACAGCGAGAGACAAGGCAGCAGAGATAAGAGACAGAGAGCTCAGCGACACAGGGAGAGGTAAGACCTGGAGAGAGCCCACCAGACACCGTGAACCCCTAGGGCGAGAGCCAACGCACCCTGCCCTCCCCACACTCACATCCTGGAACAGCGCGTGTCCCGCAGAACCAGCGGCTGGCGTGGGGAGCCGCGGGGGCTGAGGCGCGGGCTGCTGGATCAGGCACACGGTGAGCAGCCCAGCGCACGCCATGGCGCCACCACCACTACCGTCCAGCTGGGCTGAAGATCCGGGATCTAGCTACCACTGCCCCGCCACCGCCGCCAGGGACTGGGGAAATCGGGAGGGGCTCCCGCCTATTGGCGCCGGCGCAGACCCCAAGGCCCCGCCCCTAGAGCTCCACCCCCAGCCAACAGCAGCCGAGACTCCTCCCCACCCACCCGGGAGCCCTCCGCAAGCCCATCTGCAGGGCCCATTTCCCAGTCTGGCAAAATGGAGACACCTAACAATGTCCCCCTCCAAGGTTCTGTCACCACAGGCTTCCACAGGGGTGGCCACTGCTAGGGAACCAACCATGCAAGGAATCTTTCCTGCCTGGGACGAGCCAAGAAAATGACTCAGCCTGGGAGCACTACACAACCAGGAACAGGCGAGGAGCTGCACAGGCCCAAGGCTAGGTCCCACACTATTGCAGGTTCAGTGAACTGAAGAGCAATACTGTGACGCCTGGTTTAAGGTGACCACCCCTGAGCATCTGTATCCTCTTTGCAAAATGGGGGTATAATAGGGCTTAAAAACTGGAGAGTTTGTTAAATAGGTGTGTGGACAACCTCCCAGTCTACCCAACCCTCTACCATTCCAGCCCCTGCTTCCACCCATCCTTCACCCAGCGGCCAGTTGGAGCTTCCAATAGATAGACATTACTCCCCAGGCTCACCAGTGAGTCCTTGGCCCCTGAAGAAAGCCTGCCTGAACTTCTCTCCACTCTGGCCCACACTTCAAGTTGTGCCTTGTTCCCTCCTGGTCCAGGGCCCTTGCCCACTCTGCCTTCAGCTTTGTTTGTGTTTTCACCCTTTTAACCATTTACAGCTCTCAGCTCACACTTTCTTTCAGGAAGCCCTCCCTGATTTTGTGAGTCTCCTCCAGACCCTGAAAGCCCTATGATGGGAGGAATCTGAAAGATACTGACACAATTGGCCAGTGGTGATTATTTGTTGCGTGTTTACAAATGCCCAGAAACATCTAGAAGGAACATTGTGGAGTACCTGTTTGGGGCTGGGGAAAGGTGAGTTCCCATATTATTTTATTAGATCAGTTTTTAACTTAGGATAAAACTGGTGAAGCCTACCTTCTTTCTTCTGGCTGTTAGACTCAAAAGATAGGAAACTAAGCAGACAGGGAGAAGGTGAGGTGTGAAGGGGCGTTTTCCCCAGCACTCTTGACCTTTTCCACCCCTCGATTTGCTCCCAGTGCAGTCCCAAAACCCAGACAAAACACCATCAAAACATTTATTAAAACCAAAGCAGGAGGGAACAGAACTGTTAGAAGGCAAATCAAAGTGCAGATTGGAGGGTGGGGCAGAGCGAGAGGCGGAGTGGAGCACTTCAAATGCCACAGGAGGGGCCCCTGTGGGCTGGGCGTATGGGGGAGGTCTTCCACCCACCCCTCTTGCCCACCCTGTCAGTGAAGGTGCCCCACTCACCTCTCCCCATCTCACATCCATCCGGGTGGGCAGCTGGAGCCCTGCAGTGATCCCCTGGGGAGGGACCACCCCCTTGATCCACCCATGGCTGTCAGTCAGTCAGTCTGTCTCCCTCCCTCACTTCCCCAATAAATAAAACCGCTCAGGCCTCAGCTCCTTCAGAGTGGGACAAAGAACCATTCAGAGACCCCTGCTCACTCAGGGGTATAGGAAATTAGGACACCAGCCTCACATCCCTCCTACCCTCTGCTGGTGCCCCAGGCTTGCCAAAGAGGCCTTGATAAATAAATAACGCTCCATTAAAGCTTCAATCAGAAAAACCTTTAAGACAACAGAAGTGCTCTCACTGTCCTGCAGACAGCAAGCCAAGGCCTCACCACCTGGCCTGGTCAGCATGCAGGATTCTGGGGGCAGGTGGCCGCCCTGGGCCTTGTGGGGCCCCTGGAGCAAGGAGACCAAAAGTGCAGTTAGAGCCCCCACCACACGCACACATGGACTCATGCACACACATGTGGACACACTGGGGCGTGTTTTCAGTGCACGCACAGATGTGTTCACCTTCATTCCCCGGTTCATGCACACACACATGCTTACACACCACTCACCCTGTGTATACACATGATGGGTGCTGGGTGCATGCACATACACACCACAAACAGAATCCTTCCCTTCCTGGCTTGCTCCGCCTCTTAGCAGTAGCCAGACCCCAGAGCTAGAAGCTTCTGGAGATAAGAGAAAAGGGTATAAGTTAAACATTTCCAATCAGGCTAGGAGGACGGCCAGGAGCAGGGGGCTCCAGGACTGCAGAAACAGGGTGGGCACCTCAGGAGGCCCCAGTCTCTGTAAGCCCCATCAGAAATCCAGGGGGGTGATGTCCCCAAAATCACAGTCAAAGAGGTCTTTGATGCCCTCGCCCTCCTCAAGGCCAAAGTGGTAGTCGAGGGCCCCATGGGGGGGAGACAGGCTGATGAACTCTTCAGGGAGGAGGTTGGAGAAGTCCTCCCGCACATGCTCCAGGAGTGAGTCGGCCGCTACCAGTGGGGACAGGTGGTCCTCGTCCATGGGGGCCCGTAGGCCGCCAGTCCGGGAAAGCAGAGGTTCTGGGGAGATGGGGGAGCATCACAGGCCGGGGATGCCCCAGCAGGGAGGGTAGAGGGACTGTTATGCCACCCACCCACCTTTCACCCACTCACCCCTCACCCACCTTGCTCCAGGCCGAGCAGGGACTGGCTGGGATCCGTGCCAGGGGTTGAAGGGAGAGATGATGATGGTGGCACTGTGGTGGCAGGATCAGCTGTCCTGTCCTCCTCCCCGGAAGCTGCTCCCTGGGACGGGGTCTTCCCAGGGCTGATCCCACCGGCACTCTCCTCAGGGCACAGGAAAACATCGATGGGGCCCTGTTTGCTCTTAAGGGAGATCTGAAAGGTCTGGGTGGAGGCAGCAGGCAGGGTAAACTGAGGCTCTGCTGATCACCACCTCCCTCTCCCCACCCATCTTGGTTGGGCTGAGGGTCCCACGCCTCACCTCTGAGGAGTCCACGGCTTGAAGCTGGGTCTCGGGAGGGGCCTTGATTACCATGACCATCTGCTCTGCAGGGTCTGCAATGCTACGAAGGTCCTGGCAAGTCACATAGGCCAGGGTTGGTGGAGTCAAGAGCCATATAACCTTTGCTCTCTAGGAAGCCAGCCACTTAGCTAAGGCAGAGCCCACACCTGCTTAGTTAATTCCATCCTCTCCATCCTTTACCTAGCACACAGCTGGTGCTCAAGCCAATCTCATGCCCCCAAACCTCAATCTCCACATCTGTACGATGAGTCTATTCTGTCCATCTTACTCTCAAGGTAACAATGGCTGCCTGCAATAAGACCTGGTGATGAGAATTTATTCTGACTGATGATCTTGGGGTCAATTAGTGGTTGTCCAAAATTTATAAACAGCCCTGGCTGCTGTGATTCAGTGGCCTAAGCATCGGCCTGTGAACCAGAAGGTCACTGGTTCGATTCCCAGTCAGGGCACAAGCACCAACTGTGGGCCAGGACCCTGGTTGGAAGTGTGCGGGAAGCAACCAGGAGATGTCTCTCACACATCAATGTTTCTCTTCTTCTCTTAAAAATAAATAAATAATACTTAAAAACATGAGTATTTACTTAAAAGAAAAATAAAGTTTCTATTTTTGTGAATGATAAAAACTTGTATCTCTAGCTCTGAAGCTACAACCATGTACTAAATCTCTGTACTAAATGTTTGTTATTGCTGGTACTAGCTTTTCTTGTTTTAATTTAGCCATTTTGGAATTGTATTTCCCCCCTCCTTTTACAGATAAAGCTGGGACTCAGAGAGGTTATGTAACTTCCTCAGCGTCAGTGAGTAAATGCTGAGCCAGGACTTGCACGTAAAGCCAGGGTCCTCTCCCGAACCCAGGCCCGGGGTAGCCTCTCTAGTCTCACTTGGGTAGGGCCCAACCCGCCAAGGATATCGTTGGCTGTCGGCATCCTCAGACAGCAGCCGAAGTTGAGTGGTACAAACGTGGATCAGTTGGTCCAGCTGCCGTTCATTCTCCTGCAGTTGCTGGAGGTCCTGGGTCAGTCCTTCAAGCCGCCCGCCGATCCCCACCGCTGCGTGGCTGCCTCTGTGGGGACACACAGGGAGGGTCGACGGCTCCTGGGCCCTCTGCCCAGGAGCTCTGATCCTCTGCACCCAGATGGACTGGCGTGGGTTTAAAAATCAGACCTGAATTTCTGTAAACATCCACGGGTCCCTTAAATGAAGATGGGTAAGTGATGGTACAGACATGCCATGAAATATCACACAGCTGAATTAAAGGATACCAATACATTAGCTGTATAGACACGAAAGTACTTCTAAGCTGCTGTCCAGTAAAAGGAAAGGAAAAAAAGAAAAGATGCAGTATGAAATGATCTATCAAACAATGAAGAAAGGTATATAACCCAGTGACTCCACTTCTGGGTATATATCCAAAGAAATCCAAAAACACTAATTTGAAAGAATATACATGTCCCTATGTTAACTGCAGCATTATTTACAATAGCCAATCACTTACATTATTTACAATTGGGATACGGAAGCAACCCAAGTGTCCATCAATAGATAAATGGATAAAAAAGCTGTGGTGCACACATATGAAATGGAATTATTCAGCCACAAAAAAAGAATGAAATCTTACCATTTGTGACAGCATAGATGGACTTAGAGGGCAGTATGCTAAGTGAAGTAAGTCAGTACGAGAGAGACAAGTACCATAAGGTTTCATGTATACTCTGTGGAATCTAAACACTATAAACAAAACAGAAACAGACTGATGGTTGCCAGAGGGGAACGGAATTGGGGAACTGAGGGGGAAAGGTGAAGGAATTGAGTACAAATCAGTAGTAAGAAGACAGTCACAGGGACATAAAATACAGCATAAGGAATATAGTTAATAATATTGGAGGCCCTGGCTGGCGTAGCTCAGTGGATTATAGTTAATAATGTTGTAATCACTATGTATGGTGCCAGTTGGGTGCTGGAAATGTCAGGGGGATCACTATAAAGTATGATTTTCTAATCACTATGCTGTATAATAATTTCGGATGCAAACTGGAATTGAAAAAGAAAAGGTAGACTTGTCAAGAGGAGGAATGTAGGAAGACCAGGGAAAGAGGTGAGAAGGAAAAAATAAAACAAGAATTAACAAGAATAAAACATCTACAGAAGCCAGAAGAGTGGCCACCCGTGGCATGATCGGGGGGCAACAACTGGGAAGGGCACAAGGAAACTTTCTGGGTGCTGAAGACGCTCTTTCCCCTGATCTGGATGGTGGGTACACAGGGGAAGAAACAGGCAAAGCTGCACTGAGCTGGATGTACAAGATTTGTGTACTTTCCTGCATCTGTCACCTCAGGAAAGACACCTCCTTCTCTAAGCCTCAGTCTCCTCATGTACAGGATGAGGGTCTCACTGTCAGCTCCTCCAGGTTGACCCGGCCCAGGCCTCTGCCCGCCCTCCCATTTGGCGGGTACCTACAGCCATTGGATATGGTTCTTAGACTTCTTGGTAATGAGGTGGATGCCCTCAAGGACATTGGTGATGTCGTAGATGCGTCGTTTCTGCACCTTCAGCACCTCAGCTGCCCAGTTCAGGTCGACAACGCCATCAGCTGAGTGGCTCAGCAGCTCCAGGAAGCGTTTGGTGGTCAGATTCAGAGATGTCTCGTAGCGTGACTTCTCCCCTGGAGATTTCACACCTGGGGAGGGGACAGGTAAGACAGGGTCCCCCAGCACCACCCCTATCTCCTGTTAGGCTAGCCTCCCTGGCAATGCAGGGCAGGAGGATGGGGGTGGGGTGGGCAGATGGCTCCTTCCCTTGGTGAGGCCACGCAGGGAGGCCCTGTGGCTGCTGCCTGCCAACCACAGCATTCCTCTTCCGGCCGGGGAACTCCCCACCCCTGGGGCCTGGGGAAGCCATGCCATGCCAGGCAGCCACTCCAGCTGCCCTTTGGGGCCCCCAGAGGCCTGGCTCAGGCCCAGGCCTGACAGACCAGAGCTTAGTTTGGAAGCATGTTTGTCTGTCCACACCCCCAACCTGGGCCCAATCAGGGGGCCTGCTCTAGCTGGAGCTCTGTGGGTACCTTTTCCTGGATGGCGGCCTCTCCCCCGGGTTGGCCCGCTGCTCTCCGCCAGGTACTGATGGTCCGTTTCCAGGTCCAGCCTCCGCTTCACCTGTGGTAAAAACAATGGGAGGATACCCAGTAACCAAAAGAGTGAGGCCACAAGAGACCCAGCTGAGCCTCCTAGGACACCCTGCCTCAGTTTCTCTACGAGGATGCCTATGTGTGTGAGGGGCAACCCTAGGGAACACAACCCTATCACACAGGACAGACCACTCAACTGGAAGGCAGAAGACACATTTAAGTCGTAACCCTACCACTACCTACCCAGGGGCTTGTGGTAGCTTTAAAATATCTGTAAATTTTCTGATACTTCCCCTTTCAAGAGATGAAGCCTTCCCCTTAAATATGGGCCAGATCTGGTAACTTGCTTCTAATGGACTGAGCGCAACAGAAGGGACACGCCGTCTCTTCTGAGGCTGGATCAGAGACCCACTGGAGCTTCCTCCTTGCTATTCTGGATCACTCGCTCTGCAGGGAGCCAGCTGCCATTTCATGCAGGTCCTCGAGCAGCCCTAAGGACAGGACCAAGTGGCAAGGAACTGAGGCCTCTTCCCAAACAGTAAGGGGGCGCTTACAAACAAAGCCTCCAACCCCAGTCCTGCCTTCTGGCGACAGCAGCTAAGTCCAACACTTTAGCTGCAACCTCACTAGGCACCCTGAGCAAAGAGCGCCCAGCTAACAGTCCCCTGAATTCCTGACCCACAGGAACGAGGCGATGTTTGTTTTAAGCCCTTTGGATACAGGACCCTTGGGCAAGTCCCCTGCGCTCTGGTTTCTGAGCACATGGCGGCAGCTAGTGCTCACCGTGTGCTTTACATGGAGTAGTTTGTTCTACCTAACGGACTAGCAGCACAATAATGCCTGTTTTATGAACTATAGAAATGATCCCTGGAAGTAATTGTTGGCACCACTTTACAGAAGCAACCGAGGCCCAAGGTCACACACACAAGGAAGGAGATCGCCCTGTAAGTCTCACAGGCGCCTCAAACACATCCCGGACCTGACGTACCTCCCCTCCTCCCTCCACAGGGTTTCCGACCTAGAGCCTCATGCAGCCCTGCCGCTGGCCTCATCACTTCTACTTGCCAAGAAATCCCATCACCAGAGCCACTACTACCTCCCACGTGCACCTTTCAAGTGTCTTCCCACCGGTCTCCCCACCTCCATCTGTCCCCCTGTACAGTAGTATCCTCACCTGTCATTTCACATGAACTGCTGCTGAGACTTATTTCTTCATAAATCTGTTTCTTCACAAGCCTTCGCCCATGCCGGTCCCCTCCCTCCTTCCTACCTTTCCCACCTACTGTTTCGGCGGGCAGGCACCTTACTGAGTCTGCCTGGCCCTGCAACAGACACTGCGTCTCCCCTGCCTCCGAACTGCCTTGAATCCAACCTTTCCCCATATTGCCTCTCGCTACAAATTTCTGCAGGTGGGTTTGTCTCACCAAGAAGCCAGGGAGCCCCTCAGAGGCAGGCACTGGGTCTAAATAATCTCTGTGCACAGGGCCTGGGCATCAATAAATGTTTGCTGAATGAACGCCCCCACACGCTGACAGACCCAGGTACTCCCTGTCACATACACATTCCTGGGTTCCCTCAGGTGGCCCGGGGTGGAAGAGGCAGCACATGCTGGGCGATTCCTGTGCACCAAACACGCCATGTATTGGGTTGTCAAAAAGTTCATTTGTTTTTTTTTCTGTGCGATGGCTCTAGAAGTGCTTAGTTGTTTTTAACATCATGAGAAAAGACACAATTTTGTCAGATTGTATTATGACAGCTGTCATATCAGCGTGCATTAAAAAAACCTTATCAAAATTGAAGTTTTGTAGCCATTTTAATACTGAAGATGGAAGAAAATATACAATATTTTAGCATATTATGCCTCATTATTTCAAGAAAGGTAAAAATGCAACTGAAACACACACACACACACAAGATGTGTGCAGTGTATGGAGAAGGTGCTGTGACTGATCGAATGTGTCAAAAGTGGTTTGCGAAGTTTCATGCTGGAGATTTCTCACTGGACAATGTTCCATGGTCAGGTAGACCAGTTGAAGTTGATGGCAATCAAACTGAGGCATTAACTGAGAACAATCAACATTATACTCAAAATATCCAAATCAAGAAAGTTATTCGTGAAAATGAAAAATGTGTCTTATTTTACAAAAAAGATTGCAATGGACTTTTTGGCCAACCCCCAATAACTGCTTCACCTGCATTCACTATCACACCCTCCCACCAGACCCTGCAGCAGCTGCTGTCATGACCTGCACTCCGCAAGGAGCCTGCACCTCAGAGAGGCCACACAAGACAGTGTGAGGTGGAGGCAGGATTTGAACCTTAATGGGTTGGCACAGAGCCTATAATAATATCCACCACAGGTCCTGCCTCCCTAGAACCCCTAAAAGCCAGCCAGAATGTTCCCCCTCTCTAGCCTTTCCCCTACAACCTGAACCCTAGCAAGCTCCTGACAAGTGCACCCCTTGCCTTCTCCCTGTTCCCTGGGTCCTTGCCCACCCTGAAGGCAGGTCAATGCCATACAGCAAGGGCTCAAGCAGATGGATGCCCATTTCTGCCAACGCTCTCTAGGGATCCTGGCACAGGGGCCCCGAAAGGCACCAAACAATGGTGAAAAAACCTGGACAGCTCAAGTACCCATCCCTGGGAGGAGGCTACAGAAACTGTGGTTCCCCTAGACCCTGGAATGCCACAACTGTGAATGACCGAGGCAGGTCAACACAGAATCCTCTCAGACACTGACAAGAAAAACACGGTTTTAGGGCAATGCCTGTATATAATCCTTTTTTGGATTAAAAAACTCATGAAACCGTTTTTCTCTGGTTCAGTTTCTATTGTCATAGAACGCATTTCAAGGGTAACCTCTGTACAGAGAGAGGGTCATGGGGGATGGTTACCTTATCTGTAAAGTGTGGACAGTGCACTGTGTGATCATGGAAATAAAGGAAAACTACAATTTTTAAATTTTAGAAAAACTGTTACAACCACCTAAAAATATAGGCTTAAGATAACAGAAGGAAAAATGGATGGAGCTGGGATCCTGCCCCCTTCAACTTTCTAGTCTGAAATCTTTTTCTATAGTTAATGTATATTATATTGAGTAAGTTTCTTTTAAGGCCATGGCACCAGCTTGAGGCAGACAGGAAGGGCCAGGAGAAATGGCTGAATTGCAGAGCCTGTATGCAGGAGGTACTCAAGGAATGCTCACTGATGGAGAAGCTGAACCTGTAGCTTGTTTCAAGAACTGCCCCCCAAAACACCAGTGCCTTATGGCCAGTGGCTACCCACAGGTATGAGTTTTGGCGTGTTGGTGGGCAAAAGCTGGGCCCACTGCCAGCCCCCACCCCCCACCAGTAAATGCCTACTGGCCCTACTGTGAGGGCAGAGGCCTCACTAACTCAACAACTAATGAATGAGTGGAATGTTTAGGCCCACTGAGGCTGCCTTGGGCGCCACTAGGAGTGGAGCAGAGGGAATGTTTCATTGGCCCAGTCTCTGCACCTGGAATTCAGTTCCCTGAGGGCAAGACCCATAGCCCTGAGCCTCCTGAATACTTGTCAAGTCAGCTGAACGGGGAAGTTATTTTCTAGGCCCCAAAGCTGGTACCAGCTGACACAGGCCACTGGACCCACAGGAGACAAGCCAGAGGACCCACTCCTGATACACCTGCCCCCTGCCCTGCGCCCCAACCATCGCTCATCAGGAGGAAGCGCCCCTGGGCTTCCTTTAATCTTTATTAGCACCTCCAGGAGGCAAGGCACCAAATGGTTGGCATAACCACTCAGGAAATCTGGACTGGTTCTACCACTCACTAGCTGAATGACTACAGGAAGTTCTAATGTCTCTCAGCCTCAGCTTCCCCATCTGTGAAAGGGGAAAGCTGTAGAGAGGGTAAAACAAATGCACTGAGCTTGGCACAGAGCCTGACAAACGAAAATGTCTCAAAACAATGGTGCTACTATTATTATTAGCATCTCGGTGATTCTGGAAAGGAAGTCAGCACTGGGCATAGGGCCAAAGGGGTCAGGAGATGCCTCAGGGACCAGCTGCCACCCAGGCCTCCACCAGCAGTTGAGCAGCTTCCACTGAACTTGCCCTGGGCCCTGCGCCTCATCCCTCCCACTTGCTCCAAGCCCCCTGCTGAGACCCTATTCTGCCTGGCAAGTAGTCCCTGCCTGCCAGTCTGTGCCCCACCTTCACCCACAGGCTGTGCCAGTCAAACTGGTCTCCACACCCTGTCCTGTAGCCCACAGGTCCAAGCACCAGGCCTCCACTCCCTTCTTCGCATGTAATTCAGCCATCTCCTTTTGGCCCCCTCAGTCTGAACTGATCTTGAGCCTTGTTGCTCAAGGAGCATTTTATCAAGACATCTCCTCGGGATGTTTACTCTCTCCTGACACTGAGAGCTTCCTTCCTCTCCAGCTCCCAGAGGCCCAGCCCACCCCGGACTTCCAAGGGGCCCAGGGGTCTGCTTGCCTGATTAATGAGGTTCCATGGCAACCAGAGCCTGGGAGGGTGGAGGGTAGCAGATGGAGGGACAGGCAGAAGGAGGGGAATCAGCAGCTGGCCCAGCCACCCCGCCCTGCAGAGAAGGCCTCCCAGCCAGGCCTGTCCCCAGAGCTCCAGAGGCCCAGGCCTGCACCTGGCAGTCTAGCATCAAGGCAGGAAGGAGGACTTCCTCAATGGTTCTTCAACAGTCTGACCCAAAGATGCTCCCCTTCACCTCCCCAAGCAGCCATGCTCAGTACCCAGCCACAAGTTCTGGTCTGAGGCCAGCAAGCCTGTTCAAATCCCAGTCCCACCACTTGCAGCCGGGTGACCCAGGGCAAGTCACTTCCCCTGTCTGGGCCTCACTTTAGATGGGCACAGAGACAACAACGAGCTCACAGCCCTGGCTGTGAGTTTTAGCTGGCGTCAAGTCGGCCAGAGGCCTGGCATGCAGGCAGCTCCAGCTGAATACACGTGGGCCATTATTATTACTGAGTCTGACCGGCTCCGGTAAGGAAGCTGAGACCCAGAGCACAGGGGAGCAAACAGGGACTGACCCGAAGTCACCCCGAGCCCCCAGGGCGGGGCCCCGAGGCCCAACCCAATCCCGGCGCCTCAGCCCACCCCTCCCCCCAGCCTCTGCCTCCGGACCCAAAACCGCACCCCGCCAAGGTCTGTGCGCCGGGGGGGGGGCGCCAGGCAGCACACTTGGCCCACAGTCCCTGATGTCCGTACCGGCGGGCGGCCGAGAGCGGGGCGCGGCGCGCTGGGAGTGGGCCGGGGTGCCTGCGGCGTGGCGAACAGCAGCAGGTCGGGGTCGCGGGGGCCCGCGGCAGGCACTGAGGGGCCGGCGGGAGCCGGCTGGGCGCTGGCCTCCTGCGCCGTGGAGATGATGACGATCTGCGAGGAGTCAAGCAGCCGCAGCGCGCCGGCCCCGAGCAGGGCCTCCAGCGCCGGCGCGCATGGGCCGCCCGCGGGGGCCACGGCCATGGCGCTCACGGCCCGCGCGGCCCGGGTGGCAGGCGGCGGCGGCGGCGCGGGCCCATGGCGGCAGGCCGCGGCAAGGGCTCGATCCCACTCTGGATCCCGCTCCGCCCCCGGCCGCCGCTGCCTGCAAAGTCCCGGCCACTTTTGCGCGCCAAATCCTTTTTGCCGCGAAAGAGCCACGAGCCGCCGAGAGCTGCCTCCATTGGTTGCCCAGGCAGTGACGGGGGCGACGGCGACAGCACTCATTGGCTGCAGTGCGCCGGACCGGCGGCGGAGGGCGGAACGGGGCGGCTGTGCGAGGAGACACGGCCAATCGCGGAACGGGGCGCGCGCAGGCTTTGTCAGGGCGGTGCCAGGCGCGTCCGCAATCCCCGCCCCCCAGCCGGGGCTCCCCCAGCTGGGGCGCGGCGGCCAGCTCCCGCTTCCACACTTTTCACACAGTCGATCCCTCTAGATGGCGGCCTTAAGGACTGGATGTCAGGTGTATACATCTCAGCGTCTGCAAACCCCACTTGATCCCTAGACTCCCCCACATACACCTGTAGCCCCAGTGCTCTCAGCCCAGATCTCTAGAAACCGCCCCTCCTCTTTTCTCGGTTCTGAGGTCCACCTCCTAAACCCCAGACACATATCCCATCCTTGGCCCACGAGAGCCATTTACTTTAAAATCCTGTGCCCATCCTATCCCTCTCACCCAGAGACCAAGCAAAAAGTGGCTGCCAGGAAATGTTGAGGATGTGTGCCCCACTACTGCTTGGGGTTTTCCTGCAAGCCCCCTTTTATCTTTAATAGCCAACGCACAGCTGATTCAACTCATTCATTCAATCATTCATTCAACAAGCGTTTTGAGAGCCTGCTCTGTTCCCTATTCTCAGTTCAGAGCTTGAAGTGCTTAGTCTAGAGAAAAAGGGAGGAGGGGAATCAGAGAGGTAACACATGCTCACAATATAATGAGGAATTTACACCATTAAACTAACTCCATGTTAGTTGCCTCACAAAAGGGAGGAAGTGAAGACACCGAGCATGGAAATGCATCTAATTCAGTGGCCCTGGGACCTCTCCATCAGCCATTTTCATTGCTCATATCAGCTGATTTGACAGGTATTGCCCTTTCCTCGGTGCCATTGAGGGCAGAGATGTGAGACTTCATAATTTCTATGAACTTGCCTGCCATCTGCTGGGGATGCCCCACAAAAGAAAAGAAAAAGAAACTGAAAACTAAAAGACAAGAATCAAATCCCCTGGGAAGGGAGGGAGGGAGGGATTAAAAAAAAATCAATCCCTAGGTCAGTATAAACATCACTTCCTCCAGAGAGCCCTCCAGAGTTTCTTCTTCCATTGCCTGATGTTGCCTTGTTTCAGCACTTACCACACACTGTTTTTCCATCTGCCTCTCCCACCAGATTCTTCCCAACACTGGTGTGAGCACAGCTCAGAGCAGGTGCTGAGAGGAGTTATGAAGAGAAACAGGCTGATGCTGGAGACTATCTAGAAAGCAACAGGAGACCCTGATTCTCCAATAGTAGTCCTTAGGCCCCTGGCTTCAGAATCACCTGGGCACTTGTTTTCTTTGGACCCACCCCAGTCCCTGACAATTTAGAATCTCTAAATGCTCAGGAATCCACATTTGCACAAACAATCCCCCACCCCCATCCAGGTAATTTTTATGCACAATTACATTTGAGAACAAATTGGTACACCTGTTAAACCAAAATGTGTGGTACAGTCTCAGATTACAGCCCTTCAAGGACACCTCTCATCTGTAAGATGGGTGAATTGCCCTGGCCCTTCCAGGTTTGCCATGAGGATGAAAAGCATAAAGGATCTTAAAGTGTTTTATAAACTATGAAGTAGTTTAGGAAAACAGTAGGAGTTTCCTAAGCAGTTTGTGAAATTATTCATTGCAAATCCTAGACTGTGTCAGCATGAGAAAAGACCATAGAGACTATGTAACTTCTATACAGGCTATAAAGATGAGAAAACTGAGGCCCGTTAGGGGTAGGGACCTGTGAAGCCTGCTTTAATAGAATCTGTCCTACACTGGATTCCCAGCTATGGGGTCAGTCTGCCCCTCTTTTCCTCTCCAGATAAAGAAGTCCCTATTAAAATAATGTCTTATTAAAAAAAAAAAGTTAGAACCTGACACAGGGTGAGAGCACCCCACAACATTCCCATCCCAGATGAAGTTTCCTTTCTTCACATCTTCCCAAAGCATCTCAATAACAGTAATGTTCACTTTATAAAGCCCTCTTATGCCCAATAGTCATTCAACAAACATATTGATCACCTGTCACGTGTCAAACACTGTACTGGTTGCTGGAGAAGGAAGACATAGTTATTATTGGCCCATTTTATGATGAAGAAACAGACCCAAAGGACATGAGCTTACCTAGCAGGTGAAAAGTCTATTATTCAGGCTTGGTAGGCCAAAACCAGGGGTTTTCCAAAGCCCTACCTTCCCCAAAGTATTCAAGTACACACCCTCCCATGTAGAAGCAGGTGCACTCCTTCCCACAACCCTTCTTCTCCTGCTCAGCAGAAGGTAGTGAAGATCAGAATTCCCAGTGTGAAAGCAAGGAAGAGATAAGGGCCTTCTGTATCTATTAATACCCACTTGAAAGCACCAAAGGCCTGATAGATGGGGCCCCTTGGCCCTAAGCCTGGCTGATCCTGATGAGGCTGTTCTCAATGTCAACAGTTCTCCTCAGGCTGGTAGGCTTCCAAAAAATCCATAATTACTGGGCAGCCACTTCCATCGATTGTCTCATTTCAACCCGATAATCCCACTAATGAAGCTTATTTATCCACAGGGTGAGGGAGGAAGGAGGCTCAGAAAAGAGCACTCAAAGGTCAAGGTCACAGAGTAGAACTGAAATAGGAACTTAGTCGATAGAAAACCTAGGGCCTGTCCTTCATACCCTGCCATCCTCTGCAAATACCCTAAGAGCCAGGCTCAGGGCTGTCAAGATTATAATGTGTGGATTCCAAAAGGTATTATGGTAGATAATGGCTTAATTAGTAGGTGCTTACCCATATCACCACTTCCACCAACTCTTTACTCTACAGGAGTCCAAAGAAGCAGAAGCTCCTGGGCCCATGATCCTTGACCTGGAGACATCTTTCCTTTGATTCTTTCCAAGAGGCAGGATGGTGCAGAAGTGATAGCATGAGCTTCTAAATCCGGTGAATATAAACAGGAACCTTGGTCTGCGTGATCTTGACAAGTCAATGCACTTCCTCTGAGCCTCACTCATTCATTCCCCAAATATTTTATTGAACAACTATTGTGTGTCAGACATTGTGCTAGTTGCAGGGGAGACAGCTAGAAGCAAAAGAGACCCATCTCTGATTCCTGGAGCTCATGGTCCAGTGGGATAGTCAGAATGATTTCTATGGACCTGCATGTTTGTTAAGAAGTTTCACAAAGACACAAGTAAATCAAAGCTGTTTATTTCACATATACCACCTCCTTCAAACATACAATGACTTAATTTTTAAAATTGATTTTAGAGAGAGAGAGGAACATCAGTTTGCTGTTCCATTTATGCATTCACTCACTGGTTGCTTCTTGCATGTGCCCTGACCAGGGATCAAACCTGCAACCTTGGCATATCAGGACAACACTCTAGCCAACAGAGCTACCCAGCCAGGGCTGCGGTGACTTAATTTTATTAAGGGCACAGAGGCATCCATTATTGAGTTCTGGCAGAAGGAGGTGGAGAGTTTTATGTCTGCAATATCACATTAGTCTTGAATGAATGATCCCTCGTTGCTATACGAGTTCTCTGTGACTGACAGTTTACAGTCCCTAGACATGTTCTGTGACAGTGCCAGTCTGGCTGTGTCTGAACACAGACCCCTCACCCATCCAAGAGGCCACCCATCACAGGATCAAACCTTGGGAGTCATTCAGACCCCAGCTACGCGGCTTGGCTAGATGACCATGAGGAAGTGATTTACCCTCTTGAAGAGCTTTGCTTGCTCCATCAGTATAACAAGGGGCAAAGGTCCTTTACAGGATGGGTGTCAAAGTTAAATGAGAAAATGACAAGCAGAGTTTGCAGAGTGGTCAACAGGTGTGATATAACTTGCCTACAGAGTACTTTTTCTGAATTATGAATGAGTTTAATTAAAAAAATTGGGAAATGCTATGTGAAAATTCAAATATCTGGCTTACTTTTAAAACAGTAATACCTGTGCAGGAGGGTGGGTAGAGGTGGAAGAAGGTATGGGGGGATAAATGGTGATGGAAAAAAAATAATTTTTAAAAAGCAGTAATTACCCTGGCTAGTGTGGCTTAGTGAATTGAGTGCCAGCCTGTAGGCTGAATGGTTGCAGGTTCAATTCCCAGTCAGGACATGTGCCTGGGTTGTGGGCTGGGTCTCCAGTTGGGGAGTGCGAGAGGCAACCACACATCGATGTTTCTCTCCCTCTCTTTCCCCTCTCTCTAAAACTAAATAAACAAAATCTTTAAAAAGAGAGAGAGAACTGGGACACCCTGCAAATGTACCATTTAAAAAAGTAGTAATAACTGGCAATATTAGCCAGGTGTCCTGGAGCTGAGGAGTTGCCGTCCCCTTGTTAGCCAGAGCCTTGACCCTCCAGGTTACCACAGTCCCCGCCTGGCTTGCCTCACTCAGTAACCTTACTTTTCATGCCAGGTACCTGAATTTGCAACCTCTGATGCCTGTGCCTGGCACAGAGTAAACACCCAGTAAATGTCAACTACTATTCATGATATTATTACTGTCAAGGAACCACCAGCACTGGCACAGCTTCTCTGCTTTGCACGTAACTAAAGAGATGTGGGCATGGAAGAGCAAGAAAAATGGCCATTCGTGGTGAAACAGAAGAGATAGGGCTTAGTGCCAGCCAACAGCTGCCTGGCTGTGTGGCCTTGGCCAAACCCCTGGCCATTCGTTTGGTCTTTATGTTCAGTGGGGTGTGGGCCAGAGCATCTAAGGTCCAATGTAAGCACATAGGTCTTAAGTCTAAAAGCAAACCTACCTTCCTCCAACCCCCTTTACTCCCTGAGTTCATGCTCTTCGGACCCTTCTCTTCTCCAAGGCCTGCCCAGTGCCACTTTCTTTCTTTACATCACCTCAACCTATGAGGAGGGATAATATTTTTCCGGGGGGGGGGCTGGGGGGCATGCAGACATAGCAGCTATGCCTGCCCTGACTAGGGGTGCAGTAAGTTGGTAGGGGGCCCTTAGAGCAGAGGGGCTCTGTTTTTTTCATCTATAAAGTGGGGATGATAAAAATGATAGTAAGTGTCTATCTGGTTGGGTTGTTGGGACATTAAATTAGTCATTAAAATGTTTAGGACAGTACGTGGCACATAAATGTCAGCTGTTACTAAGAATGAAAGACAAAATTAAGAATGAAAGACTGAAGCAAGTAGCCTGCACTTCTCGATTTTTCCAAAAGAGACAAGAAAAACTGTTCTTATTAGGCTGCAGGACAGGACAGTTCTCCTGGAGCAATCCTGCAATGCCTCCCAGACTCAGAGACAAGGCACGAAATACGCCGACGGGCAGTGAAGTATGCAGAAAAGACAATCCCATATTCCATGGATTCTCAGACTTTTTTCTTTTCATATTTTAACATCTCTGAAATCAAGGTACATCATACACTCACTGGCATGTCCCTTTCAGCTCAGTAGCTCTTTTCTTTCTTAGGGGCTCAAAATGTTGTACCTCATCTTTGATGGTATCTCAGAAATAATGAGATATAGTGTCAAAAAGTGCCAGGCACAGTGCCTGCCATGTCACAGCCCTCAGATTATTCTCATGATCATCAGCATCCTCGGCACATTCGAGGTTGGCCATGGTGGAGCGAACAGTTTTTCTTTCTTTTGCTCATTTTCTCACTGACACCTGCTGACCTGCATTTGGTCCCTGGGTTGACAGGCCCATGGCAAATGAGGCCAGGAAGGGGAGTAGGGAGGGCTCAGGATGGGAAGAGAAAGGCTTTTTATAATATATTGAGATTCAGAGAGGAGGAGGCAGAGTTTTTTTTTTAAACAACAACAAAAAAATCCCTGCTGGAAGCTAGAGTTATATATATGCCAAACAGGCCAGGAAACGCAGCAGGCCTCCTGGAGCTGGCAATGAACCGAAACAGGGGCCTTGTGTCCAGGCCACTGGCTGGCTGAGGGGGCATTGTTAGGGCCTGGCCTTGTCTGGGAAGAGGGGGGTTGAAGGGGCAGAGGGAGTATGTTCCCATGACTCCCTGGGGAGTGACAACAATCGGGGCCAGCTGGGAAGCCCGAATGCCAGGGGCCTGGTGGACGGGTGGCAGGCCCCACGGGGGCCGGGGCCGTGGAGGACTATAGGGGGCTGAGGAGGCAAGACGGGAACAAGGTTGGGGGGGCAAGGCCTAAGGAGGGGAAACATGAGGGTAATTTGCTACACCCTTCTCCCCCACCCCCATAGCTCTGGGCTGCTGAATCCCTCCAAATTATACCCCACATCTGCCCACTTTTCTCCATCTCATGGACCCACTGTGGTCCAGGCTGTCGTGGTCTCTCACCTGGACCACTCTGTGGCTTCCTCAATAGAGACTTGCTGTCAGCCCGTCTCCTACACTCCTGCCCGGCCTACTTAGAATAAAACCCAAACCACTTACTCTGGCCCACAAAGCCTGCCTGACAAGCCCACTAGCCTCCGGGACTCCATCAAGCCCCGCCGTGCATTCTGCCCCAGCCCTCGGGCCTCCTCCAAGGCCCTATATGCCTTCAGCTCGCTCCCTCCTCCAGGCCTGTGCACTCTGCAGATCCTATACTGTAAACAGTTATAGGTGCTTTCACTGTCGCATATTTGTGGCAAGCATTTCTGCAGCAAACATTTTTGTTGTATAACTCATTGACCATAATGCAATTCTGCCATAATAAGAGATAAAATCACAACAAATAGAGGGACATTAAAAAGGACATAATGAGAATAAAAATATTTTTAAAAAGGACGTCATAAACATGAAAACATGAGTAACAAAATTTAAAATGTGTGTAGATTCACCACAATACTGCACAAGTAACTGATTTTATTTCCCGGATTGAACCTAAGCATTTGTGTTTGTCCCCTGGGAAATGTGGATTCAATTCCGCTGCACCAAAGAGGGCCCTTGGCTTCTCTTTCTCCCTCCAATGTGGTGTCTTTCAAAATAAGAAACCAACTCATGGGGCAAATCATCATCATCTGGAAGAAATGGTAGCTCTTTTAAGACCACCACCAAGTCTACTTTCACTGTATTATGAGAACTCTAGGTAAAATATACAGGGTCTGGCACAAATACACCCCCTTTTTATTACATAAAAGTCTTTTATTACAAAATCCTAAGCATGTCATTCTGTAACATGACGATATCACACTCAAGCACACCACATGACACTTTAGGTGAACTGTTCATATTGCTGCCTGTCTTGTGTGAGACATTCGCGTCCCCCACCAACCACACTCAATGGCATTACTTCTGCCAGACCCTGTATATTCAGTCATCCTCCTTATCCACACTTTTGCTTTCCACAGTTTCAGTTACCTGTGGTCAATTGTGGTCCAAAGTATTAAATAGAAAATTCCAGAAATAAACAACTCATACATTTTAAGTGGTGTGTGCGTTTTGAGTAGTGAATAAAATCTCATGCCGTCCTGCTGTCCCACCCGAATGTCAGTCATCTCTTGTCCAGCGTCTCCAGGCTGTAGATACTCCTGCCCGTTGGTCACTTAGCAGCCACCTCAGTTATCAGAGACTGCCCCAGTACCACAGTGCTGGTGATCCAGGAACCCTTATTTTACTTAATAATGGCCCCACAGTGCAAGAGTCGTGATGCTGGCAATTTGGACATGCCAAAGAGAAGCCATAAAGTGCTTCCTTTAGGGGAAAAGGTGAAGATTCTCGACTTAATAAGGAAAGAAAAAAAAATTGTGTGCTGAGGTTGCCAAGGTCTATGGTAAGAATGAATCTTTTATCAAGAAGTTGTGAAGAAGGAAAAAGAAATTTGTTTTAATTTTGCTGTTGCACCTCAAACTGCAAAAGTTATGGCCACAGTGCATAAGTGCTTAGTTAAGTTGTAAAAGACATTAAATTTGTGGGTGGAAGATACGAAGAGAAAACGCGTTCCAACTGATGACAATGTGTTGCACCAGAAAGCATTTAAGCCCCTGGCTGGCATAGCTCAGTGGATTGAGCACAGGCTGGGAACCAAAGTGTCCCAGGTTCAATTCCCAGCCAGGGTACATTGCTGGGTTGCAGGCCAGAACCCCCAGCAACTGCACATTGATATCTCTCTCTCTCTCTCTCTCTCTCTCTCTCTCTCTCTCCCCCCCACCCCTCCCTCCCTTCCCTCTCTAAAAATAAATAAAATCCTTAAAAAAAAAAAAAGAAAGCATTTAAGCCTATATAGACTTCAGAAGGGATCTCCTGAAATGAGGGACACCAAGCCGTTTACTGCAAGTAAGGGATGCTTACATAGATTCTGGAATAGATTTAGAATAAAAAAATATAAAAATTATAGGAGAGAACCACATTCAGATAGCTTTTATTGCAGCATGTTATAGTTTTTCTATAAGTTATTGTTGATCTCTTACTGTGTGCAATTTATAAATTAAATTTTATTATAGACATGTATGTATAGGGAAAGACATTATATATACACACACATATAAGAGGTCTGTCCAGAAAGTATACAGCCATGTATTATAAAAAATAGAGACATTTACTGAAGAAGATACAAGATACAAGAAATATTGTACACAGGACGATGACACCTCAGTCCCCTTCAAAGTAGGCACCTTGGAACCTCACACAGTTTTCCTAGTGTCTCTTCCACTGTTCAAAACACTGCAAAATCCTTTGTTGGAGTCGCCATCAGCTCCCCTGTTGCATTTTCCTGAATCCCATCAACGATCTGAAATCTCTTCCCTTTCAAAGGTGATTTTAGTTTTGGGAAAAGCCAAAAGTTGTAGGGTACCAAATCTGAGCTGTAGGGAGGCTAAGTCACCTGGATGATTTGATGTTTCACCAAAAAACTGCGTGAGACATGATGCATGAGTGGGCGGATGCATGATCATGATGAAGGTGCCAATCACCAGTTGCCCTTAGCTGTAGCTGTTTTCATTGTATTGCATCTCTCAACTGATGAAGAATATTGAAGTGGTACTCCTTATTAACTGTTTGGCCTGGGGGGCATACTCATGATAGACAACAACTTCCCAATCAAAAAAACACAGTTAACGTGGTCGTGATCTTGCTGTAACTTTGCCGCGCCTTCTTCAGGCATGGAGAACCAGGCGACTTCCATTAGGACAACTGGGCCTTTATTTCTGGATCATAGCTACAGACCCACGATTCATCTCCAGGTGTGACCTTCTTGAGGAAATCTGGTTCATTGGTAGCAGTTTGAATCAAGTCATTAGCAACTACAGCACAATGTTCCCTCTGCTCTGGTAGTAGAAGCCTTGCAACGAATTTTGCCATGACATGTTTCATGCCAAGATCCTGCGTCAAAATCTTGGACACAGTAGTTTTGGAATCCCCAGATCAGGTTCTAGTTCTTGTATTGTCAGTTGCAGATCTTTGATGACTGCAGCCCAAAGAAGCTCAACATTCTCAGGTGTTCTACCTGTTGCAGGCATTCCAGAATATGGATTATTTTTGACAGATTCTCGACCATCTTTGAAGCATTTGTGCCACACTTTTTTTTTTTAAAGATTTTATTTACTTATTTTTAGAGAGGGAAGGGAGGGAGGGGGGAGAGAGAGAGAGAGAGAGAGAGAGAGAGAGAAACACCAATGTGCGGTTGCTGGGGGTTCTGGCCTGCAACCCAGGCATGTACCCTGGCTGGGAATCGAACCTGGGACACTTTGGTTCCCAGCCCGCATTGTGCCACACTTTTATATGCACTGCACTCATCAAATTGTCCCCCAAAGCCTTCTGAATCATTTTAATAGTTTCCACAAAGGAATGTTCCAGCTTAACGCAAAATCTGATGTGGATTCATTGCTCTACTCGCTCAGTCCTTTTAAATGCAACGGCCACACAGCACACATGTTCACTCAACAGCATCTACCATTCCCACTGACTAGTACAGTGAAGTCATCATTGTTCATGTATTTCCAGTCCACTCTCCTTGGCTGCCAGGTTACATCAATGTCTCACAAACCATTCCAGTTATATTAATAATGGCTGGACTTTTTCCAGACAGACCTCGTGTGTGTGTGTGTGTGTGTGTGTGTGTGTGTGTACACACACACATAATTCAGAACTATCCTCAGTTTCAGGAATGCACTGGGGGTCTTAAAACATATCTCCCGGGACTTCCGGCAAGATGGAGGAATAGGTGGACGCACCGTGCCTCCTCGCACAACCAAGATTAGAAAACCAATAATTTACAACAATAATTTACTATCAGAATAACACCCAGATCCGGCAGAGGATTTATCTGAATGGAAGTCGGGCAGCCAAGAAGTTGAAGTAGACGCGTTCATCCGGACTGGTAGGAGAAGACTAGCCGGCGGGCGTGGGGCTGGCTCGGGTCGGCGGCACGCGGAGGTCGGGGGGAAGGTTTGGCGCGAAATTGGCGCAAAAGCCATCCAGCTCGCAAGAAGGCAGCGGTGATCCCTGAGTACGCAAGCTGAGGCTGGCAGACCCAGAGGGGTAGCGATTGTGGACCAGGGCAGAACTCGCGGCCCAGAAGCCCAGACAAGGGTCTGAGTCCAGGGGAACGGAACTACCGCCATTGTTTTCTCCCACCCCGCCCCCACATATAACGTCACAATCTAGCGACTGGGGTGCCCAGCCCCAGTGAGCACCTAAGGCTCTGCCCCCCACCGTAACAAGAGCAACCAGACCGGAAAAAAAAAAAAAAGGAGAGACAGGGGGAAAAAACAAAAAACAAAAAACTATGTTTTCAACAGAGCAGATCAGTCCCCCAGGACTCATCCTTTTGAGCGACCAAGAACTAGCCAATCTATCAGATGCGCAGTTCAAAACACTGGTGATCAGAAAGCTCACGGAACTGGTTGATTTTGGACGAAATTTAGATGAAAGAATGCAGATTACCATAAAACAGATGCAGGAAGACACGCGGAGGAGAGCCAATAGTGAAAGGAAGGAATATGAGTCTCAAAACAATACAGTGGACCAGAAGGAAGATAGAATCAACCAAGCAGGAAAGCATGATGAAATAAGAATTCAAAAAATTGAGGAAAAGATTAAGAGCAACCAAGACACCTTTAAATGTTCCAATATCCGAATTATAGGGATACCAGAATTGGAAGGGGAAAAGCAACAGATTGAGCACATATTTGAACAAATAATAAAGGAGAACTTCCCCAACCTGGCAAAGGGAACAGTCTTCCAAGAAATCCAAGAAGCTCAGAGAGCCCCAAAGAAGTTGGACCCAAGAAGAAACACACCAAGGCACATCATAATTACATTAGCCAAGGTAAAAACAAAGGAGAGAATCCTAGAAGCAGCAAGAGGTAAGGGGACAGTCACCTACAAAGGAGTTCCCATCAGACTGTCAGCTGATTTCTCCAAAGAGACCTTACAGGCAAGAAGGGGCTAGAAAGAAATATTCCAAGTCATGAAAGACAAGGACCTACAACCCAGATTGCTCTATCCAGCAAAGCTTTCATTTAGAATGGAAGGGCAGATAAAGTGCTTCTCAGATAAGGTCAAGTTAAAGGAGTTCATCATCACCAAGACCTTATTTTATGAAATGCTAAAGGGACTTATCTAAGAAAAGAAGATAAAGAAAAGACATGTATAGTAAAAGGACAGCAAACTCACAAATATTAACAACCACACCTAAAGCAAAACCAAAAGAAACTAAGTAAACAATTAGAACAGGAACAGAACCACAGAAATGGAGGGCACATGGAGGGTTAGCAGCAGGGGGGTGGGAGGAGGAGAGAGGGAGAAAAGGTATAGAGAATAAGTAGCATAGAATGTAGGTTGAAAATAGATAGGGGGAGGGCAAGAATAGTATGGGAAATGTAGAAACTAAAGAACTCATAAGTATGACACATGGACATGAACTAAAGGGAGAAATGTGGGTGGGAGGGGGGTACAGGGTGGAGGGGAGAGAAGGGGGGAAATGGGACAACTGTAATAGCATAATCAATAAAATATATTAAAAAACAAACAAACAAAAAAAAACAAACAAAAAAACATATCTCCCTTGGGAGTAACTGCAAGAACTTTATCAATGGAGAAATGAAACCAAACTTGTAACTACCTTAAATACATTGTCTGAACCCAATGAAGAAATGAAACCAAACCAACAAACAAACAAATCAAACTGTCAACCAGTTATTTTACCTTTTATAAGGCAAAATGGCCTTATGGTCAATTAGTTATGCAACAAAAATGCGGCAAAAATGTTTGTGGCAAAGATGCCTACAGCTGAAATACCGAACACAACTGGGAACACCCTTCCTCCACATCTCTGCACCACTCTCTCATCATCAGGTCTCAGAACAAGCGTCATGTCCTCAGAGAAGCCTTCCCTGGAAAACAGACCCTCTTGTTATCTCTTCCAGTGCAGCCTATTACACTGCCCCTACCAATCAGACTTCATATCGCCTACCACTTTGTTGTTATTTTTTTGTCCTCACCCGAGGACATGCCTATTGATTTTCAGAGAGAGGGGAAGGGAGGGAGAGGAGAGAAACATTGCTGTGAGAAAGAAACATTGATTGGGTTGCCTTCCATACACACCCTGACTAGGGACTGAACCTGCAACCTAGGTTTATGCAGCACTGGGAATGGAACCCACGACCTTCTGGTTTACAGGAACCAGACACTGCAACCAACTCCAAGCAATGGAGCCACACCAACCAGGGCATGCCTACCACTTTGGAATCATCTTCTTTATGTATTCATTCATCAGTCTTCCCTCCCTAGATAGACTGTAAGCCCCAGGTGGGGAGAAACTGGCTTTTTTCACTGCTGAATCCTAGCCTCCGGTATCACTGGGAACTCAGTAAGGGGTCAGCCAACATTAGCCACTACTTTCATCTTTCCGTGCTCAGAGCTTGGTAAACAATGACAGCTGCCATGCAGTCAGGCTGGGAAGGTCACTCTCGAGCAGGAATTCTTAATTTGGAATCTATGACCCAAAGGGCCATGAACTTGGACAGGAAAAAAACCCACCTATATTTTCACTAGCCTCTGAGGGAAATATAACATTTCCATCAATTCTAAGTGTCAGCAACAAACCAGAGGCCTGTTAGCAGTAGCTGGGACTTCATCACTAATAGAAATCACAGCAATTTCCATATCCTGCCACAGTTGCTGCAGTATCTTGAGATACTGCTGATGCTTACTGCACCTGTGAAATCGTGGTGGTTTTGGATCATTGTTATTCAGTGTTAAAAAAAAAAGAGTGTATGCTACTAAATCACAAATTTTAAAAATACTTTTTTTTTTAATTTTATTTATTTATTTTTAGAGAGGGAAGGGAGGGAGATAGAAAGAGAGAGAGAAACATCAATGTGCGGTTGCTGGGGGTTATGGCCTGCAACCCAGGCATGTACCCTGGTTGGGAATCGAACCTGGGACACTTTGGTTCCCAGCCTGTGCTCAATCCACTGAGCTACGCCAGCCAGGGCTTAAATTTTAAAAATACTTTGATAATTGTTTCAATATTCAGTGTAGCTCTTGTCTTTTTTAATCCTATGTATTTTGTTTTATGGGTTTCAAAAACAGTATTCTGCCCTGGCTGCTGTGGCTCAGTGGATTGAGCGTCAGCCTGTGAACCAAAGGGTCACCGGTTGGATTCCCAGTCAGGGCACATGCCTGGGTTGTGGGCTGGGTTCCCATTGTGGGGCATGTGAGAGGCAACCACACACTGATGTTTCTCTCCTCCAGCATTCTGAGAAGGGTCCACAGGTTTCACCAGATGCCAAAGGAGTTCATGACACACATATAAAAAATACCTATAAAGGAGTCTCTTAAAAGAGCTAATGTGGTCTATCCCTGGCCCTTCTGTCAGCTGACATCCAGCCTCCAAGGACAGGCTCAAGAGAGAAGCCCGGAAGAGCAGTGAGAACAAGGTTTCCAACAGACACCCCATGGCCTACATTTCCTATCTCATTTGTAAGATTGTGACACCTGCAGCAGCTTTGAGCAGAGACCTGGTACACACAACGGGGAGCCCTCTGGGTAAAAGCCCTCTCTAAAAACAACACGCAGAAGAGCACCCAACTCTCCCTCTGTCCTCTGCCTGGGCCGTGCCGTCTCCAGCTCACGAAGTGAGTCTTGGTGCTAGAGCAATGTCTGTCCTTTTCCTCTGCATTGAAAGGACTATTTATATTTTAAATGCATTCAGAAAGTCAGCACATTAAAAAAAAAAGTGAGTCCTGCTGAAGACCCTCTGGTTAAAATTAAACTTCTCAACCAAAATGCTCTTCAAGGCTGAAGAAAGACACGCTCTCTCCCTATGAATCTGGAACTAGACAAAGGGAGGGGGGAAATGACATTCCTTTTTATAAATCCTCTCTAATCCGCTGAAGAAAGCAATGTATCTGAAGTCACAGATTGTGAATATGGGGGGTTCGTTCCAGGAGGTGGAGCACAGGGCAGTGTTCTGGTTTAGGTTTAAAGCCTGACTTACAAACTCAAAATGCACTCATCAGAGTGGGAGAAGTGAACAATATAGAAAGAAACACCATCTCCAGGATCCTTTCTAGAGCCTATGGAAGGCAGGAGCCGTGAGCATCATGAGGCAGTTTCTTGGCATCTCAGCCTGTGAATCATAGCTCTCACATGGGTTCATTGAACGATCTCTAATTTAGGAGCAGAGCAACAGAAGGGCCCCAGATTAACTTCAGTTTTTGTCCTCCCCCTTTCACTTGGAGTTCCATGGGCCTGAGTGTTGGTGTCATCTACGATAAGATTCAGGGTATCTATGGTGGTTCATCTTCATGCTCATCACAATCTGCCCAAGGTACTGGGGAGAGGAAAGTTGGAGGTAGGTGGAGTAGGGGGGAACCAGCTCAAAGAAACGACTCATTTACACATCACATTATTAATCACAGAGCAACCAAACACTCAGAGGACAGGGAGGAACACCAGGGTTGTTGAGACGACAGTGTAATGTAAAAGGTTCTTATGAGACAAAGATAGGCAGGTGCCTGTGTATAGAATATCTCCACAAGGCTATGCTAGAAAGTGCTAACAGTGAGTGTCCCTGGCAAGGGAGGGGGTTAGAGGTGGAACTCGGGCATAGGAGGGAACCTGACTTTTCTGTTACACACTTTTTGTACCATTTAGGTTTTGTACTACGCGTATATATTATTAATTACAAAGTTATTGTTTATAGTCTTGCACGTCAGAAGGCATTGTAGGAATGTAGCAGGTGCTTAATAAACATATTAAACCATGGTGCTGTTTAAGGAACTAGTATTTATGGATTGCCTACTGTGTGCCCAGGGCGCTTTGGCAATGACTTTTACTGATCTTAGGAAATGGAGGCTCAGCTGGGAGGGAGCCGAGTGAGGACTCCTCTCAGGTCTGCTGGAAGCCAGCACTCTGCCCCTCAGCATGGACCACACGCCTTCCTCCCTGGAGTGAGCAGTTGGAGGCACCAGATGCTCTGGCAGGATCCAGAGAGATGCCATCTGTGAGGGAAACCTATTCTTAGAGAGCAGAGACAGTCAGTGGTGCAGTCAGCCAGCTCCCAGTGGCAGTGGGGGGATGTGGGGAGGGCAGGCAGCCAAGGCTTTACCTTCAGCTGGCGGTTAGGACAGGCTAAAAGCTGGGTACACTCAGTTCTCAGGACCACACTTCCTTCTACGTTTGGATGCCATTAGAAATAACAGCAAAGATTTACTGAGTGCTTACTTCACATGTGTCATAGCATTTAATCCTCCAGATCACCCTACAGAATGCCTACCTTACACAAGATGAAACACAGGCACAGAATGGTTAAGTCAGTTGCTCTAGAAAACAGCAAAACCACAACTGAGGCAAGACACTGGCTACAAAGCCTATATCCCCAGCCACCGTGTTAAATTATCTCTCAACCTGCTACACCAGAGGCCCATTTTAGTTTGGGTTCCCCCAGCAGCAGACCCCAAGACAAGGATTTGAGTACAAGTGGTTTATATGGGAAGTAGTCCCAGGAAGCACTGGCAGGAGCATGAGGAAGGGAGACAAAGAAAGGGGTGTTATCAAGCGAGTGACCACCGTGGACAACCGGAAGCTCAGTCCCACTGAGCCCTGGGAACCAGAGTGAAACATGCCTACTGGGTTAGGAGTATAGGAGTGTCTTCATCGGTCATTGGTTGAGAGCTGCTCCCTGGATGTGTTAATCCTCCAGCACTGCAGGGTGGCAAAGCAGTGGCAAGTGAGAGCCCTCAGGCAGAAAGATGAGGGGTGGCACTTGTAAAATTTGGCTGGTGTGCACTGAAGTTGTAAGCTAGAGGCGATATGGGCAGGGCACCCCCAGCATCTGTTATAAAACCTGCTTGCTGATAGCCACCCCCTTCCCTCCCCATAATTTTGGGATCTCATTCAGCCTCCACAGAGTGAACTAAGGAAGCTTCACGATCCCTTTCTCCAAGTTTGCAGTACAACATTGTGGCTGAGAATACAACTCCTAGAATCAGACCTAATTTCTCCTCTGTTACCTAACAGTTCTGTTTAATTTAGTCCCCTCATTTGTCACATGGGATAATGGTTGGCCCCATATCATCCCCTACTATCTTGTTACTCAAAGTGTGGCTCAGACCAGCAGTAGCAGCAGCAGCAGCAGCACCAGCACCTGGGAGTCTGTGAGGCCTGAAGAACATTTCAGACCCCACCCCAAACCCACTGAATCAGATTCTGCATTTTAATGAGATCTCCAGTGACTCATGAGCATGCTTCTACTAGGAACTGCTAAAATAAAAAAAGAGACTGAAGTATTCCCATTAGGCCAAGGGACTCCAATTAGTAGGTCATAGACCAAATTTTCCTGGAGACCTGATTGATTTGTCCAATTTGTTTTTTAAAAACCAGACTGGCACGCAAGTCTCCAGTTCACCGAGTCCCCATCAGTCCCTACTGGAAAGCACCCAGAACATAACCATTCATGTCATTGCCAGGCCCCTTTAGGCATTGAGTTTGTACCCCACTCTGGAACAGTTCCTGTAATTAGCTAACATTTGCATAGTTTAGCTTAGGTTTCTAAATTTAAAGTAAGGCACTGAGGTTCAGTGGATTGAGCACCGGCCCGCAAACCAAAAGGTTGCCAGTTTGATTCCTAGTCAGGGCACATGCCTGGGTTGCAGGCCAGGTCTCCAGTTGGGGGTGTGCGAGAGGCAACTGATTGATGTATCTCTCACACCTTCATGCTTCTTGCTCTTTCTTTCTCCCTCCCCCTCTCTCTAAAAACAGTACATAAATAAAATCTTTAAAGTAAGGCACTAAAAAACACATAGGTTTAGCAATCAGATAGATCTGGGTTCAAACCCTGATTGGGTGACCACAGTAGCTGTATACCTTGGGCAAATTACTTCCCTTCTCTGATTCTCAGTTTCCACATCTGTAGAATGAAAATCAAAATACAGACCTGCAACGCCATTGTATAGATTAAAAATAATATGTGTAAAGCACCCAGGAAGAAGTAGGAGTTCACCAAATGGAAGTGATTAGTAGTGGAAGCAGCAGCCGTGGTTACACAAGTCCAGCGTGGATACGGGGTACTATTACAATTATCCTCATTTGACAAGAAACCGAGGCTGTGAACCTCTGAGGCTTTAAGAAACTTCCTCAAAGTTACACAGTGGTGGAGTGGGGACTCAAAGCCATGTCCTCTAGCTCTAGATCTGCACTGTCCACTAGAATCTTCTGTGATAACAGACGAGTTCTGTATCTGTATAGTCCAATACAGTCGCCACTAGCCACATGTGGCTCCTTACTGAGCAAGCACCTCAGATGGGACTAGTCCAAATTGATATGTGCTGCAAGTACAAAACACACCCCTGATTCTGATGACTTAGTATAAGAAAAAAAAGAATGTAAAAGATCTCATTGGTTTTCATATTAATTTTATGTTGAAATGGTAATATTTTAGAAATTTGGGCTAAAATATATAATTAAGGTTCATCTTATCTGCTTCTTTCCACTTTTTTTCAATGTGGCTAGTAGAAAATTTTCAATTACATATATGACTGTCGCTGTGTTTCTATTGGACAGTGGCACTCTAGAGCTTCTCCAATAGAAAACCTGAGACAAAAAAATTCGTATTTTGTAAAAACGCATTTGCAAACCCCACTCCCACCAGCATAACAACAGCTGAAGAACATACCCACCAGAAAGAGATTTCAGGGCCCTCCTCTGAGCTCCATGGCCCCTGAGGCCCAGGTGGGGGCGCCTTGCCCTGGCCTCACAGAGGTTAGCAGCACAGCTGGGACCATGCCCAAGGCTCCTCCGCCTGATGCAGCCACTTGTTCCGCCATTCAAGAATACCTAATGGGATTTGAAAATCGGTGCTTTTGCTTTGGACAATGGAACCCTGGGATACTAGAAGTTAGAGTCTAAGAGCCATGATCTTGAGAAAGCAGGATCCTCTGGGAGATTTCACTCATGGACACCACCTAGAGCCTACTCCGGTAGAAGCCCTCATAAGCACTTCGGGGCTGCGTTACTTTGAGGGACGTCTCTTGTTGTAGATGAGGAAATCTGAGATGTCGTGCCACACATTGCTGTCCTCATACAAGTAAGTCATGGAGGACTGCAGCGAGGGCTGCAGTGTGGACCGGTGGTACTCGAAGAGCCACAGCACCAGCCCCCACATTACTGCGGTGAACAGTGGGAATGGGTCCCACTTAGGTTCAGGAATGTAGCCCTTCTCCACTCCCAGGCGGCACAGGGCAAACAGGAGGCGTGACAACAGGTACATGGTGATCTGCAAGGAGGGAGTGACAGGGGATTATGGGTGTGCACAGACACTGGGAACCCTCTGCCCACCCCCATGCATGGATTAGCTGGCCTTGCATACAAAGTTGGTATGCAGGCCTTGGCCAGGTAGCTCAGTTGATCAGAGTGTTGTACTAATACACCGAAGTTGCAGGTTCAATCCCCAGTCAGGGCACATACAAGAATCAACCAATTTATGAAAGCATAAATAACTGGAGCAACAAAAATCAATGTTTCTCTCTCTTTCTCCCCCTTTCCTTTCTCTCTCTAAAAAAGAAAACAAAACAAAAACAAAGTTGGTGTGCAAGATGATTTGAAGTGGTATCAGACATTTTAATATTATTATTTTATATCTTCATTATTTATTAACAGTTAAACAAATAGATATTTACATGGTTCAAAACTAAAAACCAACTTGACACCAAAAAGAAAACCATAAAGAAATTTGATAAACTGGATTTCATCAAATTAAAAAATAAATTGGTTGTGAAAGCTCATGTAAAAAGGCTGAAAAGAAAAGCCAGAGACTGGGAGAAAATATTTTAAAAAGTATCCAACAAAGACTAGTATCTGGGATATATTTTTAAAAAATTCAGCCCTGGCTGGTGTGGCTCAGTGAACCAAGTGCCGGCCTGCAAACCGGAAGGTTGCCTATTTGATTCCCAGTCGGGGCACATGTGTGGGTGGCAGGCCAGGCAGTGCCCCGCTTGGGTTGTGCGAGAGGCAGCCGATTGATGTATCTCACACACTGATGTTTCTCTTTCTTTCCCCCTCCCTTCCCCTCCCTCTAAAGAAAGAAAGAAATAAAATCTCCAAAAAAAATAAAAAACTCAAAACTCAACAGTAAAAATAAAATCCAATTAGAAAATGGGCAAAAGACATGAACAGATATTTCACTGAAGAGGTTATACAGACGGAAAACAAGCTCATGTAAAGCTGTTCAACGTCATTAGCCGTCAGAGAAATGCAAATTTAAAACCACAATGAGATGGCACTACACACATGTCAAAATGGCTAAAATAAAAGTGATAAACCAAATACTGGCTTGGATATGGAGGAACTCGATCACCTAATGTCTATTCCTGATGGGAATGTAAAATAGTACAGTCACTGAAGAAAACAGCTTGCCAGTTTCTTATAAAACTAAACATGCACATACCATCTGACCCAGCAATTGCACTCTTGGCATTTACCCCAGAGAAATGAAAACTAATGCTCACTCAAAAACTTGTACAAGAATGTTCTTAGCAACTGTATTCTAAGTAGCCAAAAGCTGGAAAAAATTCAGATGTCCTTCCAGGGGTGAATGTTTAAATGGGCTGTGGTACATCCATGCAATGGAATGCCACCCAGCAATAAAAAGAAATGAACTATTGACAGACACAGTAAATGGATGGATCTGCAGTGAATTATGGTGAGTGAAAAAAGCCAGTCTCCAAAGGTTACAACTGTCATGACTCTACTTATATAACATTGTTGGAATGACAACATTTTAGAAATGGAGGTCAGAAGAGTTGTCACCAGAGGTCAAGCAAAGGAAGTGAGGGGGAAAGAGATGGTGTGACTAGGATTCCCAGCCTTTGGAAATGAAATTTCTAACAAATATAAAACTGAGGAAATTTTCTCAAAATACAAAATGCTCATATCCACTGACTCCACAATTCCACATCTAGGAACTTTTAGACAGACGGACACATGTGCAAGAAGACATCCAAACAAAGACGCAGACTGCATGTGTAATGGCAAGAGGCTACGGACCTCCTGAATATCCATCAGGAAAAGACTGGTAAGATCAGGCCAATCCGCCCAGCCAGGAGTGTAAAAATACACCTAAGAAATGAAGAGATAGCCAACCTATCAGATGCAGAGTTCAAAACACTGGTAATCAGGATGCTCAGATAAATGGTTGAGTATGGTCACAAAATAGAGGAAAAAGTGAAGGCTATGCAAAGTGAAATAAAGAAAAACAGACAGGGAACCAACAGCGAAGGCAAGGAAACTAGGACTCGAATCAATGATTTGAAGCAAAAGATAAACATTCTAACCAGAACAGAATGAAGAAACAAGAATTCAAAAAAATTAGGAGAGGCTGACAATTCTTTAAACAGAACAACTTTAAACATTCCAACATCAGAATCACAGGGATGCCAGAAAGAAAAGAGGAAGAGCAAGAAATTTAAAACTTATTTGAAACATAATGAAGGAGAACTTCCCCAATCTGGCAAAGGAAATAGACTTCCAGGAAGTCCAGAGAGTCCCAAACAAGTTGGACCCAAGGAAGCACACAGCAAGACACATCATCATTAAGTTACCCAACATTAAAGAGGAGGAGAGAATCTTAAAAGCAGCAAGAGAAAAGGAGACAGTTACCTACAAAGAAGTTCCCATAAGACTATCAGCTGATTTCTCAAAAGAAACCTTGCAGGCAAGAAGGGGCTGGAAAGAAGTATTCAAAGTCATGAAAGGCAAGGACCTACATCCAAGATTGCTCTATCCAGCAAAGCTATCATTTAGAATGGAAGGGCAGATAAAGTGCTTCTCAGATAAGGTCAAGTTAAAGGAGTTCATCATCACCAAGCCCTTATTATATGAAATGTTAAAGAGACTCATCTAAGAAAGAGAAGATGATCAAAATTATGAATAGTAAAATGACAACAAACTCATAACTATCAACAACTGAACCTAAGAAAACAAAAACAAAAACAAAAATGAACTAAGCAAACAATTAGAACAGGGACAGATTCACAGAAACAGAGATCACATGGAGGGTTATCGGGGGGAGGGGGAAGATTGGGAGAAAAGGTACAGGGAATAAGAAGCATAAATGGTAGGTACAAAATAGACAGGAGGAGGTTAAGAATAGTGTGGGAAATGGAGAAGCCAAAGAGCTTTTATATATGATCCATGGACATGAACTAAGGTGGGGGAATGGTGGTGAGAGGAAGGAACAGGGCGGAGGGGAATAAAGGGGAGAAAAAAATGGGACAATTGTAATAGCATAATCGATATATTTTCTAAAAAATAGAATTTTAACCCAGAAAAGGGACATGCAAGTCACAGAATTAAAGGCAATTCTTTTTTTTTAATTCTTTTTCTTTAATATTTTATTTATTTATTTTTAGAGAGGGAAGGGAGGGAGATAGAGAGAGAGAGAGAGAGAAACATCAATGTGCGGTTGCTGGGGGTTCTGGCCTGCAACCCAGGAATGTACCCTGGCTGGGAATTGAACCTGGGACACTTTGGTTCCCAGCCCACGCTCAATTCACTGAGCTACGCCAGCCAGGGAGCAATTCTTTAATAAGTTTTGTTTTATGAAAATCATACTCCAGGGTAATTTTTCTTTTTTTTTTCATTCCGCAGCAAAGTGGTTTTCTTTTTTTTTAACTTTTCTTTTTCTTTTTTTTTTACTTTTATTCCATGTCCCCCCATTCGTAATACAGACCAGGCAAAGGGCCTGGGCTGAGGTATATATGGGGTGGGTTTACTCTGCCTCCTCTTTCTGTACAGGCAGTGTAAGAATACAGCCTGTGGTAAGCACCAGGAGGCCTTAAATTTTTCTTTATTAATTTTTAGAGAGAGGTTAAGGGAGAGAGAAAGAGGGAGAGAAATATCTACCAGTTTCCTCTCGCACTCCCCCAACTGGGAGCTTGGTCAGCAACCTAGGCACGTGCCCTGACTAGGGGTTGATCCAGTGACCTTTGGGCTCACAGGCCAGAATTCAATCCACTGAGCCACACCAGGCAATGCCAAAGTGGTTTGCTTAAAAAAAAAATCTTTGCTCCAGAGAACAGTACACAATGGTGTTGGGGAACCTTAAAATCCAACAAGCTGCTTGATTTACACATGAGGAAACTGAGGGGGAAGTGACCTTCCCAAGGTCACAGAGGGACTGGTGAATCATAGCTCCCTAGACTTGGAACGGAGCCAAGAACTCATCTTCTTTGACCCCTCATACCTGACTTATACCCAACTCATACCTGAACCACAACCCACCCACCCCCAGCAACCCTCCCCGCCACGTCCCTGGGGAGGATCTTTACCTGGCTGTTGATATTATTGTTATCTCCAAACACCAGCAAGGCCCCAAAGAAGGCGGCCAGGAATGAGTGCACCTGGTAGGTCTTGCCCTGCACACGGGACTGCAGGGCACAGAGCCCCTTGTAGGCGAACACGAAGCGGGCCAGGTTAGAAGAGTGGGTATACGTGGCCTGCAGGATGGCCCGGAGCTTCTCTCGGAGGCTGCACAAACACAGGGAGGCCCCATGAGTGCAGATCCAGCCATTCAGAGGGCATCTACCTACTGCGCATGCAAAACTAAGCCAGGCAAGTTGCTCTGGGCTGATGCTCATTCAACCCAGGGCCTCTAACCTCCCTGTCCCAGGGGCTGCCGCCTCACTTGATTCAGGCCTTTACTCCATGCCACTTCCTCAGAGAGGCTTTCCCTGATCACCCTGCATAAAAGAATGCCCATCACATCTGTCCCCTTCACACTAGTTTTCTTTTCCTTCATGGGTCTTATTACCACTTGACATTTTTATGCTAAACAAGCAAATGTTTGCTTGTTTATTATCTCCCCCACTCCTGCTCCATCCTAGTGGAAGGTACCAGAAAGTAGTGTCTACAACTGACTTGTTCACCCTTAGGGCCCAGAACAGGGCCTGACACACAGTAGGTGCTCAATAAATTTTTTTTTGGAGCAAACGTGAAGAAATGAATGAATGAGGGAGTTAGTGTCTACATTGTGCTGTATCTGGGGCTACAATTCTGGGGGTGGGGGGAGATCTGCTTGCTGCCCTCATGAGGTTTATGATCTAAAGGGAGAGGGAAATGTAAATAATCACAAAGCAGGGGTCAAGCTGTGACCATGACAAGAGAGGATCCTGGGATCTGAAGGATGAAGACTCAATGGGGTCAAGAGGGAACAGGAACTGCTTCCCAGGCAGAGGGATCAGCAAAGGCCCTGAGGAGAAACAAAGAGTGGGGAGCAAAGGATCTGAAGAAACCTGAACAGAGGATGTGTGGGCAAAAGATGAAGGGGATGTCGGGTGGGAGGGGGGCCCTGCTAACTTCCGTCTTTGTCCTGAGAGAAGCAAACATTTAACTAGGGGAAGGAGTTGATTGATTCTTTAAAACCAAATCACTAGGCATTGTTTTTCTCTCACATCAATGTTCTTGTTCTCTCTCTTTCTCCCCACCCCCCTCTTCCTGTCTCTCTAAAAGCAATTTTAAAAAAAAGTCCTCGGGTGAGGATAAAAAATAAATTAAAAGAACAGTAAACCCAAGTGCCCTCGAAGCTAGATGAGGACCTTGGAGTGGGTCTACTAGGACCTGTGGAAATCTGCCAGGTGCGTGGGCATGGCCAGGAATCAGCTGGTTCTCACCCCATAGGAACACGGGAGTGTTGCCAGTTCTAAGACAAGTTAGATCTCCCGGTTTTTAAGTGTTAACACTAATCCTGCCTTTAAATTGTTTCTAGAATCTGACTACTACTCCTAAACCCCCACTGCCACCACGAAAGTCTAAGTCACCAGTGTTGCTCACCTGGATTATTGCCACAGCCTCCTATTTTACACCTACTACTGCCCTTGGCACCCACCCCGACCTGTAATAATCTGGCAGCAAACTCTTCACTCTCATACTGTTAAAAGATAAATCAAATAGAAGCACATCCCTGCAAAAACTCTTACAATTTCCTTTTTTGCTTAAAAGAAAAAAGCCCAAATCCTCTCTCAAGTAGGGCAGGATGGGCCCAGCTTACCCCGTGACCTTCCTCTTTTTTCTCTCCCCTTCAATCCCTCTGCTCCAGCCTCCTCAAACTCACCAGGCATGATCCCACCTCAGGGCTTTTTTTTTTTTTTTTTTTAATTTTATTTATTTATTTTTAGAGAGAAGGGAAGGGAGGTGGAAAGAGAGGGTGAGAAATGTCAATGTGTGGTTGACTCTCATGTGGCCCCCACTGGGGACCTGGCCCACAACCCAGGCATGTGCCCTGACTGTGAATTGAACCAAAGACCCTTTGGTTCACAGCCCGAGCTCAATCCACTGAGTGACACCAGCCAGAGCCCTGGCTATTCCCTTGGGCTGAAACACTCTTTCCCCTAATACCCACTTGGCCAACTCTTTCATCTCCTTAAAGTCTTCACTCGAATGTCACTTTCTCACTGAGGCCTTCCTTATTTAATTCTGCAGCCTGCTCCTCCTCCAGCACTCCTGATCCCCTTTCCCTTCCCTTGCTCTAATTTTTCTTTCCCACAGTCTGCATCACCTTTTAACATATACTGTCCTTATTTTTTATATTTTTTTGTCTGCCACCCCCTGCTAGCATGCAAGCTCCATGAGGGCAGTGATTACTGTTTGCTTTGTTCACTGCTGTATCCTGGCACCTAAAACAGTGTCTGGCCAGACACTGTATATGCTCAGTAAATATCTACTGAATGAATGACTGAGCTCCATGTTTTTAAGAAAACAATTCGGAGCCCTGGCTGGCATAGCTCAGTGGATTAAGCGCGGGCTGGGAACCAAAGTGTCCCAGGTTCGATTCCCAGCCAGGGTACATACCTGGGTTGCAGGCCAGAACCCCCAGCAACCGCACATTGATCTCTCTCTCTCTCTCTCTCTCTCTCTCCCCCTCCCTTCCCTCTCTAAAAAAATAAATAAATAAAATCTTTTTAAAAAAAAAGAAAAGAAAAGAAAACAATTCGGGGACAAAAACCAAAACAAACAAAAATAAAATTACAAAGTGAAAGCACAAAAAGAGAAAATCTTGAAGCTGGATTTGGCCAGAAGGTTTCCATGTATGAGTCTTACAAGCTCCAGGTGAGACTACTTTAAAAACTGATCACAAGGTGGTTTCTGAGAAGTGCCCTTAGGGAAGACATGACAGGTCAGAGGAGGGCCAAGAAGTGTGAGCAAAGAAGGGAGGTCATAGGTGGTTTTCTGAGAATGTGATCCTCAGAGAATGGGTATGGTTTGCTAAAAGGGAAATAAAGTTGGGGTAGAAAAGGAAAAGGTAGTCCTGGCACAGGGTTCTGCAGGAGAAAATGTGTGGAGGTAGAAACACACGTGGCATGTACATGAAATGACAGCAAGTTCTGTGCGCCAAAGGCACCTCAGGGTGAACATGGGGGAATAGGGTAGGGATGCAGCTGAGGCTAAATTGCAGGGGGCCTTAAAGGCCACACCTGGAAACTGGGCTTCTCTGGGGGTGTTGGGAGCCAGTAGAGTTTTCCGGCAGAGGTAACAGAATCAGAGCTGTACTTTAGGAGGTGTCCGTTGGGACAGGCTAGACCCAGCTAGGAAGCTACTGCAACAGCCCTGACACTGAGGGCTGACCACATTCTCTCCCAGCCTGAGGGGTGTGCAGAGGGGGTGGGTACCTGCCACTCCGAAAGAGAAAGGTCATGACCAGTGCATGAGGGGCCCGGATTTTGGCTCCATAGCTGTGGAAGCAAAAAGAAAACAGTTACTATAGCATTACTGTATCAGTTTTTTTCTGGACTATCTCTTTGACCCTTTATCCCCACCCCATCCCAAATTCTAACATCATTTTGGGACAGGAACTAATGCTAGCTTTTGAGTTAGATCTACGTTCAAAGTGAGTCGTAGAAAGGACACAGTATTTGGTGTCAAAGTCCTGCCACATTTTGCTGTATAAACTTGGAAAAATCATTTAACCTCTCTGGCCTGCTCTCTTCCCATCAGTAAAAGTAATTTTCCATTTCAGAGTTGCCTCTGGCAGGTAGGGACATAGCACCTGTAAAAGTTCCTAGTTCAACCAATGTTAATGTCTCTTTCTTTCTTGTTCTTTTTTACTGGACTCCCTTCTCCCCCCATCGAGTTCTCCAGCTGCCAGGCTCTGATCTAACCGGGTTACCAGGTCTAAAAATCCATGGCAGCCTCCTTGAAACAATGGTCACAAGCCATATATTGTTGTCATATGAGTATCTGTGAATGTTCACTGCAGGCTTGTTTGAAATAGCAAAAGACTGGAAGCAAACCAGTCTCTCCACAGGGGGTGGGTTATTGGGTAAATAAATAATGGTCCCTTCCTTCAGTGGAATATTAAGCAGCAGGAAAAGAGTGAGGTGGCTTTATGTGCGCTCCAGGGTTCACTAGAGCAAGGTATGTAAAACTGTGTAAAAACAAGGAAATTCTTCTATAAATCTATAAGTATTTCGAAATAAAACTTGTTTAAAAGATGTGGGAGGGGCCCTGGCTGGTGTGGCTCAGTGAACAAAGAAGCCATTAGGCTCCTCCAGGTGACCAGAAGTAAAAGGACCTTTCCTTATACCCCGGACACAAGCAGAACAGTGCCCCCAACTCCCCACACCTGCCAGGACCCCTTCCCAATCTTCAAACTCAGGGAGAACTGGTTACTATTGTTCACAGGATTACTCTGTATCCTGAAAAAAGGGATACTCTGGATTTAAAAAGACTTAAAGGATATTGTAGAATTGTACACCTGAAACCTATATAATTTTACCAACCAATGTCACTCCAATAAATTCAATAAAAAAAATAATAAAGGACTTAAAGGACATGATGACAGATGCAATGTAATGTCCCGGAGGATCCTGGTCTGGACAAACTAGCTGCAGAGAACATTTGGGGGACAACTGGGACAATTTGACTATTGACTGGACAGTAGTCAATATTACAGGATTAATATTAATTCATTAAATGTAATCACGGTAATTTAGCCATATAAGAAAATGTTTTTATTTGTAGAGATGTACCCTGAAATATTCAGGAGTGGACCATGAAAATGAGTTAAACTGTACAAAGTTCACATGTCTTAGTCACCCAGGTGCCTCTCTAAATAGAGGGCATATTCTTTTCCACCTCCAGGCTTTTATTCAAACCATTCCTTCCACCTGGGATGCCCTCCTCCCTCTGGCAAACTCCAACTCAGCCTTCAAAATATCACCATCAGCTCTTCTGTACAGCACTCCTGACCACCTGGTACTGCCATGACAGTTCAGTGGTCAGTCTGCCCCGGGACTCCAGATCCTTACACATGGGCACGGTGTCTTAGCACTAAGCAGTAATGGGATCACTGCTTAGAGAACCCCCGTATAGGTGAGTTTGTTTCCACTTTACAGAGGAGGAACCTGAGGCCAGCAGAGATGAAGGGCACCCAGCACGGAAATGAAGGAACTGGGATTTGAGCCCAAGTGCTTGACCTTAGCAAGTACCTGTCCCCGGGGCTGAGGAGGTTCCTGAGATCATGGAAAGAGTTGGGTGAGAACAGGTGTACAAAGCCAGCATTGGGCAATGCCCGCTGGCACCAGGACCTGTGTGATTCCTGTTCCATCCTGCTTTGTCCTGTGAATAGCTTGGCAAAGGGAAACATGTTATCTCGGGGACTATTCTACCCTAGTTATACCAAGGCATGGCGGAGTATCCTCTGGCCAGACTCAGCAGGAATCAACTTCTGCCTGAAACTCTGGGTGCCCATGAAAGCCAAGAGCTTAGTGTTGAGGTCAGTCATCCCTGGGTTTGAATCCTGGCTCAGAACCTGACCAAGTAACATAATCATGAGCAAGGAGTTCACCTTTCTGAGCCACAGTCTTCTCATCTGGAAAATGGGAATAGTGGCAATTCTTACCTTGCACACTTCTTCATTCATTCAGCAAGTATTTGAAAGCCTACTGTGTACAAGTTACTAGGAATACACCAAAGAACAAAGCAAATAAAAATTTCTGTCCCCATGAAGCTCACTTTCTAGTGAGAGACAGAATATAAAAACAGGATAAATGAAGGGGGTGCGGGAGGTGGAGGAGGGTAAGGGAGGATAAAATGGTGATGAATGGAGACTTGACTTGGCACAGTGAACACACAATACAGTGTACAGATGATGTTTTGTGGAATTGTGCACCTAAAACCTGTACAATTTTATTAACCAGTGTCACCCCCATACATAAAAAATAAAAACAGGATACATGAGTGAACTACTTAGTGTCAGATGGTGACAAGTACTATGGAGAAAAATTAAGTAGGGAAGAAGGTGGGGAGCTCAGGGATGGTCTCATTGAGAGGTGACACAAACAGAGGCCTGAAAAAGATGAGAAGAGTGACCCAAGCAGAATCCTTGCGAATATAACAATAATGGCAGACAACAGTCATACATATATATCAGGCACTGCGCTAGGCATCACGCACTTACTGACTTAATTCTCTGCCAGTGTATTGTTATCACTCTCATTATAGAAACTGAGACTTAGAGGGGCTAAATGACTTGCAAGGTCACACAGGCAGGTGGCACCAGCATTCAAACTGAGGTAGCCCCTGTCCCTTATCACCATCCAAGCTGCCACTAGTATGCCAATTACAGGAGGGCAGAGATCTTTGTTCGGTTTGTTTTCTGTTGCATCCCCAGTTCTGGCACAGTAGGCTCTCAATACACGATAGCTGTTATGCATGCGGTTTTAAAGGAGGCCGAGTACCCCTCCAGGTACCAGGCTGGAGAAATGACCAAAGGAGGGACACAGAGACTGGCATGAGAAGTGGTCAAGGAAAGAGGACCAGATTGCAAAGTACGAAGGTCTCAGAAAAAGCGTAGTGAAAGCCGCGGCCCAGAAGGCGCTCGAGACCCAAAATCCAGCGCCCACTGCACAGAGGGTGGACACCGAGACCTAGAGACCATCGGCTGCTCAAGGGCACACCGCGCAGCTGCGCCAGGCCGGGAATACACGCCCCTGACCCCAGCTAGGCCCCTCCCTCAACCCGGACCCTATCACCCCACTCACACAGCCCCGTTCCGGAAGCCTTTAAGCGCCGCCAACGCCGCGTGGTAGCGGCGCTTGCGCAGCAGAATGTTGACGGCCAGGAGTAGACCCTGCAGTTGCGACGGAGCTGCCATAGCAAGGGTATAGCGCAGGGGCGGAATACTGAAACCAAGACCGACGTGCCTTGCTTGACAGTCCCTGTTCAGGCTGCACCGCCCTCAGCTTCTGACACTCCGAGCCGCGCCCCCGCATCTTTACGACTATAGGCTTTTTATTCTGTCACTCATACATGAGAAGCCAACCAAAGGGCACACTTACCTCAAGGGACTGCGACGCACTCTCTCCTGAATAGAGTTCTGATTGGAAGAGGAGAGCTTGTAACCAATTACAGTGGGCTCTGCCCAATTCTACCTAAGGAAAGTCAGAATCACACACCTGGATCTGTCCAATCAGAAAGCATGTTTTCGTCGTGTTTGGAACGAAACACAACGAAATTTAGGGTCACCTAAACATCCAAAATTTCCCGAAAGAGGGGCCGCCCTTCTTAGAGCTGGGATGGTGACCCTGGAAGGAGATAGCTTTACCCAGAACAGTTTTGGTTGGGTAAACAGTGATAATAGCGATCTCCTCTGAGCATAGATCACTTGACACCGTCAATGTTTTCAATTTATCCTTAAAATATCCAAACTCCTTCCCATGGCCCACAAGACAAGACTCTATAATCTGGCCCCTGCTTCCCCATCGAAACTCATGTCGGGCCACTTGTCCCCTCATTCATTCCTCTCCAGCCAAACTGGCCTCCTTGCTGTTCCTTGAGCATTCCAAGGAAGTTCCAGCCTCAGTGCCTTTGCAGTTGCTATCTCCCCGGATGATATGCATAACTCCCAGTTCTTTCCATGGCTGGCTCTTTCTCAGCCTTCAAGTTTCAGGTCAAATTCCACCTCCTCGAGGAGGCCTTCCTAAATATTCCATTTAAGTGGCACTTGGTTAGAGCGGACGCAACCTGCAAACGGAAAGGTCGTGGATTCAATTTCCGATCAGGGAACATGCCTGGGTTCAAGGTTCGGTCCCTGGTCGGGATGCCTATGGAAGGCAATTCATCGATGTTTCTCTCTCTGACTTATTGTACTCTTTTATTTTCTTCATAGAACTTTAACTCTTTGAAATTATTTGTCACATGTTCATTATCCATTGCCCCTAACAGAATGTAAATTCCATGAAGACAGAAACCTTTTCTGTTTTGTTTTCTACTCTAACCTTGGCAATTAGCACATGGTAGGTGCCCAGTACATGTTTGTCAAAGTAATATAGTTTGGGTTGTCGTCTCCAAGAGTATTAATAAGTGGCATCTATGTATGATGGCATTCTGTAGATTCGTGATTGGATAACAGCTAGGCATTGAGTGGTAGTATTTGAACCATGTGGTATTGTCACTGGAAGAATGAGTGTTCTGAGGTCCCCGCTTCTTGTCCTCTTGACAGAAGGAATTCAGACGCCAGACACAGATAGCAAAGCAGGCACCAGTTTATTAGCAACAGGAAAATACACTTGGAAGATTTTCAAGCAGTTGACTCATACCCAACTGAATGCCCTGCTGGGCTACAAGCTTAGGGTTTTTAGGTTTGCTCGAACTTTCCACCAGCCTCCTGGCTCCTCCTCTCCTGCTGGTTTGTTCCTGCCAAACACATGGGCACATCTCTGCCAACAGGGGGTGGTCGTATGCCTGTGCTGTTCAGGTTCTGCGGCCGTGTACATGTTCTTTTTTATCATTTTTACCCTTTACGTATAGTGTCCCCAGTAGAAGGTCCTATACTGGTTATTACCTTAGTTAGTCCATCTGTGCATGCTTCTCACGGATGTGTAATTGTCCTAGATTGTATCAGGAACTTGAAAATCATGTCCAACCCTCTGGTTATTAGCTAATGGTTCCCCATTTACCCCTTCACCCAGCTTACGCCTAGCTAGCTACCTACCCTAACAGTATTTATCTCTGATACTAGTGCCCAGATCAGTGTCATGTGATGATGTCAGAGGTCAGTAAAAGTGAAATTATGCTGAGCTCATTTTATTGCTAAATGGATTTCCCCCCTCTTTCTTTTATCTCCTTTCTTTTCAATAATGGTAGACTGGTTAATTCAGGCAATCTTTCCTCTGAAAATAGTGGCATGTTAAATAAAATATAAAAATATCCTCTGAAAAAAAATATCCTCTGAAAAACACTGAAATGCTTAAAAGCCTGGGGAATGCCCAGGCCAATTATTGGTTGAAAGCTAATAACCAATTAACAGGAAGATGGGATTATTGGAGGTCCAACACTACTTATGACATAAGGGCATTTGCCAACATCAAACCTGTGGGTTTCAGTTTTTTTAACTATATAGGGCAAGAGAGACAGAACTGATAGTCCAGGGCCTGTGTGGGCCAAGGCGGGGAGCCTTATAGAAAAACCTCTTCACATTAAGCTGAGACACCAAAGTGTTTCAATCTCAAGTTTCATGTGATCTGAACCTACTGTATTCCTCACACTACTACCCAAGTTAAGTTCAGAAAAGGTTGCCTTGGTGCTGAGAAGAACAGTTGAAGGAGAAGGAAAGGGATTTTTTTTTTAAAGCTCTTCCTCGGGGAAGTTGTAACCATTATATGTCATTTCACACCCTAGGGAGTAGAGCCTGGTAGCCCAAGAAATCTCAAGCCATGAACTGGGGAACCTGGTATGAGGTGATAAGTGACTGGAAGTGGCCCCAAACCTTTGGCAAAAGCAAACACAAAATCTCTCTGAAGAAGGGCACATCTATCTTTGACTTAAGGGAACCACCACAAATAATTTTTCAAGGTGATGATCATCAGCAGACAGAGAAAACCAGGCACCCAAGACTTCATAAAGAAGAAAAACCAAACACAAGAGATGGGAAGAACGGACTGATACAGACCTCAGGTATTATAACTCACAGACACAGATTTTTAAAAATTGTACCCACAACATTTAAAGCTAGAAAATAGCTACATAGAACAAAAAATGATTTTAAAACATGGAAAAATTGAGAAGGAACCAAACAGAAGTTCTAGAAATATCACTTAATAGTCTCATGAAAAATCAGTCACCAAGCCCCTGACATATGGCCCAGTGTCAGAAGAGGGTGTTTGGAAACTCTGGATCAGCAAGCTCTTCCTGGATGCTATCTTTTGCCAAACACTTCTCATGGTGATAAATGTTTCTTCCCTCAGGGAGCCGGGGGAAAACAGTAGCCACATGGGAACACTTATTCCTTAAAGTCCCTTTGTAATTGTACTTAACTCTGAGTTCCTCAGGGCAAGACTTTTTTATTCACCTTACCCAAATAATCACATTTATTTATTTAACAAGCACTTTCAGAGTACTTGCCATGTTCCGGGAACTGTTTGCCAAGTGCTTTATTTCATTCTCACAGCAGCCCTATGAGGTAGGAATATAGTCATGCCCACGTAAAAACGGGAAACTGAGATGCAGAGAGGCAAAGTAACTTGCCCAAGATGATACAGCTAATAAGTCATGAAGCCAGGCCTGGAACCCAGATCTCCTGGCTCCAGAGTCTTTTATCTTTGTCACTGTCTTGATTTGCTAGGGCTTCCATAACAAAGTACCATGAAATGGGTGGCTTAGGCTACAAACATTTATTTTCTCACAATAAAGGCTCAAAACCCAAGATCAGGGTGTTTGGAAATTTAGTTCCTTGTGAGGCCTCTCTCTTCACTTTCAGCTGGTTAGCTTCTCACCGTGTCCACAAATGGTCGCCCTTCAGTCTATGCTGTCAAATCTTCTAAGGATACCAGTCAGATTAGGGTCCACCTATATGACCTCATTTAATATTAATTACCTTTTTAAAGGCCCTATCACCCAATATTATCACATTCTGAGGTACTAGGGTATCAACACATAGAATGTCAACATATGAATTCTGGGGACATTATTCAGCCTGTAACAACCATCATTACTTATTCCAAGAGTCTCAAAGTTATGATTGGATTTGGTTCAGTGTCAATCAGCTGGCCCTGAGGGAATGGGACATAGCACAGAGAGACTTTAGTGGAGTAAGAGATGGAGGTAAGGAGCTGAAAGTTTGAAACAGGGGAAACCTGACTGGGGAACCTGCTGGAGAACCTCCCTAAAAGCTCATTCAGTTGTTCCATTAGTCAGGTAGTCAGTCAACAAACATTTCCTAGGTTACCTCTGTGCCAGGATGTCAGTTCCAACCAGAATGGATGAAGCACCTCTCCTGCTCAGAGGGCTCTCTATTGAGGGGGTAGAGAAAAGGTAAACTTCGAAGGGCTAAAGATTAGCACATGACAGGGGAAGTAGCAAGTGCTGTGAGAAACTAGAATAGCGAGGGAGGGTTGGGATCTCATCCAGGGAACTCAGGGAAAGCTTCTTAGAGGAGATAAGAAGTCAAGGTTCTATTGTTCCAACAAGGGTGGAAGACGGGCATTTTTAAAAAAGATTTTATTTATTATTTATTTTTAATGAGAGGGAAAGGGAGGGAGAGAGGGAGAGAAACCCTGATATGCAAGAGAAACATCAATTGGTTGCCTCTTACACGCCCCTAACCAGGGACCTGGCCTGCAACCCAGACATGTGCCCTGACCAGGAAACTGGCACTCCATCCACTGAGCCACACCAGCCAGGTCAAGATGGGCACTTCAGTAAGAGAGAACTGCAAGTGCAAAGACCTGAAGAGCAAATAAAAATCAGATATTTGTACATGCACCTGGATATATAAAAATACATGGGAAGCTTCCAGGGTTTATACTGGTAGAATCTTGTATAGTCTAGTGCCTCTCAATGGCCCTATTTATCTCTCCTTCTTCATGCCCCTGTACCCATACCTCTTTTTACAGGCCCTGGAGTCCTTTCATTTTTAACATAGGGCCTTTGCACTTGCCCAAGATGATACAACTAATAAGCTCTGCCTTTCTTGTTCCCTTTTCTCCATCCACCTCCTCAGAGAGGCCATCCCTAACCACCCTTTCTAAAGGAGGCTCTTTCCTCCCAGGAAAAAAAAAAATTAAAAGTCATAGAACATCTCTCCTTTTTTTTTTCTTGTTTACAGCCCATCTCACCTGCTGAACTATGACTCCATGAAGGCAAAGATTTTTATGTTTTTGTTCTTGGCTGTGTCCTCAACATATAGAATAGTGTATAGCACAGAATAGGTACTGAATATTTTTTAAATATTTTATTTTATTTATTTTTAGACAGCAAGGAAGGGAGGGAGAAACCAACCAGGACTGAATATTTTTTAAATTAATTAAATGAATATGAATGTACTAATACATTACTTCAATGACTTTTTTAAAAAGTATAGTTATATTGAGAAACTCTTGCAGGGGAGAAGTGATGAGGGTATAAGGCCATTGAATCAATGCGGATGTTAAAGGAAAGACAGGGAGGAGGGAACACTGGCCTTACTCCTGCCAGAGAGGCAATGGGAAGGGTGGTTTAGGACTTGAGGTGGGACCTAAGTTTCCAAGGTTCCCAGAAAAGAGGGTGGGGTATGGAGTCTGGGAGAAGGGTGGGTTCTCTATGGGGGACATTTGCTCAGAGCTCATTGTGCAAGGTGGAGACTGGAAAGGGAAGGAGGTAGCAGGGGTGGGGTACAGTTGTATAGTGTTCAGGGCAAGATGGGGAGTTTCCTGGTAGAAATCGGCTTTGAGGCATGAGTAAGCAGAGGGTCTGTAAGGCAACTTGCCATGAACAGTGGCTGGTAGTGCTCCAGAAAGGCAGAGGAGCTTTGAACAAGTTTTTTGTTTTTGTTTTTTAACTTTTTGGAGTTTATATATTTATTTAGTGAATATGAGAAAATAAACATTGTGATTTTTATTATTGCTTTGGATGAGGCTAAAATATAATGAAAACATTTAGAGTCAAATCTGTGATACCCCAGTTGTAGGACAATTTGGCTCATGGGGGAAATCGTTACTGATGGCACGGCCCTCGTTCCTTCTCGCCCTACCCCCACACACTCCCCAACACCTTGTCGTCCAAGTGTACATCTTTGAAACTACTATCACACCTTGTAACTAAAGATTTCATGTTTGTGTGCTCCTGCCACCCCGAACTCCATGGGGAAGCACCTGTATATTCCCGGACCTATTGCAAGACTTGGTGTATAGTGAGTACTCGAGACCGGCTGGTGAAGCACAAAGATGAGAGATGGGTGTGTTTGACCAGGGTCTGAAGGATGTGCGGGAGGATCCCTGTGAGCTCTGAGTGGTCCTTCTATGAGGGAGCGCTGAAGGGTGCTGAAGCGGATATTGGGGGTTTATGAGACAGAAATGGGGTCCCCGAGAAGCAGGACTGGAGGTCTGTGTAAGAGGAAATGAAGATCCCCAAAAAGTGTAAATAAAGGCTTAAGCCATTGTTGACTCTTTGAGCTGATGAGGGATTGAGACCAGGCTGAGACGGGAGTCCCAGCCGGCCCCCAACAGGCAGAGCTGGGGCTCACTGTGGGAGGAGGGAGGGAGACGTCTAAGACAAGGATGGAACTCCGTGTCGCACAGTTGGGGCAGGGGTCCTGTGTTAATTGTAGGCCCTTGTGACGGAATTGGGTGAGGTGGGAAAAGGGGTTGCAAAAGTGGGGGAGTTGATGGGCAGTGGGAATAAGGTCCACGCTGCGGAGCTGAGGGGTCTCACGCGCCTTGAGTGTGTCTGTGTGTGCGAGAGAGAGGGAGGGAGACAGATATGGGGAGTCAGGTCCGCTGTGGTGGCGATGGGTCGGGGTGCAAAGTTGCAGGATTCAAATGAGGCGGGGATAAGGGTCCACACGCGCTGGTGACTGGATCCCCGAGGCGGAGCTGGGGAACCCGGGGATGTGGGGGGGGTCCCCACAGGCCACTGCCGGGTTTCCACGACTGAGGGCTCAGCGTCGGCTCCCGGGCGCCCCCTGGCGGCTCCGGCCTCGCCGCCGCCGCCGCCGCGGCTCCCACAATGCTCGCGTAGCCCGGCTTCAGCTCCCGTGGTGGCGGCGGCGGCGGCTCCAAGATGGCGCAGACGATCTTCGAGGCCCTGGAGGGTGAGAGACGGCGGTGCCGGGGGAAGCGGCTGTTCCGCGTTGCGCCCCCTCCCGCCGCGCCCTCGCAGCGCTGGGCTCAGGGCGCGCGGCGGCCGCGGGGCGTAGGGCGCCGGGGCCGGAACAGCCGGGGGAGGGGCGCGGGCGGGAACAGCCGCGGGAACCGAGGCCTGTCGGTGGGGTGGGGGCCACAACACCGAACGGCAGCGGAGAGGAGGCTCAGTGGTGGGGCGGGCCTCGGGACCGGAACAGCAGGGGAGAGAGAGCCCTGGGAGGGAGCACCGGGACCGGAACAGCCGGGGAGGGTTGGCCGGCGGGGAGGGGGCCTCGGACCGGAACAGCACCAGCTGCAGGCGGGCGCGGGAGGGCTCTTCTGGAGGGAACAGCCGGGGAGGGTGGGGCGGGCCAGCCCTGGAGCCGCGCGGAGAGCGGAGACCCCTGTTGCTGACGGTGGTGTTGGAGCTTCAGTGCGGCGGGAGGGCTTTGGGGGGACGGCGCCGCCAAGCCAGGCATTTTGACCACGAACTTGTATTGAGCGCCGATTTTGTGCCTCGTGCTGTGACATAGTCTCAAATTCAGACCTGGAAAGGGTAGTCACCACCTACGTGCAAGGCCGGGAATTGGTGCTTACAAAGCCAGCAAACATCAGTGGGCTAGTTTGTGCTCTGCCCTGGGGTGCAGAGTTTTATAAACTGAGACCAAGAAAGGATGGGTGCTAAAGGTGTGCTTGGCTGGGACATGATGATCCCAGACCCAAAACAGCAAACACAGGGCGCCAAATGATTGTCCTCTCCTCTGCAAGATCCTAAAATGGGCGTGGGCCTCAGGAGCAGTGAGTTGTGGGCTTTGGAGACAGCAAACACCGAGGGCCTGCTAGAAGTCGTGGAGGAAGCATCAGTGACTTCAGGGTCAGGGCGAATAATTGATGTTGGGGGGGAATCCACGGACCCATAGATATTCTTAGAGGGATGTGATAACATGAGTATACGTGTAATTAGAATACAGACTGAAAGTAGGCGGGACTAATGGTATGTGGTTGAGACCTTTGAGTGCTGCTCCTCCCCAGGAGATCTCAGTCATGTGCCTTCACTTCTTGGAGGATCAGAGTTCTCACCTTGAAATTGGGTGTAACCCTCCCCCCATTAGAAAGGTTCAGTTTCAGGAATATTCATTGAACCACGCAGTCCAGGTCTTACACTCTGGTGGGGGACAGATAAAAATGATAGAACTAGCAATTATAGAATAGTAGAAAAGACAAATAGTAAAAGAAAACCTTAGCTGGCTTTCGCTGCTATGATGATGATGGAATGTGGAGGGCCAGGGTTAGTGGTGATTCCCTCTGGGAGGCTAGTAGGATGGGGTGCAGCCTACTTTCTCTTTATGTCCCATGGGCTTCCTTGGGCTTTGAATTTTTACTTCAAAAAGGTGTTTGTATATTGAATGATGAAGAAAATAAAGGAAAAATCAGTTCTGAGGACAGTGTGATGTGTGCTAGGCTAGGGGAAGGGCAGCAGAACTGTGGGGATCTAGAGATGACCCAGGCAGTGGGAACTACATTTGCAAAACTCTGCGGGGGCGGGGGGGGGGGGAGGTCTTCTAGGACTCACAGAAGTTCATGTGGGTGAGCAGCTAGAGATGAGGCGTGTGAACTTTATCTGGGATTCAATGTGGAGATAAGAAAGGGTTTTCAGCAGGGGAGCAACACAATGTGATGTATGTTTTATAAAGTTCACCCTGGCTGCTCTGAGAACAGACGGGAGGGGGCCACAGTGACAGCAGGAAGGTGAACGAGATGACTGCAGTTGTCCTGATGAGAACTGATGACAGCATGGGCCAGGGGGACAGCTGTGGGGATGGAGAGAAAGTAGATCTGAATGATATTGGGGAGGCAGAATAGGCTAGAGTTGCTGAAGGACTAGAAATGCAGGGAGGGAGGGGTGATAGGTTGAGGGAAGAATCAAGGGGTGTCCCAGAGGCTATGGCTGGGTGGACTGTGGTGCCCTATTCTTATCAATGAGGATTACTGGAAGAGGAATAAACTTAGGAGTGGTGGTGACATATTTAGTTTGAGTTGTTTATTTTTATTTATTCAACTTTTTACTGATTTTAAAGAGAGGAAGGAGGAGAGAGAAAGAGAAACATTGATCTGTTGTTCCACTCATTTATGCATTTATTGGTTGATTCTTGTATGTGCCCTGACCAGGGATCAAACCTACAAAGTTGGCATATTGGGACAATGCTCTAACTATCTGAGCTACATGGGCAGGGAAGTTGGAGTTCAGTTTAGATAGGCAGCATTCTTTTAAAAAAAGACTTTAATTATTTATTTATTTTTAAAAGATTTTATTTATTTTTTAGAGAGGGAAGGGAAGGAGAAAGAGAGAGAGAGAGAAACATCAATGTGCGGTTGCTGGGGGTCATGGCCTGCAACCCAGGCATGTACCCTGACTGTGAATCGAACCTATGATACTTTGGTTCACAGCCTGCGCTCAATCCACTGAGCTATGTCAGCCAGGAAAAAAAGACTTTATTTTTTTAGAGCAGTTTTAGGTTCATAACAAAGTTGAAAACTAATGGACTTCTAGCCAAGATGGAGGCATAGATAGATACACTTTGCTTTATCTCACAACCAAAAGAAGGACAACAACAAATTTAAATACAAAAAACAACCAGAACTGCCAGAAAATCAAACTGTATGGAGGTCCAAGAACCAAGGAGGTGAAGAAATATTCATTCACACTGGAGGGGTGGAGGTGGGCAGCCAGTGCCAGGGGCACACACAGCAGGGTAACAACTGGAGGACTGGGCAGGCAAGGTGACAGCTGGTGGTCTCACATTTGTATGGGGATAAAGCAGGAGGAACAACTTAGGAGAGAGACAGACTGCACAACCCAGGGTTCCAGCATGGGAAAGGAAAGCCTCAAAACCTCTGTCTGTAAAAATCTGTTGGGGTTGCAGTGGGGGGAGAAACTCCTAGCCTCATAGGAGAGTTCACTGGGGAGACCCACAGGGTCCTAGAATGTACACAAACCCACCCACCGGGGAATCAGCATCAGAAAGGCCCAGTTTGCTTGTGGGTAGCAAGGGAAGTGACTGAAAGCTGGCTGAGAGCTGAGGAAGCAGCATTGTTGCCTTTTGGACCCCTCCCCTCCACACAGTGCCATAACACAGTGATGTGGGTTGCTCAGCCCTGGAAAATACCTAAGGCTATGCCCCTTACAACCTAACAGGTGCCCCAAGACAAAGAAATGTGGCCCAAATGAAAGAACAGGTCAAAACTCCAAAAAAAAGAACTAAGTGATGAAGAGATAGCCAGCCTATCAGATGCAGTGTTCAAAACACTGGTAATCAGGATATTCAGATAAATGGTTTAGTATGGTCACAAAATAGAGGAAAAAGTGAAGGCTATGCAAAGTGAAATAAAGAAAAATAGACAGGGAACCAACAGTGATGGGAAGGAAACTGGGACTCAAATCAACTGTTTGGAGCAGAAGGAAGAAATAAACATCTAGCCAGAACAGAATGAAGAAATAATAATTCAAAAAAATGAGGAGATGCTTAGGAACCTCTGGGGCAATTTAAACATTCCAACATCCAAACCATAGGGGTGCCAGAAAGAGAAGAAAAAGAATAAGCAATTTAAAACTTATTTGAATACATAATAAAGGAGAACTTCCCTAATCTGGCAAAGGAAATAGACTTCCAGGAAGTCCAGGAAGCCCAGAGAGTCCCAAACAAGCTGGACCCAAGGAAGCACACACCAAAGCACATCATAATTACATTACCCAAGATTAAAGGTAGAGAATCTTAAAAGCAGCAATAGAAAAGGAGATAGTTACCTACAAAGGAGTTCTAAAAGTATCAGCCGATTTCTCAAAAGATACCTTGCAGGCAAGAAGGGACTGGAGAGAAAGTCATGAAAAGCAAGGACCTACATCCAAGATTGCTCTATTCAGCAAAACTATCATTTAGGATGAAGGGCAGATAAAGTGCTTCCCAGATAAGGTCAAGTTAAAGGAGTTCATCATCACCAAGCCCTTATTATATAAAATATTAAAGGGATTTATCTAAGAAAAAGATCAAACATATGAATAGTACCCTGGCTGGTGTGGCTCAGTGGATTGAGTGCTGGCCTACAAACCAAAGAATCACCTATTAGATTCCCAGTCAAAGGCACCTGCGTGGGTTGTAGGCCAGGTCCCCAATAGGGGGTGCATGAGAGGCAACCACCCACTGATGTTTCTCTCCCTCCCTTTCTCCCTCCTTTCCCCTCTATAAAAATAAATTAATTGAAAAATTAATAAGTGATTTAAAAATAAAAAATATGAACAGTAAAATGGCAACAAACTCACAACTATCAACAACTGAGCCTAAAAAATTTAAAACAAACTAAGCACATAACTAGAACAGGAATAGAATCTCAGAAATGGAGATCATGTGGAGGTTATTAGCAGGGAGGTGGAGTGGGGAGAATGGAGTAAAAGGTACAGAGAATAAGAAATATAAATGGTAGGTACAAAATAGGCAGGGGGAGGTTAACAATAGTGTAGGAAATGGAGAAGCTAAAGAACTTATATGTATGACCCATGGACATGAATTAAGGCAGGGAATGCCAGTGGGAGGGGGTTTAGGGTGGAATGGAATAAAGGGGAGAAAAAAATGGGATGACTGTAATAGCTTAATCAATAAAATATACTTTTGTATTTTTCAAGATTTTTATTTATTTATATTTAGAGAGGTGGGAAAGGAGGGAGAGAGGGAGAGAAACATCAGTGTGGAGCTGCCTCTCATGTGCCCCCTGCTGGGGACCTGGCCTGCAACCCAGGCATGTGTCCTAACTGGGAATCAAACCAGCGACCCCTTGGTTTGTAGGCTAGTATCAATCCACTGAGCCACATTAGCCAGAGCTAAAATATACTTAAAAAAAATAGAGCAAAAGAAGAAAAAGTTGAGAGGAAGGTAGAGATTTCCTGTATACTCCCTCACGTCAGAGCCTCCCCGCTACCAACATAGCTCACCAGAATGGTCCATGTTACCAAGGAGGAAATTACACTGACACATCATAATCACCGAGAGTTCATGCTTTACCCCAGGGTTGACTCCTGGTATTGCGCATGCTATTAGACCAAAATATAATGACATGTATCCATTACTATAATGTCACAGAGTATTTTCTGCCCTAAAATCCTCTGTGCTCTGCCTCCCCCTGCAACCCCTGACAAGCACAGAACTTTCCATTGTCTCCAAAATTTTGATAGGCAGTGTTTTTTAAAAATATGTTTATTGATATTTTTAGAGAGAAAGAAAGGGATAGAGAGATAGGAACATTGATATGAGAGACATCTATTGGTTGAGTACCATTTGCACCCCCAGCTGGGTATCAAATGCACAACCTAGGTATGTACCCTGACCAGGGATCGAACCCCCAACTTTTAACTATACATTACAACCCTGCAACCAACTGAGCCACACTGGCCAGGGTGACAGGAAGTATTTTTTAAATTAAAATATTTATTTTGAAATAATTTTTTTCCTGAAGATTCACATGCAGTTATAAGAAGTAATACAGAGAAATCCTATGTATTCTTTACCAATTTTCTCTAGTATAATATCTTGCAAAACTATCCTATTATATACAACCAGTCAACACACAGGGCTGTTCCATCACTATTAGATACTGCCCTTTTTTAGCTATGCCCACCTCCTTCCCCCTGCCTCCCATCCCTGATGTCTGGCAACCACTAATCTATTCTCCATTTTTTAAATTTTGTCATTTTAAGAATGTCCTATAGCCCTGGCTGGTGTGGCTCAGTGGGTTGTGTGCCAGCCTGTGAATGAAAATGTCATCAGTCCAAGTCCAGTCAGGGCACATGGCAGGGTTGTGGGTCAGGTCCCCAGTAGGGGGTGCATGAGAGGCAGCTACACATTGGTGTTTCTCTCTCTTTCTCCCTCCCTTCCCCTTGCTCTAAAAATAAGTAAAATCTTTTTTAAAAAAAGAATGTCATGTAAATACAATCACATATTATATAACCTTTGAGATTGGCTTTTTTTCATTCATCATCATTCCACGGGGATTCATATACTGTTGTTTGTAGCAATAGTTTTGTTCCTTTTTATTGTTGTGTAGTATTCCCTGATATGGATGTACCACAGGCTTTTTTTTTTTAAATTATTTTTATTTTTTATTTTAAGAGTGTGTTTATTAAAGCTGAAGGATTCAGTGAAACGAGGGAGGGCTTAGGATAGAAGAAGCGACAGGAGAGAGCCTAGGTGGGGCCGCTTTGGTTCTCTGGAAATGTAATGGGAAAGAAGTGAGCCAAGGCAGGGACACTGTCAGCTCCCTGGAGAGTCAGAGAAAGGGGGTTGGGGACAGGTTCCAGGGATTAGCGCCGGATGAGCTGCAGCTGCCCATAGCTTCCCTGGTTCCAAGTCTTGTGGGCTCCCTTAGAGTTTAGGAGGTGCAGGCCTGTGGGGGAAGATGAAGGGAAGGGGAAAGGCGTAGGCATGCTCCCAGGGCAGAGAGCATGCCTGGATGTACCAGTTTAACCGTTCACTTATTGAAGGACATTTGAGTTGGTTCCAGTTTTTTACTATTATAAATAAAACTATTAATGTTCATGTATACATCTGCACACAAATGCTAACACACAATTTTGCATAAGCAGTAGATTTACTGAAGCTCATTCAAGGAAGGAAGCATGAACTGCGGTATTATGGAGAACTAGTTTGAGGGTGAGTGAGGCTGCCCAGAGAGTATAAGAAGGAAAGGAGAGAGAATCCAGACAGAAGAAACCTTTCAAAATAGAAACATTTAAGGGATGGATAACAGAAGCAGAGAGTAAAGAAGGCCGGGAGGGAGCAAAGAGAAAGGTTGGGGAAGACTCAGGGAGGGTGGTGTCCTGGAGCCAAAGAAGGGAGTGTTTCAGGAAGAAATGCCCGAAGCTGCCGAATGGTCTTCGGTGATATTGGTGGAATGGATACTGGCGTGGGTGAAGGAAGATGGGGAGGTAGAGGGTGTTAGACAGCTCTCATCAGATGCTCAAAGTTGAAGAGAGGAGAGATGGGTACTTGGGTTCAAGAGGGCATTCTAGAGAGATCTGAGCATGTGTCATAGCTCAAGAGAAGAAATTGCAGGCAGCATTGGGACCAGGGCTAGTTGGTAGTGAGTGGTTTCTGGGGGAGCAAGAGGGGATGGAGGGAAGGGTTAGCCTCAGGAGGGACACAGCCTGCATTGTGACAGGGGAAAGTATGGATTCACTTTGGCTGATGAGCTAAGGGTTCTAATTTGCATTACTGTTAGAAGCTGGGGCAGGAGTCCAGGTAAGATCTGAGAGATTGGAGGGAGAGCATTGGCTGTGGAGACAGAAAGAAGGAGACACCCTCTGGGTTCCTTGGGAGGAAGGCAGTGTGCCTTGGTGTCCTATTAGTTGTGACTAGGCCTGTCCTCCAGCTAGTGACATGGCTGGACAAGTATACTACTGTGAACCTCAACACTGACAACTAATTGGAAAACATGGAAGTAGTCTGCTTCTCAAGAGCCCCTGAATACAAATTAAGATTATGTTATTTCTTGAGGAGTAAAAAAGACAAGCATGCACTGGAACACAAGGGAAGCGAGGACACCCGAGTGCAAACAGATTTGTGGGATTTGTGGGATGAGGATGAAGAAGACTTGGTAACGTGGTTTTCAGAGGTGCTGTATCACTTAGGATTAGATTCAGCCACGATGAAGAGCAGCACGAACTATGAGTGACTTGAGTAGGCTAGAAGTTCATTTCTCTCACATGGGAGTTAGGACGAAGACAGTCCAGAGCTATGAGGGTGACTGTGTTCTACAGAATTCTCAGAGATCCAGGATTTTTCCACTTTTTTTTTCCCTACAATTCCTAAGGTATGGCCGTTTTCCTCATGATCTGGGATGGCAGCTAGAGTTCCCACCATCATATTCTTGGTTTAGGAAGCAGGATGGAGGATGGGACAAAAAAGGGGGTCAAATACCAGGGAGCTTTTAAGAAAACTTCCCAGAAACTGCCATGTACATCTCATTGGCTAGAACTTAGACATTCCCTAGCTGCGGGGGTTGCTGGGAACTGTAACCTTTAATCTGGAACCATGTTTTCAGCCCAAGCCTTGGGTTCTGTTGCAGTGGAGGCACGAGAGCATGTATATCGGGGTACAGCCAGGTGTCTTTGCCATGGAGGCTTACAGTGAGTCGGGCTTGTAAGGGTGAAATCAGAGCAGGATGCTGGGCCCACCTTCCAAAGAGGTTTCATTTCTTTCTTCAGGAATGGACAATCAGACCGTCCTGGCTGTCCAGTCATTGTTGGATGGCCAAGGAGCAGTCCCTGATCCAACGGGCCAGAGCGTCAACGCACCCCCTGCTATCCAGCCACTGGGTGAGTATCTGCTTAGTGGGAAGGGTGAGTGGCTCCCCTTGAAAAACAACTGGTACTCATGAAGGGATGTGGGAGGGAACTGCCCATATGTCCCCTGGATGTCTGGTGTCTGAACCCTCTCCCCTACCTCCCAGCCTGGATCTTCAGGCTAATGCCTTTCTCTGCTTAGCTCGGAGGACACTCTCTTTCAATCACTTAGTGAATGTGGGGATCATGACACCAGAGTGGCTAGTAGTCCAGATGCTTCGCAATGCTTGTACCTTTGACCCAGAAGTCATTGCTCAGCCTCCCCTCTATGGAAAGAACAGGCTGAGCACGAACGTCTAACTTACAGGCTGTGTCCCTAAGGCACAGAGAGAGCAAAGAACTTCTTTTAGAGCCCCGTGTGCGTCTCTGTGTTTAACTATTTATTCCACAAACCTATCTGAGTACTTGGGAGCCACACTGGGACCAGCGAGAAACACATCTGGGTTTGAATCCTTGTTCCTGTAGTTCCCAGCTCTGTGACTTTGGGCAAGTGAGTTAACCTCTCTGTGCCTGAGTTTTCACATCTGTAAAATGGGGATAATTGCCTTAACTCATAGAAATCTTGTGATGATACTTGGGATATGTTTTTAACTGTTATAAATAAGAAATCAAGTTTCTTGTGGTTTATACAAGATTAAAGTTTATTTTTCTGTTACCTGAAAAGTACTTATGATCTTTTGGGGTGGGTATGGTGAGACTCAGACTCCTTTCTTGTGGCTGTATCGTCCTCAACATGCTGTTTAGGATGGCTACTCTAGTCTCTCACTTTCATTTCCACATTCTAGCCAACAAGAAGGGAAGAAAGAAGGAAGTGGAAGTCATACCCTTCCTTTTAAGGAAGTTGCTCAGGCAATACACTTCTGTTCTTGACCTATTGTTTAGAGGTCAGTCACATGACACGTATAGCTGCAAGGAAGTCTGGAAAATATAGTCTTTAATAGACAGGCATGTGACCAACTAAAATTTGTATTGAGAGTGAATATCTAATGACGATTAAACAGTTCTGCCACAGCATGTCAAGTGCTTAGTATGGTGCATGGCCTGTGGTAGGCCCTCAATAATGGGTGGTGTTAACTGTAACTAATCATTTAGTTTTTCTTTTTTTTTTTTGTCTTTTATTCTTTTTTTTTTTTTTTTTTTTATTTCAATCATTGTTCAAGTACAGTTTTCTGCCCCCTACTCCCGTTTCAGCCCCTCCACCCAACCCTCCCCCCTTCTAGTTTTTCATTTATTCAATAAACATCCACTGAGGGCCTCCTATGTGCCCGGGAGATATTGCAGTAATGGTGAAAAGTAAGACATATTTTCTTCCCTTAGAGGACTAACAGTCTGGTGGTGATGGGGAAAGTGTGATATGACAGGCAGGTCTAGAGGAAGGAACTGTGGCCACTGCTTTAGGAAGGCTTCCTGGAGGAGGTGGCCTCTGAGCTGTGCCTTGTAGAGTGAGTTGGTCTGAGTGAGGCAGCTTGCAGGGGAAAGTGGGATGCAAAGCCACAAAGGAGTGTGGTCATGTGGCCTATTTGGAATGATGTATAAATTCATGCAGGATAAAGAATCTGAAGTTCTCAACTTTGAAGCGAACCCACTTTACTATTTCCTGATTCTGATTTTTCAATGCCTTCATACACATGGTTGGATACTCCCACAGGGGCTATATGGTATTGGAAGCTCAGAAGAAGCACAAAATTGGCCCTCGACTTATGCACATGGAATCACAGAATGCTGTTATTCTGGTCCATCCTCAAGTCTCCTCCCATTTCACACTGTAATACCCCTCCTTTATTCTTGCTTTTTTTGTTACTCCCCTCTCACACACTACTCTGCGGTGTGACCCCCAGATGATGAGGATGTCTTTCTTTGTGGGAAGTGTAAGAAGCAGTTCAACTCACTGCCGGCGTTTATGACCCACAAGCGGGAACAGTGCCAGGGGAATGCCCCGCCCCTGGCCACAGTGTCTTTGGCCACCAACAGCATCTACACGCCTTCAGCAGCACCCACAGCAGTCCAGCAGGCCCCGCCTCCTGCAAATCGCCAGGTATTCTTTCTTTCTATTTCTTTTTAAAAGATTTTATTTACTTTTTAGAGAGAGGGAAGGGAGGGCGAAAGAGAGAGAAACATCGATGTGAGAAACTTTGATTGGTTGCCACTTGCACACCCCTAACTGGGGACCTGGCCCACAATCCAGGCACATGCCTTGACCCAAATTGAATTGGAGACCTTTTGGTTTGAAAGATGATGCCAATCCACTGAGCCACCCCTGTCAAGTCCAGGTATTCTTTCAATTGTTTATTTGTTTATTCATTCATCCATTCAGCAAGTCTTTTTTTGAGCACTCACTGTGTAGGAGAGGCACTGGGCAGGCACTAGGGATATAGTCATGGACAAACAGACCAAGTCACTGCCCTCATGGCATTGAGTGAAACAGATGGTACCCAAACAAATTTGTAGAGATGTTTTTATCAGGATATTAAATGCAGAGAGAGATGGGATGCCAATACAGGGCTGGGAGATCTTGCCAATTTTGTCCATGGTACTTGGGGAAAGGCTTTGTGAAGAAGTGACATTTGAGTGGAGACCTAGGGAGGTGAGGGAATGAGTCTTGCAGCCAGTTTGGGGAACAGTATTCCAGGAAGTGTGGTCAGAAAGTGCAAAGGCCCTGCGGCAGGCATGTGCTGGGTTTACTCCGGGAACAGCAAGGACGGGAGAGTGGCTGGAGCTGAATGAGAGAGGAGCAGGATGGGAGATGATAAGGTCAGAGAGGCAACGAGGGGGTCTGGGTAGCTCATGTGGGACTTACCGACTTTTACTCTGAGAGATGGGAGCCACTGGAGGGTTTTGAGCAGAAGAGGGATAGGGTCTGATTTACACTTTAACTGGGTCTCTCTCAGTACTGTATAGAGAAGAGATTTTGGTGGCAATCAAGAGAGAAAGCCAGGATACCCATTAGTGGGCTGTTGTGCAAGTCTAGACAGAGGGTGGTGGTGGCAGAGTTCACAAGAATTACGAGATTCTGGAAATGTTTTAAAAGTGGGGCCATCAGGGCTTGTGGATAGATTGGGTGTGGGGTGTGAGATCAAGAGGAGTCAGGGCGACTCCAGAGTTGGCATCGCCATCAACCAAAGTAGGGAGATGGCTAGGAGGAGCTTTGGGGGATGTCAGGAGTTCAGCTTGACATGTTGCATTTGTGACGCCCATTGGACCTATGAGTAGGAGCGGTGAAGATGCAGACAGATACACAAGTCTGGAGGTCGGGGAGAGGGTCAGGTGAGAGGTATCTGGAGAAGCTTCCAGAGTCCTCAGTCAGCAACACAATTCTGGAGCAAAGACACTCGGGGTGGGGACTCTTAGAGGGATTAAAGAATCCTCATAAAGGGAGCTGGGCATGTCTCAGGATGCCCAGTCAAGGAGACGAATTTCCTCCGGCTTCCACTTATCCCCCTCTTTCTATTTCTTTTTTTAAAAATTATTTTTATTTAGTGATTTTAGAGAGAAGGGGGGAGGGAGAGAGAAAGAGAGAGAGAAAGACATCGATTTGTTCTTCCACTTATTTATGCATTCATTGGTTGATTGTCGTATGTGCCCTGACCAGGGATCAAGCTCCATCTTTAGTGTTTCAGGACAACACTAACTAACTGAGGCTACCTGGCCAGGGCTCCTTATTTTTTTAAAACATTCCATCCATTGTGTAGACATAATTCCTGTCATCAAAATAAAAACCTTCAGGCCCTGGCCAAGTAGCCCAGTTGGTTACAGCATCATCCCATATGCCAGGGTTGCAGGTTCCATCCCCTGTCGGGGCACGTACGAGAATCAACCAGTTATTTTCTGGACAAGGAAATAGCTTCAGAACACAGGGGTTGGTTATGGGCAAACATGAACTCCCTGCCAAAGAGGCTTAAATGGACATGGGTACAATTTCCCATTTTTCATTTCAGCCTAACGCATGTGACATTGTAAAAAACATGTAAGCCAGCGTCTACATTGCCTTTCCTGGTCAGAACATGGGGCATTTTCCTAACTTGCTTGGGCTGTCCTTGTTTGGTTGAAGGGAAGGGCAACCTATTTGAACAGGGACCCTGGATTCAGGGGCCGGGTCACTGCTGTCCACAGAGGTCCTGCAGAGAGAGGTGACCTAGGAAGATGCCCAGGGCCTGCCAGTAAAGAAAAGCAACAGGTGAAGAAATCAAAACACCCTTTCCACTACTGAGAGGAGCAGTCACTGCATGTTTGACACTCTCTTGTAAGGTCTGCCTTTTATCCTCACTATTAACCTGAGAGCACAGTATATTCTTAATACTTATTTGTATGTTTGCAAATAATACATGTTTCCCTTGTCCTTTGTAAAAAACGTGTTACAAATCAAGGCGTCATTGGCATTATTCCTCTCCCCTACCCTCAGGTAACTACTGATGGATAGTCTTCTCAAACTTTTCATCTTTTTTTTTTTAGATTTTATTTATTTATTTTTAGAGACAGGGGAAGGAAGGGAGAAAGAGAGGGAGAGAAACATCAATGTGTGGTTGTCTCTCACGTGGACCCCACTGGGGATCTGGCCTGCAACCTGAGCACATGCCCTGACTGGAAATCGAACATGCGACACTTTGGTTTGCAGCCTGCGCTCAATCCACCGAGCTACGCCAGCCAGGGCCTTCTCAGTCTTTTAAGCTACTTTCACACATTATTTAAGTCTCCACAGGAATTGTATAGTAGTATTGCTTTAGGTTTTACCTACTATATAGCATTCTTATCCATGACTATATTGTATTTTTTAAATTCATTCCCCTGCTGATGGACATCAAGGTTATAAGAAACAACACCATGCAGAACACTCTTGTTCGGGAACTGCCTGTGGGCATGTGAGTTTCTCTAGGATAGATGCCAGAAAGTATTATTGCTGGGTCCTAGGGTATGTGCCTTAAGGGGAGGTGTGATTTATTCTTCTCATTTGATAAATGGGGAAATGGAGGTTCAGAGAGGTGGAATGACTTGCCCAGGGTCACACAGCAGCAGGGAGCAGCAGGGGTGGAGATGTATTTCAGGTCTGTGGGACTTCGGAACCCAGATCATTTGCGTCATGCCCTCTGCTTTTTTCCAGAGCCTCCAACATGTTCACTTCCTCTCTCTTTCTTTCTTCTCTCATCCTCTTTCTCTTTCCAGATCTCTACGTACATCACAGTGCCCCCGTCCCCACTGATCCAGACCTTGGTGCAGGGGAACATCTTGGTGAGCGATGACATGCTCATGTCTGCTATGTCGGCTTTCACATCCCTGGACCAGCCCATGCCGCAGGGCCCCCCGCCCGTGCAGGTAAGGGAGGTGCTGACTCCTTTCAGGATCCTGATTCCAGGCCCTCATGTTGACTCCTGCAGATTCAGAATGTTGTAGAAAGAAGGGGGTTTGGCCCAGGTCTCCCCAATGCTGAGGAGGACAACCAGCCTCCCCTTGCCCAGCCCTGCTACCGGTGAGAAAGCTGCCATGTTAGCGGGGACCTAGAATGTGACTTAAAGTTTCGTAGCCACAGTCAGCTATTTTAATTCCTGCTTTTATTCTTAACAGAAGTGTTCCATGCCCTTAGAAAAACATTAAAAAATATACAAGAAAAGTAAAAAAAAAAGTTTAATTATTCATAATCTGGACAGTAAAGAGATATTGTAACTGGCTGGAATATGTAGTTCTTGGTTGGATCCTGGGTTGTGGGTGGGGGCGGGGGGAAGCCATAAAGACATTATTGGGGAAATTAGAATACGGAGGAATTTAAATATATTAAATAATAGTATTATATTAATATTCAGTTCCTGAGTGTGATGATTGAATTGTGGTTTTATGGGAGAATATCCTTGTTCTTTGGAGAGACATCTGAGTACAGTACTGAGGAACAAAGTGTAATGATGTCTGTAACTACCATAATCCTAAGTGGCTTGATGAAACAGTGTGTACGTGTGTGTATGTGTGTATTCATATGCACACATACACATTGCAGGTGTGGCAAAAGGGTAACAACTGAGTGAATAAGATGAAGCATAAAGAGTGTATGTATTATTCCAACCTTTCTGTAGGTTTGAAATTTTTCAGAATAAAAGTTGGGAAACCAGTCAGTCACTCACTCTCCCTCCACTCAAAGAAAATACTCTCAAAATTTTGGCTTTCTCTACTTCCTTGAATGCAAATAAAAATAAAAATAACCCTTTTTTAAAAAAAAATAAATATAGGGGTGAGCAAAAGTAAGTTTACAGTTGTTTGGAAAATGACATGCAGGTTATTATTATAACAATAATAGCATTATTAACTCAAAAGACTCACAGTGCAGCTGTAAACCTACTTTTGGGCACCCATGTATGTTTATAGTTTACATGTAGTTTATATAGTTTGCACAAATAGAAACAGGTCATGTTACATTACATGCATTGTTCTGGAACTTGCTTTTCTTTCTTTCTTTTTTTTTATTGTCCAAAAACATTTATTCAAAATCTTTTAAAATCTTCCTCTGAAACTTTTTGACACATTGTCCTGGTATAAACAGTGGGAACCACTTACTCAAATAGAATCTAGGAACACTGCTATTTAAATTCTTAACTCTCCTAAGGGCACACATGAGAATATCCTTTCCAAGACTTTTCTTTTTTAAAAAAAATATATTTTATTGATTATGCTATTACAGTTGTCCCATTTTCCCCCCTTCACTCCCCTCTACCCTGTACACCCTATCCCACCCACACCCCCCCCCATTTAGTTCATTTCCATGTGTCATAAGTTCTTTGGCTTCTACATTTCCCATACTATTCCTACCCTCCCCCTATCCATTTTTAACCTACAATCTATGCTACGTATTCTCTGTACCTTTTCCCCCTCTCTCTTCCTCCCCCTTCCCTGTTGCTAACCCTCCAAGTGATCTCCATTTCTGTGGCTCTCTTCCTGTTCTAGTTGTTTGCTTAGTTTCTTTTGGTTTTGCTTTAGATGTGGTTGTTAATAATTGTGAGTTTGCTGTCCTTTTACTATACATGTTTTTTATCTTCTTTTCTTAAATAAGTCCCTTTAACATTTCATAAAATAAGGGCTTGGTGATGATGAACTCCCTCAACTTGACCTTATCTGAGAAGCACTTTATCTGCCCTTCCATTCTAAATGAAAGCTTTGCTGGATAGAGTAATCTGGGATATAGGTCCTTGTCTTTCATGACTTTGAATACTTCTTTCCAGACCCTTCTTGCCTGTAAGGTCTCTTTTGAGAAACCAGTTGACAGTCTGATGGGAACTCCTTTGTAGGTGACTGTCCCCTTATCTCTTGCTGCTTCTAGGATTCTCTCCTTCACTTTTACCTTGGTTAATGTAATTATGATGTGCCTTGGTGTGTTTCTTCTTGGGTCCAACTTCTTTGGGACTTTCTGAGCTTCCTGGATTTCCTGGTCTATTTCCTTTGCAAGAATGGGGAAGGTCTCCTTTATTATTTGTTCAAATATGTGTTCAATCTGTTGCTTTTCCTCTTCCCCTTCCGGTACCCCTATAATTCGGATGGTGGAACGTTTAAAGATGTCCTGGAGGTTTCTCAGCTTCTCCTCCTTTTTTTGAATTCTTATTTCTCCATTTTTTCCTGTTTGGTTGTTTCTTTCTTCCCTCTGGTCCACTCTATTGTTTTGAGTCCCAGTTTCCTTCCCATCAAAATTGGTTCCCTGTGCATTTTCCTTCATTTCTTTTATGGTAACCTGCATTTTTTCATCTAATTTGCGCCCAAAATCAACCAATTCTGTGAGCTTCCTGATCACCAGTGTTTTGAACTGTGCATCTGATAGATTGGCTATCTCTTAGTCACTCAAAAGGATGAGTCCTGGCACATTGATCTGTTTTTCTGTTTGAGACATATCTCCCTCTCTCTCTCTCCCTCTCTCTCTCTCTTTTTTTTGTTCTGGTCGCTCCTGTTATAGTGAGGGGCAGAGCCTTAGGTGTTCTCTGGGGCTGGGCACCCCAGTCGCAAGATTGTGACGTTGTATGTGGGGGCGGGGGCAAACAATGGCGGTATCTCCATTCTCCTGGGACCTCAGTCCCTTCTCTGGGATCCTGGGTTGCACGCTCTGCCCTGCTCCACAATCGCCACCTCACTGGGTCTGCCAGATGCCGCTTGCGTATTCAGGGTCCACCCGCTGTGATCTTGTGCGCCCCAGATGCCTTACGTGCCCAGTTCTTCCTGTTCTCCTCGCGCCGCAACCCACGCCCGGCTGCTCGTCTCCGCCCCTCCTACCGGTCTGGATGAACGGGTCTACTTCAACTTCTTGGCTGTCCGACTTCCATTCAGATAAATTCTCTGTCAGTTCTGGGTGTTATTCTGCCTCTAAATTGTTGTTGTTCTAATCTTGGTTATGCATGGAGGTACAGTGCATCCACCTATGCCTCCATCTTGCCGGAAGTCCGGAACTTGCTTTTCTTACCTTGCCTTTTGTTTAACTTCATTCTCTACACCTATAACTCTGCATCAGTATTTCCCAAAAAGTTCTTTGGAATGCTAGCTCCTTGGGATTTTCCAATCCAATAAGGATCTCTGGTCAAAGCAGCCTCTGGAGGAATTCTACTTCTTCCCTTGCTTTGTTCCTGGGTTTTTCCTGCAGTAAAGAAATACTTTTGATTTAAAAAATATATATATGTTTGATTTTAGAGAGCTAGGAAAGGAGAGAGAAAAACATTGATGTGAGAGAGAAACATCATTGATTGGCTGCCTTCCATATGCACCCTGACTGGGAATCAAACCCCCAACCCTTTGCTGTGTGGGACGATGCTCCAACCAATTGAGCCACACTGGTCAGGGCAAGAAATACTTTTGACTTTGTCATCCCAGATTTTTTCCAAACATACTTTATTGTGGAACTCAAAGAACAGTTAAAAGGTGGATTCTTTCTCCTTCCTTCCTTCCTCCCTCCCTTCCTTCTTTTCTTCCTTCTTTTTCTGAGGGGAAGGGAGGGAGAAAGACAAGAGAGAAACACTGATGTGAGAGAAAAATATTGACTGATTGCCTCTCATATGCGTCCCAACTGGGGACCCAACCTGCAACTCAGTCATGTGCTCTGACCGGGAGTCGGACTGGCAACATCTTGCTTTGCCAGATGACGCCCAACCAACTGAGCCACATGAATCAGGCTAAGGAGCACCCTTTGTGAAATACTGCTCAGCATCATTGTTTTAACAGCGGCAAAGGATTCCATCATGTGGATGGATCAGCCTCTGTTTAGTCAGGCTTCTGTGGATGGACATGTGTAGGTTGTTGCCATTTTTTGCTGTTCTAAAAACTACTGGAGAACATCCATATGTAGATATATTTGCCCACCTGCTTGATTACTTTTGTAGAATAAATTTCTAGAATCAATGGTTCTGTTTTAGGGGACCATAGCCACCTGCCCATTTGATGACTCTCTGAAAGACTCCCAGGATTCAGGATGGTTGTACTCATGGCTGTGGTTTATGACAGTGAAAGGATACTCAGCAGGGTTGGAAGGGGAACAAGACATATCAGCTGGAGTCTAGACTCCAGGTGCAGGTTTCCAGAATTCTCCTTTTGGGGAAGTGGGGAGAGGCTGCACAAAACACTTCCTTCCCCATCAGGGAAGAGCAACAACATGTGTGCAGTGTTTCTGCCCAAGGAAGCACACCTAAGACTCCAAGCCTCAGGCTTTTACTGGGGATTGGCCACAGACACCCAGTCATAATGATCAAAACGCTAGCCTTCCAGATGGGAAGGAGGTGTTCACCATAAATCACATGGTGTGTGCAGACAGTCTAAGTGAGTTGGTACTGTGCGGTTCATGCCCCAGGTGGGCAGAAAAGCCTTATCAACATAAGGAACCACCTACAAGGCAGGTTGTCAGATACCAGTCAGGAACCAGTCCTACAAGCAAGCCTTTCTAAAGACAGCAGCGTTAGGCCTGCTGTATGAACTTGTTCCTGCACAAGCTGCACCATTTCTGCTGACTTTCATAAAGAAAAGGAACAGCAGCACCGAGCTGATGGCTCCTCTGAATTCTCCCCTAACTGTTTCCATGCCCCACCCCCACTATTGTTCTCTGAGCTGCCTTGTGAGTGGCTGTTCTTTCCACATAGTTAAGGCAAATGTCCTTCTTCACTGATAAACAAGACAGCTTGCATTAAGAGGCTATGATGCTTTAATTTTCTCTTCTGATTTCAGAGCAGCCTGAGCATGCATTCTGCACCCAGCTACCTCGCCCAGCCTCCGCCACCCCCTCCACCCCCTCCACCACTGCCCCCACCCCCACCCCCCCAACCCCCACCACCCCCACCTCAGAGCCTGGGTCCCCCTGGGCGTCCCAACCCCGGTGGGACTGGTGTGGTGGAGGTTTACAGTGCCACGGCACCCCTGGCTGGAAGTGGAACAGTGGAGATCCAGGCATTGGGAATGCCGCCCTACCCACCCCTTGAGGTGAGCAGAGGCTGGGGGTTGGGGTGGAGGGGGAGAAACTGTCATGGTCATCATGGGTAATCTGGACCTTTCCTGAGCACCACCTGTGTGCCAGACACTGTGTTGGAGGTACCATGGCAGGGATTTATAGAACCAGATCCTGGAGTGTCCCCCATCATGGGAGAGGGGGACTTTAATGCCGCCATCATAGCTATAAATGTAAAATGCAAACCATGAGAAAGTGTTGTGAAGCAGAAGGTATAACATAAACACAGACTGCCCTCAGGGAGTGCTCAGGACAGTCAGAGAATACCTGTGTTTTGGGGAGAGGATTCTTCAAATTACCTATTTGTCTTACACTTTTTTAAATTAGCTAGGTATATTAGTCAACTATGCCTTTGTAAGGAATATCCACAAAACTTCAGTGATAGATAGCAAAACTGTTTCTCGTTCTCACATCTGCGGTGGTCAGTGTGGCAGCTCTGCTGATCTTGGCTGGGCTGCCCCGTGTCTGGAGGTTGGCTGGCTGCCAGCTGCTCTAGCATGGCCTGGGGTGGGGTGAGTAGGGTAACACAGCTCTGCCCCACACGTCTTTCTTCCTCCAGCAGGTTAACCAGGCATGCTCTCACCACGGAGGTGGAGATGCAGTAGTGCAAGCAGAAATGCTCAAGACTTCTTGAGGCTTAGGCTTATAAGTGACACAGTCACTTCTGTTGGTCAAAGCACATCCAAGGCCAGCTTAGATTTAAGAAATAAAATAATAAATGTCATCTCTTAATGGGTAAATCTTCACCGTCATGCTGCAAAGGGCGTGGGTACAGGAAGAGGTAAAGGACTGAGGCCATTATTAGTCAGTGCATCATATATACCATGTTAACTCCCTGCTGAAGAGCTCTGAGCTATAAGCAGTCTGCTCTCAGGGAGATAAGAGTTCCATGTCTGCCCCCAGCACTTCCTAGCAGTGCCAGGGGCATGGTTATAACAGAAAGAGCCTGCCTGCACTTGAGGCCGCATTATCCCCGAGTCACCGTAGAATCAGCCGTATAGACATTCCATATCAGGTAGCATCTATACGTAAGGAGAACCAGACCAGTGGAGAAATTCCACCACCAGCCATGTGAGGTTCTGAGAGCCTGCCAGAGGACTTGCCCTAGTCTGGGAGGATAAAGCAAGCTTCTCTGAGGACTTTGTTGAACTAAAAAAAGAAAAGTTAAGTCAGTGAGATGCTGAGAGGGTGATGGCCTGATAGGCAGGGGGGCCAGCACCGGGAGCTGCCACTTTTTATTTTCCATGTAGATGAGGGTGCCTTTTGAGGTCGGAGCCTGAGTCTTCTTTGATTTTGCATCCATAGCACTTAGCAGTGTACCTGGCTTTTAATAGATATCCAAAACAGGGCCCTCTGAGTTCAGTTTCCTCTCTAAAACAGGAACTCCTCTTGCAGAGCTGTTGAGGATAATGAGAGCTACCCCAGTCTCATAATTGCTCCTGAATGATGGGTGAATTCACTGAGTGTGGTATTGGTCAGGAAAATAGAAACCCCTCTAGGTATTTCTGGCAGAGGGATTGAATACAGGAAGTTAGGTGCTTACAAAGCTGATAGGCGGGCTAGAGGAACAAAAGTTGGGGTTGGCAGGCATTACTGGTTTTCAGAGTCACTGTTGTTGCTCGGTCCTGAGAGCCAGGGCGCCGCTGCTGCACCCAGAAGTGAGGAAACGGTAGGATTCTGTTGCTGATGTTCCAGCTGCCCCGCCATCCTTGGGGCTGGTTGTCAGGGAGGAGATGTAGAGTTCAGCCAGCCACTTCCAGGCTCATGACTCAACCTGCCTCTCTCCCACTACAGCTGCTGGAGAGTGGTTGCTACCTCCCTTCTGCCTTCTGCATCTCATGGTTTTTGTGGGCTGAACCTCATCTGTGTTCAGAACCTTATTGCAAGACAGTCTGGAAATGTGGTTCCAAGCTTCCCACCCTGTGTTTCAGTGGAGAGCATGAAGGGTGTGGGAATGGTGCCAAGAGCCAACAGACAAGATCTGGCAGAAGCATCTGGTGCCACATCAGATGCCCTACACATGCTTAAATGAATTCATTCATTTGAAAAATATTTATTGAGTACACACTCTGTGCCCAGCATTGCTGTAGGCCTGGGCACAAAGTAGTAAACAAAAGCTAAACAAAAGCAAAACAAAAGTCCCTGTCTTCATAAGCAGATAATAAACAAGATTTGTAAGTAAAATACACAACATTCCATAATGATAAGTCTAAGGAGAAAGATACAGAAGAGAAGGATAGGACATTTAATTTTGGATAGACCAGCCCAGGAAAACAATGAATGATAAATAGGTGAACGAATGGGTGAATTCTTCACAATGCTTCAGTGTCTTGATGTTAGCTTCATGTTAACCAAATGTGAGTGGCTCGGAATTCACTGTCAATTCTCAGTTGAGGGATGCCTGCTGGTGTAGTGCCTGGCAGTGTCAGTTAAGAAGTATAGTGGCTGGTGGGGGCAGGGACCCTTCTGAGTTCCTGGTTCTTCCGTGCAAGCAAACTACAATAACAATGATAATGGCAATAACAACAGATAATATTTATTGAGTACTTAACTATATGCTAGGCACTGTTGTAAACTCTTGTTAGTTCATTTAATCCACACAACAACTCCATAAAAGGGGTACTATGATTAGCACCATTTTACAGACGTGGGAACTGAGACAGAGAAATTTAAAGACTTACTCAAGATCTCTTAGTTTTTGTTTTTTAAATTAATGGCAGATTCAGAGTTTGAACCCTGGCAACCTGGCTCCAAAGCTGCTTCTGGCCTTCTGACTTCATGAAGTTCAAAGGGGTCTCGGGAGTCACTGGGGTGACTGAGCTGGGTGGAGGAATTAGGATGGCGCTCTAGGTGGGCAGTGGCTGAGGTCAGCCACAGCCACCGAGAGTGTCCCCCTGGCTGGGGTGGTTTTTCCTCTCCCTTCCCAGAGCCCTTTGCCTGACTCTGCTGTCCTTCTAGGTGCCAAACCAGTGTGTGGAGGCTCCAGTGTACCCCACCCCCCCAGTGTACAGCCCCGGCAAACAGGGATTCAAACCAAAAGGACCCGACCCCACTGCCCCCTTGACCAGCACCACTGGGGGCACGGTAGCCACCTTTGACTCCCCACCAGTGCTGAAGACCCGACGGGCCAAAGGTGCCAGTGGACTCCCAGAAGGTGGGCGCACAGCCTGAGCATCTTCCCTCAGCATCGGCCTATCTACAGGCTGCTTGGTTCTAGTCTTCCCTTTTATGATGGTTAGGATTAAGCTTGGTTGCATGTAAGGAAAAATCCAAGATAAGAGTAACTTCAAAATGATAGAATTTTGTTTTTCTCCTGTGCAAAGAAAGCAAGGCCAGAAGTAGGCAATCAGGAAATCACGTGCCTGTGTGGTCACCAGGAACCCACATTTTTTTTTCTGCTCTACCATCCCTAGGGCCTGGCTTCTGTTTCCAGGGTGCCCCATTGTGTGAGATGGCTGCTGGAGCTCCAGTTATTAATTTCATATTTTAGGCAGTAAAGATAAAAGGGGCATCTTCCAGCTTCTAGCAGTTCTGCATGATGCTTTTTGCTTCATCTCATTGGTCAAAACTTAGTCACATGAGCATATCTAGCAGCAAAGAAAGCAGGAAATGTCTCTCTCTCTAAAGGTTTTACTTCTTTTTAGAGAAAGAGGAAGGGAGGGAGACACAGAGGGAAAGGAACACTTGTGCGAGAGAGAAACATCAATCTGCTCCCTTCTTGTCTACACGCCCTCTAAGCATGTGCCCTGATCAGGAATTGAACCTGCAACCTTTAGCTTTGCCCAACTACACCCAACCCACTGAGCCACACTGGTCAGGGCAGGAAATGTCTCCTTTAGCCAGGAACATTGATGTTTTTCTTAGGTGGAGCACTTGAGGGAAAAGAAGGAGAATATTAGGTAGGCACACAGCAATTGTCTGCCACCCCTTTGGAGATGCTAAGTATGGGGTTGGGGGCAGGGTCAGAAAGTGCTGGGGGGTGAGGAGGGCAGAGAACCTGAGAATTTTTCAGGGCCTTCCAGTCAACTACTTCCATGCTGCTTTTCTTTCACAAATATGTGTTGAGTTTCGTTTCAGGCATTAGGAATCTGGCGTCTTGGTCCAGGATTTCCCCATCCTCAGTTGTCACAGTTTAATGGGAAAGACAGACAGGGAATAAATAAATATTAATGGGTTAGTCTAGGAAGGATATTAGCGGGGTATTGTGATTGATGGGGTGATATTGGGGAGAGGCTGGAAAATGATGCTACTAATCCAGCCAGGGAAGAGAGGGAAGCAGCCTTTCGGCTCTCTGAGGGACAGCCATACCACACAAGGGGGAAGAGCAGGTTCAAAGGTCCTGAGGTGGGAACATGTTTGAGGTCTTTAAAGGTTAGCAAGGAGTCTGCTGTGGCTAGATGGAGAGAAGAATGAGGTTGGCAGGAAGCAGAGAATGCAGAGCCCTGTGGGCCCCAACAGAGAGGTTGGGTTTTATCCTGGGGCAGAGAGAAGCCCTTTGAGGGGTTTGTCCTGCTCTCCCAGCCAGAGCATGTCCTGGGCTTTCGTGTCCCCAGAACTCTGAGAGGCTCACCTGTGCCTCTTCCCCTGCCTGTCCGTGAGTGTAGACCTCCCAGGGTCTGGGATTTCTGGCCGCAGGTCCAGGGAGTAGAGTTGCTGGAGGCTGCCCTTGGCATCCAGCGTTGTATCCCCAGCCTCACCACCCCTCTCCTCCTACTTTATCTTTCAGCTGCAGGGAAGCCAAAGGCTCAGAAACTCAAGTGCTCATACTGTGACAAGTCATTCACCAAAAACTTCGACCTGCAGCAGCACATCCGAAGGTACCCAGGCATGGCGGGGGCAGGTGGCTCCCGGCAGCCCTGGCTGGGGAGCCGTGTGCAGTAGAAGGAAGGCTCCTTTCTCAGCACCCTAACCTGGGTGGTGACCGAGGCCTCATCTGTCCTGTCATGGTTCTAAGAACTTTAGTCCAGGTCAGGATGGTTTTCCCTCTTCTGTGAAAGCTGTGGGGCCTGCGCACTATGATGGGGAAGACCCAAAGGGGGAGAGGTAGGGGGAGAAATGTACTTGAACTGATAGGGGCTTTGCAGGCATGAGGGGTGCCTCAGTCCTCTCCTCTGCAGGAAGGGCTGGCCTCCAGGGCTGCTGGGCTCTGTGAATATGACTCCGCCTGCTCACTCAGCAGTGACCACAATACTTCTTGTCCAAGAGAAGACAGGGAGCCTCTCTGGTCCTCAGGTTTTTCTTCTGTGCAGGGGTGGACTTGTTCAGTGTTTCTCAGAGTGTGGTAATTAGTACGTGAGATGATTATAGGTGGTTTGTAGATATGGTTTTGAAAAATTCTGAAAGACATAGTGGGAAAATCATTGTCTTTTCAGTTTATTTCAGTCCTTGGAGAATCAAAGGAGAAAGCCTCAATTTGGTGCTAGTCTCTCCTAAAATATTTTAAATTTTAAAGCAATTGATTTGAAGGAGTGTATTAAATTATGATACAAGTGCTGTGCTGTAATAGCTAGGATATTTTTTTCCTTCAAATAACAAATCCCTATTTAAATGGGCTTAAATAATTAGGAAATGTTTCATCTCATAGTATGAGGTGGCCATGAAGAAAGTCAGCCCCAGGGCCGGTTGATTCAGCAGCTCAGTAGTGTCACCGAGAGCACGGAGTTTTTCTGTCTCTGGTCTGCCTGCCTCAGCAAGAGGGCTTGTCCTCGTGCCGTCAGAACGGAGGACAGCAGAATCTGGTGGCCAGCAACACCTAGATGTTTTGTCTGGGCCCTCCTGGTGGCTGTGAGCTCCTGGGCTAAGACCACATCTCCGTTCCTACATAGCGGTGCTGACAAGCCTTGTTTCCTGCAGCCACACTGGGGAGAAGCCCTTCCAGTGCATTGCCTGCGGCCGTGCCTTTGCCCAGAAGTCCAATGTCAAGAAACACATGCAGACTCACAAGGTGTGGCCTCCAGGGCGCAGTGGTAGCACCGTGTCTCGCAACTCTGTGACTGTACAGGTCATGGCCCTGAACCCCAGCCGGCAGGAGGATGAGGAAAGCACAGGTGGGCTGAAGGAGGGAACACCGCTCTTGCCACACCTCTCTTCTGCAGCTTCAAAGGTTTTGTTGCTGTGTGACCTGGAGCAACTTCCTTGACCTCTGGGCTTCAGTCTACTTCATTTAGAAAAAGGGCCATGAGATGAAAGGAGGCATGACAAATATACAATAGGTGTGGTGTTACTATAATGCTGAACCTATGACAGACATCACTAATCAGTTACCTATCTTTTTTTTTTTTTTTTTTTCCCCAAACTTGGATGCTGCCTCACAATCTCTTTTCAGTATATTGCTCTAGGCAGTCACTCTCAGCTGATCAGAAATTGAAATCTATTTGGCCTCTATGGGCAGATGATCTCCAAAGCTCTTCATAGTTTGTGAAATTGTCATCAAAGCCATCACTTGTTTCTGAGCATTTTCCCTAGTATTAGTTTAATATTAATATTTAATATTTAAAATTAATTTAAAATGCCTTTTCCCTAGTATTAATTAGAGCTGCCCTGTCCAATACAAATACATGAGCAACACATGCCATTTAAAATGTTCTAAAATAGTAAAAAAGATGAAATTAATGTTAATCATATATTTTATTTAATCCAAGCATGTCATATAAAGAAATTACTAATGAGATCTTTTATATTCTTTTGTTACGTGCTAAGTTTCCACAATCCAGGATGTATTTACATTTATAGCACGTCTGGGTTTGGACCAGCCACATCGGAGTTCTCAGTGGCCACATGTGGCTTGTGGCCCCTGTGTTGACGGTGTAAGGCTGGGGCTTCCCTGTGCAGCCCCGCGGGTGAGCTGCGCCTGCCACTCGCCAGCTGACGAAGGCAGTGTTTTGCTGCACAAACAACACATGGCCACTTTCGTATCACCTCCATGTTGGAACTAGCCCTACTATGTATTTATCCATTCTGTGTATGCACCCTGAGCCTTTAGGAGTTCCTTGAGGAAGAAACCATTTTTTTCCATTTCCTTTGGAACTCTTGCAGTGCCTAGCTCCAAGGGTTCAACCGTTTAGCAAACATTTATGGAGGCCTACTACATGCCAGGCCTCTGCCCTCAGGGAATGTGAGGGAAAGACAGCTAAACAAATGAGTGTAATTAGGACAAGGAGCTGAGGAGGCATGCTGATACAGCTAGGAGTGGTGGTCAGGATTTTTAACCAACATGAGGAGGCCTAGAGTGTCTAAGGGGAAGGCCAGGGAGGGGAGACTTGAGGCAGTAGCTATTCATCAGTCAGAATGTAAGTATTTCGGTACTGTAGCACCTGGGACCATGGCATCAGTGCACACCAGATGACTGTGAGTGCAGTGCCTGGGGGGGCGGGGGGGGGTGTACACAGGAAACACGCAGAAAGTGTTCTGTGTGTCCTTCCTAATGGTGTGGCGCTCTGCTGACCTCTTCCTCTGCTCTTCTCAGTGACTTCTCTCCCTGACTTTATTTGCAGGGTTGGGCCAGACGCTGTCGAGCACCCCACAGCCCCCCACTTTGCCCACAGCAGGTGAGGATGAGGGGGACAAGCTGGAGGCCAAGCAGGTGGTCCTCATTGATAGCTCCTACCTGTGCCAGTTCTGCCCCAGCAAGTTCAGCACTTACTTCCAGCTCAAGTCCCACATGACCCAGCATAAGAATGAGCAGGTAGGTGGCTAGTGGGCAGTCAGTGTGGGGCACTTCCATCCTAGTCCTGAGTCGTGGCTGGTGCTGAGATCTTGAACATGGCTGAGAAAGGGACAAGAGCAGGCTTCATTTGGTCTGAGCTGCTGTCTGACTACTCATGATGGGCCAAGCTTCCCCCTCTACTCTGCCTGGGTGGGACCAGCTTACTGGGCCATTACAGTGCTGAGGGAGGAAGCCCACCTTTCAAGGGTCGTATAAAGAAGGAATCAGAGACAGGTAAAATTCTTTCATTGATTGATTGACTGACTAATTTGAGAGAGAGAAACATTAATTTGTTGTTCCACTTATTTATGCATTCATTAATTGCTCCTTGTATATGCCCTGACTGGGAATTGAACTTGCATCCTTGGTGTACCAGCGTTCTACGCTTGGTGTACCAACATTCTAACCAACTGAGCTACCTGGCCAGGGCAAGAAAAATTCTTAATACCCTGAGCAGATCTAATGTCTAAAAACCTACATATGCGGATTTAGGATTACAATCTTTTTTCTTTTCTTTTTTTTTTAAATAAAGATTTTATTTATTTATTTTTAGAGAGAAGGGAAGGGAGGGAGAAAGAAAGGGAGAGAAACATCAGTGTGTGGTTGCCTCTCACACACCCCCTACTGGGGACCTGGCCTGCAAACCAGGCATATGCTCTGACTGGGAATCAAACCTGTAACCCTTTGCTTCACAGTCCAGTGCTCAATCCACTGAGCCACACCAGCCAGGGCTTTTCTCTTAAATTGAGATATAATTCACATACCATAAAATTCACCCTTTTAAAAGAGTACACTTTAGTGGTTTCAATATATGCATAAGGTTGTGCAGCCATCACCACTATCTAATTCCAGAACATTTTCATCACCCTAAAATGAAACCCTGTACCCGTTAGCAGTCACCCTCTGCCCCAAGTCCCTGGTAACCACTCATCTGCTTTCTGTCTCTGTGGATTGGCCTATACTGGACATTTAATATAAATGGAATCATATATGGCCTTTTGAGATAATTTAAGGTTTTATTGATTTATAGAGAGAGGGGAAGGGAGGGAGAAACAGAGGGAGAGAAACATCTATTGGTTGCCTCTCGTACATGCCCCAACCCAGTGGGAACCAAACCCACAACCCAGGCATGTGTCCTGACTGGGAATTGAACCAGTAACCCTTCACTTTGTAGGATAATGCCCAACCAACTGAGCCACACTGGTCAGGGCTTGAGATAATGTTTTTAAGTTTCATCCATATTGTAACAAGTACAAGTATTTTATTGCTCTTTATGGCAGAATAATATTCTGTGGTATGGATATAGCACATTTTGTTTATCCTTTCATCAGGTAATGGACATTTGGATTATTTTTATTCTTTGGCTTTTGTGAATAATGCTGTTATGGACATAGGTGTACAAGTAATTGTATGAGCATATATTTTCAATTCTCTTGTGTATAAACCTAGAAGCGAAATTGTTGGGTTATATGGTAACTCTATTCTAGTGTTTATTTTTTACAATAACTTTTATTTCTCCTTATAAAGGTATCATGTACCCAATATAGAATTAGAAAATTCAGAGAAGTCTAAATAGTGTATAGGTTAATGTTTACTATTTATTATATATTGGGCACCCTGCTAAATGCTTTACATTCAATATTTTATTTACACCTCATAGCAACCTTAGAAGTAAGCATTTTCAGTACATCCAGAGACCCTCACTGCTCTATAATCACTGAGAATCACATTGTCCCATAAGTGACTGAGTCAGGGTTCAAAGCCAGGTTCATTTGACCCCAAACCCCACAACATTAACCACCTTGCAATGTATTCTCCCAAGAATGCAATACAAAATCTAGTGTATTTTGCGGAGTGTCTGTAGTTTTTAAAACTTATAATTAGGATCTATATACACATATAATTTTGAATTGTGGTGGGTGTTTTTTTTTAAAGATTTTATCTATTTATTTTTAGAGAGGGAAAGAGAAGGAGAAAGAGGAGAGAAACATCTATGTGTGGTTGCTTCTTGTGCATCCCCTACTGGGCGCCTTGCCCACAACCCAGGCATGTGCCCTAGACTGGGAATCGAACCAGTGACCCTTTGGTTTGCAGGCTGGCACTCAATCCACTGAGCCACACCAGCCAGGGTGAATTTGGGGCTGGGGGTTTGAGATAACTTTTTTCCAGTTTTTTATTTTTAAAGAAATATATATTCACACAAAGTTGCAATGATAGTACAGAGAAGTCCCTACACCCTTCAGTTAGTTTCCCACAGTGGTTATATGTCACATAACTACAGCACAATGTCAAAACTGGGAAACTGACATCAGAATAAAGGGCCTTCATAGTTCTGTGTCATTTTACCAGCTCCATAGGTTTGTGTAGCCACCACTGCAGTCACAGTACAGAACTATTTTGTCACCATAGAGATCTCCCTTGTGCTGCTCCTTACTAGACACACATCCTTCTCCTCCGGAAACCACCGATCAGTTATCTGTCTTTATAAGTTTGTCATTTTGAGAATGTTGTATAGATAGAGTCATCTAGTATGTGGCCTTTTGAGATTGACCTTTTTGACTCAGCATAAATTCTCTTGAGATTTGTGCTTTCAATTTTTTAACCTAATTTTATATTCTGAATATTTCCTCATGTCATTATGTTTTTTGAAGGACAATTTTTATGACTTTTATGCACAGAAAACTCAGCAGTATACACTTAGCCAGTTTGGGGGCCAGTTCTTTAGCCTTTGCCATTTCCAGCTTGGCGATGCGAGCCGCTGACTTGGACCCAGGACCTTGCCTTCCCAGTGGCAATGGGTCTCTTCATATCTGTCATCGTGATTGGTCCAGATCACTTCTACCAGCTTAGCCAGAACTCCTTTGCCTTCCAAGTTAAGCCACATGAGGGTGACGGTGGTGCAGGTCTTCCTGTGGACTGGTGAAGCGTGGGTCACCGGCTAGCAGTGATCATGGAACACTGCGGCCACCCCCTCTAGTGGGGAATGCACCGATTTACCTGTCCAAACCAGCTTTTATTGGGTTCGTTTTGCATAAGAATTCAGGTAAAGCACATTACTCATTGAGAGGAAGTAAGGATCAAACAATAGATAGCAAGGAACTCTGAGGGTCTATTTTGAGTCAGGGTCAAAGAGCTGTAAGACTTTAAGGAACAAACTAACTTCCTTCTTGGACCCTTCTTATTCAACTGAGAGCATTCTAAACAAAGAAGGTTTCACAGGAATTTACATGTTCTTTCTTAGACCTGATCACCTGGGGAATCCGCCCTTTCCAGCATAGGGCAGCACCACCCTGTCATTATTTCAGGCTTAGGTGGAGCAAGAGAAGTAAGGCAGCCAAGAGATTAAGAGATTTTCTTGCAGAGCAGGAGGACTCGGGCTTTGTCAAAGCCAAAGGGCGAGAGTCCATCACCCCCTTTTGCCATAGCCCCCAAAGTCCTTCTTTTGGGGGCCTCCCACATGATCGTGCCTATCTTAGATCATTCCCCCCTTGGGGAATCTTACCCATCATTGGCTAACCGACCAAGTATTGGGGTCCAGGCAGGGCGAGGTATGAAGGAGCAGAAGCAGTGCTCCTGTCAGGGAGATAAGCCTGTCTCCTTGCTGGCTTACGGTTCCAAGGGCATTCCCTTAGCCTTAGCCTAGGCGGGGGTTACAGCTTCTGATACCAGGCAGGGCGTTTCCCAACAGACTGGCTGCCCCTTCCCCTTGATAATGCGATAGGGAACCCCCATCTTATGGCACAGGGCAGGCAGGATGACGACCAGCTCAATGGATTCCACGTCATGGGCAGTCACTACCAGCTGAGCCTTCTTGTTCTCCACCAAGGTGGTGACAGTGTTAACCCCTGCTCAAAGATTTCTCTCATATCACAAGTCCTGCTTAAAGGATAGGAGGCCTCTTGGGAGGGAACATCCCTTTGCCAGCAGCTTTTTTCTCAGCCTGGGCCACCATTCTGTGCGTCTTCTCTTGCTTTGTCTCTGGTCTGTGCTTGTGGGAGCTTCAGCAGTTGAGCAGCTGTTTGGCGGTCCAAGGCCCTGGTGAACCGGTTAATGGCAGGAGGCACTTGCAGACATGTGTAGAGAATAGCCCTTTGCCGCTGCAGCTGAATGTAGCTGGGTCGTTTGAGAAAGTGGGTGAGGTCCCTTTTGAGCTGGATGTCCTCTCCAGTGCCAAAATTCCTAGGTTTTTTCTTAAACAGGGGATTTACCACCTTCCTGGCCTCCTGCTTCACAACAGCAGGGGCTGGTGCCACCTTCTCCCCCTTAGCCTTCTTTTCTTTCAGCATCTTAGGTGGCAGGAGAAAAGACAAAGAAAAGGGAATTGTGGGAAATATGGATCTCAAATCACTGTTTTTAAAAACGTAGGTTTAATGGTTACGTAAAATGTCCTATTGCTGAACACCTAGATTATTTCCTGAGTTTTCCTATTATAAACAAAACCACGGTGAGATCACTGTAATCAAATCTTTGTTCACATCTCTGATTTTTTTCATTATGATAGATTCCTAGCAGGGGTGTTGATAGAAGTTAGTAGGATATCCTTGGGACACATTGTAGAAAACTTTGACTCAAACTGGCTAAGACAATTAGGAAGCTTATCATCTCACATAACAAGAAAACTCATGATAAGGCAGTTCCAGGCCTGAAATAGTGGACAACCCTGTATCAAGGACCCTGTGTCTTTTTAGCTCATCTCCACCCTCTCTGCCACGTGACCCTGTTCCCTATCGATGGCTCACCTGTGGTCCTGGAATGGTGGCCACTCTTTTTTGGTCCAGGCACAGTCTTATTCATGAGCAAAAGGGGCTATCTTTTCTGTATCTTTTTTTAGGAGCAAAAAAACCTTTCTTTGAAGGTCTCTTATTGGTCAGAGCCAGTGCATGTGCTGTGTCCTTTAGGAAGGCATTATTCTGCTACAAATAATAGAAAACTGGCTTACTCGTTAGGGCTTTGTTTCTCTCACATCACAAGTCCATAAGTAGGCAGTGTCGGGCTCATGTAGCAGGTCAGATATGTTATCGTGGACTCAGGCCTCTTCTGGCATTCTGTTCTGCTATTCTTAGCATGTGGCTTTCATTCTCAAGATTGCAGGATTATTACTGTATCTCCAGCCATCGCATCTGTAGTCCAGTCAGAACAAATGCAAAAGGCAGAGGATATTTCTCCTAGGCAGCTTTTTTTGCCTTTTTGTTCTGGAAATGATGTCTTCCCTCAAGGCTACCACCTACATATCACTGGTAAGAAAGGAGTCATGTGGCTGACACTAGATGCAAGGGATCCAGGGAAATGAGATCAGATGTTTTAACTGGGCATGTTGCCAGCCCGATCAAATCATGGTTCACTTCATTAGGAAGAAGGAGTATGTGGAATTGTGTAGGCAACCAGGAGTTTGTACCACTTGTCAAAGTATAACTTTCAAAATGTTAAAAACATAATTCGCATGTAAATAACATAGTGAGCATGAGTCAGAATTTTACATGACTCATAATGAGGGAACTGGAAGTATGACAAAGTCAGTTCAAAAGAGGTTATGAGACACTGATATTCATACCTATATGTAATTGTCAGGGAGAAAAGGAATCCTGAAATAAGCTTGTTAAGTTAGATACGAATCTGATTGATTTCCTACAGGGCAACAAAACCCGTGACCTTTGGCGTTATCTTTCCTATCTGACAAAAATAATTTACATCAGATCAGTTTAATACAAGTTAATATTTAATGTTAGAGTCTGGATTCTAATCAGTGGGAAATAGTCAAAACAATGTGTATGCCCCCAGAGAGTGAGATTACCTAGGCAGGCTCATTAGCAGTTCTCAGAGTGAGGTCTCTGGACCAGCATCACCTGGGCGTTTGTTAGGATGCACGTGTTCAGGCTGCCAGGCCTGCTGGATCAGATACTCTGGGGGTGTGCCCAGCAATCTGTAACTATCATGTGTGCTCAAGTTGGAGAGCCACTACTCTAGTATGACACTGGGAGGACACGATGTCATCTCTTTACTGTATTTTCAGATTTGGGGTAATTTTCCTAAATATACCCAGGCCACACAGAGCCTGGGGAAAGGGTGGTGGGGTCACTGCAACTGGCTGATTGGAGAGGACCCGCCAATCAGAATAAAACAGGGCTCCAGCAGCAGGGGAGCAGGGGAACAGAGGGAGGGTCATTCAGCAGCAGTGTTCCAGGCAGATGCCATAGGGCAGGGGGCGGCAGTGGAGGCAGCTCTCCTGCCTCCCCTCACCTGCCCCACGTCTGCCGTCAAGGTGTACAAGTGTGTGGTCAAAAGCTGCGCCCAGACGTTCCCAAAGCTCGACACGTTCCTGGAGCACATCAAGAGCCACCAGGAGGAGTTGAGCTACCGCTGCCATCTCTGCGGCAAGGACTTTCCCTCGCTGTACGACCTGGGCGTGCACCAGTACTCCCACAGCCTCCTGCCACAGCACAGCCCCAAGAAGGACAGCACGGTCTACAAGTACGTGTCCTCCCACTTCCTCTCCCGCAGGGAGCCCAGCGGCCCGCGGCCTCAGGGTCCCGCCTGGCAGAGTGGGTTCTGGGCCTTGGCACAGGTGGGAGCAAAGATACTGCCCTCCTTGTAGCATTCTTCAACTTGGCAGATATTTACCCTAAAAAAAAATCCTGACAAAGGGAAACCAGTCTTTCCTTGTAATAGTGGGAAAGAGATTTGATTTTTTTCTATTAATATACTAAAAATATGAAAATATTATTTTGTCTGATAATCTATAAAATTTAGGTTACAGTTGGAATGGTACACAGATTTTCAGAATGAAAAAAGAAAAAGCATATTTGAAAGCAAAAGTCATAAAAATAAGATTTTTTTTAATAACTCAAAGTTTAGGTTAAAGTTCAAGCTGTATGCTGATTCTCGAAATGAACAAGGAATGCATCAAGTGTAGATTTGATGTGGGGTCGTTTTTTCTGACAGTCCCTTACGTCACCTTGGTTTTCTGTTACAGTCATAAAGAGGGCCCCTTTGGCAGATATGACGGAGGGTTCCCTCAGTTTTGCCACATGCCCTTAATCCTGAGATCCTCAAATCACTCACTTTGGAGCTATCATTCTTGTGATCAGCCTTTTGACTTTCTCTTCCTCAGTTGTTTTCCAGCCTCTCCTCCATACTCTCCTTTGTTGATGGTGTTATTTGTAGATACCCAACATCACTTTGGTAACTTTGTGAAATCCCGCATTTTTGCCCTGCAGTCTGTGTTTTTTGCTGGGCATTTGTCCTGTGTTGCCACCACCTCACAAAGCCCAGCCCATAGTGTGTAGGGGTAGATCTTAGTGAAAAGCAAGAATTTGTTTGAGGACTCCTTCTAGTCATTAGCGACTATTTTCATGTTAAATGGCTTTTGCTTCTTTTACAAATTTGTAGCTGCAGGTACTTGGCTGATGACCTCTGTTAAGGGGCACCACTGCAATTCCTCCGTGAACTTCTGAGGTTCAGAGATAAGTAAATAGAGACCTTGAGTTTAGAATGCATGGGCTGCTTAGGGAGACAAATGTGCAACTATTTTTACCATATACTGTGATAAAATACTATTACAGATATATACCTGCATACCTCTAATATATGTGTGTATATGGTACAGAAGCACCACAGTGGGAGGTATCTGAACTGGGTTTTGAAGGATGAGTAGGAGTACACTAGGTTGGCAGTGGGTAGGGTGGAGTGCATTCCTAACAGGAAGACCAACAACTACAGAGATATAAAATAAAATAGCAGTGGTTTAGAATGACTATTGGTGTACAGTAGAAGTGGGAAATGATATTTAGATGAGGGCTAAGGGAGAAAGTGGGGCCAAGGCATGAGGATCTTGTAGAAATCACAAGAGCTTTGAGAAGTTGGCAGAGGGACTGGGGCTTATGAAATGGGGTATAGGGCACCTGGCCCTGGGGGAGATTGGGAAATGGGGCCAGAGAGACAGGAAATCCAGGTGAGGCTTTTATCAGCCAAGGGGATAGAGATTTGTACTCAGAGGACATTTGCTTTTGCTCTTCCAACCTGTGGATTATCTGTAAGTTCCTTTGGTTGTGTGGCCCTTTGGACTGAGACACCAAGTAAAAGAAAGGGAGCACCTACTATGTGCCAAGCTGCAACTTAGGTATATTAATTTCTGTAGTCCTGGGAGGTAGGTTGTATCAGTCAGCTAGGGCTGCTATAACAAAATACTATAGGCACATGAGAGAGACAGGGGTTGGGGTGCCCTATCTCTCTGGTCTTTTCTTATAAGAATGCTAATGTCATCATGAGGACCCCATGCTCATGATGTCATCTAACCCTGATCACCTCCCAAAGGCCCCATGTCCAAATACCATTACACTGAGGGTCAGGACTTCAGGGCTTCAATATATGAATTTTGGAGGGACACAGCTCACTCCATAGTAGTGTTCCCCACATTTTGAATATGAGAACACTGAGGCTCAGATGGGAGAAGTGACCTGTCCACAACATCAGCACTGATTCAAACTCTTGTCCAGGACCTTGGAAGCTTCAGAGCTTTGGTCTTGGAGTTTGCAGGCTGAGGGCTGGGCCCAATGCTGATGGCCCTGTGCCTGCAGTCAATCACTTCTCTTGCTGTCAGAGCTGCTGGCTCAAAAGTAAGGTGCAGGAGGCAGGCTACTATCCAGGTGGCATAAGGGTGAAGTGGTGTCATGATAATGATAAGGGCTCTGAGCCACCTGCCTGTGCTCAAATCTCAGCTTGACTGCAAACCTGATAGATGACCTTGGCAAGGCATTCAACCACTCTGAGCCCTAGTCTTCTATTCCGTGAAATGAGGGTACAATGGTGCCTGCTCACTTGGATTATTCATTAGGATCAAGGAAGATGAGTATGAGACAGTTACACATGACCTGGAACATAATAGGAGCTCAGTTAATTTTTAAAATTTAGATACGGGCGTGGTGGCTTCATCCCATTTTCAGGGGCCCAGGCCCCATTGGTCTGGCTGCTCTGCTTTGGGCCACATTACCTTGGCTGCCTGCAGTGCCTCCCCAAACCCCGCAAGTTAAATTTGTGCTTGCCACTGGTATATTGCTGTATATTTACTGTTTCCTTTTAGAAGTAAGATTTGTTGTTTTTTTTCTAATTATCAAAATTCGTGTTCAATGCAGAGAAAATAATTTTTGTAAAAACCATACAAAAACCAAAAACAAAACTCCGTCACCCAAGATAACGCCCATTACCCTTGCGGTACATATCTGTAATAAGCATGTTTATAGATGTGGATATAGATATCACAGGTGATGTTGAGTCAGAGCATCACAAACACAGTCACCGAATTTGGTGAAAATTTATCACACCACCTTCCTATTGCGCAACTTCTGACCAACAGACTGAAACTTAATAGGATCACTCTGCACACTTGATGTTGTCACTTAAAACTTTTACACATAAAACTGTAATATGAATGTCTTTGCATTTCAGCACAAAGAGACCTGCCTCATCCCTTTAAACAGCTGCTTAGTATTCCATTATATGAGGATGTGATATAATTTACTGAACCTGTCCCCTCTTTATTGTGGGCTGGTTGGGTTATTGCCAATTTGTCATTATTACAAACAACACTACAGGGAACAACCTTGGACATACATCTTCATGCATTTGTGAGCAAGTTCCTGGTAGCAATTTTGCAGGTCAAAGAACAAAGGCGGGTTTAAAAACGATTAATTATCTACCACAAAAAATAATTGTTACATGCATACAGTGCAATATTTAAAAACTACAAAAAGGCATAGAGTGAAAAGGAATTCCCTGTCTATCCTGATTGACTTCCCCATTCCACACACAGTTGCTTTCAGGAATTCTTTGTCAACTTATTTTGACATAATTTCAGACTTCCAGAGAAGTTATCAGAATAGTACAAAGAATTCCCACAGATACTCTTCACCCAGGCTTGCCAAATGTTAACTTTTTATGACACTTGCTTTATCCTCTTCTGAGCCACTTGGGAAGGGTTTGCCAACATGATACTTTTCTACCCTTTCTTTGGTGTGTGTTCTCTAGAAAACAAGGATAACCTCTTGTACAGGCATGGTGTAGTTATGAAACTCAGGAAGTTAAATCAATACACTTCTATTATCTAATCTACAGACCTTACTATAAAATTTCCAATCGTTCCAATAACATCCTTTATAGACAAAGAAAAAATTTTTTTCTGTCCCAGGATCCAATCCAGGATCACACATTTCATTCAGTCGTCATGTCTCCTTGTCTCCTTGAAGCTGGAACAGGTCCTCATTCTGTCTTTGTTTCATGACCTTGATATTTCTGAAGAGTATAGATAGGCCAGTTATTTTGTGGAATGCCCTTGGTTTGGATTTGCCTAGATCCAAGATGGGCACTTTCGGCAGGAACATGACAAGGTGATGCTGTGCCCTTCTCAGTGCATTATATCAGGAGGTACGTGATGTTGGCTTACCCCATTTCTGGAGGTGTTACCTTGGATGACTTAGTTAGGGTGATGTTTCTGGCAGGGAGTTTTAATTTTAGTGGTTATTGCTAAGCTACTTCCCACACAAGCCTATGTCTCCTCACCGCTGAAGCTGGTGTGATTCTTGTGCTCTCTTCCCACCAGCTTGGAGGTTCCTGCCCTTCTGGTAGCTCTCTTCCCACCCCACCTCCTCTTTCCTTCTTGCTGCGGAGGCATGTAGACTGTTTTCAGCGTGTGGTCTGAGAGCGTCCCCTGGGCCCTCCACAGGTGCAGCCTGCCTGCAGTTCCCGCGGTGGCCTGGTATGCAGATGGCAGGGCCCATGTTTTTGTTTTTGGCAGGAATTGCCTGCTTACCTTAGGCATTACTCACTGGTACTGCATCATAAATGGTTTTATTTGCTGGCAAATGTTTTCACGGTGGGGAGACAATGGGGTCCTCTTCAGGTTTGTGGCTTGAAACTGCTGTTTTGAAGGCGTGTTAGCCACAGTGATATAAAGACTGTTGACAGTCAAGACTGTGCTTTGCAATTTATGAGCTGTTTGGCCCAGTCGTGTCCTTCGGCTCCAGGACACTCTTAAGAATGAACACCGGGCAGATCCATTTGGGATTCCCACCCCATTTTATGGGTAAGGAAACCGAGGGTCACAGATGGGAAAGAACCAGGCCTGGATCCTTGTCTGTCTGACTCTTTCATGTGACAGGTTGTCATTGGCGGTCAGAGCAGTTTGTGAAAAGAACAGATATGGCCCCTGTCTGCAGAGCTCACTTCCTGGTAGAGGAGACAGATAATACTCGAGTGAACAAACAAACAAAATAATTCCGGGTAATACATGCTAAGAAGAAACTAAATCTGGGTGACGTAATAGGAAGGGGATTGGGCAGAAGGGAGCAACTTGAGACAGGGTGGTCAGGGAGGGCCTCTCTGAGGAGGTGACATTTGAGCTGAGACGTGAAGGATAAGATGCTGCCCAGAGGAAGACTTGGGGAAGAGTGTTCCCAATCATAGAGACAGCAAGTACAGAGGCCCTGAAGGGGGATCCGGCTTGGTGTGTTTCAGTTATGTTAAGGAGGCCAGTGTGGCGAGAGCAGAGGGAGTGAGCTGGGCGGTGGATAAAGATGAAGTTTGAGAAGTAGAAGTAGATCAGGCAGTAGGCCTTTAGACCAAGGTGTGGGCTTTTACGTAAGAGTGTGACATGGTCTAATTTTGATTTTTTAAAAATCTTTTTTAAAGATTTTATTTATTTAGTTTCAGAGAGAGGGGAGGGAAGGAGAAAGAGGGAGAGAAGCATCGATGTGTAAAGGGAAACATTAGTTGGTTGCCTCTCACATGCGCCCAACCAGGGACCTGGCCCACAACCCAGACACGTGCCCTGACTGGGAATCAAACCAGCAACCTTTCAGTTCACAGGCTGGCACTCAATCCACTGAGCCACACCAGCCAGGGCTAATTTTGATGTTTGAAAGCACTACTGGCTCCCCCGTGGGAATGGGCCTTATAGAGGCTGGATGAGGCAGGGAGGCCAGTGAGGAGGCTACTGTATATGTGCCTGTGAGAGAGAATGGCAGCTTGGACTAGGATGGAGACAGTGGTTAGTGAGGAGTAGACTAATTTGAGAATGAATTAAATACAGGATTTTTCCACCTAATGTTGACCCTGGGGGAGGGGAGTGGCAGATTCCTGGGCTTGCTGGGCTGGTCCAGCTCCCACGCTACTCTCTCACTTTTCCTGCTCCTTCCCATTTAGATGTGTCAAATGTGTCAACAAATATTCTACCCCTGAGGCCCTGGAACACCACCTGCAGACCGCCACTCACAACTTCCCTTGCCCGCACTGCCAAAAGGTGGGTACACCTGCAACAAAAATGGGCTAGAGGTGGTGGAGTGAAAACTGTTTCCTCACTGTTTCCTTCCCCCCGTGCAGGCAAAGCTTGGGGTTGTGTCCACAGATGACACTTCATCTTTGAAGAGTAAATGCTCTGCCTGGTCCGTCTTATGCATCACACCCCATGCATGGCCACCTGTGGCTGCTGCTGGGCTGGGCCGTGCCGCGCTGGGCTGACATGGAATGTCTCCTAGGCCCAGGCCCAGCGTCTGAACAGCGACCATCAGTTTCTTGATGTGTTATTATCCTTGTGATTATTGGTTCTTTTTAGCAAATCTGGACAGCCTCAATGAGGCCTGTCCCTCAATATCATCAAATATCCAGGCTATATTCCTATTTCCAATGGTCTCAAAAAAATCATAATTTTTGTGAAGTTTGTTTGCTTGAATCAGGTCTGCATATTGTAGTTGGCTGATATCAATAAAATTTCTTTTAATATATAGGTTCCCCACACCACTGATCCCTTTTTCCCTCTTTTTTTTTTTGTTCTCTGGACTTTCCTGAAATCTGGATTTTGTTGATTGTAGCCCCTGGGTGTTTAACCTATTTCTTTATTCTACTCATTTTCTCACAACCTTACACAGCAGATTTTCCAGGACAGCCCTGGTTTCACTTCAGCCTTGTTGTAGATGTTTCTAATTGTATAGTTTAATTTTGAGGTTTGGAATTTGTGGTCCAAGTAAATGGTATCGTGGCTTGAGCAAGAGCCATGTGCCAGATGCTGTTCTGAGTGCTTTACATGGGTTGACTCATTTAACCCTAGGAGACAGGCATGCTTTAACTTTTCCATTTTCTGGATGGGAAACCAAGGCACAGAAAGGTCACCCAGTAGGACGTGGTAGGGCTGGTTGGTGGTGGGGCCGTTGGGCCTGTGCCCTTGGCCACTTCTCTATACCACATGAATGAAAAAAAGGAATGGCTCCTGTGTTTTCTGGCTCTCTATCACCTTTTCATTCATTTCTTTAGTTGTTTGTTCACATTTTTCATTTATTCTTTTACTTGTCAGTCATGTGACTCAGGCCCTGTGCTGGGGAATGAAAGCCCCTTTCTGTCCTCTTGGAGATCCTGTATAGGCAAAGGGCTGTAATTCAGCGAGTTAAATGCTGACTTTAAAAATGTGGGTCTGTATTCAAGGGCCGAATTTGCTTTGCCTAGCGTGGCAATGTGGAGTCAGAGAGGGCTTCTCAGAAGCAGTGACATCTGAGATGGGTCTTGAGGATGAGTGGGAGTTTGTCAGGCTGAGAGAAAGGCCCTCTGGGTAGGAAAACTGCCTGGGCAGAAGCTCAGAGCAGGCATGTTTTGACTGGGCTTATGGGTGAGTAATGGGAGCTGTGATGGTCTAAGGGCTGTGCCTGACATTGGGGGTCCTGACCCCTAGTGAGCAGAAAAGAAGTTGTTTCTATAAGGGAAGGTGGGAAATGCAGGGCCCCTTGAGCTCAGGGTGGCAAGGGCTGGAGAGTCAGACCTGAAACCGACTCCTTTCTTCTGCCAGGTGTTTACTTGCGAACGCTACCTGCGGCGTCACCTGCCCACACATGGCAGTGGGGGCAGGTTCAAGTGTCAGGTGTGTAAGAAGTTCTTCCGGCGGGAGCACTACCTCAAACTGCATGCTCACATCCACTCAGGTGGGTACCCAGCTCCCCACCAACTCCTGCCTCCTTCTCCTCCCCCATCCCCAACCCCTTCTTTGTTCTCCTTCCCATCCCCCTCTGGCTTTCCTCCCTATCTCCCTTTTGCCCTTTTCCCCATCCATCTCCTGCCCCCTTTTCCTCCCATCTCCCCCTTGGCCCCTACCAACCTGCCCTCTCAAGTGACCGAGGGGCTCCTACCAACACTAGAGCAAAGATCAGCCCCGAGAAGTTGTGGGGTCCTTTTGGCTTTGCCCCTTGAGAGTCCGCTCTCTCAGACCCTTGTGAGTCCCTGGCCTTGGGCCTGCTTTTCTCATCACTGAATTAGCACTCACATCTGCCCCAAACCCCCTCTCTTTGGTTCCTCAGTCCAGACACATTGGTTTTTTAAAATTGTACTAATGTTTTTTTATTAGATGGAAAATTATTGTTTTCTTTTTTATTGAAAAGGATCAGCCCTCTCTGGCGTAGCTCAGTGGATTGAGTGTGGGCTGCGAACCAAAGTGTCACAGGTTCAATTCCCAGTCAGGGTACATGCCTGGGTTGCAGACCATGGCCCCCAGCAACCGCACATTGATGTTTCTCTCTCTCTCGCTATCTCCCTCCCTTCCCTCTCTAGAAAGAAAGAAAGGAAGGAAGGAAGGAAGGAAGGAAGGAAGGAAGGAAGGAAGGAAGGAAGAAAAGGATAAAAAGATTGAGAAAACCTTAGGAGAAAATCTTTGACAATACAAAAGCATATATAATGAAAATAAACCCTCCTCTCAGCTCAGATGGACAATCCAAATGTTTCTCAATTTTTTTATACTGTGACCTATGGTAAAAAAATACATTTTATATTGCAACTCAGGAAACACATCTATATAGATAGAATATACTGAAACAAAAGTTTCACAAAGCAGTACTTTCTGTTCAGTTTTAGTTGTTAAAATAACCATCAACAGCTTGTGACTCCCAGTTTGTAGTTTGAAAAATACTCCTACCAAAGGCAACAGCTCCTCTCCCCCAAAGACAACAGCTATTAGCGGCACAGCCTGTGTCATTCCAGTTTTATTTCCATAAAAAATATTTGCTTACTTTTACACAAATGAGCATGTCATATAATTCTATTATATACCTTTTTTCTTCACTTTTCAATGTACCTTAAAGATGTTCCTTTATAGCACTTTTTTTTTCAGCTTCATAGTATTCTTCTGCATTTACCATCTTTTATGTAACCAGTTTCCTATAGATAGACACAAATTATTTTTTGGCTATTAGTTTGTACGCACAGTGCTGTGTGGGTCCCTTGGCAAGCTTTTGGTAGTATACCCGTAGTGTATATTCCATGCCTAGCAGTGGAAGTGCTGGGTTAAGATGTGTGTGCAGTGCTGAGTTTCAGTTTGGGGCGCTGAAGAAGTCCTGGAGATGGACGATGGCGATGGTTGCACAACGGTGTGAATGCCGCTGAACTGTACACTTAAAGGTTGCTAAAATGGTAAATTTCATGTTAGGTATATTTTACAATAAAGGGGGAGAGGGGTATATGCATTGGTAATTTTGGCAGGTATTACCAAATTATTCTCTTTTAAAAATTATTACTCAAAAGTAATACATGCACCCTGGCTGGTGTGGCTCAGTGGCTTGAGCATCAGCCTGTGAACCAAAAGGCCGCTGGTTTGCTTCCTGGTCAGGGCACATGCCTGGGTTTCGGGCCACGTCCCCCATCGGGGCGTGTAAGAGGCAACTGATCGGATTGTCTCACGTGGATGTTTCCCTCCATCTCTTTGTTCCTCCCTTCCCCTTTTTCTAAAAAAAAAAAAAAAAAAAAAAAAAAAAAAAAAAAAAAAAAAATTTTAAAAAGAATAATACATGCTGATTATAAAAAATGGAAGCAGTATAGAAGAAGTACATAATATCAAATGTTAAATTCCCTCTTCAAATCCTAATTGTCATGGACAGTTTGGCATGTACCCTCCCCTACTCTTCTGTCTGCATATTCTGTGTATGTACAAGCATATGTGGTTTGGGCTTTTTTGGAGTGTGGGGATTGTATTTGTTTCTAACAAAAATGGGGACTGTATTAAGCTATTCTGTAGCTTTCTTTTCCCCTTAGCAATATGTCTAGGAGAGCCTTCCAGATCAAGAAACACAGATGATCTTAATCTTTTTAATGACTGTAGAGCATTCCATTGTAAGGACCAGAATTTCCTTCATTGCTGGCTTGAGGATGGCATTTTTCAAAAGTACTCTATTTATTCCAGAGGGAGAATGGAGAGGAAATAATGCCAGGAAATCAAAACAGTCCAGTAACAGCTTTTTCCTTAGGGCAGGTTGTGACCCCAGACGCCTGTCAGGTGAGAGCTCCCCTGCTCCCAGTGGTTCTGCAGCAGGACAATCGGGGGCTACAAAGGCAGACTCTGGATCACACTGTTGGGCTAGAATCTTAGCTCCCCCAACTACTAGATATAGACCATGAACTTCCGTTTTCTCATCTGTAAAGTGGGATAATGATAGTAGTTACCTCATGGTTGGTTAAAAGAATCCAATTAGATAAGATGTAATTACCCCCTCCCCCATGGTGGGCCTCATTTCACCAAATGCCATGACCACCCACCCTATCACTTGGCCTACCTTAGTCTCATCCCAGGTTCTTCCCCTCTTCTTATACCCCATTGGCAAGGGCTGCCAGTTCTGCATTCCAGACATAGGCTGTGCTTGACCCCTTGCCCATTTCTTACACCAGCGTCCTTCCTTTCTCCCCGCTCAGTCTATTCTCTCCATGTAACCAGAGAGAGCCTATAAAACTCCACAGTCAGATCCTGTCCTTCCTCTGCTCAGCCCCTCTGGTGGCATCTCATCTGGTTTAGAGTAAAAGCCTTTGTTGGCCTTCTAGGGCCAGGGAGCCTCACTGACCTCATCTTCTGCCTCATTCTCCATCCCCCTACTCAGTTCCAGCCACACTGGCATCCCTATTGTTCCTCAGACACCCTGAGTGCCCCTCCTTTCCTTCTGTCTGGGACCCTCACTCCCAGATCTCCACATGGCTCGCTCCCTCATTACCTCAGGTCTCGCCTCACATCTTGCCCATCAGTGAGGCCTTTCCTGACCACCCTATCTAAATTGGCTCAATCTCCTTGGCAAAATAAAGTCATGAGGAATGAGAGTGGCTATTTTTTCTCAGGCCACTTCCCCAGAGGAGCTGCTGCCTTCTAGTAGGAACCCTTGTACCCCATGTCCAGGCTCCATCTCATGGGATCCTCATTCCCGTTGTCTGCATCTTCTGCAGGTGAGAAACCCTACAAATGCTCAGTGTGTGAGTCTGCATTCAACCGCAAAGACAAACTGAAGAGACACATGTTGATCCATGAGCCATTCAAGAAATACAAATGCCCCTTCTCGTGAGTAGAGACTGGCATGGAGGGGGTGCAGGTTTGCCCAGTGGTGGGACAGACTGATGTCAGTCAGGTCTGAGGACTGAAGGCTCTCCTTTTATCCTGTCCCGGGCCCTCCCCGCTGGCTTCACTCCCCACTCTGCTTCTTTGCTTGGCCGTTAGGATAGACAACAGGGTCATCATGTTCAGAGCTGGCAGATAGGCCAGCAAGAGGGTCCTGGCCTTGCTGAGCACCCCTGACCAGTGGCTTTGTGTTCTAGGACACACACAGGCTGCAGTAAGGAGTTCAACCGGCCAGATAAGTTGAAGGCTCATATCCTCTCTCACTCTGGTAAGTGGCTCTCGGACCTGCCAGGAGGGTCTGGTTTAGCATAAGCCGCCAGGGGCAGGTTCCCCACACACATCCCATGGGGCTTATTATCCCTGTCTGGTACATTCCAGCCAACAGGCTTTTGCTCATGTGAGTCACAAGCCAGACCTATGTTAGGGTCCTTGGGGTGCACAGAGGTGAGTCAGACATAGTCCCCCACACTGAGGGGCAGCTGACCTGAGAGAAGATGACTGTAAACCAGAGAGTTTCCAAGTGTGGTAAAGGTATGGATCAGGTGTGGAGGGAGATCAGTTTCTGACTAGCCCAAGATAAAGCCAGGAAAAATCTCTGGTCCCCTCCGCAGAGCTTGGCAGCTAGGATGTAGATCCAGGGGTCTCCACACCACTCCTCAGTTTCTTGGGAGCTTCACAGAGCTTCACCAGAGCAGCCTGGCTGCCTTTCCATGTACTGTTTGGTCTAGAACAGGATTTCTCAACCTTGGCACCGTTGGTTTGGGGGCCAGATAATTTGTTTTCATAGAGGGCTGCTCTGGGCACTATGGGATGTTTAGTAGCATCTCTGGCCTCCAACTAGTAAATGTCAGCAGCATCTCCCGAGACATATTTGTGGTAACCAGAAATATCTCCAGAAGACAGGCCACAAGTCTCCTGGGGGACAAAATCACCCCTGGTTGAGAACCACTGCTTTACAGAAAGGATGGCCAAAGAAAGTTTGAAAACTGTGAGAGTAGATCAGGGACTTGGAGACAGAGGGCCTGGGTTTGAGTTTTGGCGCTGCCACTTGCCTCAGGCAAGTCACTGCCCCTCTCCAAGCCAGGGAGGCGAGGGGCCTATGGCTCAGGCTGAGTGTGAGCTGGAATTGACTCCATGTGTGCATGGAGCCACCGGTGATTTACTCAGTGAGCGACCATTGAGAACCTACCATGTGTGAGGCACTGGGGGAGCTAGGTGGGGAATCAGACAGGCGGAATCCTACCCTGCCCTCCTAGGGAAACTTAGATTTAGCAGCAGAGATCAAAAATGAACAGCAGATAAATAAGTATGTAGCAGCAAAGTATGCTGAGTGCAGAGATGGAGATAAACAGGGTGATGGGGCAGAGAATGGAGAGAGGAGGTGATGTGAAAAGAGCCAGGAGCTGGCTTCCAGGGTGAGGGAGCTGCAGATGCAAAACTTTGAGTCAGGGAAGGGATTGAGGGTGTTTGAGACAAGGAAAGTCAGGAGAGAGGCCTGGAGCTCAGAGTACGAAGCATGGGGAGGAAGGGAATGGTGCTGAGAGGTGAAGGGGTGGTCAGCCTGCACAGGGCTTTGTGGGAAACTTGGGTAAAAAGGCTGTGGAGCAGGGAATATCATGGTCCTTTATGTGTTTTATGAAGATGTCACTAGCTGCCCTGTAGAGAATGGTCTTAGGGGGCCAATGTGAGGCGGGCAGACCGGAGAGGAGAGAGATGATGGACCTGGGGTAGTTAGCCAAGATCCAGGAGCTGAACACACTGTTCCAGGCAGAGGGGAACAGCACGTACAAAGGCTGGGAAGCAGGAACCAGCTTGATGCATTTGAGAAGAGCGGGTGTGTGGCTGGCACTGAGTGTCTGGGAGAAGGTGAGAGATGAGACTGGAGGTAGCAGGGCCCAGGTCACACAGACGCTTGTAGGCAAGCCGAGAGACTGGGTGTTATTCCAAGTGCAGGGTAAAGGGTTTGGGCGCCTCTCACTGACTTCCCCTCCCAACCAGGCATGAAGCTCCACAAGTGCGCCCTGTGCAGCAAGTCCTTCAGCCGCCGCGCCCATCTCGCTGAGCACCAGCGTGCCCACACGGGCAACTACAAGTTCCGCTGTGCTGGCTGCGCCAAGGGCTTTTCCCGCCACAAATACCTCAAGGATCACCGCTGTCGCCTCGGCCCCCAAAAGGATAAGGACCTGCAAGCCCGGCGACCCTCCCGGAGGAGGTCGGCTCCCCGCAGTGGCAGCAGTGGTGGGCACAAGGTGGTGGCCTCCATGCCCGACCCACTGGGGCTGGAGGAGTTGAAGGACACAGGGGCTGGGCCAGTGCCCGAGGCTGTCCCAGGCAAGCCACCCTTCTCGGAGCCAGATGCCGTGCTGTCCATTGTAGTGGGTGGCACAGTGGGCAGCGAACCTGAGCTGGTAGTGCCTGGGCATGCTGAAGGCCTGGGCCCCAACCTGGCACTGGCAGAGCTGCAGGCAGGGGCCGATGGTCCCTGTGCCATGCTTGCTGTGCCTGTCTACATCCAGGCCTCGGAGTGAGGGACCTGTGGTGTCTGCTCCCATGGCCCGGCCTGATGCGCGTCTTTGAGTCTACAGCCTCTGAGGGCATACTAGACATCCTTCCCAGTGGAAGCTAGCTGTCAGCTCAGTGGAAAACCTTTTGGAATGTCACTTATAAACCCTGGCCCATGACCACCCTGCTGTATCCCCTATCCTTCTGGAAAGCTCTGTGGTGTTCTGGGACCTAGGGCAGGGCTGCCTGTGGCTTCCAGGCAGGGGTGATGGCAAGATAGATGGCTGAGCCTGAGTGGCCCAGGGTCTGGCTGGGTCCAGGCTTGCAGTTGGGCTGCCTAACAGAGAAGACAGGGTAGTCCCGCCACCCGCTCCGGGCTGCCTTAGGGGAAGCCTGACATGGTCAGGGCCTGTATTTGCTGTACCTTTTTACATAAGGCTCCTCACAGCATCCCCAGATGAATCTGTGATGTAGGCATTTAGGAGGTACTCGAATGTTGTGGTGAGTGTGCAACTATCAGCCCAATCTGGCTTCAAATCCAAGCGCTGTCACTCACTTGCTGTGTGACCTTGGGTAAGTCAATTTACCTCTCTAAGCCCTGTGTTCCTCATCTGTGCAATGAGGCTTATGACAATACTACCTCATAGGGCTGTCATGAGGATCTGGTCTGATGAAATAAGCAAAGGATTCACATAGTGCCTGGCACTTGAAAAGTGCTCAATAAATGTTTTTATCAAAATGTGTATCCGCATGGCTCAAGCCGTAGCTTCGGCAGTCCCTATGTGGCAGCGTTCACCCCTTCAAAATGTGTGGGGGCTGAGGGCTCCATGGACCCTCATGCAGGACTGTGCTGCCCCAGTAGCCATGGGGAGGTTTTGTGTTCCCAGAATGACTGTTTCAGAATATAGCCCTTGGAAACACGCAGCAGAAGGAGTTTCTGCTCACTTTTGAAAATGCAAGGTCCTGGGCCTCACCCCCAAGCCCTTTGGAATCAGAAACACTGACTAGAGCCAGAGGTCCATCTCGAGCAGGCCTCTGGATGGCCACAGATGCCCCTGCATCCAGCATTCCCTCCCCCATCCGCATCCGTCCAGGGGGAAGCAAACTAGGCTCACTGGGAGGCAGGGAGAGAGAGAAGGGGCCTTGGCTGAGTTTCCTCATTTATTTTCACAACCACCCTTCTGGGCCACACTGCCTCAGTTATAAGAGAGGAAACTAAGGCTCAAGACTGAACAGGGCACAGCATTGGAGAACTGTTGGGCTCAGTTTGATAACTGAGTTTCCTTGAAAGCTGACACATCCCTCTGACATCTGTGCTGGGGCTCTTCGCCACATCCTCAGGAAAGGTAGGATGCAAGGGAGGGACAAATGAGGCAGCAGTGCACAGCAGAGGGGGTGAGGGTCTTAGTGTACCCTGCCCTCATAAAAGCTAGGAGAGGGACTGACAGAGACAGGATGTCTCTTTGGAAGAAGTAACATTTGAGCTGGGCCTTCATACAGAGTGTTTTAACTCATGGGTACTTAGGGGAAGGCAAGGTATGAGCCCTGACTTCGAGTTATGACAGTGCAAGGCCTGTTGTACTCTGGTGCCAGTGAATGGTCCAAGGTGACCAGAGATTTGGACACAGTGGGTAGATCATGATAATCGCTGTTATGTTCAAGTCTCCACATGGACATACTATGGGCACTATACTAAGTCTTTTATTTCACATTACCTCAGCCCCATTAGGTGAGAATTGTTGCTTTTCTTATTTTACAGATGAGGAAGCAGAGGCACAGAAAGGCAAAGTTCTTTGCCCAAGCTCATACAGCTAGTAAGTCACAGAGCTGGGATTCAGGCTGGGGAGGCCTGTCTCCATGTGCTGTTAGCCACTCTGCTCTGTTGAAATATGGGCTGATTATGAATCAGAGATCCTTGGATGCTGGGTTAAGGAATTTGGACTTTATTCTCTACATAATGGATGAGTCACGGGAGGCATTAAACATTTTTAAAACTTGTGACATTAAAGGAAATGTTAAAAACCACATTTTTATCCTAATACAGCTATTTAAATTATATTTCTGCCTCTTCTTGCCAGTGTACACATGAATGCACATTTACCAGAATCATGAGGATTAACATTTATTAGGCACTTATGCGGTGTTTGGCATGTCTTAAACACTTCGAGGTAGGTGATGTTTTTAATCTCATTTTACAGCTGAGATGAGGCAACAGGCTCAGTGAGGTTAAGCAACCCCAAGTCGTGTGGCAGTTGGTGGCGGAACCAAGTCACAGGACATATCAAGGTCAGGTCTGACATTTAATAGATGCAGAGTTGGACTACTGGGGAGGAGGCTAAGGCAATTTTGGGGTTCCTGTAGGTAAACCTCTCCTACGTTGACAGATGGGGATATTGAGGCCCAAGAGGGGAAGACCCTTAGTGAAGGGTCACTCAGGACCCCAGGGTTCCTTACAGAGCCCCAAGGTACTGGATAGAATGTAGTGTAAATGGGCTGTCCCACAGATTTTGGCATCTGGAAGAGCTGGGTTTGAATCTTGGTTCTGCCCCCTCCTGGCTGTGTGCCTGTGGCAAGGCACTTCATCTCTCTGAACCTCCCTGTCCTCATATGTCAAATGGGGAGAATAAATAGTATCTACCCAAAGAAATTGTCACAACTCAGAGAGAGAACTCAGGTAAAGTAAAGATCACAAATTGGCAGCTCGTAGGTTGATTCTAGCCTACAGAGAAACTTGGTTTAGTTTCCAGTGTTTTAAAAAATGAGCCAACATTTAAAAATAATGAAATATAAAACCTACTGCAATGGTAAAAAGTGAGATGCATTCTCTTCGTGTTAAGAACAAGACAGGGATGCCTTCTATCATGACGCCAACATTATTTTAGAGGCCTAGCCAAAGCAATAAGTCAAGAAAAAGAAGTAAATGGTGTAGGGATCAGAAATGGTGAAATAATAGCAAGTATGCTGAAATAATTGCAAGATCAATATGTAAAAATTTACTGTGTTCCTATATCCAGAAACAATTAGAAAATTTAATTAAAATTGGGAGATTTTACCTAAAAACCTGGATTTCTGACTTCTAAATTTAAAATTGGCGTCTTTCCCAGTGGGGCAGCAGTCAGGTACAGCTGCTAGCCAGGCCCCTTCAGCGGGCACGTGCATTCCATATGGCCATAGTTATCCTTCACTGCTGCCTCCCATTGCAGCTGAATGCCAATTTCTACTCACTGTACTTACGTTGATTTGTCTTACAGTAGAGAAGTATTTCTAATTTCCCATGTCCCTCAAAGGTGGGAAAACAAGATGGCTAGAGAGGATCATATGATTTTTCATGGTCTTGGACTACTTTACTCATCCATTTCACTGTCTGGACTTTGTGGGAATATGACTTGGGGATCCCTGTAAGTCCTGCTTCTTTTCCTCCCTTCCCTGTCCAGTCTTCTGTCTGCCTCTGCCTCTCAGCTAGTTGGCCTCAGTTTCTCTACCAATAAATGTGGGGGATTGAGTTGTGGCTAACTTTACTGTCTATTAAGCGCCAAGCCCTGTGTTCCATGCCTTATTTACCCGTCACTGAGTCCTCAGGACACCCCTCAGAAGCAAGCTGTCTTATGCTCAGTTTACAGATGCAGAAACCAAGGCTCAGAGAGGTGTAGTAACCTGCCCAAGGACTCATAGCCAGAATACATGGAGCTGGGCTTCAAACCCAGGATTCCAAAGTCCCTGCCTTGTCTTAGGATCGCTAAAGCCCTCACGAGCTGGGGTTTTATTTGGAACCACTTCTTTGAGGCTCCAACCCCTGTTCATCTCCTTGGCCACCATTACCCTGTCCAGGCTGCCAACCTCTTTCGCATGGGTGACTGTATCAGCCCTCTCTTTGGCCTCCCTGCTTTCCCTCACCATGATCCATTTTCTTGACAGCAGCCCAATGGATCTTTCTAGAACCTGAATCAGATTGTGCCACTTTCTTGTTTAAAATCCTCTAGTGGCTTTTGGTTTCTCCCTGAATGAAATATAAAGTTTTTTTTTCTGTAGATTTCAAGGTTCTACCTGATGCCGCCCTCATCTGCTACCACTCGTCTCTCATTCCAGCCACACCTGCTGTCTCGCTGCTCCTCCATCATATAAGCTGGTTCCTGCCTTAGAGCTTTTGCACTTGCTGTTCCCTCTGTCTACAGCTTTTCCCCCCTGGATCTTCATATGGCTGGCTCTCTCACTCCATTCACCTTGGTCCAAAATTCATTCCCTCTGAGAGGCCCTCCTTGGCCAATCCGTCTACAATAGCTCCCATCCCTCCCCCATCACCATCTAATTCCTTATACTGCTTCATTTAAAAAAATTTTTTTAAAGATTTTATATTAGAGAGGAAGGGAGAAAGAGAGGGAGAAAATATTGATGTGAGAGAGAAACATTCATCAGTTTCTTCTCATAGGCTCCCAGCTGGGGACCTGGCCCGAAACCCAGGCATGTGCCCTGAGGGGGAATGGAAACGGTGACCTCTCTGTGTGGCAGGATGACACTCACACTGAGCCACATAGGTCAGGGCTGCTTCATTTCTATTCATCATCCTTGACATTATGTTAGACATTTCTTTATTGTCTTTTTCCCTATTAAAAACAAAAGGTCCACGAGGACAAGGCCTTTTGTTTGTGCACTGATATTTTTATAGCATCTAGTACTGCCCGGGAATTGCTCGATCAATATTTGTTGAATAAATAATCACTCAACAAGTGACAACAGCACTTTGAGAGAACAAGGCCCACTCTACCCATTCCGTTCTCCAATCCCACAGTGCAGAAGGGTGAGATTTTCCCAGTAAGAGCCTGCCATGTAGGCTGAGAAACCCTGACCCAAAGCCATGGAAGTTAATGTCTGATACAAAGAAAACTTTTAGGAGGGAGCTGAAAATATCTGGGACAAATAACAGAGGCGGCGGCTTGGAAGTCTCAGTTGACAGAGCAAGTATCCTGTGTGGCCCAGGAGAACAGGTTGGGCCAGTTTTATCTCCCCTGGGGAGGAAGGAGTGGAGGTGGCAGTTACAAGTGACCCAAACCTCAAATCTGCCAGCAAGTGACCCTCAGAGATTCTCAAGCACTTGGAGGGTGGTAGTCAGGGATGTTAGCAGATTCTACCTCTGGATTGGGGGTGACCCCCTACTTGCCCAGGGTGCCTGCTTTAATGGTGAGGCACAGAGCCCTGAGGCAGAGGCAGAGACCCAACTTTAGTCTTGAAGGCCCTTTGTAGAGTCAGAATAAACAGGCCCAAAAAGGAAAGGGTCTTATCCAAGATTTCATCATAGCAAGAATGAGTCCAGACCCACTTCTGCCCCCAAGTCACTTCTACCTCAGTCCATTAATTCATTTTACAAATACTTATTGAGCACCTACTAAATGCTAAGTATAGTTCTGGCCCTGATGATACACTGTGAACCCAACAATGATCTGTGGAGATTCCCCGTGGAGAAGCAGAAGATAAACAACAAAGTAAATAAGCAAATTAGATAATATATCAGAAGGTGATGAGTGTTATAGAAAAAGAAAAAATAGAGGACAGTAGAGGTTTTAGAATGTGGGGTGGGGAGCAAGTTGCAGAGTTATATGGGGTGGCCTGGAAAGCCTCACTGAGAAGGAAACAGTTGGCTTTCTAGGGCACAGCGCCTGCTGTGTGGCCTGCATATGCTCTGATGAATGGGTATGGAGCAGGTCCTGTAACCCCCCAGAGGTCAAGTGCAAGGGCCCTCCCAGTGCACAATCTCCCCCCACTCCCCACTTGCCCCTCTTAGGTTCTGCCAGGTCTGTCCTAACCCTATTCTTCAGGGAGGTTATACCTGCTCCCAGGCCCATCACACTTCAGTTATTTACGGGTTTGTGTGTGTGTATCTCTCCATTCATTCTTAGCATATTTTTACAAGGAGTCCTGATACAGCCTCAAAATTCTCAACCCAGCAATCCCAGTGGCCCGTACCAATTGGTGGGGGTTGGTAATTAAGATTAAATCTGAGTGTTCTGCTATCATATCTCCAAGATGTTTTTCTGGGCTCCCAACATTATGACAGAGGCTCCACTGTCATCCTCAGCTTATGCCCCAGCAATATAAGGCTGATGGTGGTAAGGCCTACAGGGTCTGCCAATTTATGTATTCTTTGAGTCATGGCTGAATCCCAGCAAGGTGTTTTGCTGCCTGTATGCCTGGTTGTAGCATGACTTCGATAAAGAGGGGAGAGGGCATATTGCTTAGATGTGGAGGAGTCATTGTACCCATAAGGTGGCTTGATTGAAGTCTCCTTGTTTTTTTTTTTTATTTTCATAAAAACATTGTAATGTCTCAGTTACACAACAAACAAAAGCGTGACTTATGTTCTACCATTTATGCTGCTGTGAATTCTTATATGTCTCTCACATTTGAAAAATTTAATCTATCCTGGAAAGTTGAGTGAAATAAACTCCCCCATCCTCTGAGGATGGCTACCTATATATGCAGGATGAGATTGTGGAAGATTACAAGAAAAACAACATCTGAGGTGTGTTTTTTTCACATGTAGATCATAGCCTGGGGAAGAGACAAGACTCATATGTGAAATAAAAGAGAAAAAGTTCAGTTAAGTTGTCATTTATTTGAAACTCTGTTCCCAAGCAACTTCACATGTTGAGAGGTTCAGGAAAGGATAAAAATGGCTTTTGAGAAGTCATGTTTTTCTACATTGGCAATTGGAAGCAGCGAATTAGAATGGTGGGCTTGGGGAAAGTATTGGCTACTACTCCCAGCCTCACTGCTAATGGATTGTGAAGTGATACTTTTTTTTTAAAGGTTCTATTTATTTATTTTTAGAGAGAGGGCAAGGGAGGGAGAAAGAGAGGGAGAGAAACACTCATGTGTAATTCCCCCAACTGGGGACCTGACCTGCAATCCAGGCATGTGCCCTGACCAGTAATGGAACTAGTGATCTTTCCACTCGCAGGCTGGCGCTCAGTCTACTGAGCCACACCAACCAAGGCTGAAGTGACTCTTGACAGTCAAGAAGAAGGGAAAACAATAAAATGTGGCCCCACATCCAGCTGAGCCTGTGTAATGCAGCGGGAAAAATTCTCAATACTTCTGCTACTTTTGAAAGTTCTGGGTCTCCTCTTGATTTAATTATTGTGCATAATGATGACGCAGAATCTGTAGAAATGTATACATATTTTTGAGCGCTTATGCTAAGTAAGCACTTGACATTCCCTAGCTTACATAAACTTGAGGGTGGTCCTGTTATCTTCTCTAGTATACAGTTTCTGTAAGGGAGGTACACATTATAGGGGTGGCAATTTGCCCGAAAGTATTCAAAATGGGTTTTGAACCTTTGCAGTCTAACTCCAGTTCTGAAGGTTTTGAAGAGCCTATTCGGTGAATTAGAAGTACAAAGTCATTCCGGGTAGAGGGAACAGCAAATGCAAAGACAAGGATAGTAAATTAAGTTAATCACTCAATTTCACAGTCTTGGTTATTCACCTACAAAATAGGTGTATCGTCTGTCATAGGATTGTGAAAATTAAATGTGATAATGTGTACAAAGCACTTTTCACAATGCCGGCATCCTACAATATGCATAATGTTGATTACTGTTTCGTTAAATATTGTTATTTCTCTTTCTATCCTTCCCCTACAGAGCGGCTTCCCAAGGACACTACATTTCCCAGCATGCCATCTCGCCCTTTGACCCTAGACAGGCCAAAAATAGCACCGCCCAGCGCCTCAAGCCGGAAGACTATAGCCTCCCGGCATGCCACGCGCCTCTCTCCACTAGATTTGAGGCACAATCAGCGCGTTGCCTACTGGGAGTTGTAGTAAGCGGCGCGTCTCCCTGACGCCGGCCCGGCCGGGCGTGGGGGCCTGTGGGAGGTGGCGCGGCCGGGCTCAGCTGCTGGGCGAAGGCGGCGGAGAGGCCTACGGCGGCTGGGAGCGGCTGGGCCGGGAGCGGGCGCTGGAGCCGAGCCGAGCCGAAACTGACGGCGCAGGCCGGCGTGGCGAGCAGCAACCATGTCGGTGTTCGGGAAGCTGTTTGGGGCGGGAGGGGGTAAGGCTGGCAAGGGCGGCCCGACCCCCCAGGAGGCCATCCAGCGGCTGCGGGACACGGAGGAGATGCTAAGTAAGAAACAAGAATTCCTGGAGAAGAAGATCGAGCAGGAGCTGACGGCAGCCAAGAAGCACGGCACCAAAAACAAGCGCGGTGAGTCGGCCCGGCCCCCTCATATTCCCCTCAGCGCCGGGGCCCGGACTCCACCTTCATCGAACTCGCACCAGGGTCTGTTCGGATCCGAGAAATCTCCCGTCAGACTCCCTTCCGTGCCTTTCCGGGTATGGAACTTTCCCAGTCTGACTCCCTTCAGTGTCTGCCCGAGCTTGGACTCCTCCACCATCAGACTGTCATTTCAGGCTCTCTGCCCCTCAGGCTTTCCCTACTCTACCAGGCCCCTTCAGACCCTGTTTTCACAACACTCTGCCCTCACTCTGTTCCTTTCTCTTCTGCCTTTTTCTCCTCCCTCTGGACGGCCTTCATCCACATTCCCAGGGATCTCCTCCTTCTTGGATCATTTCTGACCCCCAATCTAACACTTGTTCTTTCCTGGTCCCACCCCTACCCCTCTGTAGAGTCCATGAGCTCCTCTTGGCCTCTTCTCACTCTCTGACTCAGAATTTTCCTTGAGAAGCCTCCTTGACGGAGAGAAAAGGGGGCTGGGGGCGAGGAGACCCGTGGTTCCGGCTCTGTTCACATGCTGAGTGAACTTGAGCAGGTTACTTTTGCTCTTGTCTCATCTCCCCCATCTATCAGCCAGGGTTTGGCCTCCATGAGCCCTAAAGTGCCTTTCAGTTCAGTGATTCACTTCTTGTTGCTTCAGAGCCAGGTCTTATCAGACCTTCACGCAGTGCAAGCCTTCACCCTGTGACTCACTGCTTCCTCATCCCTTTAAAACCATAAATAAGAATTCATTTCCTCCATTGGCTGAGACTCCTCCCCAGTGCCCTCTGCTGTGTTTAAGGGCTGGGATATTGAGTCTTGAGGCACTTTACTTCTTGTTGTATGGCTTTCTGGGTAAGTGCTTTACAGTCAAGTGAGGTGAATGTGAAAATGCTTTAATAACTGTAATTTAGACATATTTGACTTGTTATGGCAACATGAGAGTGAACCATAGATAGTGTGAGACCCTCCTCCTAAGAAAGGCAAAGGTGAGAGGCTTTGAGAAGCCAGCTGTACAATTAAGTTATTTAACTCAGAAGCCTGGCAGTCCCTTAGCCCTGTGACCTTGAAGGTAGTTAATTTCCCTCTCTGAAAGGAAGGTCATGGATTTACAGTGCTCAGCACATAGTAGGGGCTAAGTAGATGTTTTCTTCATTCTAACAGAAGAACAAAATGGCCCATCCTGGGGATGCTTCTTTGTTGATAGCACATCCTCTGGAAATTCCTTCTGTGTGCTTACTGCATGCATTATGTTCATAGGATGAACAAAACACAGCTTCCACCCTAATGTGGTAGGAAGCAGAGCCAGGAAAATAGATGAAGAAAGTATTGTCTAGTTGTGATGTGCTAGAAAAAAGTCTGACGGGGAGTGATGGGGTGGGAAAGGGTGCTGCTTTAGATAGAGTGGTTAGGGAAGTCCTGTTTGAAAAGGTAAGTTTGTTCCTTGGGCAAGAACCAACTCTGTAAAAATCTAGGGGAGGAGCATGCTGGGTGGGGAGAACAGCATGGGAAAAGGCTCAGAGGTTGGCTTTTAAGGAACAGAAGACCTCTGTTTCTGGCATGTAGTGATTGAAGAGGAGAGTGGTATGAAATAAGGGGGGTGGGGAGTGGACCTTGAATTTCCTGGTAAAGAGTTTGGATTTTATTTCAAGTGGATGAAAAGCTGTTGGAGGGTGTTATGCAGGAGGTGCATGTACTAATCATCGATAATAGTTTTAGAAACACCATCTGGTTGCTCTTTGGAAAACAGACCAGTGGAGGGGGTGAGGATGGGAGCGGGGAGACCAGTGAGAAGGCGGCTGTAGTCATCTGTCTGTGGCCTGGACTCCAGTTGTAGGTCTGCAGTGGAGAGCAGGTCATATTTTGCTGTCTCGAGCTTTTTTCTTGGATGACTCTCAATCGGGATCCTCTGATGTTCATAGTAATTAGAGTCATTGTTTCTGCCAGTCTCATTTGGAATACTTTGCTCATTGCAGGGTGGTTGAGAAGGGCATCATTTTACCTCATCTCCCATCAAAGAGCAATTCTCCTGTGATCTTTTGGTCTGGAGCTAGTTTAGTTTCTACAGTTTCAGAGGGGATTGAATTTGGTTTTCAAGAGGCTTGGAGAGAGGCTTCCAATAGACCATGGAGGACCAATCTCAGTTGTAATAACTTTGCTGAAAGCAGTCTGTCTTCTTGAGTTTGCCTGAGAGGACAGGAGCTACTGCCTTTCTTTTTTGTGTCCTCTGGGGGCAAGGTCTTACCTGCTTACTGGGATAGTGCTGAGGTGTTGTCACTACCTTATACCACTTGTTTAAGCACTTACTTGATACTGTGCTGCAACCTAGAGAATCAGAGATGAAAATACACTGTGCCTGCCCTCCAGGGACTCAGGATTGAAAGTGTGTAGTTTTTTTTTTGTTTTATTTTGTTTTGTTTTTTAGTTTGAGTGTGTGTGGGGGGGGGGGGCGGGGAGAGGAGGAGGGGAAAGGGAGGGGAGAGGAAGGGGAGAAGGAAGGAAACATACCAGGTAGTGCTGAAACAAGAGTGTGTACTTGGGGCCAAGGCTAAAGAGGAGAAGGTTCCTATCTGGAGGGCAAGGGCAAAAAAGGCTTTGCAGAAGATGAAAGGTGGATCAGCAGAGAGTTTGGGTAGCTGTGAGAGTGTGGCAGGACAGCAGATAGCTAACACGGGAGTGGCCTGTAGCCTTTAGACCTTGACCTGGAGATGGTGAGGAGCCATTGGCTGTTTTACAGCAGAAGAGACAGATTAGCTCGGATATTTGAAACAACACTCCAGCAGCAGCATAAAGGAAGAAGTAGCCAGCTAGGAAGGGATTGGAGGCAGGGATCCAGTAACAGTTAAGGGTAGAATCTCACAGATAGGATTGGAGCCACAGTTTTGTCACTAGCTGTGTGCATCTTGGGCAAGTTACTCAGCACCTCAGATTCCTCTTCTATAAAAAGGGTACTAGTATCTACCTTATTGTATTAAATTATGTTATGCACGCGAAGCTTTTAGTACAATGTCTTCCATATGGTAAGTGATCAATAAATGCTTGCCATTATCATTATTACAAGGAGACTTGTAATTAGTCAGGTAGGAACAAGTGCTTAGTATAGAAGCGTGGAAAACTAGATGAGAAGCAATAATGTCAGAGTTTTCTGAAGGAGAATCAGAAGAGACTGGGTGGTGGATTAGAACTGTGTACAGGATGAAGGAGAAGGAATTGAGGACAATTCCCAAGTTTACAGCTTGGACAGTGGTTGTAGGGCGATGCCGTTAACCAAGCTAGAGAACACAGAGGAGGAGCAGTACTTCATAATGGTATAGTTTTTTGAAGTTTGTAAAAGTCCTTTTGTCATGGGAGTCTCACAGTGTCCGTGGATACTGTGAGTTCCATGAAGCAGGATGTGATACTCATGTTCCTCACTATGTCTCCAGCACCTAGCAGAGTGCCTGGCATGTGGTTAATGCTTAGTAAATATTTATTAAATGAATGAAAATGTGTATGTTCTGTTGTTATTCCCATTGTATAGAGAGGAAAATGAGGCTCGAGAGAGCATGTAATGACTCAGAGACCAGTTTTTCTGGTGGCTGTGGGCACCTGGCGTTCTGTTTACTCCCTTATGGCTAAAGGTATCATCATGACCTTTGTTATTGCTCAGCTCATTAAACTGGCACCTGTGCAAGGTGAGGTGCTCAGTGGGAGAAAAAGAAGTGAAATAGGATCAGGCCCTGCTCTGTGGACTGTATAGCCAAATGTGGATGCTATCTTTGTGGCATACACATTGGAAAGACAATACATTGCCCTTTGAAACAAACCTGTGAAGGTCAAGGACATTATTTGCAGTGTGCAGGTGTATTCCAGGCAGTAGTTTCAGTTAGGAGATTAGAGCAAAATTTGGGTTGCATATTTTTTCCAAATTGCTTTTCCTTTCCCTTAGTCATTCATTCATTCATTCTTAAACATGTGGTAGGCTCTTAAACTGTGTCCTGGGCTGCACACTCAGTGCTAGGAATGCGGAGACACCAGACATGGTCCCTGCCATCCAGGAAACTTAAATATCATTACTTTCCTTTTTTATAAAGTAGAAATTATATTCATCTCACGTGACTATATGGTGAGGATTAGCTAAAATAGCGTATGAAAGAGTGTGGCACAATGTGAATATTGAGTAAGTATAGTTTTCTGATGAAGTTATTGTTGGTCAGACTTCTTTGGTTTGATTGTCAAAATGGAAAAGTTTTTTCGCTGAGAACTAGATATAAACCAGGATTGCAGGCTAGGTGAAATGACAAAATCACCCAGACTCAGGCCTTTTTTTGGTACCTATCTAAAGAGTGTCCTGTTGGTTTTCTTCCTAAGAAGGATGATCAGATATCAGAGATTCTTTTCTTCTTAAGGCATTGTAACTATGAAATATCTACCCTAGGTGGTTCAGATTTCCCTTTTGCCTTGTTTTAATAAAAATGAAAACAGTTTGTACAGAGGATAATACTTTAGTTTAACAAGAGAATTGTGTGAGATTGGGAAATGGAGACTGGGTATCTCAAATACCCCACACTGGTAAATTTCTTTGGATTTATGGATGTAAATCAGTTCATTTACAGGTTAATTTAGGTTCAGCTGAAAATGTCTGATCGATGCAGAGAGGCCAGGAGCTCAGGGGAAATATGTCTTCATTAAGTCCTGCTCATTGCTGGAGCCAGGGTGACTCTCTCATGTTTAATAAAGTTGCTGTAAAACACTGGCATGTGGGAAGACATCCTAATAAGTTAAATTTATAGTGAACGTGGCTTTTTGGTTCTCTGGAATCAAAGTATCAGGTTGAAAATCACAGCATCTTAATGGTACATGTGCCAGCAGGATCTCCTCTTCCAGAGGCCCAGGGATGGAAAACCTGAACCCCCGCCCCCAGCCGCCGCCCCCCCCCCCCAGCCCCACCAAGGAACTGAGCAGTGGGAATTTCCCTTGGTGACACTTAGATTGCTTGTTTGAAGAAATGGTTGGCTAGGTTGGGTTTGGTTTACTTCTTAAGACAGATGGAATGCCAGAGAGGCCTTATGTGTTGGCTGTCCAAACATGCTGGCGCCTTTAATTCAAATGACAATTTTTTTTTGCCCCATTTGGCAGGGAGATTAAATATTTTTAAGTGCCTGCCAGTAGGTTTATAATGTGATTTGAAATTCAGTATAGATTTTCTTTGTAAGTTTAGCTGAATGTGAGAACCTTTGAGCTTGACTGCTTTGCTCAGGGAAATCTTGAGTTGTCCTGAGTTGGGTTTGGGTGTGGAGAAGGAGGCCTGTGAAGATGTGTGTGAGTGTACATCTCTGAGGCTTAGCCAGGAGCTGCTTTGTTTACAGTGGTCCAGAGCCCTGAAATGGAGCCAGGGAGGATTGGGAGGAGGGGTGGGGCTCTTGGGGCTTTGAGGAGTTCCTTTGGGTAGGAAAGGTTTGTGAAAACGTGGTCCTTTTGCCCAGGATTATTTTGTGCTATGCCACGGTGTTTTAAAAAGTAAGACAGAGGATATTCAAAAACAACAACTTTAGATTGGTCATTTTGTGGGTGGATGACTATATTTAGAAGGAAAGTTTAAGCATAGTAGCAGGAAGCAACTACAGACCTAGCTGGATATAGTACTACCTTGTCTTAAAGGTGTTTGTCTCAAGCCAGCAGATGGTAATTATTGAGTTACTTCTAGGAGGGAGGCAGCATGATGCATGGTGTAGGCAAAGATTTCTAAATTTGAATACCAGCTTAACCACTCACCAGCAGTACCTTGGCAGTTATCCACTTTGAGTTTCAATTTTTCCATCTATAAAAATGGAATAATAATAATTCTTAGGGTTCTTGTGAGGATATGGAATAAGCTGATATATGTAAAGTGCCTAGCGGAGTGCCTGGCTCGTAGGAGGGACATAAATGTTTCCTTGGCTTCCCAGGTATAGTCGTAGGTGCAGTGAGGGATATAAAGATGGCTGACACTCGCTTCTTCCTATAAGACCTCACAATTCAGTGAGGAACACACACACGTACAAGCAACTTATAAAAGACAAATTGTGATGAGTGTGCAAATGAAGCGCCAGAGGAAAATGCAGCAGGAAGAGATTAATTCATCTCTGAGGATTGGCAGGTTCATCTCACCCATCCACCCATCCAAGGCCCAAATTCTCTTTGCAGTATTCCTGCCAAGCGATTAGCCTCTGATTGAACCTCTCTGCTGATGGGATTTATATTAGGTGCTCTATCCTTCCACTCTATAGCATAGCATGTCTTTGGGCAGCTGTGACTATAAAATCATTTTTTTGGAACTGAGATCTGTCTTCCTGTAGTGCCTACCTCCAGTACAGATTGGGGTGGTAGCTCCATGGGGAAGCAGCTTGGGGTGGTAGAGAGAAGGTGGCATCTAGAGGTAGAAGGCATGGGGGCAAATCTGAGCTCTGACAAAGTGAACTGTGTTTCTTCTGTTGGAAGAAGAGATTGCTCATTCTGCCTCTTAGGGCCTCAGAACAGGTCTCATATTCCTTTGACAAGACAGATGGAAGGAGACAGTGCTCATGTCTCAAGCCTGCACGTCCCTAGAACAGGTCTTCCCTTGTCTGTTGACTGTTCTGTTGCCTGGTGTTTCTGTTCTGTTCTTACTGCCCTGCCCTGGATGCTCTCCTGCTCATCAGTGTTGCTCTTAAGATGTGGAATGGGCAGAGTGGAATATGCTTAATATTCCAGTCACGGTCTGAGCAGCACAGCCCAGAACATGCAGGACTGGCCGTTTGTTTAGGGTTTAATTTGGTTCTGCATGCTATATGGCGCTGGTAATTCCCATATCACTGAGATAGGTTTTTTGTTTGTTTGTTTGTTTTTGTTTTGTTTTTGAAAAGCAGTTACTTTGCTGTGGCCTTTCATTAGTAAAGCAGTGAGCATCTAGCATCCTCTAAAGTTTGTTTGGTTCTTCTTTAAGAGCCTTAGCTGAAAGATTGAAGGATTTAAGTTCTTAACAAGAGCATCTGGCTTGATTCTCCCATAGCTGATATTTCTAGCTCTATCCTCCCTCTTCCTTACAGAGCAAAGCTGGCCGGAAGGCTTTTTTGAGGGATTCATGAAAGCTATATATCTCTGTGATTATAGCTGTTTAGTTCAAAAGGTTAGTGGTATGGTATGGTAGAAAAGGCCCTGGGTTTGGGATCAGAAGACCTAAGTTTACATTTCACTTCTCCCACTTATTACTTTTGGGATCTGGGGCAAGTCTCATATTTCTGAGCATCAGCTGCTTCAGCTGCAAAAACAGGATACTATGTAACTTTGCTACTTAAAGTGTGGTCTTTGGGGAGTTGTTAGAAATGCAGACTGTTGAGCCTCACCCAGATCTTCTGAAGCAGAACCTGCATTTTCATGAGATCCTCAGGTCATTTTTATGTACATTAAAGCTTGAGAAACACCTCTTTATAGTTATTATGGGGATTAAATGAGAATTTTGGGCATTTTTCATATGTCCAGGCCAGTATTCATTCTTGGACACTCAGGGATGCTGTCTCTCTGGTCCATTTGCTCACTCTTTTTTCTGCTCAAAGATTAAACTCTTCTCCAGCTCACCCTGTCCCCAAGTACCTTCAGTTACCTCCAAATCTGATGGGACCTCAGGACATGAATGGGTTAGTAGAAGGTCATCTTCCCTTCTTTGAAAAAGAACCTGAAGCACATGTCCTGCTGATAGGGTAACAGCCTTTTCATGAAAGAGAATGACCCCAGTTTAAGTTAGAGGAAAATCTCGTCCTCAGGAAGCACCACTGTCTGACTGGAGGGACCAGTTAGTAAAGGAAGAATATCCACCCGGTGAGGCTCGTGTAGAGTGCCATGAGAGCCACAGGTGAAGAGGAATTCATGCCACTGGGGTTGGAGGGTTGGGGGCTAGGAAATGTTTTGTTAAAGTTATCTTTTTTTTATTTTTACCATGAAGACTTTTTGATGAGTTCTGATTTCCTTATTCAGTGGCTTTATGACTGTTGCCTATTCTGTTTATAACGACATTGATACTGTTCTGATCCGCCGACTTTCTACATCAAGAGGGACGGGCGTTCTGCTGAGTGCCTGTGCTGTGTTAGGAGCCATCTGAGATGCCATGTGGATTTCTAGGCAGTGAAAACGACACAGCCTGGCCCAGTGGACCCTACAGCTGAACAGATCTGTGGCTCTCTCAGAGAAAGAAGTGATCACAACTACACAGCCCACACGTTTTCTTACTGGGGCCTTACAGTCATCAAAGTGCTTCTTCCAGGAGCTTAGGGAGAAAGTAAAACTAGCAAATACAAGTAGCTCTCAGAGGGGGTAGCGCAAGTTAGGTGGGAAGATAAAGCAGGACATTGCATCATCACACTTGCCCTGTTCGATTCTATAAGATGACATTTTTTTCCTGGATTTTGGGGTGACAGTGAATTTTTGAGCAGGGATTCTTAATTGGGTTAAACCCAGCAAAGACCATTATCTTCTTTTCAGTCTTGAAAAGAGCCAAAAATCAAACAGCTCCTCCCCCCTCAAAAAACAAAAAACACACAACACAGGCATCAAGCACCAGGTTGCTCAGGAGGCTTGGCCTGGGGCTTGGCACAGACGGAGGGGGAAATTTCCTCCCATTGAACACTCAAGGCAGTGGAGTTTGCTCAGGGCTAGGAGGCTCTGAGTCCAAAGCATGCCCAAGTGGGAGTCCCTGCCTTACAATCTGCTCTCTGGAGGTTCATACTCTTGGTGGAGGGATAAACCTAGGATGGGAGTAATTAAAGTCCAAAATTGGCTGTAAGTGCCACCTACAGGAGCACCCTAAATGGAGCTTGGTGGAGATTTGAAGATGGGAGCAGTTGCCACACTTCAGGGTTGAGGGTGACAATATGATCTTTCCTGTTAGTTTTTAAAGGAGTAGGCAACTATGCAGTGGGGTGGGGGATGAGTGTAAATGCTCATGTTGTTTATATGACATCACCTCAGATCTAGAGTTACAACTGGAAGTTGCAGAAGAATGTTTGCTTTCATCTAGCTGTGTTGTGTAAAGAGTAGTATATTTGAGAAAAGGAAACTAGGAGTTTTGAGACATATTTGGATATTGAGCACTGTTTAGGGACTCTGATGCAATCTTCAATTTTTTTGGCCTTAGTGCTGCATAAACAGCCATTTGCATTTCATTTCAGATGGCCCATTTTTTTTCAAAGTTTTATTTATTTATTTTTTAGAGAGAGGGAAAGGAAGGGAGAAAGAGAGGGAGAGAAACAACAGTGTATGGTTGCCTCTCATGTGGCCCCCTACTGGGGACCTGGCCCACAACCCAGGCATGTGCCCTGACTGGGAATCAAACTGGCGACCCTTTGTTTCTCAGCTTGAGCTCAGTCCTCTGAGCTACACCAGCCAGGGCATCAGGTGGCCCATTTTTAGTGAAGGAAGCTGGAAACTTGCTTCATTCATGAGTCGATGGATATTAACTTGAGCTGTGTGCTAGGTACTGTCCTAGTTTACAGGGTAATTGCAGATGAAGATATGTCATTGCCTTTGACACACTCACAATCTAACTAGAGTGACAGACAAGAAAACAGGTATAATCAGGATATAGTGTGATCTGTTCTAGAAGCATATTCAGAGTTCAGAGTATAGGATAAACAGTAGAGTGGGTGCATGTGTGTATTGCTTGAATCTGTTTTATTAAATACTTATTTTGGAGAGTACTAGAATATTAGAGCAGAAGGGAACTCAAAATGTATGAGTGCTTGAAACTGAATTAATAGGAAAAGTTTTTGAGAAAGAAAAACCAGGAACTTGGAAACACATGTAGCACTTTTTATTTTTTTTAATTCATGCCTGAGGATATACTTAGTGATGGGGGGGCTGAGAGAGAGGAAACATTGATTGCTCCCCATATGCACCCTGACCAGGAATTGGACCCTTTTGTCTATGGAATGAAGTTCCAACCGAGCCATACCAGCCAGGGCCAGGGCACAGTACTTTTAAAAAGTACTTTATTTGAATCAGAAGCACCTTTGGGAGGACATAAGAATGAATAAATGTTTGGCTTAGGTTAGTTATAAAATAATTAGCTTTGGAATACTAAGTTTAAAGCACAGCTAATTCTGCCATGGCTGGTGTGGCTCAGTGGATTGAGTGCTGGCCTGTGAGCAAAGGGTCCCTGATCGATTCGCAGTCGAGGCAAGTGCCTGTGTTGCTGGCCAGGTCCCTAGTTGGGGGTGTCTGGCACAGAAACACCTGTTTCTCTCCTTCTCTGTCTCCCTCCCTTCCTGTCTCTCTAAAAAAATAAATAAAATCTTAAAAAATAATATTCTGATAATTGGTACAAATTTGCTTTACAACTGTCTGCTTCTGGCAAAAGGAAGTAGGAACTAATAAACCTGAAAAGTGGATTCTTTACTATCTGCATATGCAAGAACTGTAAATTCCTTGTTTGTAATCTTTATAAAACCTGATAGTGGTAAAAGCAAAAATGAGACTCGTACATGTGTGTAGTCTGGCTGCTGTTCTATGCAGAGGTTTGAAGAGAGAGGTTGCTACTCAGACGAGGCCACCTGAAAGACTCCATATTATGGTGAGGAGTTTGACCAACTCAGTGTCCACAGAATTCATTAGACTTGGAAACGTTGACTGACAAAGGAAACGTTTAAATCCCAAGTGATTGCTAGTTTCTTAATTCTCCATCAGGTGGATTGGTTGCTTTCATCTCTCCAAAGCACTTTCTCCCTTTAGAGTCTTGCATACTGGGCAGTAAGTAGGTAGCTGTGGATTGCTTAGCAAGTCTGGAGTAGAGCTAGTTGTTGAGTTGCAGTGGACTCTGCTGGCCTTCCGGCCATGTGCAAGGAAGGATGTCAGCTTGACATTCAGCGTTTGCTCTTGGCAGACAGGGCTGTATGGCTGGTGGCTGCAGACAGCCCTTCTCATACTTAGATTTAGAGGTAATTTCAGAGGTATAAAGGACAGAGCAGTGTAGGAACGAACACCTTTTCTTAAGTTATTTTCATCATTATAAAATATATTTCAAAGTTAAAAAAATTCTTTTTCAGGAAGAAAATCTTCAGAAAATGAAAGCATTCTCCCATCTTTGGTAAATGCCATGCACTTTACAAACTTGATCATGTTTGATCTTTTCACCAACCCCATGCATGAAGTGGTGTTACACCCGCCCCCCCCACCCCCCCTTCAGAGATGAGAAAGCCAAGGTTCGGATTACAAGAGCCACAGGGCTGACCCAGGAGCCTTGGGCCTTCTGAGTTGGGCTGCACCACAGCGGGTTCTGGTATCTTTGGTTTTCTCATAGGGCCAGGTCTCTAGAGCCTTTAGTACTTATAACATATCAATGGACAAAATCCTGTCGCTGTAAATAAATTTTTATAATATTCCCTCCACAGTGTGAACACCTGTTATTCTGCAGGGAAATATTTCTCGTTAGTAAAGGGTTTTATGGCTTCCAGAGCACTTTCACAAATGTGATCTTATTTTGAAACTCAGAGTCCTTATAAGGTAGGTAGGGCAGGGTGTGATTTTAACCCCATTTTGCAAGGGAGAAAACTAAGGCTCACGGCAGTTAAGTGGTTTTCCTGGGGACTGTGCCGATGCTAGAACTCTTCTTTAGGCTGCAAGTCTCATGCTTTTCTGCACTATTCTGCCTCCCTCTTATTAATGCCCAGTCTCAGATTCCCTTGCCAGCTTCAGCAAGGCTATGTGTCAATAATGGGTGTAGGCCAGGTTTAGGAGGACAAGGTTGAGAGTCCTTAGAGTGACTGGCTCATTTTATACACAGTGGGACTAGTGCCAGAAAGAAGGCAAAGTGGAGAGAGACTGTTCATATGTGTCCAGAATGGCTTGAGAACCTTTATTCACTGTATTCATTTATTCAGTCTGCTACGACATTAGCATGGTGTATTTCCCAGTGTGGCTTTCATTTCTTTTACCACAATAAACTGGTTTTCTCAGTGGCCTCTAGAGCAGTGTTTCTCAACCTTGGCACTGTTGACATTTTGGACTGGATAATTTTTTGTTGTGGGGGCTGTCCTGTACATTGCAGGATATTTAGCAGTATCCTTGGCCTCTGCTCACTAGATGTCCAAGCACCCCGTTGATCACCAAAAATGTCTCCAAACACTGCTGATTGTCCTCTGGGGAACAAGAGCTCCAGGGGTTGAGAACCGCCGTTCCAGGGCTGGTGAAGACCTGCAGGAGCAGCAGTGCAGCTTCAGAGGCTGGCCTAAGAGTGCAGGGTCTTAAAGAGCAGAGCTGGGAGGATCCAGGAGAGTACTTTTAATCCTACCCTTCTGTTCTGCTGAGCAGACTGAAGTCTAGAGCTATCTCAGGGCCTCCTGGCTCTACTTTCTGGGAGTGTGGCTAAGACTCAGACCCAGATCTGAATTTCTCCCAGCCAGGACTCTTTCATCAACCCACAGGTCCTCAGTCTTTTCCAGGTTGAAGAATCCTTTTCTAATTCCAAAAAATATCAGGGATGGCCATGTGATAATATTGGTACTTTTAGTACCCATTGAGAAAATAATTCCTTTCAACCAGTATTTATTTAATACCCACTATTTGTGTCTCTGTCCTAGGACTGCCTGGCATGAATGGTGGTGGTAGGTGGTCACATGGTAGTTGTTTTTATTATTGTGTGGTAAATACAGTCGTCATATGGTGCATAGGCAGTGTGCTGGGCGGCCACATTGACAGAGTGGTGAAGTGATAACTGTGAACCCAGTGGGCTCATAGTTCCTAGGTTGGGAACCAGTTGATACACTTATACCATGAGATTTTAGAGAACAGCAGGCCAGAAAACTCTGGGCTTTTCTTGAAACCATGAACTGTCCACACTCAAGATGGAATCTCCACACTCTGTGGAAATAAAAAGCCAATAGGGTACCTGAAGTCCTCAGTGTAGCTCTCTTCAACAGCTGTACGCTAGGGAATTTGTGATAAAAGAAGAGGCATTTGGCTGGAAACAAGTTTTAAGTTCCTAGCATTAGTTGGTAAATGGTGCATGGGTCTAAGGGGAGTTTGAAATAACAGCCTTGAACTTGAGAATCTGTGTTTCCAGAACTTCTCAGCCTCTCTGACAGACAGGTACTATTACTGTTATTTCAGAGGGAAGAGGCAGAGAGGCCAAGCCACACAAATTGTCTCTGAAAGAGAGCCAGCTACTCCCAGGTTTAGGAGCTGGGCCTCCGGTTGGCATTCAAGGATGGGGCTGTTTCAGATGATGGTGGAAAAAGGAAAAAGATTCCTATATTAAGTTCCACTCAATTCAGCCAACATTTGAGCGCCCACTGTGGCAGATTTCATGTGAAGGGACTGAATGAGACATAGATGATGGGGCACAGATGAGCAGGACTGGGGACAGAGGAAGAGCTGGGCCGTTCCAGGCAGGGGGATTATAGGAGCCAAGACTAGCACATACTGTGTGTGCGGGGAAGGGGTGAGGCGATGCAGGTACAGGTGATACAGGTACCTGGTGGCTCAGGTGCAGTGAGAGTTGAAAAGTAGGCTGCCACTTCTCCGAGGATGGCCCTGGATGCCAAGCTGAGGAATCTGTGTTAGGTTGAATTTACTGAGGCGCAAACTGAACGGACACTTCCTGTCTCTAGAGAGGAGTTTGCTGGAGACCAGTGGCCATCTTCCTGCAGCACCTGGTGAAGCTTGCCTTTAGTAGGCTTTCTGCCCACTACTGCTGAGGGAATGAGGTGGGTAGAGGGGCTGTTCCCTTATAAGAGGGGACCTATGGGGTCACCACCCTTTTTCTAGTTATTTCCTGGTTCCCCTTCTGCTTTAGTTGAAGCCTGAAGCCCAGCATATCCTGGGCAACTGGTTGGAGACAGAATAGAACTTTTCTCCACTTGAGAGCATCTCAGGTTATATGCTGAAGGTAAGCAGGCATATCTAACCTATTTAAATTAGCTTGACTCAGCCTCATTTATTAATCAGGTCCTTGGCTGCCTCATATTGAACATTTATCCCCAGCTCCTGGCTGGCTCACTCAATTAGTTGTGATCTTTGAGATTATATAATCTTCCTTTCATGTTTATCTTTGATCTGAGAGAGAGCGCTAGTTAATTCCCTTGGCCGAGGATGAGGACCTGTGTTTCTGAGGCCATACATTAAGTTCAGCCCCAAGTCTCTGCTTGCTGTCTTAAATCAGAAACATCTGCAAGTTAACCCTGCACCTCCCCGCCCCCCCCTTTCCTGAGCTCCCAGTTTCCTGTTAGCTTTCCTACTGTCTGGGTGCTCCCCCCGCAATCACCCAGGATGGTCACGCAGAGCTCTAGGACTTAGAGACACTGTACCCTGGTTCTAGCTCTGACTCTGTCAGCTGGTATCTTTGGGCAAATGTCTTCCCAACTCTGGGCCTTTGTTTTCTTGACAGTAAAATGAAAAGGATGGATTAAATGAATGCCAAGATTCGTTTCTGCTCCAATATTCTCTGAATCAACAAGTGCTCACTGTACAGTAACCCTCCAAAAACAAGCTGTTGCTCCAAGCAGTTTTGCTGCATAAAAAGATGGAGCAGCTCAGCATTCATTTTGTCTGTTAACAGCATGGGTACATCCCTGCTCTTCATAGAAGCTGAGAGCAGCCACAGACTGTTTTGTAGAAGGTGCTGGACATTTTTCCATTTTGATTCCCTAGTTCAGAGGCCAGAGCTGGTAATGGTTTTAGCTGTTCCCCAGCGAGCGCCTTTGTCCAGGCAAGCAACACAGGTGCTAGAGGGCATCTGTCTTCCTGTCTGAGCCTCCAGCCTGCCTCTGACTTGACTGCTAGACTTTTGGCAAATTAGAGCCACAGATTTCTGCTGGGGCCGAGCAGGCTCAAGCTCTGTTGGACAAAACCCCAGTACTGACCAGTTAAGCATACTGGGGGTGCTTCCTTGTGGCAGAGCTTGACTTCCTCACCGACCCACCTTTGGGCCACAGGATGCTGGTGATTTGCCTCCTGTGTGAGGGGAGTGGAGAAAGGAACCAAGTGCTATGGGCTGGTCTGACTTGAGTCCTTTTAATTAAATCTGCTCCTTAGCATGGCAACTGAAGATGATGCTGGGAGTCTTGGGGAGGGCAGCCGGCCTCTCTGGAAAGGCCTTTTGTGCATAGTGTAAATCCTGGTGCCACCATGAGCAGCTGAGCCTCTCAGGAATAGGGAAGCCATTTACCCACCTGGTTCTAAATTACGGTCTTTAAAACCTCAAGTCCCTTCTAGTGCTCATTAAAACAGTTCTCTCACTTTTATTAACTTTCACAGTACATTCCTATCTCCTAAGCAGCTCTGGAAAAATCACACAACTGGAGAGCTCATCTTGCCCGTGCAGGGGAAAATCCCAGGCCCAGAGAGAATAGGTGACCTGTTAAAAATGACACAACTCGTGAAGGCAAACCTGGGACTAGACCCGTCATTCCTACCTCCTCATTCCAGGGAGTTCTGCTGCCTCATTGCTTCTCTGTAGACACTGTGGTGGCATGTTCCCTTCCAGTCCTGCCAGAATGGTTTCCAAAATAAAATTTAAAGTTACCATGCAGAAAACCAGCTGACAGGAGAGATGAAGCAAATGGTTGCTATTTTAGGGGGTTGTTTTCTTTTGAGTCAGAACTGGCTATTGGTGGTTTGGCGGACTGGCTCAGCCTGGGCGGAGGATCATAAACTCCAAGGTCTTGTTGTCGCTACATTCCTGACTTTGCTACCAGACTGTCTTTTCCTGCACCCCAGGGGCCTCCCATGCAAGGGTTCAGAATAATTCCCACTTTTAACCCCTTTTTTTGGACTCTGGGGAGGACTGGGGAGTCTATAGAGAGACCTGGGAAAGAGTTGGTCTATAAATATTGGTGCTGCTTGATTTTTTTTATTGAGGTGTAACTTATTTATAGTAAAGCAGACAAATCTTTTTTTTTAAGAGCTAATTTATTTATTTAGTTTTAGAGAGGGGGGAAAGGAAGGAGAAAGAGATGGAGAGAAACATCAATGTGTGGTTGCCTCTCATGTGCCCCCCACTGGGGACCTGGCCTGCAACCCAGGCATGTGCCCTGACTGGGAATCGAATTGGCCACCCTTTGGTTCACAGGCCTAAAGCAGACAAATTTTAAGTGTACAGCTCACTCAATTTTTACAAATGTGTATACCTACATAGCCACCGCCCAGATTAGGACATAGACCATTTTCAGCACTTCAGCAGTCTTGATGAATTTTTTAGTTAAGTAGCTCAGGACGTGAGAAGAGAGCAGTTTTGTTTACTATTGCCTCTTTAAGAACCTCAGAGGCCATTATATTATCCTTCTGTTACTCATTCAACATATGTTTCCAAAACACCTAGCAGTGCCGGGCTCTGTGCTGGGAGTAACTGGGAGTACAGAAACTCATCGTTGTTGGCCTCTGTGTCAGTCTCATGGCCCATCGTGGATTATAACACGTCCAAGGGAGACCAGGGGAAGGCCCGTGAGAGGCAGCTTGGAGGAGGGAGGCTGCCTCTTGCAGGGAGAAGGGAGGGTGTATATTTGTATAGACACAGAATTTTCCCCAGTCCTTTCATGGCCTATAAATATAGGAAATGAGCAAGATTATGGATTTTCAGTCCCTTCTCAGCCAGTTCTTTGCATTCTCGGACCATGTTGGGTACTTGGGGAGGTGCAAACCCAGCTGAAAATCCACATCTGTAGTATTTGCTGTCTTGCCTTCTCTTTTGGGAAGTAGGAGAGAACACAGGTGGTATGGAGGAAAGCCAGAACCAAGAGGTGCTTTCATAAGCCGCCCAAGACCACATCAGTCTACTGAGTTAATTTTGGCCTGAATTTCTCTACCCCCTTTGATCCAATAGTTTAGAACATAATTTTCTGTATCTTTAGTGAAAACAGATCCAAGAAGGAGTTTTCTGATGTTTTTCATGTATGAGAAACAAGTTTTTGTTTTATTTTGTTTTGTTTTGTTTTAATTGCTAATAAAGGCATATGGCTCTGTGGTTCGTAGGAGGGGGGAAAGCCATGCCCAAAGTAGATGCAGAATCATCCCTTTCTTTAACGATATAGTCTCCGAGGTAGTAAAGATCAGCACCTGAGATGGTCAGCATGAAGACACGTTATGACATCTGGACATTACAGAGCTATATCTTGGTACATGTGTTGAGAGTAGATAAGAAAGAAAGAAGGGTGGATGGCTCAGCCTAGCTGACCTTATTCAGGTTCTGATGAGTTCCTCCTGTGTCTTGGAAACATAAGAGACTTTGATCATCTGCATCCGTTCCTATTGGGGGAAAGCCTCAGAAGTCTAAATTCAAAATTGATTCTAAAGAACTGACATGTAGCCTTACTCAAATTTGTAAGAGCTTTAATAGGAGAAACTTACATGAGCAAAGCAGCTGCTTCCCATGGTATCCTGGCTGGGAAAAAAATCCCCACTCCTTCCAGGACAGGGGGTTAATGGTGAATGGTCACATAGACCACCAGAAAGAACAATGCATTTCCAAGTTAACAGATAGCATCAGGCAGTTATCCACACTCTATACATTCATTAACCTCCTTCCTGGGGGCCCGATGTTTATCTTTGGGTGGCATTCTGACTTTCTGGGTAGTCAGCCAAACCTGAGGCTACAGAGAGTTAAACAGTCACAGAGGTTAAAGAGAGTTCAACGCTTTTACTGATGGAGCCATATTGCGCCTCCGACTTCCCTTACAAATTCCCCACTCTCATTTCACAGATAAGGAAACTAAGACTTTGATTTGACCAGAGAGCTGGAACCAGACCTGGGTCTCATGTCTTATGGGGTACAGAGATGGTCTGGAGGAGTGCTCAGCAGGGTTTAGAAGGAAGCTTGGCTAGGAGAGGGTGGTGGGGAGTCCAAAGGCAGAGGGTGAGTGGAGTGGCAGGGAGCATTGGTTGGTTTCCCTCCACATTTGGAGCCAGGAAAACCAAGGTACCAATGGAAGCGAGAGTCAGGAGACAGGAATGACTCTGAGCCTGCCTGTCAGTTATCTGTGGGGGGGCCTTGGCATACTGAGGCCAGGATAAAGGATTTTAATTGGCTGGAGAATTTTCAGCATTTATCCTTCGCATCTTTTGTTTTTTAATTGACTACATGGGACCCCAGAGGCCTTGGTAGGAAGCCTGCTTTCCGACTTCCTATCTTTACATTCTTTTCTAAACAATCAGTTTATAATCTAGTACTGTTGTATATTGTTCAAGGGAATAGAAATTATTCCTGCCCAGTATTTTGGTTTCCGGTTATTCTGTGCAGTTTGTTAGTCCTCCAGTTTTATTATTCTCACATATATGATTATAAACTACATTGTTCAGCAGAGAAGACCAGATAGCAAACTCATGAAATCAATCTGTTTTTTCTTTGTCTGTTTCTATGTTATATATATAACATAAAATTCCTGGCTGGCATAGCTCAGTGGATTGAGCATGGGCTGGGAACCAAAGTGTCCCAGGTTCGATTCCCAGCCAGGGTACATGCCTGGGTTACAGGCCATAACCCCCAGCAACCGCACATTGATGTTTCTCTCTCTCTCTCTCTATCTCCCTCCCTTCCCTCTCTAAAAATAAATAAATCTTAAAAAATAATAGAAATTTAGTTTAAAAAATATATATATAACATAAAATTTATCATTTTACCATTTTTAAGTAGACAGTTTTGTGGTATTAAGTGCATTCACATTGTTGTGCCCAATCTGTTTTTACTCTTTAGATTTTTTTCTACCAAGATTAATCATTGAGCAGGAGGGTGTTTAAATTTGATGTCTGCCATTAAGATTAGCTATTTGGTCTCTGAGCCTGTGTTCTTGTTTGTAAAATGGGAGTGATAAGTCAGACACACTGGGTTTAAATTTAGGCTTCATCAATTACTAACTGCAATCTTGGGGAAGTTACTTGTAAGCCTTAGTTTTTACTCTTTTGCCATATTAAAATGGAAAGGAATGAAGATTTATTGCCTGCTAATCAAGTATTGTACTACATAAATGCCGTGCGTATGCTGTTTTACTCCTTACAATGGTCCAGTAAGGTACAGGTATTATCCTCATATCACACATATGGACGGTGAGCCTCAGAGAGGTTAAGTGACTTGCCCAAGGTCACCAAATTACTAATGTCTTACCCTGGATGCAACTGATCAATATTCCTGTCATCTCTCTCTCCCCGCTCTCTTTCCCTTTCTTAGTTCCCCTGTCTCTAAAAATCAGTAAGCATATCCTTACTTGAGGATTTAAGTAAATAAATATTCAAATAATGAATGAGTGAATACGTAGAACAGCAAATTTATGTCAGTCATAAATAAGTAGATAAATAGCTCTTGGGAAGAGCCTTTTGGGAATGGCAATATATTTTTTTTAAAAATGTAGCTTCTGATTCAGTTAATATTGGGTCAGCCAAAAAGTCTGCTTAATTTTTTTTCCATAAAATATAAGACATATTTTTTCATTTTCACCAATAACTTTACTGATTTGGATATTTTGAGTATGTCAGCTATCTCCCATGTGGTATAACATTGATTATTCTCAGTTAATAATTAGTCTCGATTTGATCACTGTCAGCTTCAACTGGTCTGTCAAACCACGGAGCACCCACCATCCAGGGAGAGATCTCTAGCACAAACCTTTGCAAACAAACCACTTTTGACAGGTTGGGTCAGTCACAGCATCTTCTCCATGCACTGCACGTATCTTTTTTTGCATTTCAGTTGCATTTTTGCCTTTCTTGAAATAATAAAGCGTAAGATGTTGAAAATGATGTGAATTTTCTTCCATATTTAATATTTTAAATGGCTATACAAAATTCACCAGTTTTGATATGCTTTTTAAAAAAATACATGCTGATATGACAGCTGTCACAACAATCTAACAAAATTGTTTTGAATGAAGTTAAAGACAATTAAGCGCTGCTACAGCCATCGTACAGAAAAAGCCAAATGAACTTCTTGGTCATCTCCATATTGGCTGAACCTTTCCTGGGTGATAGACATTGTAGTTCTGGGTAGATAATTTTACTGTCTCATAACCATTTTATAAATGAGGAAATTAAAGCTCAAGGGTCACCCAAGATCACCCAGATTGGAAATGATCTGGAGCCAGGATGTGGACCCAGGTCTGCCTGACTCCCACCTATGGGACCTCAGGATTATCTGACTGTGACCCAGTTGTTTCAAGCAATTTATAAAAATGAATCTCATCCGAGCATTAGTAGTTGGCTAGTCCCAGGAAATTAACTGCAATGAAATTTGACCTAAATCACAAAATAATAAAACGTATGGGGTAGGGTGTAAGGAAGGGGCCTTCCCAGCTATTATGAGCACATCTTCTCAAAGCTTTGCAAAAAAACAGAAATAGAATACTGCCATAACTTTTTCTATTATATTTCTAGGAGGATAGAGCCAGGAACAGATTCTTTATTTCTTCTCTCATGACTCTGGGAAGTAGACCGGTGGGTTCTTATGATTTTATAAAGAGTAAGAACTGGCAGGGATAAAAATCTCGTTAGAGCTTTCTTGCAAAGTTATGATGATCTCAGCCTGTTGGGTTTTTCGTCCATGGAGATAGTTTTAATGGCCAAATGCAGTTCAAATAAACTCCTATGTGGAAAGCAATGACAGTTTAAAGCCTTTTGGCTTGGTAGAAAAGGCTTGGTTGTTTGAAGAGCCTCTAAAACATTTTCCCTAGGCCCAGGGATCCTTGAATACCACTGGTTGAGGCTAACTGATTAACCGGACTGTAGACATTGCTTCTTCCTCATTCATTCAGATGTGGACTTGGACACCTTCTCTATGCCAGAGAGTGTCCCCAGGAAGCTCACTGTGCTGTGTAGGGCGATGTCAGTAACAGTACAGCATTACTGTTTTAAGGTGGCGGCCTTCAGCAAGGGTGGTGCAGGAGTGTGCAGGAGAAGGGTCTTGCTTAGCCCATCCTGGGGGAATAGGATGATTGAGAAGCTGGACAGCCCTGCAAGACCAGTGGGAGCTCGCCAGGTGAAGAGTGAGAATAGCTTTTGGGGAGAACCAGAAGACTGATGAAGCTTAGAGAATGAAAGCTGGTGCAGGATTTTCTAGGCAGGGGAGTGGAACATTAAGATATATGTTTAGAAAAACTGCTGTGATGAGTAGAGAAAGACCAGCAAAGGCATCCCCCCAAAAAATCCACACGCACTCTCTCCTCTCCCTCCGTCCCCAGCTCACATAGCTCAACCCACAATCTTATGAGCAAGCACCCAGCACCATCTCCTTACCCCCAAGAACACATACCCAGCTGACCCCACACAAGGCCCTATAGTCCTTGGGCACAGCCCTCTTGCTCTTGGGTCCTGATTGCTCCAGCTGCTGGAGAGGCCTTCCCTCTGTATGCTGAAGAGCTGGGAGCTGCAGCTTGGGCTGATGATCTGCGGGAAGAGAGGCTTTTCCAGTCCCTAAGAAGGGAGAGGCTGAAGCCTTGATTTGGGTTCACCATAATTGGGAAGGGAGGCAAAGGCTATGCGAGAGGAGGTGGGAGTTGTTAACACCTGGCTCCTCAGCCAGGGAGGTGAGTGTAAAAATAAGAGGCAAATTCCCCCAAAGATGGGAAAGTGTGTGTGTGTGTGTGTGTGTGTGTGTGTGTGTAAACAGGACTTGAGCCAAACTCCCACCTTATCCCTCTTACCTAGGGTACATTTTTTTTCCTTTTTTAACACCACAAATAGGTTTTTATTTGTCACTATTAAAAGTCTGAATTTTAAACAGCTTCTTGGATTGGGGGGTGGGGGCTCATATCCATCAGCACATTCAGTTCTAGCACCCTTCTTACCCCCAGTAGCTTTTCCAGAGCTGCTGCCTTCACCATGAAGTTCCATGAGTTTTCCCAATTCGAACTTAAGCTGCTTTAGCATTTTGACTTTTCCAGCAAAGATGTCATGGAGTGGATAAATAGATTAGCAAGCCTTTTCTGTGTCTTTTCCAATGCTATTTGGAATCAATTTATTGACCACTTCTTTCAAGTCATTTATCTGCACCTCCCAGGTCATGATTTCTGTCACCTTCCGGGTTCAGCAGACTTGTTGAATGCCGAGCATAAGAGGCCTTCTGAATCTGGTTGTGTTTTTTTAGTAAAACAACACAGAGTAGATGAAGCGAATAATAACCATTGGTAGTCTTGATATTAGTCAACATGAGCTTCAGTCACGGTCTGCCATTTTTTGACCGTGGAGCATATTTTGTCACAGGTAAGATCTGTGCCGTGAAAGCTGGGCAGTTTTTGCCCTGAACACCCTCAGTAATTAGCTTGAATTTTCCAAATACAACCTCATCATTCTGCAGATCAGCTAGGCTCACTTCAAAAACTGACCCTTGAGACTATCAGATGCAATTTTGCTTCCTTGGGTTCCCCTGACAGGAGCTTTTCCAGTACTTGTTATATTGATCATATTCACATCACACCGGTCTTTCTTAGAAAATGGGTCAGCCACTTTCTTCTTTTTTCCCCTCTTTGTCCCCTTTCGTAAGGCACTTTTTCTTGCCGACTGCCATGCTGCTACTCAAAGAGCCAAAAATACCACCTTATCCCTGAGACCCCAGAACCTTCACTGTGTATCGCCTCACCGTAGGATAGGAAAGAAAAAGGGGAGAGGGAGGTTCTCGTGATTTCTGGGAGGCAGGGTGACTTTATATCATTCAAATGAAGACACTTAAGAGAATGAAGGGAGCGCCATCAATAATTACTGTGGTATAGCAGATATCAACGGAGGCTGTCCCTGGGAACCGGGATGTATGGTGACCCTACTCAGAACTTGTGCTGTAGAAACCCAGCACATAAGTCACCAAGGGTAGAGAACAGGCAGGAGAAAACATCAATCCTGTTTTTATCTATGCAGAGGCTGTTGCAGAGGGAAAGGTACAAAGGAAGTTGGGGCAGAAGGATTGGGAGATGGAATTACTGAGCAAGTGGACCTACAGAACTTGGGGGACCAGTCAAGGAGAAACTTGAGAGAGCCTCATCAGGAGGCCCTGTCTTTTGGAATGTCTCTCTGCTTTTTCTCTCGCTCCCTCACTTTTAACTCTGTAGGGGATCATTACCTTTTGCAAATCTAGTAAGCACTCTTTTCTCAGAAAACATGTTAAAATTTTGCATGTTGTGTTCGAGATCCACAGACCCTTCTGGTTGAGGATCCTTGCTCCGGCTTCTCTTCGCCTGCTGTTTTCTCGTTCTACCACATTCCTTGCATGGGCCTGTTTGTTTTGCAGAAGATGGAATGCCAGCTCATACCAGCTTACTCTGCAGAAGGGGGATTTATGCACTCATATGACTGTGGGAAAGGGAAGGGTGGAGCTGGTCTCTCTATATGTTAATTCGTTCGTACTGACTTCCCCTTGAGTCAGGGCCATGACTGCAGGCTACTTTGACTTACAGCTTTGGATCCTGGTTGTGGGGGAGGAAGTCTCTATTTCCCTCTACTCCCATTGTTCTCCTAGCATTATTAGAAAAATCCCAGAGAAGGAATCCGATTGGCTGTTTGAGTCATGTGCCATGACTAGATCAATCACCATAATCAAGGAGAAGGCTGTTCTTTGGCCCACCTTGGATCACAGGCCTACTCCACCCTGTGGCTAGGGAGGCAGTCTGTTTATGGAGGCTTGGGGCCTTGAGGGGGTTGGTTTTTTAGGAAAACATTTGCAGCCTGTACTTTTCTCCTTCTCACTAATGGAGCTCACTGTTTCTGGTCCTGGGCCCAGCCCTCTACCCAGCTTTCACTCAGCAGGGGTTCACTGAGCACCTGTTCTGTGCGTGTACCTCCTTGGGCCTTAGTTTTCTCCTCTGTACAAACAAGGTCAGATTTATTCTCCAAGAGTCTGTTTGTCCAGCCGACCATTCCTCTGAGCACCTACCTTGTCCCAAGGATACTGCAGTGGGAAGACACAGTCCCTCCCTCCAGGAGCTCACATTTTGATTAAAGGACAGGCAGCGTGAAAATAGATATGCACTAGGGCTCTGAGGTTCTGTGCCTCCATTTTGTGGGAACCACGGCGAGACTTTTTCCCAGAAGGACACTAGTTTCCCGTGGCTCCTCTTGCCCTTCGTCCCTTGCTGCTGTTTGATCTAGAAGGGTGATTTGTCTCTACAACCCTCTCGGCATGTCTGATTCCAAAAGGAGAGAAGGCTGGTTTGGTTTTCCTGTTGCTTTGGAAAAACACTGGAAAGTTTTTCTGCTGGCATTTACAGACGACCCGGGGCCCCAGACCTCTGTCGTCATCTCAGTTGCCAGGGTGCTCTCGTGCTTGTTCAGGCAGAAGGGGGCTCTTGTTGGCATGGATTTAGTTGGAAGTAGAGGAAGAAAAGCCAATCAGAAAAGAAACATTTCATCCCAGCCTGGGAACGGAAACCAAGGGCAAGCTGTGTTTCCTCTCTCTCTCAGCCAAGAACCTGGTTACCCTGAGTAAGCTGAGAGCATCCAGCCTGCGACTTGCTGGGGAGGGGAGCACAGTCAGCGCCTTCACTCCGCTGGTGAGACCAGACCGCAGCTCCAGTGCCAGGCATAGTGAGGTTGTTCTTAGTAAATGTTTGCTTTTTTAAGTATAGCTGCCTTTTTGTGTCTAGGGATGGGGAAGAAATTGGCTGTTTTATTTACGTTATTTTTTTTGTTTGTTTTGATTAGGGGTAGGGTAAATAGTTGATAATTTGCAAAGTTCCTTCCCTGCCTCAGTCAGTCAGTGTGTCTCCCAGAGTAACCAATTACAAAGCCCAGAGATAGTCTCTGTAAATTACAAACGTCTACCTATATATTCTCCTGTCACACACATGCATAAACGGTAACAATTAGGTTACCTTTGAATCCTGTGTTCTTTATAGTTTAATAAGAAATTATTTAGATTTTACCCACTCAGAAATCCCTGAACTTGCCTATATTCATCATATGGATGTAGAGAATGTTAATTCAAATTTTGGGTACTAATTTAAATTTTGATGTTTGTAGCCCCACAGAAAGGCCTGATGAGAATGGTTTCTCCCTTCCTGACCCAACTTCTCTGTCACTAGTTTCTCTGAGGAATGGCATCTCAACTACCCAGGTTCTCCTGCCAGGAGCCTAGATGTTGCCCCTGACTACCTCTCCATTTTCTTACCCTGCACATTCAGAAAGGTTTCCAGGCCCATGGACTCTTCCTCCTGGTGTCTCTCAAGTTCATCCTCTCCTGGTCAGACCCTCTGCTGTGCCCTTAGGTCAGGCCCTTGAAGTCTAAACCCTCTGGATTAGTGCAGTGGCTGTCAGTTCCCCATCACAGCCAGGGGATCTTTCTGAAAGACAAATCTGATCACATTTCTGTCTTGATTAGACTCTTTTAATAGCATCCCTCTACACTGGGATAAAGTCCAACAGCCCCTTAACAAGACGTACAAAACTGTTCGTGAATTTCTTTCTGGGGCTTTTATCTTTCCTCCTCCCTCCCTCATTCTCTCAGGCCTCTCTGTTCCTCCTGCCTGGATATGTCCTTCTTGTCTATCTTTGATCATTTTTTAAAATGTGCGACAGCCCAAAGATTAGGTTTTCTCCATCTAGGCTCCCAGAGTGCCCACTGGTTACCTCTGGCATCACACCACATTGTCTTCTCTGCTGGTTGGTAAGCACCTTCAACCATTTTTGTCCCTGATTCCATGGCAAAGTGTCATGAGTAAGGTCTAATTCCTGATGCATTAGAAGGAGCATGGATTTGGGTCATTCAAGGAATTTGTCAGTTTCATCTAAGTGGTAAGGTTTATTGGCATGAAGTTGTTCAAAATACCACCCCTCCTTTTCCTTTTACTTTACTGTCTGTGGAGTCTGCAGTGGTATCATATCTGTCATTCCTGATATTGGTACTATTTTTTTCCTCATCAGCCTGGCTAGGAGTTCAATTTTATTAATCTTTTCAAAGTGCCAGGTTTTTTTTTTAAGATTTTATTTATTTTTAGAGAGGGGAAGGGAGGAAGAAAGAGAGAGAAACATGAATGTGTGATTACCTCTCATGTACCCCGACTGGGGAGCTGGCCCACAACCCAGGCATGTGCCCTGACTGGGAATTGAACCAATGACCCTTTTGTTCACAGGTTGGTGCTCGGTCCATGGAGCCACACCAGCCAGGGCTCAAAGTGCCAGATTTTTATTTCATTGACCTTATTATGTATTGTTTCTCTTTTCTATTTTATTGACGTTTTCACTTTGATCCTAATTTCCTTCTGCTTACTTTTGATTTCATTTGCTCTTCTTTGTCTAGTTTCTTAAGGTAGAAGTTGAGGTCATTGATTTGAGGTCTTTTGTCTTTCTTTTCTAAAATAGGCTTTTACTATAAATGTTCCCCTAAGTACTGCTTTATAGTGGAATCCCACAAGGCTTGATATGTTGTGTTTTCATTTTCATTCAGTTCGCAATATCTTATTTTCATTTCATTTCCTTTTTGATCCATGGGTTATTTAGCAGTATGTTATTTAGTTTTCAGATATTTGGGGATTTTCTAGAGGTCTTTGGTTTATGATTTCTAATTTAATTCCCTGTGGTCAGAGAACATACTTCATGTGACTTGAATTCTTTTACATTTACTTGCATCGTGACCTAGAATATGGCCTCATGGTAAATTTTTCGTGTTCACATCAACAAAATGAGTATTTTTTCTGGTGGTTCTACAAATGTCAGTTAGGTCTAGTTTGTTGATTGTGCTGTTCAAGTCTTCTGTATCCTCAATGATTTTCTGTCTGCTCATTCTATCACTTGTTGACGAGGGGTATTGAAATCTGACAGTACTTGCAGATTTGTCTGTTTCTCATTGTGGTTCTATCCATTTTTGCTTCAGCTATTTTAAAGCTCTGTTTTTAAAGCTCTGTTTTATAAATGTCTATAATTACTATATCCTCCTGATAAATTGACCCCTGTATCATTATGAAATGACCTTCTTTGCCCTTGGTAGTATTCTCTGCTCTGGGTCTACTTTGTTTGAAATATTAATATAGCCACTCCAGCTGCCTGTGATTAGTGTAACTTCAGTGTACCTTTTTTCATCCTTCTGTTTTTAACCTGTTGATCTGTACATTGGAAGTCTTTTGTAGGCGACATAAAGTTGGGTCTTTAAATTCAATTGAACAATCTCTATCTTTTAATTGGGGCGTTTAGAAAGCTACATTAATATGATTATTGATATGGTTAGATTAAATCTGCCATCTTGCTCTTTTTTTCATATGTTCTTTGTTCACGATTTTTCTCTTTTCCTGCCGTCTTTTGGATTGAGGATGTTTATGACTCCATTTATCTCCTTTGTTGACTTATTAGCTGTAACATTGTTCTTTTAGCGTTTACTTCAGCGTTTATAATACAAACCTGTAACTTACTGCAGTCTACTTTCGAGTGATGTTATCGCCACCTCACAGACAGTATATGAACCTCACCACAGCGCACTCCCACTTCTCCCCTCCTGGCTTATGTGCTGCTATTGTCGCACATTTTACTCGTACACATGTTCTGAACCCCATTATATTGTTATTGTTGTGCTTGTTTAAAAAAGAGATTTAAATAATTAAAAAGCCTTATATGTTTACCCATGTATTTCTCCTTTCTGGTGTTCCTCACATCTCTGTGTAGAACCTGGTACTGCTGTCTCTAACCCTTTCCAGCCACTCTTTCCCTGGCCTCAGTAGTTTCTTCATACACATGCCCTGGCTGGTATTCCACTGAATACTTGAGAGGGACCCACTGTGGTCTCCGGGTTTGTTTCTCGCTTGTGGTCTTGCTGGCGCGGTCTCCAGCTCTCTTCCCTCTGGTACTCTGTCCTGTGAACCGGAGCTGTTTTGGTCTCCCCAGACTCTCAGCTTTGTCTTCTAACTCAGGGTGTAGGCCAGAGATACGGCATATTTCATTTGCAGGGAAAACTTGATTATGTGAAATATTCAAGAAGTGTATTGATATAAATATGATTTTCAAGATCACGCAGGGTCAGTTAAAAAAAAGCCTTTTGTGTTTGTTTCAGTCAGTTACTGGAAATCTTGGAACTATTGAGGTTCTCATGTCATTAGAGCTGCAGGAAGACCTTAGAGCAGGGGTGTCAAACTCATTCTCACCAGGGCCACATCAGCCTTGCAGTTGCTTTCAAAGGGCCAAATGTAATTTCAACTCCTTAACAGTTAAGGAGTAGTTACATTTATACAGTCCTAAAATTATTTCAGCCCTTTGAAGGCAATTGCAAGGCTGATGTGGCCCCGGTGAGAATGAGTTTGACACTCCTGCCTCAGAGGGAGCATCTAATCCACCCTTCTCATCTTCGTCTTGTTAAACAGATAAGGAGCTTCTTTCTTTCTCTCTAGAATTTTCCCTTGCAGCTAGTACTGTACTTTGCTGGTGAAGTCAGCTGGGTTTCAGATTCCACTTTCCTGCTCGTACACAAGTACTTATTTTACCATCTCTAAATGGAGTGCATTAGCTGCAGGCCACGGAGAGCAAATTAGGGGAACAGGGAGATACATAACAGTGAAGGAGGCTGCTCTGGAAACCGGTTTCTGCACCTCTAGCCCGCTCTCTCCAGCTGTGTGGGAATAAAGACAGCAGTGTGAAGGATAGTGCTCCTCCCGCAGGAGGAGGCCCTCATTCCCTCAGCTGAGCCTGGGACACTCGCTGAGCAACAGTGGACACAAAAACAGCCTCCATCTGGGCTTAAAGGTGCATTTCGGTGTCCGAGACCTTTCTGCAGACCCATGCTGTTCCTGCCACCTTTATACCTGCTAGAGAAACGAGAGCCAGCCCTGCCCTCGTCTTTTGAACCTGTGGGCTGGAACAACAGCACCAATTTAGGGAAAGTACCCCAGAACCAGGCAGACTAGCACCTCTTTTCCATTTTTTTTTCTCTTTCTTCTAACTGGGGACTTAGGAGAGCATTTCAGGTAGCTTTCTAGTTCTTTCTTGTGTCAGCATGAGCTTTTTAAATGAAGTTCCCAAGGGCAGAGTTTTGAAATTGGATCAAAGAGCATTAGGTAGACTGTTTTCCTTATGTTGGTGGGGTGAAGATTGCTGGTTTATTAATAACAACTTAATTTGGAGATAACAAGAGTTGAGGTGGTAAAAAGAACCTTGGGCTAGAGACCTGGGTTCTAGTCCTAATTCTTCCTCTTAACTCACTGCAGGACCATTTTTTTTTCAGTCGTCTGGGTTGGTCTTCAGTATCTCCAAGAGCCTTTTTCTTTCTCCCCCCCACCCCCCACAATTTATTTATTTTCTCCTAGAGAGAAGGGAAGGGAAAGAGAAAGAGCAAGAAACATCAGTGTACAATTCATTGGTTGCCTCTCACATACCCCAAATTGGGGACCTGGCCTGCAACTGAGGCATGTGCCCTGACTGGGAATCAAACTGGTGACCTTCCAGTTCACAGGCCGGCACTCAATCCACTGAGCCACACCAGCCAGGGCTCCAAGACTCTTTCAAGCCCCCTTGCTTCCAGTATTGTAACTCTTGTTTGGTCAGTGTGTGGTGGGCTGTCTGATGCTGTGTGGTGCAGAGATGGTTACTAATGGGTAACTTCCTTGTTTTGACTTTGGATCTTTCTTGCCCATATACACAGGACAGATGACAGGTGACCCCAGCAAAGTGACTAGTGAGTGGCTTGATGGCCAGGTGTGGTTCTCTTTGCTGAAGGTGCCCTGAACATTTGAAGCTTATTTATGGGCATAATGAGCACGGAGCATCTGAGTGATTGATTGTTCTCTCAGCTTCACTCAGCTCCACTCAGCTCCCTGCCTTCCAGAAGCCCTGCCATGACCGGGCTGCTGAGGGTTCTTCAGAATTCTCACTTAATGTTGTATTTGTAAGTCTCTTCTGGAATATGTTCATATTTTCTATGTGGTTCATGCTGAGAGTGAGAAAGAAGCATCACTCTCTCTCTTCCCTCTCAGCCCTGTACCTTCTGCTAGATGAATTCAGACATAGAACCTTGGGTCTTTGAAAGAACTAGAGGTACCATCATTCATTTAGTGAGAGGGTATAGTATTACTGGACCTTCCTTCCTGCTGATGCCCAAATCTTTCTATGTATGACTAATGAGTGTACAGTTATGACTTCTTAGCATCTGTTGGGCTAATGGCCCTAACTGAATGCCCCCAGATCAGGGCAAGCAAACTTGCACTCCTCAGAAACTCTTCAAAGAGAAGTCAAGTCTGTCTTTGCCTAGAAGAGAGGAACGTCCTATCTAGTTGTATTGAACTGATGCATTCTCTGAAAATGGTTTCTGTACAGTTACTAACAGATGCGTTGCAGAAGGAGTTTCTGGTGCTCAGTGAAAGTTTATCACGGGTCTCTGATTCGTAGGGTATCTCTTCTGTACTTTTTTCTCCAAATAGCTGTTTAGAGTGTCTAATGAAGCAACCGTCTGGAGACCAATGTTTATTTCAACATGGTTGGAGTTGTTTTTGCCTCAGCTTTCAGAGCCAATAAAGCTGGTTATTAGATTCTGTAATTGCTGCTGTAATTACTCTCTTGGAACCAGCAAAGGCATAATTAAATATGGAGATTCCAAGGACTATTTTTTTCCCATCTAAAAGCAACCTCTTAAACGTCTATTGGCCTGGGTTAAATTTCAGTTTCCAGTGCCATTTTGCTTATGAATGACACTGAGGTTCTTTGGCGGAAAAGGGATCTCTTTGTATGCTCCTTCTTTGAATATTTGGTTTAGATAAACTCTTTGTTAACCTACTCCCCCCTCCCCAGTTTTATTGAGATATAATTGACACATAATATTGTATCAGTTTTCGGTATATAACATTGATTTGATATGTGTATGTAGTATTGCAACATGATTATTACAAGTTCAGTTAACATCCGTCACCTCACATAGTTATGAAATTTTCTTCTTGTGATGAGAATCTAGTACTTGGGTGTTTCTTTTTTTTTTAAGATTTTATTTTATTTATTTTTAGAGAGGGAAGGGAGAGAGAGAGAGAAACATCAATGTGCGGTTGCTGGGGGTCATGGCCTGCAACCCAGGCATGTACCCTGACTGGGAATCGAACCTGCAACACTTTGGTTCACAGCCCGAGCTCAATCCACTGAGCTACACTTTTTTTTTTTAAACTAGCAATCAGGAATTTGGAGAACTGTAACATTGGGCTTGGTTCTTTAGACTTTGGCTACATATAGAAGCAGATTTTGTTGGTCAGAAATAAGGTTGGAATGGAGGATGTTTTGCTTTAAGTGTAACAGTATGCAAGAAGAGTGGCATTTTACTCTTTTTTTTTTTATTTCAATCATTGTTCAAGTACAGTTTTCTCCCCCCTACTCCCGTTCCAGCCCATCCACCCAACCCTCCCCCGCATTTTACTCTTTTAGTTTACCCTAAGTTGTAGATGCCACTTCACCATATACGCCACATTTTTGTAAGATACATGGTAGTTCAAGTGCTGTGAATATATTTACACATATTCTTGGAGCCCACATGCTGACCCCATGTCTATTTATAACGTTACTTTACTCATAAACCAGGTATGAAGGGGGAAAATTAATAGTGTGCCCTTTCTCTTTGGAGTTCTCAGTTAATCGAGAGATATGCACAGGTGTTAGATTGGGGTAAACAAATCAGCTCACTGTGCCAGACGCCGTCCTGGAGAGTTAACTGCAAGGAGAGGGAGAGACTGAATTCTTCAGGTGGGAGGGGGAAGCCTGGATGGCAGCTCTGCTTACTCAGGACCTTTTCCTGGTCTCAGAGAGGGCGCACCTAATGAATGGCGAGGATGGAGAGGGCAGGCACGTGCACACATTCCTGTTTTGTAGAACAGGAGTGCGGGGACAGAATCCTGCCAAGTGACGATTGCGTTAGCCACTGTGTCAACGAGACTTTATTTCTCCTTTGAATCGGTGGTACACAGGACATAAAATATGGGTGCACCCCACATGAGATGCCCTGCATAGGATTATATGAAAAACTTTAAAAAATCAGATGAAATTGGAGACTCAGCTTAATATATAAGCACTTACTGTGGACTAGTCATTGTGCTGGATGTGGGTCTATAAAAATCAGTAATATACACATTTCATTCATGAGGGGGGAGTCTCTTGCTTAGCTCCCTGATATGTTTGGATATTTGTTTCTTGATTATTTATTTATAAATTGATTTTAGAGAGAGAGAGGAAGGGAAGGAAGGAGAGAAATATTGATTTGTTCCACTTATGCATTCATGTGGTAGATTTTTGTATGTTCCCTGACCTGGGATTGAACCCATAACCTTGGCATATCAGGATGACATTCTGACCAATTGAGCTATCCAGCCAGGACCCAGATCATTTATTGCTTGGGTAATTTTAGAAGTAGGGTGGAGATCAGACAAATGCAAGATTGGCATACAATGAAGTGTATCAGAGAAAAAATTAAAACATTGCTAAATCTATGATGTTTTAAGGCTTAGGGAAAGAATAAATTTGGTTCCTGCTACATTCAGGACATTGAAAAGCAAGGCAGGTGTGTCATCTTAATTGTTTGTTCTTGAGAACCGTCCCAGAGTCACTGAGCCTGTGTGGGAAGAGCAGACAGAGGCTTGGGGGTTTACACAGACCAGTGGTTGATCCTTCCCCTCTCCACCTAAAGGCAGGGTGACTTGAATGAGCTGCTTCACCTTTCTGGTCCCCAGTCCCCTTATTAGTGTGGATGTGGACCTCTCCCTGTGACTGAATGCGGGAAGATTCAATGAGGAAGTGGACAGAACTGCCGCAGCTGCCTTGCTTATGGAGCAGAAAGCTCTCGGAACACCTCGTTGAATCTTGACTGGTGGATAAGTTGTTACAGGCTGAGCTATGCCATGGGTGATGGGGATGGCTGAAGAGGACCTGAGAAAGGGGCATCTATGGGACATTGGCCTGAGAGGGCTTGAGAATCACTTGTTTATTGGGATGTGTTTGGGTTGGTTTCAATGGAAAAGCAACGATCACACCAAGGGAGCCAGGAGCAAGCAGCCCCAGGCCCAGAGCACTTATCTGCCAGGACTCTCCCAGGATGTCTTCCCTCTGTCACAATTGTCAATGGCAAAGGGATTCAGTCCTGGTGCTGGGGTTCCCAGGACCTGGCTTGGGGAGGATTTCAGTCCCTTGGCTTCTTGCAGGGAACATTAAACCACACAGTGGCTCTGTACTATGGGCCGAGAGAGCTATTGAGGGTTTTTAAGCAAAGAAATGACATGGTTGGATTTGTACTTCCATCTGCTGTGTTCCCACAGGCCCACTGACCCTCCCTCTAGGGCAGGATGTTGCCTTTTTCACTAAGTGAGAGGCTCACAGCTGGAAGGACAGGCCGCGGGCTTTGGAGGGCCACACCTGGCTTAACACCCTTTCTGCTGCTTACCACCTGATGACCCCGGTTACATGACCTCTCTGAATCTCAGATTCCTCATCTACTAAAAAGGGTGGTTATTTCTACCTTAAAGGCTTGCTGCTGTGGGGCACTTACATACAGGCATGGCTTAGAACTAGCAGCAGGCGAAGGTGTTTAGAAAGCCGTCTTGCGGCCCTGGGTGTGACTGCAAGTCATGGGCCATTCACACCAGAATCAGATAGCAGGTAGAATGACTTTTCAGCTTCTAATGAGGGACATTTCATTGTTCTTTAGAGTTTTTACAATTTCTGTTTAGCTTCTTTGGCTGGAGAAGTTTTCCTGGTGGTTTTATCTGCTGCTTTTGAAGGAACCATGGACTGCTTACATGCAAGCCAAGCTTGTTTTCCCTTGGCAGCTGGTTTTTGAGGAGCATGGAACCTATTCATGTGAATACGGAGAGACCACAGCTCTGCGGGGGAGGTGGTTGACGGTCGCCCACAGCCTGCAGGAGATGGCTCTGGTCTGGAGCCCGGAGACATGGGGAGCAGTGTGTGTCTGTATGTGCGGCCAGTGCTGTCAGGCCAAGGCAGGGGCTGGGCCGCCCACTCATTCTGCTCGAGTCTGTGCTGAGCCCCCTCCTGGATTTGATGCCCATCTAAGATGTGTGTTAAAGATCTTTTTCTTTTTTTTAACCCTCACCCAAGGACATGTTTATTGACTTTTAGAGAGAGGGGAAGGGAGGGACGGAGGGAGAGAGAGGGAGAGAAACATCAATGTGAGAAACATTGATTGGTTGCCTCTTGTACATGCCCTGACTGGGGACTGAACTGGAAACCTAGGCATGTGCCCTGACTGGGGATTGAACCTGTGACCTTTCAGTTTACGGGACGATGCTCCAACCAACTGAGCCACACCAGCCAGGGCTAAAGATACTTTTTAGAGTAAAGAGGGACTTGAGACAGTAAGAGGAAGAAGGCTGCGTTGTGAGTAGGGAAGTATGGTTTGGCCCCTGCTCTGCCACAGCTTCACCGTGTCCTGACTGGACCTTAAAACAAGATGACCTCTACAGCCTTGACATGCCAGCAGCCAAGGCAGATGGTGACGCTGACCTGACCAAATGGTCAGACTCTAGATCTGCCCTTGGCAGGGAGTTCTGTCTTTATTCTCTTGTTTTCTGTGATAGAGAATGCTGTAGGGGCTTTCTGCTTTTGTTGAATACATTTCCGGAAGGAAATTACTGGAACAGAGGGCAGGAATGTTATGGTTGGTGCTGTGTGTTGCCGCGTTACTTTTCAAAAGCATTGTAACAATTTATAACCATCAGCTATGTACAGTGAGACAGCACTTAAACCCCAACTGATCCATTACTAGGTATAAAGTTTTTGTGTAATTTAACTGGCATAAAGTGATACCTTAAACTTGCTTTATCATAATTAAACAGTGTCCACTGTTTAATGTTATGCCAGGTGTTCACATACGTTATCTCATTTACTCCTCCCAGTGAAGCTACCTAAGTCTGTGAGCTGGGTTTTAAACCTAAGGCAGTTCCACCTCAAAGCACATTCTTTCTCTGGGTGCCTCTTTATGCTGTGATGTGTGTGTGGGGGGGAGGGGGTGGTTACCAGAGAATGTGAACTTGTACGTGTGTGCTTGGTTGCTTGTGAATTTTGTAGTTTTCTCAGAAAACCGAATGTGCTCTTTGTGTTATAGTGGAAGGAACAACTAAGGTACAGCCACTAAAATCAGAGTGAAGACTCGGGTGAGCTCTAGGATATTTATTACCCTGTGTCTGGACTCTCTGAAACCCTGTTTTCTCCCGGTACAGCGGCCCTCCAGGCACTGAAGCGCAAGAAGAGGTACGAGAAGCAGCTGGCGCAGATTGACGGCACACTATCAACCATCGAGTTCCAGCGAGAGGCTTTGGAGAATGCCAACACCAACACCGAGGTGCTCAAGAACATGGGCTATGCCGCCAAGGCTATGAAAGCTGCCCACGACAACATGTATGTTGCTCCCTGAGGTGGGGGGTGCACCTGAATGGCAGGGCAGTGCTGGCCCTGGAATGCCTTGAATCCAGGCCTTGGCCAGTCCCTTTGACTTACCCACTCAAGCACCTGAGTTTGTTGTAATTTGTATTCTTTTGGAACTTTCTCTAAAGTGAATTATCTACCTTACTGCTTTTGGAAGTAGATCTCATGGAAAGAAACAATATTTTCTGAGTAATTCAAAGTTATTGTGATAAGCATAGAGTTTCAAGCAGGAAAGGCCCTTAAAAGGTCCTCTCACCCAGGCCTCTGATTACCAAGGTGGGAAAGCCATGTCTCAAACAGGGGGGGTAACTTGCACTGTGTCGTGCCTTTATGAGCTTGGATAGAACATGGATTAGAACCAAAGTCCATGACTCTTTCCTGATGCTATCAGGGTCCCTGAAAAGTGGTACGTCCAAGGGCTTTGGAGTTCTCCATTCTTACAGATGCCTTTGGTGGGAGTTTCTGCCTCCGTCTTGCTCTCAGGCGCTGGCTATCATACTCACGGTGTTCTTGACTTCAGCAGCCCCTCCTTTATGTGGCTGCTACTCATACACAGTGGCCTAAGAAATAGAGAATCAGACTAGACTTGTTACAATTGCAGTTAAAGGAAGACCAGGGTAACACTACGCTTCAAATGAGGGCCTCTTCCATAAACAAAATTCTGCATTTGTTTTAGTGCTTGCACTTGGCAGCATACATTTGGGGGTGCTTAGAACCCATGTTCTATCCAGGTTGCTTCATTTTGGGTACTCAGCCATGCTGTAGAACAGCAACTGGCAAAGTGCAACCTATGGGCCTGTCACCTATTTTTGTAAATATCAAAACACAGCTGTGCCCATTGATTTTCATGTTGTCTATGGCTGTTTTTTTGTGCTCTACAGTAGGATTGTTTGCGACAGGGGTAGAATGGCCCACAAATTCTAAAATAGTTACTTTTTGGCCCTTTACAGAAGTTTGCTGATCTTTGCTCTAGAAATGTTGCAGGAAAAGTAGCCTTCAAATAAGTGAGGTGTTGTCTGATGGTGCGTGTTTGTTGGACTAAACACCTGAGTGTGGTCCATGTCTGCTTCGTCTCTGTTTCTCCAAGATGCCTAGCACAGAGCACATCTCAGTAAATTCTGTGTACACTTCGAGGTATATGTGTACATACTATGTTGATCAGTTGTGTGGCGTGCATGATTGAGATTGACAGTGCATAGAAAATAATTTTGCATGTTCCAGTGGAGGAGCCGGAGTGGGTATGAGGAGATGGGAAGGACCTGTCGAGTGGCATGGCTGTGTGGTACGATCTGTGATTGTGTGAGTCATTGCCTCCATTGCAACACACAGAGCATATCCCCCTGTACAGAGTTTCCTGTGAGCTTGAAGAGGGGCTGTTGGCCCAGGACCAAGTCCTGTGGTCTCATCTGACATGTTTACTGGCTTGCATGACCGGGAAACCATGACCATGGTCCCTAACTTGGCTAATAAGCCTTATTTCCTTAGGGTGTTAGACTAGGCAATATCTAAGGACACTAAGTCTATTCTCTTGATTCTCTTTTTCAAAGGGGAGGAGGAGGAGAATAAAGACAAAAAAGTAATTCCTCACAGAGAATAATTATCTCTCACAGACTAATCATCGATATGACATCTGTCCATTTCATTTAAAGGGACATCGATAAAGTTGATGAGTTAATGCAGGACATTGCTGACCAGCAAGAACTCGCAGAGGAGATTTCAACAGCTATTTCAAAACCTGTAGGGTTTGGAGAAGAATTTGATGAGGTGAGTGTTTTCATGCAGGTCACGCATGCTTCACAAATGACACCGGCTGCCTTTTGGTCTGCTGTTGCAGGCTCTCTGGCAGGCAGTGTGTGGTTTAGAAATCACTAGTTCTCACCCCTCCAGAGATTTGCACTTACAGGGCATGGTGCTAACCCTCCCAATTCTTGAATTTGAGGGTGGTTTTTACTTTTCGGGGTAGAAGGTTAGGTAAAGTAAAGGAACCTTTGTTGGAACCCAGCAGCAGGATTTAGGTCAGTGATTGGTTTCAACAAGTAGCTACCCAGCACCTTTCTGTGGTAGGCCCCAGGCTCAGAGCTGGGGCAGCTGAGGTGACCATGCCCTGGAGATGTTTACAGGATTTGCCTTGAGACGACTGTGACATGAGGGAAAGGTGAAGCCAAGGAAGGGACATTTACATCTGACTCCTGAGGGAATCGTCTGGAACTTGGGCACCTACCAGTTTCTGCTGTAGCAAGTTAGGTTTGGTTTTGTTTTGTTTTTAAGATTTTATCTATTTATTTTTAGAGGGAAGGGAAGGAGAAAGAGAGGGAGAGAAACATCAATGTGTGGCTGCCTCTCATGTGCCCCAACTGGGGACCTAGCCCACAACCCAGGCATGTGCCCTGACTGGGAATCAAACCAGCGACCCTTTGGTTCGCAGCTTGCACTCAATCCGCTGAGCTACACCAGGCAGGGCTCTCTTAGGTTTTTAAAATACAGTAACAGACCCTGTTGAAGGTACTTCATTGTGCCTTAGATTTGAGTCCACTGAAGGTCAGGCCCTCTCCGAGGAATCTGATTTTTTGTGCTGATTCCCAGGGTGTAGCTGATACCGTAGCCTGTGGCTCTTACCCTTGGCTGACAGTGCCAGGGTTTTAGTGTCTTCTGAGTAGAATTTGACAAACCAATCAAGTTAATTTCTTTTTCTTCTTTTTTAAAGATTGTATTTATTGTAGAGAGGGGAAAGGAGGGAGAAAGAGAGGGAAAGAACCACATCAATGTGTAGTTGCCTCTCACTAGCCCTCAACCTAGCCATGGGTCCTAGACTGGGAATTAAACCTGCAACCCTTTGGTTCGCAGGCCATTACTCAGTCCATTAAGCCACAGCAGCTAGGGCTCAAGTTAATTTCAATTCAGCAAGCATTCGTGCACATTCACTTAGTACACCCAGTTCTGAGATAAAGAAATAGGATGAAAAGATGGAGCTGTTTTCTTCAGGTGCACACAGCCTAGTGCAGGATGCAGACACAGACGTCAGTATTGCTAGAGCAAGCTTAGGATATTTGAGTCACAGAGCGTGGACCTGGAGTCCGTCTCCCCTCTGACCTTCTCGGAGGGAGCGTGCGTCCCCTCAACCGTCAGGTAAGAGGTACTGCTGCGGGAGCTGGGGTTCCCACGGTGTCTCTCATTCTTGTGTTTCTCTTTACCAGGATGAGCTCATGGCAGAATTAGAAGAACTAGAACAAGAGGAACTAGATAAGAATTTGCTGGAAATCAGTGGACCTGAAACAGTCCCTCTACCAAATGTTCCCTCTATAGCTATACCATCAAAACCCAGTGAGTACTTCTTATCCAGAGTCAGACACACCCTCGGCGCTGTGTGGCGGGTGTTTTTGTGGTCAGTTACTCGGTTGAGAAGCAGATGGCATCTGTTGCGACGGCCCCAGAGACAGTGTCACCTGCCCTTTCCTAGCTTCTCTCTAGAACAGGGTTTCTTAACCTTGGCACTGTTAACATGGCCAGATCCACTTCAGCCTGTCCTTTGTCCTGTGGATCTTGAGGAGCACCCCTAGCTTCTCTCTACCCAACAGATGACAATAGCACCTCCTTCTCAAGTTGTGACAACCAAAAATGTCTCCAGCGATTGCCAGGTGTCCCTTTGGGGGGTGCAGAATTACCCCCAGTTGAGAACCAGTAGTCCAGAATGATTTTCCCTATGTCACCAAATGAGAAATTTTTAGGCACTGGGAGAAGGTGTGAGAGTTTAATTCCAGGGACACTTTTGCTCTCCGTCTAGAATCCTGTGCTGTGCACGCCTCGGAGGCAGTCACTGTGGGAAGGAAACAGCTTGGCTTTTTTAAAGACCTGGTTCTATAAAACCTTCATTCCCGTGTGCCTGCTCCTCCCCACCCCACCCATTATTTTACGCTTGAGTAGGGTAGAAGTATTCCACACAGAACTAGGAAAGGTGAAGCAGTTTAACTGGGCACAGAGAGAGCACCGTGTGACCAGGCTCTAGTCACCTCACTCTCCCATTTTTAAAGAGGAAATGGCTCCTCAGGTTGAGTCAGCTGCTCGAGTGGAGCTGGGATAAGGAGCAAAGGAGGTCCAAACGTTGTCCAGCAAGTTGCCTGATGGAGAGGGTTCCATCACTTGAAGGGGCAGGGAGGTATGTGGCGAGGATTTGATCCCTTCTGGTATTTGTCCTTCTCTCCCCGACCTTGGGTGCTCTGGGACTCGTCTGAATCCCGACTCAGTGTAGAATCCTTGTTTTGTCTGGCCCTGATGCTGGCGGAGGGGAGGTGCTGGGGGAAGTGTGTCTGGTTATCTGGAGTTTTACGTTGCAGCTTTTAGGCACAGAAGCAGTCTGCCGATAACCTGAAGATGAGGTGGCCGCAAGGGCAGGGCTGCTTCTGCAGACACCAGCCATGCAGCACAGCCCTGGCCCGCAGCCAGAATGTGTTGAGAGGACTGCAGCCAGCCCACCTAAACTGCCTTTTCTCTCATCACACAGCCAAGAAGAAGGAAGAGGAAGACGAAGACATAAAGGAATTGGAGAACTGGGCCGGAACCATGTAATTAACTGGAACCAGTTAATTAACTGGTCCAGTGCAAGCTGGACCCAGACAGACTCTGTTGGCCTGCAAGTGGGCAGGCGTGTGTGTGTGTGCAGGGACGGCAGGACGTGGTGCAGGCAGGTTCCATCGCTCTCGAATCCCCCTCCAAAGCAGTAGGGCCGCATCACTGCTCACTCTGCATAGCATGGTCTGCACCCAGCGGGGCGGGCGGGGGGTGGGGGTGGGGATGGGGTGGGAGGTGCCTGCTGTTTATAATGTTGAATTTCTGTAAAATAAACTGTATTTGCAAATCCAACATTGAGCTTCTGGACTACGCTAACTCCACTGCTGAACCTCAATGGAAAGGGTCGACCGTTTGCAAGTTGAAATGATCTGAAAATGTAGCCTCTGTCCTTTTAAGTCAGTTGACTTGTCGCACATCTCTTTGTAAGACTTGTATGGTACTGGCAGAAAAGTCGTTTTTTAAAAGCCATAGGCTTTTCCTTGTCCTTAGCTGTAATAATGCATCTGATCTTGGTTTCCTTGAGAGCTGTATTTCTGTCCACCTGTGTACTGGCCCCTGTGTTTCCAATTTTAGCCCACTCCTTACTTCCACTCCCCTGGTCTTCTGGAGTTTGTGACGCTGATTTGAAATGGATGATGTTCTCTTGAGAGCAGGTGAGATTGTTAGAGTTAAATTCCAGCTATATGTTTTTCTAACATAGCTCTAAGGTCCTTGTTGCTGTTTGTGATAACTGATAGAAAACTCATTGGAAACATGTGCATACATTTATATTCAGATAAAATTATGGTTTGCACTGTCTATTAAATATCTCGATTAATTTTCATATTTTGCTGTTGTGTTCAATTAATCTCTCATTTGCTTCTGGAGTTGACCCTTCCCAGGCCAGCAAGGTCCACTGGTGCCTGTGGAAACGTATGGAAGACTTGAGCATGACATAAATCAACAATTTTTTAAAAGATTTTATTTATTCTTAGAGAGGGGAAGGGAGGGAGAAAGAGAGGGAGAGAAACATCGATGTGTGAGAGATACATTGGTTGTCTCTTGCCCGCCCCCAACTGGGGACCTGGCCCGAAACCCAGGCATGTGCCCTGACTGGGAATCGAACCAGTGACCTTGTGGTTGGCAGGCTGACACTCAGTCCACTGAGCCACACCAGCCAGGGCTAAATCAACAATTTGAACCAAAGAGCAGAGTGTGTCTTACTAGAAATGTGTTTACGCTCTAAGAGCCATGGATCTGTCGCATTCACCTTGTGTGGGGACCTTGTGGGAACAGTTTAGGAGTGAGTTGGCTCTTTGTACCTCCAGGTCTTCCATGTTTTTCTCTGTCAGTGTCCATGGGCGATGCTAGCAGGACAGCAGAGCGTCCACCTGTTGGAAACCATGGTGTTTCTACTGACTAGGCCTGTCAGGTGCATTGAAGAAAATGGCCTCTCCCATGAGGAGGAAGTGTAAGGCAGTGGCTGAGAATCCAGGACGTAAATGGTAGTCTCAGGTCTGCTGTGGCTTGCCATGTGACTGGCCTGGACTCTTCCAGTCTCTACTTCTCTTTAGTCTTGTACCCCCTTGAGAGTCTGATGAATGCTATGGACCTTCTCCCTCATAAGAATGGATCTTTGCATGGTCACCCTTAATTCTTCATGCCAATCGGCCACTTCTTGCTGCAAAGGAGTCTGGGGAAGTAGGGGCCAGAAAAGGGGGTCCAATCAGGGTTCTCCCCGCAGACTGTGGGTGGGGCCTCCCTTCCCTGAGCCCATTGTCACCAACTTGGTTTCTGTTAGGAAGAAGGTGTTGCTGAGTAGGTGGCACCAAATCACCACTGTGGAGGCAGACACCAAAATCAGAAGATGTGAGAATAGTGCTACCAGTTTCTTCTAAGAAGCACATCAGATCATGGTATTCCTTCCAGACCCCTCTGTCTGACTCCACCCTCTCCTGTGGTTGGGAAACTAACTAAAGGTGAATTGAAATTATCCAGGGAGTTTGTTAAAAATCCAGTCTCCTGGGCCCCATCCCCAGAACTGCGTGAGGACCTGTGAATTTGCAACTTAGCAAAATGCTTGGATGACTGATGTAGGTGAGCCGGGGTTACACTTTGGAATACTTGGGTGGACAGGATTAAGACCTCAGAACAGCTTATATGCATTCTTCATAACCTGGCTTTGGTTTTAATCTCCTCCTATGCCTCCCTACCAGCCTCCTCCCTCCTCCTCCTCCCCTATGATGCAGAATTCCCCACCTCGAGGAACATGTGCTGTTGGCCTCCCAGCCCTTACATGGGCTAGGCTTTGGCCCCTTGGCCTCCCTCTCCTAGACATAGCCTGCCCCATCCTGTAAAGAGTCACTGCTCCCCACCTCCCCACAACTGTCACGACTTCCCCTTCACTTACGAGGCAGTGAGGTCGTCGCATTCCCTGGCTCCTCTGTTTGCTTGGCACAAATCAGGATGTTGATGAATGCATGTATGTGGTCAGAGGGAAGTGTTGTTGACCAGATATTCCAGGAGGAGGTGGAATTTGAACTTGGGCTTGAGGATGGAGTGGGTTTTTCACATGTGACTGACTGTGAGGGATGGGGCATTCTAGACCAAGGGAACCTGGAGAGGGGAGACGAGGAGGCAGGGAAGTGAGGGGCCGCCTCAGGAAGATTTGCCTGGGAAAAGGGCTTGCTTGGGAAGAAGTGGGAGGTCAAACCAGAGAGAGGTTGGGGGCTAAACTGAGATCTTGAGCTTGAGACTAAGGAATCTACAGCGTTATTAAAAATGAGGAAGGGAGGGAAGGAAAGGAGAGAAAGAGGAAAGAAAAACAGTTGCTCAGGCGATAATTTGGGGGCCAGGTAGGGTAGAGATGAAACTCTCTAGACTGCCTCCCACTCCGCTCGATGAAGTGAGGGTGGCATTTTTAGAAGCAGTGGGATTGCCGAGTAAAATCCTGCTTCTTCAGGTTGAGACTGGACAGTGGGCAAGTGTGTGGGCAGGCAACCACAGGAACAAGCCAAGGTGTAATGCCAAGAGCACAGGGTTCTGGAGCCTGGAACACAAGGTTCACGTCCTGCCCCTGCAGCCCAGGGACTGCGTGGGCCTGGGGAGGTGACGTCATGCCTCAGCCTCAGTTTGCTCATCTATAAAATGCAGGTAATAACACAGCTGCCTGTATTCGTTTACTGGGGCTGCTGTACCAAACATCCAGAAACTGGGTGCCTTAAAACAACAGAAATTTATTCTCTCGCAGTTCAAGGGGTCAGGAGTCCAAAATTGAGTTGTCAGCAAGGCCACACACCCTCTAGAGGCCCTCCAGAAGGTCCTTCCTTGCCCCCCCAGCTTCTGGTAGCTCCTGGCATTCATTGGCTTATAGCCGCATCACTCCAGTCTCTGCCTCAGTCTTCCCATGGCCGCCTTCCCTGTGTCTCAGCATCACCCTTTCTGTCTCTTACATGGACACTTGTCATTGTTAGGGCCCACCCTAAATTAATATTACTTTAATCTGCACCTGAATTATATCTGCAGAGACCCTATTTCCAAATAAGGTCACATTTTGAGGTTCTAAGTGGACAAGAATGGGGGGGCACTATTTAACCCCCTCTGCTGCCTTACATTGCTGTAAGGTCATGGCTCATAAGTACCCAGCAGGGCTTAGAAAGCTCTGAGATCGAGGCGGGAAACGTGGGTATTACGGGCCCCGTTTGCTAGATGGGAAAGCCAAAGCTTAGAAAAGCTTTGGGTCCTGCTGCTAAGTGACAGAAAGAAGAAAACGGATTTCTTGTCTCACAAGGGCCATGATCCCATAACCGTATTTTGGGAACCTTTGTGCCAGTTCTCACAAAGTTCATGGTTTGGTGGGAAAATTAGGCCATGGTCATCCTCCCCTTCATCATTGCCACCACACACTGGGTAATCAGTGTAGAACAATCCACTGGGAATGGGGTGGCTGGCCCAGAAGGGCTTGTGGAAAGAAGCACTGTGTCGTCCAAGATTGAGAGGTGCTAAGGACTCAGCAAGGGAAAAGATGGGAAAGACAGAGGTAGGAGGATAGGTTTTAGCAGCATGTGCAAAAGCCTGGGGGGCTGCTCGGAGCATCCTGTGGGCCAGAGCTGGACAGTGACTCAGAGTTAGTAGACCTTTGGTAAGTATTGATGAAATGAAGTATAGGTGGGGAAACACAGGCACCAAGGTGCTTCAGGTGCTATAGCCAGTGGTGGCAGAGGGAAGACATGAAATCAACTCCTTTGTCTCCCTGTCTCCCTGTCTCCCTGTTCCGTTGGCACTGGGTACCCGCCCTGCAGAAACAGCTTCCGTCCTTCCTGCTAAGCTGCACCTTCTTGCTAAGGCCTCCTCTGAGGCCTTACTCAGAGGAGACAGGTAGAGCTGGGGCACAAGCACGGACTTTTGAGTCCTGCAGCCCAGACTTGGCACCATTCCCAGGCTAGATTTCTGTGAGGCTCTGGCTGAACTGGGCCTCAGTTCCCACGGGGTGACTTGGGCTGAAGCAGAAATGTTCTGCTCACAGTGATGTTACTAGTCTGGACTCTGGTTTTCAACAAGAACAACAGTCCCAAAAGAAGGGCAAATGTTAAGGGAGCACCACTAAGACCAGGCACTTAATGTGTTTCATGTCATTTTACCTACACAGGAACTGTGTTAGGACAGACCACTCATTGCTCGATTTTACAGCTCAGAACACTCAGGCTCAAGGGATAAAATCACTTGCCCAGGATCACAGAGCCAGCGAGCAGCAAAGCCACAAAAATCCAGCCCGGGATGCACTTCCCTGCTACAGCCATGGGGGAGGGGCAGGTTCACAGATACTCTTCCCTTTCCTCCTCAGAAGGTGTCAACTCTGAATGTGACCAAATACTGGGGTCCAAAGAGGAGGCCAATTCTCTCGGAGATCTTCCTGCTGAGAGTAGAAAGGCCACGGGCAACAGGACCTGGAGTGGAGTGGTGGGGTTCAGAGCCATCCAGGGAGCTCCTTCCACAAGGGGCTTTGACGGTGGGACACCCCCGGGGCTGGTTTGCCCTCCCTAACCTGAGACCCCCCCCCCTTCTCCCCCTAGACCATCTCACGGGTACTACCTCTGTTTCCTCCGCAGCTTGGACAGCTATTTGAGAAGACACTTGGTCCCCTCACAGGAAGTGTGGACAAAGGCACTGTGGTACATAATGATGACAGTTCCGCTTCTATGTTGCTTCATAATAAACCACCCTTAAATACAGTTGTGAAAAGCAACTATTTCATTATGCTCAGATTTTGTGGTTCAAATTTTGGAAAAGACCCAGTGGGGACAACTTGTCTCTGTTCTGTGACATCTGGGGCCTCGCCTGCAAAGAGCTGAGGGCCGGTGATGATTTCAACAGCTGGAATCACAGGAGACCTCTTTGGTCCTATGTTGTGTGGGGCTGTTGATGCTGGTAGTTGACGGACCTCCCTCCCCTGGGCTGTCAGCAGGAGCATGTGGCTTGGCCTTCCTCACAGTGTGGGGGCCTCAGTACAGTCTGAACTCAGGGTTCTAAAAATGATTGAATATTAAAAAAAATATATACCACTGTACCAGTACATTGTGTACATAGTGCACAATCCCTTGAGGTTTTTTTAATATTCTATATATTTATTTTTAGAGAGAGAGGAAGGGAGAGAGAAGGAGAGGGAGAGAAACATCAATGTGTGGTCGGTCGCCTCTCACGTGGCCCTCACTAGGGACTCGGCCCACAACCAGGGCATGTGCCCTGACTGGGAATCGAACCTGTGACTCTTTGGTTCACAGCCCACGCTCAATCCACTGAGCTACACCAGCCAGAGCTCCCTTGCGGTTTTTAAAGGCTGGGATAAACAATAAGTATCATTAGAAATTCCAATGCATTCTCATATCCCAAAGGATTTCAAGAACTTACCTCTGAAATCTGTCCCCTCTCCTCTCCTCCACTACCACCACCTGGTCCAGGACACCACTGACTCATCCTGGTAACTTTAGCAGGTACCCCCGATCTCTCTGCCACCCACCCTGTCCAGCCCCCACCAACACTTTTTTAGTAGCCAGAGCCAGAGTGATCTTTCTAAACAGCGGTCACTCCCATCTAAAAGCTCCTGTGGCTCCTACTGCCCGCTGGATAGAGGTGCTGCTGCATCCACGTCCCAGGCATGACGCGGCAGGCCCCTGCCTGCTTTATCTGGCCTCCTTGAGGCGGGTTCCCTCGGTGTTTCTCAGGATGGGGTTGGCAGAACATCTGCATCAGATTCTCCCGGAAACTGATTCAACCCGCAGGTTCCTGTATGGATCAGAATTTCTTGGGAGGTGGGGCCCTGGAAATTGCATTTTAAACGTGATACCAGGTGCTTCTGGGAATCCCACCTGGGCTTTGAGATAGTCTCTTCTAGTGCAATATCCTCTCTCCCATTCTGCAGATGAGGAAACTGAGGCCTAGAAAAAAATAACTTTCCCATGGCCTCGGTGTTCATGTTACAGGACTGAATGGTTAACTCAAGTCTGACTTTGGCAGCAAATAGGTGGACAGGATCTCCAAGGGGCATTTTCCGAACTTTTTGATCAGGGTGTGGGCTCTAACAGCCACGTTTTGGAAAACGCTACTACTGCTCCCTCTGGGTGCCTGGGCGGCGGAAGGCAGTGTGAATGTGGGCTGTAGTTCAGTGCCGGAGCCTTGGCCAGGCCCCTAGAGAGGGAGGGGTCCTCTCCGTTTTGAGGGGCCGACGCCGCAGCGCGCCTGGGGGTCTGCAGGTGGCGCCATCTCCCAGGCAGTGAGACCCCACGCTCAGCAGCTAGGGCGGGGAGAGGGTGGGTTCTTCCCGGCGGTCTGCGCCCCTGGTGGGGTGCGCAAGAGCAGGTGAGGTGGAGTGGAATGGGGCGGGTGTCTACCTAGAATCCCCATCCCTGCTCCCCGCCCCCTCTCCCCTCCGTCTCCACCTGCCCCCTTGCTGGGATCCTCTGATGCGAGGCGGCAGCCGGCCCCCTTTGACGGGACGCTGTGGTGGGGAATGGATGTGTGTGGTGGACCCAGCCGCCGTCGGAGCCTAGAGAGGGGGCGAGGTAAGAGGAGAGGTGTAGGAGAAAGTGGGCAACCCAGCCAGGAGGTGGGGCCATTATAACAACATTAGGAATAATAATAGTCGTTATTTACTGTATGCCCACAGTGGCCTTCTAGAAGGTCTCTCTGTTGAAGGTCCCTGCCCTTGTACCCAGAGTCCAGCAAAGGAGGGCAGCACTGTGGGTGACCTCCCTCCTTGGGCTTGGCCTCTCTGTGGGAGGATAGGCGTGTGTTCCAGGCTGGGAATTTAAGTTCTTAACCCTAACTGCTGTCTTGGTAAGCTGTCAGCCCCACACTTCAGGTGGATTTCCTTTTCCAACTCCACAAAACCGGTTTCCTGTGCCCCTACTTCCAGTGAAGCTTGTGGACTCTCTGTGTAGGGCCTCAGCCTTCCTGTGCTGGCCCCGCAGCCTCAGGGGTTGACCCAACGGGCCTGGGAAGGGATGCCCAGATACTATTATTTTTAGCACACTGCCAAGTTGGGCCTTGGACGCACTCTGGGAAACATTGATGAAGAAATGCCTTAGAAAAAAAAAAAGACCCTGAATAGTGTAACATTTGTTGATCTCTATGGTGTAGATACTCCCACCACGATCAATATCAAGCTACCAACATGACAACAAAATTCCTCAAAATTGAACAATTGGGTCCTGGAGCTGGTAGAAGCCAGCTCCAGCATACCAGTGGGAAAAGGTCTGTTTATGACTTTGAGTGTTTGAGAAAAATCCTTTCTCTACTTCACTCAGGACCCCAGGGAATTTGCCAGGGTCAGTGCAAAATGAAATACGGGGTCCCTGGTTCAAAGAGTATTAAGGATTCTAAGACAGTGACAACAAGTATCAAACCAAGTATGGGGCCCTTCTGAGGAAGGGCTTTGTGCAGGCGCACAGGTCTCAAACCCGTGATGCGAATAGGGGCAGGACCACAGCCCTGCCTCTGCCAACTCTGCCGTTGTCCTGGCTTCACTTTGCTTATAAAGTCACCTTCCATGGCCAGAGTCTTCTCACTGGCCTCTAAGATCACCAGGATCATTTATTAAGCATTTACTGGGTGCTCAGTGTGTTACTAAGGGCTTTCTGCATCCATTTCCATCATTCCCCACAATAGCCCTTTGGAGTAGCTATTAGTATGTTCCCCATTTTACAATGAGAACATGGAGGTTCAGAGAGGGGGAGTGACTTGGCCCAGGTCACACAGTGGGTGATTCACAGGGTACTCACTCTGACCTAGGCACATTGGAGCTGCTGAGCCACAAACTGACTCTTTAAGGTGAGGAAGGGAAGAGAAACCACAGCCTCATTCTGCTTCTAGTGGACTGGCTGCAACTTCTGACCCTGGGAAGTACCACAGCTCCTACCCGGGAGGCAGCATGTCCAGGTGGCCTTTGAAGCAGACAGAGCTGACTTTGAATCCCAGCTCTGCAGCTAATCAGCTATGTGGCCTGGTGTGTGGCTTTGTTTCTCTGGTGTCAACAAAAGTTTGCTGCCACCAGTCTAATAACAACAGGAGTCCCCACCTTGGTCCTGGATTGGTCTGTTTTTATGAATATGAGTAATACAAATTTGCACAGTCCGATTGGTCCAAATAACACTGTCTTGATAGGTCAGAATCGCACTTCTGATTAGTCATTATGGAATTGCTCTGATTGGTTGGTAAAGATGCGAATGTGCAGTTCTGATTGGACAGGGCAGGTCTCAGACCATTGGTCGACAGAGATACCAGGAGCTTCCCTCATAAGCGCCTGCTCAGCCATCAGGAGCACAGTGCAGGAGGCTGGCGTCTCAGGCTGGGGCTTCTGCTTGAATGCTGTGTGTGACGTGACAGGCCTCTATCAGCAATGGCTGCTAGACTCCGGTTATGAATTTGGGCCCCATTAACCACAAGGAGTCCTTTTTTGACAGGTAGAGTCCTTTGGTTAACACTGGCCTCACTCTCTCACATGAGTGAGGGGAGAATAGATGTGGCTGCCCGCCTTCCTCGGTGGGGGTGGGGCACATGGAAGGAGAGGTTGTTGGTCCTGAGTGCCTGGCGGAGGGCAGCTACAAGGGATCTTCGTGGTTCACCCACCCTGGGCCCTTGTTCGAGTAGAGGAAAACAACCCCTGAGGAGGTCTCCTTTCTGTCCTCCCTCAGTGGATCCCAGAATTGGTTCCTGAAGGGGAACCTCACCTAAGGGCTATCCTGTACTGTGCATCTTGCCTACTCAGCTCCTGATGAAGAAACTGCCTGGGATGTAGCACACCAGGGTCAGCATCCTGGGTTCTGGTCCCTTCCTTGCCACCAGGTAATACCCTGCCCCCTTTCTGGGCCTCAGTTTCCCCATTTATACTGGAGGTCTCCTTCAGAACCTGTGAGGTGTCAGAGTAAAGAGCAAATGCAGGTTTGAGGCCCAGCTCTGGGCAGTCCCTCCCCCTCATAAAAGAGGGAGTGTGTTAGCTTCCTGAGGCTGTTGCAACAATTTACCACAGATGGTGGGTGAGTCCTTAAACAATAGAAGCTTATTCTCTTACAGCTCAGGCCAAAAGTCCAAAATCAAGATATCATCAGGGTGTCTGAGGGAAAATACCATCCTTGACTTTTTTTTGCCAGCAAACCTTGGCATTTCTTGGCTTGTCGCCTCCAATCTTTACTCTGCCTTCATAGCACCTCCTCTGTGTATGTCTTCTCCTGTCTCTTATAAGGACACTTATCATTAGATTAGGCCCCACCTGGATAGTCCAGGATGATATCGTCTTAAGATCCTTGATTTAATTTAAGGTCACATTCACAGGTTCTGGGGAATTGGATGTGGACATATCTTTTGTGGGGACCACCCTTCAGCCCACTATGGGGGTTACCACAGTCATCGCCATGCAGGCGGGCTGCCAGAGAAATGGAACTGGGGAGCAGAGGATTGGTCTAAGGACCCTAGACTGTGCTACATGCAGAGTGTGAACCCAAAGAAAGAGATCGAGAGACAGGAAAGAAAAAACAACTGGGGGAGCCTGCCCTGCATGTACTGAGCTGCTTCTGCTTTGGGTCTGGTCCCTGTGAGTGGGTGAAGCTGGACCTCCCCACCGCTCGGGTCCTGTCTCTGGGCGAGCCCTGGGCAGCCGGGCGTCTCGGCATCCCATTCTGGCAGAGCACTACCCAGAAACATATTTTACCCGTAAACAGGCCAATTAAGAAGGCAAATGTTTTCAAACAGGAGGATTTATTGGCATAGAATGCGCCATCCCTCTGAGCAGGAGGAGTGGGTGTGCGTGCGGAGCCATCTGGAGGGGAGTTGTTTATCATATTTATTTAGTTACGAGTTGCTGGTTCGGAACTGGCAGGGCCTCATTAGGTGTGAGCATGGATCCCTGGGAGTGTGCACAGATTCAGGCGGCTCTGTGAACACACACGTGCCTTTGTGCTGGTGCCTATGCAGATACAGACACCTTTGTGCCCGAGTGCGTGTGTCTCCCTGCCTGCACGTGTGTGTTCGCCTGCATGCTCACATGTATACACCCCTTTATTAGTCTTCCCTGGGTGTATACACATGGGTCTTGGTGTGTGCAGAGGCAGTCTGCACATGAGTGTGGGTGGACCCACACATATGTTCCTGTGTGCACGCACACATGTCTGTGTGCATGCAGATGCCTGTGTGGCTGTGTGTGCACCTGCATGTCACAAACCCTTCTTGACAACATTAGATGTTGCTGATCACACTCTCCGTGAAAGTCTCTTCCCTGGCAACTTTCTGTGCCACCCTCCCTTTCTGGTCTCTCTGTCTCCTATGTGTCCCTCTTTTTTCTTTCTAGAGTTCTCTAGCCATTTCCATCAAGTCCTTGTGAGCCAGAGAAGACAGTGTGGCCCCGTTTTGCATATTAAAGGCAAAGGAATTGTCTTGGCATCTGCAATGATCTACGTTCTCCTGTCATGCTTGAAACACATAACTGTGGCTCTCAGAGACTACCCTTTATTTGACAGAGGTGTGGGACACAGAAATCAGTGCAAGTGCAACGATAACTGACAGCAGAACTACTCAGCCTTGGATTCTGCAAGACAATAGGGAGGGGTGGGGATTGTGGGGATTGGGCACGCACATGCTCCATCTAAGGGGGAAATCACTTTTTAGCTACTTCTTAGCAAACGTTGCTCTCAAGGGTTTCTAGCCCATGTTGCCAGATCTTCTCATTTTCCAAGAGAAGCCAGAGATTTATGTTTTTAAGTGGGTGTGCTTGATTTTTGAATTTTGGCTCAAAAAAATTTTAAACACTGTGCAAATCTAATTAAACTTGTGTGTGGGACAGATGAAGGCCATGGCCGCTCATTTGCAGGCTCCCACCTACACTCTCCTAGGTGAACCCCTCTGCTCTGTGGCTTTAGAGGTCATCACCAAGCTGACAACCGACAGCTGTGCCTCTAAGTTGAGCCCAGCCCCACTCCTGAGCCAAACACTCTCACCTGGGGCTTGCATCGTGCGAGCACCATGAGCCCAGCATGTACACAGTAGAGTGTAGCATCTTTGCCCTGATATGTGCCTTCCATGTGTCCCCAAGGCAGAGGCAGCCCCATCAGTGCTGGAGAATGGAATCTGGATGTCATTCTTGAGTCCCCTCACCACCTCAGCCTCCACGGGTACCCACCCAGTCACCCAGTCCTGCTGACTTTGTCTCCATGATGCACCTCTTGTGTACATAACTATGACAGCTCACTTTGGCATCTCCTGGCTTCTCGTTTCTGCTTCATGGTCCCTTCCCCTTCAGCAAGGTCCACACAGTTCTGTGTGACTTGACCCCTGTCCACTTCCCCAAGCTTGTCCTCCCTGCTACCACTTTAAGCTTCAGCAATACCAAAATGCTTTTATTCTACTTACTGCCTCTTGCCTTTGTACATGCTGTTCCCTCTGCATGTAACTTCTTTCCAGGACCCTCCTCTTTCCCCAGCTAACTCCTCTTCATCCTTTGAGACCCCAAAGGAAGCCCCCTCTGCAAATGGTTGAGAATAAGTTTCACCTCATAGGGTTGTTCTCAGGATTCCACAAGCTCAGTGCCTGGCGCACAGGAGGTGCTTAACCGACAAGAGTGCTCGCCTTCACCTGCCTCCCTTAGCTGCCACTCCCTGCACAGAAGGACTGCAGGAGCCTGGGGGGACCTGCGGGATTGTACGGTTCGGCCCCTAGAGAGGTGAGCTCCCAGCCTTTTCCAGGCTTGGGCCCCATATCACATCAACCGTGGAGCTTCACCTGCATGTGGAATTTTCCAATCAGCCTTCTCCCATTAAGTAGGCATTTTATATTTTCATTGGATGTACATTAGTCACGGAGAATTCTGATTTTTATAGTCCGTGTTTTAGAGTGTGGCGTTCTTGGCTGTAAAAATATAATCGGCTCTCATAAGAGATGGTTTCTCTGGAGCTGGAGGGGGGGCCGGCGTGGTGGCTGCGTGATTGGAACTCTAAGTGTCTAAAGTGACTGTCGCAAGTCCCCAGAGCCACAATTCAATCAACCGCTCCGAACGGGAAATTCAACAGCGAGTGTTAAAAAGATGAGGGATGATGAAAATGAAAAAAGAAACAACATTCAGGAGGGAATTGAATTTTGGAGTCATTTGATGGAAGTTTTAGAAATGAACAATAACAGCCCCCCCAAAAGTGCATCTTCTTTAGCTCCATGGAAGGGGAGAAGGTTTGCTTTCTGGGATTCTGGAAGATCCTTTCAAAGTTTATTCTTTCTTTTTTTTCCCTCTCTGCTTCTCTCCTTTCTTCCCTTTTTCCTCCCTTCCTTCCACAAATATTTCCTGAGCACCTACTATGTGCCAGGAACTGCATTAGGCACTAGTAAGGCAGATGCAGCCTGTTTTTGTTCATGACCTTCCCCTACTGTTACACACTAGTGTTTCCAGTTTTTCACAATTGCAGATAATGGGACAATGAACTAGTTTGTACACATACCAATATGAGACATGAAGCAGTTTCCAGTTGCCCCAGCAGTGGCAACTGAGGCCAAAGTTACAGGCAAGTATCAAATACCCTACATTCTAAAGAGCACAGTCAAAAATAAATAAATAAATGAAATGAAATAAAGAGCATAGTCAAAATTGGGGCCAGATGCACCCCTCAGGGTTTATAAAAGACAGCTCAGCAAGTTCCATTATCCCGACTCTCTGCACCCACACCTGAACCCTTTGTGCTGTCTCCATAAACAGAAAAGCAATGAGAAACAGAGAAAAAGAACTATTGGGTTGTGGGTTGTTGGCCCTGCGGGTGAAGTGAGGGTTACTGTCCCCCGACTATGGGAGAGCAGAGGGGTCTCCAAAGGGAGCACTGGCAGAGATGGGGCCCACTAGAAGGGCAGACGGTCAACTCGTGCATTGAGGAATCTGATTAGGCAGTTTCCTGGCCTCTCTGTACTGGGCAAGATATGGGTGGGCAGGGAGGGGCAGCATGGAGGAGGCTGTGGTCAGGTGGGCCCCAGGGGAGGAGACTGGCTAGAGCTGTCTGCTGGGACAAGAACTCAGGAGGCAGCAGGAGGTCTGGGGTGAGCTGCCAGGGGTGGGAGCTGAGGGGTGGAAGGGGCAGAGCCACAGCGGCCCATGTCAGGACCCCCAAGGACTGCAGACCTGTCCCCACCCAGGGGAACAGGGCATGGCTGAGGAGCATCTGCATATACACTCTTTCCTCTTCCTGGCCCTCTTCTGGACACTGCATCTGCCTGCCCTCTCACTCCCCACTCTGCCCCCTCCACATCCCCACCCCCACCTCCACAATCCAGCCGGGCTGGGTCAGGGGCCACAGCTGGGCTCTCCCTACCCTCAGGCTTCCTGTCACCTCGGCATCAGCACCTCTGGCCTGTCCCTGCCTGGGATGTGCTTGTCTCTGACTGATAGCATGGCGTTTGTTGTCTTGTTCACTGTTGTACCCCAGCACCTGGCCCCGGGCTCATAAACAGCCAGCACTCATTCTGTGTTTGTGGGAGGCACCTTTATTGGAGGGACACTGAGTTAGGAGCTACTGGCTCAGCGTCCCTGGGACTGGATGATGGCCATCTTCTGCCTGTGTCTTTATTATGCCTTTGCTCTGCTTTATGCCCAACCCCAGCCTGACATTCACTTTATAACCAACTAAATAAATCTTCACTCTCATAGAAAGCTTTCCTCTGGGCAGTGCTCTGAAGAATTGGAAAAGCTCCCAGCCCAGGTTTATGTCAAAGAAGCCACTGGGAGGAGACGTCCGAAGGCTGGGCTAGGCCCCTGTTGGGAAGTGCAACCCCAGCCTTTGCAGATGCTGTGCTCTCCGCCTCTTGTGCTGTCCTTTCCTCTGCTGGCTGGACCCCTCCTCCTCCTCTCGGCCTGACTCAAAGCTCGCCTCTCCAGGCAGCCTTCCTTAGTCACTCTGGCAGTGGTAGGGTTTCTTCTAGAATCCACCATTCCCATATGAGTCCTTCATCCCAGCATCATCAAAACAGGATTTTTAAAAAGATTTTATTTATTTTTGGAGAGAGGAGAAAGGAGGGAGAGAGGGAAATATCAATGTGTGGTTGCTCTTTCGCACCCCCTACTGGGGACCTGGCCTGCAACCCAGGGAGTGGAGCCGTTCGCAGGCCTGCACTCAATCCACTGAGCCACACCAGCCAGGGCCAAAACAGGATTTTAATCATTTGTGTTTATGTCTGTCTTTTTTACTAGACTAGGCACTCTTCAAGGACAGGGACAGTCTGACTCAGTGCTGTACATCTGGCACACATTAGGTATTCATTCCATGTTTTTGAACAGAGTTGCTGATTGGTTGAGTCAGGCTAGGAGTGACCCTTGGTGATGTGCCAAGGGTCTAGAGATGTGGTAGATGTGAGTGTTTGGTCTGGGGACACAAGGCTGAGAAATGGAGAGAGGGAAGGGCATGCCGAAAGAGGGCACAACAAGGCAAAGGGGTAGTGGCAGGAGAAAGCTGGGACATGCAGGGCTCCTGTGCAGTTGGGTTGTATCAGAGTCTCAAGCTTCAGGCTCGGAATGGTGACTGATTAGTCTGGAGACACCCAGGGGGCTGGATCCTGGAGGGTGGAGATGCCAGGTGAGGAGTGTGGATGTTGTCCTGAAGCCCTCGGAGCTGGGAAGGGTGGGAGCAGTGGGAGGCACAGGAGGGGTGCTGTGGGTAGAAAGCTCACCCCAGCTGCACAACGGCCAGGGAGGAGGTGAGCGATGACAAGGGCCTGAACTGGGTGGGGGCAGCAGACCTGGAGAGCAGGGGACAGCTTTGAGTGATGTTCCAGAGGTGGGATCGCTGGTGTTGGATGTTGGACTAGGAGGGAGGCCAGGGTAGCACCCAAGACGCTGGCTCACACAGCTGGGATTAGGGGGTGATGGTGGGGAGCAGCTCTGGTCCATGTTGGGCCCCCTGAGTGGGAGACGGGGCACTGGGGTGATGGCCAGGGGGCTGTAGCATGTGTGGTCTGGAGAAAGCTCTGGGCTTGAGAAGGAGTGAGGACGTGGCAGCCAGCGGGGACACTGAGGCTGTGACAGACAGAAACCCAAGGAAGAGTGTGGTTTACTCCAGGCTTACTGCTCCTCTGATAAATTGCTGTTATTATTGAATAGAAATATTTATTTAAAAAATAAATATATTTAAAATATTTTATTTATTGATTTTAGAGAGAGAAGGGGATGGGGAGAGAGAGAGGAACATCGGTTTATTGTTCTATTTATTTACATGTTCATTACTTGATTCTTGTTTGTGCCCTGACCAGGGATCAAACACGCAACCCTGGTGTATGGGGACAATGACCTAACAAATTGAGCTACCTAGCCAAGGGAAAAAAATGTTTTTTAAACATTTAAAATTTGGATTCAGGAAAATTTCAAATAAAGAACAAGAACAGCCCTGGCTGGCGTAGCTCAGTGGATTGAGCGCGGGCTGCGAACCAAGGTGTCGCAGGTTCGATTCCCAGTCAGGGCGCATGCCTGGGTTGCAGGCCATGACCCCCAGCAACCGCACATGGATGTTTCTCTCTCTCTCTCTCCCTTCCCTCTCTAAAAATAAATAAATAAAATCTTTAAAAAAAAAAGAACAAGAACAGACATGATATACTAATCAGTTATGTGCTGCTTTTCCCAAACATACTTACCGTATTTTGCCGTGTATAATGCACACTTTTTTGCCTAGATTTTTGAGGGAAAAATAAGAACGCACATTATAATGGGCATAATGGTTACATACCATGGGCATAACCCGTGTATAATGTGCACAAAAACGTGGATGTACGCACATTGTGCACGGGAGCTCATTATACACAGCAAAATACGGTAAATTGTTTTTCAAAAACCCTCCCTGCTCCCTCTGCTACCTCCACCCCACTCCCTGGAGAGTAACTGGTGTTTACTCCAAAGGGAATTTTCAGTTGTTCGCTGTGAAGTGAGTGATATAAACCCTCCCCGCCCACTCCTGCAGAGATTTCAATAAAGTGTTTACTGCTCACTGGTATGTTTTATAGAGTGAGCTCTTTTGTGGAAACAAGCAAAGGGTCTCAGGCCCTGGCCATTGTGGCTCAGTTGGTTGGAGCATTATCCTGTAAATCAAAAGGTCATGGGTTTGATTCCTCAGTTCCTGGTCAGTGCACATACCTGTCGTGGGTTCAGCCCCTGGGAGCAACTGATCAATGTTTGTGCCTCCCTTCCCCTCTCTCTAAAAATCAATATGTTATCGGTGAGGACAAAAAAAAAAAGAGAAAGAAAGAAAAGAAATGGGTATTGAGCTTCTGTCATTCGGAGCTTACGTGGGACACCCCAGGGGCAGAGCAGGTGGGACAAACTGACTTCTAGATTCATAGTCACCCTGAGTGGGGTGTACTCTTGTTCCCATTTTATGAAAATGGAAACTGAGTCTCAGAGGGTGACTTGCCTAAGGCCATAAAGCTGATATGCGGCTGAGCTAGGATTTGAAGTCAGCTATACCTGACTGTGAAGCCCAGGTCCTTAAATATCTATACGTAAACACAAAAGACCGAGTTTGTGTTATACCAGGATCTGGAGGGATCCCAGAATTCATGTGGCCATTTCACAAGACAGAGAGACAGAGGCTGCAAAGGGAAACACCCAGCAAGTGCATGGCTGTGTAGCGATGAGCAGAACCCAGGCCTGCTGCCCCTGAGTCTGATGTTCTCACCACCAGCAATCACTCAGGGGGGAGGGAGGATTGAGTGTTGCAGAGGAAGTGGCTGGAAGGCAGGACTGGAAGGCAGGACGGGGACAGGATCTGAATGTGCAATGAGGTCTTGGGAACCTTCCCACAGAGGCTGCACCCAATCCCCCCCACCCCACATCTGCCCCTCCAGGTCCCCCATAACCCTCTCGGTCTCCCGTGAGCCTACAGCTGCAGGTCAGCACAGGTGGCCAAACCAGTGTCTTTGCTGCAAGCAAGGGAGTGAGTTCTTCAGTGAAGAATTGTGTCCTTCATCTTGTCCCCTACGTTTTACACTGCCATGTAAATTTTTCCATTAATTCCTCCGAATAAAATGTAGTGGCCGTTAATTTTTGACGCCTGGGAAGTAGCCAGCCGAGTGCTTTTTTATGCCTGAAACTATTTTCCACCATTAGGAGAGTGTAATAAAAAAGTTTCTTTCCTTCTTTGATTTTATTTTTTAATTAAGCCAGAGGGTTTCGGCAGCTCTGCTTTCAGGTTGTGGCCAGCAGCTGGGAGCCCAGAAAGCAGCAGAAAAAGGACACAAAATACTTTCACTCCTCAATTGCCATCCCTGCAGCCAGGCTTTGCCTCTGTGAAAACCAGGAGGGATGAGGTCTGGTGCAAATCTTAGTGAACCCCAGATCATCATTGCTTTTCCAGGAAGACCTTTTGTGAGAAGTATGGGGGCTACAAGAAGTTTCTGTTCTGTGTCTTTTATTTATTTATTTATTTATTTATTTATTTATTTATGAGATTTTATTTATTTATTTTTAGAGAAGGAAGGCAGAAAGAGAGGGAGAGAAACATCAAAGTGCATTAGATACATTGATAGGTTGCCTCTCGCTCGCCCCCAACTGGGGACCTGGCCTGCAACCCAGGCAAGTGGTCTGACTGGGAAGCCAGCCAGCGATATTTCAGTGTGTGGGATGACATTCAACCCACTGAACTGCACCAGTCAGGGCCATCTTTAATTTTTAATCAATTTAATGATGTTATTTTAGAGGCTACACTTGAATTTCATACTTGTTTAGCTTTATAGATTTCTAACAAAATCTAAAGTTGATTAAAAAAATGTCTCAGAATGCATTGCTTTCCTTCTGAATGTCTTCATCCCAGCTCTGTTGTTGTTATTGTTTAGTATTTTAGTTCCATCTTATTTATAAAATCTGACTTTTTCAGCATTATCTTTTACAATAAAAGCTTATTTAGATTTGGCCCTGGTTGGTATGGCTCAGTGCCTTGAGCACCAGACTGTAAACCAAAGGGCTGTGGGTTCAATTCCCAGTCAGGGCACATGCCTGGGTTGTGGGCCAGGTCCCCAGTAGGGGGCATGTGAGAGGCAACCACACACTGATGTTTCTCTCCCTCTCTCCTTTCCTTCCCCTGTGTTTAAAAATAAATAAATAAAATCTAAAAAATCTTATTTAAATTTGCCATCATGCTTTACAAAAGCCTTGTTGAGCCTTGCACCTTGCATTCCATTTCTCCCTTGTGAGTTTATTTTCCTTTGTTTAAGTGCACCTTTAAAAAAAATCCTTGCCAAAGGATAAGTTTATTGATTTTAGGGAGAGAAGAAGAAAGAGAAAGAAACGTTGATGTGAGACAGTAACATCTATTGGTTGCCTCCTGTATGCACTCTGACTGAAGCTCAAACCTGCAACCTAGGTATGTGCCCTGACCAGGAATTGAACTTGCAACCTTTTGGTGTACGTGACGATACCCCAACCAACTGAGCAACCCAGCCAGGGCTAAGTGTACCCTTTAATAATACTTTCAGCAAGAGCCAATGAGGAGTACCTTCTTTAATCTTGCATATATGGAAGCATGCTTACTTTGGTCTCACTCTAATGACAGTTTAGCTAGGTATAGAACTGTGGGTTAACAAGAATATTTTCACTGTGTTTGGAAATATTCTACTCTTTTCTGGCTCCTATTGTTGCTAATTAGAACTCAGCATGTTTAATCATCTAATTGTTGATTCTTTGAAGGGAACCTTCTTTTTTTCTCCCATCTGGCACCTTCAAAGATTTTCTTTTATTCTTAATGTTGTTCCCTGCCATAAAGTGTGAATTGGTTTATCCCACTTGGAAGTCTATGAGGACTCAGATCTTTCTTCAATTCTGGAAATTCTTATATATTCTCATAGATTGCCTTTCTCGTGTTTCTTTATTGTCTCTTATTGGAATTCCTATTAGATGTATGATGGATTGTCTCATTTCATCCTTCATCTCAGCTTCTTTTATATGTCATATCTCTATCTCCCTGTGTGTTGTATTCTGGGCAGTGGCCTCAACCGCTATGTCCAGACTACTGTCAAACCCATCTACTGAGTTCATTTTCACTTCAGTTTATCTTGGATGACTTGTTTTTCTTCTATGGTCCAGGGCATGAAACTCACGTCTAGGTTGCAGTCCAGAGTTATTGGCAGTTTTTATCGTCTCCATTCAGGGAAGAAACAGCTCATTTCCAACATCGGCTTTATCTAAAGAGGCTAGTTTCAGCTCCCAGCCTCTCACAGGGTTCAGAGCCTCATCCTCCATCCTCACAGAGTCATTAAAACCCGAACTAGAAGTCTAGACATGGCAGCCCCAGGCTGGTGTGGTGGCCCCATGGTCCTCCCAGGTACTCAAGACGTCTTTGATTTTCCTACTCTATCACCCTCAGAGTGTATAGCATTTGCCTTCTTGTTGCACTTCCAGGCATTTCAGCTTTGAAATCCAGCCATGGCTTCTGTCTTATCTCATTGTCTCAAACCAGGTCACATGGTGGCCCCTAGCTGCAAGGGAAACTGGAGGTGTTTTCTGGTGGTCTGTTTCTTCCCCACTATGAAACAATTGCTGTTCTCTCAATAAGAGCAGAGCAACTGGGTGTGAAGCTGTTAACTTGTAACATCTGCCACACAGAATGTTATTCATTTAGGTAAAGAAGTTGAAGCTCAGAGAGGTATGGTGATTTACAGTCCAGATTTAACTGCACGTTCTTTCTGCTGAGCCCTCCCCACCCTCGCCCTGCTCTGACTCAGGGATCCTGGCCTGGATCTCTGCTGCCGGGTTTGCCTTTGACACCGTGCACTGGCCTTGTGTGACAGCTGACTGGGCTGTCTCATTAAGCACAGGGTTTTGTTTGTTCCCCTAATCCCCAGGAACAGCAGGGACTGGGGATCTGGGAATAGGGAAGCTGTACAGCACCCCATCTGTCCTGTTCCCCACATCCTGGCTCTTGCTCAGACAGGCATTTGTCAGCCACGGTGAGAGGGCAGACTCAGGCACTTCATCTCTCAGCAATTAGGGGGCTGCACACAGGAAGAATAATGACTGGTTGCTGGAGAGGGAGTGGGGTTTCTTAGGGGCTAGCCCGGCCGGGTGCAGCTCAGGGTTTGATGCCTACATCCCTTCTGGGCTGGCTGACAACCCCCAGCCCCACACTGGAGGCCTCCTTAGCTCTGCCTTCTGGTTTTCTTATCACCTGTTACTCCCCAGCCCGCACCTCTCTGATCACCCCCCACCCCTCCAACTCTGCTCCACCTGCCCCGGATCAGTGGCCATGCACTTTTTTCATTGATCACACCTGCAGTCTCAAGGCTGCTCTCCAGCCCCTTGTAAATTACCCTGTGTACTGGCCACTGACAAGTCTGGTCATCCCCCCCCCCCCCGCCCCCTTAGATCCTCCCATGGCTCCCTACTGCCCGCACAATAAACAACAGACTCAGTCCTGCAGACTCAGCTCGTTCCTCATCCTCTGTACTGTTGCTACGCCTGCTATTCAATTATTTAGAATGACTTATTGTGATATTGTGATTTATAGGAAGAAACATATGTTTGGTCTTGATTTCATACCTAAAACTCCTGGAATTTCCTAAGTGAAAAGAGCTATAAAAATGTCTTGGTTTATTCATAACAGTCCCCTTTCAACCACACCTGAGTTCATTATGTTAATGAGGTGATTTTTTGGAAAACCTGGCAGGATGGGGCTGATCACCACAGAGATCAAGTGATTAGCCTTGATCAGTGTGGCTCAGTCGGTGGAGTGTCGTCCTGCAAAGTGAAAGGTTACAGGTTTGATTCCCAGTCTGGGCACAGGCCTGGGTTGCGGGCCTGGTCCCTGGTGACAGGCAACTGATTGATGTTTCTTTCCTTCTCTTTCTCCCTTCCTTCCCTCTCTCTAAAAATAAGTAATTAAAAATCTTTTGCCCTGGCTGGCGTAGCTTAGTGGATTGAGCACGGGCTGCGAACCAAAGTGTTGCAGGTTCGATTCCCAGTCAAGGTACATGCCTGGGTTGCAGGCCATGACCCCCAGCAACCGCACATTGATGTTTCTCTCTCTCTCTCCCTCCCTTCCTTCCCTCTCTAAAAATAAATAAAATCTTTAAAAAATCTTTTAAAAAAAGAAAAGTCAAGCGATTCGAAGGTTGGAACTTCTGGTTCACCCACCCTCTTCTCAGAAGGGGGTTGGGTCTGGAAATTAAGCTCTGAAATCTCTTGAACAACATAATGAGTTTCTGGGTTGATGAGCACACCCACACTCCAGGAGAGTGACACACCCCAGTTCCTTGGGGACAAAAGCTTCTGCTGTCAGGACCCTTTGGACCTTGCTCTATGTACTTCCTAATCTGGCTCTTCATCTGTATCCTGTATAAAAACTGGTAAGTGTAAGTGAATGTTCCTTTGAGCTGCTCCAGCAAATTAATCAAACCTGAGGAGGAAGTCATGGGAACCTCTGATTTATAATTGGTTGTTCAGAAACGCAGGCAACAACCTGGACTTGAGACTGATGTCTGAAGTAGGGACAGTCTTGTGGGGCTGAACCCTTAACCTGTGGGATCTGCTGCTGTTGAGACCAGCCCAGTAAACCAGGACAAGTGGAATCGGGAAACTGAGGCGGAGAGTTCGATGGCCAAGCAGTTTGCAACCATCCAGTAAATGGCAAAATCCTGTCTTCCCTGACCTAGGACACTTAAAAGTAAATGGTTTACACTTCTCCCCCACCAGAGGGTAAGTAGCCTGAATCACCCCACTCAGGGAGATAGAGAGCAGAGATCCAATTGGTGCCATTTGTGCCAACCACACTCAAGGACAGATGAAGTCAGGGGAATAAATCTCATTTTGGCACATCAGCATAAAGCTGGTGAATATTCTATTGTGATCCTCCCCTAAGACCTCCCCTAAACTCCCAGGCTCTAAAATTCTCAGGAGAAAGGACCCAGGGCACGCTCTCCCTTCTGGGATCCTGCCCACACCTTTCTACCTTCTCAGGTGTGCCTCTCTGAAACTCGAAGGGTCCCCAAGAGACTTGCAGCCAGGGGAGCAATGGGCGGCGGCAGCGCATCGTCGGTTAAGCCTCTGAACCTGTCTCCGAGGCCCCTTTTCTCTGACTCTCCAGTGAGCCAAAGCAGCCCTGCCTCGGCTCTCTCGCATTGCTTCTTCTATCCCAAATCCTTGCTTCTTCCGCCGTCCCCAGTTTTAATAGTGTGCTCTCAAAATCGCCTGGACTCATCTTGTGAAATCTTTTCTACAGGAAGCCAAGAACCCATGCACTACAGCCTGACACGGCAGCCCCGGCTCAGCGGCAGCCCCGCTCAGCGGTCCCTTTTTGGTAACACGATCTCCAGGTAGTGTCAGAGTAGAGCTAAACTGTAGGACAGTTTAGCATCCCTTGAGATTTGGAGAATTGCTAGGTGTCACTGGAAAAAGCACCCCAGATTTATACAACTGCAGATTCAAAAGTCGAATGAAAAAGACACGCAGTGAAAGGAGTCTCACTTCCACATCTCTCTCAGCTACCCAGTCCTCATCACCCACCACATTTCTGAATTTCTTGTGTCTCCTTGCAGAGTTTCTTTACAGGAATGTAAGAAAAGCCAAATACATAGTCTTATTTTCCTCCCCACCCCCCACCTTTTTACACAAACGGTAGCTTCAGCAATGTATCCGCAAGTCTCACATACAGGGGTCCTGCGGAAAGCTAGAAACACGTGACCCCCTGGAAACACGGTGTGCCTTTGGGCAGAGCCAGCACTTTGGGCTCCCAGGGACAGAGCCATACTGGCCTAGGAGCCCACTGCACTCCACTATGACTTCATCATAATTAATTACGTCTGCAAGGACCCTGTTTCCAAATGAGGTCACATTTTGAGGGCTAGGGGTTAGGACTTTGACATATCTTCTTTGTACGGGACACAGTTCAACCCATAATAGCAACTCTCTCTCATCCTGAGGAAGCTATGGCTTTAAACAAAGCCGTCATGGAGCCCCAGGAGATTTCAAAGTAGATAAGGAACATGGGTTTGGAAGTGAACTGAACACCCTTGCCTTGACCTTGCTTCTCTGTGTCTCTGGCTTGCTGGACGGTCTGAACCGATCTGGGTACAGATCCGAGTGATTTTCTTCTACGGTTGCTGCCATCAGCTGTGCTGTGTGGACCCTTGCTTCCTTGTCCCTTTAGGATACATCGGACGGCCCCCATGGACGGCTGAGCACCTTGGGGAATGAGGAAGTCTGGGCCAGGCTGACCCAGTTTAAAGCCCCACCTTGCCTCTGAGTTAACGCTCCTGTCCTAAAGCTGAGGCTTGACCAGGCCTGAGGGAGGAGTGTGAGGAGAGGAGGTGGGCAGCAGCAGGGAGAGGACAGAGAGAGGGCCTCTCATCTGATGGCTTCCTGTAGGAGTCCCCTCCTGATGGCCAGCGCCAGTTCTCAGGCCATCCCTGACTGGCCACTAGGGACCTCTGTGTCACGGCGCCCAAATGGTGGCTCTTGTGTAAGGTGCAGGTGGATGGCCCATGGAAACATTCCCAAAGCTGGCTCCAACTTACCATCTTCCATACCCATTGCTTACTTTCCCCAGTTCTTTTTGCTCTGGACCCCCTCACCTGGCCAGCAGCCCTGTGACATGTCTTCCTTCCCTGGTGTCCTCTTGGGTCCCAGAAGCCTCGCTTTCCCTTGCTACCCAGACACTGGGGTGCAGGTTGTTGCACAGGCCCCCTCTCGCCCTGGCTATCCCTCCCCAGTTATTCTCCCACTAAGAGAGCCACCAAGAGCGGATGGGCCCAAGCAGCGCCCAACTGGAATGGGATACTGGCCTCTCCTTCTAAATGGCATCCTCAACTTCTGAGATTTCTCTAGGAGCACCCCTCAGTTGGCTTGAACTAGGAAATAGGAGTCCCTTTCCCTTCCCAGTGGAGGGAAAAGCCGTAGTCCCATCTGCCCCCCTTTTCCTTAGGTATGGGACACCCAGTCCCAAAGATACCTACCCTCCAATCCCCTGCTTATTCAGAGAGGGTCAGCTGAGGGTAGGAGAGCTAGTCTGGTTGTCTCTTAGTAAATCCCAAGATGATTCCCTCTCCATAGGGGTAGCCATCTTAAAAAAGGAGTTTGGTACCCTTTTGTCTTCTGCCCTGGGTCCTTTTGCCCTCTGGACAACAGGAAAAGTCACACTTAACCTGTGACATCTGTCCTTCTGTTCATTTTTCATAACCTGAAGGGCCCAGACAACATGAAGTGCTAAGAGTGTGAAATAAACCATGGAGAAATCCACATTCACTGATGCCTCCTCTGTGTCACCTCTGTGCCAGGTGTTTGTCACCATTGTCATCACGGACCCACTGGATTCTCCAGCTGTGACCTCCAAAAGGGTCTTGTATCACAAGACTGGGCCTGAAATCTGGCACATAGTAGATGCTAAATAAATATCTCTTGAGAGGGTACTGTGGGGGGTTTAGTGGTTGTCCTAGCATTTACAATATGCATCTTTAATATGTCAGAGTTTACCTTTAAATATTATAGGTCTTTACACGTGTGAGGACCTTACGACAATCTGCTTAATTTTCCCTGCCATCCTTTCTGTTACTCTTGTCATGCTCTTCATTTTTACAAATACTATGAACATAATATACATCTGTTTTGCTTCAGATAGTCAAATATTTTTAAATAATTAAAATGTGAAACAAATTTTATATTTGCCTTCATTTATGCCATTTCTAGCACTTTTCATTTCTTTGTATAGGTACAGTTTTCTTTCTGGTACCACATTCCTTCTGCCTGAAGAACTTCTTTTAACACATGTTATGGTGCAGGTTTACTGGTATTTAATTCTCTGATTTTATTTGACTAAAGAGGTCTTATGTTTTTTCCTAACTTTTGAAAGACATTTTCTCTGGGTATAAAATTTGGGGTTGACTTGTGTTCCCCAGCACTTTAAAGATGTCTTTCTGCTCCAAACTTTAAAAATGAAAGTTTCAGCATTTTATTAATTTATTTTTGAGAGAGAGAGAAATGGATTTGTTGTTCCACTTATTTATGCATTCATTGGTTGCCTCCTGTATGTGCCCTGACATTGAACCCTCAACCTTGGCATGTCAGGATGACACTCTAACCAAGTGAGCTACCCTGTCAGGGCAGGGCTCAGCGCTTTAAAGATATCTTCTGCTCTGCATAACTTCTCTGATGAGAAGTATGCTATAATTCTTATCTTTATTCCTTTGAATGTAATGTGTCTTTTTTTTCTTTGACTGCCTTCAAGATTTCAAATTTTTCTTTTTCTTTTGGTTTTCAGTAGTTTGAATGTGATGTGTCTAGGATTGTGTTTTTTTCCCCCCTTTGTTTCTTGTTTTTTTTTTTTTTTGCCTTGCTTAGTGTTCTCTGAACTTCTTGGATCTGTGGTTTGGTGTCCATCATTAATTTTGGAAAATTCTCAGCCATCATCTCTTCAAATATTTCTTCTGCCCTATTCTCTTATTCCTCTGTTTCTGGGGCTCTGATTGCGTGCATGTTATGTTGCCCCATATTCCGTTATATCCCATGACGTTGTCTCACAGCTTTCAGATGCTTTGTTTTGGCTTTTTTCCTTTTTGTGTTTTAATTTGGATAATTTCTACTGACCTGTCTTCAAGTGCACTGATCCTTTCCTTGGCTGTGTTAGCTCTATTCGTGTGCCCATCTAAGGTAATCTTCATCGCTGTTACTGTGCTGTTTGTTTCTAGTATTTCCATGAGATTTCTTTCCTTATAGTTTCCACCTCTTTGCTGAAATTCCCCCATCTGTTCATGCATGCTGTCTACTTTTACATTAGAGACTTTAACAGAGTAATCATAACCACAGTTCTCTAAATTACAGTTATTTGTCCTTGTATATTTTCATCATCTGGGCCACGTCTAAGTCTGGTTGTTGATTGCTTTGTTTCTGGACAGTATGTGATTTTCTTTTGCTTTTTATGTGTCCTCTAATTTTTTTGTTGAAAGCCAGACATCTTGTGTAGGACAGTAGAGATTAAAGTAAATAATGTTTATGCCTGGAAATGATCATGCCTTTTCTTTTGCCAGGTCTTGAGCATAGGGGGTTGAGTCAGTGCAGACAGAAGCTGAGCTGGGATTGAGTTTTCTTGTCACTGTGGTTCCCTTCTGTGCACTACAACCTTCAATCCTGTAGCATTGCTTTGTGTTTGGGGTGGGGGCTGGGTTGTTGGAAGGTCCCCCCCCGCCACCATTGTGATTCTGTTCTACACTTGACTTTAAACTTGGCCTGTGGTCCTGCACCTCAGTTCTCTGTGTGTGCTCTTCCCCTCCTCCCCTCCTCCCACAGCATACTGCTGTTATCTGTCATTTGGTTCTTGCTAGCCTAGGGGTAGAAGGTACCGTATCTTTCAGACGATGAGACACACCTAGGTTTTAGAGGAAGGAACTAGGAAAAAAAATTTGAAGCAAAAAATGTGGTAACATATTTAATAACATAAATAACATAATATTTCACCGATGTAAATGCAAACAGAACTCAACAGCAGCATTAACAACCATTATTCCTCCCAAATTTGGGCAGGGGGAAGTGCCTCTTATAGTCCTAAAAATACGGTGTTTGGGGAAGTTGGTCTTAGACTGGCACAGTGTCTTTGGGTCTTGGGGTGGGGCCTTCTCCTCGACTCAGCCCCTCCCTCTTCACGATAGCGGTTTTTCTGTCCTCTCTCCCCAGCTGCAGCGGGCACTGAGAGTGACAGCATTTGCTGTCTTCTCTGCAATGTCTTACAGCTTTTCCTCCTACTGCTCCCCCGTCTAGCCTGCACCACAAGGCAGGTTTTCTCTGATCTCTCACCCTACTCCCACTCTCCCTCACAGCACCCAGTGCAGCCTGGAGTGAAGGGCCTATGAATGGGTGCAGACTTCCCACATGTCTGCTTCTCTCAGGGGATCCGTACCTCAGGGGATCCGTACCAGCCCACGCTCAGCCTTAGAAGCTTGTTAAAATCTTTACTTGAGTTCTTCCTTACTTTCACTTGAATACTTAGTTTGTATGGCACTTGGTGTCTGCCCCGCATGAGCAAGGGCTCACGTCCCATCTTCCTTGGAGGTCCCTGTGTTTCTGTAGATTTCAAGCCAGTTCTTTACCCTGTGATCGCGGCTCTCCGATGGGCTCAAGACAAGTTATAAAATTGCAGATTATCTGGTTTCTTTTTCTTGTGGTAAATGTGGATATGATACTCTTTCCAGCTTTCTACATCCTAAGTGGAAGCTGGAGGGAAAACTAGAACAGTTTGAAAATCGTCTGTACATTCCTTGGGGGCATGGGAGTGACTCTGCGTGGCTTCTGAGGCTTGTCATAGAAGGCAGCACAGCTTCCACTTCGCTCCCCGGGACGCTCGTGCTGCCGCGCCGAACTGCCGTGTCAGAACTCTCATTCCCCCGAGTTCGCTGTGAGGAAGCCCAGGCCTGGGGATGGGCCACCTGTGAGGGTTGAAAGTCCAAGGTAAGGGTTTGGCCAGCAGCCAACATTAACTTCCAGAGGTTATCAGTGGTGACAACTCCCGTTCCCAGCCTCAGGTCTTCCTGGCCCAGGTCACAGACAACATGGAGCAGAGAAAAGCCATGCTTACCGATGCTCTGTCTGCATTTCTGACTCACAGAATCTCTGAGCCTCTAAATAGTTACATGCCAGTAGCTTTTTGGGTAATGTGTTACACAGCAATAGTAACCAGAACAGTAACTCGCCATCACACACGGTTCATTAAATGCCTGCTCCGGGCGCCATACTGAGGATATGGAGACAACAGAGGTCCCAGGCCTTTGTCTTCCCGGGGTTCACAGTCCAATGGGGAGGCAGACAATCGTGAGGTGGAGATATGAGGGTTGTGATGGGAGCACAGGGGGCTGTGGGGTCCAGAGCTAGGGCCCCGGGCACAGCCTGGGTGGGGAGGGAGGAGGAAAAAGAAAGCTTCCTGTAAGAGGTGACTCCTAAGAGGAGACCTGAAAGGGGAAGAATAAAGGGCAGGAGAGTTCAGCCATGAGAGTAGCTTGGGCTAGTAGGCAGTTGGGCAAGAGGTGTGGCACTTTGGAGGGAGCAAGTGAGGGTTTGAGAGGCCAAAGATGAGGCCGGGTTGCTGCCATTGCAACCTAAAGGGTGCCAATGTAATATCCTCATTTTACAGGGGAGGAAGATGAGGCTCAGAGCAACGACTTGCCCGTGGTCACACAATATGTATTAATAGTAGAGCTAGGATTTGAACCCAAGTTTGTCTGACACCACCCCTTCCCACTTCTGAGAGAGGTTGGGGTTATGGGGGCTCAGATATGAGGGTGTGGAATGTCCAAGCCTAGGAAATGCCTTCTGCGTGTGACTTTATGACTCGTATCTGAGTTGCGGATCAGCAGAGAAAGAAGGGAGGCAGCTGACGGCTGGAAGGGGCACTCGAAGGGTGAGGGTGGGCCTTGCTCCCACTCCAAATGTGCTCGATCAACTCTAACCAAATTGGCGCCTGCACGATTCTCATCTGTTGTATTGACACGTCTTGCCTTGGAGGCTAAATTAGTCCCTAATCAAATTGGATTCCTTATTTCTGGCCATAACGAAACCCAGGGAAATCAATAATAATAACAGAGACATTCAGAGAAACGCACTGCCTCTCCGGAAAATTGAAGGGAGTTTCTTCCAATTCCGCCAGGGCTGGCTGAGGACAGATACGTGAGCAAGCGGACGCGATGCCTTTGTTTGTTTAACGGTCTCGGAACATCAAGCAGCCATTCAAGTTCTCCAGGGCTCCTCGTAGGGACAGGGACGGCAGATCTCCACTCAGGCTGCTCTGGGGGGCACAACTGTCAGCATTAGGGATTGCAGCCATCTAGCCTCCTAAGTTAACTAGTTGTTGACAGATGGCATCGGATGGGCATCAGCTATTTTTGTGAGCTGAGGGGAAACCCCCAGGGACTTGGTGAATTTCTGGAATCTTTGTAACATCTCATTTGGTCATCTGTCTGTAAGGCCCTCTGTCAAGTTTCAGTTATTTTGTTGGATTTAAAGTAGCTTTGGAGCTCGAGCATTCCTCCCTACGATCTATTGATTTAGGGTCTAAAGTTTAGATTAACGGTTTTACCTCATGTGATACATCTGATCCAATTGTAGTAGCAACCTGGAAAGATTTTGAGGGCTTTTCCCAGGCTTACAGGAAAGAACGTAGCCATTGGCAGATGTGGCTGGGTTGGAACTGGAAGAAAGGCTGTGACCCCGGGGCCCTAGGTTTATAACCAGCTGGAGTCTTGGCCCCAGGGAGTTCTAATTCAAAGGTCTTTTACAACAGAAATGACTGGCACTCAATTTTAAGTGCTTCTTATTTTGGATTCTAACTTCTCCATGATCACAGAACCCCTCAGTAAGAGCTGGTTACACGTGACTACTGGTTTTCAAGGTATTTTTGGGGAATGAGGTGGTCTGTGTCTGGTCACGGGTGATGCCGAGAGAGGGAAGGCTGCGGGGGAAGGAGAGTGGCGTGGGCCCTCTGGACCTCCCTGCAGGGCCCGGGCCATGTTTTCCAGACTCCTGCTAAAAAGCCTCACTTGATCCTGGATTCGGACCTCTAGGTCCAAAGGGGGCCATCGAACAAGGTGCAACCCCCTCAGCTCACGCAGAGGGTCAATTCCCCCTTCCTCCCACTTTTTGTTCTGTTTGGGTCCTCAGAAGATTGGCTGATGCCCAGCACATTGGGGAGAGCAATCTACTTTACTCAGTTCACCAGTTCAAATGCTAATCAATCCTGCGAACACCCTCATGGACACCCAGAAACAGTGTTTTACCAGCTGTCTGGGCATCCCTTCACCCAGTCAAGTTGACACGTGAAATTAACCACTACAGAGGGTGTGGACTGGGTTTCTGTTGCTTGTTCTGGATGATATACTCAGTGGCTTTGACTAACAGTAACGTGAGGTCCCAGGGAGGGAGGGAGGGAGGGGGAAATGCGCTAAACTGCCTTTTTGCTGGGTCCTTCTCTGGTCTTGTGGAACCTACAGACGTAGCCATACCCTCCCTGTTCCTGAGGCCCCGGGCTGCAGATGAACAGACCCTGCGCCCAGTGGGGAGTTGAGGCAGGGCAGAGTGATACCACTCACCCTCACAAGTATCTGCTGCTTAAACTTGCCCAGCCAGGCAGCCTCTAATGCGCAGACTGGCTAAGATGGAGAGTGGAAGAAAAGATCAGAAACAAATTTCATCAGCTTTCTTCCCAAACCGTGTGGACATCCAGAATACCATCCTAAAACCTCTCTAGGCATCACACATTCTAAGATCATGTGTTTTGACAAGTGCCTGTTTCTTACATTTGATAAAATTCACCCAATGGTATTGGGGGAGAAAAAAGACACCGGGGTGGATCATGGCAGAAATGTCAACAGTTCAGCTGCAAACCCAGATAATGAGTGGGAGAGCTGGATGTCTGATCTCTGCCAGACTGCAGGAAGATCCCCCAGAAGCGAGAGCAGCAGTGGCATGGTCTTAGATTTTAGAGCAGGGTGAGGCTTCAGGAGCCTGCTTTGTCATCTGGCACTAGGTGACTGGAAATGCCAGAAACTAAACTCTGGAGGACCTGGGGAGAGGCTGAGAACATTTTCAAGCCAGGTGGCCTGTTATTCAAGACCATTTCCTCTCCAGACTCATAACTCTGGGTTTCCCAGTGTACATTCTCTGCCACAGTCCTGCTGATTTCCACCCCACGCTTCATGCTTTTCCCACCCTACTGCCTTGGCTTGTGTTATACCCCCAGCCCTCCAGGAATGTTCTTCTTCGTTCTAGCCCTGCCACCTCAGCTGGGCTCAGTGGAACAAGTGTGGGACAGCCAATTACGGCTGCCCAAGGTGGGCACTGCACAGTTTCCAGGGGCATCATTCACAGTCCGGTGCTCAACCTGTCCAGCAACGCTCAGCAGATTCTTCTGCAGGAGGTTCAGAGCCAGGCTTTGGGATTAGATGGACCTGGGTTTGAATCCCAGTTCTGCTCCTTATTAGCTATGTAACTTCAGGCAAAACATGAACTCTTGTTGCCTTGGTGTTTTTATATGCAAAATGGGACATGCCAAACTTTATGGATCCTAAGATGCATAGTTGTTCACATTTCACATCTCTGAAATTGGGCTCTGTCTTACAATTGATGGCATGCCATATTTTTAATCAGTAGCATTTATTCTTTGTTGGTTGTGATGAAGTAATGGTATATGTTGTGATTGATGCCCATGTAGACTTGTTGAAAAATGGAGACAGTGTCTATCTGACAGGAAGATGAATAAGATTTAACACGTGAAGCACAAGGTCTGATTTGGGTTGGTGCCTTGCTCATATCCTCTCAGCCCATCCAAGGACAAGATGAGCAAGGGCACGTGAAGCAGGTCACCCTGTGCACTGCCCTGTGAGCTGCCAGGTGCGGGTCTTACAGCCTGGGCTGAGAGCAGAAATGGCAGTGCAGTTACTGTCTGTCTGTCTGGCTGGCTGGCTTTGAGCCATCTGTGACTGTCAGTGAGGTGGGACGTGCCACTCCATGTAGGCAGGCAGACCTGTGTTGGAGTTTTTGTTGCGCCACTTTCCAGATGGTGAACTCAGGAGAGTCTTGCCACCTCTCTGAGCCCAAACTCCCTTATCTGTGATCCTGGCCCCTTGTCTTTTTGTGGGACTGAAAGGAGGTAATGGATGCATAATTTTAAAAGAGAACTTCTGCTTGGCCGAAGGGTAGGACTGGCAGGGATTGACCTGGAGGATTATTTCCCCAGGGCCCTGCAGGGCCTCCACTCTTGAAGATGAAGGTAGCGCAAGTTCAACAGCCCATACTTAGAGCCCCACCCAAGTCCTCCCTAGCCCCTGAGACTCCAGGACCGAAAGCCTAAGGTACCATGGGCATCCCAGGACATTCCTGCACCCAGCCTGGAAGGACCCCAATCCTTCAACCAAGCTTCCCTCTCTGGCCAAAATCCTCTCTCTGTCACATAGTCCCACAGACTGCAATTCCACTCCTGTCACTCACACTTCCCTAGCTTCTCAGGCTGAAACATTCCCCAGCTGTTCCAATCCTCCTTGAGACACTTGAATCTTTTCTATGACACTGTTGAAAGGAATTGTCTGCTCCCTGCCTGAATACCCCTAGCCACAGGGAGCTTTCTCCCCCCTAAAACAGCCTGTCCACCACAAGACAGCTCTGCCTGCTATGGAGTCCTTCCTTACATTCAGCTGACAGCTGCCTCTCTGAGGTGCCCCTTCCTCAGTCCTGGCTCTGCCTCCCACACATCATCCAGAAATGATCTGCTCTTCCCACGTTTCCACCCCCACAAAGATACGCTTTTTTCTTATAGGACAAGGTATCTCTGTCATTCCTTTTCAAAAAATGTCTTTTTTAAAAAAGTAGAAAAGTAATCAACGTGCACTGGGGAAAATTTATAGCAAAGTAGAAAGAAGATAAAAAATTACCCATAATCCTACCTCCTAGAAAGAAAGACTGTTAACTTTTACTCCTGCCTTTCCTACTCTTTTCTTCCCCATAAATGAGTGCATACTGAATATACAATTTGGTCACTGCTTTAGCAGCTTACTGATCATTCCCTTGTTAGACATTTGGGTTGTTTTTAATTTTTTATTATCACATCACAAATTATTTCCCTAGAATCACATCCTAGAAGTGAAACCATGAGTCCAATTGTTGTAGACATTTTAGTGAAGATAGCCCCCATTTTTGACATTAACATTTTATTTTAATCCTTACCCAAGGACATTTTTTCACTGCTTTAGAGAGAGAGGAAGGGGGAGAGGGAGAAACATCGATTGGTTGCCTTCTTGTATACGCCTGGACCTGGGATCAAACCCACAACGTAGGTATGTGCCCTGACCAGGTTTTGTTGTGTGGGATGATACTCCAACAAGCTGAGCCACCCGGTCAAGGCCTAAGTTAGATTCTTTCTTATAATAACCCTGAGATGGAGATATACTGTCATGCCCAATTTACAGACGAGAAAACAGAAACTCAGAGAGGTAAAGTAACTTGCTTAAGGTAACACAGCTAGTTTGATCCAGGATTAAAACCCAGATTGTCTGGCTATTATATCTCAGGGTCATCTCTCAAGTTGGACCCTTTCTAGCCTTGGGAGCAAATATCTGGTAGATGCTGTACAGTTTGTGGAGTGGAATCACACTCAGACCCCCTCAGATCCTTTCCCCACTTCTGCATGTCCGTTCCCAGCTCTGGGTGCTTTCTTCTGACAGCACACGTGAGACTTTTTTTGGAGGGTTGCCCTGGGCTAATTGGAACCATTCAACTGCACATGCAGGGACCCAGAAGTGTCCTGGAGTATTCCTCCCAGGATGGCCCTTGTCCTTGGATCAACTTGTACAGGAGTATGAAAGCCAGCTCTTGTGCCTCTAGAAGGAAACTCTGAGGTGTAATATACATTCCTCAACTCGCATGGGATTAGTCTGAGGCCAAGACTCTACCTGAAATTGCACTCTTGCTGGCCCTTTTCTCCTCCCCGTCTTCCTTCCTCGCTTCCTGCCCAGTTTATCATAGGAGCGCCTTTTTTTTTTTTTTAATTTTTTAAAAGATTTTATTTATTTATTTATTTTTTTAGAGAGGAAAGGAAGGGAGGGAGAGAGAGAGAGACAGAGACAGAGAGAGAGAGAGAGAGAAACATCAATGTGTGGTTGCTGGGGGTTATGGACTGCAACCCAGGAATGTGCCCTGGCTGGGAATCGAACCTGGGACACTTTGGTTCCCAGCCCGCGCTCAATCCACTGAGCTACGCCAGCCAGGGCTAGGAGCGCCTTTTTAACAAAATACTTGCATGGGAATCCTTGTTTTTGGATCCGCTTCTAAGACAGCCCATTATCCCCTGCAAATTCCCTCATGCTGCCTGCTTGTAGTCAGACCCTCCCCTTTCCCCGAGCCCCTGGAAACCCCTGATCTATCATATATATATGATATATATCTATATATAGATATATATCATATATATAAACCTATATATAAACCTATACAAACCTATATATATTATATATATAAAAATAAGATAATATATATATTATATTATATTATTTTTATTTATGATTCTAGAGAGAGGGGAAAGGAGGGAGAAGGAAAGGGAGAGGAGCATTGATGTGAGAGCAAAACAGCATACATGCACCGACTAGGGACCAAACCTGTAACCTAGGCATGTGCCCTGACCAGGAATCGAACTGGTGATCTGGGACTTTGCTGGACATTGCCCAACCAACTGAGCCACACTGGTCAGGTTATATTTAGCATATTTTTCATAAAAAGCAGAGAGCTAAGAATTCTGCATATATTTTCAAGAAACTTGATACCTTGTCAGAGGGAGAGAAACATCGATGTAAGAGAGGAATATTGATTGGTTGCCTCTAACACACACCCTGACTAGGGACAGAACCCACAACCTAGGCCTGTGCCCTGACCAGGAATTAAACCAGCAACGTTTCACTTTGTGGGATGATGCCCAACCAACCCAGCCATACCGATGTGGACACCCCTGATCTGTTCTTCATCACCGTAGTTTTGCCTTTTCCAGAATGCCTTAAACTGTAGTGACACAATAGGGAACTTTTTGCATCTGGCTTCTTTTACTTATCACAGTGCATTTGAGATTCATCCAAGTTGTTGCAGGTATCAATTGCTTGTTCCTTCTTAATGCTGAGTAGTACAGTAGTTCCCCATTATCTGCAGGGGATTATTCCAGGACCCACCCCACCCCAGTGAATCCCTGAAACGTGGATACAAACAAACCTTATATACCCTATATTTTTTCTCATACATACATACTTATGATAAAGTTTAATTGATAAATCAGGCACAGTAAGAAATTAACAATAACTAATAATAACAGAACAGTTATAATAATATACTGTCATAAAAGGTATGTGAATGTTGTCTCAATGAATTTTTACATACGTATATACATATGTAAAACCACTTACATATACATATGTGTATAACCACTTCCCATAATAGGACATAGGATATTTCTAACACTCCAGAAAGCTTCCTCTGCCTCTTCCCCCTAAAGATAATCACTATTCTAATTTCATCATAGATTAATTAAAGTTGCCTGCTTTTGAATGTTCTATAAATGTAATCATATGGTTTGCACTCTTGTCTGAATTCTCTCATTCATCACTGTCTGCAGTGAGATTCCTCCATGTTTTTGTGTGTGAATGCATGCCACAGTAGTTCGTTCTTTTTGTTGCTGTGTAATATTCCATTATTTAAATGTACCACTGTTTATTTATCCATTCTTCTGATGATGGACCTGAGGACCATTCCTGATTTGAAGCTATGAAATGATAATGCTATGAACATTTTTTAAAAAATCCTCACCTGAGAATATGTTTATTGATTTTAGAGAAAGGTTGCCTCTCATACACACCGGACTGGGGATTGAACCCATAACCTTTTGGTGTAGAGAATGATGCTCCAACCAACTGAGCCACCTGGCCAGGATGCTATGAACATAGTAATGCATGTCTTTTGGCAGCTATGCACTCATTTCTCTTGGGTAGGAACCTGGGAGTGGAACTGCTTGATCATAGAGTAAGCATGTGATTATGAGCTATTTATTCTTTTGTTTACATTATTTTTCTTTCATTAGACTCTAAGTTCCAAAAAGATAGGAAACAAGCCTGTCTTGTTCACCACTATATTCCCAGCATGTGCCACAGTGCCTAGCACATAATCAGTGTTCGATGAATATTTGTTGAATAAATGAAAGAAAAAACTTAGCTACTATCAACTCAAAGTGAGTTGTGATGGAGCCGAGACTGAATCCAAATCCTTCTGACTTCCACCCTCTGCAAGCTGAGAGTCAGAAGCCTAGCTGACTCAGAAGCAGACAGAGCTGCAGGTGCTGGGCTGGTTTCAGCATCCCGTTAGTCTTTGAAGAAAAAGTGGCTCCCTCTCCCTCTCTTGGCCTGCATTGTCACAGCTTGAAATATTCTTTTGATTAGGAGAACATTTCCCATTAAGTGTGTGTCCCTGGCTCCCCCCCCCCCAATATTTATGAGCTAATAACTCCAGGATCTGTCACAATCAGTGTTGCAAAAGCGTATCTGTATGTAATGAAATAATTTGAAGAGAAACGTGGCAAGGAGACAGTTGGAATTTTCTCTTGCCTTACAAACCATTCCTAAGGGATGAGTATATATAAATCAGCACCTCCCTTAATTAAGTAAAACATTTTAAGGAAAAAAAAAAACAAATTAATTACCACTTCATGGCACCACCCTAGCTGATTATCCAAACGGTTCACATTCCATAAACCTCGCTCGCCTGAATGTACAACTAATTATTGCTTTTTTGGCTTGTTTATTCTCCTGATACAGCAAAGATCTGTATTAAAAGTGGGTAGTGTGGGATAATTTTTCCTCTACTTTCAGGGTGATGTAAGTTGTCATAAGAATCGAGAAGTCTTTTTTTTTTTTAAGCTGAAAACACAGGGTATGTAGAATATGGAGCATGCAGAGGGGGAAATAGAAATTATCTTGGGGTACTTTAGGGTGATAGGAGAAGCACACTGGGGACTGAATGTGTCGGATCTTTGTCACCAGAAAGGAACCAAGCCCAGAGCAGGTCTGCCTCAGGCTGGTTAGTAGTGTGTGGGTTCTTAACTTCATGCAGGAAAGATTTCACAAGACAAGTCTAGATGATTTTGAGAGTATGTTTACTAAAGCTGGGGACAAGGGAACAAAGAAGGGCTTAGGGTAGAAGAAGCAACAGGAGAGAGACCAGATGGTGTTCTGCTTTGGCTCTCTAAAAATGTTATAGGAAAGGAGTGAGCCAAGGCAGGGCTGCTGTGAGCTCACTGAAAAGTCAAAGAAAAAAGGGCTTTGGAGAAAGGTTCAGGGGGTTAGCCTGGGATGAGCTACCACTGCCTGTTGCTCCCCTGGTTGCAGGTCTCTTGAGGACCCTTACAGTTTAGGAGAGAAAATTAAAGATGTACATCTGGGAGGGAAGAAAGGCTGGGCGTGCTCCGGAGAGAGCCTGTGCTGGGTCTTTGTCTTGAGGGTTCTTATCTGTTTTCCAAACAGCGGGGAGTTTAGGGGAGGTCTTAGGGGAGGATCACAATAGAATATTCACCAGCTTTATGCTGATGTGCCAAAATGAGATTTATTTCCCTGACTTCATCTGTCCTTGAGTGTGGTTCGCACAAATGGCACTAATTAGATTTTTATTATCTGTCTTTCTGAGTAGGGTCATTTAAGCTTTGTACACTCTGGTTGGGGAGGAGAAGTATAAACCACTTACTCTTAAGTGTCCTAGATTAAGGAAGACAGGATTTTGCTATTTACTGGGTGGCAGTAAACTGTTTGGCCATTTAATTATCTGTCTCAGTTTCCCTACTCCACTTGTCCTGGTTTACTAAGTCCAATCTTGGCCTGGATCAGTCCCTGACTTGCTGTGTGACCTTTGGCAGGAACTGGATGTCTCTGGTCTCTATTTAGGCTGGCTGAACATCTTTCATTCAGCCCTGTGCCCCTACAGTGAGCCCTTACCTCCTGGCATGTGGTCTCAATAGGAGGTGAGAATCCTATTATCTCTGAGCTGCTGTCCAACCTGACCTGATATCATTCCTAACTTTCCTTCCTGCTGGCTCTGGCTTCAGCCTTGCCACTGGGCCTGGCCCATTTTCTCTTTGGTCCAGACAGGTTCCCATGGCCAGGGCATCTACTAACTTATGTTTCACCTATTGTCAACCTAAAGTGATCCTGCCCATCCTGGCCTCTTAAATCTTGCTGCCTTCTGATTTGTCCAGTGGCCTGATGGAGCAGGCTGCCCCATCCTGGCTGAGGTTCTTTCAGGGTGCATGTGGGAGCAGGGGTTTCAATGGCATCAAGCACAGCTGGCCCTGGGTAGCCCCCTCCAGCCGTGAGCCTTGTTCTAAGTCCAGAGCCACGTGCCAGCTCCTTGTGTATAGACAGCCAAGCCTTAGTCTTCCTTTGCTTCTGCCACTTACTTAGCATGAGTAGCTGCGTACACTGCAGGCGCTCAATCAGTGCTGAGTGTTCATCTAAATTTGAGTGAAAGACATGGAAACAACAATCTAACTCTTCCAACCATTTTTATTAAGGCATGAGCTGTACACAGGAAAGTGCATGCGGTATAAGTGTACAACCCAGGAATCTTTACTTTTCGTACACCCATGTCATCCCACCTAGGTCCAGACACAGGATGTTTCCAGTCCCCCAGGAGGTTCCCTCCCAGTCAATACCCCTGAAAGATAACAATTATCCTGATTTCTATCACCATAGATTTAATTCTGTCTGTTTTTGAATTCATACAAATACAGTCACCTGGTATCTAGTTTTCTGTGTCTGGCTTCTTTTGTTCATCTGCCATGTCTGCAAGATTCATTCTTGGGGCTTACAGCAATGTTTTTTAATTCTTGTTTAGATTAAGATTTTTAAAAGTGATTAGAAATTACTCGTTATTGGTATCTACTTTGACAGTATACAGTTCTTTTTAAAAATAACCAAATGCCAAGATATTTGTGGATCTAATACTGTCATGATAGTACGCACACTCTGTCACCAAAAAAAAAAAAAAAAAAAAAAGACTAATTTAGCTCTTGAGAATACTCAAGCACATTTAGGTTCCAAATGAAGCAGAGATGAGTTTGATTAGGAAGGTATCTCACCACATTCCTCCCCTCTTGAGAACCTTCCAGGGCATCTTCCTGTTGCTTTAATTCCCATTTCCTGAGTTACTGGAGATGTTGAGTATCTTTTTCTTTTTAGGATCATTTGTCATCTGTGTTTCCTTACATCCTTCAGGGACCCTCTCTGGAGGACAGGGGCAGTTGGGTGGAAATGACCCAGACAGCTTTTGGATTATCCCCAAAAGGGCCACTCACCCTCAGACCCAAGGACAATCAGCACTCGGGGAAGGTGGGAGGGTCAGGTTCTATTTTCTCTCAGGCCAGTTTCAGGCACTGTCTGTCTCGATGGAACTCTCATTGTCAACCCCCACTGTTAGCCCTGAGGGGATCTTAGCAGTTGATGCCAAGGCCCACACTAGAGGCTCTGAGTCAGCAGATCCAGGGTGAGCCCAGAAATCTGATATTTTAAAGATCCCCAGGTGATTCCAGGGAATGAGGTAGAGCTGTGCTGCCTGCATTTGAAACTTTAAAAAGAATTGATTTTAGAGAGAAAGGAAGGGGGGAGAGAGAGAAAGAAACGGAGAGGGAGAGAAACATTGATTTGTTATTCTGCTTTTTTATGCATTCATTAGTTGATTCTTATATGTGCCCTGACCAGGGATCAATCCCAAACCTTGGCATAAGGGGTCAACACATTAACCAACTGAGCTACCAGGGCAGGACTGCCTGAATTTGAATTCCAGTTCTGACCTCAGGCAAGTGACTTGCTTTAATTTCCTCATGTGTACCATGGGGATAATAGTAGCGTTGGGAGAATAAAATGCATTAATGCACTAATGCTTGCCAAGTACTTAGAAGTGTGCCTGCAGAAAATAAGCATTCAAAAAGAGTGGGCCGCCGCCACCACCACCATCACCCTCATCATCATTTGTGGCAGCACTAAACTGAGGACCAGACAGGGCCATGGGCTTATTCAAGGTCACAGGATGAGTCATAGATAGTATAGGGACCAGAGAGTGTGCTCTCTCTCCTCTGGGCTGTGTTTCCTCACCTATCATGGAGCCAGCTAACCATCTTGCCAACGTCCCAGTCACACACTGCGGGGCAGCGTGGCAGTGGCTATAGTCTGAAGCGTGGGAACTTCCTGAAGACCTATGGCTCTAGGAGCCTTTCACCCACCACAGCATTCCTCTATCTCCCTCTTCACCCTCTCAGAGAAGACCAGCCAGGCTCTCTTTTCCTCCTCTTTTTGGGGGTTGGGGTGGCTGGAAAGACCCGTGCCAAAGACCTTTGGATTTCTAAAGTTAGGACAAATATCTTGTCATTATCAAATGCTGCCAATCCCACTTCTAGAATATCTCTAGAATCCAAGCTCTCCACCACACCTGAGGCCAGGTCACCATCAGCTTGCCTGGACACTGCACCCTCCCTGGTTTCCCTGCTACCGCTTTGTCCCTTTCACTTCATTCTAGAACCACACTGCCACCCCCCAACCCCAGCGATTGTTCTAAACACAGACCAAATGGGATTATACCCTTGCTTAAAGCCTCCCAAGGTATGAATAGATGAAGAAAATGTTTGTATGTGTGTGTGCACGCCACACACCATTATATATATAATGGAATATTGTTCAGCCTTAAAAACAAGGAAGAAGGAAATCCTGTCACATGCTACAGTATGGATGAAGCTTGGGGACATTATGGAAGTGAAATAAGCAAGTCACCGATGGACAAATCCTGCCCATATGATTGTGAGACAGCATAAGGACCGGGGAACGAGACTCCAAGGAGATCAGATGGCCAGGGGGAACACTGGAACGCCAAAATGTCACCACCCCTCCACGCCTTATTTGCAGACATACAGGTAGCTGATTTTCTCTCCCTTCTAACTGCTGGCTTCATCTACTGACCCGTGTGTTCAGTTGGTCAAGGTGAAACTGGAAAAGCTGGTGTTCGTGCTGCCTGTCACCTACCAGACCCAATAAGCAGAGACAGGGATTGAATCTTTATGGACGCTTTATTCAGATGTTGGGGGATCAGCGTATTTGTACCCTAACAGACCATCTTAAATTCCATTTTAAACCGACCCTTTTTATAAGGAGAAGAAAACTGTAGGTAAGGGGTTTGGAATTCAGGGGAAAAGTTAGATGAAAAGCTGCAGCATTCTTTCATCTGTGCCCTGGGCGTGGGGGTCTCCCCCTGGAGCACCGTGGCTCAGATGCCTTCTTGATTGCCCACAGTCCTGTGTCCTGCAGCACAAAGGTGGAACTGCTTGCGGTCTCCTGGAGTCAGGGTGGGTCATACCTTCAGTTCTGGAACAATAGCTATTTATATACATTGATTACTAAGCTTATTAGCTATTACTGAAACTAAAATTTTTCCAACATTTGAGTCCTCCATCAAAGATTTGACCTCTCTCAGACTTTCAGGGGTGGCGGGATGAGCAGTCTGCCGTCTTGCCCCTACAGTGCCAGGCACAATAGCTGGAAAAGGAAGTCACCTGACCCCCAAAGGGAAAATTCTGCAAGCCTGCCTTTTTCAAAAAACCCACTCACTCTGTCCCCAGTTTACAAGAGCAGCAAAGCAGAGCCAGACTGGAGCCAGTTCAGAAGACCTTCCTTTCTTCTGTGCTGCCTCCCTTGTGCTGGAGCATAAGCTTAATGAAATCTGTCTGGAAATTTCTCTGGGGTTTCCTCTTGATGTCTGTCTTGAGGAACCTGGGATCCTGAACACCACTGGCAATTCCACGTATATGAGGTATCTAGAGTAGTCAAATTCAGAGACAGTAGGATGGTGGTTGCCCTGGCCAGGGGTTGCAAGGAGGAAAACATGGGGAAGAGTTTCAGTTTTGCAAGATGAACAAGTTTTAGAGATCTTTTGCACAACAATGTGAGTATAGTTAACACTACTGAACTGTACACTTAAAATGGTTACCATGGTAAATTTTATAATACATATTTTTAGCCGCAATTTAAAAAAGAAACTAAACCTTTCAAGGCTCCCCATAGCTTTTAGGGTGAAACTGGACTCCTTCCTCAGGCTTCCATGGCTCTCTGCACCATCTGGACCCTTCTCCATAGCCACCTCCCATCAGTGCCCTCCAGCTACATACTCTCCAGCTCTACCAAGCTCTTCATTTTCCCCAAACAACTCACATTCGCTCAGCAGCTGGCTTTTCCCTGGCTGTTTTCTTTGCCTGGAGTGTCCTTCCCTGAAGCTTGTCAGCCTTTTGAAATTCTAATCATTCTTCGAGAACCAGCTCAAATGTGTCCTCCTCTATGAAAGCTTCTCTTAACCCATCTTCTCTAGGAAGAATTAAATACCCAGAGTGTGTGCTCCTGACAGTTTTTTCAACACTACCATCCCCACCTTAATTACCATTTAATGAGGGCTTACAGTGTGCTGAGCAGCGTGCTAAGCAAGACATATGCATCAGTATCTTGTTTACTCTTCATGATAACCCTATGTCACCCCCATTTTACAGATGAGGAAACCGAGGCTCAGAAGGGGCCTTAATAATATAATGTCTAAGATCACTCAGCTAGGAAGTTGTGGCGCTGAGACTTAAACCTTCCCAATTCCAGAGGGAAGCTTTTAATTGCTCAACTCTACACCCCATGCAAATTATTGCATTGTCCATATAGTGTTTATTTTTCTGCCTCCCCAGTTAGGGGAGGGTTGTGCCTTTGTCATCCTGCCTTCTGTGTACCATGTCTGGCCCAGGGCCTGGCACAGAGGAGGTGCTCATTTCTTGGGAATTTTGTTGCATGCCTTAGGGTAAGTCAGCATCAATGCCAGCTACCCAAATTCTTCCACTTCTCGTCCCCCTCCAGGAATTGGCAGATTGGCGATTGCAAAAGAAACATCCCCCGTCAATCAATAAATAATAATGTTGGAGAATTTAAAATAAGAATCTGGGTTATTAAAGTTACAAATCTTTGGTCTTTATACCTTTAATAAAACATGCATCTATTAATAATAGATACCAATTCTGGCCTGATTATGCTGAGATGGAGAAAGAAATGACCAGTTGAAAGATGCTATTATTTTCTTTCCTTACCCAGTTTGGTGGCCAACTGCTTCCCTGAAAAATTGCTTATCACTGAAACGTTTAAAAATCTGAACATCATGAAAGGGAAATTGAAGATGGGATGTTCAGTCTTGTAGGCCTTCCGGGAGAGATTTTTCCTTCTGGAGACAGCTCTCTTCTGGGTTTTGGTGGACCCACCCTTGCTGGCTCCTCTCCTAGTCCTGTAGCTGCACCTTCTCAAGCTCACTTTATTTTATCAAACTCTTCCCTGGGCCCCTCCTCCAGCCCCATCTCTCTTCCCCTCCCCTTGCCTCCCTTCTTCTCTTCTCTCTCAACGCCCTTACCTTGAGTGACTTTATCACCTCCCATGACTATCAGTCATCGTTGCATGAAGGGAAGTCACTCACTAGTAGAGAAAGTCAGAGAGGTATCGAGGGGACAGACCATATGCGACCTTGTAGGTCGTGTAAGGACTTTTATTCCTAGCATAATGGTGCCACTGGAGGAGCAGAGGAAGGCACAATATGATTTATGGCTTGAAAGACATATCTTTGGAGGCTGTGATTAAAATAAACTGGAGGATGATATAGGCAGAAGCAGGAAAACGAGGAGAATATTGTCATAATCTAGGCAAGACATGATGATAGTTTGAAATAGAGTAGGAACAGTGAGAGTGAGAAGTGGTTGGACACAGGATGTTTTTTGTTTTTAAAGGTAGAGGCAAAAATAAATAAATAAGTAAAGTAAATGCAGAGGCAATAGTATTTGCTGATACATTGGAGGTGGGTGTGAAAATAAAGAGGAAGAAGTCAAGGCTGTCTCCAAGGCTTTGGTACTGAGCAATTAAAAGGTGGAAGTTTTCATTTTCTGCAGTGAGGAATGGTATGCATGGAGTAATGTTAGGGATAAGGAATTTAGTCTTGGATATGTTTAGTTTGAGATGCCTGTTGGATATAATGTTATGAACTAAATTGTGCCCTCTTAAAAATCCATATGTTGAAGTCCTAACCTCCAATGTGACTATATTGGAGTTAGCATCTTTAAGCAGTTAATTAAGGTTAAATGAAGTCAAAACAATGGGGCCCTAACCCTTGTAGGAGGAAGAGATGCCCAGAGATCTCTCCATCTCCATGTACAAAGGAAAGGCCATGTGAGGACACAGTGAGAAGGTGACTGTTTTCAAGTCAGGTCTCACCAAAAACCAACCTGTTGCCACCTTGATTTTGGACTTCCAGCCTCTAGAACAGTAAGAAAATAAATGCCTGTTGTTTAAGCTACTCACTCTGTGGCTTCTCGTTATGGCGGCCTGAGCCGGCTAATGCAGACGTCTAAGAAGAAATGTCAAACTGCCAGTTGGACATATGGGTCCAAATTTCAGGAGAAAGGTCCAGGCTAGAGCTGTAAATTCAGGCATCGTCATCAGAGAGATGGTATTTAACGTCATGGGGCCAGATGAGATTGCCGATGGCAGTAGTGTGACAGAAATGAGGGCAGGACAGAGGACCAGGCCCTATGACCTTCCTACGTTGAGAGGTTGAGGAGATGAGGAGGAATCGACAAGGAAGTCTGAGAAGTGGCCAGTGAGATGGGACGAAGACCAAGAGAACAAAAGGTGCCGGAAGCCAGATGACAAAGGGTTTTTTTTTGTTTGTTTGTTTTTAAAGATTTTATTTATTTTTTATTTTTTTTTAGGGAGGGAAGGGGGGAGAGAGAGAGAGAAAGAGGGAGAGAGAAAGAGACATTAATGTGCGGTTGCTGGGGTTATGGCCTGCAACCCAGGAATGTACCCTGGCTGGGAATTGAACCTGGGACACTTTGGTTCCCAGCCTGCGGACAAAGGGTTTTAAGGGCAGTGTGGTCCTCTATGTCCAGTGCTGCTGCTGATAGGATAAATAAGGTGAGTGTTGAGGACTGGCCATTGGATTTAACAACATGAAGGTCATTGGTGACCCTGACAGGAGCATTTTATTTCACCCTGGGTCCCCTGGCGGTGAAAGTAAAAAGGAAACCAAATGGATTCCATAACTATCATTATTTTCCATGAAAAAACCTATCAGTTCATTAACTCACTGCAACTTTTTCTGGAATTTATCATGTGAGTTTTTATAAAGGGGCACTGGGTACTACTGGGTTGGCCAAAAAGTCTGCTACATTTTTTCCATACGATGGCTCTAGTAGTGCTTAGTGGTCTTTAACTTCATTTGAGACAATTTTGTTAGATTGTATTGTGACAGCTGTCATATTAGTGTGCATTAAAAAACTTATTAAAATTGGTGAATTTTGGGGCATCCATTTTAATATTGAAGATGGAAGAAGATATGCAACATTTTCAGCATATTATGCTGTATTATTTCAAGAAAGGTAAAAATGGCCTTGACTGGTGTGGCTCAGTGGATTGAGTGCCAGCCTGTGAATTGAAGGATCACCAGTGCATGAGAGGCAACCAAACATTGATGATTCTCTCCCCCACACTTTCTCCCTCCCCTCCCTTCTGTCTAAAAATAAATGAAATCTTTAAAAAATAAATTAAAAAGAGAGAGGTAAAAACACAACTGAAATGCATAAAAAGATTTATGCAGTGCGTGGAGAAGGTGCTGTGACCTGTGACTGATCGAATGTGTCAAAAGTAGCCTGTGAATTTTCTTGGTACTATTGACATTTTGGCCAGATAATTATTTGCTATGGGGCTATCCTAAGCATTGGAAAATGTTTAGCAGCACCACTGGCCTCAACCCACTAGAAGCCAATAGGAGATAGCCGACATACTCAAAATACCCAAATCAATAAAGTTATTGGTGAAAATGAAAAATGTGTCTTTTATTTTATGGAAAAAATGTAACACACTTTCTGGCCATCCCAATACAACGAGTACTGTAAACAACAGTTGGAGGTTTTTTCTCTCTCCCTTCTGAAAATCTGACACAGATACAAGGTGCCGCCCTGTGTATCCATCCTAGTCCAGTTGTGGAGGGTCCTAGAGTTAAAGGTGCATGGAGAAACTTCACGTGTCCACCTATCATAGGGACATGGGGGAGGTAGTGATTAACTATGTCTTGGGAGCTGAGAAATGGAGATACCATTGAGATGGGCTTCAAGAAGATAAATAGGAATTCTCAAAGGGAAAAAGAGGGCGAAAGACATTTTATGCACAGGAAACAGCACGTGCAAATTCTAGCACGTACTTTCACTGAAAATTTCTTTTTTTTCTTTTTTTTTATGACTTTGTTTTTCTCCCCTTTTCTCTCTCATAATGCTGTTTTCACAAACATGCCATACAACTAACTATTCGAGCTCTTGTTTGCAAGTAATAGAAAGTTCATTTCAAAATGGCTTAAATAAAGGGGATTTCTTGGTTCATGTGCTTGAAAAGTTCAAGGGTAAATTTAAGAGTTGGCTGAACTCAGGGACTCAAACAATGGTGCTATAACCTATTCTCTCTCCCTCATCTGGCTTAGCCTTGCTCCATTCTGGATTAACTTCACACTCCACATGGTGCCAACATGGCTGCCAACAAGCCCAGGTTTAAATCATCCCAATGGAATTAAACAGAGATGCCTCTCTTTCCGTGGCGCCTCGTTAGCTCTGATTGAGTCCGGTGACCATCCCTGAACAAATCACTGTAGTCAGAGACGAGGTGCTCTGATTGCTACAGCTGAGACACAAACCCAGCCCTGGCACCAAGGGTGGAATCAACTGTGTCTAAGCACAGGAACCGTGAACTGGAAGTCAGAGTTTCCCTAAAGGAGACCAAAGACAACCTTCTTGTTGGCAAAGGAGGTTGAACGGACCTTTGACCACTAAACTTTGTATGTCCATTTCCATGGAGTGGGATGCTGATGATCTCCCTGCAATATTAGAATCCTACTTATTGTGAGAACACTCAGGCCTTGCTGTTTACATAGCCCTCAGAGCAGTGGAGGCTGCAGGGGGACTGAGCTCTGGGGCACAGGAAAGGGGGAGGCAGAGATCCCAGGCTTCGAGATCACCTGGCCTTCTCATTGGAAAGATACGGGGATGAGAAAAAAGAAGGCGAGGAACTTGTCTGAGGCCACAGCAAGTTCAAGGAGAGCTGGAATTTGAACCCAGTTCACGTGAAGGCCAGAACCAGGCTCTGACTGTGTGCGTGACAGCTGTCCCATTCAATAGTTCCCTGACAGCTCCTTGTTTCCTTGTATATTTTTACAATGTTGTTAATAACCAGCCATAAAGCTCAGCAAACATTTTGATAGGCTTTAAAAGCTCATGAAAACAACATTACATTTTAAGGCATGGTTTTCTAATTAATCTAATTAACTGTCAGCCTCATTTCCTGCTGGTTTTCAGACAAGGCGAGCTGTGCTGCTCAGCTTCTGATTCAGCCCCAGCGGACAGGGTTTAGGGCTTTCCTGGTCACAGTTTCCAAGCCAGAAAACTAGCCCACGTGTGGCCTGAGGCATGAGTTGTCTGAAGCAGTGTCTAGATGCTCAGCATTGTGCTGCCTTGTTTCCCTGGATGATCTATCTCCACGACAAAGACACAGTGATTTGGAGATGCCCCAGATTAAAGCAAACACCTGGATAACTGGTCACCTCGCTTAGGACCATCCAAGAAGGCCAAGGTAAGACAAATTTTAAGCACCTTTCCCAGTGATGCTCCCTTTCCAGAGACCTGTTCTCACTCACAATCTTGTTCAGGTGACCCTGCTCCCGTCCCTGCAACAGCTGATTTGACTCAGATGGACACCTGAGTCAAATACGTTTCAGTCACTTCTGATGTGTGGCCTGGTTCGAAAAGATGAACTGAATTAACCAGAGGTAACTCTGGTGATGGAGCAACAGAACCAGGGAAGGGTGAGTTAGTTTGCTGAACTGCCATAACAAAGTAAAACAGAATGTGTGGCTTAAACAACAGGAATTGATTTCTCACAGTTCGGGAGGCTAGAAATCTAAGATCCAAGGTCCTGGCGGAGCTGGTTTCTCCTGAGTCCCTCTCTCCTTGCTTGCATATGGCTGCCAAGTCCCTCTCTGTGTCCTCATGTGTTCTTTTCTCTCTCTGTGAGAATCCTGGAAATTTGTCCAAATTTTGTCTTCTAAGGCCACCAGTCAGATTGGATTAGAGCCCATACTAACAGCCTCATTTTAACTTCTTCACCTCTTTACAGACCCTTTCTCTAAAAACAGTCACTTTCTAGGGTACTGGGTGTTAGGACTTCAAAGTATGATTTTGGGAAGGACATGATTCAGCCCATAACAAAGGGCAAGCAGTAGTGAAGAAAATTCACATAGTTCTTGGGCTGGGGTGAGGGAGCAGCCATGGCTGGTGCACTGCCCATAACTGTGAGTCCTCCTGCTCTGAACACCTGGGACCCGCCACTTTCTTCCTGAGGGCTTCTATCTGGCTGCTTTCTGCTGAGAGCACTTAACCTACATGCAGAGAAAGCTGAAATGCCATAGGGTTAATTCCCAGGGAGGAGCCCTCCACTAATGAATGATGGCAGTCGGGGATAAACAACCCAGCTCCCCAGTCCCTTGGGTGCGGTAACTCTGACCCATGTTCTATGTCATCTCCAGAGTTCTCTGCTGGCATCGAGCTCCCACTGCACAGTGGTAACTGGATGACTGTGTATCCTTCCTTTCCCTGCCTCACTTCCCCACGCCCAGGCAGCATTTTCTGGGGCACCTCTCAAATAAACTACATGCACTTGAATCCTTGTCTCAAGGTCTGCTTCTGGGGGAAACCAAAGAAATTTAGGTGGTGTGTGCACATGATGTGTCAAAAGGAGCAGAGGAAGTTAGCCAGAGGGAAGGGGAGAGAAAAAGTTTGGGCCCCAAGAGGAAGAAAGGGCTCCTGTGTTCTGTGTTTCTCCCTCCTCGACTTTCCAAGCAGTCCTAAAGTGGGATGTGAGGTGTTTTGGAACATAAAATAATTTAGCCACTTCCCTATCTCGGTGCTGCAAATTCCCTTGGCCTTTTCTAGAAACTTCCCTTTGAAATATGCAATTATTAGGCAAGCGTCACCTCTTGCTCTGGGAGAAAGGTGTGCCACAGTGGACATTCTGTGGCTTCACAAATACGTCTCTCAAAGTCAACCCTTGGTTGGCAGAGCTGAAGCTGGGGAGGAGCTGCATGAATTTGCAAGTAGGATAAGAGCTACCTGGGAAGTCAGGAATCTAGGCCCTGTGCCCTCTTCCTTTAAGATAAATCATGATCACAACATTTTTGGTTGATTAGGATGAGTCAAACCAAGGCCACTTAAAGAAAGGACATAAAGACCCACAGGGAAAATGATCCCCACCACAGATGAAGATTGCGCTGGTACCCAGTGTTCAACTCCAACTATTGCATCTTACAGGTTTTGTTCAGCAGCTTTTGCAACTGATGCTAGGGAGGTTGATTGTGGGAATATGGGTTCTTTGAATAAAGGAATCTAGTTTTGACAATTAGAACTTTTCATACTTTTCCCCCTTCTACCCATGACCTTGACTGGGCATGTTATTTTGCCATCATCAGCAGAGCTGAATGTTAAGCTGAAATAAGGCCCAGGAGTCTAAAGGATTTCAGAAAAATGAGAGTATGATCATTACTACATTTCTAAAATCCAAACACCCAACTCTTCAACACTTTCTGTAGAAATTCCTTAGACTTTGTAGCCCTCAATCAGCATTTGGTGGGCATGGGTATGTCCCTTATGTCCTGTGGGTAAGAGGGAGAGGAACAGAACCAACAGGGACGGGGGCTGGGGTCAGAGAGAAGGAGTGGAGCAGTTGGCTTCTGGGCTGGAGGGGTTCTAATTATAGGGTGCCACAGTTGCAGATGAGGTGTGCCCCAGGTGATGGGAAAAATCTCAGAAGCAGAGCCTATCCCTTGGGTCAGGGATAGCATATTTACAAGGATAATGATGGTGAACAGGTTAATGGTCATATCTCCTATTTTCAGATGAGAAGGCTTCACCACTCTCAGCAGGGCTGAGTGTCAGGTCCAAGCAGTAAAATCATTAAAAAATATGATTCAATGGTCACAAGGTAAGATGATGGGGAACAAATTGGAGAAACAGAGTCCCATCTGGGTCATGATGAGCTGTTGGGGACCAAGGCTGTAAATGCTTTGGGGTGTCAGAAGCCAGCTTAGAAGAGGGAGTGGCTCTTGGTGAGGGCTAGTTCTGGTGGCCTGAGGCCCAGCAGAACTGAACAGGATTGTCCTTCTAGTGGCTGCCATCCTTCATTATCTAGCATTGCCTGTTCCCCACTCTGCTTGACACTCCCCTGATGGATTTAAGTGGCTACTCCCAAAACTGCAAAACTAGGACTGGTTCTTCCTCTATTTTGTCCACTCACCTTCAAGAATTTAATTAGCTTGTCTAAGTTAAAATGTTTTATTCAAGTCCAATGCCAGTGGTATCACTGAGGAAGTAAATCCTAAACTAATAGAAGTTGAGTGTAATGTAAAAGAGCAATTAATCTCTGTTGCAGAGACTAAGAAAAATTAACAAACTGCTGCTCAAACATTTATTAGCAGGAAGGACTAGAAAAATATTCTCATTCTATGATGAGGGGCAATTGTAACTCAAGGAATTATCTTGTCCTAAATGGGAGAATGGGGCTCAGAAGCCATTCCAGGGAGTGCGAGGACCAGAGCCATCCCTGCAGGTTGGGGAGCAGGGAGACCTGTGGTCTCGTAGGCAGCTTAGAATGAGGGGCAAGGTCTCCAGATGCTTCTTTTCCCTTTTCCCCACTGAAATCAGATTATGGATGTTGATCCTGACATGACTGTCACTGGCTAGCCTCTGTGACACATTTGGGGGCTTCTGGCCCCTCCCCCAGCCAGGGGCTCAGTCCTGAACCTCAGCATTGATTTTCCTACCATTTCTTTGCCTCTGTGTTCCCTTCATCTACCACGTCTTTTGGAAAGCCTTGGAAGTTCTTGACTACTCTGGGCCTCTCCCTACAAGTGCTGGAACTCTCCAGTAAGCACCACCAACTACCTGTCCTGTCTCCTCAGTCCCCCACCTAAGAGTTAGATCAAAGTAACTGCAAAGGCTGGCACCTGGAAGAAAAGAGCCCAGACCTTCTTTCCTATGGGAGATTGTCCCCAGAAACGATCACCAGCAACGCCTCCCAACCCTGGACATGCATGCTGCTCTTCCTGTCAAGAGGTGGTGCCATTTCTCCTCCCTGGAACTGGCCTGGCCTTGTGACTTGGCTTTGACCCACTGCTGTGCCAATTCCAGGTCTCGTCCTTAAGAAACCTGGAAGTTTCTGCTTGTTTGAAGCCCTCTACCAGTGAGAAATAAGTCCAACAAACTTGCTGAAGAGTGAAGCTCAACCAGTCACCCTGACTGACTGCCATCTTGAATGTTCCAGGCCCAGGTGAGCCCTCAGCTGAATGCCTAAGTGACCTCTGCAAATATCACATGGAAAAATTACCCAGCCCTGGCCGGTGTGGCTCAGTGGATTGAATGCTGGCCTGTAAACCAAAAAGTCACCAGTGTGATTCCCTGTCAGGGCACATGCCTGAGTTATGGGCCAGGTCCCTGGCTGGGGGCGTGCAAGGGGCCACCGATCAATGTCTGTCTTCTATGCCTATGTTTCTCTCCCTTTCTTTCTCCCTCCCTCTAAAAATAAATAAATGAAATCTAAAAAAGAAAAGCAAAGAAAAATTGCCCAGATATCATCCTTTAGAATTGTAAGAGATAATCGTTGTTTTAAGCCCTTAAGATTTAGAGTAGCTTGTGGTACAGTGATAGGTAATTGAGACACCAGTTCTTCTAGGACTGGAGCCTGGCACCCCCTGCCATTCTGGGTGTTGCAAACTGTATTGTGCCAACTTCAGGTTGACACACATATTGGACTTCCTAATGCTGGCCACCTGCCAGAGCTGCTCTGCTGCCCATCAAACTTCAAGCCCCTGTGCATCAGTTATTCAACACACACTGATTCATACCTACTAATTGAACTAAGTTCTGTTTGGCCACTAAGGGCTCAGAGACATACTTTCAGCCTTTAAAGAGCTCACAGGCCAAAGGAGAGACCAGCAGGAAGATAACTGCTAAAATTCAGAATGCAGAGCACTGAAGTAGTAGTAGGGCAGAGTACCATGAGGGTACCGTGAAAGGTGGCAGGGAGCATGTATGCCCAGGTAGACTTTATGGGTAGGCGTTTTTGAGTGATCAGTGGAGATTGGTAGGCGTTTCATTTCGAGGTCATCAGAATTCTGTGCTGTCCCCTGTGGCTATTCTCTCTCTCTCTCCCTTTTTTTTTCATAAAGCCAAACTCACCCTTTCTTTTCTTTTTTTAACATGCAAATTATTTTTTTAAAGATTTTATTTATTTACTTTTAGAGAAGGAGAGAAACATCGATGTGTGGTTGCCTCTCACATGCCTTCAAGTGGATATCTGGCCCACAACCCAGGCATGTGCCCTAGACTGGGAATCAAACCAGTGCCCCTTGGGTTTCCAGGCCAGTACTCAATCCACTGAGCCACACCAGCCAGGGCCCCTGTGGCCCTTCTCAATGCTGCTGTCTGTCCCAGCACCCCTGGGCCTCCCACATCTCACCTGGCAGGCTCTGCCCTCACCAGGGCTGGGGTCTAGGATGGATTGGGAGGAACCAGAGCCCTGGCCAGAGACAGGAGCTCAGTGACAAGGTGGGTAGAGTGATTAAGATGATAGAGTCATGGCAGACAGGGGCAGAGACTGTGTCTAGGATGGAGAGCCTAGGATTCAGAGGGGCTAGGCAATCAGCCCAAAGTCCATTGACTCTCAATTCAGTGCTCATTCCACTGTGGAATGAGCAAAATGTAACTCTGAAGTTGAAAAATACACAGGATTATGTCAAGGTGGGTATAGGCATGTTCTTGACAGCTTTGTGATGTTAAGAAGTTGGAAAGAATTAAACTGTCTCCCAATAGGAAAGTGTATATAACTTATCCTTACAATGGAATATTATAGAGCAGCTAAAAGGAATGAACTCAGCTATACGTAATAACATGGATGTCTTGCAAACATGTTGCATTCAAAAAGTTTCATATTGATATACACTGTAAAAAACCCATTTATTCACTAAAGCTATATAAAACACTGTTATATATTTTCCATGGGTCTCTATAAAACATGTAAGTGTATTTTGAAAAGGTCCAGAAGGCACCTACCTACCAAGTTGAATATTAGAAAAGGTGATGTAGACAAGAAAGTTGGCATAGACTTGTTCTTTTTTTTTAAAGATTTTATTTACTTATTTTTATAGAGGGAAGGGAGGGAGAAAGATAGAGAGAAACATCAATGTGCAGTTGCTGGGGGTCATGGCCTGCAACCCAGGCATGTGCCCTGACTGGGAATCGAACCTGTAACACTTCGGTTCGCAGCCCGCACTCAATCCACTGAGCCACACCAGCCAGGGCTTAGACTTGTTCTTCATTATAATGTTTTATTTTTTAAAAAGTAATGGCTTGATTAGAACTGATATAAGTAAATACTAATTAAAAAATAGAAAATAATGAAATAAGGATTTGATTCATGGCCATTGTTACTCTGCCAAAATAATCAACTCAAACCTGAACTCTCTAAGCCCTCATGGGGGCTGTGGTTTTGCTAGCGGGGGCCCCTTCCTTTGGTGTCAGTCTCTGAGTAGTGGGAGAGTCACTGAAGAAAGGAGGGGATGAAGAGGTACTGAACCCCCACCGTCCAGCGTGCCCTGTGTGGGCATAGTGCTGATCTTGTGTAATTGAGCCATCACAGCTCTCCTCTGGGGTGGTATGACTCCTCCTGTGTACAGAGGAGACGTGAGAGCATCAGAAAAGTCAAATAAGCATTCAGGTTCACACAGCATACAAGTGGAAGCATTTGAACCCAATTTTGTCTTATTCAAAAAGTTGCACCCTCTCCTCTGTACTCACAAGCAAGAAGTAGACGGGTATGGAGTCACCAGGGAGCTTTCAAAACACAGGCGCCCAGACCCCCACCCTCAGAGATAATACCCATGTAATTGGTCAGGGGTGGGGTCTGGGCTATTTTTTTTTTTTTTTGAGAGGTGACTCTATTCTGTGCCAGACTTGAGGACACTGTCTAAGCTTATTCATTCTCTCACTCCCAGCTCATTCCCCTGGACCAGCCATCAAAGGGTGACCCTTCGACTGTGCCCCAAGTTACCAGAGTGCTGTCCTTTCAACAATGACTTTGTGGGAAGTAAATGTTTATTAAACTCTGGAATGCCTTTTTTTAAAAAGGTGGTTGACAAAGCCAGTGTCAAAATTTGGTTTTCATTTTCTCATTGTCTTTTTTTTTAAATCCTCACCTAAGGACATTTTTTCATTCCTTTTAGAAAGGGAGGAAGGGAGAGAGGAAGGAAGAGAGAGAAACATTGATGCAAGAGAGAAGCATCATTTGGCTACCTCCCATACACACCTGGACTGGAGGTCGCGTGCACCTGGACGGGGGACCAAACCCACAACCTAGGTACCTGCCCCCACTGGGAACTGAACCCACAACATTTCAGTTGGAGGATGATCCTCCAACCAACGGAGCCACACTGGCCAAGGCTGTCATTGTCTTTTATTAGGAAACATGAGACATATTCTTTAGGGAAAAAAACCAAACTGTTCTTACCTTGCTTCCTCTTTCAGCTGGACAAAAGTGCCAGTAGTTATCTGGCTAACAATGATCTCTGCTTCCTCAGCGGAGACCTCGGGGGCCTTATTTTTGAATAGTTTTCTTGATCTCATAATCACTGGAGTCTTTATTAAGGCATGACATATGAAAGGAACCCAAGTGGAAGAAGGCTAGAAAGAGAATTGTTTTCTTTTTATTAATTTGCTTATTTAATTATTATTTTATATTTTCATCACCATTTATCCCTCTTATACCCTCTACCATCTCCACACCCCTCCTTGTAATCACCACACTGTTGTCCATGTCCCTGAGTTCTTTCTCTCTCTTTTTCTTTTTTTGCTTGTTCCCCACCCCCAGCTGTCCCCCCCACCAGAGCTATCAATAATTGTTCTCAGTGACAACCCCAGTCCTGGGTTGGGCTCCTCATGAAGCGCTTCTTTGGGCTTCTCACTGTCTCCACACTCCCCACCCTTTACCCAAGAGCTCTGTCTAGAAACTAATGAGGTATAAACAAATGCCTGGAATTCATGGAATAAACCTCAATGTTTCCGTTATTTAATATTTATTGGAATGGAATGAAATAGTGGATGCAGCGAGTTGTTAACAGGTCCCTGGATGAATGGGGCTGCTCTCCATGTCAGGCAATTTGAAATCTATTGGAAAGGAGTGGGGCAATGCCATGCCACCGGAGGGTAATTGCTCTGGCAGCACTTCCATCTGCAAGGCACTGTGGCCTCACGATTTCTAATTTGTCCTCACCCAGTGCCTGGCACTTAGCAGATGCTCAATAAATGTGTCAAGCTGAACTGTGACTCTAGCTTCCACACCCAACTAGCTCCCACTTAATGCTTCCCGGAGACCCAGGCAAGTGGTGTCCCTAGGCTCATGCCTCAGGGGTCCCACAGAGTAAGTGCCTTCCTCAAAGGAAGTCCCCTTCTGATGTCTGGAACAGATGGTGCTGGTGGTGCCATTCAAGTCCTGTGTTGAGTCCAGGTTGCCGGAAACACCTACCTCAAAATTTTCTAAGAGCTCTTCTTGGAGCTAGGAATGGCTAGGGCTGGCAGTGTCATCTGGGCAGGGACCCCCGAGCCTGGGGGATAGTTTAGGGTGTCAGTAAAGTTCCAATGCCACTTACAGAGAGAACTGCAAAGTCTGATTAGTCCACTCCAGCCATTGCCTCCCACTGCCACATGGCGTTGTGTTGAAGACTGGTTCTGTGCTGCTGGCTCCGTGGATGCTGGTCCATTGCTGATGATATCCTTGCTTTGTGATGTGAATGTCTCCCGTTCCTATGAACTTGGGCAGGGAATGTCACCTCCTTACCCTGGGTTTTTACATCCGTTCATGGCGATAGTGCCAGCCACACACAGGAGCTATGAAGAGTCAGTGAGATAAAGTACACTCCAACATTTTAGCTGGGCCTGCCAGCCCCTTGAGATTGGCCCAAGATGGGTTCAAATCCTCCGCTTGCCCTTCTGTTAACAACTTAATGCTTGTTAAGGGCTTAGAACTGAACCTGTTAGAAAGTGCTAGAGAAAGTCCTGTGGATTTTATGAATCACTCTGTATACCTCTGACTCCACACTTCTGGTGTGTCTATATTGGGAGGTGATGGGGTTCAGGGGTTAAGGGTGCGGACTAGGGCACAAACTTTCTGGGTTTGAATCTCAGCTGTGTGATGTTGGACAATTTCATTTCTGAGGTCCCCAGTTTCCTCACCTGTAAAACAGACATGATAATAACACCCAGCTCTTAAGGTTGTTATAAAGATGGAGTTAGTCACTGTATTTAAAGTGCCAGAACCGACAGGGTAGCTATTGTGCTTCTGCCTTCTGTTGATCCAGATGGGAAAACTTACCCCTTCCTTAATTCCCACATGTGAATTCCCAATGAAAATTTTATTTTTGTGAGTACAGCACAGCTTGCTAAAATCATTTGGGCACGGTGGGTAGAGCAGGGGTTTGCTGCTTCTCACACAAATAAATGGCTGCAGGTTGACCTTTAGACACGGCACCTTGTAGCCTCAGCCATGCCTCCGTGACAGCGCCCCACCATGCTGCCCCAGGTGGCCTTCCTCTTCTCACCTTCTCTCTGGCTCCTTGCTTCTCCCCCTCCCCCTTTGCTCATGTCTTCTTCTCAGCCTCCCTCCTTGGCTCGCCCCCATCTCCCCTGTCCAAATTCTTCTCTCTCTAGTACATGGAATGTCCGCTCGCCCCGGCACTTACTCCCTGTCCAAGTGCGTCCAACAACCCCCTTCCAGGTGCTCAGTCAAACACAAAGTTCGTTCGGTTAACTGGCCCCCTCCTTGGGAGGCAATTTGAGTCATAAAAAATGCTAAACCTTAATTGTAACTATGTAATATGTAAACATGTGAAAACTATGATAGATACAGTAGAAATTACATAGTTTCAATTTTTAGATAAAATATGTATTATTTTAGATTTACCCTATTACTCTCCTCACTTCCTTTCTCACTAGACCTGGGCTCTCACAGTGCCAGGGAAAATGAGCCACAGCTGAATGGAAAGAGAAACCAAAGAAGTTAAATTCCAAAGATCCAGGTCCTGGTGATTAAAAGACAATTTATGCAGAATTTTCAATGGTAATTTTGACAATAAGTAATTTTTGCTTTACAGTGTTGAAGTTAGGACATAACCCCCGCGTAAGATGGATATTTACAGCTGAATATGTGTTGATGGCTTTTCCTTAGAAGAAAGAGAACCAGGCTTTTAGTAGAGCAAGGGAATAAGATTGACCATGAAATCTTTACACAATTATTTGAAAGAGGAAACTCTGATTTTGGCGGTGGGCTCTACCAAGGTTAGGCAGGCTCTCATTTCAGTTACATGCATAGAGATGTGCTGGATCAAAGTCTCAAAACATACCTTTAAAATACATGTAAAAACTGAGTTTAAAAGGAGAAAAGGGAAATCCCCAAGTGCCTGAAAATCAGCGTGATCTTAAAGCAAGAAAATAAACTCTCAGCTGATGTTGCAGCAGCCCCCAGGGTACATCTCTGGACTTCAGAGTCTAGGGACAGAGGTTCTAGTATCCAGGCAGGTCAGGAGATGTGGCCTTGGGGTCCTATGAAACAGTGATCTGGAACTAAGACCCATTCAAGTCAAAGCTGGAACCTGGAAGGACTGTCCTCCCTGTGAACAGGGGATTGAAAGACCTCCAGCCCAGAACCAGACCCAACAGACTCGAGGACAGGGCAAGTGACCAGAACAGGAATCCAGACATGTCAGGCAGGGCACAGCCACATTTGTCAGTGTGTGAGCTCGGATCAGGGGAAAAATGATGCTGTGTCTTAGAATACAAGATTGAATTATAATAATAAGAACAGCTATTTATTGTGCACCTACTATGCCCTGTACCCCGTGCTTGCTAAGCACTTTACGTTTAATTCTCTCAACAATCTGATTGAGGTAAGTGCTACTGATGCTGCCACCCGGGGCTGCACTTGTAGATTTGGACAATGTCAGGGTGAGAGATAGTTGCTTACTGGCGCCACACCGGGGAAGGCTTTCATGGGATAGTTGAGAGAGGCATCGTGGCCATGGTTTCTCAACTCGGTAGTTTTTAAATTGTGCTGGGCGGAAGCCCAGGGGCTGAATTAGGTAGCAAGGGGAAGGCTCACTCTGTGCGGCTTTGTCTCTCTCACCCATCTCCTTCAACTGCAGCTGCTCCACTGATACCTCTTTTCCATATCATACTTCTCCCTTACAAAATCTGCTTCACTGAAAGGCTTCTGTAGCAAAATATAATTTAAAAATAAACTGCAATAAAGTAAAGGAAAAAAAATAACACGAGAGTCCAAAAAGTGACAATTAGAGGAGGAGTCTAATTGCTATCACACAGCTGCCCCTTTCCCTCACGGCTTCCCATGATGCTAATTATGTTGCTAGCCCTTGTCTTGTCGCGGCTGGACCGTACATTGCTTGCAGGGCGCTGGTTCTCCGTTGTTTCTCCGGCAGCTGGCCCGGAGGAGATCCTCCACAAATGCGGAAGACGGAATCATACCAGGATTCCCACTCCCCTGGCAAACCTGGGGTGCTGCCTGGTAGAGACTCGGAAGAGGGTCTCTGTCTGCAAGGTGAGGGCTGCTTGTCATCCCTCGGTGCCCCTCCCATAGCAAAAAAGAATAAGGGTCTGTTTCCTGCTCGTTTTATTTACCTAAAAGGGAAAACAGCCTTTGTCTCTGAAAAAACTCTTAATTGCAGCTTTATAAAGAGACTCCACATGCAGAAAAGGGGGGAAATTAATTGGTCTTCCAGGGAGCAGCTGAGTGATGGCTGGTAATTGAATTTCACAATGGATGCCTCCCTCTGGGTGGCCTGTCTGTGACCCGGAATGTATATTTGAGGTTTCCTTGTATAAGTGGTTTGGGCTCCTCAAGGTTTACATTTTTGGGTGGGCATTACTTATTTACACTTTCATCTTGGACAAGATGAAGGGAAATTTACATCATCTTACAAATTCTAAAATGATAGAGGGGAAAGCAAAAGGGGTGGGGGAGCCTGTCTTCATCTTAAGATGCATTTGGTAAATCCTTTGCAAAGGTTAGAAGAGCCAGTTCTGAGAATAAATTATTACTGAAATGCTGGCTGCCTCGGAGCGAAGCTGCAGACCCAGCTGGTAGGTACCAGAGCTCAGGGGCTTTGTTCCAAGATAAATGATGAAGGTGAGATCAGGGGAGGCAAGGAGCACACCAGGTCATGATAACTTGGGCTTGTATATATACACACTGAGGTGCCCCACTGATGATTTCACTAGCACAGTGACCTGGTGAAGTCTCAATTTGTGTGTTTTCTGTCTCAACAAAGCAGTTCCCAGCAAATCACCTTGTCCTTAGGAAGGGCATGCAAAGTAACCCCCACCCACTGCCACCACCAGGGAAGACATCAGACGTTTTAGGTTTCTAAAGTCTAAATCAGCCATATAAATCGAGAATATATTTCTAGAAATATATAGAATAAATAGAAGTATAATATGAACCACATATGTAATTAAAAATTTTCTAACAGCTACATAAAAATACAGAGTAACAGGTGATATTAATTTCATAATATACAGGGTATGGCACAAATTATACCCCTTTTATTACAAATTTTTCTATTACAAAATCATAAGCATGTAATTCTGTAACATGACAGTATCACACTCAAGCACAGTATATGACATTTTAGATGAACTGTTCAAATGGTGTTGTCCATCTCGTGCGAGATATTCATGTACCCTACCAACCACACTGAATCAGGTGTTACTTCTGCCAGACCCTGTATTTTCATTTAACCCCCTATATCAAAAATCTCATTTCAACATGTTATCAATACAAACATTATTAATGGGAAGTGACTGCAGTTGGGTACAGGGTTTCTTTTTAGCATGATGAAAATGTTTTGGAATTAGATAATAGTGATGGTTGCACAATTTCATAAATATACTAAAGCCCATTAAGCTGTACACTTTAAAATGGCAAATTTTATGGTATGTGGATTATAGCTCAATAAAAAAAACACAGCATCAAAAGAAATCCATGAGACTTAGAACACAGCAAAATTGATAGGAAAATTTGTAATTATAAAATAACTTTGTAAAAAATGTAAGAAGTTGTAAAAATGTAAAAATAATAATAATATAAATAAAAATGGGGGCAAAAAGAGAAGAGGTAAGAGTGATAAAAAGGAGGTAAGAGGTAAGAGTCGTCATTTTTCAAAGTGGGGGGGTAGATAAAACCGAAACATATAATTTGAAAAGAAACATAATGACCACAACTTGGTTTTTATAATCTCTTCTTCTTCTTCTTTTTGTTTTAAGATTTTATTTATTTTTATAGAGAGGGGACAGGAGGGAGAAAAAGAGGGAGAAAAACATTGATCAGTTGCCTCTCGCACACCCCCAACTGGGCACCTGGCCCACCACGCAGGCACGTACCCTGACTGGGAGTCAAACTGGTGACTCTTCGGTTTGCAGGCTGGTGCTCAGTCCACTGAGCCACACCAGCCGGGGCTATAATCTCTTCTTTATAGATTTAAAGAACTGTTTTAAGAAATTATCTCTTGAAGTAAAGAAACTTCATGTGACTTTCAACAATTCTTTAGTTTTTCTTTCTTCTAGTAAATTACAATAAAATAAAGGTAATATTTGTAACTTGAAAATTGAACCTATAATATAATCTCATTTTAATAAAATATTTCTATCTCACCTTTCTAATTTTATTTGGCGTAGAAAAATGTTTCAAATAATGCTCCTTTCTCGTAATTTCTAGATCACAGAATTTGATGTGATTAGTTTCCTACTTTCACTTTCAGGCTTTCCTGCTTTATTTGAATCTTTAAATTGAGTTGTATCATTTCCCCAAAACAGTCGAGTTAATTTTCTAAATGACTGAAAGAAAATATGCTAAGATAGACCATGGCAAAATATGGGTTATTGCTATTTTTCTTTACATTTTCCTATATCTTTAAAACCCCACCAGAGGGGGGAAAAAAAGACCCGATTTTTAAGCTGGAAAGAAAGATAATTGTGGTTTTCATAGGAGAAAGCTGTCTAACTAACTTTGGCACAAAGCCTCCTGGGCACCTGTACCCTAGAGGAAAACGGTTGTTTGGGTACAAGAGCTGTGACTTGGTACCTGGTGTTGAACATGGCCCCGCAGCAGTGGAGCAACATCCTTCCAAGGACCACAATAGTCTACACTGGGAGCTGGCAGGAGAGAGTTGTGGCTGCAGCCTGGAGGAGCAGCACTCAAGGACAGGGTGGGCCACGATGTGATAATGCCTTCTTTTGGAGGACAGGAGAAACAGCAACAGTAGGATCCTAGACTAATGCCAATATTGTAGGGCGGTGGCTCCAGTTACTTTGGGGTTTAATTTAAAAAATACGTACAAGAGAATCTACAGCAGTTCCTCTCCAGAGCTAAGGAATCATTTACAGCTGTTTCAAATAGAGCCTTACAGGTTGCTAGTCAACCGCCACATCCATTATTTGACCTTTTAAAGCAGTTCTGTAGGGAAGGAAATGATTACAATCCATATTTTATGGGTGAGAAAACTTGAGGTTCAGCAACATAATTCAATGACTTCTTCAAGAACGCACATCTAGTATGTTGGCTAATAGCCGACTCTCTATGAAACTATGGTGTTCAGGTCAGAAATCAAGGTGATGCATGGCTCCATTTAGAGTTTTTAGAAAGAAAATTTAGCCAGAGGGATAGTAGGTGAGAATGAGTTAGGCTCCCAAAGTGGGTGTGGGTCAGTGGGCTCCCAGGAGCTCTCTTATTGTGAGTCTTCTCTTCACTCTTAACTCACCACTGCACACTGGGTGAGTTTTTTTTTTTTTTTAGGTTTGTCTGTTTCATCAACAAATGTCTGCAATTCAGTCATTTCCAGGAACTTTCCTTTAAAAGTATGAGAGATTATACATGGAGTAAGGGAAAACCATCCATATCTAGCCTGATGGTAGACATGGGAAAATTAGCAAAGTGAGAAGTTTTTTCACCGCTCATTTAATTTATGAGACCAGCTTGCCATCGATGTCAATGTCTGTAACAATTATACGTGTGATCCAGATGTACCCTTGAGTCTCTCACCATGGGTGATTTCAGTAAGATTGACTCGGATTCCAGGTCCATGGTCTATAGGTCCACAGAGCGCCCTCCGAGTGTCTAGAGACCCCAGGGGACTCACACGCTCAGTAAAATTTGCCTCTGGGGGTCTGGTTCTGGCATGAATGTCTGTGACCCAGATGTGAAACTCAGCCATACACACAGACAAATAACCACTCATCACAAAAACCATTCATGGGTATAATTAGATTTTTTCTCAGTTGGTAAAAATTTTAAATACAGAAGAGAACAGAGCATAATCTAACCAACACCCATGCCCTCCAACTGTCAGAATTTAATCTTATAATTTTATCATATTTGCTTCTGATTTTTTTTACTCTAATAGGGTTAAAAGTGAAATCTCCTATGTACACTTCCCTTCCCAAAGGAATCTGTCATCAGGAATTTGGTGTTTATCCTTCCAAATCTTGTGTTTATACTTTCACTGTATATAACGTATCCATAAATGCTTATAACACTGTTTTGTGGGGTTTTAAAATACACAAAAATGTGTCACACTTTATTTTCTACAACTTGTGGAAATTTTCTATTGAATTTTTCTATGCAATGTGTTTTTGAGATCTTTCATTATATATATGTATATATATACACATACATGCATACATATATATACATATATACATAAATATATACAAGGCTGGGCAAAGTATGTTTTCAGTTGTGAGTACATGAAACACAGAGTTCTTGCATTATTATTATTAATTATTGTATCATTTTCTTCTTGTTTTGAGGACAAGATAAGATAATGTATGTAAAGCCATCACCATGCTACTTGGCATATGGTAACCATCAATAATTTATTGTTATCTTCATTAGCAGCATTATTTTTTAAATTATTTATTTATTTTTAGAGAGAAGAGAAGAGGGGGAAGAAAGAGAGGGAGAGAAACACTGGTGTGAGAGAGAAACACTGATCAGTTGCCTCTCACACGTGCCCTGGCCAGGGACCGAACCTGCAACCTAGGCATGTGCCCTGACTGGGAACTGAACCAGCGGCCATTCGATTTGTGGGACAATGCCCAACGAACTGAGCGACACTGGTAAGGGCAGCAGCATTATTTTCGTCATCATGATTCAAGAGCCTAATGGGGAATAATTAGAGCAGATGTCTTAAAGTCAGCTGCCTACAGGAGCCAGGCAGGCAACAGGAATAAGTGGAAGTGGAGCCATGTGTGAGAATGTGCGGGGAGCAGGGTGCAGACTATGGAGTATGGAAGAGTGTGTGCCTGCGTAGAGAGAACAGTCACATCTCAGCAGCAGTCCTTTATTGTCAAGCCTGGTCATGTCAGACTTTCCACTATTTCAAGAGAAGACAGAAATCCATATTTTTATAGGAAGCCTGATGTTTTCTAATATCAATAATCTAAAAAAAATTACTGTATAGGCCCCAAAAATGACTCCCAGGGCCATGATAGGCTACAGTTGCCACTTTGTGTGTTCTGAATGCAAATCTCTGGGCCCAGTTGAAACTCTCAGGGAGAGAATCTAGTTGGGTTGCTTTATTCCACTGACTCAATCAGCTATGGCTAAGATACACTGCCCACCCAGCAGGGTATGTAGTGACAACTCTCTGAGAAGCCGTGTGGGCAAGAAGGTGGTGATAGCCATAATTCAGAAAAGAGAGGCAAGGACTGTGGAGGTTCACCAAGAATGGCTTCTCTGTGGATGCCAGGGGCACAGAAAGCAAATGTATCAGGAACGCAATAAGCCCCAATAACTGCAAACTTAAGACGGGGGCTTATTTTTCTTATACTTGTATAACACTGTGTCTGGAGGTAGGCAGAACGAGGCTGGTATCAAAGCTCAGATATAGCCACATGATTCCAGAATCCTTCCGTCTTTTCACACCTCTATCTTAGCACCTCAGCTTTTGTTTACATGCTTGTCACCTCATGGTTGCAAGGTGGCTGCAGCTGTGATCATCATGACTATGGTCCAGGAGGGGAAAAAAGGAAATGAGGAAGTAAGGGATGGTTCCAGAAATCCCTCACATATTTCTTCTTCCATCTTATTGTCCATAGCTTGTTCACACACCCATTCCTAGCAGTAAGGAAATTGGGAAGTTATTTTTAGCTTGGCATTTACACTGCAGTCCCAAACAATACCAGGGTTTCGTTCACTGGAAACAAAAATAAACCTAAGGTAGGCAATGAGCAGCCTCTACCACCTCCTCTGAAGAGGTTCTATGTGCCATGGTGTCCCCACTCTTACCCTGGCTAAGCAGTGGGGACACTAGGCTAAAAGTTACAGCTTGCACAACAGAAAGATACAGAAGTGGTTGTGAAACCCAATGCAGCTGGGCTTGCTTCCAAAGTGAGAAAATCAGCTCTGGTTCTTTACAGCTCTTCTAGGCCTTCCGTCCTTCCTGATCCCTCCCGGCCCTCCTGCTGTCAGCGTGGCCCCACCATGGCCCAAGCATGGTGGGAAGAATGTGTGATTAACATGAATAGCAGTTTCAGGAGGCACCCATGAGATCTAGAAAGAAATATGTAACCGGCACATCTGGTTTATAATGTATATTAATCCCTGACATGTAATTTGAGTAATATATGTAAAGTAAAAAGTCCAAGTGCTGATTTAGGAGCCTTATTATTACCCTGTCAGCAGAATTCATGTTCTATTTGCACAGCGCTCGGGGCCCAGCATCTCATCTAGGGCAGCAGGAAGGAGAAGTCTTTCTGATGGATGCCAGTTGATGGTGGAGGCCCCTGCTGATGGGGATGGGACATCAGTCAAGTGCTTGGAGCCCCTAGTAGGGTTGGCAGGAACTCATCTTGGCAACGAGGACCGTGGAACTAGACCAAGTTCTAGTTTGGTCTAGGGACAAGTCCATCCCCACCCCTCAAAGAAGTCTAGAAAACTGTGGGCTTTGGGTTTCAAAGCCTGCTCTGCCACTTCCTTGCCATGTGACTTTGGACAGGTTGCTTCAGGTCTCTCAGCCTCGATTTCCCCGTCTATAAATGGGAATCATAATAGACCTGTTGTGTGGGTTAAATACAAATAAAAACCAATAATGACAAAAAACTAACCAGCTATTGAGCATTTACTATGGGCCAGTAGTATTCCAAGTGTTTTACGTATCTCATTGAATCAATCCTCAGAGCAACCTCATGATGTAGATACTTATTATGACCCCCCAATTTACAGTTAAAGAAAATGAGGCACAGAGAAGCAAAGTAACGAGATGCTTCAACAGACTGCTGTATTTTATGGGAAGCACTCAGTGAAAGTAATTCTCCAGGTGATCAATTTTCAGTAGAACTTTCTGTGATGATGGAAATTTTTTGTGATTCTGTGCTGTCCAATATAGTAGCCAACAGGCCACAGATGGCTATTGAGCATTTGAAATGTGGCTAGATGAAATAACGATTTGATTTTTTAATTTAATTTAATTTATAGTCACTTGTGGCTTGTTGTTACTGTATTACACATTCACTCTCACCCCTCCTGGAGGGAATTAGTCCCTTTATATTTGTTAGGCTAGACCTTAGGGAGGTCAATGGCCAGTCTAGTAGTGCTCCAGTAATAGGGTTGCATGAGCTAAACAAGGAGGGTGATGGTTCATCCCTTTGTGTTGCCAGTTAGAACGTGTTCTAGCATTCAAGAACACTGTTCCTTTAACGTGAGTGGGGCCTTGCTCTGGCTGGTGTGGCTCAGTAGATTGAGTGCCAGCCTATGAACTAAAAGGTCGCAGGTCTGATTCCCAACCATGGCACGTGCCTGGGTTGTGGGCCGGGTCCCCCATTGGGGGCGTGCGAGAGGCAACTGATCAATGTATCTCTTGCACATACATATTTCTCTCCTTTTCTTTCTCCCTCCTTTTTCCTCTCTCTAAAAATAAATAAAATCTTAAAAAAATAAAACACAAGTGGGGCCTCAAGATCATACCTTTGGCACTGGGCTCCAGGATCCAAGCCACTGCCTTAGTCAATGAGATTATAAGACAGACATGGTCCCTACAATCCTGGAATTGGCAGCATAGTTGGGGAAAAGAATATTAAACAAGTGGCCACTCAATTAAAGTCACACCTGAGTATATGCCAATGTCACAAGTAAAATAGCAGTTAGAGAAAGTGCCTTGGAAGCCCTCAATAGAGAGCATTAATTGTGAATGGGGCTTTAGGAGTTGGGTTGGCCAGAACAGCATCCAGAAAGGAGAACTTACTACTGTAGGCAAATGGAACCTAATCTCACTGAGGAACTCTATGAGGCAATTAAGAATGGCCCTCAGAGTTATCCCATATGAGGGGTGAGGACATTGGGGTCACCATCAACACTCTATTGGTCATTGGTTGAAGTATATTTCTGTGGGCATGACAGTACCAGTACCTTTGCCTTGTCCGGTCCATGAGCCAGGTATGCTCCTGTGGCAAAGTCTGTTGGGTCATAGTTGCAGTTACCAGCCTTGGTGCATGGGTTGAGTGCTGAGGAGTATTGACCTTAAACAAATAGATGGCCAGATATATACCTAGCAAAGCTAGGAACAACAAAGAATCACAATTCTGGACATGTGGTTTAATGGTAGAACTCAAGCAAAATGAGAAACAAAGGAGGAACATCCTCTTTTATGGACTCTGGAGGGGCTGTTTAAAGTGAGAGTCCTTTGGAGGAAACTGAAAGTTCAAAGTATAATGACCTTTCATTGACTGAATTATGGTAGTCTCCCATTGGCTGAGCTGTTACTGGGTGAGGAGGAATCTTTCCTTCTTTCTGCTAAGGCAGTAAAGTAGTATCACTTCCTATCATAGATGCAAGGTATGTCTCTTCCTGTTGGAGTCAGTTCTTTTAACCTCCCTACTCCATTTTATTTATTTTTTATTTTATTTTTACTTTGAAGAAGTGCGTTAAAATTACTTTATTGTTGTTCAATTACAGTTGTCCGCATTTTCTCCCCATTCCTCCCCCCACCCCAGCCAAACCCACCTCCCTCCCTTGCTTCCACCCTCCCCCTTGGTTTTATCCATGTGTCCTTTATAGTAGTTCCATTTTAAATGATGTTTCTGTTATTTAATTTTGCAGGAGATATGGGTGGGGGCTACAGATGGGTATGGCCTATGGCTACAGATGGGTTTTCCTTCAGGGGTATCCAACCTATGGCCCGTGGGCTGCATGCAGCCCTGGATGGCTATGAATGCGGCCCAACACAAAATTGTAAATTTACTTAAAACCTTTTTATTGCTCATCAGTTTTCATCAATGTTTGTGTATTTAATATGTGGCCCAACACAACTCTTTTTCTTCCGGTATGGCTCAGTGACACCAAAAGTTTGTGAGATACTTGTATGGTATCTTGGGGTTTCCCTACCTTACTATTGTCTCCGTGGGAGGGGAGAGTGGTCCATATTTAGGGACACATGCTTTCCCCAGTAGTGAAAGGTAACAGAGGGCAGTATAAGGATTCATATGTAGGATGGCTGACACCCAGAAACCATCTTGAGTGCAGGAAGGGGTGGGGGTGGTACAGAAACATGAAACCTTTACTCAAAAGATGCTACAGGCATACCAGTGAGATACTGGATTTGGTTCTGGGCCACTTCAATAAAGTGAAGATTGCAATAAAATGACTCACATGATTTTTTTTTGGTTTCTAGTGCATATAAAAGTTATGTTTACACTATACTGTAGTCTATCAAGTATGCAACAACATCACGTCTAAAAAAAGTACATACCTTCATTTAAAAATATTGCTAAAAAAACTCTAGACATCATCTGAGCCTTCAGTGAGTTGTAGTTTTTTCACTGGTAGAGGATCTTGCCACATTGCTGATAAAACAATTATCTGTGAAGTGCAATAGAGTGAAGTGCAATAAAATGAGGTATGCCTGCACTTACCTAAGTGAGACCACTTTAAACCAGAAGAGACTAAGTTACTGTTAATTAGTTATGTATATTTTTCTTAATAATAGATAGGGAAGGCACAAGAGAAAAATTGTCAATTATACAAAATAAAGAACCTATCCTTTTTTTGTGTCTATGAGTTGTGGAGGTTAGATAGATTTCAGTTCTATCACAAATAAAATCTCCGTGAAGACAGGGCTGTTACCTGTTTTGATCAATGCCATATTGCAGCTCACAGCACTATGCTGGGCACAGAAAGAGATGCTGAATAAATATTTGCTAGATGAATCTATGCTCTGTATTTTCCTATGAGTGACCCTTTCCCTTCCCAGATCCAAGCCATTTAATTTCAATTACTTTATTGCAGCTTCACCCGAAGCTGGTTGAATAACAGGAGTGCTATTATTTTCTGTCAAACAATTAAGTGTTTTAGTAGAGAGTCAGGGTGTGAGGGGCTGCTCTCTGTGCCCCACACAATCCCTGCTGGACTCCTAGAAAATGGTGAGGCTGTCAGAACACTGGCTGGCAACTGAAGGGCTACAAGTGTCCCTTCAATTTAATGCCCTCTTAATTAGTATAATGGCTGGGTTTTCCCTCACTGCCACTTGACTCATTGCTTTCTCCAAGGCTCATTAAGATCAGGGATGAACAGCACTCCTCTGACCCCGTATGTCCCAATCATGGAATAGAGCTGGATCCTAGGCCCAGCAATGTCCCTTTCTAGTTGGACGACCTTGGGTGAGTCGTGTTCTTTCTCTGAGCCTCAGATTCTTCATCTAGATGGCACAGTGGCCTTGAGAATGGCTCTAGGCTTTACTCTCTGCATAGCCTCTCCTGACAGTACAAATATATGACTCTTCAACACTGCAGGCCACTTCTTTACCCACAAGGATTCCCTTAATGATGTGGGTGTGGAGTCAGCCAAACCTGTGTTCGAATCCTGGATTCAAATTCATCACCTTTTCCGGGCTGTGTGGCTTTAGATAAGTCACTTAACAACTATGAGTTGTACTCTTTTAAAAAAAATTAAATGTATACACAAACACACATCCCCAGATACCAAGTGTTGTCCTAAGACTGCTGAGTTTGAATCCTGGATCTGCTGCTTGCTAACTGTATGACCTTGGGCAAGTCACTTAACCTCTGATGTTCAGTTTCCTCATCTGTTAAGTGGGAGTAATAATAGCATTTTCTTTCAGGGTTGCTGTACGAAGTAAGTAAATTAATAAAAGTGAAACATTTTGAACTGTGTCAGGAACATGGCAAGTGCCAATAAATATTTGTTGTTATAGATACTGATCTCACTGAAACTCTACAACCCACTCTGAGAAGAAGTCTGGCTTTCCTCACTTCTAAACTGAAGGTAATAATACCCACAGCATAGGGTAGTTATGATTATGTCAAGTGGCATAGGCAAAATAACAATAGCCAATATTTATTGAGTACTATAATGAACCAGGTATTATGCTGTCTGAGTCAGAAATACGATTGGCAGCAAGAAGCAAAAATTAATAGTTACAGTGGTACAAATATATGAGGTTTTATCTCACATAAAAAGTCTGCAGGAATCTAGGCTCTGTCTTTCCGCTGTACCATTCTTATCAAGTCACTATTTGTTCTCAAGATTTCAAGATGGCTGCTGTGCCTCTGTGCATCACATCTCTGTTCCAGGCAGAACACAGGGGTAAGTGCAAAGGCTGATGAATTCCAGTTGAGCCTGTCTCTTTAAAAAACTTTTTTGGTTAAGTAACTAAGCAACTTCCACTTGCATATCATTGGCCAGAACTCTATCACCTGCTAGGCAACCTAGGAAATCAAGCCAGCCTTCATGGCAAGGAAGACTAAACAATTTGATGGTAGCCAAAATGCATAGACAAATAAGTGACAAGACTAATACCACGAAGCAAGTGAACAAGAGGCCAAACTAGAGAACATCTTTAGGTGGGGTGTTCAGTGAAAGCCTCTTCCAGGAGGATATTTAGATAGTGAGACCTGAGGCATAAGAAGGAAAAGAGGTGGGGAAAGAACGTTCCTGGATTTGGTGTCACCGTCTTTTTTTTTTTTTTTTTTCCTTTTGAAGAAAGACACGGAGGTCATCAAACAATACAAGTGGAGCTATAACTGCTGTTCAGGCAGAGCCAAGGTTCAATTCAAGCTCTGTCCGGCTCTTGGGAATCCGGGCTCTTAGGCTGCAGGTTCTGGGGAAGTGATGTGAAAAAATACAATCACCATATCACATGTAGGACAACGCATGGAGAATTTGGACAATTCCCAACCTCCAGGGAAGTCTACAGCTGAGGACTGAAATACAACGGTCTTCTAGTGCTCTTGGAAGACCTCTCTGTGCCATGGAGACTGTAACACTGATTTTGGTGACGGTTTCCGACTGGAGCAACAGTCAGGATGGAGGAGGGCACCACCCAGATCAAATTATAAAACATTTTCTGCACCCCAGAAAGGTAAATGTACTTGATTTAACCTTTTTTTTTTTGTGGGGATGGCACCAACCCCCAGACCCACCCTCAGGGCGGCCTCTCCACCGAGTGCCCAGGCTAGGCAGCAAGGAGCGATCCTCCCCGACTGTGCACCTGGTTCCTTGAAAGTGAGAAAACCTGGTGCTCCTGCCTACTAGGTCTCTTCCGCATCCCTCGGGCACCGCCCCCCGCGAATTTGTTTAGGCCCCACCCACCCCGGCACCCACCCCGGCACCACCCTCGCAGTCCCCCCTTGGGTTACACCTTTTTCCGGCTCCTCCCCAGAGTGGCCACCTTTGGAGACCCTGCTCCCTTCCAGGCTTCCCCTCCATCCCAAACTCGCCGGAGCTCCCTTCCACCTTTGACTCCTCCTTTGGGCTCGGCCTCTTTTTAGCCCCACCCACAGCCCCTCTTTTCAAACACAGTCCTGGCCCCTCCGCTGTCTTCCATACTTGCCTCGTGGTCCTCTCTTCTCCGGTACCGTCACCCTCTCAGTCCCCGCCCACCTTCGGCTCCATAATGGTGCAAGCGACTCTCTCTTCCCGCCCTGAGCTCCGCCTCCGCAGGCTCCCACCTCATCCTTCTTCCAGTTGGGCCCCGCCCCGGCCCCTCCTTCCTCCTCTCCCCGCCGAAGCTCTGGACCTTTCTGAAACCAAACTGAGGGGTTGGTGAGAGACCACGCGCCTGGGAAGCCGGCTGTGTCCAGGCGGATCTGCAGACCCCCGGCGTTTGTGTCACTCTGTCCTTTCCTAGAGACAGAGGCGGGGAAGAGGGAGAGCCCGGGGTCAGGACCAGAGCGGCAGGCGGGGCCGAGTTGAGGGCAGCCGCTCCGGGCTCCCCCACCCCCGCGCGCCTCAGTGGTACCGGCCAAGGGAAGGACTCGCAGCTGCGGGGCTCGCGCCGCTGTCAGTGCGGCTGGGCGCGCGAGCGGCGCGGGCGCTGGGCGGGCAGACCTAAGAGAAGCCGAAGGGGCGGTAGCGACGGCGGGGACTACTCCCCCCTCCCACCCTCCCGCGTGTGCCCAGCTCCTGTCGCCGCGGCCGGGTCCGCCCTCTTCCTCCCTTCCGCCCCCGAGTGCCGCGGCACCGCCTTCTTCTGCGCCGCGCGGCTTCTTCTAGACCTCTTGGCGCGGGTGAGTGGGAGCCGCGGGTATCTCCTTAGGGGTGTGTGTGGGGGTGTTCCTTGTTCCTTTTTGGTCACCCACTTCTTCGCGCGGGCCGCTGCCTATTTTTAGAAACTCTTTTTTCGGCCATTCTGGGAGTCCCGCGAGCCAGACCAACTCCCGGCGCCTCCCCCCCCCCCCCCCAAACCTGCCCCCACTCGGGCCCGCCGCCCTGGGTCGTCTGCCCAGCCCATGCCCATCCAAGCTCGCTCCTGGCCGCTCTGGCGTCTCCTGTCTGCTTCCTCCCTGCGGGCCCGGTCTCCGTCCGGAGTTGGCGGGGTGGGCCCGCGCCCGCTCGGAAGTTGGAGTCTTTTGTGCTCGCGCCCCGCCCCGCGAGGGGAGGAGTGGGATGGGAGGCCGCGCAGGGGAGGCCTCGGGCGGGCCCGGCCCTGGCTCTGGTCCTGGCTCCAGGCTTCTTTCGGCTTTCCCTCCGGAGCTGGGTCTGCGGGCTCCGGGAGGCGTGTAAAACTGATCCTGCTTCGCTCCTCACGGGCCTGAGCGCCTCCTCGGCCCCCACTTATGCGGCTCCCGGGCTTGTTGCACACTTGGGCTTGGAGAGGATCAACAACAGGCCCTCGACCTGGGGCGATGTTCCGCACCTGATTCAGCCCCCTTCGCAGCCCAGCCTCAGTGTGCCCCTCCGTGAAATGGAGGAAAAAAAGAAAGTCTCCTCGAAGGGTATTTGTAGATTCAGGGAGGGAAACTAATATGTGAGAGAAGTGTTTAATACCAACAGGTAAAATTTAATGGACTTGACTCAGGAACTTCGTAAGTCGTATTTCATTTGTTACCCACGGCGGCCGTCTGGGGTTATCACCATTTACACAAGCAGAAATCGAGGCGCAGAGAGGTTAAAGAATTTGCTTCAAATCAGTTAGTAGCTACAGAAGTGTAAAGCGGTGGTGCTAGTACCTGTTGTTTGTTAGTGTGAGCTTCTGTAATCTCTGTGCAGAAGAGATTTGATTTAATCCTTGGGTCACCGTTAGAGGGTCATCCTTGGGTAACTCCGTTCTCCTTGGCGCCTGCGCTAGTGTCCACTATACTGTGGATGAAATCCCAGTGGGGGCTACTGGAGGTCCAAGGGAAAGGATGTGACTATGAATTTTTTGCTAGTATTGCCCATTAGAAGTCGATGGATACAGGAGACTCCAGATCTCAAACACTGAAGTTCCCTGGGGTTTTGGCTCGAAGAAAGCTTAAGTCAATTTATTATTATTATTTTATAATTGTATTTATTGATTAGAAAGAGGGGAAAGGAGAGAGAAGGAGAGGAATAGAAACATCAATGTGTGAGAGAAACGTTGATCAGCTGCCTCTCACACGCCCCCAACTGGGGAGCTGGCCCACAATCCAGACATGTACCCTGACTGGGAATCTAACAGGCGCTGGGGCCCCCTCGGTTCACAGGTGGGTGCTCAATCTCCTGGGCCACACTAGTCAGGGCAGAAAGGTTACATCATTTTAAACAGTGAGGTCCAACCTTTATTTTGTTTATGGCATGTTCCTCCCCTGAAATCTTGCATGGTCTCTACAGTGTTTAGATGTAAAGCTCTTAGTTGGGGGAGGGGGAGCAGGAAGTGGCTTAAGTCAACTGCTTCAGCTCCCTCCCTTCAAATAGGGTTTTATTTCTATTTTCAGATGAGGCCCAGAGGGGTAAAAGTGAACTAAAATTAACTTTGGCAGGTGTTCTATTTTTTTCAATGCGTTCGATCCCCTGTGTGGGGAGTATCTAAAATTTAGGCAGGGGAGTTTCTAGGCCAGGTCTTGAGGAGTCTCCTGACATTTGCATTAGTTCTTTGGAGTCTGGAGGTCTGCTGTGCTCACCATTTTACCAGATTCTGGATTTAGAAGTTGCAGTATGTAGGAGTTGGAAGGGGTCTTACAGGTCCTCTGGTCCCATTTTTTAATCTGCCCTACCCCCTTACCCTTTTTTAAAAAATAGATTTTATTAATTTATTTTTAGAGAGAGGGGAAGGGAGGGAAAAAGAGGGAAAGAAACATCAATGTGCTTGAGAGACATTGATCACTTGCCTCTTGCACTCCCCAAATGTGGACTTGGACCTGGTTGGAAACCCAGGAATGTTCCCTGACTGGGAATCGAACTGGCGACCTTTTGGTTTGCAGGCTGGCACTCAGTCCACTGGGCCACATCAGCCAGGTCTCCCTTACCTTTTAACTGAATTTGGGAAGGGGAAGTAAGTCTAGATCCACAGATTGCCTTACTGACAGATTCAGAACTAGAATTCCCAGTCTTCTGCTGCTTACTCCGGTAGTATTTTTATTTCTGTCATACCTTGCCACCTTTTGAAAGGGCACTAAATTACTTATGCAAGCCTTAAGACCAGGAATCCTGAGTAAATTGAAATTACAAGGATGTTGCTTAGTCCCAGCCATACTCCATGTCTCGGGCTTAGCATTAGGAGGAAGCCAGGTTTTTGTGCACAGATATGCTAGTTCTCATAAATCACCAGTTTAACTGTACAGTACTTCATAGTACTCTTCTGCAACCATTATCTGATTTCATTTCTAATTCAGTCCTGTGAGGGAGTTAGTTTTTACAACTGTTGTTGAGAATTGAGAACACAGCAAGGTAAGGGCACTTGCCTTACTTAGATCACCAAGTTAATAAGTGGAAAGGACAGAGCACCTCTCCTAGGCAGAGGATTTGGTGTAAAATCATGAACTACCAGTAAGCCTCTCATTGTGCCTGTCTGAGCCTCAATTTCCTTATCTGTGAACTCTCACAGGGTTTCATAGGGACCATGAAAAATGGCTATGAAAGTGCATTGTAGTAGTTGTGAGTAGTAGGAATAATAGCTAATATTTACTAAGTACTTATCATGTGCCAGTCACTGGACTAAGGACTTTCTGTGGAGCATCTCATTTAGTCCTTAGAGGAACTGTGTGAATTAGGTATTATTATTATCCCTGCTTTACTGAAGAAGAAACAGGCTTAGAGAGGTCACACGACTTTCTCAGGGTTATGTAGTTGATAAGTGTAGACAGTATAACTATAAAGCTGGTGTGCTTTATTGTGAAAATATACATAGGACAAAACTTACCATTTTAAAATGTGCAGTTCTGTGGCATTAAGTACATTTGCATTGTAGTGCAACCATCACCACCATCCATCTAGAATTTTTTTGTCTTCCCCAATTGAAATGGTATCCATTAAGCATTAATTCCCTATTCTTCTCCCCCCCCCACCCCTGGCAATCACCATTCTATTTTCTGTGTTTATGAATTTGACTGCTTGAGGTACCTCATATAAGTACAATCATACAGTATTTGTTCTTTTGTGATTGGCAAAGCTGGTGCTCTTAGTGTTTCCCTTAACCTCAGGGTGTAATGTAAATGTAAAATGATTATTAGTGTAAATCTGCATTAGGGTGTGGTGTGCAGCTCCAGAGGAGGAACCCAGGCCTAGTGGTACTTCTGGTTAAGCTTCCTTCTTCCTTTCTAGATTGAAGTTCATTATTACTGAAGCCTTTTTTGAGATCTTTACTCACCCCTTCTGTGTCTTCCAAGGACACCTCCTACCTTTGAAATAGAACCAAGAAGACTTTCTACCCTTGCCTTGTTTGCACCTGCCTTTCTGACTATCAAAGTTTTGGGCAATGGGGCTGCAGTGATCATGAATAGCAGTGCTCGGTTCAGAACTACTCAGAGGACGATTAAATGGTCCTTCGTGAAATGCACACTCTTTGTGCTCTCTCTTTCCATAAAGGCTCACAAGAAGGATTAGCTTTTTGGTTTCTAGAGGGTGTTTATGGAACCTTGTTGTTTGCAGCTGGTTAATATGGAGTTAAATGGCCTATTTAGCCTCTCAAAATTCCATGTTTCCATGTCTGTGTAGTTGGGTGGGGTGCAGTGTTTATGATTGTGAAGGGTAGTTGGAATTTTGTCCTGATACCAACAGATTTGGATGGGAGGTATTCTAGAGATGGGTAAATAGGGCAACAAACAGATCTGAGCCTGCTACACTTTCCTTAAAAAATCTGATGGCTCGACATTTCCTACATATTAAAGTCCACACCACAGTATGGTACTGAGGTCAGAGTATGCTGAATCTGAATTGTTTATTGGATAGAATCTTGTAGTTTGGGAGCTTTAAAGTCATGTAGACCAGCCAGCCAGCTGGCCACCATTTGAATTGGCTACCTGTTGAGATTCTCTTTCATTGGGCATCTCATTATTGGAAAATTTTTCATTTACTGAACAATTATTAAGCATGCCACACATGGTACTAAGCTTGGTATTGGGTATATAGCCTGGTGGGGAAGACAGGCAAGGAAACAGGCAGCGTGAGAAGCATTGTGACAGACAGCGTGAAAGCACGGAGGAATGGTAACTAACTCAGTGTCGCAGGGTGGGAAGCCTTTCCCAGAGAAGTTGGCTAATCGTAGACCTCAGGAAAAGAAGAAATGGGGAGTCATTGAGGAGACATAAGACTGTATTCTAGGCAGAAGGAATAGCAAGTCTAGAGATGGTGGTGGTAATAGGTGAGACTTTTGGCCCTTTTCCTATATCTACCAGCTACTATTCTGAGCATTTAACATGTAGTTAACTAATTTCTTCCCATACCTTCAGTGATATCATTATTATTTTCATTCTGTAGGCAAAGAAACAGACCTTTGGGTTAGATCGGTTTCTCAAGGTTCCTTTGTGGAGCATAAAAGCATGAAATGGTGGATGTGGCAAAAGATGAGACCGGCATGATAGGCAGAATAGAGGCAAAGTCATGAAAGGGCCTTGTCTGGGTTGAAGAGTTTGGACTTCATTTCAAGGTGAAGGGGTCTATGATCCTCTGCATTTTAGAAAGATAACTCTAGCTACCTGTTTGGGGAGTGGATTTGAGGGCTAGAGCACCATAGTCAAAGAGACCAGTTAGGAGGCTGATACAGTAATGGCAGACAAGAGGTGATGGTGTTTCAAATGAAGATTGTGGGTGTGTGTGGAGGGGGTGGGAGGTGTAGGAGGAAAATGGAATTGAGCAGTGAGAATCAAAGATTTTTGGTATGGTGAGTAAGGAAGAAATCAAGGATTACTTCTAGATTTCTGCTTGGTGCAGTTATATAGATAGGGATGCCATTTATTGAGGTGAGGACACAGGAGCAGGAGCACATAAGAGAGGAGAGGTTTCTCATGCAGGGTCTTCTGATCCTAGTTCTTTTTGGGAGGATGGGGGGGAGCAGGAGTGAGGGAAGGGTATGTCATGGCAAATCTGGCAGCTGCCCTTGGGTAAACTATCTCTGGATAAACTGGATGATGTAAACACTAGTTCTGGAAGAGAAGAAACGTTAGATTCTAGACATTCAGGCCTTGCGCAGCTCTGAAGACTGCTAATGTTGAAGCCAAGGAAACCCTCCATTTTCTGCAGACAGTTTCCTTTGGCACTGCTCTCCATGAACTAGCATGCTGCCCCCTAAGTCAACTCTGCTGACCCTCTGCTAGGCACTGGGAAAACAAAAATGAGTAAAACATACCTTGGGGAGCTCACATCCAGAAGGGTAGCAGATCTCAGGAGCTTAGATACAGTGGTGGTGGGAAAGAGTGAGGTGGGCAGGTCAGGGTGGGACAGAATGGGAAGGGAAGGGGGGGTTTATTAGGGACAGGAGTCAGGAGATCCTGCTTTGTGCTCCAGTCTTGTCAGATGGCAAAGGTTTAGGCTTATTCATTTGAATAATGATAGAAAATAATGATGAGATGACTCCAAGGGTCCCTTCTAGCAATAACATTTTATAATCCTAGATCTAGAGGATGATTTAGACAGAATGTCCCTTGCAGGGGAGGTATTTTCTTTCTTTCCCTCTATCTTACTCTCCCCTTCTCTCTATTTCCCTCCCTTCTTCCTTTTTTTCTTAGGCAATAGTGGGGGGGTAGGGTTGGAAATAGGAGGGTTTTCCCATGAGTGTCTATAAAAACCTAGTTTTATTCAATTTTAGGTTCATGTATAAAATGTACAGCTGAAGGAGACAAGATGATAACAGCAATGTTGGCCTGCTGTCCTACGACCGCCCCCTGTATATTTTAAGGAAAGTTTCAGATCTGCAATGGGGTATAAGAGGGGCAGTGAGATAAATTGTGAGCCTAGTCATGACCCTGAGGATCATTTGATCTGGTCCATGCTGTTAACTCAGTGTGTGGGCTTGACAAAGCCCTTTTTCTCCTTTGGCCTGTTTCTTCATTAAATAATCTGGGAGGTCCCTGAAATTCTATAACGGCCCAGTGCTGAGGGGCTGGGGACAGAAAAGGATTAGAGGTTTCTTGAACTTGGAGCTTCTAGTCACTTTACCCTCGTCACTTGTGAAGAACTAGAATCAGGCAGCTTCCAAGTGTCATCATTAGTTATCTTCTCTGTTTCTATTGCCCTTCTTTTTCCCTCTGAGTGTTAGTGTCTTTCTGTCACTTCATAATGGCCTTCATGTGAATAAATGTGCTGTACCTCCTGGGAGGAGGGGAGGAAGGATGGGATATTATCCCTGTGTTCTAGTCTATATCCCCAAAGAGCCATTTAGGCCGTCCACTGTCTCTTGTTCCCTATGCTGGGGTAGGGGTGGGGAGTTTGTAGTTGAATACTCAGGTTTTTGGAGCCCCAGACACATCTGTTTGGAGTGCTTCACTGGCCAAGGTGCAAATCTGGCCATCTTCCCAACATGGCTGGTGCAGTTCCACTAGGGGAAATAGCAATAAGTGGGTTTTTGATGCTTGCCAAACTCACATTAATTGTAATTACCTAATACTCTCTGGGATCTCAGTCTTCCTGTCTGTAAAACAAGGGGGTTGGGCTAGATAATCTTGAATGATACTTTTACCTCTTAGCAGGCCAAATTTCTGGTTTTGCGTAAGAGGCTTAAGAGTTCATCTTTGGAAGGAGAAAGGGCTTTTCTAGAGCATTGGAAGTCTCTCAGAGGGTTAAATCCTGGGTTCACCAGATACTTTCTGGTATATCAACAAATGGATATTGCTTTTGAGAATGGGCAGATTGCTGAAAAATTGCTTGTGAGATGAATTTATCAAATTGTCTGCTGAGTTCCATTATAAACTTGAAGCTGTTGTCCCATGGGACAAACTTGGAGTCCAAGATGGTAAAAAAGTTACATTTAAATATGTAGCAAACTGTTTCAAGTCATATGATATTGCCCTGGCTGGTGTTGGCTCAGTGGATTGAGTGCTGGCCTGTGAACCAAAAGGTGGGCTGGTTTGATTTGAAGTCAGGGCACATGCCTGGGTTCTGTGGGCCAGGTCCCCAGTTGGGGGCACGTGAGAGGTGACAGATCGATGTATCTCTCATACATTGATGTTTCTCTTCCTCTCTTTCTCCCTCCCTCCCCCCCTCTCTAAAAGTAAATAAATAAATCTTTTAAAATATCATATGATAAGGGGAAAATTAAAAAAAAATTAGTATAAGATTCCCAAATAGTACTAGAACTCGAAAAAATGCTAGACCAGAAGTTTGCATTTCCTTAGAGTTTTAGCTTTATGAGGTAGATACCTCTACTGAGGTTACCTGGCCCTTAAAATACCATCTGTAGTGATTGAATTCTGGTTGTGTTTGTCAAGGTAAGAATCATTGCTTTATTCCAAGTAAGTATTCTCTTTTAGAAAGCCAGGTTTAGAAACTTCATGTCATTGGCTAGGTTTTCTCCATTCCAGAGGCATTTATCTGGTATTTAGCTGTCTCCTGTTTCTTTGATTTAATAAGGATTTTACTAAGCCTAGTTAAAGGTGCTGTTCATATGGTGTCTGTTGATCTGTTTGTGTAGTTTCCTTTGTAATTCTTTGTGCTAGTGAGAAAGCAAGCTCAGCAGTAGATTTAAAAGAATAATTTCCATAACTGGTTATTTCTTCAGGTCTGGGTTTTCTTTCTGCAAGGTATGATTATGCTGCACTGAGAAGTCAAATGTTGTTCCCTGCTTACATAGAGCATTTTAAAGCTTTGGGACTTTGTTCTTGCAGATAGCTGTACGCTGGCACTGAGGAACAGTGCTGTCAATATAATAATGATAGCTGTGCCTGAATCAGTTGAACACAAGAATATCTTTTGTCCAGACCTTAAAGACTCACCCTAAATTGATTTTCACATCAATTAAAATCAATTCTTACTGAAATTAGGGTTTTAGGTAGACTTACCATGCTAAGTAGGTTGCCTAGCTGTTGTAATATGATTATGCTTGGAAATCGAACTGCTTTCCAGTCCCAAGCTGAACCATTCATACCAGGAATTTAGAGTACCTACTATGTGTTCTTTTTATGGAGAATATAAAAACTAAGCAAGATGTGATTCCTGGCCAGAAATTGTCTTCAGTCTTGAGAGGGAAACAGGTAGTACAAAGTTAACCCTGCTGCCCTGGCTTTCCCTCCCTCTTTCCCTTCTGCCTGTTACCCAAATATTTATCCTCTGTTGCTGAGAAGTGCAACACCCAGTGTGTAAAGTCAGGAACGTTAGGGTGTAGGGGACAACATTCGGGTCCCCTTCTGGTTCGGATGTCCAGACATCTGCCTAGTGCTTTTACTATTCTCCTATCAGTTCTCTGGCTGACTTTCAGAAACATTTGATGTTGTCTAGTTTCTTATTTAGGAATGAAGGACATTTCAAGTTTTATATTAAGTCATTTTAAGTTTTGTTACATTCCATTTTGAAGTAAACTAGCTTTCTGTTTGCTTGCAAATAGAATTATTTGAGGTATGCTTTCTGGCATTTGATCAATTTGTGACTTACCGTGGTTCTTGAAGCCCATTGCCACTGTCTCTGCCAGCTGCCTTCAAACACTTTGCAGTGTGGAGCCCTAGGAAATTGAGGGAACCTTGAGTTTCCTTTGATCTTGAAAGGCTCTTCCTCTTTCCTTGTCCCTACCCTCAAAAAAGACATGTTAATTTGGGATGCTGTGTTGTGTTCATGTTTTCTGTCAAGAATTTAGCATTTTCTGTGAGATCTAGAAAAGAGGAAATAATGCCTATGTTGGTCCTCAGAGGTTAGGGACAGTACTGAAATCAGCTGGCCAAACTGTATGGAGCCTACTGAGTGCTTTCTTTTGTGCTGTGAATGCTATAAATGTCTTAAGCATACTCTTGCCTTCAGGGAACCAACCTGTGGACTACTTTGAGGAGATTAGATAATCATGAAGATGTGGCTAATAGTAAGGTATTTTTGTGTAGAGAGCTTGATTCAGAAGCCTAAGGTCTACTCTTGTTCCCTGGAACTAATTTGGCCAGGTAAACTGGATTTTCTCATCTAAAAATGGGGTTCATATTCTATATCTTGTTGTCTTCACAGTGTTATTGTGAGGAGCAGGTTAGATAAGGTTATGAACACTAATTTATAAAATCAGATGAGATGTAACTTTTTAAAATTGAATCTTTTATTGTATTTCTTTTCCACTACCATTTAGTTCCCTTATACTTCCTGCCCCCAGCAATCACTGCACTGTTGTCCATGTCCATGAGTCCTTTTTGCTCAGTCCCTCTGCTCCTAAGTCTGCCCTGCCCTCTCCCCCGACTAGCCATCATCTGCTCTCCATCTAAGTCTGTCTTCTGTTTTGCTTGGTAGTTCAGTTTGTTCATTAGACTCTTCATATGGATGAAATCATATGGTATTTGTCTTTCTCTGACTGGCTTATTTCATTTGTATAATGTTCTCCAGGTCCATCCATCTGTTACAGAGGGTAACATTTTCTTCTTTTTTACCGCTGAGTAGAATTCCATTGTGTAAATGTCCCATAGTTGTTTTGTCCACTCATCTACTGATGGACACTTGGGCTACTTCCATATCTTAGCGATTCTAAATAACACTGCAGTGAATGTAGGAGTGCTTATGTTCTTTTGATCAGTGTTTTGGGTTCCTTCAAATATATTCCCAGAAGTGGGGTAACTGGGTGAAAAGGCAGATCCATTTTTAATTATTTTGAGGTACTGCCATACTGCTTTCCACAGTGGCTGCACCAATCTGCATTCCCACCAACAGTGCAAAAGGGTTCCCCTTTCTCCACATCCTTACCAGCACTTGTTTGTTGATTTATTGATGATAGCCTTTCTGACAGGTGTGAGATGGTTTCTCATTGTGGTTTTAATTTGCATTTCTGATGATTAGTGATGTTGAGCATCTTTTCATATGTTTCTTAGCTATCTGTATGTCCTCTTTGGAAAAGTCTATTCAGATTTTTTATTTGGGTTGTTCATTTTTTGGGTGTTGACTTTTGTAAGTTCTTTATAAATTTTGGAAATTAACCCTTTGTCAGATGTATTGATGAATATGTTCTTCCATTCTGTGGGTTGTATTTTTATTTTGTTGATGATTTCCTTTGCTGTGCAAAAACTTTTTAGTTTGATGTAGTCCCATTTGTTTATCTTTTTTTGTTTGTTTCTCTTGCCTGGGGAGATATATCTGATAATAATTTTCTACGAGCAATATTCAAGATTTTGCTGCCTATGTTTTCTTCTAGGATTTTTATGGTTCGGGTCTAGCATTTAAATCTTTGGTTCATTTTGAATTTATTCTTTTTTTAAAAGATTTTGTTTATTTTTTAGAGAGGGAAGGAAGGGGAGGAGAGAGAGAAAGAGAGAGAGAGAGAGAGAGAGAGAGAGAGAGAGAGAAACATCAATGTGCAGTTGCTGGGGGCTGTGGCCTGCAACCGAGGCATGTGCTCTGACTGGGAATCAAACCTGCGATGATTTGGTTCACAGCCTGTGCTCAATCCACTGAGCTACGCCAGCCAGGGCTGAATTTATTCTTGTGTGTGGTGTAAGAAGGTGGTCTAGTTTCATTTTCTGCATGTATCTGTCCAATTTTCCTAAGACTATTTATTGAATAAACTATTTTTAGCCCATTTTATGTTTTGGTTTCCTCTGGTGAATATTAATTGACTATAAAGGTGTGGGCTTATTTCTGGATTCTCTATTCTGTTCCATTGATCTATGTGTCTGTTTTTATACCAGTACCAGGCTATTTTAATTACCCTGGCTTTGTAGTATAGTTTGGTATTAGGTAACATGATTCCTCCAACTTCGTTCTTCTTTCTCAGGATTGCTGTTGATACACAGAGCCTTTAGTGATTCTATATAAAATTTTGAAGTATTTGTTCTAGTTCTGTGAAATGTCATTGGAATCTTGGTAGGAGTTGTGTTGAATCTAGATTGCTTTGGGTCATATGGACATTTTAGTGATGTTAATTCTTCCTATCCACACAGTATGGGCTTCCATTTATTTATATCTTCTTCAGTTTCTTTCTTCAGTGTCTTATAATTTTCCATGTACAGGATTTTTATGTCCTTTCTCCCATATTTTGTACTTATCATTTATGCTTCTTATTCCCTTTACCTTTTTCCCTATTCTCCCTGCTCCTCACTGATAACACTTCATGTGCTCTCCATTTCTATAGTTTTGTTTCTGTTTTAGTTGTTGGCTTAGTTTGTTTTATTTGTTTTTTTAGGTTCAGTTGTTGATAGTTGTGAGTTTGTCATTTTACTGTTAGTAGTTTTGATCTTCTTCTTTTTCTTAGATAAATCCCTTTAACATTTCATATGATAAGGGCTTGGTGATGATGAACTTCTTTAACTTGACCTTATCTGGAAAGCACTTTATCTGCCCTTCCATTCTAAATAATGGCTTTGCTGAATAGAGTGATCTTGGCTGTAGGTCCTTGCTTTTCATGACTTTGAATAATTCTTTCCAGCCCCTTCTTGCTTGCAACATTTCTTTTGGAAAATTAGCTGATAGCATTATGGGAACTCTTGTAGCTAACTGTCTCCTTTTCTCTTGCTGCTTTAAGTTTCTCTCCTTATCCCCCTGGGCTGGTTTGGCTCAGTGGATTGAGTGCTGGTCTGTGAACCAAAGGCTCGCTGGTTCGATTCCCAGTCAGGACATATGCCTGGGTTGCAGGCCAGCAATTGCACACTGATGTTTATCTTCCTCACTTTCTCCCTCCCTTCCCCTCTCTAAAATAAGTAAATAAATTTTTTTTGAAAAAGGATTCTTATTTTTAATCTTGGGTAATGTAATTATGATGTGCCTTGGTGTGTGTGCTTCCTTGGGTCCAATTTCTTTGGGACTCTGAGCTTTCTGGACTTCCTGGAAATTTATTTCCTTTGCCAGATTGTGGAAGTTCTCCTTCCTTTTTCAAATAAGTTTTCAATTTCTTGCTCTTCATTCTCTCCTTCTGGCACCCCTATGATTCAGATGTTTAAATGTTTAAGGTTGTTCCAGAGGTTTCTAAGCATTTCCTCATTTTTTTGAATTCTTACTTCTTTATTCTGTCCTGGTTGAATGCTTATTTCTTTCTTCTACTCCACATTGTTGATTTGAGTCCTGGTTTCTTTCCCTTCACTCTTGGTTCCTTGTATATTTTTCTTTATTTCACTTCGCATAGCCTTCACTTTTCCTCTTACTTTGTGACCATACTCAACCATTTCTGTGAGCATCCTGATTATCAGTGTTTTGAACTCTGCATCTGATAGGTTGGCTGTTTCTTTATCACTTAGTTCTGGTTTTAGAGCTTTGATCCGTTCTTTCATTTGGGCCATATTTTTTTGTCTTGGTGTGCCTACTGTGTTGTTATGGGTGGAGCCTTAGGTATTTGCCAGGGTGGGGCAACCCAGGTTGCTGCATTGTGGTGCTGTATGTGGAGTAGGAGTATGAGAAGGAACAATGCAGCTTGTCGGTCTCTCAACTGGCCCTCAGTCACTTGCTCTGCTACAAGCAAACTGGCCCGTCTGGTGCTGATTCCCAGGTGGGTTGGTTTGTGTATGTTCTAGGATCCTGTGGGTGTCTCCAGCGAACTCTCCTGTGAGGCTGGGAGTTTCTCCTGCTGCCTCAACCCCACAGGTTTTTACAGCCAGAGGTTTTGAGGCTTTATTTTCCCTCACTGGAACCCTGGGTTGCGCACTCTTTTCTCACTCTCAGTTGTTCATCCCAGTTTATATGCATGCAAATGTGGGATTGCCTGGTTCACCAGCCACCACCTGGCCATGTCCTGTCTACCTTGGCTGCCCACCTCCACCCCTCCTACTAGTTTTAATGAATATTTTTTCTTTAACTCCTTGGTTGTCAGACTTTTATACAGTTCAATTTTCTGGTAGTTCTGGCTATTTTTGTTTTTAAATTTGTTGTTTTTCTTTTGGTTGTGTGAGGAGGCAAAGCGTATTTACATATGCCTCCATCTTGGCCAGAAGTCAGTTTTATTCTTCCTTTCCAATTTGAATGTCTTTTATTTCTTCTTGGCTGATTGCTGTGGCCAGAAATTCCAGTACTATGTTGGATAAGAGAGGTGAAGACAGAATCCCTGTCTTGTTCCTGATCTTAAGGGGAACACTGGTAGTTTTTGCCCATTGAGTATGATGCTGACGGTGGGTTTGTCAAATATGGCCTTTATTGTGTTTAGATATGTTCCTGTATTCCCACTTTGCTAAGAGTTTTGATCATAAATGGGTGCTGGATTTTATTAAAAGCTTTCTGTGCATCTGTTGATAGGATCATGTGGTGTTTATCCTTCATTTTGTTTATGTGGTGAATCACATTTATCGATAGCGAATGTTATACCAACCTTGAATTCCCGGAATAAATCCCACTTGATCATGGTGTATGATCTTTTTGATGCATTGCTGTATTTCGTTTGATAATATATTGTTGAGGATTTTAGCATCTGTGTTCATCAGGGATAATTGGCTTATAATTTCTTTCTTTGTAGTGTCTTTATCTGGTTTTGGAATTAGGATAATGGTGGCCTTGTAAAATGAGTTTGGGAGCCTTCCCTCCTCTTGAGTTTTATGAAATAGTTTAAGGAGAGGTGTTAGTTCTTTTCAGAATGTTTGGTAAAATTCATCTGTGAAGGTACCTGTGGTCCAGGGCATTTGTTTCTTGGGAGTTTTCTTATTATTGCTTCATTTCATTAGGTGTAATCCATTTATTCAGATTCTATGGTTCTTTGTAATTTAGTTTTAGAAGATTGTATGTTTCTAGGAATTTATCCATTTCATCCAGGTTGTCCAGTTTGTTGGCATATATTTTCTTACAATCCTTTGTATTTCTTTGATATGAGTTGTTATTTCTCCTCTTTCATTTCTGATTTTATTTATTTGGGTCCTTCTCCTTGATGATCCTAGTTAATGGTTTATCAGTCTTGTTTATCTTTTCAAAGAAGCCCCTCTTGGATTCACTTATCTTTTGTATCATTTCTTAAGACTCTATTTTGTTTACTTCTGCTCTGATCTTTATTATTTCCTCCCTTCTACTCACTGTGGGCTTTGTTGTTCTTTTTCAAGTTTCTTTAAGTGTGATGTTTGATTGTTTATTTGAGTTTTTTCTTGTATTTTTTTTTTTTTTTGAGATAGGCCTATAATGCTATACATTTCCTTCTTAGGATTGCTTTCCCAGTGTCCCACAGATTTTGGATTGTTGTGTCCTCATTTTCATTTGTTTCAAGGTATCTTCTGATTTCTTTCTTGATCTCATTGTTGACCTATTCATTGTTTAATAACATATTATTTAGCTTCCATGTCTTTGTGTTTCTTTTTTAAGATTTTATTTATTTTTAGAGTGAGGGGAAGGGAGGGAGAAAAGAGAGGGAGAGAAACATCAATGTGTGGTTGCCTCTCATGTGGCCCCTACTGGGGACCTGGCCCACAACCCAGGCATATGTCCTGACTGGGCAGTGATCCGGCGACTCATTGGTTGACAGCCTGTGTTAATCTACTGAGCTACACCAGCCAGGACACTTTGTGTATTTTTCAGTGTTCTTCTTGTGATTGATTTCTAGTTTCATAACATTGTGTTCAGAGAAGATGCTTGATATGATTTCAGTCTTCTTAAAACTATTTTATTTCTATTTTTTAAAGATTTTTAAAATTTATTTTTAGAGAGAGGGGAAGGGAGGGAGAAAGAGAAGGAGAGAAACATCAGTGTGTGGTCCCCTGTTGCATGCCCCCAACTGGGACTTGACCTGCAATCCAGGCATGTGCCCTGACTGGGAATCAATCCGAGGACCCCTGGTCCACAGGTCAGGACTCAGTCCACTGAGCCACACCAACCAGGGCTTCTTAAATTTATTGAGACTTGTTTTGTGTCCTAATATGTGTGGTCTGTCCTAGAAAATGTTCTGTGTGCACTTGAAAAGTATGTGTGTTCTGCTGCTTTTGGGTAAACTGCTTTGAAGATATCAATTAATTCCATTTGATTGAGTGTGTCATTTAAGGCCACTGTCTCCTTGTTGATTTTCTGCCGGGAAGATCTATCCATTGAAATCAGTGGAGTGTTAAAATCCCTGGCTATGACTGTATTTCTGTTGATCTCTCCCTTTATGCCCATCAAGATTTGCTTTACATATTTAGGTGCTCCAGTGTTGGGTGCATAAATGTTTATTAGGGTTATATCCTCTTGCTGGATTGTTCCCTTTATCATTATGTAGTGCCCTTATTTGTCTCTTACTATAGCCTTGGTTTTTAAAGTCTATTTTGTTGGATATATGTACTGCTACCCCAGCTTTTTTTCTTCTCCTCTTCTTCCATTTGCATGAAATATCTTCTTCCAGCCCTTTGCTTTAGTTTGTGTATCTTTTGATCTAAGATGGGTCTCTTGGAGGCAGCATATATATGGGTCTTGTTTTTCTTATCCATTCAGCTACCCTATGTCTTTTGGTCAGAGCATTTAAGCCATTTACATTTAAGGAGATATTGATAGATGCCTGTGTAGTGCCATTTTATTGTTAGACTGTTTTCCTCTTCTTTTATTTCTTCTTCTTTTTAAAAGATTTCATTTACTTACTTTTAGACGTAGGACAAGGGCGGGGGAAAGAAAGAGGGAGAGAAACATCAACATCAATATGTAGTTGCCTCGTGTGTGCCCCCTACTGGAGACCTGGCCCGAAACTCAGGCATGTGCCCTGACTGGGAATTAAACTGGTTATCCTTTGGTTCTCAGGCCTGTGCTCAATCTACTGAGCCACACCAAGCCAGGGCTATTCTTTCTTAAAGCAAGTCCTTTAACATTTGTTGCAGTACTGGTTTGGTATTAACAAACTCTTTTAGCTTTTTCTTGTCTGGGAAGCTCCTTATTTCTCTTTCGAATGATAGCCATGCTGGGTAAAGTAGCTTTGCCTGTAAGTCCTTGGTTTTCATCACCTTGAATATTTAATGCTATTCCCTTCTGACCTGAAATGTTTCTGTGGAGTAATCAGATGCCATTCTCATTGGTGCTCCCCTGTAGGTAACTACCTGCTTTTCTCTTGCAGCTTTTAGGATTTTATCCTTGTCTTTAAGCCTTGTCATTTTAATTATGATGTGACAGTGTAGGCCTTTTTGGGTCCCATTTGTTTGGGACTCTCTGAGCTTCCTGGACTTGTGTAACTTTTCCTTCACTAGATAAGGTAAGTTTTCGGTCATTATTTCTTCAGTAGGTTCTTGATCCCTTGCTCTCTCTCTTCTCCTTCTGGTACTCCCATGATGTGGATGTTGTTATGCTGCAGGTTGTCCAAAATGTTTAAGCTCTCCTCATTTTTTGAAATTCATTTTTCTTTTTTCCTGTTCTGCCTGTGTGTTTTTTCTACCTTGTCTTCCAAAACACGGATTCTGTTCTCTGCTTCATCTAATGTACTGTATTCCTTTCAGTGTATTATTTATCTCAGATATTGCATTCATTATTTCTGACTGGTCCTTTTTTATGGTTTCTATGTCTTTTTTCATGCTGTTAAGTAAGTATCCTTATAATCATTACTCTAAACTCTGAATCTGATAAATTGTTTGCCTCCATTTCATCTAGCTCTTCTGGCTGGAGAATTGTTGTTTCCATTTTGGCTACTTGGTATTTTCCATCTTAGATGTTAAAACAATCAGCTGTTAAACTGATCAATAGTTAATCTTACCAGGTTGTGATCAGCAGCTGGGTTTAAGCACCACGGGGTTCGGGGGCGGGGTTCGAGGGGGCTGTTGCTTCCTTTCAGGCTGATGTACTTGGAGGGGAGAGCTTTGCCTGAGAAAGATGGCTTCTGCAGTATGGGAAATGTCTCAGCACAGGTATCCTGGTAGCTGTTCCTTCAGGTCTCTCCCCAGAGCTACCAGCTCCAGACTCTCTTCAAACATCTCTAGTCCACTCTGCCCTCCCTGTGCCAGAGCCCAGAATAATTGGCCACAATTTGTGTGTTGGCCCTTTAAGAGGCTCCTGAGTCTCCAGCCATCTCTCCCTGGCAGACAGAAACCCTGCTGCTTTCACAGCTGGATGTTATCTGGGTTCCTTTCCTGCTCTGGTGGTGTAGTCTGGGGAGCCCATCTTGGGGTTTAGACCTCACATTTCTAAGGGGGAACCCCCTGGTCACTGAAATAATCCCTTTAGGACTTCAGCTGTCACCCGTGGGAGCCCAGCCGGCCCTCTTGTGCCTCCTCCTCACTGCCTACTGGTCACATTGTGGTGAAGTGGTTTCTTCTGTCTCTTCTTGCTTATAAGGCTTCTCTCCAGCTGGTGTTCAGTTGGTTATTCTGGATGATTTCTCTACAATTTAGTTGTAATTCCAGATTGGTCCTAGGAGGAGGTTAGTGTAGCGTCTGCTTACTCCTCTGCCATCTTAGATTATATCCCAGGTGATGTAATTTTTATGTGAAGAACCCATGAGTCATTTGTCAGAGGTGTTAGATAAATGTCAGAGTTTTCCATAGAGGAAGAGGTCTTTGGGCTGGAGTGATTGTGAAGAGTGTTTCTGAACCAGCCTCTAGGACTGGAAGAAAGGATAATGGAAATGTTTAGTGTTGGAGCAAAAGACTGTGTGCGTACTGTTTAGGGAGAATAGTAAGTGGGTGTTCTGCAACCTCATATTCCAGTCATAGGGTAGGTATATGTTCAGCTTTAGTAGTTATTGCCGAACAGTTTTCAAAGGTATATTAGATCATGCTGCCATTAGTTGTATATAGGAGAATTCCTGTTGCTCCATGTCCTTGCTAATACTTAGCATTGTCTTTTTCATTTTAAGCCATCTGGTTGGTGTGTAGTTATAAAAGTGATTTTAAGGATCATAACATGAATTCTCGGGTAGCAGTACTATAAAAGGGTAAAGTGATTGGGAAGTTCAAAGGAACTTCCCAAGGAAGGAGGGATTGCTTCATTTGTTGGGATGTGGTGCTCAGGGAACACTTATGGAGGAATATTTGAATTGGGCTGTGTAGGATAAACAGTGTCTATAGATTAACTAGGACCACCCCAATTTCTAATATTCTGCCTGGACTTTTACTTATAAATTATGAAACACCAATATTTCTTTGGACTATACCCTTGCAGATTACTAGAAGCAACACCCAGATATCTTTTTTTAGTTGCTATGCTTCTCTCTTTCCTCCCGTTTTTTCCAGAAACTTATGTTCACAGAGATTTAGACAGCAGAGACGGAGGGAGGACATCATGTGCAATGGGAACAACTGGAGCAGAAACACAGATGACTGACTAGATGTCATATTCTTGCTAATGAGCAGAAGGGGAGGATGTGACCTGTTTTTTTTGTGGGTGGTGATGCCTTCTCATAGCCTCCTAGAGCAGGTGGAAAAGGTCACACTGTTCCCAAGCCTGTTTGTATTTAAACTGGATAGAATTTGAGAATGAGTTTGCGTATGATTACATCATTTTAGAGAAGAAATTAATCCAGCAAACAGTTATACTTGAAGTTTGTTGAAAGAGAGTTTGTCTTCTCTTAAAATGGAAGGGGAGGGAGGGGAATGTCAAAACCTAAAGAGCTTCGTCTTTCTGAGCTCATCTAATGTGTATTTGCTCAGGGAAAAATTGCCATTTCCTTGTCAGCTTTTATCCTACCGGGTGGACTCTAGCTGGGTATTTATTTTCTGTAGTTTTACCAAATCACTTTGAAGACCGGCATGCATGTTGATCACGTCCTAGAGCCTTACTTCTTTGTTCTGCGAGCAAATATTAGAAAATGTACCTTAAATTACCTGGTTGGGGAAAATTAGGTGGCCCTGCCTGCTCCCAGAGAGCAGCACTTTTGTGGTAAACATTAGGCAGCTCCTGATCTAGAGTCAGGTCCTAGGGTGTTTGCCAGGAGAGACTGGGGATATTAGAGCTGCCCTTCACCAGAGGGTATCTATACCTTCATTGATGACACTAGTTGAGTACCTGATTAAAATTCTGTCCTGGGTTCTAGACCTAACTCTTCCTTTCATATTTATAATAGCTACCATGATTACTTTGTCAAGATACCATATTTAGTACCTTGTGTTCATACTAATGGAGCTGATACGTACTGAAGGTTACTTTGTATTAAGCCCTGTGTGTGTGTGTGTGTGTGTGTAGAAACCTTTATAATATATAAATTTATAGATAAATATCATCACTATATTTATATATAAAATTGTATGTTATATAAATATGTATTTTATATTGTATATTAATATATTTATATATTACACAGAGGTTACATTTATACATTTTAATATAATTTTATCTATAAGTTTATAAAACTTAAATTTATATCTCTTATAAACACACTTATATATAAATGTTCCATACATTATAAGTCTTTATATATAGTAAAAAATCATGCTTATTCTCACCCAGGAAATGGATTCTGATGATCCTTACCATAAAGGGTAGGAAACAGACATAAGGAGGTTAAGTAATACACCCATAGTCACACTGCTAGTAAATGGAGTTGCCAGGATTTGAACCTAACCAGTTCTTCTTAATTTTTAATAGGGGAAATTTAAAAAATGTACAGAGTAGGCAGAGTAGGTTATTGAAGCATGATGTACCCATTATTCAGCTTTAACAGTTACCAGTTCACAAATTTACTTCATTTATACCCTTACCTACTTCTCATCCTGTGCTTTGAAGAATATGTTAGCTATCATTTTATCGTTAAATATTTTGCAATGTATTTCTAAAAGATGACTAAGAAAAAATACAGCTACTATACCATAACACACCTTATAAAATTTAACAATTCCTTAATACCATCAAAATCCAGATTGTGTTCACATTTCTGTTTGTTTCATAAATGTCACAATCTTATTTTTACAGTTTGATTAGGATTCGTGCAACATGTACACATTGTAATTGCTTGTTAGGTCTTTAAAATCTCTCTATAAGTTCATTTCTATTTTTTTCCTTTTATTTATTGAAGAAACTGGCTGTTTTTCATGTAGAGTTTTTTTAAGTTCTGAATTTTGCTCATTGCATCTCTGGTATGTTTAATGTTTCTTTATCCTCTGTATTTCCTGAATATTGGTGGTTGTATGTACAGGACAATATCTTTTGATTTTCATGGCAACCCCACAAAAATAGGTATTATTTGCATTTTGCAGATGAGAAAACAGATTGAGAAAAGTTGGTTGACTTATCCAAGGTCTCCTAGCAACCTTTGATTTCAACACAGATACCGTCTCCAAAGCCTTTGCTCTTTTCTTTTCATCATTCACCCATTCTGTGAGCCTTAGTTGTTTTTCTTATTTAATACTGTAACATTTTTATATTTAGAATTAGCCAGCTGGACTCAGTTTAGATGATCCCAATTTTGTTGGCAGCATCCAAACCATCATAGTCTGGAGCGAGTTGAACATATGTCTCCTTCTCCCCGTCAGGCCTGATCAGGGTGTTGACCTTGGCCATATCAGTGTCATACAGCTTCTTCACAGCCTGTTTGATCTGGTGCTTGTTATTGCCCTTGACATCCACAATGAACACAAGTGTATTTTTTTCCCCTTTTATTTTTTCATTTATTTATTTTTTAATATATTTTATTGATTATGCTATTATAGTTGTCCCATTCCCCCCCTTCATTCCCCTCCACCCTGTACACCCTCTCCCACCCACATTCCCCCCCTTTAGTTCATGTCCATATGTCATAAGTTCTTTAGCTTCTACATTTCCTATACTATTCTTACCCTCCCCCTGTCTATTTTCTACCTACCATCTATGCTACTTATTCTCTGTACCTTTCCCCCCCTCTCCCCCTCCCACTCTCCTGTTGCTAACCCTCCATGTGATCTCCATTTCTGTGGTTCTATTCTTGTTCTAGTTGTTTGCTTAGTTTGTTTCTGTTTTACGTATGGTTGTTAATAATTGTGAGTTTGCTGTCATTTTACGAGACATGATTTTTATTTTCTTTTTCTTAGATAAGTCCCTTTAACATTTCATAAAATAAGGGCTTGGTGATGGTGAACTCCTTTAACTTGACCTTATCTGAGAAGCACTTTGTCTGCCCTTCCATTCTAAATGAAAGCTTTGCTGGATAGAACAATCTTGGATGGAGGTCCTTGCCTTTCATGACTTGGAATACTTCTTTCCAGACCCTTCTTGCCTGCAAGGTCTCTTTTGAGAAGTCAGCTGACAGTCTGATGGGAACTCCTTTGTAGGTGACTGTCTCTTTATCTCTTGCTGCTTCTGGGATTCTCTCCTTCATTTTTACCTTGGCTAATGTAATTATGATGTGCCTTGGTGTGTTCCTCCTTGGGTCCAACTTCCTTGGGACTCTGAGCTTTCTGGACTTCCTGGAAGTCTATTTCCTTTGCCAGATTGGGGAAGTTCTCCTTTAGTATTTGTTCAAATAAGTTTTCTACTTGTTGCTCTTCCTCTTCCCCTTCTGGTACCCCTATAAATTGGATGTTGGAACGTTTAAAGATGTCCTGGAGGTTCCTAAGCCGCTCCTCATTTTTTTGAATTCTTATTTCTCCATTCTTTTCTGTTTGGTTGTTTCTTTCTTCCTTCTGGTCCACTCCATTGATTTGAGTCCCAGTTTTCTTCCCATCACTATTGGTCCCCTGTGCATTTCCCTTCATTTCATTATTGTAACCTTCATTTTTTCATCTAATTTGCGACCAAATTCAACCAATTCTGTGAGCTTCCTGATCACCAGTGCTTTGAACTGTGCATCTGATAGATTGGCTATGTCTTGGTTACTTAGTTGTATTTGCTCTGGGGCTTTCATCTGTTCTTCCATTCAGGCCTTTTTTTTTTTTTTTTTTTGGTCTTGTCAGGCCTGTTACATATGAGGGGCGATGCCTTAGGTGTTGTTTGGAGGAACCCAGTGGCTGGGTTGTGATGCTGTATGTGGGGGTGGGGTCCAAGAGGGAACAATGGCACTTGCTCTGCTCTCTGTGGGATTTCAGTCACTTGCCCTGCTTCCCCCAAGCTAACTGGGCCTTTTTGGTGCTGATTCCCGTGTTGGTGGGCTTGTGCACGTTCTAGGACCCTGTGGGTCTCTCCAACACACTCTCCTGTGAGGCTGAGAGTCTCTCCTGGTGCCTCAACCCCCACAGGTGTTTTCAATCAGTGTCCTGAGGCTCTATTTCCCGGTGCTGGGACCCTGAGTCTGTCTCACTGCCCAATTTCGCCTGGTTTATCTGCTCGAGAATGTGGGACTGCCCAGACAGGCAGCTGCCTTGAGCGCAGTGCCTCGCTTCACAATCGCCACCTCGCTGGGTCTGCCAGCCGCCTGCGTACCCAGGGTCCACCCGCTGCGGTCTTGCACCTGGGATGCCTTACACTCCTGGTGCCACCGCTTTTTGTGCTGTGACCCCTCTCCTCCCTGATGCCCAGCTCTGCCCTTCCTACTGGTCTGGATGAATGTGTATATTTTAACTCCTTAGTTGTCTGACTTCCATACAGTTCAATTTTCTGTCAGTTCTGGTTGTTATCTTGTTTCTAAATTGTTGCTGACCTTATTTTGGTTGTGCGAGGAAGCACAGTGTGTCTATGTACGCCTCCATCTTGGCCGGAAGTCCACAAGTGTATTGTTGCCTTGTATCTTCTTCATGGCCGACTCAGTAGTCAGGGGGAACTTGATGATGGCGTAGTGGTCAAGCTTGTTTCTCCTGGGGGTGCTCTTCTGAGGATATTGATAGGCTGTCTTCTGAGTTGCAGTGCCTTAGGCTTCCAGAAGGTGGGTGACGTGTGGATCTTCTTTTTCCTTTACCTTCAAAGCCATTGCCTTGGCTTTGGCTTTGAGAGGGGCAGGGGCTTCTTTTTTCACTTTGGGGACCCTCTTTGTGAAAAAGTGGGCCTTAGTTTTTTTAATATGTACACTGAGAGCTCTTACAGGAGTAGTATGCTGTGCGTCTATGACCATTTGAGTGCCTGCCATGTAATGGCATTGTACTAGATGCTGTGGGTGACACTCACAGTGGATAAGACTGTCTTTAGGGAGCATGTCGTCAAGCCAGGGACTGTGGGATCATACCCTGTTTCAGACTTGGAGCCTATACTGGCCATAACGAGACTAGAGGAATGTTAATTTCCTCATATGAGCTTCCTTATTAGCCTCCTTACATCCTGTCCTGACTTCTCTCATGCCATGGTACTTACTTACTGCTGACAAGCACCTTTTCCTAAAAACCATTTTTGTTGTGTTTTCCCTGTTTATGAATGTAGCTTGAGGGACTTGGTAAATAAGAAACAAAGTTTTTCTAGTAATAAACCTTTTCTCCTTGAATTGAGTTGCTATTTCAAGGGCAGTAGTCTTCTATTTGGCAAAGGTGATATTGCTTTTACGGAAATGCTGAGGGAATCTGGAGGCGATAGAATAATGATGGAGCGAAGCTATCTTGACTCAGGGGAGAGCATAGGTTTAGCAGTGTTCACTCCCAAGAATATCTGACTGTAGTGGGACAATTAAACTCTTCCGTAAAGAAAATGAATTTTTAGTTGTGGAGTCCAGGGAGAAGAGTTTTCATGGTATCCCTTTGAGCGGAAACCAAGCTGCTGAACCTTTATCTCGCTGGCTAGCCAAGCCATTAAAATGAATGTGGTATAAAGGAGTGAAGTCAAGCAGAGCAGTGATTTGGGTCTATAGGAATTGGGGTGACAAACAGCTGGCATTGGGGTCTAGGCCGACATAGAACTACATAGGTAGTAAAAGTCAAAAAGTTAAGAGAGGTAAGGTTTAGGCATCTGTATTCCTAGAGTGCTTTGCACATAATAGACACCTAATGTCTTCTTTACATCTTTTGTTTAAAAGATGTTTTGACAGTGGATCAAGCGAGAGAAGAGGGCTGTGGAATCATGGTTTCTAAAGCGCAGGATCCAAGTGATACAGGACCCTGGATAGCTCCTTGGAAAAGCAGTTTCTCTGACAAAAGTTATGGTCCTTAGGGGAGCCCTAAATTCTTTCAGTCCAGATCTTTTCAGAGGATTTTACCCTCTAGATCAGAGTTGCAAACTGACAGTCCCTTGGGTTGTGTCTGTCCTGCATACATATTTCGTTTTACCTGCAGTGTTTTTATTTTGAGTTGGACCCCAGCCTGGGAAGATTGGGGCTGCCTTTCAGTGGAGATACTGTGTATGAGATCAGAGGCCTTGGCAGGTGGGCTCTGAGGGTAACTGATTTCTGCTGAAGAGGGAGAAGGGTTTTTGAGGAAGTAGCAGGGGCTGGAGGCTGATGCCGACCACGAGCAATTTTCATATTCACAAGAGAGGGAATAGTCCTCAGGTATTCTACAGAAGGCCTTACTCCCCAAGTCCTCTACCCAGGGACTTTCTGTACTATGATTCCTGGTGCACTGGCCAGTCCATGTTTAAGAAGCTTATAGCTTGACTTCCTTTTGGACTCTGAGGCACATGGCTCTGATTTTTGGGGAAGACCTTTGGAGCAGCAGCCTAATTTGGCAAAATGCTTGAGTTTACAAAGTCATGTTCTTCACTTCTCTCCTTTATTCCACATACTACTTCCTTATTAGCTGTGTTCTTTAGGCAGAGCATATTTGTTATCAAGTTTGTCAAAGTCCACACCATTTTCTTTTGCCTCTTTGATACCCAGGCCCAGTGCCAGCTGCCATTTATTACCCGGCTAGTACTTTTTTTGGAAACACTTGGTCAGCTGTATTCATTTTTGCTACCTGCTTGGTTGGGGTGGGAGGTAGGGGTGGGCTCTTGATGGAACTCCATAATATTGAAGGTACTTTACCCAGTTACAGTGCTCTTAGTCCCCTAGGAATAGATGAATTATCTTAATTTTACTGTGAAGTTTTGGTGCCCCGTTGGCTAGTAATCTGTTGTGGCTTGTTTTAGGGCTTCACAAGGACAGCAAACTAGTCAAGGCTCAATGAACCTTGTCCTTGTAAAGTGGGCATTTTTTACAGCCTCTTAACACTCACAAGCTTGGGGGAAGTAGATCTGATGCCTCATGAAAGAAACCATGACATGTAATACAAATAAAAACTATTCTACTTATGAGTTTGTACCTGGTCTTTTTAACTTCCTAGCTCAAATGAGCAGCATCTCCTATGTGTTGAAAGTAGGTGACTTTCTGAGTAAGTGACTCTTTATGCTGCCAGTTCCCTTTGGCTTCTTGTAATTACTGTAATATCGTCATCTACTATGTGGAGCACCATGGTAATTTCCATGACAACTGATCATGATTTCCCAGATAAAGGGAGGAAGCTAGTAAGTGTTAGGGACTCAAAAAATGGTATTGGGCTAAGTTCTTAGGATGCTAGTAGAATTTTGAGGTGGGAAGCAGTTTTTTTTTTTTTTTTTTAATCCTCACGGAGTTCCTGAGAGGTTAAACATGTTGCCTGAAGGATCATTATGTTGTGGAATACTTTCAGGGTTCTAAGCGTAGTGTTTCTTTATGCTTCCTGTTCTGTATAGCTTCTTTTCATTATATCCTACTGGACCATAAGCTCCATGAAGGCAGAAACTATGGTTTTCCTATTAATGTTTTCCCAGTGCCTACCATAGGACCTAAGTACTTTTTGAGTGAATAGATAAACTGTCGGAGTTTCTAAAGTTAGGATACATGGCTGCACATTAGATGATACATGAAATCACAAGGTAATATATCTTTCTAATGTGTCAGTGTAGTCCGGTTTTTTGGAGTTGGATTGGTTTAAATATTATAACTAGTAATTTAAAAGTTTATTCTTGTATTATCATGTTATGGAATGGATTGTAAGTTAGTATGATTTTTTTACATAAAATGAGAAAGCATTAAATAAATGACAGGATTATAGTAGGCCTTTTGATCTTTTTACCCCAGAGGGCCTAGTGTTGCCAGATCACTGATATTTTTAAAAGAAGCTAGAAATCTAACTTAAAAAAATGAGATTTGATTTAAAATGTTGGTAGTTAACTTAGAAGTTTGTAAATAAACTTGCATGGGTCAGACAAAACAATCTTTGGGCCTGAGCATCTGCTTGTGATCTGGGCAGGAACTAGACTTTTTGGACAGGGCCAAATGGATGATGGTGTCAGGGATGGCTGCCATTCTGAGTCTTGCTCCTCATTAACTTCAGACTGGCCACAAGTCAGAGTGGAAAGAATGAAGTTAAACTTGATAGGTTAGAAAAATCCCCATATTAAACATCACCATTTGTGGGAAGCAGCTTCTGAACTCAGGAGTTCTCAGCCCTTAGAGAACATCTCATTTGCTCCCCTTGTTTGGTCGGTGAACTAAGGTCCAGCGAAGGAAGTGTAGGGCTTTCCTCCAGGACCCTAAGGAGCAGGCATAAGTCATGGGCAGGCCCCACTTTAAACTCCATACCTTTGGTACTCTTTCCTTACACAATCCTAGGGTATGGGGCAAGGGGCTTCCCTGGCATACTTTGGAATGGTTGGTAGAGCTAAGTGAACTTCACTTCTTGATAGAATGCTGTCATCCTGAGCAAAGGGAGGGTTGAGGTGGCAGTAACATGCTCAGCCTCATCTTGGTGCATAGGGTCTATTTCTGTCACTAGCATCATATTGACCTTATTTTTTTTCTACCTAGAAAGATATAGAGGACAACTCAGCAAAAGGAGTTTTAGTGCCAAGCTAGATCTGTCCCACCTCGTGCTTTCCTTGCTTCTTCTCTCCCTCTTCTGTTTCCTCTCCATCTCCTTCCTTCTTGAGCCCGACTATCCTCCCTTCTTCATCACACCCCTCCCCCACCCATTATCCTTTGTTTTTCTCTCACTGTTGCCCTTCTCAGTGTGAAATTCTTGTAATGCCCCCACAATAGGCACCAACTGGGATTGGACCTGTTTTCCAGGGTTTTTGAGGAGACTTACTCAGAAGTAGGGCAACTAAATAAGAGAGATTAGATGTCTTTAAAACTGCCTCTTCTTCTTCACTCTCACCCCAGATCGGAAAGGATAAATCTCAACTCTGGACTTGGCTACTGTCCTTATGCAGTCTGGTGCCACCTCCTTTTGCTGCCTCCTGTCAGCATCCTGGTGCTTAACCCCCACCGTTTTCCCTGTGCTCCTACCCAGTAGAATGACTTTGTTTTGACCTTTCCCTCTGAGTAGAAAGCTCTATCAACTCCTTGCCCTCTTTACCTGACAAACTCGTAGTCATCTTTTCATTGAGTTCAACTGCCATTTCCTCCATAAAGCTTTCCCTGATTGTTCTATAAGCAGAATTAATTTTGATCTTCTTTGCATTTTGCTTCTACCTTTATTTATAGTTATACTGTGGTGCTTTGTCACATCCCAGACTGCTTTTTTACACAATTTTTAATGGGTGTGCTGCAAGAATTTTTAAAACATGCAATACCTTGACTGTTTAGTCAGGGGCACTGATCTCTTTTCCCTTAGACTGACAAATAAAAAAATGACAACAGCCAACACAGCAGTAGCCATCTGATGTGAATGAATCAAAATTATACTTATTTTTTGGGTCAGATTGGCAAAAATATAATATTTCTTGGTGTGCTGCAGAATTTCAGTAATTAGTTTATGTGTGCCATGAGATGAAAGAAGTTGAAAATTGTTGGTATAGAGACCATATGGGCCAAGGGACAGTGTGCTACTTATCCCTGTTTTCCTTGCGTCTCTGTAATAGGCCCGGCACAATTGCAGAGTGAATGACAAGATGTGTATATGTACCAGTACCCAGGGTATAAAGTTACATGTTAAATGCTACAGGTGAAATATGACAAAGGGCTCTGGAAATTTACTGGAGTTCTTGAGAAATACCTTCAAACTGGGAGAAATCTTGGAAGTTTCTAGAAGCCTGTAGCATTTGAATATGTCCTTGAAGAAGTTCAGTTTGGCAGAGGTGGTGGGACGAGCATTCCAGATGGAGGAAATGGTTTCAGTAAAAGCAATGAGGAAGTACAGAGGTCAGTCCTCACCTACTAGTTCATTCATTCCCTCAACCAGATTTCTGTTAGAATGTGTGCCTAAATTTTTAGGCCGGACTAAAGGAAATTCTCTTCCTCCTGTATTTTCTGCCTTTTTTTCTTTCTGTTCTTCTTTCCTTCTCCTTATGTCTTGCGACCCAGTTACCTTTTATTTTGGTTTCTTCTCAACCCTTTCCCTTTTTTCATCTTCCTATTTCTTCAGTCATTTTGAAGAAATACTTCTTTTGTTTACCGTTATCTAGCTACTTTCTTCTTTCTTGCTCTCTTCCCTAGGCCTTTGGATTGAGCTGTGAATCAGCTATACAATATTTAACTCCAGGTTAACAGCTCACCTTGTGAAACTGAGAAGTAATCGTGGCATAATTGTTTCTCATCTATCCTTTGTGTTTTATTGACATTGACTTTAAACAATTTTCCACAATGCTGGGGATGTCATTATTATTATTATTTTAGTAGTTGTCAAAATGTCAGTTTTAATGAGACATTTCTGCAGACAGGGCTGCCTTTAAGTGGTATGAGCCTTCAGGCAAAGCCAGGGTTGGATGAGTCATAAGTTATGTATCTGTTTTCTCATGCATACAGGTGTCTAGGCCACACCGACACACATTCCCTCCTATCCCTGCAGGTTGGTATGCCTTGCGATACATACACGATTGAGGTCACAAAGGTGCACACATTTCTTCTTTTCCATACACACCCATGCTATCTCCCTTACACTGTCAAATCATCTACTACCTCCTCCTGCCATGTACCCATATATTTATCCTCCTAAACCCACACATTCACTCTCCTAAACCCACACATTCACCCTCCTATAATCCAGTCCCATTGTTTCCTACCCAGATGCCTAGAATTGTGTGTGCCACAAAAGTATCTGTGAGCCTATCTTACAGACACCACACTGTCTACTCCCTTACATATCCACACAAGTCCTCCCCTACCCAACACACCCCAGGTCCCACACACTGAATACCACACCAATTCCCACTATTCCTTACCTCCCCCTTTAAGTATTTCTAATCTTCATAAGAGACATTTTAGTTTCAGACTAGTTTTGAAAGGAAATGTCTTTGCTGACAGCTAAGCTAGTGGACCCATTAGGTAGTCTGAACCATTTAAGACAGATCCTTTGATTAAGACCCCTTGAGTAACCCTTTGATGGTGGGGCTAGGGGAGGGCAGGGTCAGATAATAGTGGGTTGCTTCTAAATAGCACTCTTATGACCCAGGGTGGATTTGAACCTAGATTCAAACTTGATCCTATATTTTAAGATTCACTTCTATTAGAAAATGATCATATATATATTTAGCAAAAGAGCCAGAGCCACTGTATATGTTCTAAATCATTACCTGGAGTGGGGCCTAAAAACTATATTTTTAACTAGTTTCCAGAGTCCTGTGTTGTGAAGCCAGGTTGGAAACTTTTAATTGAGAGGAAGGAACTAGAAGATCTGCATTATCTTCCTGTACCACCTTGGACAAGTTATCTTTTCTTTTTGGACCTCAGCTTTCTCAGCCGTATTATAACAAAGCTCATGCTCATAAAGAACCCTTTCAGTTCTAAAATTTCGGGCTGCTTTATGATGACATGAGTCTGTATCCTTTTCTGTCACAAAAGTGTTCCTTCTTTGGGCATTTCTACCCTGAGCAGGCATTTCAGTCTTTGGCCAGAGGCCAGCAGAGGCAGCCTAGGCCCTGACCTTCTGTCAGAAGCACTGACACAGCTCCTAATTAGAAATGGATCGATATGGGCCCGCATCCAGGCCTGGGAAGCCTGGGAGGAGGCCCGAGGAGTGCTCCTAGCTAGAGAGAATCTGATTACCGTGAAATGGGTCTGGTTACACTTGTCAACACAACGGTTCTGCTGGTATAGCCCTCTTCTCGTGGGACCAGGAGGCAGAGCTGCTCTGAGCAAATGAGGAAATGGTTAACTTGGATCCATCTGCCTTTGATATGTTTTCCTCACCTTTATAAACTGCTGTATAGTATGATGCTATACTATAGAACAGAACCCCTCCTCAGATGGAAAAATCACTTACGGAATACCTAGTGAAGTGTTAAACACTGGGTTAAGCTGCTTTGTGTGTTTGTTTATTCTAACAACGTACTGGGATAGGTTGGAAAAGGAAACTGAAGCTCAGAGAAGTGAAGTAACTTGGCTGCCTTGTGTCACACAGCATGTTCTTCCTCTATTATACTACACCACAACATTTCTGCGTATTTGCAATAGCAGTTCCAAGCTGATGGACTATTTTCAACCAGGGCTATCGCTTATTCTTCTGTAGACGGAACTGGAGTTCAGGCCCTCTCTTTGGAGCCCTTCAAAGATTGTAGGAAATTCTTTAAAACCAGCGGTGAGGAGGATGGGGGGAGATGCTTTGCTTGCTTTTGCTTTCTCATCTCCGTTCCAAGGTCCCTAAGGAATGAACAGGCTCTAATGGGAGAGATCAATCATCATTTGGGATCAATGGGAAGGTTTCCTCCTGCATGCAGTGCAGAGTCAGGTTTCTCAGCTGGCCCTGTTCAAGGAGGGGGAAGGGACTCATAACTGGATATTCCTAGGCATTGTAGAACCTGCGTGCTTAACATGCTTGGCTACCAGTGTGGTCAGACCAAATTCTCCCTGTGTTTGTGTCATTCAACAAATATTTGTTGTGTATCTCTTATGTATCAGAATATGCTAGTGGTAAGGATCCCCAGATGAAGACCCACTCCCTGCCCTGAACAACCTCACCGTCTAGCATCAGAGTCAAACAAGAAAACAAACCACAGTATTCAGTGTGTTCCAGAGTAGAGGCATGTATGAGGGACTCAGGGATTACAGAGACATGAAGGGTGGGCTTTCCTGAAGGAGGTGACTTTGATCTGTGCTTTGAAGGAAGAGTAAGAGTTGAGGCAGAAAAGGCAAGGAGGGCACTCCAGACCAGGGAACTAGTGTAGAGATGTGTGCAGGGACTCTTGATAACGGGGTGGACATTAAAGTAGTCTCTAACACGTAACAAATCAGATTGGCAGCCCTCAGCCCTTGCCCCTTGCCAGACTTACGGCTGTAATAGTTAACCATCGAATGGCAGTAACACAGGAGCAGCAAGTGGGGAGAAGGAGGTAAATTTATTAGCAGATGCTAACTGAAACTTAGTTTCAGGGAGGAAGCGAAGGGGGGAAAGCTGATGAGCAGCAGCTCTGTCCTCTGAGCCGAGCCTGCGAAGGTGCTGGATGGGGGTTCTTGGCAGTGGTTTGAAAGCTCATCTAACCCAGGCACATGACTTTGCTCCTCTGATGGCAAAATCCTCTGTTCTGCTCAGCCTGCCCCCTCCTTTCTGTGTTCTTTTAAAAAAAGAAATTAATGGAATCTGTTCAAAATACCCCTGAAATGAAATTACATTTTTAACTCTAATTACCCTAATTAAAACCTGACAGTTGTAATCCTGGAATGGCAGATATGCTAAGTACCCCATGCCTGTGACAGGCTCACCCACCCATATGGAATGTGTTCTGTTCTTGGCTTAGGAGAAAAAGTCTTGTGTGTGTTTGTCTGTTGTTGTTGTTGTTCTCCGCTCTGCTACCCCGCCATCAGCATTTTATTTAGTCTTTGGTCTCACAGCTTCCCAAGCTAGCATATCCATCCTTGTTGGCTACAGGCTTGCCCTGGACCCCTAATCTCAATAGATGTCCCTTTGTGTTCAGAGATGATGATCCTGGTGATTCTTACCACATACCTTTGAGTTCTTTCTTCATTTGAGGTCAGACTGCATTGCATACCTGACCCTTTCCTTGGGTGAAATCCCCTGCCTTTGGGGACCAAGTATCTGTTCTTAGTAGAAGGCTGTCTGCTGATCTGGATCTGGGTTCAGTTTATGACTGATACTAAGGATACAATTTGAGGTCAGGGACAAGGAGCTCTGAAAATGGATCTTCTCTTTGCACATCTCAGCACAGGCTAGAGTCCCTTAGTGAAATGTCTGGTCTTGGCCTTAATCTTAACTATTTACCTGACCAGACATAAAGTACATGATGATGAGGGGGCAGCCCTTGAAGCAGACAAATCTCCATCGATGCTGTGAGTCATCTCATGGTTCTGTTAAAACCAAGTATCCCCATGCTCTAGTAACTTCCACGCAGCCTAGATGTCTGATCTGTCAGCAGACACTGGGTGCTATGTTAGGTACTGCAAGAGGTACAGAATTGAGTAAAATACAGTCCTTGTGCCTGAGAAGCTTAGAATTGTGGGTGAGTGAGGAAGGCAGTGGTGAGTGAATGACAGCCATATATGTGTGACTAATTATGTAAGTCGGAACAAGCAAAGACTTCTCACAGGTGTTGGCATTTAAATTTGTCACTGAATAGGCATATTGGCAGAGGAAGGAAGAAGGGCATTGCAGGTGTTAGGGAACAGCATGGGGAAAGGTAGCAAGTTGCTAGGTGATAGCTCATTGTGATTGGAGTACAGTGTGCAGGGAAAGATATGGTAGAAGATGGGGGTAGAGTTTAAACTTTATCTTGTAGGTAGGGAGATCCATTGAGGGTGTATGATGAATTGGGAGACAGGGTGATGGGAGATGTAGATTAGAACAGGTGTCAGGAAACTGGCACCAGGAAACTAGATTGGGCTGTGTCAGCTCAATCCAGTCCACTGCCTCTTTCCGTAAAGTTATACTGGAATACAGCCATACTTACTTCTTCATCCATGACTGTTTTCATACTACAGTGGTAAAGACTCTACAGAGACGGATACAAGCCCACAAAGCCTAAAATACCTACTATTTGGCCCTTTATAAAAACAGTTTGCTGATCTCTGAGTTAGACGCAAATTATGAAAGTTCTGTAAGAGAACATAAATACCAAAACTAGGCCTGAAACAGATTGGAGGTGTCAAATGAGACTTTTCAGAAGGAGAGACAGCATGATTTAGCAGAGAATACCTACTTCTCAAAACTTTGTAAAGGTCAAATAGGCTAAAAGTCACCACGGTCACAAAAGGACACAGGATACAGGCAAGTCTTGATTTGCTTTTATTAGCTGTGTGACAGTGCAAATCATTAACTTCCCATAAGTTTGGGGGAATATAGTGAATAGAACAGCAACAACAACAACAACAAAAAGAATGAGTCAGATTCTTCCTCATGGCACAGAGCTCTTAGTCTGCCACTTCCCTGTACTTCATCCCCAGTTTAAAAGTCTGCAAGGCTGCCCAGACCTGTGTGGCTCAGTTAGTTGGGCATCAGCCTGCAAAGCGAGGGGTCGCCGGTTTGATTCCCAGTCAGGGCACATGCCTGGGTTGCAGGTTTGGTCCCTGTTTGGGGCATGTATGGGAGGCAGCTGATCTATGTTTCTCTCTCACATTGATGTTTCTTTCCCATTTTTCTTCCTCCCTTCCCCTCTCTCTAAGAATAAATAAATAATATCTTAGGAAAAAATCTAAGGGCCTAGAAAACCTGTAATGTAGTTTGAGTTGATTGGGGGTGGGTGTGCGGAGGATTTTCATCACTCAGAGCAGTTGGTGTTGTGGAGAGGGGCTCATGATACTTTGAGAACACCTTGTACCCTTCCCTAATGGCTGGTAATTGTTTTGGCCAGATTGAATTTATTTCTAGCTGTCAACCTCCAGAGTATATTAGGCCCTTCAAAACTAAAGGCTGGATCACCTCTCCCAGCCAGAAACTGTGTAAGGACTCCTGGACCTCTCTTATGTGCTTTTCCCCTGCCAACTACACCATACCTCTTATGCCTCACTCCTTTTTTCCTAGAACATTGTACATTTATCCTGTAGAATAGGAAAAAAATTGGATGAGGAGACCCAGTGGTGAGTTCCAAACTCATTTCTCCTTTCAGCTTACTGTGTGACCTCAGCCAATTTCTTTCAAGTTTCTGGCGCTTTTGTAGGTTCCAGTACAAATGACTTCAGCTGCTTCTTGGGGTTTGGGATTTCTTCTCTAAGATCCAACTTCAGAGCACAGCTTTTTCCCCCTTTATTTTCTTTCCCCTTTTTGCTTGAAATTCATTACCTTCATAGTCATATCTTTAGCTGTTTTTACTGGTGGGGTTCTAGGAACTGGCACTAAGTCTAACTATTGAAGTGAAACAGACCCTGGGGGTCAGGTTCAGCCTACCCTAGAGGTGTTCAGCAAGGCACAATGTCTCTAGAATGGGCAGTCTATTTCAGAACAGGTTAACATTTGGCCCTGGGCATCCATGTTACAGTAGAGGAAAAAAGACCAGGCATGGATCCACATAATTTACATGCTTTTTCTTTCCTTTTATCTCATAACTTTATTCCTATTTTACAGATGCAGGAACTCAGTGACTGACTCATAGAGAATACAGGGGTACAACTAAATATTCCCTGTTCCCAAGTAGGGGGAGAGAGGTGGAAGAGACAGACAAGTAAACAGAGTGGTCTGAGCTTTAAGAGGATACACAAGAACGCTTAAGTAACAATTCCTAAGGATACCCAGAGCCAGAGCTCAAACCCATGTCTCTGCATATTTCTAGTATACCATGCTGCCTTCCCTACAAAAGAGTAGGGAGAGTTGGCCCACTCAGGTGCCAAGTCCAGGTTGGCAGGCAATCTTTGGGAGTATGGCCACTGGTAGGGAGGCCTGGCCTTGGGATTCAGAGCTGGACTTTAGGCCTAGGAGGGCCTGAGGTGTTAGGTGACTAAGGCAGGGGCTTTCATATGGACCTGGGCCCATTCATAGAAATAGCATGTGATTTTGTGCCCTCCAGAAGTAAAGCCTGGTGGTCAGCACTGACAACATCCTGGAATAATCACAAGGACCCCCAGAGTCAACTCTGTGGTACAGGAGAACAGGGAGGAAGAGCTGATATCCAGGGCCTATGGGTAGGGGATGGGAGTTTTTGCTAAGATTGTTTTAAACATTTCCTTCCTAGTGTCAGAATTAGTTTGAGGACTGGATTTGAGTTGCCGAATCCCACCTGAGATGATATTAGGATAGTGAGAGGGAAGGGAAGAGATTTTAGAGACTAATAGGGGCCAGTCTTCAGGTTAAAAAAATAAGCCTTGTTAGAGTCTACAAATTATTCCAGCTTAAAAACTTGAACTCAAAATAGCCTTTGTAAATGCTGGCTCCTTTCCTCAGAGACCCTGTCTTCCTTTTTCTCTGACCATGCATGGCTAGGCGGGCTGGCCATGGTTGGTTCTGGGCCGTAGCATCCTTCAGTCCTGCTGTTTCACCTTGGGTCCTCTTCTGTGAAGCCCCTGATAGTGTTAGATTCAGTTTTTTCATCTGTGAAATACAGGGATTAGATTAGTAAACTGAGGTCTTGGTGTTCTATACTCAGGAGCTCCTTTATCCACCAGATCTGAAGTTCATTCTTAAGGCTAACTCGGGGTTCTCCACCCTTGGTATCTGGCGGTCTTCATATAACTGAGCTGAATTCTAAAATTCACAGATTCTTTTTTTTTTTCCTGACCATCTACTTGCGATTTCAATTTTGGGGTAAAATTGTCATTATATCTCAAATCCTGGACTTCCTACTGAAATTGAGGTTCTTGGGTTGAGTCCACATCTGCAGAGAATTGTCATTGCTTATTAAGAACCTTTTCAAAAACCGGTATGTGAACCTGAAACTTGGAGTTCCAGGCTCTACATTGAAGATACCTCCAAAGACATTTTCTACTGTTGGAAGTCCGCACAATGTGGAAAGTGCCCTGACTGGGAGTAAGTGGGCTGATTTTGGTCCTGCCACTGACTTCCATTTATGACTCTAGACAAATGATCTCCTCACATTGGTCTTACCGCCCCTTCTGTAAAGTGACGGGGCCTCTTCCAGCTCTTGTCCCGTCAGGGACAAAAGGCCATCTTCTACACAGTTCAGTTGCAGAGAATGATCTGGCCCAAGCTCTGTTGGTTACTGATTATAAAGCCTTAGATTCTCGCTTCCACCTCAGGAGGGGGGAGGGGAACCATCCAACTGTCTCATTAGCATGGAGAAAAGAAAACAGTAATTACTTGTGCCTCCCTTGATAATTCCTGTGGGTTGGTTCTTCTAGGGAAGAAGGAGGGGGAGCTGGAGACGGTTTCAGCTGAGAAAGGAGAAATGCTGTTAGCTGCCCAGAAAATACAGAGGCAAGAATGATTGTCTTGCACGTCTGTTCTATTCTGGACATTCCTCCAGGCAGCCTAGAGTCTGCCTGGATTGAGTTTTATCTATTTATGGTATGCATAATGTTCTCATATTTGGGCAAGGATTGGGCTAAGAGCCCTAATGTCTCTTGTCATTAAGAAACCAGCTGCCCTCTAGGGCCTTTTGTGATATGCTGGGCATCCTGAGACTATCATTTTTGGGTAGTAGAGGAGGGTTTCACTGAGCCATATTGTGACATGGCTGCATTTTTATTATGTTGTGAGGCTATCTTTTTAAACCCCGTGGCAACACAATCAGTTGGTTTATTATGCCAGAGATGCAGGCAGCCACTTAACAGAATCAGTCACAAGAGTCATGGTCAGATATCCTTGTGAATGGGAGGAGTGTGGTAGAAATTGCAAGACTATGGGGTTTGGTCAAGGCTGGGAAAAGCAAGCCTTATGAAGAAGGTTCAGGCAAAATTTTGAGGTTAGGGGGCAGCTGGAACAGAACTAACAAATTGGCAAGTGTGGCTCCTGGGACAAGGGCTGTTTGCTCTATGGCCAATCTTGTACTCTTTGGTGGATGTGGGCAGTTGTGCACCCCTAGGTGCTTGTTGTAGTAGAAGGGGGTCTGAGGCCATCTGCAGGTGGGCCCTGCCTGATTGAGCCTGGGACTATTATGCTATGATTATCTCCTGTGGCTGCTCCCTCTTGCCTTGGTTGCCACCTGAGAGGCCTAGGGAACCCAGCTTCCATCCTCCTTCCCCTCTCCTGAGGAAGCTATCACTTCAGCAACACCTCTTTCTATCAGTCATCCTGCAGGCCCTGGAGATTACTCTAAACAGCAAGGGTTTGATAGAGACAAGCTATTTTTTTAATGTGCTTTACAAATATAGGAATGATTTCTTCTGTCACAATCTCTCCTTATCCCCCTGAAGCACTCTCATTCTCTTGTGCCAGGCCTTTTGCTTGGTTCCCCACCCTACCGAAAGCCTTTGATGTTCAGGTTCCAGTTGTTCCCCACATTTTCTCTTCACTTCTGGCTTCTTTCCTCTAGTCACCAGTTGTGGATTCCTGGTTTCTATATATCCCTGTAGAACCTGTTCCCTGTTACATCTTTAATGGAGTGCTCCAAAATAATAGCCTGGCCCAAGGGAAGGAGTGCTTTTTCCAGACTAACTTGCAGTCATCTGGGACATAGTAAAGTGCTTCCCAGAAATAGAGACAATATACATACCCAAGGATGTATTTCGTGCTGATTCTTGCAAAGGTATTCATAGCATCATATTTCCTCCCAGATCCTAAGGTGTTTTGATCAAGTATTTGGGTTCAGCCCAGGCATCTCTCATGGCTTCTTGCCTGTTTGTTATATAGTCTTAGAACATTTTGTCCTTTAGGGCATGGTATCCAGTTTCAAAAAAGTTTGACTCTTCTCTAACTGCAGCAATGAGCTGAGAACCCCTTGGGGAGGGCCTGGTAAGTTAAGTCCTGCAACTCTGGAACCTGGTGGTGGTGCACTTGCATTCACCCCTGCTCATCTTTTCCCCAGGTGTGCAAAACCAGCAGTTGCTTCATTATTGTTGGTGCCTGCTTTGATATGTGGGGGGTTCCTTATTTTTGAGCAGAGAAAGTGCGATGTGTATATAGTACAAAGAACATAGTCTTTGGAGTCGCACCTGGGTTCCAGCAAGTTCTGCACCCTACTGTGTGGCTTTAGACAATTAACTTTACTTCTGAGATCCACTGTCCTCCTGTAAATGGGGATAATTTTACCGGCCTCAAAAGCTTATTAGGTATAAATGAGAATAATTAAGGCTTTGGGCATAGGGTATGATAAATAATAGGTAAGGCAAATGTACATTTCTTTCCTTTTTCCTAGGCCTTTTTATTGCTTCTTATTCATCCTGTTGTGGTATTTAAATGGAATAACAATTCCTGTCATTGAGTCACTTATGTCAGGCCCTGAGCTAAGGGCTTTCTTGTGCTATCTCATTTATTTTTCCCAATAACACATTTGTGAAGCAGGAACCATTTTAAACAAATAAGGAAACTGTGGCACAGAAGGTACGTATCTTGTCTATGGTCACAAAGGTAGAGACAGAGCTGGGATTCAAACCCAGGTGTCTGATTCTAGAGCCTGAGCTCTTCATCAATAAATTGGTCATTAATACTTTCCCTGAGCAATTTTCTTTCTTCTTGGACCTGCTGGGATTTGTGTGCATGTAGTTCTTGAGCTTTTTTGGTCACAGTTAGTACCTGGCTGTCTTGATGGAGGCACAGACAGTGACACTGTGTTTGCCAGAGCTTTTCTTAATTCCTCCACTCAGAGCAGATTCCTTCACCTGAAAGGTGGTATAGCCACCCCCTTTTTAAAAAGGGACCACTCTCTCATTTCTTTTTTACTGTTCACATGAAACCAAATAGATCTCAGCAGTTACACCATTCTTGTTTATCTTGTTTGCTCCATCAGCAGATCCTTCAAACAGTTAGGTACCTCACCTTCATTTTACAGATGCGGAAACTAGGGTCCAGGAAGGTAAAATGACTTGGTCAGGGTTACATGGTGAATTGAAGGTAAAGCTTTAGGTTTTCTGACTCTTAGCCCAGTGTTCTCTCTACTAATTTAGGAAAGAGGAAAGGTACGTGTGTACAGTGTGCAGAGCAGTCCTAAAGAGGGTTGAACTGTATTAGGACTTAGGGTCTAGAAACTTCTGAAAAGGGATCTTGCCTTCTCCATCTATATCTTCACCCTAGTTCATACACACACATTTGAGGAATTCAGGAGAAAGGGAGAAGCAGTCTCCCCTTAGGGTTGAGTAAAGCCTTCATGATAGGGAGCTGTGGGGAAGGGTCCAGAGGATGTCAGTATCTCCTTATCCATAGAAAGTTTAGACTCCCAGGCAGGGCTTTATTAGCCTGGAGTAACCCTTGTAGAAGGGGCAGAAGAAGAGCAGAAGAATCTGCATGTCCTATGACCTACACAGGTTTCAGCGTAAATCAGGCAAGGGTTGGGCTGGGGCAGGAAAGTGGTAAAAACTGAAAATTGGAGCTCTGAGGATTGGAGTCCTGAGGAGCTTCACTTTATTTCTCCTGACAGATTAGTCTGGGATGTAGACAAGTTCCCTTCATTTAAAATTTGTAAAGAGGGGTTCCTACTGCTGCTTTAAAAAAACAAACAAACAAAAATCCTTGATTCTGGAACCAGAAGGAGAAAGAAACCTTTCTCAAACTCTAGGCCTCAGACATTTCAGTCTTGTACAGGCATCCTCTTCCTTTTTGTGTCCTTCTTTTCCTTCTTTGCTTTTACCCCTTTCCTCTCCCTCTTTTCTCTGTTAACCACCCAACTCCCCTCTCTTTTTAAAAAAAGATTTTTATTTATTTAAAAAAATATTTTATTTATTTATTTTTAGACAGGGGAAGGGAGGGAGAAGAGAAGGAGAAACATCAGTGTGTCGTTGCCTTTTGCGCATCCCTCACTGGGGATCTGGCCTGCAACCCAGGCATGTGCCCTGGCTGGGAATCAAACCAGTACTCCTTTGGTTCACAGGCCAGTGCTCAATCCACTGAGCCACACCAGCCAGGGCTAGATTTTTATTTACTTTTAGAGAGAGGGGAAGGGAGGAAGAAAGAGGGAGAGAAGCATTGATTGGTTGCCTCTCACACATCTCCAACTGGGGACTTGGCTTGCAACCCAGGTATGTGCCTTGACTGGGAATTGAACTAGCAACTTTTCAGTTCTCAGGCCAGCACTTGATTCACCAAGCCACACCAGCCAGGGCCCAACTTCCCTTTTTATCCTTTTCTCTCCTTGCTTCTTCCCTAACTCCTGAAAAGAAGAATGTGAAAAGGGCATCTTTAGCCAACAGATTAGTAGATATTGATATTAAAGGTACTTGGGCTGAGAGTCAGAACATGGAGCCTGAGATTTTGGACTTCACTTTTAGATCTCAGAACAAAGGTTGGTGGGACAGGTGTTTATTCATTAACTTGCACGTTCCCCCAAATAATTAGTGTCTCATACCTGCCAGGCTTTCTGTCAGATACTTGGACTATTCCATTTAATAAGACCCTAAGCCTGCCATAAGATCACAGTCTTATGGGGAAGACAGTGTAGCAGTAAACTTCCTTTCTCCTCTTCCCACCTCCCCCCTTTCAGATCATTGGATTTTGAGGTAAAAAAGACATTGGTTTAATATGGTCCTCCTTTCTTATTACTATGTAATAAAGTAAGGAGCAAGCACATAGGCTTTTGAGTAAAGTAAAGCAGACCTAGGTTCAAATCCTGGTTCTGCTGTTTATTAGCTGTTTGACCTTGAATGGTATACTTAACCTTGTCCATCTTCAGTTACCTTTGCTATAACATGGGCCTGCCATAACCTGTTTCACAGATGATTATGAAGGTTAACAGCATAATACCTAGTTCAGTCCCTGGTACAGAGTAGCCCAAGCCTTTCTGTCACCCTGCATCAAGGCCTGGCTTAAGTCATCACTCCTCTGTGAAGCTTCTGAGGCCACCTCCAGTTAGACATTCCTTTTTCCACTTTTACAAGCCATAGCACTCTGAACTGTTAGATCTGCCTAGTATTGTAGTAGTCCTATGCAAGGTTGACAATCTCGCCCTGAACTACAAGGAGCCCAAGAATAGGACTGTTCTCATTCATCCCTGCATCCCCTATAACCCCTAACCCAGAGCTGTGACCATGGCCAACTAGACCCAGGAAATATTTCTTGGTTGATTGGATAAAAGGCTTCTATATATACATGCAGTATTTTGCAGCTGACAGAAAGAGCTGTTAAAGATCTGGCTGGAATCTTCCATCTTAACTCTTTTCCTTTCCTATTATACTGATTGTCACAAATTCTCTCTGTTAATAGGCAAGATGGGAATTATATCCCCATTTTGTAGTTGAGGATTCTGAAGCTCAGATTAGAGCCCAGGTTCCTTGTTAGAAGATTGCTCCACTATAAGAGTAACAGGAATGAGCCCTGACCTGTGTGGCTCAGGTGGTTGGGCATCATCCAGCAAAACAAAAAGCTGCCAGTTCAATTCCTGGTCAGGGCACATACCTAGGTTGCAGGTTCAGTCCCTGACCAGGGTGTGTAGGAGAGGCAGCTGATTGATGTTTCTCACATTGGTGTTTCTCTTCCCTTTTTATCCCTCCTTTCCCCACACTCTTAAAAAAAAAAAAAGTAACAGGAATGAGAACAGAATTCCTGATTGACTAGGTCTCCATTCTCTGGAAGTAGTACGCATCTTTTGTTTTTTATTTTTTAAATTCTCACCTGAGGCCATGCTTATTGATTTTAGAGAGAGGGGAAGGGAGAGAAAAACATCAATCAGTTGCCTCTCGAATGCACCCTGACTCTGTATGAATGACACCAGCTCTGCAACCTAGTGTGTGCTCTGTTCAGGAATCAAACCTGAGACCTTTTGGTTTATGGGATGACGCTCCAACCAACTGAGCCACACCCGCCCAGGGCAGCAGTATGAATCTTTACAAGCAAGAAGGAACAGGGAGACTAACAAAGAGCCATGAGAAAAAGGGCTTAGGATAACTTGATTGATTTGCTAGGCTTTGAAGATTAAGGGTTTGAATGTGTACCAAGTACATACAAAATTCCTGAAGACAAGCATTCCAGGTGAGACAGTAGCATGGACAAAAGTATGGCAGCCAGAAAGCCCATGGCAGACATAAAGCAGATGATGACTACATCATGGCATACCTGGGGAGTGAGGCTGAGGTGATTGGGAGCCAGGACATTTTTTTTTTCAGCAGGGGAGTGTCATTAGAAACATCAGTCTGGCAGTGTGGGCCCAATGTGTTGGGGCAGGAGGGGTGAGGGAGACTAGTGGAAGAGAAACCAGGGAAGAGGCTACTGTAATAGTCTTTGTAATGTCAGTACATTTTAAAAAATAATTCCAGCTGTGCAGGCAAGAGATAATGAGATCCTGAACCAAGAGGAAGTTGACGCAGTAGGGAATAATGAAAAACAGTGTGGATGTAGAGCTTGTAGAGCAAAAAACAAAACATAAAAACCCAGAACACAAGGACTTTGCAATTTTGGGAATGGGAAATGAGGGAAGGACGGGTCAGAGAGGGTAAACATTTGGAGTCTAAATACTTGGGAGAATAGTTTTGTCATTTGCTGAACCATGGAGGCTGGAAATAGGAGATGGGTCCAATTTATTGATCTGTTGATTTGGAGGTGCTGATATTCCATGCCCTTTACCACCTGCCTAAGGCCTCTGCCTTTGTTCTTTGACCCAGGCCTGCAGTCCTTCAGTTTGGTGTGTCTGCTGCTTTGTTTCAGGCCTGGAGCCCCCTCACAGATCCCTCCTTATCTAAGCCTGGAGGAACCTGGCCCAAGAGTGAGATAAAGCAGGGTGTCAAACTCCTTTTCACTGGGGGCCACATCAGCCTTGTGGTTGCCTTCAAAGGGCCAAAATAATTTTAGGACTGTATAATTGTAACTACTACTCAACTGTTAAAGAGTTGAAATTACATTTGGCACTTTGAAGGCAACCTCAAGGCTGATGTGGCCCCTGGTGAAAATGAGTTTGACACCCCTGAGATAGAGCGAGAGCTGTCCTGAAGAGCAATTCTTTCACTGATGTACTTTAGTATAGGGCAAGTCACCTAACCTCTGAGCCTCAGTTTTTTTTCATATTAAAATAAGGAGAATGAGTAATTCTTCCCATGTACTTCCCATGTAGTATCTCATTCTTCCCATCACTACATCCTAGCTATATTGATCTTTCTCCTTAAGCATAATTAGTCTATTTTTGCCTCTTGCCTCAGGGGCTTTGCACATGTAATTCCCTCTCTCTAAAACACTCTTGGCTTAGATCTCTGCAGATCTTACTCCTACACTTACTTCAGGTCTCTGTCCACTGGTCACCTGTTAGAGAAGCCTTCCCTGACCATTTTATCTAAAATAGACTTCATTCTCAGTCCTTTCCGTTTTTTCTTTCTTTGCTTTATTTTATAGCACTTAGCATGACCTGAAATTATACATTTAATTATTAGCCTATCTTTTGTTAAGATGCAGTACATGTGAGGGCAGGGACTTTAAGTGCCTACACCTACCTAAGTTCTGAGCAGGACCCTGACTGACTTCCTTCTCTGTTATAGGTGATACCTATTCCCAGAGGCAGCTGGTGGCTGACCCTGTAACCCTAAAGAGGAAATCGCTGACTGAGGAAAACCTTGGTGAGTGAGGGAAACTCTGGTTCAGCTTGGGCCAAGACAGAGAGTAACTAGTTTGGGGCTTATTTTTACCCTTTCTATAGATAACTTGCAGGTGATTACTCTTCTGTTTCATGTCTACAAGATTGGCATAGGCAGCCTCCTGTATTGGCAGGAAAACTGAACTAGCTTTACTGGAGCTGTCACAGGATGGTTCAGGGTGATTTTCAATGAATAAGGCAAAGCAGGCTCAACCCGTATTGGCTTCTGCCGGCTGCTTTGTGCTAGGAGGGGAGGGGGGAACCTGGCAGCTTCCACAAGCCCTCTTAACATGACCTCATAGCCCTTAGAAACTTTCCTGATTTCAGTCTTGACTGTACCCTACCAAACACATAGGTCAGCTTTAGAAAATTCTGTAGTTTTGTCAGTCCTGCAAAATGTGATCATGGACAGTAATAAGGATGGAGTGATCGAGTGGAGCTGTGTGAAGGGGAATTCTGGGGAGCTCAGAGGGAAAACAGCAGATGGTGAAACAAGAAGGGAAATCAGCACGTTAAGGACCAATTGTGTCCTGACTTGTGTGGCTCAGTTGGTTGGGTGTCATCCACAAATTGAGAGGTTCCTGGTTCAATTCCCAGCCAGGGCACATTCCTGGGTTGCTGTTTGGTTCCAGGGTGGGATGTGTGTGAGAGGCAATTGATCGATGTTGCTCTGACTTGCATTGATGTGTCTCTCCCTGTCTTTTTCCCTCTCTTCCTTTCTCTCTAAAAATAAATAAATAAAATCTTAGAAAAGAACCGATTGTGTTATGGATCTTATTTACTCTAGACAAAACCCCGTTTTATAGATGAGGGGGTTGAGGCTCAGGAAGCTAAAATAATTTGCCTAGGGTTCACACCTGGGCAAAGCTGACTTTAGAACCTAGGTCAGTCTGTAAATACCATTGTTCTCCCTGAATTGGCAGGCTACCTGATTTTTCTTACAAAGTTCAAGAAGCAGACCTGCTCACGGATTCAGAAAGGAGGTCCAGTTATTTGAGAGCCCAGCAAGGCAGATAGGAGTTGGGGGGTGGGTTCCTTTTGAGCAATAGCATTTCTAGTAAGGGGCCAAGAAATTAAAAGGTAAGAAGAACTCTTCAAGCAGGCAGAGGCCTAAGCTAAATACAGAAGAAAACACCTGTGACACATTGGGTCCTGTAAACACTGGGGCCAGCACAGATAGGAACCTGAGGAGCTGGGTTGGAGTTGAGGCTCATGGGTTTTTATCTTCTCTCTTGATACCTGCCCTTGAACAATCTTCATTTTCCTATTTGTAAAATTGGAGTGCTTCCCCACACCCCCACATGTCCATCATGTGTACACCAACCATGCAGGACATTGTAGAGAATCAAATGAAAATGCAAGTAAGTTGGAAAGCTTTGTGAATTCTAAAGCAGCATGACTGAAAGGAGAGAGAGTGAGAAGAAAGCATTATAAGTATCCCTGACATCTCAGCCCCTGACCTATTTGTAATTCCATTCCCTAATAATAAAAGGGAGGAATTTCCTTTGGAAGTCGGCACAGTAAATCTTGTCCCATGCCCTTTTACTCTCCTCCTTCTGCAGGCCCTTCCCAAAGCTCAGTCTTTTCACAAGGAAAGGGATTCTAGGGCAGAGACAAAGCCAGGCAGCATCGGCAGCCATGATTTGCATCATGTTGGCTGCAGAGTGCAGGTTTAAATGCACTCCCACAGCCTGGCTCCAAGGCCACTGCTGACACAGATATTAAAGCAGTTTTAAGAGCTCATCCCCAGCATGTGTTTGCACTCACTGACTAATTCTGAGATGTTGCCATGTTCCCTACTGTCATTGGAAGAAGAGGAAGGCTAGTCCTATTTTGGCCTTAGGTTCCCTGCCCACCCCTGCCCCTACCTCTTACTGCTAGTGAAAAAGACATTTGTGCATGTAGCCTTGTATCTTATCAGAGGCCATGCTTTCCCACCATTTCTCCTTCACCCTTGGCCAGTGACATAAGCCACTCTCTTCACTCTTTGTAACAGTGGACATTCTGCGTCCCTCTCTCTGCCTGAGGGTGCACAGAGGGGTCTGTCCTCTACCTGGTGCTCTTGGCTGGTCAGCCTTTCTTCCTACTCTGCATCTCCAGACTCTTGCTTGCCATCTCTTTGTGTTTGGTTGATCTTAAAGTTTTGTAGCTTCTGGCTTTTCCATGTCCTACATGCCAAGTTTGGATCTGTTGTTGTAATAGTTGCCCTGTGAAGAAGTTCCACCAGTGACTATTTTAAAATGTGAACGATTCCATGTAAAAGAAAAAGGATATAAAATACTGCTATCCATATAGTAGCTTATTTATCTAACATCCTCAATTTTTTAGAATCCAACTAAAAAACAAGAAAGTGAGTCATTTGCACCCTTAAGTCCTTGCACAGCACTCATTTATTTTTACTGTTACATGTTATTGTAACAGTTTTAGCAATCTGGTTTCAAAACCCCCATAAAATTAAAAGCAGCATATAAAAGAGCAGGGAGGAGCTGCTGTATTAACAGCAGCTAGAGGTGAGAGCTGAGAATTGCCAGTAGGGGGTGGGGGTGTGAAAGAGGAATGAGAAAGAGAAGTTCAAATGAGTCTGGAGGCCATTTAATCTAGGGGCAGTGGCCATACAGATATGCCTGCCCTTCATTAAGGTGGGGTTAGATAAATGTTTTTTTAAGAGAGAGAGAGGAAGGGAGAGAGAGATGCATCAATGTGAGAGAGAAGCATCAAGTGGTTGCCTCGTGGATGCGCCCACACTGGGGTTTGCACTGCCTAGGTGTGGGCCCAGACTGGAAATCGAACCCGCAACCCATTTGTCATAGGATGATGCTCCAACCAACTGAGCCACACTGGCCAGCACTGAGGTTAGGTAACTTTAAAGGTAGTTTTAGCAAAAGGTAGGTTCCTTTTTTTTTTTTTTTAAGATTTTATTTATGTTATTTTAGAGAGAGGGAACGGGAAGGAGAAAGAGAGGGAGAGAAACATCAGTGTGTGGTTGCCTCTCACATCCCCCCAACTGGGGACCTGGCCCGCAACCCAGGCATGTACTCTGACTGGGAATCGAACTGACGACCCTTTGGTTCGCAGGCCTGTGCTCAATCCACTGAGCTATATACCAGCCAGAGTTTTAGGTTCCTCTTGAAGGTCAGAAAATGTTAAATTTTTTTAAACATTATTTGCAACTGAGTGCTATATATATAAAATGATTTTATTTTCATAACACCTTAGGAGTTACACGGAGATGTTTTCATTTTATAAATTACTGAAACTTAGAGAGGGACACAGTAGTCAGTGATTGGAAGAGCTAAGCTTTGAACCCAGAAGAATCTGGCTCCAGAGAACCAAGTTTTTCTGCTGTCCTATTTTGGCTCTTTCTCTGTGACCTAAAATCCTGGTCCTTTTAAGCTTCTTGTGCTAGTGGTCCTTTCCCTTCACTCCCTTTTATTCATTCTCTACATAAAAATTTAAAGATTTTAAAATTTAATTTTAGAGAGGGGAGGGGAAGGAGAAAGAGAGAAACACTGATGCAGGAGACACATGATTGGTTGCTTCTTGGTCATGCATGCCCCACATACGCACCCCAGCTGGGGACCAAACCCACAACCCATGCATGTGCTCTTAGTGGGAGTCACACCGATGACCCTTAGCTTTGCAGAGTGATGTCCAGCCATCTGAGCCACACTGGTCAGGGCTAAAATTTTCTTTTTAAAGACATTCAGTGAGTACTGAGTGTTCGCTATGTGCCAGGCACAGTTTTATGTGTTTGAAATGCAGCAGTGAAGAAAATGGCTCTCTTGTGTTTTACATTCTAGTTAAGGAAAACAGATAAATGAATACTATGAAGAAAAATAAAACAGGACTAGGGAATAGGGAGGGACTGTGCTGAAAGAAGGCCCCTGAGAAAATAAAATCTGTGCAGAAATGTAGAGTAACTGAAGTAGTAAGCTATGTATACTGTTTATCTTGGGACATAGCATTCCAAGCATAGAGTTAAGCAGAGTTCAGAGGCCCTGAAACAGGAGTGTGCTTATTGTGTTGGAGGAACAAAGGGGGGTTAGTGTCGCTAGGGATGAAGGGTGACAGTGGAGTAGGAAGAAATCACAAGGGTAGACATGGATCCAGATCAAGTAGGGCTTTATTTTGAGTGAAATAGGAAGCCATTGCAGAGTTTTTGTAGAAGAAGGATGTAATCTGATGTTCATTAAAACATAAAAAATCCTGCCCTGACTGGTATGGTTTAGTCGGTTGGGCATCATCCCACAAAGTGAAAGGTCTCTGGTTTGACTCCCAGTCAGGCGTGTATGAGAGGCGACCGATTGGAGTTTTCTCCCTCTCTTTCTCCCCTCCCTTCCCTCTCTCTAAAAATAAGTAAATAAAAACTATTTTTTAAAAATCCCTCTGCCTGATTACACCAGCTAGGACCTCCAGTACAATGTTGAATATAATTGAAAATAGACACTCTGACCTTATTCCCAATTTTAGAGAAAAATACTTCGTCTTTCCCCATTAAGTATGGTGTTAGCCTATAGCATTTTGTAGATGATATGTATCAGACTAAGTTCCCTTCTATTCCTAGTTTATTGAGAGGTTTTATTATGGATGGATGTTGGATTTTATTGTGTGGTTTTGTCCTTTTATTCTACTAACATGGCAATACATTGACTTTTAGATATTAAGCCAAGCTTGTATTCCTAGAATAAATCTTAGTCATAGTGTATAATCCTTTTTATTTTTACATGGTGTTGGACTTGATTTGCTAATATGTTGTTGCAATTTTTATCTATTCATAAGGGATATTGGTCAGTAGCTTTTCTTAATTACTAATTCAATAATTTTTTTCACTTGTTTTAGGTGTACTTAGATTTTCTGTTTCATTTTGAGTTACTTTTGATAATTTGTATCTTTGTAGGAATTTGTCCATTTCATCTACATTGTCTAATTTCTTGGCTTAAAGTTGTTTGAAGTATTTCCTTATAATCCTTTAAACTTCTTATAAGGTCAGTAGTGATATCCCCTTTTCATTCCTGATTTTGGCAATTTATACCTTCTCTCTTTTTCTTTTTTTTTTTTTTCATAGAACCAACATTTTTTTCTATTGCATTGATTTCTTTCTTTAATCTTTATTATTTCCTAACTTCAACTTGCTTCGGGTTTAGTTTGCTTTTCCTTTTTCTAGTTGCTTAAGGCTTAATTTATTTTTTGAAGGTACTGAGCAGCCCAAATGAAACTCTTCTTTAGGCTTGATTGGCAGTTTGCTCCAGATGTAGTAGTCTCTGGAGAAGTATCTAGAGCCACAGCAACCTAACTCAGCGACACCGAAGGAGGCAGGTGATCTGTAGTTAAGCCGTCCCAACGAGGGGGAGGGGTGCTAGGGCTAGATCCATAGTGCTGGGCAGCCTGGATCCTGACTGCGCGGCAGCACTGGCCAGGCCTGAGCTCCGTGTAAGAGATGGAGGCAGTGCAGCAGGACGTCAGATGACACATGAAAAGCCAGAGCCTCCCAGGCTTCTGAGGAGATTCTGCCTGATAAAGAGCTGGAGGAGACAGCCGCCCACCTCACAGACTTCAGAGGTTTCAAGATGGCTTTGGAGGCCTTGCAGAATACCTTTGTTGCCTGGTAATGACTGGGATACAAAGCAGAGATTTGATTCCACTAAAGAAATAAGGTTTAGTGGTTTTTGTGCTCACACTGGCAGCACGTATACTAAAATTGTAGGCTAAGGTTTTCAGAGACTGGCTAATTGATTTAGTAATGGGCTGGGGGAAACCATACAAGAGCATAGAAAATCTAAGTCTCTGCCTGGCCAGACGACGACGTGACTCAGAAGCTTCTTCTGTGTATGTATACCTGACCTAATGTGAAAGTCCAAGTTCAGGTTAATGTGAGAGCATTAAGAATTCACCAATGGAGTCTTGGGAACTAATGCTATCTGATGTGTACAGCCTAAAAGTAGAAATGAATTTTTAAAGCACATAATTTGTGAATTTGCCCGTTTTTTTTTTAATTTAAATAGTATAATATAGTAAAAGTGGTATTGGAAATCATTTTGTGAAATAAAAGGCCACTTGGGAATATTTGAAAGAAAAACAAACAAGGCTTAAATGCAAATCTTACAGGTAATGTTGCAGTGTTGAGAACTCTGATCAATGCCTAAGCTTACTGGGCACTTATTTGTGGCCTTCAATTTCCTTATCTATAAACAAGGAACAGTTTCTACCCAGCCTACTATGTAAGGCACATTTCAAATAAATGCTATACAAAACTGTTAGTTACTATACAAATGTAAGGGACTATTAACGTTAGCTACTATCGTGATAAGGACTTGTACAGTGTCTGAAATGGTCTAGGAGTAATAGCAGTGCATCATCATTCTTCAAGGTGTGGGGATGAATGTCTGCCCAAAGGGGATCTTGTAGCTTAGTAAGGCAGGTTCGTTGTCTGCTAGAGTAGTCATCTGGTGGCCCCAGGAGAATTCTGTTGAGAAAAATCTGAGGGAGGCTGACAGAGGAGCTCATATAAGAAGCAGCTATCCTTGTTCTCTCCCCACCCAGGAATTTTGCCCACATTTTATTACTTTGGTTTCAGAAGCAGCTGGCTTTCTTGAGGGTTTCTATCATAGGAAAAAATAAGGCCCAGCTTATTTGTGGGGAAGGAATAATATGCAAAGGGCTCTGGGTTCCCTTGGGCCCTGTGTCTTCCTTCCTTCCCCAGTTTTCATGAAAACTAAAGAGGATCTCTGTCCTAATGGAGCAGCAGGCCAGACAGAAGAGAGGGCCTAATAGATCCTGTATGTCAGATCAATCCAAGGGCAGTTCTGAGGGCAGTTCTTAATTTTAGTCCTGAGCCTAAAATTAAGGCCAAGAGATAAAAAATTTCAAGCTGGGGAACTGGGAAATCATAGATCAGGAAACAGGTCCATCAGCAGCTGAGAAGAATAAGGATATGAGTAAAGTGGACTTATGATTCTATGATGGGGCAAATTCAGAAAAATGAAACAAAATTATCCTACAGAATGCCATGTTAACACAAAAGCAGAAATTGCTTCCTTGGAATTATCTGTCATTTTGTATTATCTGAGTCTTCACTCTTCTCCCTTACCCTCATCCCCCTCTCCATTTCCCCAATTAGCATAATCAGTCAAGAGTTAATGTAATAAGTGCCTAGGTAAAGACATAAAAGTTACTTATAGTTTAACTGATCTTTGAGAAGATTAATTAACTGTCTTTCCCACCATTGTATATAATCTTCAAAACTTTTAGGCAATATGATACTGGGGAAAGAGGAAGCTTTAAAGCTAAAGGTTTGAATCCTTGCTCTGACATTTATTTCCTGTGTGACCAACCTCTCTGAGCTATAGTTTTCTCATCTGCAAAATGGGAACAGTAATGCCTATGTGGTTATGCTAATGGGACATGATGAAAAAATGCCTTGCTTGAATTTGTGTTCAACCACTGGTAATTGAAGTAAGTTCTGATATCATATATTCATTGTCAGGTCGTAGTAGAAGGTGAGTATTGTCATCCAGGCTCTTAACCCTGTTCTAACTCAACCTTGGGAAAGCATTTAATGTCTCTGGGCCACAGTTTCCTCAGCTCTAAAAAGAGGTAATGAGGTAGAAAGTTGTTCTATAATTGCTGATGTCCCTTCCAGTTCTGTGCCTTTAAAGGCACATAGGTCTGTGGTTCAAAGGCATCAAAGAGTCAAAAGGAAAAAAAAAATAGGAGGGGGACAAAGGAGAAGACTTAGCCTCAGCCGCGCTAATGCTGCACCAGGGACAGTTACAAAGAAAGAGCCGTTATCTACAAAGAGAAAGTGTTGGAAGTGTCTGGGAGTCTGCTGCAGGGGCAGTGACTTGCCTGTCACCCAGCATTTGGAAAAGAAATATCAAAGAGAAAATCAGAAGAGCCTAGAAGTTTGGAGACTGTGTAGATAGCAGGTATGAGAGATATCATGAGGCATAGTTGTGCTCCATTACCTACTTCCTGTGTGTTCCCAGTCAAGTCATTCTTTCTCCAGCCTCCATATCTCTATCTATAAAACGAATTAGTCAGGTGATATATTCTCCAAGGGACTCTTCAGGGCTTTCTAAAATTTCATTGTCCGCTCTCTCCTGGCTCTCAGGCTGTGTTTGGAACCCAGCCTTTGCTCTTGGTGTTGAGGATATCATTTATATGAGTAGGCTTCTCAACCAGCCAGGCTTCACCTAGCCCTAGAGTATTTAGAATGCTCTTGAAACCACAATTTCAGGCCACTGAGAATCATAAATTTTTAGATTGAGAAATGCCTTGGTCCACCTGGTTTAGTCCCCTTATTTGACACTGAGAGATAATGCAGCAGAGTGGAAAGACTACAGGCTTTGACAGCAGACCTTGAATTTAAATTCCTGCCAATACTAACTTAATCTCTCTGAGCTATAGTATCATTATCTGAAAATTAAGATAGTGATAATAGAGGAGGCACATAGAGAATTATTATTTGGAGGAAGTGGAAAAAAAAAAACAGGCCAGAGAGGTGAAGACACCCACTCAGGGTTGAATTCACACCAGAACCTAGATTTTTTGTGTCTAAGTTGAGGGTTTTCTTCTCCTCTAGGGCCAAGGTCACTTGTACCCATATGAATGTACTAGAAAAGATTGGAACTGAAAGCATGTCAGCTTTCTTAACATCTCTGCCAACAGCCTTCTCAATTCCCCTGTGGCGTGTGTCAATAACACAGACCGTACTTGTTTTAGAAACAAGCGCTTCATAAGCACTCCTGTTTGATTTGCTTTGGCTGGAACAGGATCCAGATGCTCTTAGAATAGCACAACAGACTCTCCAAATCAGCCCATTCCCATTCTGAGCCACTCGTAGCTCTGATCTGCTGCTGCCTGGGGTCTGTCCCCACGTTCTCCCTACCTGTCATGTAAGTCACATTCAGTAGTCTTTTGCTATCTGCCCTTTGCTCTTGATGGAAGTAACATTTATTGAATGCCTACCTACTGTGTGTCAGGTGTCATGATAGATACTTTAAATTGATTATCTCCCTTGATCTTTATAACTCATTAAGTTTATTTAATAGTTCCAGAGGGAAAGCTGAGACTCACTGAAACAAATGAATTTGCCTGAGGTCATATATCTAGTATTTTTTAAAGGTTATTTATTTATTTACTTATTTTTAGAGAGGGAGAGGAAGGGAGAAAGAGGAAGAGAGACTTTGATGTGCGAGAGAAACATTGATCGGTTGCCTCTCACATGCACCTGGACTGAGGACCTGGCCTGTAACCAGGCATCTACACTGATGGTGAATTGAACCAGCGACCTTTCATTTCACAGGCTGGTGCCCAATCCACTGAGGCACACCTGCCAGAACCATATATCTAATATTGAAAGATCTAAGGTTTGAATTCAGGTCCCTCTGATTCCCTAGTCCCCATGTACTTAGTACAGTAAGCCCTTTCCTGAGTACCAAACTGCCTCTTTGGCCTCAGGTCTTCCAGGAGGGTGGAGTGTTAAGGAGTGTCAGGAAGGGGCATTCAGTGGCTTTAATATAAATGGGAATTTCTTTTATGCCTTCGGTACATTTTCTTGTGAGTTTCTGCTCTGCCCTGCCTTAAACCATTCCCCAGGACTTAGTTTTATGTATATGGCCTAGAGATCCAAGCACTAAGGGAGAGGCTACTGAGTCCCTAGTGAAAAGTGTACTTGCTGTTTTCAAAGTTGTGTAAGAGAAATAAGACCCTACTGGTGTTCAACTCAGGCGTACAAGGAAGGAAAGAGTGAGGGTCTACGTTTCATTGTTGATGAGCATCCTTCAGGGACCTCGCAGGAGAGGAGAGATACACACATAAAAGATTTAGGAATAAGAATGTTCAAATAGGTCCTCAAACCTGTACTCTCTTTTCAGTTTACAAAGTACTTGCAGAGATCTTACTGTGAGGAAACTGAAAGCACCTGCCTTTATGTGATAGAGCCAGGGGCTGAGTCTAAATCCTTAGTTTTGATAAGGCCACTGAGTCTAAGCCCTCTCTGAGAGGGTTCTACCCTTGGCATGGGCCCACCCAACCTTAGTCTCTGCCCTTTTCTGAGCCCTCCTCTGCCCACCTGTCCTCTTCCTTCTTCACCCATTCCTACACAACTGCTATGGCCTTGTTAATGAGACCCTCTTCTAATATATTTTTAGGCATAGAGTGTGAGGAGATATTTTTGGCTCTGCATTTTTTCCGGGATCATTTTACCTTACATGATGGAATTTTAGTATGTCAGAGTGGGAAGGGACCTTAACTAATGTCACCACATTTATAGAGGAACTCTTTATTCAGAATTATTCTAATTCAGCATCTACAATAGAGCTGCTTTGTTTGAAGTGTGTGTGTGTGTGTGGGGAGGGGTAGAGCCCACCAGTTCAGCCTCCCCCTTACCCTCCCCAAAGGTAGCCCCTGCGGCATCTGCCCTAAACTTGCAGGGTTTCCAGGACCCTGACCAACTGACCTAGACTGATTTTCCCATTTTGTGAAATGTATTTGTGAAATTGAGACCCAGCAAGGCCAGTAAATAATATGCCTAAGGTTGCACAGTGAATTAGTGGTAGGTCTCCTGACTCTTAGTCTGGTGCCCTGTCTACTACACTGAGCATTATGTCATTATGTCATTTTGTAAGTGACCACCTGTTCCACTTCACTAACATCCTGTGCCTGGATGTCAGTTTCTCTTGCCTCCTGGTTCCTGTGAAGTAGGCAGGTCTATGGATGTGCTTACTGTGTCAGGGTGTAATTCTTATACGTATGGTGAGCATGTTTCAAGGTTTTTTTAACTCATTAATGTGGAAACTAGCAGAAAGAGAATACTTAAGAAGCTAGATTTATGTTGTTAGTGGGAAAAGGATTGTTGAAATTAGATTGCTAAATTAGATCCAAAATTGATTAATGCCCTAATGAAAATGTAACCTTTGGCACTATCCTTTCTGCTTCAAAAAGTTCACATTCTCAGTTTTCTACAAATTAACCTCTAACTTTACAGAGGTTTTAACCACTTGGGCTTTTAACCACTTATGAACAGTTAAGTCAGACAAACTTATGTACTCGAGAAGTATCAGATAATTCTCAGAGGCCTATTAAAAAATGTCCTAATGTGACTTTTAAAAGTTACACATAATTTTTTGCTTATTTCTAAGTTTTGGATAATTTTCTTTATCATATCACTACTGAAAATGATCAGAGCCTCGTGTTAACATGATCTAGAGTTGGCCCAGCCCAGGAAAGTACCCTCATACTCAGATGTATAGACCTAACAAGATTTTGAGTTGTCCTGCAGCTCTGCATACTGGATTGGAGCTTGGATTTGTTAATCCCAGACTTGCTTCTTTCCTGATCAGGATGCTTTTTTCCCCTGCCGCTGGTTATTCTCAAGGGTCATATTGGATGCAAGGAGGTTATAGAGTAACGTGTGGGGGAAGTTTGTTTTGAGTGCAGAGTTCTGTTCAAGTAAGGTAGGTAATGATTTTTTCTTTTTTAAATTTAATTTAAATTTTTATTTTTAGAGAGGGGGGAAGAGAGGGAGAAAGATAGGAGAAAAACATTGATATGAGAGAGAAACATCAATTAGCTATCTTCTGTACATGCCCCAACTGGGAACTGAACCTGCAACCCAGGCATGTGCCCTGACCAAGAATTGAACTGGTGACCTTTAGGTTTGCAGGACAACACCCAACCAATTGAGCCACACTGGCTGGGCGGTAACTGCTTTTTCATTATGTAATTTTTATCTGTAAACATATTTTGTTCATCTCTCATTTCTTCTGCTATCACCCAAGGTCAGATTTTCTCTCTCACTCAGTTTTAATTGTCAACTAATTCATCTCTCCACTTCCAGTCTTTGTCCCTGAAGGGCCTCGTTCTTCTCTTTATAGGTTTTAAGATCTTATTCCTATTGTTTTCCTGCTCTTCAAACTTCTAGAAACCCTTGGCTGGTGTGGCTCAGTGAATTGGGTGCTGGCCTGCAAACCAAAGGGTCACCGGTTTGATCCCTAGTCAGTGCACATGCCTGGGTTGTGGGCCAGGTCCCCAGTAGTGGGTGCAGAAGAGGCAACCACAAGTTGATGTTTCTCTCCCTCTCTCCCTCCCTTCCCCTCTAGCTAAAAAGTAAATTTAAAAAAATCTTTAAAAATAATTAAAAAAAACCTTTTAGAATATATCCAATCTCCTTAACATGGCATTCAGAGCTCTGAGAAGGCGTTTTTTCTTTTGCATTCTTTCCAGCCTTTTCTCCCACCTCCTCTTCCTCAGGTTTTTGGTTCCATAGGAGTTCATACTAGTGGGTGGAAATATTAGGGAAACAACCATTGAAAGATGAGGTTACTTGTTTGGCAATTATGAAAGGAAATCTGTAGCTTCCAAGCAAAGAGATCACTAAGGACAAAGGCACAGAAGCCTGTATGTGTGTTTTAGAGCAGGGTAAATAGTTCAGTGTAGCTGTTAAACAGTAGCAGTGTAGGGTTTCAGGAATGGGGTTATAGTGAGGGTTAAAGTTATCAAAGTAAGTTAGGGCTAACCTCTTAGGCCTAATGTTCCAGGCTACGGCAACATTATGTGTTTACTGTGTTTCACATATCGTGACGATTCTTGAATTAGGTGATACGTATTTGTCTGTGCATGTGTGTAGCTGTGTGTTAGGATGTAAGTGTTATGTTTGGAGATGACTTTTGAAGATCCACTGAAGCAAATCAGATACCAAAAATTGGAGCCAAAAGGACAGATTAGACCTATGCTCACCTGGATTTGAACTTCTGAGAGATTTACCAGTTCCACAAGCCCCCAAATCATAGCATGCCAGAACTGGAAGACACCTTAGGGAACCAGTAGTTCATACATCTGTCCATTCATTCAACAAATGCCTAATACTACTTGTAGAGCTGCCTTACTGTAGTGAACAAAACAGACTGCCTTCATGGAAATTGTTTTAGTGGGGGAGGCAGAAAATGATGAAATCAGTTATATCATTTCATTGGTGTTATGAAGAAAGATAAGCAAGGATAAAGGGTTAAAAAGTTACCAGGGACTGACCTTTCTGAGGAGGAATATTATTTCCGACTGAGAGAAGAGCAGGTGAAAAGGCCCCAAGGCAAGCATGTATTTGGGGGGCGGGGGGTAGGTGGCAGAAACTAGAAGGCAAGACAGTGTGACTGGAGTAAGTACCCTGAGAGGGAAAGAAGCAAGAGATAAGGTTGGAGAGGGGACAGCTGATGCCAGAACATACAGGGCCCTGAGGTCCATTTGGCCAGTCAGAAAATGAGGCCGATGAATAGCCAGGGCTACACAGCAGATTAGTAGGAAGGCCAGAACTGGTACCCTCCTGCTTCAGCCCCTCTTCTTTTTGCCTCTCTGACGTCTTCTGGCTTTTACCCAAGATTAACTTTAATCCCATTTAATTTCTTCATTCTTCTCTTCCTCTCTCAGCTCCCCTCCCCTTCCCCTGTGCCCAGGGCTTTTGTCACACCAGAGTTCTGTTTTTTGATGTTTTTCTCAGGCTGCTTTGCCTTAATCACAGCATTAGCATTTCCCACACTCACATTTGCATATACGACCTGGTAATAGAGTGGTTTCTAGAAAGTCAAAGCTACAGAGGTCCTCAGATGTCTTTTAGTTCAATCCCTGACATTAGAAACCCAAAGAGGACAAGTGACTTGTCCCAGGCCACTTATCTAATTAGTAGTAGAATTTGATTTTCTTTGCCTCCCAGTCTCTGACTCTTCATTTTCTGGCTACCTCTCTTTTTAGTGTCCAGCCAAAGGGAGTCAGGTTGTGATACATGTAACTGAGCTAGCATTCAGTGGCCCTCTGCCACCTACTCTTACTTTAGCTTTTTATTTGTTCTTTGTCATGTGAATTTACTGTTTTATTCTGGCCAGTGTCTTTGAACTACCCTTTGCACAGAGAACATTTTGCAGTATTACTCACCAACCTCCAGTCTGCATCCAGGCTTGTCTTTGAACCCCAGCCCCACTCTTATCTCCAGAAAAGCAGTGTAGTAAGGATTTGAATTCCACTTTTGGCACGTACGGGGACAAAATAATCTTGGACAAGTTTCTTGACCTGAGAGCAATTTTCCCATCTGTAAAATGGAAGGTTAATACTTGCTTAATGGGTCATTGGGATGATTATTTAAGGTATTATATGTGCTCACCTCAAGCATTCTATATAGAGAAGCTCTTCCTTAAAGGCCCATCCTGAATGCCTTTTCCCTTTTTCCTAGTTACCTAATAGCTAACACTTCTTGGATGGGTTTCTATATGCTAGATACTGTGGCAAGTGTTTTTTTTAAAGTGCCTGTCACCCTGACTGGTGTGACTCAGTTCATTGAGTGTCATCCCATAAAACAAAAGGTTACTGGTTCAATTCCTGGTCCAGGCACATGCCTGGGTTGCAGGTTAGGTCCCCAGTCAGGGGCACCTATGAGAAGCAACTGATTGATGTTTCTCTCCTTGTCTTTCTCCGTCCTTTCTCTTTTCTCTAAAAGTATAAATAAATAAAATCTTTTTTAAAGTAATTGTTACTGTATGTGAATCTACAGTTATCTCAAAATAAAGAGTTGTGTAGGTAGATGCAAGGTTAGGATTCACTACATACTTGTGTTCCAGTTGTTGCTATTTTCTAGCTGTGTAAACTTGGATAAGCCTGTTGACCTCACCATAGCCCTAAATTTCTATTCCAGAACCCTTTGGAAACTTGACTTGCTTACCTGCTTACTGGGGAAAATGTTTCTAGTTGGATGACAGAGCAGCAGCAACTGGGCTGGCCCTCTGTGACTTGGAAAGGACCCAGACAGAGAACTAGGTGCCTGGAAGCCATTAGATCAAAAACTGGCAACTTATTACAAATCAAATAAATCAAAAGATTTCTGAGGTAGAGCTTGGGGGTTGTGCCTGCTTAGATTATGTTCTGGGGAATAAGGGGGATTACAAAATCCATTGAATGGGAGCACCAGCAATGCTTAGCCACCCTTTCTTGTGACTGGGCAAAAAAGAAAAACAATGTGTTGGCGGCAAGTGTCCAACATAGCTGTGGCTACCCATAGGCTATCTGTGCTATTCAGGACCTCAGCTTCTGGCCTGATATCAGCTCCTGGAAAAGGCTGCTATGGTTTGATAGTAAGAGCCCAGTCTCTGGAATTGCATAGAGGTGAATTCAAATCCCTGCTTGCCAATTATTAATTGTGTTCCTTAGGCTAATTCTTATTTTACCTCTCAGAGCCTTCGTTTCCCTGTCTACAAAATAGTGCTGTTGATACTTACTTTGGGGTTGTTTTGAGATTTCAAAATAGCTTAGGTAAATAGGTGTCACACCTGATACTTTGCTGGGTGAATGGCATATCTCATTGAAGACAAGTATCTTCAGGAGGTAGCATTAGCCTGGGCTGCTATGATTCTCCAACCATCCAACCCTCTCCAAATGCCCTGGACCCCTCCTTTTCTTCCCCAAGTTCAGGCCCCAGAAATGTTATGCAAGAAGTCTCCCATACCAGTCTCTATCTGACCAGGTGAAATATCTGAGTAAGCAGGATCGTTACATGCCAGACATACAGGTCCAAGGCAGGTAGCTCAGGCAGCGGCTGATGAACAAAAGGTTTCTCTCTGTTCCCAATAAATTGGTCCTTGGGGATCCTAGCTTTGAAATTCTAATTGACACAGGAAGGAAAAGATTCATTAGGCTCTGGACTCATTAAAATGCTCTGCTGCTCACCTACGATTTCTTCTTGGCACTTCATCAGGAGGAATTAAGTAAACCAGTAGGCTGGGAGGCTGCTGACAACAGAGTCCGATGTGCCTGGTGCTGCTTGTGGGGTGGGGATGTTGGCTTCCCCATACTGTGGAGCACACAGCTGGCTTCAGGAGTTCCTCACCCATGTGACTTACCATGAGTCCAAGCCCCATATACTATCAGTGCTGAAAGGACCTTTCGAGGTCATTCATAGATGATTAGCTCATTTATAGATAGTCCAAACAACTGGGGCTTGCCCAGGATCACCAGGCACAGCAGTGGTGGTGCTAGCATTAGAATCAGTTAGGCCTCCTGACTTTGAGGCCAGGAATATTTTCCCCTGTGGCACCCTTGGATTTCTAGATCCAATATTTTATTCAGCCTTCAGTAGGTACTTTTGATACATTCTGTGTGCCAGGATTCTGTGACAAAGAAAACAGATATGGGGGAGCCCCAGTATTAGGGGAGATAAGAAAGGCCCAAGGGGTAAATAGGGATTAGTAGTTCAGCAAAGGGCCTGATATACAGCTTTCAAGGCTGAGTCACCAGCACTTACAAAGACCCAGAGACTCCAAAGGAATGGAAAATTGAGTCTTGCTGGAGTGGAGGAATTGTGGAAGAGACGAGAAGTTAAGACAAGTCAGAGCTATGGGGTTTGATCCACTTTCTCTGGATATAAGAACCCTAGACTGGAATTAAGATTTCTGGCTCTAGATGTGTTTCTGCTACCAATATGTTAGTCATCGTTGAACATCTTTTAGGTATGCCATGCTGGGCATTGGAGTACAGAAATGCATAAGATACATGTAGTCCCCTCCCTTCAGAGATCTGTCAGTTTAATGAGGCAAACAAACTAATAAACAACTCCTATAATAAATCAAAGGAATAATTAATTACCTCTGCTGGAGGAAATCAAGAGTTGAGCTGTACATTACTGTCAGTATTGCCTCTGGGCTTTGATGATCCCACCTGTCAAGTGGTGATAACTACTGTCCTGTGTAGTTCATGAGCTGATGGGATGAGAACTTGTAATGACTGGCATTTTTGTGAGGCCTTTTGTGGGTTACAAAACACTTTTCCATCATCAACTAATTGAATTTTATCTACAGTCGTAAGATTTAGGAAATTTCCTAGTTTACAGATGAGGAAATAGAGTCAAGAGAGGCTGAGGCTTATTCACGGTTTTCCAGCTTTTGCTTAACAAGTTAGGGTTGTAAATCCAGATCCTGTGCTCTCTTGCAGTACAGTGGGTCAAACAAACTTTGAAAAGGTGACAGATGGCAGCCTCTCTTTCCCCTACTTGAAGGAACATATTTCTTTCTGCCTACACTAGAAATTCAAAGAACATCTCCATTGTGAGAAAAGGAGACCTAGTTGTCTGCAGGGAAAGAAAGGGACCTTATTTTAAGTCTCCCCCAGACTGGGCTCTGAGCTTTTAAGACCATGTGTCCCCATGCTCCATTAGCTCCTGCTATCCCATCTCGTGCCATTTACAGAGTGCTGTCTCAACTGTTATCTTATTGACTGCACATAGCAACTTGTGGCGTAGACAGAACCTGCTTTACAGATGGGTAAACTGAGTTCCACAGACAGTAATTTGCCCAGAGTCACTAAACTATTCATGCCAGAATCCAGGGGTCCTGACAGCAAACAGGTACTAAGTCATAGAATGTAGGCTTCTTTGGTTCAGTTGACTTTGCACAATTCTTGAATATACTCCAAGAGGCAGAGACTTTGCTGTATGAGAGGCTGTGGTGCAGTGCCTTCCTTATAGCAAGGACTCTCGGTATTTACTCCTCTGTCCCCAGCCAGGGCCTGGTTCCAAGAATGTTTTGCTGTTGTTTTTAGTCTCAGTCTGCCAGAAGCTGAAGGGAGCAGATGGCTATAGCAATGTGGATCATGAGGCTGTGATCCCAGGCAGAGCTAAAGGATGAGTTGAAAGCCCTAGCTAGACTCATCTATTGCTGCCTAGTCCCCTGCCCAGGTATTTTTTATCCCAGAGCAAAGTGAAGCTCACCCACCCTACTCCCATCACTTCCCCCCACTCCCCACTACCACACATATGCATAGATTCTCCCCTCACAACTCCCATTGGTCTCCTAGATAGATTTTTTTTGTTTGCTTTCCCTCCTGGATAGATTTCATTCATACAAAGGATTCTAGGACCTGCTGTCCAAGGCATGTTCCAAGATGAAGTTCAGGAGTCTCACTCCACAGCCAGTCTGGCCTCTCATCTATCTGCAGGCTTTCTACCTGGCTCCTGCCCACTCTTCTGCTTTTACTCCAGACTCCCAAAGCAGATTAGTTGTTGAATGTGATTGACAGCAGTCTAAAGAGTAATCATTACTGGTACTGAGAAACCCACATGTTTCCTGTTTATCCAAAATCCTAACTGGAAAATTTTAAGAAGCACTGTTGAGGAGGGTGACTGGAATAAAGACACTTGACTTCCATGATGGGAAGCCTGCAAGAACCTGAAGTACCTTATAAACTATGAAAGGAAATATCAACATTTATTCACAAAATTTCAAATGCCCTGTATATTCACATCTTTATACTTTACAGAGCTCTTTCATACCTGTTATTGCCTTTGAATGTTAGAGCAACTCTGTGAGGGAAGCAGTGTGAGAATTACTATTCCCACTTGACATTTGAGACCAGGGAAAGTTAATCAAGGTGGCAGAGCCCCAGGCAGAACCAAGATTTGGGAGATAAGTTGTCCCGAGTTTGGAATCTGGTGCTCACCATTTTTTAGCTGCATAACCTTGGGCAAGTTTTTAGCCTCTCCAAGCCTCAGTTTTCTTCTCCATAATAGGAAGATAATAATAATCTTATGGTTGTCTGAGGATTGATATAATGTAGGGAAAATGCTGGCATGGTATAGAACAAGTATTAGGGGCTTAGTAACTGTAGGTTTTCCCCTCAGTGTTTTAAATATCTTATATTCTGAGTTTGAGAATACTACTCTCACTACAGTAAAATGAACTACATGTAATAAATTCCTGCTGGCCGGAGTATTGTTTAAGTGCCTCATTGGGTTAAGAGAACTGGGTTAGTGGGAAGCAGGGGTGCTCCAGGCACCAGCTCAGTGCTTCTGATGCAAATCACAGTGGGTTTGAGCTGATAGGGACCCTAGAGATCTGATCCAGTGTGTCTTCATCAGAAGAGTTGTTAATAATCTGGGAAAAGTCAGATTGAATAATGCCAAGTGCATTTCTTTATTATTGACTTCTTAAAGCCTTTAGTGTTCATGTGACTCGGGGAGAGGGAATAGAGTATACCAAGTTTCCTGTCTTATTTGACCTTGGAGGCTCTTTTCTGAGGAACTCTTACGAACATCTTGAGGAGCACTCCTCTTCTGCAGAAGAGTTCATGCAGCACCAATCTGGTCCAGTTTCTCCGTTTTCTTGATGAGGCAAATAAGGTCTGTAGCCAAGTTAATGGAGGCAGTGCACAGTAGAACTAAGTGTGAAGTCCAGTGTGCCTCACTTCCTCTTGGGCCATAGCACCATTTGCACTCCACCATTCTTCCATTTCCAGCCAGCGAATCATAAAATTACAGAGCATTCTGCAAACCACTAATCAGAGAGCATTGTTGAGAGAGTCAGGCTTTCTGTTTTGATGTGTTTATCCCAGAAAACAGGAAAATGAGGGAAAAGAGGCTTAATGGCCACCAAATGTTTCCAAACAATTGAAAGACCAGGGGTTGGGTAATTAGCTCAATGTCTGGAAAGGTGCCACTAACCCATACAATTTTAAGTCCTCCATCACCATCTTCCATCATTAAATTCAATGGGTAGGAATATGCAACTGGATTTCTGTTTAGACCCTGACAGACGGAGTTGTTCTTGGCATTTGGTGAGGGCTAGCCTTGAATTTTACTAAGCCTTCTAGTTCAGATCTAGTAAAAACATTACCTTTACATTTGCAGAGTTTTTTATAGTACACTTTGTTTTTCAAGAATACAGAAATATTTTTATTTTCTCATTTAATGGTACATAACAAATGCTGACAACGTAATCACATATAACTTTTTCTCACATTTACAACAGAACAGATTGGAACTGTTTTAATTGCTATACGGCCATACCGTATTAGTATTTAAAAAGTTTATTCCAGCCCATTTCTTCTTTTATAATTTAAAATACCTTTATTATGTTGTTTGATGAGATAGATCCACAAGAAGATTTGGGCCCAGGGTCAGTCAATCCAACTTTCAGCCAGTTTTGTCATGTAGTAGTTCCCAAACAAAACACATCTGATGCTCAAAATAGTCCTGTGACATAGAGGACTCTTATCTTCCATGTGTTGTATGAGGACACTAAGTCTCAGAGAAGGTGTGGTGATGTGTCCAGTGTCTGACAGCAAATTAGCAGTGTGTTCATTGCTGTATTACAGGTGCCTAGTGTAAGCCTGACATAGTAGATTCTCAAGAAATGTTTATCAGTTAAATAGTTAGTACATTCTCAGGAATGAACTTCAGGTCTTTTAACTCTTTATCCATTGTTCTTTCCATTAAGCTATCATTAAGCTAGCATGGTGGGGCCCAGTGGTTGGGCCTGTCTCAGGGTCACCAGATAATTCAGAGAGGGAGTGCTGGGTCTGTCTTGCTTTTTGATTACTGACAAGGCCAGTGGTTTCTAGCCTTTGCTGTTCTCTGCTTGGTAAAGACCTCGTACATCTTCTCCACCACAGAAAGCCCAGATTTAGCAGTTTCTGGGCTTCAGATTCAACCTCTTTGAGCCTCTCTGCTCCCTGTAGTCTATTGAACAAAGACACCAGTGTTCCCCAGCTTCTCACTGTCTCTCATTTGTTTTCCCTCTCATCACTGTCTTGCTTGTCCTTCGGTCCAGGGCACAAGCTAATGAGTAAGGAACTTGGGCTCATCTCATAAACACTAGTTATAGAGTTCACTTTAAAGGAGTTGCCATGTCAGGAACACTGAGAAACTATTTAACGAAACAGTTCCACCTAGGATTCTTTTCTGTGTTAGCTGAAATTCACTGAGCATCTACTGGTTGCCAGGGCAGTGTTGGTGGCTGGAATTGCAAGAATTAACAAAAGAATCTGTGCCTTCAAGTTGTTCAGAGTCTGATGGGGAGAGACAGATGTATAAATATGAACATTCAGCAAATAAATGCTGCGGCAGAGGTCTGTAGAGGACATCAGGGTTCATAGGGGAGGGAGTGACGGATTCAGGCTTTCCTGAAGTTTTTACCAGGGCACCACATCATTTGTGCTTAGAAAACTTGCATCCAGCCAACATCACCAAATCAGAAATTGGTTCTGGCTCTGCTTTATTGATGCAAGCAATCTCTGTCCTAACCTTACTCACTGGTAAGAGTGTGCTATTTGGAGCCGTCTATTGAATGGGGCCAATATGTTTAGAAAATTCCTGGATGTTTAACTTACTGGTACATTATCTCATTGAACTCTCACAACAATCTTGTGGGAAAGGTACTATAATATTCCCATTTTACAAATGAGAAAAACTGAGGCACATGGAGGTTAAATCATTTAGCCAGCATCATACAGCTGATACATGGTAGAGCTGGAATTTTTTTTTTTTTTTTCAAAAAAAATTTTTAAAGATTTTATTTATTATTATTATTATTTTTTTCTTAGAGAGAGGGAAGGGAGGGAGAAAGAGAGAGAGAGAGAAACATCAGTGTGCGGTTGCTGGGGGTCATGGCCTGCAACCCAGGCATGAACCCTGCTTGGGAATCGAACCTGTGACATTTTGGTTTACAGCCCGCGCTCAATCCACTGAGCTACACCAGCCAGGGTCCATGATACAATTCTTAGTTCAAAGAGTTGTAAGAGTGAAAAAGAATATATTTAGTAATATACTTACCATATAATTGATTAACAAATCATAATGTTCATTTATCTATTATAAAACAGCCTTTTCTAAAGGCTAGGGTATATTGGGCCCTTGCAAAGATGCTTCCTTTCTTTCCCAAATCTCTCCTGGCTTGTTATCTGTACAGCCTGCCTCTTTGTTTCTTAAAAAGAATGGATGGGCCCTGGCTGGCGTAACTCAGTGGATTGAGTGCAGGTTGCAAACCAAAGTGTCACAGGTTCAATTCCCAGTCAGGGTACATGCCTGGGTTGTAGGCCATGACCCCTCAGCAACCACACATTGATGTTTCTCTCTCTCTATCTCCCTCCCTTCCCTCTCTAAAAATAAATAAATAAAGTATTAAAAAAAAATGGATGGGCCCTGGCTAGTGTGGTTTAGTGGATTGAGTGCCAGCCTGTGAACTAAAGGGTCGCTGGTTCGATTCCTAGTCAGGGCACAAGCCTGGGTTGCAAACCTGGTCCCCAGTGGGGGGTACATGAGAGGCACATTGATGTTTCTCTCCCTCCCCCTCTCTCTAAAAATAAATAAACAAAATCTTAAAAAAAAAAAAAGAAAAGAAAGGATGGGGGGGACAGGGGGCAGTGGTACATGGTGTTCAGCCGATGCCCCCTGAGCTCCTATCCTGGTCCAGCACCTATTTTGAAAGGCAGGGTTTAATGCCAAGATGAAATAAATTGTTGCCCCTGCCCTCCAGGAATGTAAAGTCAGTCTAGGAGGGGAGATGATACAGAAGTAGGAGGGCAAGAATGACTTGCTTTTATATTAATTGTTGAAATAATCATCCTATTAATATCCTTGTCAGCAGTAAAGCAGCTATTACTAATGTAGAAAGTAGTAATACCTTAGAGAAGGTCAGCAGCTACTCAAAGGAGATTTTTTTAACATCTCAGTTTTATTTTTATGGGAGGGAGGTGGTGGTGTTCCTAAACCGCCGATAGGGCTAGTGAGACCTTGGCTTGAGGAACACATTATGGGGAAGGATTTATATCCCTCAGGCCTCCCCCCCCCGCTACCCAGTGTGCTCCTTAGTTACCACTTCATAGCTTCTTGTATGCAGGCACTTTTTTCTTTTGGCAGAATGAGCAAGAAGGGGGAGGCAGCTTTCCGAAGCAGGACAGTCTGCCGAGAGAAGCAGTGACTGAGCATCTGCTGAGATTGGAATGGAGTACCTCCAGTTAATGGATCTGTGAGCACCACTGGAGCTTCTGCCATGTGCCTAGCAATGTGTTGGGTAGTGTGAACAGTCCCCCAAAGTTCTAGGCTGCTTGGTGAGAAAAGCCTGACACATAAAGGGAACGGACACAGACAGGATGCTTTGGGTGTTGACTTGTGCGGTTCAGGCTTTCAAGAGCTGTAGGAACTTATGAGTACGTCCTCACCGAGCACTGTCCTGAAAGTGACTTAGGAGTGGGTCATACCTCCTATGAAGTTTAGGCTCTTCAGTTACCCACAAGGCCCTTTTTGATCTGGCCTTTGCCAGGCTCTCTGCTCTCATCTTCTGTACCATCCAGTCTACATCCAAGCCCAAACTACTGTCCAGCCTTCACAACTTTGCTCATGTTGTTTCCCCTTTTCTAAATGTTATCTGTGTGGGGGCTCACTTCACTTCCTCCCTCTGGACAAGATCAGAACTTGATGACTCCTCCTTTTCTCTCCTGTCCCTTCGGTAGATGACATGCCTCCAGGTTCCCAAGTGTTCCTGTCACAGCCTTACCAAGATGAAACACAGGTTTTGGTTTCCCTGAGATCTCTACACTGGACTGTGAACACCTCTGGGATAGGGTTGTACCTTGCTCATTTTTATACTTTGTATGGTCACTTGGGCAGTAACAGGTGCTCAGTAAATTATTTTTGGATAAGTGAATAAATAAGTAAATTTTTCAGCGTATTATTCTAAGTAACTTCTTTGTGGCATTCAAAACTCTGTAAACTCAAAAATTAGTAAACACGGGATACCATTATCTTCACATATATGTGAAAACACAGCGAGGATTTGCTTTCTCCTGGCTAATTAACATCCCCACCCCCACACAGTATGATAATACATGATTCTGGTGAGGTTGCTATGAAACTGGAATTCATTGGTGATAGCACTGTAAATTGGTACAGCACTTTTGAAAAGCAATTACGCAGTGTATCTCAAGAACCATAAAAATATTTATACATTTTGACACGGTAATTTCATTTCTGGGAATCCATCCTAAGGAAATGATCCAATATTTAGAATAAAATAAACTGTCCCTCAGATGCTATTATTTGTGATAGTGAGAAATTGGAAAAAGCCTAAATGACCACCTAAACTTATGGCCAGTGTCTAAGCAGATCTCTGAAAGGAAGGGCTCACCTGAGCCATACAGTATGCCCCATCCCCATGTGTGCCATATACAGACTAGTCCAAGAAAAGGTGGGGTCAGATCCATGCTTTGGAGTCTGATACTCAGCTGTTCAGGAACAACCGAGTTCATACTGACTTGTTCACTGTGTGACCTTGGGCAACTGACTTTGCCTCTCTGCACTAGGGTTTACTCATCTGTAAAGTGTTTGACTTATAATCCCTTAGAAGATTGTTGTGTATGGATTTGGTTGTCTTAACTCATGAAGGGGTTTGTAAGCCACAAAAGGAATTGGTGGCAGGAAGCTGCTGGTGGGTCTTAAACAGGAGGTAAAGGGACAGACTTAGTCACTCAAGAGGCAGATGCTTAGTAATGATTGTGGAGTTAATGTTACCAGAGGGATAAAGGCAGAGTGGCTGTGACTCTGGTGTTATTCTTGGTCCCCTTTGGGCCAAACATATGGTATGGGGGATGAGTCTTGGAGCTGAGCCCTAAGTTATGTTTAGGTTTGAATCCTGGAGAGAGATCAGCTTCTTCCTTTCACTTGTCTGAATGTGGGAAATTAAATTTTATATATATATATATATGACAATGCATATGCTATATGCAGATTCAGCCTTTGTGGGGTTGTAAGGGGTGGCATTTGGGTGTTTTCAAGGAGGATTGTTGCAATGAAGAAAATACTGATTCCACACGAAAGGCTTTTGATCGATTGCCCAACACGTGAGGGGCACAGTGCTTGGCTGCAGTGCCAAGCTGTACACCTTCCCCCGCCCCTGCTTCCAGCCTCCTGGCTTCTTGCCTGGGTGCCTCTGTCTAGGAAGATCTGCAGCAGCTATCCATCCTGGGGAATATTCCTGTCCACGTGTATATAGCACATCCGGGTAACGGTGCACTTCCATGTGTTATCTCCTTTGACCCTCACAACAACCTGTGCTGTGAGTGGGCAAGGCAGGGAGAGATTTTTATCCCCATTTTACAGATGGGGAGCCTAGAACCACAGAGAAGTGAAGTGCCTAAGTTCACACTGCTGGTAGATGTGGGAGTTGGGCCCCAGGGCTCCACAGGTAAGCAGGAATCCAAGCTAATAATACCCTAGTACTACTTTTACTTATGGTGAGGCCTGTCGTGGGAGGGCGTAGGCCTCCCTCTCTGTTCCCCAGAGAGTCCCTTGCTTTCTGTCATGTACGCTGGAAAATACATGCACTACCATGGCACAGCCTCTGCAGCCTTATTCAGAAAAGAGTAGCCACAGAATGAGGAGGTTCATCAGACACAGAACAGTGAGCAAATAGAGGTTTCTTATAATATCAAGTACTTAGGGACCTGCTGCCCAGAAGGGGAGCACAGCATGCCTTCTGTGTCTTCAAGGCACAAAGTCCTTTCTGGGGACCTTCACTTAGGGGCTTCTTCCTGCGCTCCTTTCAAGTTGTATTCTCTGGGGGCTGCTTTATTCTAGATACTCATTTATTTATCAACACTTAATGAGTGCTACTCCTGTGATTCATTTTTATTTTCAGGGCACATTTCCAAATACTAGAAGTTTGGTGACACACTTAAAGAGACTTTATTGAATCCACAGTGATAGTGTTCTTTCCTTGACCACAGTGCATCTCTAGGTTAGTGTTACACAGAACTTACTACCTTCCCTTTTATATTCACAAGGAAAAATTTTTGCAGATTCAAATAATAATAGTAGCTAATATTTGCATACATTATCATACACCAGATACTGTTCTAAATATTTACATGAATTAAATTATTTTGTTCTTCAGGAAACTTAGAGATATGTACTGCTACCCCCATTTTACAGGAGATAACAACTGTAGCATAAAGAACTTAAGATAAGTGGATTGAGCTCGGCTATGAACCAAAGCATCGCAGGTTCAATTCCCAGTCAGGACACATGCCTGGGTTGCAGGCCACGGCCCCAGCAACTGCACATTTATGTTTCTCTCTCTCTCTTTCTCCCTCCCTTCCCTCTCTAAAAAAATAAATAAATAATTAAAAATTTGTTTTAAATATTAAAAGAACTTAAGATATTTCCCGAAGGTCATGTCACACAGCTAGTTCAGTGGCAGAATGTAGGCATTTTGGCTTCAGAGGTTGCTCTCTTGACCATATTACATGGCCTATCACATGGGAGTAAACATTTGGTCTTTAGCTCCTGCTTGATGGCAGGTCCTGTTCACAGCAGTACGTTTCACCTTTTTCTCTGCACCATGTTATATGACACTCTCAGCTCTGGGTTGTGCTGAAAGATAGCACCCCATAAGGTCAGTTAGAACAAACAAGTTTTGTATATGGACATATTTGGCCATGCACCTGGATGATTCTAGGTGCGCTGTTGCATTTTGGCACATTGGTTAAGAGCTACTCATCTGCCCTAGCCAGCCACACTCTTGGGTGAACAGTGGCATTCAGGAGTGAATCTGATGCCCATCTTGTTCTTAAGAAACTCCCTGGAAGGAGCAAGAAGACTACTTTATAAACAGCCATGATACAAGACTGAAAATTAGAAATACCTAAAGGAAAGGTCTGACATGCTTCCCTTTCCTGGCTGGTTTCTTCACATCCTCTGATGTGAGGAGAGAAGATCCAGGAGTACTTCTGTAGGAATATACCTACCTCTCAGACCCCCAGGCCTCATGAATGTTGTTCAGCCTGTTGAACCTAGATCATTCTTGAAGGATATGGCATGACCTAGAGCAGATTACCTGAAGTGTTTGGTGGCAAAACCTTTTTTTTTTTTTTTTAAGGTTTTATTTATTTTTAGAGGGGAAGGGAGGGAAAGAGAAAAACATCAATGTGTGGTTGCCTCTCACACGCCCCCTACTGGGGACCTGGCCTGCAACCCAGGCATGTTCCCTGACCGGGAATTGAACCAGTGATCCTTTGCTTCACAGGCTTGCATTCAATCTGCTGAGCCACACCAGCCAGGGCTGGTGGCAAATTCTTGAACTCATCCTTGGCCTGTTTACCAACTCTTCTCTCTTTCTGGAGGGAAGTGCAAAGGAAAAAGATGACGTAAGTTTTTATAAGAACACCAGAGTTTAAAGGAAATTAGGCTAAAGGATTTGAAAGAAATTTAATTCTCTCTCTTCCCTCTCTCTCTCTTGTTTTTTTTTTTTTTTGCTTTGGTTTTTATAGAGTTCGACAGGGTAGGTGAGTGGCTTAGAGCTGTGTTACTCAAAGTATAGCTCATCAAATGATTCAAGTTCCCAAACTTGCTGGTTTGTGATAGGTATATAAATTGAAAGTAAGTGCTTAGAAACTTTTATAGTAATTTGACATGTTTATTGTATTTTATAATTGTGTTTGTCCATAATGGATTGAAGGTTTAAAAGGCATAACAAGCAAAAAACCAGTCCTATACCCTAAATGGTAAATAGTTTTGAGAAGTACTGGCTTGTTTAGTGTGACAAAGTGAAAAAGCTTCAGTCTTGTCTGTAAAATAAGATTAATAATACCTGGAATTACATGATGATGAATAATAGTTTGGGATACTTAATATGGGCCTGCCTCTTTGCATTCATTGTACATATATTACCTTAATCCTTACCGCAGTTCTGAAATAAGTTTTGTTATCCCCATTTTTCTGGACTTGGATAGGTTAAAGTGTGTATGTGGGATTTGAATGAGATCTGGCACTCTTTAACTATCATGCCATCTTCTGTGTAAAGAGCCTGACACACAAGAAGGCTGCCTGTCATTCCGCTTTCTCCACTAGAGGTCTGGAGACCTGCTTTCTCATTCCCTTACTGACCCTAACTTATTTTGAGACCTTGGGCAAGTCTTTATACCATAATTATCTCATCTACCCTCAGTGTCAGTGACTATGTTTTATTCATCTTAGGTTCCCCAGCTTTAGCTGGACAGGACTTGACATAATTGGTATTGGGTACTGATGTAATTGATTACGATCTCTAAGGGTTCTTTCAGTCTCTGCTTTCTCTGAACATGCAAGGTACTTTATCCTCTCTCCTCCCTCTTGAGCATATTTTCACCTACTTCACCTGGCAGCATGATCTTATTTCCTCATGTCCGTTTGTCTTAGGCAGTTTTGATCCCGGGTACTTTGAGACAGCCTACATGGTGCCCATGGTGTTACTCGTTTGTGAAATGTGTCTAGACTAAGCCCACCAGGGGTAATACAAGTAAGGGGTGGAAGGAGCTGGCTTACAAAGTCAGAAACATGCTCTTACTCCATTCTTACCCAATGGGGCCTGAGCCTAGGGCAGCTCTGCTGGCAGCCCTGCCAGGCCTGAGTAATGGCTGCAGCCTGGAGCAGGGTTTTCCGTGAGCTCCATCAGGGTCTCCAGTAATTGGAACATGGCACCTTCCGACTCGTAATGGATGGTAGAACGAGAGGGGCATTTGTCACTGCCTGACTTCCCTGCGGGAAAGAGGCTCATAAGTCACAGCTGACAAACCCTTTGATGACTTTTAAACTTCATTTACAGAAAAGAATAGCTATAATCAACCAACAGCAAGCAGTGACTAATCTTGCCACATTATCACAGTGAGGAGCCAGCCCTTAAGGCATGGGAAGGGGGGCCATCCCCCAGGCTCACAGCCAATACTTATTGGCCCTTGGAGTTGAGAGTATGCTCTTAGCAAGGCCCCATGAGTTTATAACTAAAGGATCAGAAAGTGTTAGAAGCTGACCTCCTAGAAAGTACAGGGCATGCTTAGCACGAAGCCACTCGGGGGCAAGGTTAAGGGCACTAGCTGTGGTCTCATCCAGATTGGCCACAGCTCCAGCATTTCCTGGCTTGTATAGGACTAAACTCCAACCCTTAGTTTCCTCATATGTGAAAGGGGCATAATACATACCATCACCTACCTCAAAGCACAAGACAGTGCAGTTCCTGGCACATAAGTAAATGTTGGTAATCATAATCATGATCATATATATTAAACCCTGGAAGGGCCCTTTGTGGTCACATGTTCCAGAACCCAAGGTCATGTTGTAAATCAGTAGCAAAGCTAGGACCAGTCTTCTGTTGGAGGGGGAAGGGTTAGTGGGAGCAATTTTGTGAAGTGAGACCACAGGCTTTGGAACTAGATAAGCTTGGGGTTCCTTTATCCTAATCATGCCACTTAATATGACTGGCAAATTATTAGGGCTCTCTCTGAGCCTCAGTTTCTTCATCTGTAGAATAAAGATGATATTACTTACTTATCACTAGGTTGTGATCAGGATCATGTACGAGTATGCCCATAAAGTTTCCAACACAGTGCCTGACATAAAGTTGCCATATGTTAAATTGTGTGTTCCTTTTTGTTCTCCCTCAAGACAAGAATTAGTATGCTGCTATCAAGGGAAGAAGAGACAGCACTAAAGAAATGCTCATATTTCAATAAACCAAGAGGAAGGGCAGAAAAAAAGTAGCAAAGAGGAGAAAGGGGCATGTTTCGTACATTGTTCCTGCATTTCCTCCTGCCAGCAATTGCCTTTACCTATGTCACTATCCAGTGGAAATTCATCTTAAACATGCTCTCTTTTTGAAAAGCCTTCTATAATGCTCCTATTGGTGCTCTGATATCTTAGGCTGGTTTGCATTGAGCTGCTTCTGGGCAGTGGACTCCTGCCCAGGTCACACGTCCTTTGTGGCTGGGGTGAGTGTCCCCTGCTGGACTGGGTGTTCCTTGAGATCCAGGTACCAGACCAACAGCTGGATGAATGAATGAACAGTTTACTTGTACATTAACACCTGGCGTTGGCCCAGTAAGTATTTGGAGGTCTATAATTGTGATTGAATGGATAGGTGGGTGTTTAGGTGACTTCTTTGGCCAAAAAAAGGAAAAAAAGAGGTTGACCATCATTGTGGGTCCCTAACTGTAACTCAGTATTGGGGATTGTAGGCCCAAAACTGCTCCTGTTTCTTGTTACCTTTTCCCTCATAGCTATAAGGGTCACTTGTCATAGATGCTAAGCCTCAGCTTAAGACCATAGTCAGGGGTAGAGTTAGGGTGCAAGGTACAGGGAAGGCAGGGTATGTATACGCAGACCACACTGTGGGGAGAGATGACTAAGGCCCCAGCTCTGCCTTCTGTTTCTGCTTTGAGGTCTTCCCTTGGGCATATCAGGTATTGATACCAATGTTATATAGTATAGGACAAGAGAACTCATGGTATAGCTGAGGGTTGAGTCTGTGGCTCAGCAAGGCCTGTCACTCCTCCCAGCTAGTGTTATTTCCTCTCCCATCCCATACATGCCTGTTTTGACAGGCATGGGGAGGGGGGCACCTTTATGAAGTTTCTAGATTTGGCTCCAAATACTAGGACAAGGGAGAAAGCATATATAGACTCCCTTATCCTGGCTCCCTTATTTTCAGGTGAAATATGGGGTATTGTGAGATGACATGGGTAAAGGAAATTAGGGCTGCACTGTGGAGGATCTTTGTTTCAAAGGGTATATATAGGGCATTTGAGTTTTTTAGGTAAATATGTACTGGTTCCAGCCATTATATTGGGCACTTTACACACTTTATCTCTAATCCTTGCCCTAATCCTGGGAGGTTAGTATAATTTCCATTTTGTAATTAAGGCATCTGAGACACCCAGTGAGGTTAAAGGACAAGTCCAAGGTTACATCTCATAAACAGTAGGGCTGGGACTGGAACTCAGTCCTGTCTTACTCCGGAGGCTGTGCTGTTTCTGACATTTCCGGTGCATTTTTTTCTTTGTTATTAAGAAAGAGTCTTGCCCTGGCTGGTATGGCTCAGTGGATTGAGTGCCAGCCTGCGAACCAAAGGGTTGCCAGTTCGATTCCGGGTCAGGCACATGCCTGGGTTGCAGGCCAGGTCCCCAGTAGGGGGTCTGCAAGAGGCAATCACACATTGATGTTTCTCTCCCTCTCTTTCTCCCTCCCTTTACCCTCTCTCAAAATAAAGAGAATAAAATATTAAAAAAAAAAAAACCAAAAAACCAGGCCCTGGCTGGTATAGCTCAATGGATTGAGTGTGGGCTGCGAACCAAAGTGTTGCAGGTTCAATTCCCAGTCAGGGCACATGCCTGGGTTGCAGGCCAGGGCCCCCAGCAACCGCACATTGTTTTTCTCTCTCCTTCTCTCTTTCTCCCTCCCTTCCCTCTCTAAAAAATAAATAAATAAAATCTTAAAAAAAAAAAAAAAACAGTGAAGAGGAGATGGCTTTCTCGAAAAGCAAGTGGAGGACAAGACCCATGAGCATTGTTTCCATAGTATCTTCACAGTGCCAGCACAGACAAGAATGTGTAAGAAATGTTTATTGAATGAATGAAGGGGTAAGGAGTTGGGTTATAAAAGAAATAGGTATAAAACTGCTGTTCTTTTATGTAGTATATTACAGACGAAACAACACTTTCACATGGATTAGCCTATTTGATTTTTATATCTGAGCTGAAAGATTATCAGGAAGATTATTTCTGTCTTCAGAATAAAGATAAAGCTCAGAGAAATTACATGACCTTGCAGGTCATGTGACTAATAACGGTAGACTGTCCAGATCCAGGCACCTAGGCCTGTAACCTGTATCCCTTACACTCTCACTCATCCCAGGATCCCTCAGTGTTCAGAATGCTCAGGCTGGGGTTTCTCATGGAAGGGGGAACAGTCAGGATCTAAAGAGCACTCCTTGGAAAATTAGTCCTGTCTGGCCAGTAATGATTATTTTGGCATTGCTAATGAGCTGGGGCCTGGAGAGTTTAATGAGATTAATAGATGTTCTGTCATCCCCGGCCTCCAGGTAAGCAGGAGCCTCTGGACCAAGGAGGCCCTGGGCACTGATCAGTTTAATTGCTTTGCTTTCTTCAAAAATAGCCTTCTTGTTTCTGATAACTATTTTCCTTTAAAACTGTCCAGATGTCCCCAGGGTTATTTAAGGGCAGAGGTCTGGCCACAGGCTGATGGTGATGCTCATCCTTATGCTGGAAAATAAGGCCAGTGGTGTCCAACAGGACTGGCCCAGACAGAGGCTCTAAATAGCATTGTATGTGCATGGCAGTGGTGGTGGCAGTGGTGGTGGCGGTGATAGTGGTGAAGATGAAACTTTAGGACCAAGAGTAGTGACTCCTCTTTTGAAATGACCATTTCAAGAAAATGAGATCCATTGTTGAGGAGGATTTATAGAGCTGATGGAGTAAACTTTCTGTGACAGTGGCTTGTAGAGTGTTGAACTAGAATCCTGGATTCAAGTCCCTTGGTTACTTTTTTCACTAGCTGGGTGGCCTTAAATAAGTCATTTAGCTTTGCTGATTCTCAGCTTTTTTATCTATAAAATGGGACCAACAATGTAAGGATCAAGGATATAAACTGTCTTTGTTCACTAAAATCCTGTACTAGTATGAGGAATTACAGTAGAAAAGGGGAAGGGGCGAGGACCAAGGAGAGGGTGTGACTGGCTCAGGGTGACACAATCTTACCATGGGAATAAGTACCAAAGGCATTTCTGTGCATAGGTCTTTAGAGTTAGAGTGGGTTCCAGTTCTGGCTTTGTTCTGTTAATCAGTTATTTTGCCTGTGTCCCTATCTAAATACCTCCTCAGGGCTGTTGCGAGGATTAACTAATGAGAGTTATGTAAATGCTCTGACTCATTGTTGGCGTTCAGTAATTAGAAGCTATTCTTACTGGGATGGCCCTCCTGGGGTGTCATTTACCTAAACTTAGGGGGTGGAGTTACCTTTTAAGGCTTTTCTACCTTTACAAAGTCCTGTCACTTAACCCCATGTTTAGGCTTAACTCTTGTCTTCCAAAACATAGCTTCAGTGTAAAATGTTTCAACTGGGAAAAATGTTTTTGCCAAATTTCCTCTTAGCCTGGAGAAGCTAGCCCATTCCTTTGAACTGTAAATTGCATTTCAAAGTCTGTGTCCTTAGTGGGTGTTAATTAGCTTAGGGATCCACCCTTTCTGCAGCAGTTGTTTTTCCAGCAGGTAAAGGTATAGATACTTACTTGGGAGCCAGTCCCCGGTTTTCTCAAAGATAGCATATATAGACGGCCCCCTCCCAGCTCTTCATTGTCCTGAGGGTTTGTCTAGTGCCTGGCCTAAAGGAAAAATGGAATATAAGGACCCTAGACTTATTTAAGTCAGAGGACCCATGGAGTTCTTGGCCTTACTACTCACTGGCCAATTCCATTCCTTTTTGTTCCTCAGAGCGGGGGCATATAAACTCCATGCTCACTAAGGTCCCTGCTAATCTGACGTTACAGGAGTCTCTGGGAACAAGTCTGGTTCTCTCTCCCCTTCCATCTTACCTCCTTTTTTTTACTACCATCACCAAGAACAGTCCCTGTACCCATCTCTCTTTAGCACATTGCTAAACATGGGACCTCTGGGGGCTGCAGACACCTTGCTCTCAATTACACAGCTAATCTGTGAGGCAGAGCTTAGCCCAGGGGGAAAATAGCTTATCAAGTCAAGCAGCTTCTGCTGAATAGGATGTCAATATTTTCTAGGGCTCCCACTCTAAGCAAGGAAAACTTGGAAGAGCCAAAAAAGAATTACTCGAGAAAGATTGAGTTGGGGTAGTTGGTCTGTGGAGGGAGATATTTGGGTTAGAGACCAGAAAAAGTCGTCTGCCCCCAACTTAAGGCAGGACCACAGCTAGCCCTTCTCACCTCACCTCCTAGTACATTATCCTTACTTCTTCATTCCTAACTGTTACTGAGCACTTACTGTGCCCCAGGCTTTGTCAGGCCTGTCTCTTAACATTGTAAGGCAGAGCAAGAGTACACATGGAGACCCACGTACTATATGTCTCAATATTTGAAAGTTAATAATGAAGCTAACAAATTGCTGTGTTAATAACAACCTGAACGACCATGTCTGAGTTTAGAATTCTTGACTCTTTGGGAATTCTGTACCTGAACCTGGAAGTTCTAGGAGAGTTAGTCTGGCCATGCTTCCTGTTCATTTTCCACCCCAACTCCATTTCCCCCTCTGAGGAACTTCATGGACATGTTTGTGGACACTTGAGCTTTTCTATTAGCCCACAGATACCTATCCTCTCGAACTTAGGGAATACATCCAACAGCAGCACAGGCTGCTTCCATGGAGTATTCAGGCCTTGAAAGCAGATCGGAGGCTATTTAGATGGGGGAATATAGTGGTTGGGTGCACAGAGCATGCTTCAGGTGGACATTTCTCCTTGGCTCTGCAGAGTCCTCACCCACAGTGGTCACATACATACACTTCCCAAGTCTTCTCTCTATAGATCAGAAAACTGACCTTCATGTGACATGTCTTCTGCCTGTCTCTCCTTGGTATCATTTACAATGTGCTTTAGTCTGACCTTGACTCTCATCTAGAATGGGCTCGTAATTGGCAGTGTTAGAGCTTTACAGTTTACAAAGTTCTTTTATGTGCATTGTCCAAACCACAGGTGAGGCGAAAAGACTGGTTACTGCCAGGGCCAAAGCCAAAGGACTTTGCTCACCAGCCAGGCAGTGAGTGCTGATCTCACTATCAGTTGCTCAGCAAACGCTTCCTGCTTAGTGGTGCTAGAGGCTTTTGGGAGAGGTCTGAGGGAACTCAGGAACCTTCATGTGCCTACCAGATCAGTGGCAGAGCCAGCAGTAATCAACAGATCTCCGAACCATAATCCTCCTCTGTTCTTTTTATCTTGGTCCACACCCCAGGCCTGGTTGGCTCCCTTCAGCCAAAGCTGTTAGCATCTCCCTGGGCCAAAATTTCATAGTTTTGCATTGAACCAACAAGAAGAGAGTTATCTGATTACCATAGGGGAGCCCCTCAAACTTCTGGTATACCCACGGATGGACAAGGAATTAACCTTTTAGTAGCTTGTCATCCAGGTAGGAGAGGGATGTCAGAGAGCTGGGAGGAATGGGGAGCCCAAGGGAACCCACAAATATCGAGCATTTCCTGCCTCAGATGGACAGTGTATTAGGTGTTTTCATGAATCACTATTATGTCCATCACTACTTAATAAATGTTGATGATTGGATGGATGCAAAGGGAAACTGAATAACCAGAAGTCTTGTCCCTCAGGCCAGTTCCAAAGATGGCACTAGCCCTTTCATCAGTAGTAATGCCCTCTCAGGCTTCCTTTACCTAGGATGGCACACTTGACCTCATTGTGTCTGTGGAGCTACTGTAAGTCCACCCTAGCAGCAGGTTCACCAGGATGCTCTGGTCAGCCTATGGTTCCCTTGTAAACAATGCCATCTGCTGGTCAGAACACTCCAGCTTCCAGGCTGGGAAAATGGGGAGAACGGTCTCTTACCCTAATAGGACAGAAGTTACAGATTTCCCAGCTTATATTTAACTCTTCTCTGTTTCACTAAAAAGAAGCTCCCTCTGTCCAAAAATATTAGGTAAATAGGCAGGAGTTTACAGTTAGCTTACGCTGGTGAGAAGTTTTTATACATACAGCTTGGGGTCTTTAGCACCGCCTTAAATAGCTCTAGGGTGGGGTATTGAGATAGGTGTGCTGTAAAAGGAAGTTGCACCAACCCGTGCCCAAGAGCAGGGTTCTGGGCCAGGAAGTATAAATGCCAAGGCTTACTAACATTAGACCTTTCCTACCAAAACGGAGCCTCCTTTTCCCTTTTTCTCTGGAGGCTGTGCCAGATATAACCTTATCCTTTGGTATAAAAGACTGCCAGAGTGTGAAGAAGAGCAAAGAGTAGATATAATATCACCTCTAGCAAAGAACAAAATTTTAATAAGTATATAATAGTTAGCTCCAAAAAAACGAATTTATTTGAAAACAGTTCTCAGATAAATATGCTGACTTACTGTAGTATTTAAATTGGCTTTAACGGCCCTGACTAGGTAGCTCAGTCAGTTAGAGCATCGTCCTGAAACACCAAGTTGCAGGTTTGATTGCTGGTCAGGGCACATACGAGAATCCACCAGTAAATGCACAAATAAGTGGAACAACAAAATGATGTTTTCCTCTCTCTCTAAAAAAAATGAAATAAAATATATAAATTGACTTCAGCTCTGGGAAGGATAGTGCTAAAGTTGAAAGAAATGGGCTTTAGGGACTAACCTGGGTTTGAATACCCATTCTGGGCAAGTTAATGAACTTATTGAAGCCTGTTTCTGGTAAAATGTGAATGATAATAAGGATAATACTCATGGGTTCTTGGGAGAAGCGTGCTCCAAAAAGGAGTTGCACCAAGTGAGCAGGAGACCAAGCCCACGCTGAGTGGAGTGACTTGCTCTCCAGATGGCGAATATACCAGTAAAGACAGTCCACGTCTGGACCCCACTGAGCAATTTTCACAATATGGTACTGGTCTGTAGCGGGTAGTACTTGCAATTACCATGTGACTTTTGGGCCATAAGAACAGAAGAAAACCTGTGGAAGGTCTTCAGATGTAGATCTTGTATGGGATGGTAACATTTGAGATGAGTATTAAAGATGGAGTACTTAAAAGAATTAGAATTAAGGAGACCAGGGTTCAAATCCCAGCCTTACCATTGACTAGCATTGTGACCTCTGAATGTGTGTTCTCTCCCTTGTAAAATATTCTGATTCTGCTTTGTTGGTACCAAGTCAGGGAACAAAAAGACTATACTTTCAGGGATCGTTTCTGTAGTTTGTTACCAAATAAGGGAACATATGCAAAGCCCCTAGCATGAGTTCAGCAGCCAAAAAGATGAGCAGAAATGGGGACCTGGATGCTGTGGGTTGGGGGAGAGTGTAGGAATGCACAAAAAATCCATGTAGCTAAGATGTGGGTCATGGGCAGCCCTTGAGCCCAACCTGTGGACCCAGACTCACAGTGGCTTTCTCTCTTCAGGTGGCCACCATGTCCTTGAAGATCCAGACAAGCAACGTGACCAACAAGAATGACCCCAAGTCCATCAATTCTCGAGTCTTCATTGGAAACCTCAACACAGCTGTGGTGAAGAAGTCAGATGTGGAGACCATCTTCTCCAAGTATGGCCGTGTGGCCGGCTGTTCTGTGCACAAGGGCTATGCCTTTGTTCAGTATGCCAATGAGCGCCATGCCCGGGCGGCTGTGCTGGGAGAGAATGGGCGGGTGCTGGCCGGGCAGACCCTGGGTAAGCTCCTGGTAGTCTCCTGAGCAGGTGCTGGCCTTCACTCTCCAGCTCCCCTCTTAGTCCCTTTTATGTTCCTCCGCCACTACCCACAACCCTCCCCCCTTAGAGATGTTATAACTTAAATAGTTATACATTATATGTTATAAATTAAGTAGTTACAGATGAATCCCTTTGGGGGAGAATTGTAGAAGCTTCTGAAAAACACTTTTGTCCTGTCCCTGCTTTCACAGTGACCCTTTTGTTCCACCATGTATCACCCCTCTACCCTCCTCCACCCACCATCCCCCAGTAAGTAACCATGCTGTTGTCTGTGTCCATGCATTCTTTCTCTTTTTTTCCTTTTTACTCAATCCCTCCACCCCTCCTTGCCTACAGCTGTCAGGTTGCTCTCTATCTATGAGCCTGTCTCTGTTTTACTTGGTAGTTCATTTTGTTCATTTGATTCCACTATGAGTGAAGTCATATGGTATTTGTCTTTTTCTGATGCTCAGTTACTTTTAATGACAGGCTTATGATTCCAGTTAAAATGCAGATTCCCCAGAGACAGGGAACTGAGTGGACTAGCACAACCTACTACATTAAGCTAGAGATGGCTTAGGTTAGAACCCTTTCTGAGAGCCAGGAGGAGGTGCCAGGAGCACAAGGTGAAACAAGCAGGTGCCCTTGGCCTTGGTGTTATACACAAGAAATGTGGCCATGCTGGTGGCCTTCCTAGGAGTGTGTACAACTTTGTATATGTGTATATACTTCTGTGTATATGTATATGCTTGAGAAGGGATATTTGTCTACGTATTCCTGAGTATGTGGTATGTGGAAATCACTGAATATGTGGAAAATATGAAGACATACACCTTAGTATGTATATAGGTAGTGTATGTCAATATATTTAAGTATGTAAGCAGATATGCATATATTCATTTACCAAATATGTGTCGAGACCCCATCACATGCCAAGAAAGCATGCTCTAGGTTAGGTATGGATATGTTTGGTAGAATGTTTGTATGAATGTGTGCTAGCTGATTTGCATATGGACAGTTAAGCATATGGTGTTGGAACCAAGTCTGAGTGTACTGGTTATCTGTGTGTGTGACCTTATTACCTGCATATGTGAGCATGTGTGTGAGGATGTGTTATCTGTTTGTGTTTACATGAATGTACTTGAGAATGCTTATGTGTGATGCACACGGTATGTGTGAGTGATATGTTTGTGAGCTTGCACACATGTATTTGAATGTATATGGTTATGTAAATAGGCATATCCACGTGATGTATGAGTAATGTGTGAGGGCCTCTGTTGGCTGTTTCAGTGAGTAAAATTCATGTGTATATCATATATGCACATACATTTCTGCACGCTTGCTTGAGGGTGGTATGTATTGGGCGCCCTCTTGTCTTGCCAGCATCTGACTCTGCCTGTTCTCTTCACACAGACATCAACATGGCTGGCGAGCCCAAGCCTAACAGACCCAAGGGGTTAAAGAGAGCAGCATCTGCCATTTACAGGTGGGGCACTCTGTCTCGTCTGTCTCTGTCTGGGAGGGACTGGTCCCTGTTTCCACAGGGGGAGTAGACACAGGTGGTGATGTTGTGCTGAGCCTAGAATTTGGGGAGGCGTTTGGATATGAGGGCCTGTGGAGAGTGGGCTGAGTGGCTGTCCCTAAGACCCGGCCCTCTCCCCTTTGTTTCCCCAGTGGCTACAGCTTTGACTATGATTACTACCGGGACGACTTCTATGACAGGTGAGCAGGGGAGGGGTGTGCCCAGGCATGAAACAGCCAAGCTGGAAGTGTGCTGAGAGATTGCTGGTGCAGCCCATTCAGTCATCAAAGTGGAACCTAAGCCCAGAGATGCAGACAGGCATTTGCCCAAGGCTGCTCTGCAAGTTGGTGGCAGAGCTGGGACTGGAGCCAAATTCTGCAGGTGCCCAGGCTAGAGTTCCCCACCCTATGCTGTCTCCCACTCTCTGACTATCCTTCTTCCTCCTAAATCTGGGGTGAGGCTCAATGGAACTGGACAGCAAGCTGGAATACAAAATGCTACAGGGCCCAGTGAAGGGAGTTTGAGCCCTTATGCCTCTGCTGTTCCATATCCTTACCATTCTGAGTTACCCAGCCAGCTGGAAGGAACCTCAGATCTCAGTCTGAGCCTCAGCAGCCCTTTAGAGGTCTTAATTAGTCCCTGGTAGGCTGCGGCCCCCCCCCTCTACACGCAGGCCTTCCCAGACCCCAGCCTTGAGGCTGAGGCCTCCACTTAATGGCCCTGCCCACATTCCTGAGTGGAAATCATGGTCGGGCTGGCCCAGACTTCTCCCCACTTCTCTCTCTCCCTCCCTCTTGGCCTGCCGCAGGCTGTCCAAGAATAGAACCTCTCTGAGCCTCGGTTTTCTCACCTGTGAATGATTTCAGGAGACAGTGCAGTATAGTTGAAAGTGCCCTAGCCTAGGAGTCAGAATACCAGGGTGCTAATCTCAGCTCTGCCACTGAATGGATTGTGTGACTTTGGGTAAATTCCCTCCCAGTCTGTGAAATGGGCTTGCACCAAATGATCCCTCAGGGCTCTTCCAGCTCTGGGATTCTGTGGTTCAGTGATTCTGACCAAGGCCAGAGCCGCCCCCTCCCCTTGGGGGAAGAAATGCAGTGTCTGGGACTGGATGCATTCCCAGATATTATCTATCCCCAGCCATCACCAACCCAAGGTAGAGGCCTCCTGAACAAAGGAGTGCCAAAGCATGGGGCATTGAATTGCCTGGTGATGACAGGTTTCCTGGTTGTCATCAGGAAAGCGATCCCACAGTACACCCCTGAGGCTGCTGTTCCCTGCAGAAAGGTAGTCGCAGCCAATGGGATGGGAAAGACCCTTACTCAGCCTACTGAGCTTCTGTGTGATCAGCAGGAAAAGAAGCCCTCCTGGAGAGGGCTGGGTAATGGCGTTGAGGGCAGGGGCAGCACATAGTCTGAGCAGAGGGGTCTGGGGCCTCCTGCCCTCCATCGCTGAAGTCGATTAGTAGGATGGAGTGACTGGGAGGGCCCAGAATGAGGAAAAAGGGTCTTGTGCTTCTGAGGTCATAGGTCCCTGATTTGAGGGTCATGGTACCCTGGCCATTCACCAATCATACCTTCTAACATGGGTTTTTAACCACATTCTCTCATGCTCTACCCTCATAGCAACCTGGGTGGAGGGGGGAAGAACTTGGGATAGCCATCCTCATTAAGCAGATGGGAAAACTGAGGCTCAGGCAGGCTTAGAGATTGGCCCTCCACTTCCCACCTGGGGGTTTGTGCTGCTGAGATTTGCAAACTCTGACCAGGGGTTGAGGTGGCAGTTGATTGAATGGAAGCAGAGTCAGAAATATAGCAGGTGTGGGTGTCAGGGTGATCTAGGGAAGGCTTTTGGGGGTTGGTCTCAGTTTACTCCTCTGTTGAATCAGCCCCTAACCATTACCACCTGCCACCTCACCTGCCCTTACCCAGCCTGGCTGGTAGGAATGGTGCTGTAATGAGGATCCCAGCAGTTCTTAGGGTTGCAAAAGCCCTTTCTCTTTACCGTGCCCCCTTCCCCCTACCTCCATCCTGGGGCTTGTTGGGAGCCAGCAGAGGTGTGTAATGCAGGCCAGCCCTTCAGCCTTATACTTGTTAACCTAAGGTCACAGTGACCCCTGGTGGCCACAGGCCATGCTGCAGCCTCTGGCCCATTTGTCCTCACAGGCTTTTTGACTATCGGGGCCGCCTGTCACCAGTGCCTGTGCCCAGAGCTGTCCCCGTGAAGCGACCCAGGGTCACAGTCCCTTTGGTCCGTCGTGTCAAAACCACCATTCCTGTCAAGCTCTTTCCCCGTTCCACAGCCATCAACACCAGCTCAGTCAAGATCAAGTGTGAGTAACTTACTTTCTTCCTAAATAATTTTTTGTCATTAGCAAAATAATAGAATTACATTTCTTTTTATGTTAGAAAATATGGAACAAATCTCCCACAGTATTACAGCTCTAACACAACCGAATTATTTTCATGTATTTCTAAGAGGAAAAGGCTACATTTGATGGGGAAGGGTTTGGGTTTGACACAAAGTCCAATGCTGTGACGTGGAGCACAGTGAGGAGATGCTGTCATCGTTCCTCTAGTAAGGACAGGACAAGTCCACACAGGCCCACCACTGTACATCCACTCTGGTGTGCACACGCTGTGGCCAAGCACCCGGGAAATCCGAGTGTAAAATACCCACATTTATACCCCTTAAAAGGCAGACATCGCTCTGAATCAAAAACAGAGACAAATGCTTGTTCAGGTACACACACAGGTGCACCCCCATGCCTGCATTCTTGTCCATCCCCAGTCCCTTTTTAGAATTGAGAGGTTGGGTGTGGGGGAGATCCCAGGTTCAGAAGGGTAGTCTGGTCACTGTAGGAATGTAGTCTTCAGAAAGTCTCAAGGGAAGCCACTGGCAGCCATGGCCCTTTCCCTGCCCAAAAAGATATCTGTGGACAAGGACAGTTCCTGCCAGTGGCCTGTCTTCCTAGTTGACAGAATGGGTCTAGGATCTTGTGTTAGTATCAACGTGTCAGCCCTGTGTTCTCTCTACTCCCAGTAAAGAGCAGTGAGCTGCAGACTATCAAGACAGAGCTGACGCAGATCAAGTCCAACATCGATGCCCTGCTGGGCCGCTTGGAACAGATTGCCGAGGAGCAGAAGGCCAACCCAGGTCAGCTTCCAAGGGTTCTTGCCCTGGTTCAAGTGACCAGGGAACCAGGGCAAAGTGTGGGGGGAGGATAGTGTGTGGGGCAGAGAGGAGCTGTGGCCTCTAATTCTACCTGGACCCACCATGTTGAGGCCTTGTTTCTGCTGAGGTGTTGTCCCAGGTAGCTGCTGCAGGCTGAGTTTCTTCCCTTCTTCACCATCCCTTCTCCCTCAAGATGGCAAGAAGAAGGGTGACAGTGGCAGTGGTGGCGGCAGTGGCAGTGGCAATGGGAGTGGCAGCGGTGGCGGCAGTGGCAGTGGTGGTGGTAGCGGCAGTGGCGGTGGCAGCGGCAGTGGTGGCGGCGGCAGCGGCAGCGGCAGTGGTGGCAATAGCCGGCCACCGCCCCCTCAAGAGGACACAGCTTCTGAGGCAGGAACACCGCAGGGAGAAGTACAAGCTCGAGATGACGGCGATGAGGAGGGGCTGCTGACACACAGCGAGGAAGAGCTGGTGAGGACATGGTTGGAGGGGCTGGGACCCGGGTTAGCACTCCAGGTCGCAGCGGGAGTGTGGGGGGTGGCCTCCGAGCTGGTTCCTTTTTCCTAGAGGTTCTGGGCCTGTGAGGAAGGTGAGGAATGAGTAGGGAGTAGTGCCTATTTCGGCGGCCAGTCAGATGTCCCACTGAGAGCTGGGGCAGACCTTCCTTGAGTCTAGGGCGCATTCTAGACTCAGTTTTCCACATGGTTGGGAGGGGAAGAATCAGGCTCAGGAAGTGTATATGGTCTACAGAGCAGGGAGCAGGACAGATTTACTGGGGAAGCCACAGGGAAGTAGGTAACTACTCTACCTGAGGATTTTCTAAAAGCCATGTTTGCCTTAGCATGAAACAGCCTGTCTCTTGAGGAAGCAAGGGAACCCCCGGGTCTGCTACTGGAATTCTTCACAGTGAGGGTGGAGGGCCATTTAGCAAGGAGCTTATGTTAAGTGGGAAGGTAGACCAGATTCTGAGTCTATGAAGTATCTGTTGTGTGCTTATTACTTATTTACTAAGAAGCATTCACACTCTCTAACTTCATTCAACCTAACAACAAGAGCAAAGTATTACTCTTCCCACATTTTACCCCATGAGGAAACTGAGGCTCAGAGGAGCTAAGAGTAGCTTGCTCAGGGCCGTATATAGCTAATAAGGGTTGAGCCTGGATTGGAGACCAGACTTAATCACTAGGTCTGGGACTTCCTTTTTTCCATCACTGCTGAGTTCTGGTGTGAGGACAGATGAGCTCATGGCCACAACACTTAAGAGGTCCAGCTCATTTTTCCTTCTTTGAACCTAGCCTGATACTTCAGGTTACTTTTTTTTTTTAGCGTAGCAGTCTTGATAAAGGCTGTAACAAAGGCTTAGATGTCCCAAAGTTGGGGAGCTCATCAGTCTACTAGGCTTTGCGCCTACCCCAATCTGAGGAGGCCTTTCTGTGCAGAAACGTGCCTCCTGCCATGCATAGAACTTACTTGACTGGTCCCTTCTCTTTCCTAAGGGGCTCTGAGTCCACCCTGTTGGGATCCCAAACCAGCCTTGTTAGACTGGCCCCCTAGTCATTTCCCTTGTCTGTCCCTTACCCTTTCTGAGGCGTCCAGATGTGTGTGCTCTGGGCCTCAGGGCAGGACTCAGAGCTTGCAGTGAGTGATGTGTGGTCTCTCGTTGCCTCCTCCCTATCAGGATCACAGCCAGGACACAGATGCGGAGGATGGGGCCTTGCAGTGAGCAGGTACGGCAGTCCTTGGTGGGCAAGGGTTGGGGTGAAGTGGAGGGTATGCCATGAAACAGAGTAGGGCAGGGTGGTGCTGTGTCCCGCAATGATGGCCTCTCTATCCCCAGGTGTTTTACCACACTTTTTTGTGGTGGAGGCACTACCTATGGGAGCAGGAGCCATAGATGGGCCAGCCAGGCCCACCCAGCAGGGGTTCCCTCAGTGCGCTGAGCCATGGTGCCTTGTCTGCACCCTTGAGGAGCTCTGAGATTCCTGTTTTCTGGAGGAAGATGCCAATGACTCCCATCCAGTGTGAGCAGGAGCACAGGCTGGAGAGCCAGGAAGACAAAGAGAAGTGTGGTGGAAGAGGTTATAGGTAGCTGAGCCTATGCAGGATTGAGGGAGAAACATCTGAGGGAACAGCCTTAGCAGAGCCACAGCTCTGGCCATCTTCAGTGTGTGGAAAGGTCCAGGGACCTCCTGTGGCTACATTCCCAGCTCTGCATAGCAAGGAGAGGGAGCTGCTTATCAACAAAGGGTGAGGTTGTGCCACACTTTGGGATTGGGACTTGATCTGTCAGGTGGAAATGCCCTGTGTGCCAGGAGCTGCCCCACATTTGTGATTGTGTTAACGTTACCGTATGTGGAAACTGAGGCACCGAAGGAAGGGTAAGAGAGATCACATATCTCACAAGATCCTAAGGTGATGGGTGGAGCCTAGATTTGAACCCCGTGGTATGTAGCCTCAAAGCCCACTCTCCGTCCAGTATTTAGCACCGAGCTCTGCCATCTCTGTGCTCCATCTCTTTGGGGCGGTGTTCAGAGTTAGGCTTGGGTCGAGCAAGGCCTTGGACAGAGGTGTCTTTCTACATGATACATTCATGCTGTGAGATCTCCGCCAGTAAGGGCTTCCTTGACAGCTAAGTTTAGGAAATTCCACATATGCAGCTTTTCCTCTTGGAGCTTTATAGTTTGTTTTACCAGGGAGCCTCCCTTTGTTAATTTGCAGGTGAAGTAAAGGGACTCAGGTGAGGACTTGGAGGCTGGAGGAGGGAGAGAGACTTGCCCAAAGTTGCATGGCCAGAAAATTATCAGGCCAGAGCGTGTAGGCATGTATCTCTGTCTGCAAGTAGCAAAAATCATTCTGCCCTCGCTTCTTCCCAATCCCTGTTATCAAGGGCACATGGGACTTTTCTTCTCAGCCTTAGTCTCTCCTTTATCTCTTTCTCAGCCTGACACGAGTGATGGCCACTGGCAGAAGAAGAGCGTGCACTGTACCAGGCCTCAAGCTGGGCACCCACCCCTGGATGCCACCCCAGCGGGTCCCAGAGGAGAGTTGACAGCAGGCACCTGACCCCATGCATCCCAGCCAGTGCTACATCCTCTGCAGGTGGAGTTACTGGCCTCCCCTCCCCACATACCTTCCCTGTTGTCACTGCCCAGACCAGAGGGCAGGGCACAGAGTTTTCCCACACTCTGCCTCCCGTCCCCAAGACACTCCTAGGCTTGGGGTTTTTCTATAGGTTTGGTGAGGGGTGGGGGGCACAGGAGGGGACCCTGACAATAAAGAGATTGGATCCCTACTTCCTCTGAGATGGGATGGTTTGTGTTTTCTCATGAAGGTACCCTGGCCCTCCTGCCCAACCAGAAAGCAGATTTTCTGTAACCTCTTCTGTTTCCTCCTCCTCTCTTCCATGTCAGGGACCATTGTCTAGGGCGCCTACTACTGATCCACCTGGGCCTTAATTTCCACGGCTAAAATGGGGATGAAAATGGCCAGTAGGGTTGCTGGGGAGGGTGAGATGTGCCAGTGCTCATGGGAGCACCTTGGTGGCTGGAGTGCCAAGTGATTGGTCCAGGCCTCAGCTTCTCACTAAGTCTGGTCTTTCCCAGCTCTAAAGTGATTCTAGAACCCATTGTTTCTTCCCTTTCTCTGTTCTCATTTAAGACACTATGTTTTTTTCTTGGACTTGATCCTCTCACCAGCCTCAGTCTCCAGCTTCTCCCTGCCCCATTTCTCACTGGCCACCACAGTGTTATTTCTGAGTCCTGTCCCTTCCCTGTGTGAAACCCCTTACTAACTTCTCACCCTCAGGGTAAAACGACAGCTCCTGAACATGGGGTACATGATCCTGCTTGTCCTGGTCTCTCCTGTTCTTTTGTCACCACACACCCAAACCTTACACCGCAGCCACACAAAATAAGCGCTTCCCACTCACGGGCAGAGGAAACAGAGCCCAACTCCAGTTACCTCACACAGTAGGGTTGCAGCAGCATACATGTGGCCTGTCTGCATTTATCTCTGTTCTCTAACTGGCCAGGTTCCTTGACCTCCACTTGTATCCTAACTTCACCCCTTACCCCCTTTCTCTTTATTTTCCCACAAATTGTTCAGTTCCCCCACATTCAAGCTTCCCAAGAGAGGATCAGCTGCCACGGCAGTTATATTTTGAATCAGTCATAGATTACAAGTATCTTCCCTTGTCCAGTGTATTGGACGATGCAACTGTGGCCACTTAGGCTGGCCTCACTGGTATAGAGCTGTGGGTGGACAGGCACATACTCTCGCTCCTACTTTCTCTACCTGGGAAGTATGCATTTATCTTAAGGTGCTGTTCTAGTGCCCTCACCTCACCTGTGAGAAGTCTCAGAGATGCAGACCTGGGGTGAAAAATAGTCCCTTGGAAATGGGCTGAGCTTGGCCCAGCTTGGTCAAAACAAAAGACTTCAATCTGGAGAGATGAAGCGTGTCCTGAGGAAGGTACTGGGTCCACAGGAAATGTCCTTTCCACCCTGAAAAGCCCTCAGTGGAATATACACCCACCATCCTTGAACCCACAATCTTTCCTTGCTACCTAGAAAGCCAAGGCTCAGCTCTAGCAGACCTACTTGCACACTTGGCAGATGTTCATGTCCCCATCTGTACAAGGTGGGGAACCACTACTCTACTGGAGCTTGGTCAGAGTCTAAAGAAGGGGTTTGGGATCCTTGGCGAACCTCACACTGAGGGCTGGTACTGTATTCCTGTGTTCCCAGAGCCTAGTGCTGTGTGCCCGTTGCACTGTAATAACATTCCCAGACTCTGCAAGGCCCTACCTGGTAGTACTTGACTGAGGCACTTTTCAAAACCTGGGGGATGGGGAGAAAAGCAGGGGCTATGGGCTTCATAGTATGTGAAGCCTAGAGAGCTATAAGATGAGCAAGGAAGACCCCTTTCAGGGCAGGAAGCATCTGCTGTACCCAGAGGCCCTAATTGCCCTGGCATCAGAACACACCCTGGACAGAATGGTATGCCCATCCTGGCACCCCAGGGGATATTACAGTTATACCCTTGAGGGGAGGGTCATAACCATAAAACCCAGTATACATATTCCTGCCCTTCTCTTGTCTGGGGCCATGAAAACTGTCTCCCATTCCACTGCTCAAAAGTTTTTATTTTTCGAACCTGAAAACCAAAAAGAAATGGTGAAGAAACGTAATACCAGATTGTGCCCACAGGACTAATTCATTAGATGTTTTCAAGATCTGAAACCTCATGTATGATTATAGCAGCTATTTGAAGGAATGTCACAGCCAGTGGGTTTACTGGATTGTGGTCCTAGGCAAGTCTCTTTCTTTGCCAGGTCTCAGTTTCCTCACCTGTATGAGGGGTCGGCCTAGATCAGGGATTGTATGGGCTTTATATCAGTTATTAACTGTTGTGTAACAACCACCCTGAAATGTAGTACCTTTCATAAACATTTATTATTATTAGCTTGAGTCTGTGGCTTGGCAATTTGAGTTGTGCTCAGCTGGGCTGTTCTTCTACTTACCTGAGCTCTGCTGTGGGTCAGTGTGAGCTGCCACATTGCCTGGGGCTTGGTTTCTCCAAGATAACCTCACTCATCAAGTGGTTGGCTGGACAACAGGGCCAGCTGGGCCACATGTTGCCAGCATCCAACAGGCAAGGCAGAGTAGGCCCTGATACACAAGTGCTCTTCCAGCTCTTGTTTGTGTCATGTTTGTAGGGTTCAGTTGGCCAAAGCATGTCACGTGGCTAAGCCCAAATTCCTCTTAATTTGAAGAACTTCAAAATATGGCCATAATTTGTTTTTGGTCTGTCTCAGACCTAGTTTCACTTGCTGCTTCAGAACATTTCTCAGTAGCTTCTGGAGCACTTTTTGATTTAGAAAAGTTTTTAGGCTATTAGGAAATAGTAATGTAATAATTTGGTTGTTTTTTTATTGGTAAGGAGTTGAAATGTGGTTGTGTATCAGGTATTAGCCAACGCTGACCAGGTCATATCCTGTCCCACAAGGACATTATATACTGTGCAGTGAGCCAGTTGATGAGGCTGCAGAAACACAGAAGGTGGTAGAGCAGGGCCAAAGCTTCTGGGCCAGGTGTACTGGGTTTGAATCCCAGTTGGGTCATTGATTAACTTCAAGTAAATCAAAATCCCTCCACCTAGGGCCACATTCTTCATAATAAAATTTTTCCACAGTAATGGTAAACCGCTTCCTGAACGTCTGCTGTGTAAAAGGTGTATTGTACACTTACTTAACCTCCATAACCACCCCTTTACATGGATGGAGTGTGAACTTCTAGTTACAAATTAAAAGAAACTGAACTCAAACCTCCTTAGGAAGGAAGAAGTTTAGTTTCACAAATTGAAAAGTCCAGGGTCTGTGAGGGTGGAGGGGGACAGGGGGAAATCCCCAAAAGGGAAGTATGAATTCTATTGCTGGAAAAAAGGAGGCTTGGACCAATGAAACAACATGTCTTCATTGTGTGGTTTCATTTTCTAGACATGTCTTCATTTTATGGGTTTTATGAATGTGGAGCTTCTAAACATGGCCTCCTTGACAAGTAGTGTCTATATGCTCGCTCCTCCTTTCACCTGGACTCAGTGACTGATCAAGTAATGCTATCCTAGTTTCCCAGCAGTGTGCATTTCTTGTGTCCTGGGACCCAGCCACCATGCTATAAAGAAACCCAGGTTACATGGAGAAGCCATATGTACACATGTTGCAGCTGACAGCCAATACCGGCTGCCTTGAAGACCTCAGTCTAGCACCATGAGGGATAATAAATAATTGTTGGAAGCCACTATGTTTTGGAGTGAGTTTATATCAACAGAACACGGACTCAAAGAGTTTATGTAGCTTATTCTACTTCAGGGGGATTGAGTTATGAGTGTAGACTTTGTGTTGAACTGAGTTCCAATCCAGACTATTTGTTATGTGACCTCAGGCAAGTCACTTAACCTCTCTGAGCCTCATCTTTATTTGAAAAACAAAACACATTTCTTGTATAATGATAAATAAATGATGGTTCTTGTTACCTAATCCAAATTCAGGTAATTTTTCTCTTAAGAAATAAGACTGTAATTTCCTCTTTTATCCTACTTATATTTACACTCACCTTGTTTCCAAATGTATTTCAGGCACCTTACAAAGAGATGGTCAATAGAATATAAAAATGAGGCAAAGGAAGACAATCGCAAGAAAGCCTTTTGTTGGTGCTCTATGTCTGTGAGTTATTACAGTCAAGAGCTGTGTATTGGTCTGATCACGAGCAAGCCCAACTAGCCCATACTTGCCTGTATGAATGGATACCTCTCTCCTCTGAGAGGTGGGCTCCTGGCCCATGCATACCCCTCCCTGCACCTCTGCCTCTGTAGCTCCTGTGGGAGCCCAGGTGATCATGGCAAGTGCATGGGGTTTGGCTTTTCTGGGTACACAGTACAGAAGCTGATGGTTACCAATTCTCACTTTCTGACCTGGTCCCATCTCTTCCCCATCCTCCACTCCCTTCTAACAATAAGCCCCCTCTTATCCTTCAAACCCCATCTTCAGCATCTCTTCTATACCCTATACACCCCCAATGTACAGCTCCCAAAGTACACCAAGAACTGCCTAAGGCCCAAGGCCATCTTATTCATCCTTGCCCACAAGGGTTTTCAAAAGGAGTGTGTGACTTGGTCAACTAAATTATGGAGCAAATGCAGACAATTCAGTTCAGCCTTTCTACTTTTGTGTTCTTAATTATACTGCACCCCTGCAGCATTAGGCTCTATAGAAAGAGGGACATAACATACACATGTATATGTTTGCATTTCCTGGGTGCTCTAAGTACTTTAACACAGACCACATTATCTTCTTTAAACCTCACAGCAGTCCCACTGAGTTGGAGATACTCAACCCATTGATACAGACAGGGAAATTGAGACTTGGGTGGTATGCCATTTGAAGAGGTGGGGGCAGGATGCAAACCTGAGAAGTCCCTCTGCATATGCCCTGTCATAAACAACTTTGACATCCTCTTCTGATTCTTGTGACAACAGTCTTTCTGGCTCTCTTCCTCTGCATAGTTTCTTTTGCTGACTCTTCCTCTTAAGCCAAAACCTCTCTACCTTTAATTTTGCTGTATAGCTACCTGGTTGATCAAACCCATGGCTTCAGACTCCAGACTCATGCCTTCGTAATTCCTCTCTCTTAGTTCTCCCCCAGGAGTACCAGGGTGTACATACATACAGATGCCCCATCTGATAGCTGCACTTGGGTGTATATCAACATCCACCCTGTGGCTCATGTCAGCATCTTCCAATCTTTCCTAATTGTACATCATGTTAATTTTCCCATGGCATGTCTAGGCTGTGACCTGTTTTTTTTCATCCCACTGTCTTAAGTCAGGCCCTTTTATCTCTTGGACTTTTGCAATAGCTTCCTATTCCCCTTCCCACTTACTGTACTTTTCAGACTATAAGACACACACCCCCACCCCATTTTGGGAGGAATAATGGTTGTTAATGCTACTGTTGAGTTCTGTTTACATTTACATTGGTGAAATGTTATGTCATTAAATATTTTACCACATTTTTTGCTTCAAATCTTTTTCCCCTACTTTCCTCCTCTAAAACCTAGGTGCATCTTATAGTCTGAAAATGCGGTACCTGCCATCAACCTTTCCTCTTTGTCACTGTTATTCACTGCCCATTGGGTGAATTCCAGACCCCTTTAATTTTAGCATAGAGAACTTAAATATTATGGCATGTAAGTTCTCCAGGATCTTACCCCTTCCTTCTGTCCCAGTACCTTCCCTCCCGAGCCTGGCTCCTGAGCCTCTACCTGGAATGCTGTCTTCTCCCACTTGCTAACCCTAATTATCAGAAGTCGCCTTTGCAGACACCTTCCTGGTTTGAGTTAAAACGGGCCCCTCTTATGTACTATTTCTGTTATACCTCTTACCAGATTATATTTACAACTGATTTGCTCATTTGTCATTTTCAGTAGACTCTAAGCTTCTGGAGGGCAGAGGCTGCCTCTTGCTGCAGGCAGTCAGGTAATACTTTTAAATTATGTGACATTATCACTGAGAGGCAGCATTGCAGAGGCAGAGCATGGGCTCTGAAGCTCAAATGTCAGGGACTAACTTCATCCTGGTTCCCCACCTAGCGATGTGGGTGACCCCCTTGGGCAAGTTGCTTATCCTGAGTCTCCATTGCCTCCTCCGTAAAATGGGGATAATAGCATGCCTGTTTCAAAGGGTTGCTCTGCTGATATGTATAAGCATTTAGGACAGTCCTAGCACACAGTAGGACCTTTGGTAAGGCTAACCACCTATTATGTAAGTGCTTGTTTAAGAGTAGCTCATGTTCTGGATCATACAAATCCTCTATCATAGTGCACTGGTGTATCTGGGACTGAATAATGAAGCAGTCATAATTCTGAGGCCAAAAGAGTTGATACTGAAGTTTGGCCAGTATGATATGATTAGGTTTGGTCAACTTCCCATGTAATTTGGCTTTAAATCGGTTTCTGGCTTATTTAAAAACTCATAAAAATCTGCAGCTGAAAAATACAATGTTAAGAGATGCCCATTAAAATGATATTTAATATGAAGAATATCCATTAATACTTATTCCTTAGAACAAACATGGTCCTCCCATGGCTTCAAGTGTGTTAAGATAAAAGCCAACCTTAGATCAAGGTGCAGTGATTTCAAGGGTTCAGGAAGATGTCATAGTATCGGGGAAGGTCTGAAAGGAGGATAGTAGCCATGGCAGCACAGGGGACCCAGTAGGTGTTTGATCTTTTCTTCTCGAGTACCACCATCAATGTGACAAAGCTCCATGCATTATACACCTGTTGAAATCCTTAGGAAAGTCTGATTTCTCTATTTGGTAAGGATGGCAGGTTTATCAAGATTACTCTAAGACAACCATATAGATGAGATGTACAGGATACTATCAATGGCATAGGGGACTCACTCCAGGCTGTTCCTCTTCTCACTTGAAAAAAGGAACAGCAAAGCCCAACTTCTAAAAACACATCAAAGAACAAGGCAAAAGATGAGGATGGGAGGCCAGGCTATAGCCAAGGCCTCACACCACAGTAGCACTTTTTCCAGGCCGTCCAGCCCAGCATTTTTTCTAGACAACACTTATCTTCCTAGATGTTGGGCGGCTGCCCTGGCCAGGTAGCTCCGTGAGTTAGAGTGTTGTCCCAATACACTAAGGTTGCAGGTTCAATCTCAGGTTAGGACACATTCAAGAGGCGGCTAATGAATGCATTAAAAAGTAGAACAACACATCAGTATTCTTTCTCCATTCCTCTAAAATCAATGAATAAAAACATTTAAAAAAATTATTTGGGGACAGAGAGGGCTACAAAAGTCTACATATTCTGTGCTTTTAAAAAAACTCAAACATTGGAACACCTACAACTTGCTAGGCACTGCTTATTCTAGGCACTGGGAACAAAACTCTGCTCCCAGTGCTGACATCTTAAGTAGGTGGGACAATATTTTACAGTGGACAGAGACCTCTGAAGTATGTGAGCCAGAAGATACCTTAGGATAAGCTTAAGGTTTCCTGTAAATGGGGTTGGATATGGAGTCAAGAATATTTTCCAAAGACTAGAGATTAATCATGTTTATATGCTCATGAAAGTGCACGTCATCATTCTAAAACTTTGGCAGTCGTGGAACTTGTTCATCTAATCTCAGAGATTAGATCCCTTTTTTCCTCCTTCACGTAATTAGGAATGCTCCTTGGATCCCTTTTTTCCTCCTTCACGTAATTAGGAATACTCCTTGGCATTGTTTCCTGACACTTTGGAAATGGTGGCTTAGTTCTTCTCACAACCACATCAGAAACCCTCAAGTACCTTTACTTTGTTCCTCTACAGAAGATTCCCTCAAACTGAGCTGTAGCTGGTGTATGGTAGTGGGCAAAAGAGAGAACTGATGCTACTGTGAATGGGCAACAACCCAGGGCAATGCACCATTTTGAATGGGTTTGATAAGAGTCATCCAATTTAATTAACATGTCAACTGGATTATCTTAAAGAGTCAGGATGAGTTTAAAGAATTTGTTTTGAGGATGAAGTTAAAGATGGGTTGAAACTGCCAACGTAACTGCCAAACTGTCACCAAACTGTAAAGTCCCATGTCTTCCCCTAAAGGGTCCCCCTAAATGAAAAGACATACATACACACAAAAGCAACGGAGCACTTATTACACAAGAGGCACTGATTCTTGCTTTATTCACGCAGTAACATCCAACATTGGGAATTGTGTGGGTGTAGATACAAAAGGAAGATGGCATTATAAACAGCAGTTGAGTTCAGGGCAGTGGTGGCAGCTCAGCCAGTTTGAAGGAATGCTCTGCTCCCTCCACCACTTTATGGCCAAAGTGTTTTACAACACTTGGCTTGTACTTTAAAATTAAGGGTCACAGTGATTAAAAACAACATGGTCAAGACATTCAGGGCTTAGTAACTGGCTGCTCCTGAGACTTAAGATTAGTCTTGCAACAAGAAAGTAGGAGCAGCATTATGCCCTTATCCTTGGCAAGTGCGTGCAAGGCAGATCACAGCAGACACATAAGATGATCTTTTTCCCCATGCTCAGTGGAGAAATACCCTCTCGGCCAAATCCTCAGAAGGCAGAACTGGAGGCACCAGAAGCACCACACAGGAAGCATCACCTCTTGGTTTTTCCATGGTGACATTCAAAAGATAAAACTTTAGTACAGAAAATAGAAAAGCGTATGTGGTGGGTCTTTTCAAACCCGGAACACAAGTTGGGGAAGAAAAAGAAAAACTTCCTCTAGCATCATGGTTTAGACTCTCGGAAGAGTTCTCTGTACTGCACATGCCACATCTCTTACCGAGACACACTTCAGGGCTGTTTCTAAGATTCTCTTAGAGGCCAATAAGGAGAAAATTCAGAGGAGGCAGGGTACCTAGCACCTTGTATTCCCTCATGGTGACAGCTAGAGGAATTAGCAGTGAGGTAGTAGCAACAGTCCTCACATAATGAAAAGAATTTCAAATCTATGTAAAATAGGCTTTCCTCCTAGATTTTATGCTCCAACCACCCTCATGGGAAGCTGTGTCTACTTTATGTATCTCAAGAGAAGCTGAGAGGAAATGGCTGCCCAGCTGAAGCCACTGCCAGCGTCCAGTTTCTTAGGACAAGGATATAGAAACCTCGCCAGAGCCCAGGCACAAACTTTTGCTGAATTCATTAAGCACAATTTTTATAGAAAAGAAAACTGAAGGACAAACCAAATTGAAAGAGTCACTGTTATAATAACTTTAATTTATCTTGCATTTTACAGAAGTCTATGAACGATTTTAAAAAAGCACCGCCTTACCCCATCACGTTTCTCTGACAGTTGTTAAAGTAGGCAATGAGTATGTCAACAGCTTGAGCGTCAGCATCTTGCAAGGATTTCAGACCAACCAGCCACACGCCAAAGAGCTTGGCAGCTTTTCTATCTTGTTTTTAATACAATGGTGTATCCACTCTGATGGTAAACCTGTCCAGCCAAATTTCCACAACACACTTTGTAAAATCAGTGGTGATTAGCAAATTAGTTAGCTTTGGCACGGAGCTGTGCTCGCTTGCCCGTGACAGCCTGGAAGCCGGTTTTGATGCTGGCAACAGAGCATCGAGAATGACAAGTTTCACACTGTAGGAAATAGAGTCGGGTGTCCTTTTGCAGGATTGTGTCAGGTGATCGGCACGTGTGACAGGTGACATATTCCTCTGCAGGAAAAGCAACATACAGAATTACCTGGTAGCCAGTGATGCAGAGGTTTCTTCCCTCTGAAACACTTCTACACTGAACTCTACAAGCCCAGGCTGGCACCCAGACCAGGGAGGCTTAGCTGAACTTAGTGGTAAGTTTATAACTAAACTGTTCTAGGGTATGAAAACACAAGCTGTCTGCTGTGATGCTTCAGGTACTAAACTATGGGTTGGAAAAAACCAAATGTCCAAGGAGGCAGGAATGCTTGCCAGGCCTAAATGCCGATTTCTCTAGCTTGGCCCTCAGCCCGGGCCTTCTTAGCAAATCCAAACCCTTCTCACTGCACCCCCAATCAGCCACCAAGAGCCACCTCCCTGCTCCACCCTGCCCCCCATAACTACATTTTCTCTCATCCTTTAAGGTCAGCTTTTCCAGCTCCATTACAAACCAATGGTTCTCCCCAAAACAATACAGCCTGATGAGAACATTTCAGAGTGATGTACTGAGTTTAAATTACACACTTACTGATATATCTTCTCAAAACATTTTCTATTTGTTTTTGTTGGAATCTTCCTTTGATTACAAGTTGGTTATTACCATCTATAGAACCACTATGAAAGAAAACAAAAATATCTCATTATTGTTTATTCCTGTAAGGAACTAAATTCCAGGACCTTTACATTTAATGAGTTTAAGTGTATTCAATAGCATAGGATAACTTCCAGAAGTAGTGCTATACTACCTGCTTCTCAAAATTTATTTTTAATTAAGTAGTTGGTACCTGATAACCTATCCATATTTCCTAACAATCCAATTTCCATCAAGTCACCAGCAGCAAAACAGATTTATAACTGATTTTCAGTCTAAAACAAATTGATTCCTTAACATTGTGTGATGGCCCATTTATCCAACAAGGAAAAACATACTTGTACTGAATGCTTACCATGTGCAAAGTAGGACCTATCTTTAAAAATTCTAAGCACTAAATACAGGGGTGGGCAAAATTAGGTTTACTTTACTGTTGTTTTATGAGAAATAGATTAATAAATAATATAAAAATAAACTGTTTCTATGTACTCACAACTGTAAACGTACTTTTGCCCACCCTGTATTTTGATTCAGTCATATACAGATAATGAAAATGTCCTAAAATTGGTTATAATGATTAATTATGTGAACATGGAATTGTACATTTAAATATGTGAAACACATCTCTATAAAACTGTTAAAGCCCCAAGTCACAGGCCACACACACTGTGCACGGTATTTAAAGAGAGAAACTTTTTGAAAAGAAGCCAATGACAAGCACTTTGAGAGATCAAAGCTCTAGGCTAAACATTATTTCTTAAAAATTACAAATCAAAGTGAAACAACAAAATTCAGCCAGGTAGTGTTAAATTTCTGTTTGTTCTATATTTCAATATAAAATGACTTGCAAGAACCTCTCCTATGATTCTCCTTAAACTATTAAGGGTTTATTATCCTGTATGGGCTAGAGCCCTTAATCTCCAGGTTATGGCGATATTCCAGTGCTTGATGCAGGAAATTTTTTTCATTCACTGCCAAAAGAAACTGAATTTTTTCAACAGCCCTGTATTAAACCCACTGACCTTAAGTTCACTGGGCACAATTTATTTTAATATTTATCCCACCTCTTCAAAAACTAAATTGTTCTGAAATGTCAGAAAAACACTGCTAGCTTTTACTACTACGTTAATTTATGCAAGTTAAAAATAGACAATGATTATGTAACAAATTTACAGTAATTTTACAACAGAGCCTACATGTCTACCATTAGTCAAGTAAATTGCTCCTTAACCCCACAGCAAGTATAGCCAATTCCAACAAACTGAGTTTCAAGAGTCGGAAGAGAACAGAACACCTATCTTAGTTAACGTCTATACTGCCAAAAAGGCACAAGATTAAGTCACTTAAGAGCTCAAGCTCCCAAAACAGGTAGACCCAAGTCTGCATGACTGTGGTGCTAACTAGCTATATGACCAACTACAACTTCATTGAACCAGTTTCTAAATCTTTAAGATGGGTAATATCAGCTTCTACCTAGAATATTAGAATCTAGAATGTCAGCTCACAGAACTGAAAAGACTGAAATGGTACCCAAGGCACTCAATATGTGTTAGTTTTCATTATTATGCCTTGAATCTACTCATTTTTAAAGGGACAGTTGGATTCCTAGCACTTATGGTCAAACTCCATGGGATCTTGGCACCCTTGATGGACTGGCTCGGTGCCTTCAACAGGTGAGCCTTAAGTCAAGGAAGTAACTAATTATGGATCCCTGTTTCAATGTTTCTCCTATGCCACTCACCAATTTATAAGCTGTAATCCATCAATAGCCTATTAACAATTTAGAAAATATATATTTTTAAAAGATTTTATTTACTGGTTTCTAGAGAGATGGGAAGTGGGGGAGACAGAGAGGGAGAGAGACATCAATGTGTGGTTGTCTCTCATGGGGCTCCCACTGGGGACCTGGCCCACAACCCAGGCATGTGCCATGACTGGGAATTGAACCAGCAACCCTTTGATTCTCAGGCCAGCACTCAATCCATTGAGCCACACCAGCCAGGGCTAAGAAAATGACTTTTATTTGAAATCAAACATTTGCTCCATAAAGACCCAAGAATCCAGTTAATGACAGGAAACTATAAACATGGCAGTGCCATGGTCCTCATTTTGGTGCCAGCAGGCCTGTTCAGATAAGCCAACGTTAATTCAGTTCCTATTCCCAAGCAGCCAAGCTCTCCCACGGAAATAAGTTCCTGATAATCAGGTGAATTGTTTTTTCTAAGCGTGTTACATACCCTTTGCAAATTAAGAAAAGTTATTATGAAATGTCCAGTGGTATACATAACTACCATATACATAAATGTGAATATAGTGTCTTACCTTGTACCCAATTCAGCCAATAAAAATGCAAGGAGATGTTTGGGCTGACGATGTAATCTACAAAGAAAGTGGAATATATAACTATCTTCTATGGAAATCTAACCGAACTTCTAAAAAACCAATCTGTTCACTGTTTTAATTTGTGATTACTTTCCTATTAGGTGCACAAGCTCATCAAACTCTGAAATAAGGATACATGATACATTTTTAAAACCCATAAAACTATGTTATATGTTACTTACAAATACTGTACACACATATGAGTAAATGTCTAGAAACATGGGCAAGAAAGGTAAACACCAACTTTAGAGGACATCTTTTTCTGGGAAGGAAGATAAAAGAGTTACAAAGATGGCTTTAACTGTAGCTGTAAAACCCTGTTGGTAAAGAAATATGAAAATATCTGAAGCAAATGTGTCAAAGGGTCAAATACACCAAACCTAGGCAACAGGAGACCCTGGGTGTTTATGTTATGCTAATCCCTATATATTTCCTGTTGGAAAATTTTTATTTTTTTAAAAATGGAACAATATATACAGAAGCATTTCATGGTAGCATAATAGGAGAAAAACTGAAAATGGCTTAAATATCCAGTAACTGGGGAGTGGTTAAATAAATTACGGTACATCCTTTCTATCCTGCTTTTAGAACATGACAGGTCCCAACATACCCCCCCAATAAATAAATAAATAAATGATGAAAAAAATCAAATGTAGAGCACACTACCATTTAGTATTTTCACTTTTTAACTGTACTCAGCAGCTTGAACTTGTTCCAATAACCAGGTAATACTATTAACAATTTGAGACAATTATTTTCTCCCAAGATGTAATGGGTGAGAATTGATGAAAATATAATGAACCAGGTAAGCTCCTGCATTGGCACTGGTACAAGCTTGTTAGAAAACAATCCGCCAATATTTGCCACAAAAATATCCATTCCTTTTGACTCAGTAATTCTATTTTGGGACTTTTTGCTCTAAGGTTCTATTGTGAGTCAATGGCAAGATACATGTATAAGGATGTTCTCTGAAGTTTTGCCTCTGACAAAAAAAACCTGGGAGCAGCCATGTCTAACTAAAAAGCTGTCAGAATATGTTGTGTAGCTACTAAGAACTTTTATGAAGACTAATGACATTAAGTACAAGTTTCATGATCTATTAAGAGAAAAAGTTTTCAAACCAGTATACCATTTATTTTAAAATATATGCATAAAACTAGCTAAACATAAAAATGTTAAATTGTGATTACCTATCTCCTTTTTAAATTTTTTTCTTTTATTGATTCTAGAGAAAGGGGAAGGGAGAAAAAGAGGGAGAAAAAACATCGATGTGAGAGACAAAATTGATCAGCTGCCTCTTGCACACACCCCAAATGGGGACCAAACCTGCAACCCAGGCATGAGTACTGACCAGGAATTAAATCAGCAATCTTTCGGTTTGCAGGGCAACACCCAACCAACTAAGCCACACCAGCCAAAGCTGATTATCTACCTCTTAATGGTAGACTTATAGATGATTTTTAATTTTCTTTAGCATGTCTATATTTTCTATAACGAGCATATACGGTTGTCATCAGCAAAAAAAATCTTTAATACCTATAAGTAATGAAAACAAGTGGCTGTCTCTGGGTGACTGAATTTCTTGTGATTATTTTTCTTTTTTTATCAGTTTTCCCTTTTATCTGCAACAGCGGGTATCACTTACGAAATTGAAGAACAAACAGTAGATAAGATCAGTTGCCTAAGGAACCTGCCAGAAAAGGTGTACCTGAGAAGCTAAGAAAAGCCAGGCCCAGACAGTGAGTGACCTGAGGGTGAGAGAGGCATGAAATGGGATGGAATGTGGTGATAACTAAGAAAGCTGAAATTGCTTCCACTGTGTACCTTGGCAATGACCATCCAAGGAATAGGCACACCAAATTTAGCTGCTTTCCTAGAGCTCACTTGCTTAGCAGGCTCACCCTCAACCTCCTGAGTTTTACTACCTCCCTGTGCTGGCCAGGCTCCTGTCTGAGAACTACATTTAGCCTCCTCACTTTTCACTCTGTCTGGTTAGGATCCACTCTCAAGCATCAGCATGAGTTGGCTTCTCTCACCTTTGGATGTCTGACAAGACCTGAGACCTGTAAGTAGAAACAACTGACAGACTTGAACTCTGACCTCCCTCAGCCCAACTTTGACAGCTGTGCATTTTCCTTCTACCTGCAATAAAGTCCTCAATAAGGACCTTTAATATAAACTCCACTGAAAATCTGGTATTTGGAATGAAGATTCTCCCTTAACCAACTTACAGTTTACAGATATCTGTAAAGTTGACAAAAGAAGTTTTCTTGGTTCCTACTCGGACAACCTGTGGAGGTTTCATGACAAATTTCCTTTTCTCTCCAGCAACCATATCTGGATTCTTTTCCCTCATGATGTTGAACACTCGATTCAGTAGCTACAGAGATAAAATGGTATTCATGTACATTCTTATTAATAGCAGAGTATGACCTGAATAATCTTGCTTTAAAGGTAAAGCAAGTAAACTTTACTTTTTACTAAATATACACACATCACTTCACATTCTGGTTGCTCTCTGAGAGCAGGACTCAATTCTCAAGCAGAATCTGGTCCATTATGAATGCTCAGTAATTCCTTGTTCAAACTTAATGAACAAACCCCTACTAATTCTGCTGTTTCTATGGGAAACGTAAGATTCAGGAAAGCCCAAATAAGCAAACTGCGGGCTATCCTGGACTAAAATTAGCCCCTTGCTCTCCCCACTGCTCCCCCTCCCACTCCAGGGAACATCACCTCTATGGCCTTACAAGTGCATGGATTCAGATGGAAACATGAATACCATAACAACTGCCACACTCTGGGCAGGCTGCCCCATGTGAGGGCATCAGGCTATGTGACCTCTGAGTCTGCTTCACTATCAATCTGTAGTTCAATGGCCCTTCCAATTCAGGGAACATTTATCTTGCTTTTCTTTTGAGTTCCAGTGAGTAGCTTGACCCCGTTCCATAGAGAATTTGTCTTACCTCCTCATATGTGTAGTCTCTTTCTGAGCCTGCCCAAGCAGGGCCTGTCTGGTTACTGAAGGAGATACCATCATCTTTTTTGCTGTCTTCATCTTCTAAAGCTATAGATAACAAAGACTAAGAATGAGGGGTAGAGGCAGATCTAGAGAAATGAAAGCATCAATGATATGTCTTCCCTCCCAGAAATACATGAACAGTCTCAAGCACAAAGGCATCAAGTTTAACAAATAAATTCTCACTCCTTAAAGACAGGGATCTTTTGACTTCCATAAACAACCCTTAATAGAGACCTCTCTAATTAGGAATTTGTGATATCACAGGCACACCTCAAACTGTTTCTTGATTTAACAAATGCGAGATAAAATAATGCACTGGGATAATTAGAGAAAAAAACACCCAACTGTTTTGAAGCACTTAAGAAACATCCACATCCATAAAAAACCATCTGCTGACTATAGTAAAGTTCTTTAAAGACCCTATGGCACTTAGAAACTAATAAAACAGCACTTTTAACAAGAAAAATTTTAACTAATTTTAAACATTTAAAATTCAGTTACAGTAATTTACCCAATCACCTAAATCCTCATGATTTAATATAATCACAATTACCAAATTCTTCCTCCATGAAATCTTTAAATGTCATCAAATTAGTTTCCTTTTAGCTTCCATAATCAGGTGGAAATACGGAGCAAGAAAAAATAAAGGAGCCCACCTATCAAAGAGACTAGGTCAAAGGCTTGAGTACCTAGAAACAAGTTGCTGAGATCCCAATATTACCTTCATCTTTCTCCAGAATTTCATCCTCATCTGGGAACTTGACATTCTTCTTTTTCTTCTTTTTATTGCCAAGCATAATGTCAAGGTCATCCTCTGGTTCAGCTGGTTCTTGAACATCACTTTCAATCTTAAGATCCTAAGAAATTAAGATAACAGTTTCGATGTTTTGATACTAGGACTTAAAACAACAACAAAAACAAAACATGAGCTGACATCCTTTTAGAGGAAAAAATTAATATTCAAAACTTAAGTAACATATAAGAAATGTCTCTCACAGGTGAGCCAAAATGGCTTAGCGAGTCTCTGTCATTTACACCGGAAATTCAAAACAGTTTTGTGGGATCTTTTCCTTTCTATTATTCACCAGCCTTGGAATCTGAAAATTACTGTCCATATTTCCAAACCAGGCCACAGTCAGAATCACCTGGGAAACTTAAAAAGATTCTTAAATCTTCTGACTGACAATCTTTAGTAGAAACAGGGGTCAAGGAGTATCTTACAGAAGTTCCTAAGTATTCTGATACAGTGGGAGGGCTTTCTCCTCCAGACACCCAATATATGGTGTTTTCCTGCACCAATTCTTCTCTCTGACACTGACTAGGTGACCTATAATTCATTTCAATTCTGAAACTACCTATAGTTAGTGACAGACTCCACAGGTTTAAGGGCTCAGTCCCACAATACTGTCCTCACCTCAGAGGCCCGTCACAAGCATCGGGTCCCCAGGTTACCCACACATATTTCTGACTCGGCTACAGATTTAGAGGTTCCCACAAACCCCTCCCTGCAAAGACTGATAATTTGCTAGAATGACTCAGAACTCAGGAAGTACGTAACTATTACCAGTTTGTTAGAAAGGAGGCAACACAAGAACAGCCAAAGGGGAGAGACGAACAGGGAAAGAGAGCTGGTGCAGAACTTCTATGACCTGTCCAGGTACGCCACTCTCCCAACACCCTGCTTTGTTTGCCAACCCTGAAGTTCTCTATCCCCATCATTTTAGGAGTTTTTATGGAGTCCTCATCATGCAGTAATGACTAATTAAATCATTGACCACTGGTGACTGAACTCAATCTCCAACCCCTTTCTGCAGGGGATTAGGAGGTGAGGGTGGCCCAGTATATATGAAACTTCCAATCATCTAATTATGGCTTAATCTTTCTGATGACCTATCCTGAAGTTATTCAGGAGCTTCCAACCACCAGTCATCTCAAAAGATACTTTCATCATTCCAAAGATTCCAAGGGTTTTAGGAGCTATGAGCCAGGAACCAGAGACAAAGACTAAATATTTTTTTATAAGCTTTACAACCAGACTGCAAATAGGTCTTTGGGCATCAGTTCAATAGATGACATCATGAAAGGGAAAAGGCAGAACCCATGGAGAATTGGGATCATATGATGGATGGATGGAGACAAGGTAAAGGTTTATCCCAAGATTAGTTGCTATAAACATAGATGTAAATAGGGCATATCACAGCCCAGAAATGAGTCATAAATACCCAAGAAGAGCAGAAAGGGTCAGTTTTGGTCTCCAATATCCTAATCAATCCCTCCTTTCACTAACTTATCCAGCTCTCTACCCTGAAATGTGCTGTCCACATTATCTATCAATATCTATTTGTATGTACCTACACACTGAACTAGTGTGCAATGGCTATAGTAATTTCAGAAATATTATCTGTAGAAAAGTTTAAATAGCTGGAGTAAATGAAGCTCAGCTTTGGGATCTCATATCCAGCTATGTAGTTTTAGTGCCACATTCAGTCATCAAAGGCCAAACAGCCCATGTGTATTAGCTGGATAACATATAAATAAGAAACCAGTTAGTGACCTAGTCTCTAAGATGACAGTCAATAAGCGAGAAACTCAGATATGTCAAATATAAAGTAGCACACACCAGCCAGCTTTCTAGTCCTCTACAATTATTTCACCCCAGTAAGATCTACTTCCAGACTCAGGCTAAGTCCTGCCGAAAGACAGCAATTAGCAGTGTTTTTCAAGATTTTTCAAAAGCCCCATGATAGTCTGAAAATTTGGATGTGAGATTAACCAATGATGATCTTAACAATTAACGTCCATACAGTGCCTGATAAAGACATTTATAACATCTTCTGTTATGAATTCAGTAGCAGAGAAGAAAGTATCCAAGCACTTAATTAGAATAGAGCTTATATAAATGACTCTTGAGAACAAAAGCTACTATAGGAATCAACCAAAACAACTTTGTGAACACCACGATTTTCTGTGGTTCATCTCTATGTGTCATTTTGTTACTCAGGATATTTAAAATTTGCTTGTTCAATATAATTTGAGCATTTCTCTTTTCCTCAATTTCCCTGCAACAGTAGGAAGAGAAGACAATCCCCAAACAGGGAGAGAATAGTATAAATGCAGGTAAAATAATCTTGCTCTAAAGGACTCCAAATTATCCCAGAAAACAGGAAAAATATCTCATTCATTTCAGTACTTAAGCAATTAGCACACAATGCCTGATGACTCATTGTACTCACCAATACATATTTGCTGAATTAACCAAGTCATCAAAATTGTGAGTTTCCAAAATTTAATGAATTACTATATACATTCCCTGATACATATGGGATATACCTTAAGTATGAGCAAATAAATCAAAGAAAAATTTAAGTAGAGGACGCAAAACAGGACCCTTAGTGCATGTGTATGTGTGTTCTCAACTCCTGCTCTTTCTCTGTGTATACATAAAATCACTACTATCCTGGGTTTTATAAACAGATGTATGAGATCTGCTCAAGGTTCCCAGACAGGGTCTTTAAAATGGTAGCTCTAAATAAGGGAAGAACAGACTTTCAGCTAACCCCTCCATCCATCCTATTCACCTACCTGCTCACCCATCTATCTATTCGTTCAAAACAATTATGAAATATTTGTATTAGAAATTGATCTAAGCCCTGGCTGGTGTAGCTCAGTGGATTGAGCACGGGCTTCGAACCAAAGTGTCGCAGGTTCGATTCCCAGCCAGGGTACATGCCTGGGTTGCAGGCCATAGCCCCCAGCAACCGCACATTGATGTTTCTCTCTCTCTTTCTCCCTCCCTTCCCTCTCTATAAATGAATGAATGAATGAATGAATGAATGAAATTGATCTGATATTAAGACAACTCTTAAGATCAGAGAATTCCATAAAAACAGCCTGAGTGCTCTGATTCTCCCTACAGGCCATAAGATCATCAGCCACCAATCTCCACAGGCAGGGATTCATTTGGCTGCTCAGAGGTACACATAAATTTGTACCTCTTCAACATACCACCAAAGTTTAACAAAGGAAACCATGAGAATATCTGCTTCACAGGATTTCTCACTTATTGAAATATCTCTCCCTCAGCCAATCTCAATGTAGTTAAAGACAAAGAGCATTTTGTAATCAATTTACAGGCACACAATACAATATATAAAACCTAAATTTACATGCCTTTGAATCATAATCCCTTTAGAATACCTCAGTCAGACATAATGACCCTCACGGTGGTGATTAAGTACGTAGCAAAAGCAATGCTAGCAAGAGCTGAGACAAAGAGGGAGAAATATCAGCCATTTAGCAACCTTTCAAGAGGTCAAATTTTACCTTCAATAAGAAAGCAATACTACCTTTACACCTTCTTCAGCCTCATCAATATCAAATATCTTTTTTGTTTTTTTCTTCTTTTTCTTTTGATTAAAGAAGTTCAAGTCATCTAGATCATCAGAAGCATCTAAAAAGACAGGTAATTGAAATGATCAATTATTAACAAATAGAAAGCAAAGTATCTAATTATGAGTTAAACCAACATTTCATCTATTAATGAATCAAGTCAACAGAATAAAGAGATTAAGTATTTATTAGTACCCTGGGTTCCTCCTCAGCCACAAAGGTTATGGTTCGGAAAAACTCAAAGCTTTGTAGGTAAAATCTGGTTAGGGAACCATGTTGAACGTATTTATGAATCTGTTCATATCATGCCTCACTGTTTCCAAGACAAAGTCAGGGTTTTAACACAATTTCCAAGGCTCTCCAGCTTTCTCTCTCCAGTTCTGCTTACCATCTCATCTCCCCTACCTCAATCTCTTGTCCCAGCCCAAATGAACTACTTCCACTTTAGTGGAGTATTCGTGGTCTCTCACCTCTAATCCTTCCCAGGGAACCTCCCAGGTAGCTTTACCTACCTTTAATCTTGGTTAAAAGTTACTTCCACCAAGAGGCCTTCTCTCTAAACCTACCTATATCACCTTTTTCTCAATTGGGTACCCCCCCAGATGCTTCGATAGTACCTTCTTTCACCCCAACAGAGGTATTTAACAGCTTGCTTATTTATCTCCCTACTAAATATTAAGGTGATAATTAATGCCTTGTTCACCTAAATCCCAGTGCCTAACTCTACATGCTATTGTATCAATCAATCAATCAATCAATCAACAAAAGGCCTTATAAAGTATTTCACATTCTTTAAATGAGACTACAATATGAATATAATTTTATCTATCATTAGCAAGTAATAATAGGTTCCATTCAAAATGTTTTCCATTTGTTCTGCCCTGTTGTACTCTAGGAATATTTTAGGATCCCTTGGCTACAAAGTTTTTCTTCAAGGGGTTATTTTAGAATTCATTTTGTCTTACTACAAGAATGACTTACTTTCCAAGTTTGTTTTAAACCTATGAGGGGGGACCCCAAAAAATGGAATTTATTTATAAAAAATTGTGTATTTTACTTTTACATGCTTACACTTTAGTCACCTTCAAACTACTCTCCATTTGATGCAATACACCTGTCAAGATGTTTTTCTCCACTGCTCAAAAAAGTTTTTGAACTCATCTATTTTGATGCTTTTTAGTGCTTCTACCATTTTTTGTCCCACCTCTTCCACACCAGCAAAACGTTTCCCTTTGAGGACTTTTTTTATCCAGGGAAACAAAAAACCATTAATCGTGGTGAGATCCTGTGAATAGGGAGGGTGAGGCACGGGGAATCATGCCATTTTGGCGGAAAACTGGTGAACATTCAGCATGGTGTGAGCAGGTGCACTTTTGGGGCAAAAGTCTTAAAAGAATCTTCAAAAAAATTCACTGAACTCAAACACAGCCTCTCACAACAATACCAGCTGGTACCCTGATACAGGTGAATTCCTAGAACACTCACCCAGTAGAAAAGCTTGTAATACAAGGGGCCCGCCCTCCAGAAGATAATTCCAGTTTTGGGAGTGTCTCCCCCTCACATACACAATGTTAAGCACAATAGATGTTCGAGGAATGTCAGTTCTCTCTATCCCCTGCACATTGTCTTACATTCAAGACATTATGTTTACTGATACTTTATTTCCAATAGTCAAATGGTATCTATGTTAAAGCACAAGAGTGGATAATTAATGATGGTATCTAAACTGAAACATTTAAAAAATAATTTTAATTTGTTTTATATGGTTTCAGACTTGCTAAGACACAAAACTGCCTATCTTGGTCCTATTTCTTTCTGCCCATACTCAAATACAACCCCTATTAAAATGTGAAAAGAGTCCTGACAGGTTAGATTGGAAAATCAGCCCTGGAATGACAAGGTTTTGTCACTTCTGCCACTTGTGGATACAATGGGAATTTCCCTGTGTCTATCAGAAATCTGGCAAGGTCCAGTGCACACAGATGGTGGATGGTTTCAACTTTCGCTGGAACGGCTTCATCAGGCTGAGAGGTCAATGCATGCACAAAATCCAAAATTCCAATGGAAGAGAACCAGGTTTTCCAGCAAGACAGTGACTCGCCTTTACCGCTCACCTTTTTTCCTACTGTCTTCTTCATCAGCTTCTATATCTTTGTCCTCAGTTAGCTCTGGCTCCACTTCTTTTGTTTCTGAGGGCTGGGTTTCTTCCGTCTGGGCATCCCCTTCCTCATCTAGCATAAAAGGCTTCTTCTTCTTCTTTTTCTTCTTGCTCATAGTAGGATCAAAAATCATCTGTTTAAAAGACAATAAAAAGGGGACCAAGTGATTGTTTTTAACCATCCTTATATGCCAAACATGCTGTATCCTCAAAAGACACACTCTTAAGAGTATCTGATGCACTAAAGTACCAAAATTAGGATTAAAAAAGTCTACCCAACCTTCCTTATACTAATAAACACAGGGTAGGAGTCGAGGGTATTCTTTAAACATGTGTGCCTACCTTTCAATTTTTAAATTATCGCAAGACAGGAACTTCACTTTTAGTTTCATGAGCAAATATGCAGACTTTATAATGAATTAATCATGGAATTTAGGGAAGGGACATCAATAACAACCTATGCCACTCCTCTCGCTTTGTGGATGACAAGACCAATGCCTAAGCAGGTTATGCACATTTAAGGTTGACAACCTGGGGTTGCTATGCCAGGAGACGACCTCATTTTTTTAAGTGTTTTTAAAATTATATCCTGAAGTTCAGACAAAACTTTAAGGAAATCCATTAGCAACCCTTCATATAGCAAATCTGTATCTGAATAAGAGAAACTTCTATACAACCTTTTACTCTCCTTTTTGTTTCTGGAACATTAAAAGTTTTCTGAGGTTATTTTAATCTAATGTCCACTACAGAATAAGTGAAAAACTAACTTAAAACTTTTTGTAGACTATATGTTTTTACTGATCACTTGGGAAAAATAGTTATATTAGACATAATAGTTTAAATAACATATAGGGTAGATGCCAGTAGAGTAGAAAGAGTGAGGTCTTTGAAGTCAAACAGAACTGGATTAAAATCCCAAGTATTTCTTCTCTAACTCCCTTACCAATCTTTTGTCCAAATTCTACCATGCTTAAATTCAGCATTTCCCCCAATGAACTGCTGTTGACAGTGCAGTGAAGTGTCTGGAGCCCAAATGACTGAATTCAAATCTGCCTTTGGCTCTTATTTGAATTACCCCAGATAAGTTCTTGCCCTCTCCATGCCTCACCTGTAAAGTGGAGAGCAGTGGCAAAAACAAAACCAAACCTTGTAATAAGATTACTAGGAGGATTAAATGAGTAAATAAATATAAAACAACTGACACGGTGCCTGGCGCAATAGTACTCAATGTTAGCAATTATCATAATTTATATAATGCTTTACAGTTCATAAAGCATGGTATCTCTTCAGTCGTATTCTGAAATTTCATCAACTCAGGGTGATCTAATTTCCAAAACATAAAATGAAATTCTCAAAATAATTCCCCAAACAATTTTAATTATAGGGTAGTCATCTTTAATACATTCTGGAAATTGATACAGCCTCATTTTAAAGTTATCCTCTTCTATTTTAATAAGGATCTAACTGTATAAATGAACAATTCCAAAATGCAGTCAGTCTGAAGAATTTTTAATTTGGCAAACTTAAAGAAGAGAGAAGAATCCAGAGGCAAAGCTCCCCACTGCTAAACTCCTAGGCCGCAAGTCACCCTACGTGGAGTGTTGCTATCTGTTCCAAGGAGGTAGCTACAATTCATCCACACGCTGGAGACATGTAGATTTGGCCAAAGGACAGTCAGCACTCGAGGCACTGTAAGTCTGGTTGTCTGGCAGGGCTTACAATTCATTTATTGCATGTTTTTCAAGGAGCAACTGCTCTAGAACATTAATTATCTTTTAACTATTACTCAGCAAGACAGACCAAAGATGGGAGGGATCCTGAAATCAGATGACGGTAGCTTCACAACTGCCTTCTTATCCTCTAAAAAACATTCATATTTAGGCCTGCAGGTTAACAGTTTGGTTGTCGCCTTGTAAAGGGTATGAAACATGCAGGAATTATACAATGAAATTATTAACATCTCTCTTAAGTACTGTCTCTGGGTACTTAAGACATACGCTCATCACCTCATTTTATTCACACCACTGCTCATAGAGTTAAAAATAAGGAAACGAGAGATTCTAAAGCAGTGCTCAAAGCAGCCCTCTACCAAACGGCAAGACCATGTTCAATCTTGACTAAAAAAATGGTTTAAGCCTTTCAAATGACAACAAATTATCACATTCCAAATGTTTTGTTTATGAGACTAACTTGAATTTGAAAAGTAAATAGTTGCTGACAGTGCACTTATGGAAAAACCATAGACTCTCTTGAATTTTTTTTTTAGTAAGTCCACAACAAAGCCTTTGAAGTTTTCCATTTCTAACTTTCCACTTAGAGCTGGGCTGGAGATGAGAAAAAGGAATATCAGCAAAAATTACCCTAATAACAGCCTAACATGCTTCATCAAATTGGAAACCTACTCCCAAACATCATACCTTACCCAAGATGTTAACTTCATGGACATACCACACCAGGAAGGGAAGTGTGAGTTACAAAAGAACTGGAGAAGCAAGGTGAACAGAACAAATGCCAAGTGTTGTCATCTCTGGGTAATAGGGTTCTGGGAGATTTTTATTTCTCTTTGCATTCTTCTGTTTTGTAAACTTAGCACACCCCACATTCCATTTTTAATCAGACGCTTCTTTTTTAGCTTAAAGCTTCTTTTGTAAACCACCTTATAGTGCTGCGTGGAAGCCCAATGTTCTGACACCTAATGAATAGGGTCTGGTATTGTAATAAGCAATGATCTTAAGTATGGACAACACTTTTTAAAAATTGGTCTGAAAAATAATGAACACCTACAGATTAGGGGATTTTTTTCATATGTCTAGAATGCTGCTTTTTAAAGGTCTTGATTCTATTACATTAAAAGAAGTTATGTTTTGGTGAGTTTTGGCTTATTGCCAAATTTAAAAAGAAATACGTACAGTGTAATTATTTCTTTGTGCAGATCTTCATTTATCTGTAAAGTAGTCAGAAATTAAGGACTGTCCTAAGAATACTTATCTAGTCAATAGTACCGGAGGAGCCAGAACCTTCACATACCTCCAGGGTGGAAGCCTAAGGCTGGTTCTAGGCCCATTAATTCGCTGTGATCTTGAGCAAGTTAACTTCCATGGGGCCTGGCTTCCTGTCTATAAAACAAAGTTGGATCTAAAAGTGCCAAGCTGCTTATACTTTATTGGCTTCCAAAAGTTCTCTACTGGAATGCTGGTTCTGCCATATTCCAGTTCCTTCAAAACCTGATCCCACTGTTAAAACTGAATCCTCCAGCCCCATGAATCTATGTTGGTGGTTCTTTCTACCTCCTGTAGAAACTGGCTGATCTCTTACCTCCCCCAAATAGTTGTGAGCACTTTGCCAGAGAAACCACACAAACAACAGCACACTACAGTACTCTGCCTATATTAGTGCTTTGTTATGAAAGGCTTAGAAAATGGGTAAAAACAAAACAAGTGTGAAACACTGCCACTCTCAGAACCTTTGAAGAACAATGTCCAGAGCAATGTCTACCATGACTTCCCAAGCAAGAACTACCTACTTCCTTTAGACTCTCAATTTCTACTAAAGAGCCTTCTTAGTCACCTAGATAGAGGAACTACATACATCTGGAATTCTACCACTGACTCAGCCACTTACTGTTTGATCATGGACATGATACAACACTCCAAGCCTGGTTTCTTATCCATAAAACGGGCCCAACAATAATACATATCTTACAGGGTTGTGGAAATCAACTGGAGTCCCCTCAGAATAAATCCAAATTGCTTAATTTGGTCTTCAAATCCCGTCATGAACTAGTCACTAACGACATTTCAAGGAATTAGCTCTAACCAAATTGAGGAGCACTCTACTTTCTGTGAGCACGCCTACTTGCCTTCTTAACTGTGATCAGGCCTTTCCAAAAGGCAAGTCTAGGGATCGTTCAGGGACTACTTCAGAAGTCAATGCTCGAGAAAGCCTCGAATTTTTCCTCTTCCTTCTCTCCGAGGCCAAGCACTCAAATGTTTACAGAAGTGAATTATAAATTCAAGAGCCTTTTGGGGGGGGGAGGGTGAGAAGAGCAGGCCGGGGCGCGGTGGCTCACCCCCCCCCAAGTATTAATCAATACCTACTGACAACACTTAACATCTAATTTCACTTTAGGCCTTTTAATTTTACATGTACCGGCATAAAGATGGCCAAAGGGAATTTGAGTAAATTTGCTGAGGTACAAGGACGACAGCAGTAGTAAAAGATCCAGCCAGCTTCGCAGCCGGGACTTCCCGCTCCCGTCGTTATGAACTCTGTGAAGGAAACAGGGACTCTGTCCTAAAACTTTGAGGCTAGTCACTTCTCGAGGCTGAAGCATCTTTTCCTCTCGTCCTATCTACCCCACTCTCTGGTCTTTTTAAGAAATAATGCTGGAGAGAACGAGGGCTGATACGGGCCAGGACAAGACAACCTGCAAAAGTTTTTAACGAGAGCACTCCACCGGAGCTCAGGGAGGCTCCTCTTGGCACCCCCGGCACCCAGCGAGGAATGCTGGAGCTGCAGTGTCAAATCCAAAGGAATACGGAGGTCCCCAGTCCCAATCTCGTTCACTCGGGGCATTGCCGGCGTTCAAGCCCAATTCTGCGAGGGCGACTCAACGTGCTCTCCATTCCGGAAATGCCGGCTTCAGCGCCGCCACCCTGAAAAGAGCCGGGCGCGGCCAAGCCCGCGGCTCCGGAGTCCTCGCTGGCTCTACCGCTCCGGGACACCTAGGCCCGGGGGCCCCACATGGCGGCCGGCCGCTAGGCCGCAGACCGGGTCTCCCTCCCACATTGGGATGGGTTCGGCTACCCGACTCAGTCCCCAGCCCCAGCGCCAGCCTTAGGCCCTCACCTCGTCTCCGGACATGACTGCTGCTCCAGTAGGCTCGGCACGGACGGGACGTCAGACGGGTCAGCCCTGGGCCTCAGCGACGGAACAAACCTCACCTACACCTCTCCCACCACCGCACTAGGCTCTTGCATCAGCGAAAGGGAGCGACACCCCGCCCTCCCCTCCCAAGCGTTGAAATGCGCCTGCGCAGAGCCCGCCAGGGCGCAGGCGCGCGGCGGAGCTGACCTAGGGCGTTCTGGCGCGAGTTACCGGCGACACCGGGACTCCAGGCAAGCCGGGACTTGTAGTCCCCCTAGAAGAGGCGGGCAGTTTCACGGCGGCCGCCCGACGACCCCTGCGTGTGCGTGACGTCTGAGGAAGGCTGTCGAGAAGGCTGGGTGTTACAGGTGGTGGCTTTTACCTCAGCCTTTCGCGGGGTGTAGGGTCCGCGCTTTTTCCGCACTGCTTGTAAAGTGATTTGGGGGCCGTTTATCCTGGGTTAGGGTAGTGAATGAGACACTCAGTAATATGAACCTGTTGAGGGTGTTTTAGTGTTTGAGAAACTCTTTTTTTTTTAAGATTTTATTTATTTATTTTCAGAGAGGGAAGGGAGGGAGACAGAGAGGGCGAGAGGGGGGGGAGAGAGAGAGAGAGAGAGAGAGAGAGGGAGAGAGAGAGAGAGGGAGGGAGGGAGGGAGGGAGGGAGAGGGAGGGAGGGAGGGAGGGAGGGAGAGGGAGGGAGGGAGGGAGGGAGGGAGGGAGAGAGAGAGAGAGAGAGAGAGAGAGAGAAACATCAATGTGCAGTTGCTGGGGGTCATGGCTTGCAACCCAGGCATGTGCCCTGACTGGGAATCCAACCTGTGAGTGACACTTTGGTTCACAGCCCGTGCTCAATCCACTGAGCTACGCCAGCCAGGGCCTGAGAAACTCTTAAGTTGGAGCTGGAGGCACGCACTAGGGGTGTCTACTTCATGGGGAAGTTAACCTAACATTCTGGATTTCCACTTGGAAGGAAAACCAAAAGCCTCCTCTAAGAGAAAAGACGTAAGCTAAGGAGAAACGGCCTGGCAAGGAGCAGGCTGTCGGGAAGCCTCAAAACACTTCTTTATGAATTCTCTGCTTGAATGTGGTGGGCGCATCAGGCAGTTCCCCTTGAGGTATAATCATAGCAACTGCCCTTTGGGGAGCTCCCGCTTTTGTTAATGCTCTCCAGCCAAAGGCCACCGAGAACACGCCTATAGTTGAATAAAGTTGGGCGTATTGCTTCCTTGCAAGGAGGGGAGACACATCATAAAAGACAGTGGGCATCTCATAAAAAGGGTGCTGGAAATGTTTACAGGGTTTATTTAGGCTTGCGTTAGGTAATTGGGAGGAAGGTTCAAGGAAACAAGGCTTCTCTTTGGATGCTATTAGGAGGTGGAGCTAATTCTATGATGGGGTATTTGTCAATTCCTAATCTATAAAGGGAGAAGAACCAAGAGAGCTGAGGCAATGATTGGTTAAGAAGCATCAGTACTTCATGCTAGCCAGGGTAGGGGGATATTTGGTCTTTTTGTGGTTGGGACAGTGTTCTTTTTTTTGTTTGTATTCAGACATGATTACAGAGTGGTTTTTTTGTCTTGATCCATCGTGGTTACAAAGTAGCTTTGTCTGATGTTGGTGCCCTGTGAAATTGTTTTTGTTCAACAGGGCAGCATATCCTAGCTAATAGTGTCAGCCTAGCCCCCACCCTTAGGGCTGCTTTTCTCCTCACTGTGCTTCATGTCACCTAGTATGTATTCTCTGCTTCAGGCCTCAAAACAACTGTGGGTGACAATCCGCAGGTATTTAGTACTCCCCATTGGGTACTGGTCCCTAATCTAAGCATGGACAGGTAAAATTAGGTTCCTGCCTCCAAAGAGCTTATAGCTTAATGAGAATGATACTTTATTAGCCCCTTTTTCCAGATGAGAAAACTGTGCTTCCATGGCATTGAATAATTAATCCAAAATCATACAGCCAGCAAAAGCAGGGAACCTGGGAATCAAAGTCCAGACAATTTGATGCCAGTGGCTGCCACTTTACCACCTTAAGGAGTTACATCCCTAAGGAGGCTGTACTACCTCCTCAATAATCTTTGCTGATATCTGTATATACCAGGGTTTCTCAACAGCAGCATTGTTGACGTTTTTGGGCCAGCTAATTCTTTGTTGTTGGGAGCTGTTCTATGCATTGTAGGATTTTTAATAGCATCCCTGGTCTCTACACACTAGATCAGTGGTATTCAGCCTTTTTCATATTATTAGTTTATGGCACACATAAACTTTTACTAAAATTCTGCAGCACACCAACCTAACAAAAAATAGGTATAATTTTTATTCATTTTCACTGGATGGCTATTGTTGTGTTGGCTGTTGTCATTTTTTTATTTGACAACCTAAGGGAAAAGAGGTCAGGTCCCGTGACTAAACAGTCAGGTAGTAAATGCTTTTAAAAGTCTTGGCTGCACATTAATGTGCCACAGCACACAGGATTGAAAATCACTGCACTGTAAAAAGTCTTGGCTGCACACTAATGTGCCACAGCACACAGGGTTGAAAATCACTGCACTAAATTACAGCAGCACTCTCTCCCTAGCTGTGACAACCAAAAATGTCTCCAGACGTTACAAAATTACCTCTGGTTGAGAGCCACTGGTGTATATACATTTATCTCCTCCTGGGGTTATGACAATCTCCAAGTCACTTTGAGTGGGAAGGCCAGGCCTAGAAGAAGAGAGAGGAAACAATGTGGCCTAAGTTTTTGAAAAGCCTTTTTGACTAAGAAAATGAAGACTGAGATAAGGCAAATGAAACGGGGGAGGGGGAACAATGATAGGGAGAAAAATGATGAGGTGGAGAGGAGCTCATAGGAACTGTATAACCTTAAGTTATATAGTTCACACTAACAAAGACGCATAAAGGCTTAATGAGGCCTCTTGTACCTCTCTTCCCTGTTTGGAAAATGCTGGTATGCTCAGCAAATAGTCTTGACCACTTATGTGAAAAGATTTATTTTCCTTATAGCATGATATCAGGTGTGACCCTAAACTGGCTACTTGTAGCAGAATTTCTTCAGAGATTTTCCCAAAGGTAGTTTTCCAGGGAAAGTCAAAATTCCCTAGGGAATTGGCAAAAGTCACAAAGCAATCAATGGTAGCCAAGCTTTTCCAGTTTTCCAAGAGATAGATCCTACTTAGACGAAGCTAGTAACAGCATCAACACAAATCATCATTTGTATGTTCCTGAGCTCTTTCATCTAGGAACCTATGCAAATCACAGGCATTTATTAATTTCTTTCCATAATGGTGAGGGACATCATTGTGATTTTCCTGTTGTATAGATACAGAAGCCAAATTATGGAGTCCACAAAAAATAGTGAGAAATCCAAAAACAGACTACTAGAATGTTTATTCTGGAACATTCTTGATGCTCAGCACCACCCCAGGTCTCCAGCTGCCCAATAGTAAGCTAATGATTATAATCCTTCAGTTGTATCCTAAATTTTATGTTTTCATAGGCTTTGAAATATTCCATAGTCTCTTCACTTGACCCATAAAATAGCAGGCCTATAGAGACTGTAACTCTTATAGTGACAGTACTTGAACTAGAACCCAGATCTCATGATTTACATACTCCTTTAAAAAGAGGTGGTAACCATCTTCTTGATAGATTAGCCGGCTCTTAGAAAGAAGTATTTCAGCACACATGTATGCACTCAGTACCTTGGATTGTCACTACTCATTCTCCATCTTTCTGCCTTGCTCTAGAGAGACGTAGTAACCCCAATACCCAGCATAGTGTCTAGAATTTATTAGGATCCCAATAAGCGTTTGTCGAAAGAATGCATGAATTAATATTTGAAATAAAAAAGTAATTTCCTCCCCTCTTCTTGTGGATAATTTAAACCCTCCCTTTTAAAATATTTGAGGTGCTATTTGCTCTTTAAAGCTTTTCTAATCAGGTCAGACTACTATAATTTAACCCTTCTCTATCTTCATGTAATACTTATAATTTCAACTATGCTATCTTGAATCATTTATTTTTTTAAAAAAATTATTTATTTACTTTTAGAGATGGGGGAAGAAGGGAGGGAGAAAGAGAGGGAGAGAAACATCCATCAGTTGCCACTCACACACCCCCAACCAAGGATCTGGCCCACAACCTAGGCTTGTTGTGCCCTGACTGAGAATTGAACTGGCAACCTTTCAATTTGCAATACAATACCCAACCAACTGAGCCACAGCAATCTGGACTCATTATTTTTAAACCCATGTATCCTTTGTTTTCAGCTAGATTATGAAATCCTTGATGGCAAGGACTTTGTGTCCTGTTGCCTCCTACCATGTCTTAAATCTAGTAGCATTTTAATGCTGTAAATTGTTGGTGATGTTACCAAGGGTTACTTAGTGTTTTGATATCTCTACAGAAGACTTCAAAACTCTTAAGAAAAACCACAATGTGATTCCACCTCACACTCAACTTCTAGGTTTGTGTGAAGATCAAATAGGGAAAAAAAGTAACCAGTTACTCTTAAGATAATTTTTTTAGTCTTTTTCCAGTATTCTAGTGTCCCTGGTATCTTTTAATATTCATTGTAAGTTTCGCGTCTTATTTCATAACAAAATACTCCTAAAGATGCCTCAGCAATAACCTTTTACCACTTCAAAGGATATGTATGCTGAACTCTCAATTTGGGCTTCTCACCTTATAATTTAGTTCCAGGAAAACAGCAAATAAACAGTTTTTATGAGGACTATTGATGACCTAAGATGCTAATTACTAATGTAGTTTAGCATTAATTGAGGAAATACAAGCTAAGGATTTTCATGTGAGCATGAGAAAGCTGGTCCCAAACTGGCAGTAGAAGAGGAAGAATTAACATCTGAGGAGTACATACTAAGTGTCAGGCCCTACAGCAGATGTTTTACATGCATTATTTCATTTAATCCTCACAACAGACTTGTCAGGTTAATAATGTTATACTAGTTTTATAAACAGAAAAATGAAGCAGAGAGAGGTTAAGTCACCCAAGATCACACAATGAATGACAGAGACAAAATTCGAGTCTGAGTCTGTGTGATTCATACTCTTTCTATTCTGTTACACTGCCTCTCAAAAAATATCTGACTTTCCGATTGGTAATAGAGTTAATGAGAAATTATATATAGATATCTTAATATATTTGGACATTCACATCATTTATCTTATTTGGTCATTACAAATAAAATAGGCTGTGTAAGGGTGATTGTCACATTACAGATGAATAAACAGGTAGTCAAAACATTTAACTTACCTAACATCAACCGACCAAGAAGTGATAATAACAGGACGTGAAAACAAGTACTACAGTTCTCAGACCCAGGCTCTTTTCACACCAGCATCATGAGAGTGGAATTTTACTTCTAAATTTTCTGTTTTTGACACTTATGGGAACAAAAGCGAGCATTTTGACAGTCTTGCAACTCTTGTTTTACATGGCCAGATTAAACACATGTTCGTTTCTATTGTTTTTATCATTCCCAAATCACAGTGAGTTAATATTTTAAAGTTATTCACTCATGAGGACAGGGAGAATAAAAAAAATAATAGCAAATGAAAGATATCAACAAATTTTTGAAAGATGGAAATTGAGCTGAGAAAACGGAATTCCAAATGCTTGAGAGGGGTATACTAACAGGAGGCCAGCAGCCTCCAGTGTTCTACTGCAGAACACTAGGGTTCCAGGAGTGGGAAGGAGCAGATACTGCAGCAGCAGGGATATTTGAGGAGCTGAAAAGAGGGGATTAGCTTAAAGTCTATATAAGAAGTTAAATTACCAGTTCCCCACTTCCTCCTGCTTAGTTAGGCTACTATCCTTCCACCTCCTTAGCAGAAGACTGGGAATTTATTCTGTGGGGGAAAAAAAATTGAACTAAAGAAGACTCAGACTGATACACCAGGTACAACTAAAGATTATAGCTGGGGAGGCTGGATACCATACTGAAAGCAGAGATCAGATAATGTCTATGTACTGAATGATGAAACTTACCCAGTCCTCTTGCTCTGTTTTACTCCAAAAATTCTAACAGCAAGACATATTCTTCATGCAGAATAGCAGAGAATTAATTTTGGGAGAAACTTAAAATTGATTAACTCCAGAAAAAAGATATAGAGATACTTATAATTGAGGGTCTCCTCACAAAACAAGTAAGTCCCAATTTTATCATCCTATAATGAAGCCCACCAATTGACAAACTCTTCTTGTTAACACAGAGTTTCCAAATACTTTTGTAGTGTCTCACTCATACATGAAGGGACAGCAACGGATCACCAGATAGTTGAGAGAAACCTTCACCAAGAATGGCATTATCAAATAGAAATGGAAAACAAAAAAGAGACTTCTGGCCAAGATGGAGGCATAGATAGATACACTTTGCCTTCTTGCACAACCAAAGGAAGGACAACAACAAATTTAAAAACAAAAGATAACCAGAATAAGGTTAACATGCCATAATTAGGTTAACATGAAACATTGATTTAATTTGAAATATTGTAGTATAACAATATTGGGAGGCTAGAGGGAGGGAAAAGAAAAGATGTTGGATCTTGATCTTTTATATTAGGTGCTGTTTAAAATTTGCAAATCAAGAAATAGTGTAGACATTTAGGAAAAGGTTGGTAAATATGAAAAGAAGCAAGCAAAAGATGCTGGAGGGAGTCTCAGGTTTTGGGGAGGCCACTGCTTTCTTTGTTGTTGTTATTAAGACTGTGTGTGTGTGTGTGTGTGTGTCTACGAAAATATACTCCTGCTACGATTTTCAGGAGCTTATAGTTTCACACGACCTTTTATTTTAATCACATGACTTTTAAAGTATTTACATGTCTTATTTTGAGAGAGAGAGAGAGAGAGAGAGAGAGAATATTTTGTGTCAATCTAGACCTATGGTGTAAAATGACCTTGTGAATTTTCTTTATAGAGAAGTCCTAGAGGAATACGAGAAAATAACAACCTCAGATATTTGAGAAGAATACAACCTTAACTATTTAGGCCATTTTCTTTGAGGTATCACATTTAGTTTGGGGTGTCACAGGTACTCCTTTCCCCAAAATGAAAGAAAGAAGGTGGAATGCTAGAGCATTGCTCTCTTCTGAGTTCTAATCAATCTTACTGGCTGATTTTTTTAAAAGTTGTAAATTAAATGAATTTTATAGATCTGGAATCCCAAGAAGGTGTTACCCTCAAGATTAATGTTGTGAGATTGTCTTACATGTGAAATTAGGAGACCTCTGTTTAAGTTCCCTTTCTATGACTTAGTGGTTTGTGATCTTAGCTATACTATTTTTTCTAGATTTCCCATTTCTTCTATTTACTCCAGAAACTAAATTGCAATGAATAACATTCAAAAAGAACTGCTTTGCCCTGGCAGGTGTGGCTCAGTGGATTGAGTGCCTGTCTGCAAACCAAAGGGTCGTCAGTTCACTTCCCAGTCGGTACATGCCTGGGTTGCAGGCCACATCCCCAGTGAGGGGCATACAAGAGGCAACCACGAATTGATGTGTCTCTCCTTCTCTTTCTCCCTCCTTTCTTCTCTCCAGAAATAAATAAATAAAGTCTTAAAAAAAAAACAGATTGTTTAAAAAACTGCTTCATGCCAAATCCATCTGATAATAAATATGCTCCAGGGTACTTCTTAGGGATTATTCAGTCTCCTCTATTAAATTATAAGAACTTCAAAAGTACCAGCTATGTATGTCTTTGCTTCTGAAATTTCCCACATGTCCTGTTATTACTCTTCTCTGCTTTTAATGGACACCAAATTAATGTTTCCAGAAATTTATTGAGTGGTATTGTGAGGAGAATGTTTGTAATTAAATATTCCTGTAATTCTGTGTTTGAAAAAGACAGAAAATTCCATATGCTCCTGGGAAATTCTATATTCATTATTAAAATTAGACCTAAGTTGGAGCTAACAATAAAGTAAAAACAAAATATTGTTTTCTTTCAAAGAAAGACCTTCTTAATGATTTATATTTTTTATAAAAAAGAAAGATTTTATCCAAGACACTGGAGTACCCCACAGATTTGGTAAACTTAATTCTTTTATTTTTACTCCTGTTCTTATAAGTATTAACAGAAGAATCTGTCACCTATCTAAACAAATAAAAACTATAGCATGGAAAGATGAAGCCTAGTGAAGGAGATAGAGAGGGCAGAATCCCCCCAAAACCAGAATTATCTTCTGGAGGGCAGTCCCCTTGTAGTACAGGCTGCCCCAGCTAGGTGAATGTTCTAGGAACCCAACTGGCATTGTTGTGAGAGGCAGTCTTCAGCTTCAGTGAAATTTTTGTGAGGACTCTTAATTTTTTTGCCCATTTTATGATGGGTGACTTTGGAGCGCACCTGCCCACACTGTGCTGAGTGTTCAGCAGTTTTTGACCAAAAATAACATGACCCCTGTGCCCCACCCTCCCTATTCACCCAATCTCACTTCGAGTGACTTTTCTTTGTTTCCCCAATGAGTAAAGTTCTCAAAGGGAAACATTTGCTGCTGTGGAAGAAATGAAACAAAAAAACAGCAGAAGACTAAAAGGCATCAAAATTGATGAGTTCAAAAACCGTTTTTGAGCAATAAAAAAAAAAGTCTCAATAGGTGTATTGCATCAAATGGAGAGTACTTTGAAGGTGACTGAAATTTAAGCATGTAAAAATAAAATACACAGTATTTTATAAATACCAGTTGTTTTGGGTTCCCCTCATATGAAGAGAGTTTTTATGATCTTGAAAAGTATAAAAAGAGTGAGACTCAATTTTTTGAACAATAACTAGCATTTGAAAACTTCAGATCATCATTGCAAATTTTATTTTGGGAAAATAGAAATAAAAGTAAAATGCCCTCTAGGTAGTGGATCTTAATTTATAGAATGAACCATTTGATATATTTTAGAATACTATGATTTTTCAATTAAGGTTGTATTATTATAGCTGATATTTATTGCTTCCTTTTGAACATTTCTAAAATCCTTAATATATTATCTTATTTTCCTATTTCAAACAACCCTGTGACATAGGTCTATAAATATTGCCATTTTACAAATAAGAAAATGGACTCAAAGGGATTAAGTAATTAAATATCTTCCAGATATGATTGGATCAGTTCCTAGATATTGTACCTCCTTTAAATATGACAATGTTTTTATTTTTATAGTAAATGTATCATACTGATTTTCAGCCTTTGGAGATTTTTTCAGCCTGCTTCTATTACTGTTATCATTATATTTCCTGTCTACATGTTATACATTAATCTTGTAGGCATAGATTATATACCTTTCTCTAATTAGTTGATTAAAATGTTGAAGGGGCAAGGCCAGGTGTGGCCCACTACTATAGACCTTTGTCCAGGTTCACATATTCCATTCACCAACAAGGGTAAGAACCTTGAAAACATTACGAGTCAAGGCACATGCTTTATGGTATCCGTTAGTACCAATAATACATGCTAATATGCCTAAGAATGGCTTTGTTTTCTGGATGTCTTAAATGTGTGACAATTTCTTTGATAGATGAATATCCAACATATCCAATTTCTACAAAAAAGGTAGGTTGTCTTTTTATAATTGCCAGAAAAGAAAATCACTCAGAGTTATATATACTGCCTGCAAACAATATTTTACACACATTCAGAGACTGTCCACATCGATATTAGGGCCTGTATGCAAAATGATGGCCCATTCACACTGCCAATGGGCTTGTGGAACATGCCCATGTAGAGGGAGAAAGCATAGACTAGAGCCCTATAAATTAATAAAGTTAGTGTTTAAGACCAGCCATACTGAGGTAGAAATATGGTGTCACTAAATTGTATTTAAAATAACTGGATTGGAATTCATAAAAAGTATTAACTTTTTGAAATCCCATGTCTAGTTTTAATTTTTTGCACAGGAGAGGGTTTGGGAAACCATATGAGCTAATCCTAATTTCATTCATTAATTTATTTAGAAACATTCACTAAGTACCCACCATATATCAGTTACCATGCCAGATGCTACAGATACAGAGTTTCATAAGACAATCCCTGTCATTAGTGAGCTCCCAGTTAAGCAAAGGTTCTAAAGTGGGTTTAGAGAAGGTATGTGCCCTTATGAAGACATATGTGCTGTAGTTTTCAAGGACCAGTTATCAAAGAATAACCCTATTCACCCTGATTCTGTTTGTGTGGGAGATGGGCTTTAATCTCTGATGGGAATGTGCTGCACAGAAAGACACATTGGTAGTTGGAGAGACCAAGATATTAACTAAAAATTATAACATTAATGGCCATGTAAAGGGTACCATAAGAATACCTAATTTCATCCAGTAAGAATAGTAGACAGAAAATATCTGACAGGCAGTGAAAGATAAGTATCTTCAAAGAGGCCTCAAATTCTGGAGATAGTAATTTAAGAGTCATCAGTTTGTATATGGTAATTGAAGCACTTACAATCGGTGAGATCATTCAAAGAGAATGTGTGAAACTGGAAGAAAATAGTGAAGTCATCATCATCATTATCCCAAATACTTACTGAATAACTTTGACTACATGTCAGACATATTGCCAAGTACATAAATGCACTGTCTCATTTAACCTTCACAAAAACTCTACAAGGTTAGGTGCTCTGGAAACTATGGCAATGCTAACATTTAGAAAGCTGGCAGGTAAGGATGCCCTGTCAAGAGGACTCCTTGAAAAGGAGCCAGAGAGACAGAGGAAGAAGACTTGATGTCATAGAAACCAAGGCAAGATAGTGTTTTGGGAAGGGAGAGGCCAGAAGTCCCATATTTTTAACAAGTTGTGAGGGAGCGATGAGAGACATATTACAAAGGGTCAAGGAAAGAATGGAATGTGCAAAACAGTGACTATTAGGGGGTAAAATTGGACTAGAAAGGGAAATAAAGTGAAACTTGGGCAGGGAGTGGTAGGGAAGGGAGAAAAGACAAAAACAGAAAAGACAAGACTGAAGAGCTTAGCCAGTGTCCTATTTCCATAAGGAAGGTAAGTATAGCAGAGAGAGACAAGATGGCACAAGAAGGTGTGACCAAGAAGTCTAGTGAAAGGGTGGTGGGGGAGAAACTCCTCTTTTAGTGATGTTGAAAGAAAGGAATAGAAGAGCTGGAAAGCGTATAGGGGAGTTAACCACTTGGGGGTTCTGTTTTATTCTTAAAAGTAGGAGGCTATAAACTGGGTGGGCAGGGTGCTTGAAGACAGAAGGAAAGGTAATATGGGCCATAACCACTCATTCAAAATGATGTACTCTGATCTTCTGAAGATTTTATCTGCCAAAGCCTTTAAGTCAGCTGAAAAATTGCAGAAAATATATTCTAATAGTCTTCCTTCTCTCTTGCAAAAAAAAAAATAATGTGTTCAGACTCTCAAAATGATCCTTGCCTTAGATTGTGGGCAAGGAGTTTTCTCTGTGAAGGGGAGCTGAATAATGTTTATAGAAGAGCAAAGGCGGAGGGCAAAATGTGAAGAGAGCACAAGAGCAGGTTATATATACTTCAGAAACACAGGGAAGGTAATTAAAATAGCCAAAGCCCCTGTGTTTTTCTCAAATTCTAATTTGAACCTCACTGTGTACAGTGGCAGTGGACCAAATGTATTCTAAATGTGTCCATTGACAAATTTCTTGGAAATTTAATTACCTCTAGAGCAGCAGGAGAGATCTAGAGTGAACATATTCAGTCATTTTGGAAGGCAGTGGTGATCTCTTCAGGGATGTTATTTTAAAACCAAAACAACTGTCTGTGATGAAGAACATCTCCATTTCAAAGCATCCCTTGAAATTAAACAGACTTTGTATTAGAGTATTTCTCAGAGTGTAGCTTGAAAAACAATTGCATGGGGAAGTCAGGATGTTTGGGTTTGGGAGCTGCTGAAGATGGAGGAGATTGTTAACATTGTAGTTTCTTGGATCCCATGTCTATGGGATGGGGTGAGACCTGACATCTAAATACTTTATAGATGTTCCAGGTGATTTTTAAAGCTTTTGTTATGAAAAATATTAATGATATACAAAAAAAAAAACAGAGAAAACAGTGTCATGAATACCATTGTACCCATTCCACAGCCTAACAACTCATGGTCTCTCTCTTCTGTATCTTTTATAGCTCCTGCCACTGGACTATTTTGAAATAAGGTATATTATTTATTATTTTTATTTGTTATATTGTTTCATCTGTAAATATTTTAGTATTTATCTTTACATGATAAATACTAAAAAAGCATAATCACACTTTTTTATGATAAAAAAGCATAATCATGAACTATTATCATGCTAAGCTATTCTTGGTTACACTAAAGATCTACTTCAATCATTGAAAAATTATGAGGTTGTGCTCCCATTTCCATTCAAGGTCACAAGGTTGTATATATCTCGCTAATATATCATCTCCCCAAGGCTCAAGATAATTGTTTATACAATGGCAGGTAGGTGTTTAAAATCGTAAATGAGTGTTGAATTTTGTTTAATTTTTTTAATACATATTGAGATGGTTATACAGTTTTAAATTGCATCTGACTTCAGCTTGGGTTTCAACATTTTTTTTAACCACTCTCATCATTTATTTCTGACACTCAGGGATTTCTTTTTGTGGTTTTAGAAATCAAATATGTATTAAAAATGTTCTTGTAAATTTTATCCATTATTTTTAATCAGTTGTGTCTGTATTGCTTAGAAAAGGCAAGAGGACTTTCTGCCTCAGTTTAGACTGCCAAATTTGCCAAAAGTTCCATATATGCTAAGCCTGTCTCTTCTCCAATCTCACCTCTTACCATTCTTCTATTCTCTCAGTAAGTTTTAACCACATTGGCTTCTTTCCTGCCTAGGGGTCTTTCAAAAAGCTCTTTCCTCTGCCTCTAAATCTTTACATGTCTGGCAACTTATTGTCATTCAAGTCAAATATCATTTAGGTGTTCTCAGACTATATAATCAAAATTGTTCCTCCTCACCCCTATAGTCTATTCCATCACCTTCTTCTGTTTTGTTTTGTTTTTTTTCATAGCAGAGTCATTAGGTGAGTGACTGTTCTTTCCAGTCTCCGAGTAGGTTCTCTTTTTTGGGGACTGTGTCCATGAGTGGGCCTTCAGCTTTCATCACTGTGTGTACTGCTTTGCGAAGCTTTGGCTTTTGCTTAGTACTGTGGTTCCTGAATACTATTGTTAAAGACAAGTTTCTCCATTTCCAGTCCTTGAACATTTTTCTCCATCTTGTTTTTGAGTATAGCCAAAGAGATATATATACAGTTTTGTCTATCATTTTAGAGGTTTGTAGCAGAAGAGAGGAGATTGCAACATGTGTAAATCTGACAATGACATAGAAGTCACAGCTATTAAAAAAAGGAGTGAAGTGATTTTCATAGCTTTCACTGATCTTTTTCAATAAGTAACACAACTCCCCTGATGACATCAAAGGACTCAGGCCTGTCTAGGAACAACAGTGGGAGGCTTCTTCCTATTCCAGTGAGCTGATTTGGGTTCACTAAAATAGACGACCTGTTTTTATGGCCTTGTACCCTATTTCCCCTACGCTTCTCATTGGTGTTACAGACTGATTGATTGATAACTGCACATAGGTGCACTCTACCACTGTTTGATCTGTCTGCTTCCATCGTCTGTGAACAGCAGTCTTTGCTTTACCTCCACTCCTATCTCACCTTGTTCCAGCACACAAGCCTACCTGATGCACTGCTTTGATTGCTTTCCTTCTGGGCCTGGGGGCCAGGAGTTAGGTAGAAGTTGGTAAGAAAAGTGTTGAAGAGTTGTGTCCAAGTGAAGTAAGTGGTTCACTACTTTAATTTGCTTTATATATGTGCCCCAAAAGGAAATCACCTTCCCTAAAACAGAAAATGCAATTATAACCACCTATATATTTATTATGTAACTATATCCTATCATTCTATATTCAATAAAATACAAATGTGGCACAGATTCTTTGGGAAGATGAGAAGCTGAATGATTCTGAAGAGCAAGTCTTTTTTGATCTGTTTCTTAGGTAATGGCCACATTTAGTTCAAGAAATATTTTTGAGCAATTAGAACTAGCTCATAGTGCAAAAAGTACTAAGCTGCTATTGCAGAAAGACCCAAACCCAGTTACTTACATAAGATGTATATTTCTTCCTCATATAACAACTTGGAAGGCAAGTTTTCTGGCAAGGAAAATGGATATTGAGAGATGATGGAATCTCTGCTGTACCAACCTTGTGGTGAGCCCAGAGACAGATCCAGCTCTTGTGGCTCCTGAGACATACAAATTTGGAGGCCTTCTTTCTGTAAAAGAATCTAGAATTATAGATACAAAATTAAGTACAGTGACCTGAGCTAGTGAAAGTCCCTAAAGTGAAAGTTTAATTGGCTTTTCAGTAAATCCAACTGTGTAGACTCCTGCCCTCCAGGCAAGATCTTCCCTTCAAGAAGATAGAGACCTACATGAGTTGGTGTATTATAGTACTGTCATTGACAAGTGGTCTGAAATAATTTCAGAATATTTTGCTGCACTTAAGGGCTATGAATAGTCATGAAGTGTTGAGAAAAGGGGGAGAAGAATGTTTGTTGGAGGTACCCATAAAGGCTTCATAAATGTGTAGCCAAAACCTCAAAGGATGGGTAGGACTTGGAAAGGCAGAATGAAGGAAAGAGGCTATTCCTGGTAAGGGATACACATATGCAAAGTCCTGAAGGTAGGAAAGAGCAGAGCACTTGGGAAATGGGGGACACTTAGACTGGGATTAGACATAATGTTGGGGAACAATAGAAGATTAGGCAGAGACAAATGATAACATGCCCTGCTAAGATGCCAGAGTGAGGCTTTAAGATTTGCTCAGAGAGACCAGAGGTTGGCAAACTATAGTAAGATGGCAGGCCAAATATGGCCCACCTTCTGTTTTTGTAAATAAATTGTTATTGGAACACAGCTGTGCCCACATTTTTACATATTTCTGTGGCTGCTTTCTGGCAAAGACAGAGTTGCCATAGAGATGTTATGGCCCACAAAGCCTTTACAGAAAGTTTGCTGGTCCCTGAGATAAAGACTTAATGAAAGTAGGATTTTAGAGAAAGGCTTTCATTCAAACAGTTTAAGACTATAAGCTAAAACTGATCTAAGATTTTGGATGTTTTCAGAAGATTTCACACCAAAATAATGAGAATCTTAGGCCAAAGAATAAGGAAATATAAAACCCTCTAATAGGGACAAGAATTAACGTTTTATCTAAGACAATTTTAAACAAATCTGGTATGTTTACAGATTTTTAAATAAAACTCCAAGGCAAGTTTAGAAAAACTTTAATTGAAATGTTTTTGTAGTTTGCAGAGAGTGTGCCTTAAGGAATAATTTAGGTTGAAATGAATTTCATTGTCATTCTTTAACAGTTCTTGAGCCGTTATTTGTTTCCCCCACACCCCCTGGTGTTCTTTTGTTTATGAATCTTTCACAACCAGTTGGGGCCAATTATCTTACATGCAATTAAAATCAAATAGTTTGTGCTTTTTAATGCAACCATTTCTTCTTAATCTTGGGCATTTTTTATGACGCTATTTTCCCTCTTAACTAAAGCTCTCTCATCCTGTGATGGAGGTATCTGCAAATTAACATTCCCAGTAGACATTTTGTAGGATTCAAGCTTTTTTGAATAGTATCTTCTCCCCTGTGTTGATAGCCCAGGAGCTCCCTCAAGTTTAATAAAGTGTTATTTTTTTAATTTTATTTTTAGGGAGGGAAGGGGGAGAGAGAGAGAGAGAGAGAGAGAAACATCAATGTGCGGTTGCTGGGGGCCATGGCCTGCAACCTAGGCATGTGCCCTGACTGGGAATAGAACCTGCGATGCCTGGTTCGCAGCCCGAGCTCAATCCACTGAGCTACACCAGCCAGGGCAATAAAGTGTTACTTTTATATTCATTTTTTATTTCACTAATGACGTGCAGTAGAAGAAACAGGTAGGCTATAGATAGGAAGTGTAACTAAGAAATAAAAATGTAACATTTATGATGATGACAAAATATTCCCCTAGAAAATTACTTTCACTTACTGACCCAAATTCCCACATTTTCACAATCAACATTACAGTGTGCATGGCAATGGAGACTCAAAGAGGCATAAGACCTACTTCCTGACCCCTTTCAATTCTTAGACTTTTGGTTTCAGGACCTCTTTATATTCTGCAAAATTTGAGCATCCCTAAGAGCTCCTGTTTATGTGAATTTTATCTATTAATATATACTGTGTTAGAAATTGAAAATGGGAAACTGTGTAAATATTTATTATTTAAAAATAACAATAATATATATATGACAACGTAAATATTATAGCTTTATAAAAACTATACTTTTGAAAACAAAAAGTTGTGAAAAATGGCCAAAATCAGTCAGGATGACCACATTTTTTCAGTTTTTTAAAACCTATTACTCACACCTGGCTGGTGTGACTCAGTGGGTTGAGCTCTGGCCTGTGAACTGAAAGATTGCCAGTTCTATTTCTACTCAGGACACATTCCTGGGTTGCGGAACAGGTCCCCAGTTGGGGGCGTGCAAGAAGCAACCAGTGGACATTGCTTTGTCTCACACATAGATGTTTCTCTCCCTCTCTTTCTTCCTCCCTTCCCTCCAATAAACAAAATCTTTTAAAAAAGAAAAGCTAATGTTTTTTTAAAAAATAAAAATAAAACCCATGTCTCTTTTAGTATATTGAATATCTTTCTTAAACTATACATAATCTTTTTTAAAATTCCCCCATCTTGAGAAACCCTGCAGCAGAAGAATAAACTGCAGCAGTTTTTTAATGGGATGTATTAACACCCAGCAAGGGCTATCAAGATGGGTTCTTTTTTAAAAAATTTTTTTATTGTTGTTCAAGTACAGTTTTCTTCCTTTTCCCCCCATCCCACCTCCCTCCCTTGTTTCTACCCCCGCCCCACCCCTGTTATTGTCCATGTGTCCTTTATAATTGTACCTGCAAACCCTTCACCCTTTTTGCCTGAAATTCCCTGCCCTCTCCCCTCCGGTCACTTAAGGAGGCATTTTCATAGCATATGTAAAGAGAGAAGTGTCAACATGATGATGTTAATTTTGCATACTGTGGCTATCATACACAACTTGGAGTGTGAATTTTAGGAGTAGTTTACAAAGCAGAATTTATAAGTATACCTAGTTCATTGACCTGAAGTTTCCTCTCCCAGTAATATAAGGGTCATACAGTTTTATAAAAAGACCATATTTATCTGTGCCATTAAACACAAATATAGCATTATCATTCATAATTGCAATATTTTGGAAGCAACCATGATGTAAAAAAAAAACCTATGAAAAGTTTACCTTTCTGTGAATCTCTTTCATATCTGTCTTAATAAAAAAATTGATTTTTTTAAAAGAATTTATTTATTTATTTATTTATTTAGACGGAAGGAAAGGGAGGGAGAAAGAAGGGAGAGAAACACTGATGTGAGAAACAGCGACTTGGTTGCCTCTTCCATGCCTCCAACCCAGGCCCACAACCCAGGCACGTGCCCTGACTGGACATCAACCAGCAACCTTTCTCTTTGCGGTGTGAGGACCAACCAAGAGAGCCGTGACAGCCAGGGCAAGACAACTGGATTATCATATCTGCTTCTGTATTTAACCTGTTGAAATATCACATCATGCAGCATCTAGAACAAGGGTGTCAAACTCATTTTCACGGGGGGGCCACATCAGCCTCGCAGTTGCCTTCAAAGGGCTGAATGTAGTTTTAGGGCTGTATAAATGTATCTACTCCTTAACTAGGGGCAAGGAGCTCTGCATTGCTGCTGGGTAGAAACAAGGTGCCAGGCTGGATAAAACAAGGTGGAGGGCCAGATTCGGCCCACAGGCCTCGTGTTTGCCACCTGTGATCTAGAAAATTCTACCTGTGAGAGATTCAGAGTGAAAAAGGCAAATAATATCTTAGGGTTATTTTGAAAATAGCTTTGATCTCATGTACCCACTAAAAGGTAAGGCCTTGGATTACTCTTTGGGAACCCCTGAGGGTCCTTGGATTACTCTTTGAGAACTCCTGTCTATGGTGAGAAAAGGGATCTGTATATGAAAAAGAAAATGAAAAAATAGGCAGTACATTTCAGGTGACAAAGAAAAGAGATTTCAGAGCAGGGAACTATAATAACACTGGGAAAAAGATAATGAAGTGGGAAAAGGCTTTGGGAAGTAAGTAGGATTGGTGCTTGGCCTTGAAGGAATCATAGGACTAATACCTAGAGATCTTAGAGAAGGCCTTCCAAAGAAGTAACTGAATAAAATTTTAACTTGTCTGCTGCAACATTATACTCCGTGTCTTGGGACTGTCTTATTTCTTTTGTTCTGTGAAGTCCATTGTGTCCCAAACGTCAATAAAAGTGATGCTTTTATTTACAAATAAGTAAGTAAATAAATTTATAATAAATTAGAAGCTGTTAACATTGTGTTCAAATGTGAAAAATGAATATCTTGGGAAATGACAAAATGTCATCTTGCTCCAGATACAATAATTTCAGGACCAAGAAGCCACCTAGAATAACCAATATAACAGAAGTCAGGAATCATGAATTAGCAGGAATATCTTATATCAATCACCTGATCCTCCTAGTCATTTGATAAACAAACCAGATGTTGCACCTAGGATATCTCTGAATCCCACAAAAAAAGAAAAAAGAAACTGGATTGCCAATAATGATGGGAATGTGAAATAGCCTGATATGAGAAAGAGCACTGGAGAAGAAATCAAGACCTCAAGTATAGTTCATAATTCTACTAACTAGCTTTGTAAATCACTTAATTGCTCTGGGGTAATTTTTTTAATATAGAAAATCAATTCTCTATATTAAATTATCTTTAAGAGCCCTTCCAATAATAAAGTTTTGTGAGATGGAAAGGTAAATAAAATTGGAGAAGCATCGCTTAGTAAAGGTCTTCTATGTCCAAAATGGTCATATTGTGCTCAAGGATAGAGGATAGAAAGTGCTGCTTCCCTTGCTTATTTGTCTCACTTGTCCTTCGGGAGGGATCAAAGCCTCCCTGGAATATCTTTCAGCAGAAGAATGCCTGTGGTGTCTAGAAAGCATTTCAGTTTGTGAAGGAAATGACTCCATGAACTCCAGAATACTGTCGGGACAGCTTTCAAGTCCAATAAGATGACTATACAAATTAGTAAAAGAAAGATAACTTACAGAGGAAAGAAAATTGTTTTGTGTGCATCACAGTCTGTGTTAATTATTTTATATAGCCATCTCATTAACACTTTTTCATATGATGTAGATTTACTGTCCCCATTTTTTTTTAATTTAAACTTTTGGATAGAGAAGAAAGTGGTCACGAAGTTTAAGTGATTGGAAGCCCATATTCTTTGCATATTCCATCCCATCTCTGTTTAAATAGTCAAATTCTTTCATGGAACCTTTCTATTCCTTGCATAGAAACTTCTTTGACCACACTGGCTGACAGTGATTTCTTCTTCTGAGCTTCTCTAGTGTGTAATATCTATACTACCAATTTCACATCTATAACTTTTTGCAATGTTGGTTATATTTGATTCATGTGTTAATCAGTAAGCAATTATTAAATAGCCATCGTGGAACCCCATTAGGCAGTAGGGATACACAGATAAATAAAACATAGTCCCTGCCTTCAGGAATTAAAATCTAGTGGACAACACAACCCCATTAGCAGTTTATTAACATCCCAATCCATTCTAAGATTAAATCTCTCTCTCTGCTTCTCTCTTCTATAGTTTGGTACATTCCCATTTTAGCTCTGAGGCCAAAAAAACAAAAGTGAAACCAATAAGCCTGAGAGTAGCAAAACTAAGCCTTAAGGGAAAGGAGAATTTTAATTAATGAATTATATTAGCAAATAATCTATAAGCATCAAGGACAAAAACAGAGGAGGTAACAATTGATAGAGAAACTTAAATTCTCCTAAGCAAATAGCACTCTTCCCAGGCAGAGAGGGTTTGAGCCAAGTTCCCAGCTCTGTGGCATTACAGAACAGCTGGTGGCACACTGCTGTCTTAACCCATCCCACAGGGGGAAGAAAAGTCTTATTACTAAGCTAGTGATTAGACATGGCCATAGGAACAAGACTGCCTATTCCAGCCAGTGTTGTAGACAGTTGAGCTGCTACAACATATTCCTAAGATAGTCTTCTTCAGTGCAATGACAACTTGCTAGCAGATGGTGAAAGTCCATAGATGAAAGTTGTATGAGCGAAGTCTCGTTCATAGAAAAGATTCTGCCCTGCTTTGGTTTCTTCCTGGTTTGTTTAGTCAGTTTGGATGTTGTTTTCTAACCATGTTAAGTTCCATTTTTTTTCTTCAATTTCAGGCTCTAGGATACTAAATCCATTCAATCCAATTTAATGAGCATCTTCAATGTACAAAAGAATATGGTAGGTACTTAAGGTAGGTAAACTTGAATAAGAGAGAATTCCTCTTTCAAAGGGTTGAGAGTCATGTAGGTAATTATCTAGCATATGAGCCTGATAATGTCATGCTCTTATGACAAGTATTTCTGTGCTTAAGACCCATCTATAAAAGCCAGATATGTACCCTGGTACATTCCACCTTATACTGTAAGATGAAAATCACTGCCATCTCCAAGATTCTGGGCTGGGCTATATTAATGAGTCCTAGCCATGCTTCCTAATAGGCTTGTCCCAGAAATGAACATTGCAAGCATTCTCTAAAGTGGTGCTGAATTCAGAGGATTTCTTGGTCTTGCCATTGTAACTTAGGATCTGAGAAAGAGAGAGACCAATGCCTATGACTTTCTAGAGTATTTACCCCACATCCTTCTTAGAGGTGCCCCTGAGGAATTCTCCTATCCAAGCCCTATCCTGCCTACTAAGCAAGAGGTAAAGCAGATGAAAAGATTTCCTCTAAAAATGTACAGAGTAGAGTTAGGAAACTGAAATTCATTGCACATCTACCATGTAATATACATATCGTATTTCATCTATGTGAAGTATCATTGCCCCCATTTTATATCTGAGGAAACTGAGGCCCAAAGAGGTTAAATAACTTGTCCAATACCACATAGCTAGTAAATGGTATTGAATCAGCTTGGAGAATGGCATTGGTTGGAGTCCTAGTTCAGAAATCTGTTGGCTTCTGACTCCACCAGGGATCTGTCATGGTTAAATGATGTTAAATTATCAAACTGCTCCAAAGCCATGGGCAGGAGGCCCCACATAGCACACTTGATCCCAGGAGCACCCAGACAGCACTGGAAATTTAATTGCACCATATTTCTTTGGTTTCCAAATTCAGTTATTTTGCACCTTAATTTCAGGCTGCTTTCAGATTAGAAATTTGATAGCTCAGTTGTCATAAAGGAAAAGAACTCACACCAGGGAATCTCCTGCTGAGTTGCCAACACCCTGGGAGGTGGAGATCTATAAGGCAGAGGAAGACAGGGAGCAAGAGAATATAGAGGCCCCGTAGCCCTGAAAGCACAGATGATCTGGGAGGCCAGGCAGTCCCTTTCAGAAAACCTGTCTTCCTCTGGGGCTCCCAGAATCCAGTTTGGATGAGTTCTACTAATACCATTTTATTCAGTCAGTCAGCTCCAGACATTTACTGAGCTTCTGTTATGCATGCTACCCTACCTAGGTACTACAGGGCATGCAAAAAGAGAAATCTTACACAAGGTTGTAAAAGCATTTACATAAACTTGTAAAGAAAGTAAAGTTGGCCTTTGAAGATTCTCCAGTTTATTTCTTTGATTTACTTGTAGTACTCAGTAGCCCTAGTTTTAGTCCCCACATCCCAGGCCTTATTTACCCTCATGCACCAGATCTTCTGTTTCAAAAAGTTCAGGACATGTACCAGTGGTTGTACATGAGATGACTTTAAGTTACATAGGACATGATTTTAGGTGGTATGTGGGTAAACATAAAATAACAAAGAGTTATATCATGAAAAAGTAATGCCCTTTACAGTTCTCTTTCAAGCATGATTACATGTAGAAGAAAGTCTCATTTGGGCCTAATACGTCATTAACATATTCTTAATCTCCTCTTTAACCAAGAAAATAGACCACAGACCTGGAGTTTTCTTCTGGCAGTAGCTGTGTATTGTTTAATGCCAGTTTTATTCATTTTATTTTCTAGGGTTATATTATGTTTCTAAGCAATGACACTGATATAAATTTTCCTTTTTACATGAATGTATATACATTTTTGGAAAAGTTAGTTGATTTAAAGAAAAATATTAAGGAAGTAGTAATTTAGGCAGTATGGGGACATGGTTGAGATACTGCTGCTATCCAAATGACTGAAGTTTGGGAAACACTTCTTTTTCTCACCTCTAGTCCCACCAAGGTTACTGTTTGTGATCCATTCCTGCCCTTTGCTTGACCTAAACCAATTCAAGATCATGATAATGACTGACAATGGGTTAGACTCATACTTCTCTCCTATAAACATTGCAATAGGACTTTCAGTCTTGGGCCTAAAGAAATCTTTTTCATGGTAGAAATTTTTCATGGTAGAATTTTTTTTTAAGATTATATTTATTTATTTTTAGAGAGGGAAGAGAGGGAGAGAGAGAGAGAGAAAGAGAGAGACATCAATGTGCGGTTGCTGGGGGTCATGGCCTGCAACCCAGGCATGTGCCCTGACTGGGAATCGAACCTGCGACACTTTGGTTCGCAGCCCATGCTCAATCCACTGAGCTACGCCAGCCAGGGCCATGGTAGAAATTTTTCATAAAAAGATAAGTAAGATAATATATTTGTAGTAAATTAAAATTTCACAATGATAATATTAAGTGCTGCCATTTATTTGGGTTTTTTGAGCATTCTCTAATCCTCACAACCCTGTGAAGCATTTATCAGATGAAGAAACTGAGGCATAGGGAGGTTAAACAAAACTTTTTCTTGGTCATTCAACCAGTAAGAATCAGAACCAAGATTCAGGCCAAGGTTTTTTCACTACTCATTCTGTCTCTGGTCCCGGAATCCCTGGCCACATGGGTACCTATCTGGTTCCCCTAAAGCATAAGGCAAAACCTATAAAACCTGCTTAGAGAAACCCTAGAAAAGCCTGAAGAATTCAAAGGAGCACGTGAACATGTACAGCGAGGTAACACAGTGAAGCTGAGATACTGTAGAAGTATGTTCAGAGCGGGTGAGACTACTTGGAGGAAGTGAGGGCTCTATCAAAGGAATCAGAAGTCACCTTACTGCATTCATCTCTGCCCTGCCTTCTGCCACATGGCTCACAGACCTCTTTGTAAGGCCAGGCCAGGCTTTCTGCCTCCTGCTGACTTCAAGTACACAGGAAGGAGCAAGTGTTCTTGCTGCCTTATTTCTGTCTCTGGAAAGGATACCTTTCCTCCCAGGCTGCAGCCCTTCCTCAGCTGGGGCTGGGGGACTGCTGCCTTCAGGACAATGCAGAAGCAGGCAGGATGCATCTGCTTCTACAGATGAGCCCCTTGTGGAGCTCTTGTCAGCTCGGCTACTGTCCCTCCTAGCCTGGGATCACAAGCCAGCTGTGTTCTTAACCAGGAGTCTAGGCAGAAATTTCAAGTCCTTTTAGGAATCTTATGTCATGTTAACCTGGGGCTTCAAGTCAACAATTGGAATGTGCCCTGTGACATTATGTAGGGAGGGGATGCTGAATCAGTCCCACCTCCTGCCCATCCAATGGATCAAAGTCAGCCTTACCATCATAACAGTTATACCTGACTTTACCAGTTAGTTTACAGAACCCCTCAGATGAGAATTGAGTAAGAAAATAGGTATGAAAGCAGTTGATAAATTTCAAAGTCCCAGAAAAATGTGCAAGATGATACTACCAAGCTTTCCTAGTCTCTTCCAGAGTTTAGCCCTTAAATCTCTATCCTTTTCTCTGTTCTTATTCTCCCTGGATGGTCTCTTCTGTTTCCCAGGTTTTAATTATGATCTGTATGCCAATAACACCCAAATCTGCAGGTCTAGCTTAGATATCTACGCAGAACTTTAGTTTTTATTTCTAACATATACTTAGATATATCTGTCTCAGCATATCCCATATTAGAGTAAAAATAATTGACTCCCTCCCTCACTAAACCCTGCTTTTCCTTTGGAGGTCAGCATCTAATTGGTGATAGCATCAACCACACAGTCAGTCACCTGAGCTAGACCCTGAGAGCCTGCCTTGATGTTTTGTTTACCCTCATCCCTTTGCAGCCAAGGTCCGTAGATCTCTTGCTTCTTCCCCAAACTCACTACTTCAGGTGCTCCTTTGTCTTTCTCCTGTATTATTCTGCTTTAACTTAGATTATTTGCTTTGGTCTCCATGTTTTCCTCACTCTATTCTGTTCTCACACCTCTGCTAGCATATTTATAAAATTAAATCTGACTGTATATCTCCCCTGCTAAAAAACCCTTCAGTGACGCCGAGGATATGATCCAGGCTCCTTCATCTGATATGTGTAAGGCCCTCCCTGTCTGCTTCTTTTGACCCTTGAGTCCCTCCTACTGCTACCCTCGTTTCCCTACAGGTCTTTGCTATTGCTGGCTTTTCTATCTGAAATGTGGTCTCCTTCTGTTATCAACCCCCTGCCCCCACATAGACAATCCTTTTTATCATGTAAGAGTCAATTCAGATGTCAGTTCTTCAAGAAGCCTTCACTGAGTAGCCCCATCCCCTGGTTCATTAGGTGCTTACATATCTTATGTATACCTCTATCAGTACACAGACCTCATTTATTATTATTTATTATAATTATATTATACTTATGCATCTCTTCTCCCGAACTATTAACTCTTTGTAGGCAAAGACAGTGCCTTTATATCTTCCGTTTCTAGTATAGTGCATGGCATCAACTAAGCCCCCAATAATTGTTTGAATGATTGAATGTTAGAAAAGTAGCCAGCTTTTAAAATAGGTCTTCAATGGTAAAACTGAAAAATTACTTTAGCTAAACCTCAGTTATTTAGCATTCTCTTGCCCCAAATCCCTGAGCATTGTAGCTAGCAAACTGAATAGATATTTCTGAATATATTTTAAGTTTACAACAAAATTACAAAGTGACACTACAAAAAGACATTCCTTAAACATTCCAGGCCCAATTAGGTGATTATGGGTCTTAGATTCTCTTATTGTTTCCTTTTGCTGGGTCTTCCCCAGAGACTTCCAGCTGGAAGAGACACACACAGCTCAGATATTCTTCTCCCCAAAGTGTGGGGCAGAGCTCTGGTGCGGCAACCTGGGAAAGTGGAGACTTGTAGGTGGGTTTCACAGCAAGTTTTGGGGAACCCCAGTACTGAGCAACCCCAGTTTTGTGTGCCACTCTGCCCAGCTCCCTTTCTTCCCACTTCCAGGGCATGTCCTTTGCCAAGTTTACCTTTGACTCAGCCTCCCATTGTCTTGGTAATGGAGGGCGTGGAATGTTGGAATGTTGCTCAGTCATGAGGCATGCTCACAGAGCAGCATGTATGCCTGTATACACAGATTCTGGAACACTTTCAGCCTCTCACTTCTGAGAAGCAAGGTTTAAACACATCAAGCTGGAGGTTTCTTTTTTTATTATTTTTTATTTTTCAATTACAGTTGACATACAATATTTTATTAGTTTCAGGTATACAACCCAGAGGTTAAACATTATATAACTTATTAATCTCATATCCATCTGACACCATACATAGTTATTAGAATATTATTGACTATATTCCCTATGCTGCACTTTATATCCCTATGACTATTCTATAACAACCAATTGGTACTTCTTAATCCCCACCTTTTTCACCCATCCCCAAAACCCCCTCCTATCTGGCAACCATCAAAATAATTGGTGTAATTTCTCTGTATCTATAAGTCTGTTTCTGTTCTGCTTGTTCATTTATTTTTATTTTTAGATTCAATTGTTGATAGATACGTATCTATTGCCATTTTATTCATATTTTTATCTTTTTTTTTTCTTCTTCTGATTTGGTGGTGATGAACACCTTTAGCTTTTTCTTGTCTGGAAAACTCTTTGTCTGTCCTTTGATTCTAAATGCTAGCTTTGCCGGGTAGAGTAATCTTGGTTGTAGGTCCTTGCTTTTCATCACTTTGAATATCTTTTGCCAAGCCCTTCTGGCCTGCTAAGTTTCTGTTAAGAAATCAGCTGACATTCTTATGGGAGCTCCCTTGTAGGTAACTAACTGTATTTCTCTTGCTGCTTTTAAGATTCTCTCTTTATCTTTAATGTTTGACATTTTAATTATGATGTGTATTAGTGTAGGCCTCTGTGGGTTCATCTCATTTTGGACTCTCTGCACTTCCTGGATTTATGTCTATTTTCTTCACCAGGTTAGGAAAGTTTTCTGTCATTATTTTTTCAAATAGGTTTTCAATTTCTTGCTCTGTGTTTTCTCCTTTTGCCACCCCCATGATGTGAATGTTGATACACTTGAAGTTGTCCCAGAGGCCCCATATTATTTTCATTTTTTTAATTCTTTTTCTTTTTTGCTGTTCTGATTGGATATTTTTTGCTTCCTTATATTCCAAATCACTAACTTGATTCTCAGTGTCATCTACTGTTGATGCCCTATAAATTATTCTTCATTTTAGTTAGTGTATCCTTTATTTCTGATTGGTTCTTTTTTATGGTTTCTATGTCCTTTTTCATCCTGTTGAAGTTCTCACTAAATTCCTTGAGCATCCTTATAACCATTGTTTTGAATTCTGTATCTTGTATTTTGCTTGCCTTCATTTTATTTGTTGTTTTTCTGGAGTTCTGTTCTTGCATTTGTTTGTTTCCACATTTTGGCTGCTTCCCTATGTTTGTTTCTATGTATTAAGTAGAACTGCTCCACCTCCCAGACCTGGTAGAGTAGCCTTGTGTAGTAGGCATCCTTTAGGGCCCAGTGGTGCAGCCTCCCAGTTACCCAAGCTAGGTGCTCCAGGTCCACCCCTGAGTGGGCTGTGTACACTGACTTGTTGTAGTTGAGCCTTGATTGCTGTTGGTGTCCCTGGGAGGGATTGATACCAGGCCAAATGGCTGCAAGGACTGGCTGTGACTACAGTGGAAGAGCTGCTGTGCTGGAGCTTACCCTGTGGAGCAGGACTTGGTTTGTGGGGCTTTAGTGCTCACCAAGTCTGCACCTTGAGCGTGTCACTCAAGGTGGTAGTAGGATTGTAACCCAGTGTGACCTGACACTGTGCACTGGGCATACTGGGTCTGGGGCCTTCTGGGTGGTGCAAGGTCTGCCACTGCCTGTGACCTGCCTGGGCCCACCCATCACAAGCTACAGAGAGATCTTCAGATGGCTGCTACTTGTGCTAGGTTTGGAGGTGCCCAGGCAAGGCCAAGCTGCAAACCAAGGCAGGCTACTGCTAGTGCTGGGCCTGGAGCCACTTAGAAAGAGGTACAGGGTATGCAGAGGCCAGATGCTGCTTGTCTGAGAGATTTTAGGAAAGTCCAAAGCATGAGGCAAGAGAGGCCAGTTGTTTGACAAAGCCAGTGGAAATGGCTTGGATGGGCCTGAAAGTTGGGTGGGGCAAGGTCTTAGGCAATCACCAGGGCTGGCCAAAAGTGTGAGCCAAGCTAATGGAGACTCAGATATGGCACCCGCCTGTCAACACTGTGTGTGTATGGGAGGGTGTCTAAGAAAAACACCCCCCAGCACTCACCTTAATTCCAGACAATTCAGCTCCCCACTGTATGTCCCTGGTTCTTTTTAAGCTGCTGCCCTAATGCTGCAGCTCAGAGGGAATGAGTTGGAGTAAGTCTGCACAGTCCATTTAAGAGGACCTTCCGGCCCTGGATGGCGTAGCTCAGTGGATTGAGCACGGGCTGGGAACCAAAGTGTCCCAGGTTTGATTCCCAGCCAGGGTACATTCCTGGGTTGCAGGCCAGAACCCCCAGCAACTGCACATTGATGTCTCTCTCTCTCTCTCATCTCCCTCCTTTCCCTCTCTAAAAATAATTTTAAAAAATCTTAAAAAAAAAACCCACCATCCCCCCCCAAAAAAACCAAAACTCAATAATATATATATATATATATATATATATTAAAAAAAAGAGGACCTTCCAGGGACTCCAAAAGCCCTTCTTCTGACTCAGCCACAATTTCTGCTGGTTTCTACAGCCTAAAACTATGGGGACTTCTCTTCCTGGCACTTGAACCCTTGGCTGGAAGGCCTGGTGTGGGACTGAGACCCCTTGTTCCTCAGGGGGGACTTCTGCAGCCATAATGTCCCGATTTTAAACCACCACATATGGGTGTGGGACCAGCCTGGTCTTCATCTCCATCCCTCCTACCAGTCTCGATGTGGCTTCTTTAAATTCTTAATTGTAGGACTTCCATTCAGCCAGATTTCAGGCAGTTCTAAATGATGGTTGTTCTGTAGTTTAGTTGTAACTTTGATGTGGTTTGGCAGTGTTCAAGTATCATATCTTAGCCAGAAGATTTCTTTAGTTTTCTAAATTAAATATCTTTGGTTGCCGTCCACATGTGGGTAGAAAATCCAACCTTGGTCCTTTTTCAGGAATGTACTGGTACTTGGGAGAAGATGTCTTTCAGTCAGTGACTGCCACCGTTGGTGCAATTTGTCAGTGACAATTGTCTATTCTAGGTTCTTTTCTCTAGGCCTACGGGGTCATGGAGACTACATGAGACCTCTGCTGAGGCTTTCAAATAGCAGTGCCTTTGCTTACCTCCCTGACCACACAGTATCTGCATCAAGGTCTCGCTGTTCCAGGGGTCTATGGGAGAGCAGGAGCAGGATCTGGCTATACAAGGGGGTTCTTTGGCACCATCCCCTTCAGAGCCAGACTCAGGAAATTCTCTTTCTTCCCTCTTCCAATCCTAAGAGCCCTTTTCTCTCTCAAACAGCACAACTTTGTTACCTCTGAGATCCCAGGCAATTTTCAAAAACAAAAGTCTGTTGATTTTTTTTCCTGAAGTGAGAGAAAATCTGATTACTCTTTTGGGAGGGGGGTATGTGGAGGAAGATATGACTGGCTAATTTTTCCCAAAGAACAGAAATGGCTGACACCACAGAAAATAAAACAGTTAATCCTGAAGCAGGTTAGCCCATCACCAGTGAAGCAATGCTTATCTCATACCTTGTTCCCAGGGTATGGAGCCTCTCCAGGAAGAGGCAGTAGGCCAAACTATGGATACAGATCCACATTGGTAATATTACAGCTTCAGACTGGGGGTGCTTCAGGTAAGCAGGAAATGTAGGCTCCCCCCGCCCCACCTTCTGTGTAGATCCTAGATTAACTGGGCTGGGTGGAGCTGGTACCTACAGATTTCAATTCCCTAGGTCTAGTTTATTTAGGCTTCCCATTTTCTGATTTCACCAGAGAGTAGTTTAAAGAACCCATGACAGCCATAGTTGGTGTGGCTCAATGATTGAGTGCCGGCCTGCGAACCAAAGGGTCACTGGTTCAATTCCCGGTCAGGGTACATGCCTTGGTTTCAGGCCAGGTCCCCAGTAGGGGGCATGCAAGAGGCAACCACACATTGATGTTTCTCTTCTTCTCTTTCTCCCCCACTTCCCCTCTCTAAAAATAAATACATAAAATCTAAAAACAAAAGAATCCATGAGAGAATTACCCCAGTCCACATATAACCTTTGAATAATGAGCTGGATAATAGAGTAATAGAAGAGAGCTCCCTTGATCATTGATTATATTTGCATAGATTTTTTTAAATATTTCATTAAAATATCATTATTTTAGTACCCCCTTAAATTTTGCACTCAAGATGCATGCCTTCCTTGTTTTACCCTACTCCCTGGATGGCTTCCCCTGCCTTAGCTACCTGGAGCTCTTGTGGTTTACAGGATGTGGGGACCTCATTAACCTGGTCCTCACTGTGTGAGACCATTGGTGGGATAAAAGCATCTCAGCCTGACCTTGGGTTAGAGTTAGGGGCTCAACATCCTGGTCTAGCACTTCTCCCACACCCTCAGCTGGACTGTATTGAGGTCACACCTGTGAGGTACACTGAAACTTCTATGCGTCAAGCCAAGAGTTCTTTGATTGATAATTGTCATAGAAGGAGAGAATTTGCTAATATACCACTATTGATCAGGAAGCATATGAGGATCCAAGAATTTTACTCCAAAATTCAGATTGTTCTGATTTAGCTAAGTGCACATTCATTAGCATGTCCCCTAATAGGCCAACCCTTCACCACTTTATTCCACCCATGTTTCTAGCCTCATGTGTAGTCATTTCACCATGCATACTCTGTTCTCATCACAGTAAGCAATTTAGTCTACTTGCTGTTTTCCAAATGTAGCAAGTACTTTCATGCTTCCATGCCACTTCTCATGATATTTCCTTACCTGGAATATTCTTTTTCTTCCTCTCTGCATGATGAATTCTTTATTTATCTTCAAGGCCCAAATCAAATGTCATCTCCTTGTAGTTTCCCCTGACATGTCCCCCTTATTGAAATTCACCAATACTCCTCATAATCCCTGCTCCATTTTTACATAGCTGTTTTTTATATGTCTGCTTATAAGGTGGTGAACTTGGTGAGTAGCTTGAGAACTCAGGAGAGAGCAACTCCTGACTTTGTGTCCTCTCCCCATCCTCTTCAACCTATTACTTTATTCATCTTTGACTCTGCAGCTCTTAATATAATGCTGGGCCCATAGTAAGTACTTAACAAAAGTTTATTGAATATGATGAAAGCTGGAAGGTATCAAACAACATGTGGTTGTTCTTTTATTTCCACTTCTCAGAAGATTTTGGTTACTGAGCTCAATTTCCTCTCCTGGTTATTTCTTTCCTTTCTAGCCACATGCATCCTATTCCGATTTTACCTAGCTTTCTTTGGCTAGCTCCCCCAGCCCTAACACTCCACTCATATATTCCCTCATTCAGCATTTATTTGTTGAACTCCTGCTGTTCTGCAGGCGCTATTCTAGGCATTGAGGAATTGACAGTGAACAAGATAGATGGAATATTTTCATGGAGATTACATTATGGTTGGAAAACTAAACCAAAACTAGTAAGCAAACAAGATAATTTCAAATAATGATAAATTATCTGAAGAGAATAAAGTGATGTGATAGGCAGTGAGGTGGGAATCAAACTCTTTCAGAGTTTGGTCAGGTAAGCCCTTCCTGAGGAGGAGACATTTGAAATCTGGAGGACAAGGAGATGGCCACATGGGGATCTGCTGAAAAAATATTTCAAGTAGAAAAGTGAGCAAGTACAGAGGCCCAGAGACAAGAACAAATGACTGAACATTATAAAGCATTGTATAAATAAACAAGATGATTAAGGCCTTCCATAGTCTGTCACCATCCCTTCACCCCTTACATACGAGAGTAGCATTGAGAAAGAAGCTGCTGGGGGCCTCTGCGCTGACAAACGGGAGTGTTGGTGATGATCTGAGATATCTCTGACAAATTGGGAACTGGAGAGATGGCCGAGACTGACCCCAAGACCACCTCACCTGGGTGGTGCAGACACTCCTGCAACAGATGCAAGATAAATTTCAGACCGTGTCCGACCAGATCATTGGAAGAATTGATGATATGAGTAGTTGCATTGATGACCTGGAGAGGAACATTGCAGACCTCATGACACAGGCTGGGGTGGAAGAACTGAAAGCTGAAAACAAGATACCTGCTACACAGAAGAGCTGAAGGCTGCTAATTTACACTGAAATGTGAAACATTGTTTTTACAAGCCAAGAGAAAACCAAATGGCTTTGTGCAACTAATTACTACGTGTAGACAGGTTTTATATTATAAAGTGTGCATTATTCTTATCACATACTATATAGTGAGTTGATAGAGTGATTCTACCTACCTCCGGTTTCTTGAACATGGTACCTTCGCATGTTGGACCTTGGTCAGATATTAAATATTAAACACTAAAACTTTGATGGTTCCTACATAAAATTGTCAATTTTTTAGTGTAAAAAAATAAAAAAAGTAGTATTGATCCGTTTTTGCAAAATGACTGACTTCCTGTAGCCTTTGTCTTGCCTACCACTCAAATTGCATAATTTTCTTCCATTGAATCCCATTGAAGCTCATCTGAAATTTTCCTAACTATAGTCATCTTGGTAACTGACACCCCAGTCTATGGGATTAGAAGATTTGTGTGGTCCCTTGTGTCATACAATACTTCCCTCCCCTATCTCTTTCAGGAGGACTAGGTCCTGGTCTCCCATCTCCAGGGAAGGGTCATCTCACAGGGACTCAGATGAAACCCAAGGGTAACATGGAGGGGGAAAGTCAATTTTTTGGACAACAACTCACAGGGGCCTGAGACTGGAGTTCACCTCTGTGGATCCCAGGAGTCTCTTCCACCTTACAGTAATTCTGGCTTCCCTTCCTCCACTGAGCATTATCCTCCACTGGGCTGCCATGTCTAGCTGGTGAGAGCCTAAGAGATCTAGCTTCCTCTCTTAGATGCCAGAGTAGCTGCTTAAAGAGGCTGGAGGGCTTCCTGCCACTGGAGGCATGAAACACGCTCAGTAAGCCAGGAGCCAGGATCAAAATCATATGGTTTGCTTTGTAGTGAAGTTCACAGGGCCTGAGGAAGGAGGGCCCAAAGAACAAGCTTTCTAGGGTATGGGCGATGCATCTACCCCAATCCTAGCAGCCCTGTACTCACAGTACTGCGCTCCTGCCTCAGAGGTCTTCTGCCCTTGGATTCCCGGCCCACTTGGACTCTCTTCTGGCCCAGGCTGGTGGAACTTCAAACAATTAAGCCTGGAAGAATGAGACTACCTACTCCCTAGAACTTCAGGGTCCATTTAAAGGCCTCCTGACCAGATGCCTTCAAAATGAAAACTGTCCCTATTTACTCTTTTCTCTAATGAACTGACATACCCCACAAATTAGAAATACTGAGCAAGCAGCTCTTTATCTGCTTGTTTACTCTGGATCTAAATAGATATACTAAGTTCTCTAAGAAGGAGTTTTATTTTTTCCAACTTACTCCTGAGATAGAATCCCCACAAGCATTAAAAAGAAATTCATGATAATGACCCCTTCTAGAAGGATAAACAACATGTGCCCCGTGTGCCAAGCCTAGAACTGGATCTGCTTTGGGGCTTTATTTTTTTTTTTAGTTGAATTTATTGGTGTGATATTGGTTAATAAAATTATATAGGTTTTAGGTATGCAATTCTACAGTACATCATCTGTATGTTGTATTGTGTGTTTACCACCCTAAGTTAAGTCTCCCTTCATCACCATTTATCCCCCCACTTTGCTTGTGGACTTTAAATGCCAGGGTTTGCGTTAGTTCTAGTGGGTTCCTGTCCTTACTAATATGTGAGTAGGTATTGTTTATGGACAACTTGGGGAGGAGATGCTGCATCCCTGCAACTCAGATAGTTGCTTCTGTCTATTCAGACCAAGGCTAAGACACCTGAGAAAAGGTAGACTCCTAATTCTCACTGTCCATCTACTGCCTCTCTGCTCCACCACCCTGACCTACCACTTCAGTGTCTCCATGCAAAAGGCTGCACTTTTGGGAAAAGATCTTTGTCCAAATGTCCCAATGTCCATGCAGAACAGTTTGGAGCAGATGCTTTTGCTTTACAGCCCAGGCAAACCCATCAATGAGAGGAATGTTCTAAGCAGTCCTTTGCTGTGAGAAGTGGGTAAAGCCTCAGTGCCTCATTGTTCAGAGCCTGCTCTGTAAACCTCTCCCCTAACTGTACACCAATGCAGGTCTGCAATATGCTGAGCCATAAAAGAAAAAAGCAAAAGCAAAAATAAAGCAAACAGGTTTTCCTAACTTTCTTCTACATTTATTTAACTTGGATGGGAAGGAAAACAAGTCTGTTAAAGAGGATGGTTCCCTTTCTGGGCTACTGTTAAAAGTGAATGTTTAAAAGGTTAGTGATTTGAGGGTGGGACTTCATGTTAGCTTCCCAAAGTTGTAAGGATGACCCTGTCTACCTCCCAGGCCCCCTAACTTGCTCCACTGTATGCTAACGTCAGAGCATGAAGCAAGCTCCTGAAACCCTTTGGCTCCAAACGGGTCCCTTACTTTTAGTCATTAAAGATATGACCCTAGTTATAGAAGCTTCAACCATGCATTCACAGGAGATTAGAAAAGCTGGAGCTAAGCCTTAGCTCATCTCCTGATGTTATTTCTCATTGCCCTTCACGGGTTACCCACAGAATCCAAGGGACTGGCTATTTGAGTAAGTTCAGTGGGGGCATTGCCAGTTATAGTTCATTTTTGTCAGTCACAGAAACGGGGTTAAGTTGTGTATTAGACACTGCTAGACTGGTAGGATTGTTTAAAGTTTTTGACCAAAATAAGTAATATTTTTATACATTTTATATATTTTGTATAGACCCATCTTATTTAAGCTTTACAATAGTACTGTGCTTTGGAAAGGAGAAGTATGAGTATCCCTATTACATAGGTGAGAAAAGCAATTAAATGGCTTTCCCAAACTTACCTACCTCTGTTGTTACCAGAATCAAGACTAAGACATTGATTATCTAACTTCCAGTTCAGTGCTTTTTCCACAATTCCACCTTAAAACAAGCATCCTATGAAATGTTACAATAAGACAGGGATACTTGGCAATAATTGAACCCCTTTCCTGGGCTCCCATTTTAGTTGTAGGGTCTTCCTCTTTCAAGGCAGTGTCCTCTTTTGCTATAATGTGCTCCCCCAGATTTGTAGGCACTTCATATGCATGGAGCTCCACTTATCACTTTATATACCATTATCTCAATTCATTCCCCAGTATCTCCATTACTACTTACCCATTGATAAAGAAACTGAAGCACAGAGAAGGCAGATAAATTAGCTTAAAATCCCAGAGTTTGTCAGTGGTAGTCTGGTCCTCTTTCTACTAAACCCTAGGGATCCAGAAACATTAGCTATAGTAAGAATCAAACATAGATTTTCTCCTCAAGACACGAGTAGATTCATGGACTTTACCTGCCTGAGGCAGACTTTGAGGCTAGGATATCATGCCTCCAGTTTCTCCAGAAGGACAAATACCTGTCTCACTGGGTATCCACACAGAAACATGAGCACGCTTACCCTGCCCAGGATTTGGTCATAGCTACAGCATCTTGACAAATGTATTTAAACCAACTTGCACTAACTGGTGGCAAGGTATCATTCCCTGACAGGCTGCATCATTGAGCCTTTGCAGACTTTGGGAGAGGGAATCATTAGCCAAAAACATTAGAGAACCAAAGGGTCCCACAGAGGTTTATAATAATTCCATCCAGATGTTGGAATTGGTTTTCTTTCTTTTTCTTCTTTTTTAAATCACATTCAAAGAGTGAGCAAGTTGTTTTCACTTTATTAGTTAAACAAGATGAGAACTTAACTTCCTTTACTCTTGAGTTAGGCTGCACCAAAGGATGGAGAGGGCTAACAGCATCTGGGTAATTCAGGGAGGTACCTGAATTATTAGAGAGTACTTTGCACACATGACAGAATTATCCAAACACATAAATGGTGTTTCAAGTATGAGGCAGCCACTGGCCTGCAGTGACTGAGAATGCTGCAGCTACTCATGATACGAGAGAAATACACACAGACGACCAGGTCCTGTGGAGGAATAGGAACGGCATGGCCACTCTCTCTAGTGGAGAGCACACCAAGCCACCACCTAAGTAGGCTTTTTATTAGGCAGTATTGGGTAGGTGTACGGATACAGTTTGTGGATTATAGCCTGGCAGGGAAGATCAAACGAATAGCTATCTTTCAAAGAGTTGACAGAGCTCATGCTGAGTTTGGGGTTTTATCACTTAAAAAGCTAGAGGGCTAGTTTCGTCTCCTGCCCGTGCCTTCATATTCAAGAGCATCCTCAGCAAGCAGGTCTCACAGGATCTTGCATATTCTATGCTCAGGTCTAATTCCCCCAGGGGTCTGCCGACTCTGGTCTGGACTGCACCACCCCTGTTATTTCTGCAGGCCTGAGTCAACAGAGGAGACAAAGGCTGCTGGGAGACTTGGATTTCTCACAGCCAGAACAAGGACTCAGGCTTTGTCAAAGCCAAGGGGTCAGGGGTTGATGTCAATCACCCCCTCATTTCCACAGCCCCCTGAGTCTCTTCCCTGGGGCCTCCACATGATCATGCATATCTTAGGTGATTCCCCCCTTGGGGAATCCTACTCATCATTGGCTAACTGATCAAGCATTGGGGGCCAGGCAAGGAGCAAAAGCAGCGTTCCCACGAGGGAGATAAACTTGTCTCCTTAGTGGCTCCTGGTCCAGACGTCTTTCACTCAGCCTTAGGCATGGGGGCAGGGGGCGGGGGGTACAGCTTCCTGAGACCAGGCAGGGTGGACCCCAACATAAGCACATCAGCAAAATCCAACGGAAGCCTCCAAGTTCATTTTAATTTATAGTGTCCACACTATTTACCTGCAGCATAGGCAGCCCATTTGTTTTGAAGTCCTTCTAAGAAACTATGGCTGTGCAAATTGATCCAGCAAATAGCTGAATGTGCACGTTGCTCCTGTAGAGAGGGGAAGGCAGATATAGCCACAAGTATATTTTATCTCAAAGCATCTGAGCAGCCTGGATGGCCTGGCAGCTTTGTTGTGCTGTATGACTATCAATCAGGGCATTTGATAACTCATAAAACTCCTCTCTAGCAGCACAGGCTCCCCTGAGGTTAACTCTTGCTGTGGAGCTAAGATGAGGAAAAGCAGATCTTAAACTATGACTGCAATTGACAATCCCCTTACTCCATACCTGAGCTCCCGCTCCCTGGAATCATTAGCCAAAAACATCCAGGAACCAAATGGTCCCAGAGAGGTTTCAAGACAGCTGTGGCACCAGAGAAAGTTTCTTCTTGGCAATGGCTGCTTCAGAGCTGTGGGCTCTGAGCTAGAAAGCAGTGCTGAGAGGAAGGGCCAGGAAATAAGTGACACTGGGAAATGGGAAACTCAGGGTAAGAAAGGAGCTGGCTTTCCTCCCCTCAAAAAGATGTGCTTTGCAAAGTTTATCTTTTCACCTGGCCTGATGAGTCTCAAGATTTTTAGTCAAACTACTTGAGCAGAAAAGATTCTGCTGTATTTACATCTATTCACTAGATTAAATGAACAAGCCAGCAAACAAAAAACAAAACAAAAAAACCCTTCTGAGGTGTTTTTGCTGAATACCTGTTATTATTTGTAGTTACTTATTTTTTTAATGTCCCCTATTTTTTTCAGTTTTTTTAATTGAAGTTACTGGTGTGACATTGGTTAATAAAATTATATAGGTTTCAGGTGTACAATTCTATAATACATCATCTGTATATTGTATTATGTGTTCACTACCTCAAGTCAAGTCTCCCTCCATCACCATATACATCCCCCCATATCCTCTTCTGCTTCCCCCGACCCCCATTCCCTCTGGTAACCACCGTACTATTGTGTCTATGAGGTTTTTTCTTTGCTTAATCCCTTCACCTTTTATACCCAACCCCCCTTTGACAGTTTTCTGTCTGTTCTCTGTATCTATGAGTCTGTTTTTAAACATGCTTCCTTTGACACTTTTAAGTTTTGATTGAAATCTGCAGTGAAAAATGTTTCAATGGAGTGGGGGATCACCCAACACACTTCTGTGTCTTGCATTTTAACCCAGCCCACAGAACAATTAGAAGAATCTTTGCAGACCTACTAGAGATCCTCAGATTCCATTGGAGAGCAATTGATCTAAAATCATCATGATTTCAGAACCCTGTTGATTTGGAATTATCTGTCATTGACCACAGAGAGCAACTACTTACGATTCCTGGGAGAAGGCCCTGTATAGTGAGAAGCGAGCCCCAGTGTGGGAAGAATATCTTTCTCCTTTTCAGTGGTGTTTTTGTACAGTATGATATTTATGCCTAGTGTGCTATCTCTGGGCTCCATTTCTTCTCCTTTGCCTTCTCTTCTTCATCCTTCTCATTTTCTCCTCCTTCTTTCTCCTCATCTTCTATTTTTTGTTTGTTTTCTTATTCTATTATAAAAATGTCCCCAAGTTGTGAGTGCCTAGATGATTTTTGCCTGGTATATTCTGCTAATTGGAGTTTCGGAATCACAGTTTCTTATTCTAGTGCAGAATTTTCCCAAATATTTAACCATCAAAATTGTTGTAAAAGCAGCTAGCCATGGCCCATTCCTTGTAGACAGGTTGCTGAGATGGTACCAGAGAAGAGAAGGCTGCAGGTCTATACCCTTTGCTGTACCAGAGTGCAGAGCTCCGTTGAGATACATTTGGGAAAAAAAGAATGTTTATGGAGGCAGCAGCTGTGTTGCAATGAGCTGACAACACAGACAATATAAAGAGCAAGTTCAGGGGGTAATGGAACCATACCCTGGAAGCATGAAATTACAAATCTCACAATGAAGTTGACCCTGAGAATGAGATAGTTTCTTTGGTCAAACTGCTCTGAAAAAAATTTAAAAAACAGACTTCTGTGTTGAAGGTAGGGAGTGTATCTGTGTCTCCCCTGCTAAAACAATAGAGATCTCAGTAAGGATCTGGGCACTAACACTGATGGCTTCACTTTGGCCACAGCCCTCCGCAGGATGGCTCTATGCAAGGGTGATAACCAATAATAAGGGTGGGAGGCATGGTAGCCTCTTGATTTGATCACTTAAACATCCTGTCAGATAGATAGATGTAGAAAGGAGACTGACCCTTACCTCAAAAGAAGTAAATTGTAGGTTGAAGTATTTAGTTTTAGTTTCTGTCAGGTTGAGGCTTTGAAAAACAGATCTGTGGGTCTAGGAAACCAAATACCAGATGGTATGGTTTTGGAGCTCTGTGAATTCAAGGATATAAAGAAATGTATAATCCAAACTGAGACCGTTACTTTTAATAATTGGTTGTATTACTGTTGAGTGCAGTAACCCCCATCTTGTGAAAATGACTCTGTGTTGGAATGCAATTTGGGAAAAGGATTGTTTCTGGATCTTCAAGACGGTCTAGAGAAATCTTGAAAGTTAAAATGTAGTAGTCACCTTTCATTTGCAAGGGATATGTTCCAAGACCTCCAGTGAATGCCAAGAAGTGAAGATAGCACCAGACCCTAAATATACTATGTTTTTTCCATACACATACATACCTATGATAAAGTTTAATTTGTAAATTAGGTGCAGTAAGAGCTAAACAACAATAGCTAATAATAAAATTGAACAGTTAAAATAATATACTGTAATAACAGTTATGTGAATGTGGTCTCTCTCATAATATCTCATTGCACTGTCCTCATCCTTCTTCTGATGATATGAGGTGATAAAATGCATTAAGTTGACAACTTTTCTTTTCAGTTAAATGAAGCACTTTATGGGTTCTCTTTGGCATGTCTGAATTGCCAGCATCACTTCTCTTGCCCTTTGAGGCCATTATTAAGTAAAATAAGGGTGACTTGAATACAAGCACTGTGTTAACTGTGACTATCTGATAACCAAGAGGGCTACTAAGTGACTAATGGGAAGGTAGAGTATACAGTTGCTGGACAAAGGGATGATTCACATCCCAGGCAGGATGAAGTGAGATAGCAGGAGACTTTATCATGCTGCTCAGAATGACATGCAATTCAAAATTTATGAATTGTTTATTTCTGGAATTGTACCACTTAGTATTTTCAGACCACAGTTGATCACAAGTAACTGAAACCATGGAAAGCAAAAATGCAGATAAGGGAGACTATTGTAACATAAAACTTTCCATCTCTCCATTATACCATAAATACTTTTCTCTTCCAAGCACTTTGCACATGGTAAGCATTGTAGCAAAGATGTTGTTTCAGTCCAGCGTAGGGAAGCAAAGGAACAAAGTGTTCAGAGTTAGGCAAGAGAGGTAAGGAACCAGAGCCAGGACACAAGTCAAAAAGAGAGGAGTTCTCACAAAAGACAAATAGAAAGTAGGAACCAAAAAGATTAGGTCTCAGGGGTGGGGAGGCGGGGAATAGGGTATGGTGTCATCTTTGATTGAGATAAGAATACAATTCGGGGGAAGTGCACAAAGAACACATTGTAGTTGTGAGAAAACTGACTTTAGTTGGGTAGGGAAGATTATTCAGATTTGGGGGAAAATATTGTAGAGGACTGTAAAGCTAGAGTCTGTATCCAATTTACATACCTATGCAGTTGGGTCTGGGGGCCAAAATAGTCCCTAGAGCCCTTAAAGGTCTGAATTTTGCTAATAGGGCAGTTGTCTTGAGGAAAAATCAGAGGAAAGGGGGCATTGCAGAAGGAGAAAAGTTCCATAATTCCCTCTCATGTTCCCCACAAAGATAAGATCCAGACAGAAATTGCCTGCTAGACATCCACCAGTTCTGTCTCCATCTGTTTCCCAAATCCATGCTTAAAGATTAATTATTTATATTCAGCTGTTTTTAAGAAGACTCAGCTTGGCACAAAAGTACTAAATGCAAAACATTCTAACTCACGATTTGAATCTTGTTTAAAAGATGAAAGGATAAGAAATGTGACTACTCAGTTGTTTAGAAATAATTGTTGTAGACAGGATTCCAGGCATTGTGTGTTTCACTCTTCCCTTGGTTAGGTCTGCGCTCAAGTACCTTTGGGCCTCATTCAATAGTCAGTAATGGGGCTTTTAGAAGGGGAAAATATTGTTTAAAATTACCTCTTTATGTCCCGTATTTGTGTCCTTTGACATTTGCCTCCAGGAAAGTGTACACAGGGATGACTGACTGGATGTCTGCTTTGTCAGTTCAACTGTGAAATAAATTAGGAGGCCATCTCCATCTTTGGCGTCACTGTAAATTAGAGAGACAGAGTCAAAGCATTCTCTGCTCAGAGCCTAGCCTCAGCGTAGTCAGGTGGTCTGACCCACAGGAGCAGCAGGCCTGGTGCACAAAACTCAGGAGCAGGAATTAAGCGGCCAGTTTCTGGTCCTGCATTCACCTCTAATAGCCTGTGAGGCTTTAATCTAGTTCTCCTCAGAGCTGCCACATTTCTGTGGATCAAATAGAAAAACAAAGACTAGCCTCGCCTAGTCTTTGTGGATAAAATGACAGCTGGAAGTCTCTGCCATAGCTGGGGGAGCAGGAATGGAGCCAGAGAGAAAGTGTGTTGTGAAAACTGATTTCTCACTTGATTTTTTTTAATCCTCGTCTCCTTCTTCCCTGGGATCCTGAATGATCTGAACGCACTTTTATTTTCTCTTAAGTTTTTATTGAAAGTCTTTCTGTTTTTAGTGAAGAAAAAAGTCTTCGGCTCGATGAAGTTTCACCATGTGAACACAACTTGGAAAACTGAACCTAGATCTAAAAATGGGACATTACCAGCACCCAGAGCCCCATCATACCCTCTTAAAGTCCCTATCTTTCCAGGGTAACTGCTAACCTGGCTTCTAACACCGTAATTTAAGTTTTGCCTTTTTGGGGGGCTTTACATATGTGTATGTGCTTTTATGTGTAACATCTTCTGCTTAATATTAGGTTTGTAAGATTCATTTATATTGTTGTGTGTAGTAATATTTTGTTCTCATTGTTTTATAGTATTTTATGAGTTAATATTACCACAGTTTATCCATTTCCTTAATGGGCATTTGGGCTATTACGAACAGTGCTACTAGGAACATTCTTGACCAGTTTTTGGATGAACATATGAATGTTTTCCTATTCACTATATCTAGGGACTGGAATTGCTGAATCAGAGAATACCCATAAGTTCTGCTTTAATTGATACTGCCAGTTTGAAAAAGTAGTCCTATCATTTTACATTCCCACTAGTCATTTCTGAGATTTATTTTTTCTACATTATCACCAATACTTGGTATTATGTCTTTTCTTTTAATTTTTTATTTATTTTATTTTTAGACAGAGGGGAAGGGAGGAAGAAAGAGAGGGAAAGAAACATCAGTGTGTGGCCTGCAACCCAGGCATGTGCCCTGACTGGGAATCTAACCAGTGACCCTTTGGTTCACAGGCCAGTCCTCAATCCACTGAGCCACACCAACCAGGGCAGTATCACCATTTTATAGGTGGGGAAACTGAGGCACAGAGAGATTGCTTGGCTCTCAGCTGGCTTTCAGTCACTTCTCCCCACTACCCACAAGGAAATCGGGCTCTTCTGGTGCTGATTCCCAGGTGGATGAATTTGTGTACATTCTAGAACCCTGTGGGCCTCTCTAATAAACTCTCCTGTGAGGCTGGGGGTTTCTCCCACCACTGCAACCCCACAGGTTTTTACAGCCATAAGTCTTGAGGCTTTCTTTTCCTGCACTGGAACCACGGGTTGTATGGTCTGTCTCATTCCCCAGTTATTCCTCCCACTTTATCAGCATACAAATGTGGGACCGCCTGGTTTTCCAACCACCAGCTTGCTGTGTATCCTCTCAGCACTGGCTGCCCATCTCCACCCCTCTTACCAGTCTGAATGAATGTTTCTTTTTTAGCTCCTTGGTTGTCAGATTTCCATACAGGTTGATTTTCTTGCAGTTCTGGTTATTTTTTGTTTTTAAATTTGTTGTTGTCCTTCTTTTGGTTGTGTGGGGAGACAAAGCATACCTACCTACACCTCCATCTTGGCCTGATGTCTGCATTTTTCTTAATAGTCCACACTGGGAGCAACTCACATGACCATCACAGTAAAATATAAATAAATAATTATGGGATATTCACACAACTTAATACCATATACCAGCAAAAATAATTAAACAGCATCTTCACACAGTAATAGGTAAAACAAAAGAAGCAAGCCCCACATTAAACAAGCAAGGGAATTATTCAACTGAAATTCAAGATAATAATTTTGTAGTGTCTAGAAGACCATAAAAGGGTGGTGCTACCTCCAGGTAGAGGTAAGATTTAATTAAGGAAGATATTTTCCTATAGAAGGGCTTGGGGCCTCTTAAATAGGGCCAGAGGGGATCTAGGATCCTGCTCCCGTAAGGGTGGTTCAAGCCTTACCTCTCAGAGCTAATTTCTTCCAACTCAGCAAAGATGAGTACAACCCTCAAAACAGTCCTGCCCATAGAAAAACTATTTCAGCCAGTTCCAGATATGGTTCAGAAATGGCATCATCACCACCACAGGCAGGCCACATGGCCCCTGCCTATCTCACCCTACACAGGAAGCTGTATCCTGAATGAAGTTGCCAATGGCCTGTTCAGAATCTCTCTGGAAATGCTGTGCAGCATTTCCAAGTTTTTAGATAGTTCACAAGCATCCCCTCATCACATCTTCACAACCTTGTGACATGGCCCTTGACTTTGGAGACCTTCTCAAACACTACACTTATTAGAAGTCATCTGGTCACCTACATTATACACCTGTGAAAACCAGCTGATGGCCTCTTGAGAGATGAGTCTTTAAAACTAACTGAAATGTCAGCATCCTTGGGAATAGAGATTAATTACCTATATCTGTACCAAGAGCAGTAAAAAGTGAAATATATTAGATGTCTGTAAGACTTCAGCAAACTTTGAGAAAGAGAAGGAAATTAATATTTATTAAGCAGCTATTATGTGCCTAGCACTGTTTAGAGCTGTTTATGGGTGCTTAATAAATATTTGCTAAATAAATTAATTTCTCACAAAAATACTGTAAGATCCCCATTTTCAGATGAGGGATTCAGAGAGATTTAATAACCTGTCAAAATTACATGACTAACTAATAAATGGCAGAGCTAACATTGAAACCCATGTTTTTCTGGCACTTGCTCTTTCCTTTCAACATACTCCACTGCCTTTGAAGAGCTGGAATGGTAGGGAAGGCAAACAGAGTGTTTCCTCTTGATAAGACTATTTATAGCCTGAAGTCAGAATCAATAGCTGTAATATAGGATTTTTAAGTGATCTTAAATATGTATTCATTTTATTCATTTGATGGTGAAAAGCTTCCTAATATGCATATGGTAATGTATATTACATCTATTAGTGTTCTTAGAATGAATGATTAACTATAAAAATGTGAGAGTTCCTTTACTGTGTTTTCTTCATAGTTGATTATGAGTCAACTTATGCTTTGATTACGTGTTAAAGAAATATTCATTCTAACTCTCATAAGCAAATCAAATGCATCATGGAAAATAAACAGACATTTACTTATCTTTGAGTATTCACAGATTTAATGAAGATATCATAAAAACAAACAATCTTGACAATTCAAATATAAACAGAGCAGTACTAAAGGAATTAGCTATTTATTCTTCTCTTGGTTTTCAGCTAAAATAAATAGGTGATGGTCATTTTAGTTGTTAAATGACCATCATCCAGGAGGTCTACAGAAGATGGGAATGAGGCTGATCTATTAGATCACACGTGGCAAACACAAGGCCCACGGGCCAAATCTGGCCCGGCACCTTGTTTCTACCTGGCAGCAGCACCGAGCTCTCCCTTAACAGTTAAGGAGTAGTTATATTTATACATTCCTAAAATTACATTTGGCCCTTTGAAGGTGACCATGAGGCTGATGTGGCCCCTGTGAAAATGAGTTTGATACCCCTGTATTAGACCATAACAGGTCTCATTTATCCATAACATTTCAGAGCTGGGCCAGACCTAAAGGAGGTCATCTAAGTCCTCTACAGAAACTCTCACATCTGTGCACAAGAAGATTATATTCAAGGATGGCCACTGACATAACTGTCCCCTCATAGGGAACTAGTAGCCTAGAGTTAAAATGAATGAATTAAAAATTTTAAGTGTCCACATAAACCTCAGGTAATAGCAGCAAACACATAGTGCTTACTATGTGTAGTCATTATTCCATGGGCTTTACATGTTTTCACTTATTTAACTTTCATAGAAAGCACTATGATGTCAGTATTGTTACTATCCCTATTTTACATATGGGAAACTGAGTGTCAGAGAGGTTAAGCAACTTGCCAAAAATCATGCAGCTAGCTAGTTATGGTGAAGACAACATATAAGCTTAGGCTGCCTACCCTGGAATTGACCACCAGGCTATAATGCTTCTCAATAGTTGAGATATTGCTGAAAAATCAAGAGGCAGAAAGATCCATATGGTATGAAACCATTTACATAAATGTTCAAAGCCTTCCAAACGTTTCTGTGTTTTTACAAAACCATAAATGTAGAAATGTAAAAATATTCATGGGAGTGGTGCTCACCAACTCAGAATAGTGGTTTCCTCTGGGGGAAGTAGGAGAAATTAATGGGGAGCTATTATTTCTTTCTTTAAAATTCTGAAGCAAATATGGGGAAGATATTAACATCTGTGGTAAGCACATGGGTAGATATAGCACAGTTTGTGTGACTTTTCCAAGGTCACATATGGTAACAAACATGGATTTTTTTAAAAAAGATCAGCTATCTAATTCCCTCATTTGTGGTTTAGAGTCTGTCTGTATAGATTAAGGGACCAACCAGAGAGTAATCTGTTCAGGGTCCTACTGCAAGACAGTGGAAAAAGCCAGGACCCCAGACTTCCAGGGCACTTTTCACTCTTACCCACCATGCCTACCCACATCCTGCCATTCTTATATTATCTGTTTTATATCCTGACTTTTCCCCAGAGAGGTTCATGGTTTTGCCATTGTCCATCTTGTGTTTGTCCTGTGGGCTGATTACTTCTAAGGAAGTAGTTCATTCCATTGCTTCATACTCAATAGAATTATATTTTACGGTCATAAACCCTAATCAGTACCAAAGCCAAATCTTTCTCTAGGAGTTTGATTTTTTTTTCTGCTTTTTTCTCCTCCTCTTTTTTCTTCTTTCCCATTTAGTTTCACTTCCTATAACCCTGTATTCCCATCACCTAATGTCCATCAGATACAAGATGTTGTTCCCTCCTCCCACCTCCAAATGTGAATTCTTTATTTATCTGAAGAGCTTACATGGTAATGTTAAGGTGGAATGAGCGGCCAGAGGGGACATATAGGCAAGGCCCTCACCATTACAATCTAATAAAGAATTAATACAAGAAGCTAAAAGCAAAAGCTCACACTTAGAACCAGTAATCCTCAGCCTGTCCGATGAGGCTGCCAGGTGTCCTGAACAACAAGTGAAACTATGATAGTGTAGGAGAGGGGGAGCCCTTGAAAGACTGTGTGTATCACCTCCACTAGCTGGGAAAAGGAAAACCTTGAAACTGTATATTCGTCCCAAGGCCTGGAAGGGAGAAGGGGAGGACGTCCACAGTGTCCAAAAGAAAGCTCATAAAACAACTTTTGTTAACTGCCTCACTCCCATCACATATGTAAAATGAACAAATAGAGTCTGGAGCAAGGTAAAGATTCCGGCTAACAGACGCCCCACACATACTTACATTTGGGTAGTTACATCTCCTCAGGGAGAAGCTGGCACCACCTTTACCCGTCAATCAAAATGTAACTTCTTCATCCTCACCCCATCAACTATATAAGTCCTTAGAACAAAGGACTCTCTCTCTTCTCTTGGCCGCTCAGCTTTTTACCACACGGAAGTGGAAATGGGTAGATGGTGTGGCTCCCTCACCTCAAACCAAAAGCGGGAGGGCCTTTGTCCCCTCTTTTGGCCTCTGGCCACCCTACTTTTCCCACTCCTGCTCTACCCACACTTACTGTGCTTTCTTATTAGAACTTAGCATTAATAAACTTTACTTGCATGCTAGTAGGCTCACTGGCCTGTAATTCTTTACTGCATCAGTGAGAAGAACCAAGTTTCTGGGAGTTTCTCCCATAACCGTAGGTCATACAACAAATTAAATTTTAGAAAACATTTACATTTTTGGAGTGCTTCACAGTTTTCAAGGTGTCTGCATGGTCTCATTTGATACTCTTTTCAGCCCAGGGTAGTAGGCAGAGGAGACAGTGGGTTTAGAATGTAACAAAGCTTGATCTCCCCATGCCTTAGTCAGTTCTCCCTCCAATTGCCCCTGTCTCTACAAGCTACCAAAAAGAAGTTGTTCCCTAGAAATAAGGAAAAACCAGTGTAGTATTGTGTCACACTCTTCCACCACCATCCCCACAAAAACCAACACAGCTTACTACAGGGCCCTGTGGCGACCTGCTCCCTTCTACAGAGCCTCTAGGCTTCACATCACTCAGGGGGTCATAAATTGTGATCTTGTATAAATTCTAGCTCCATCAAGAAAAAACTGAATGAGTAAGAAGAGGAGAACTACAGCCTAATAACTTACAGAGCCAGCAAAAGAGCAGCCCCTTCAGCTGATGGAAATTTACATAGAAATTTGAAAATTATGAGACCAATATTGAAAGTCCCCAAAGAGATTTTATTAATAAAATAAATAAGATTGCCTCCGTAATCTGTCCTCCTAAGGTTTAACTTTTCTGTGTGCCCCTTAGCCCTCCGAAAGAAGCTGAATTAAACCCTTCTCTAGCAGGATTTGTTTTTCCTCATAATTAACTCATTAGGCTCATTAGGCTCATTAACTCAAAGTTTTACTCTGTCTCCATTCATTCCTTCTTAAATTCTGCCCATGAATATCCTCAGTGCAACTACTTCCCTTCCAACCCCTTCTAACCCCTTGTGACCTCACTGTCAACACCAATTCCAATGTTAAAGACTGGGAAGAAATAAGTATAGGGAGATCAGAGCACACAAATTGTGGCCATCTCTTAAAAGCCAAGAGACGAGCTGGAGAAACTGGTAGGACCCAGGGTCTTTTCAAAATCTCAGCAGCACATCTGGCCTCTGCTGCCTAAGGACAGGGAAGACCCTCAGCTCTGGCTCCCCTTAGAGAGGCTGATAAAGGGTGCTGGAAGTAGGAGGAAAACCATTTTCTTCCTTCCTTTTTTTTTTTTTTTTTTGCTGCCTATAGATGTTAACAGGAGAAACCTGGTTCTTTTTGCTGACACAGTTAAAAAAATTACAGATCAGAAAGCCTATTAGTGTGCAGGCAAAGTTTATTAGTGCTAAGTTCTGATGAGAGAGCAAAAGCAAAGGTGGCAAGAGCAAGGTGGCCAGAGCATGGGTGGCCAGCACCCCGCCCGCCCCCCCCCCCCCCCCGTGTGACAAGAAAGGGCCAAAAGACCAAGAGAAGGAGTACTTCGTTCTGAGGAGTTACATAGTTGGTGGCATGGAGGTGAAGAAGTTACATACTGATGGACGGGTAAAGGTGGTGCCAGCTTCCCTGGGAAGACATGACCATCCAAACAAAGGTATGTGTGTGGGGGGCTGTTAGCCTGATCCTTATCTTTTTTTCTTTATCATTTTTTATTGTTTTACAAATACAATTATCTCTGTTTTCCCACCACCACTTTCCCCTGTTCCATCCACTCTCACCTCCTACCCTCCATCCCTCCTTATCTTGCTCCAGACTCCATTGGTTCATTTTGCATACATGATAGGAGGCAGGCAGTTAACAAAAGTTATTTTGTGGACTTTTTCTTTGAGCGCTGTGGATCCCTCCCCTCCCACCTTCTAGGCCTTGGGATGAATACTGTCTTCAAGGGTTTCCCTTTCCTAGCTAGTGGAGATGATACATATAGACTTTCAAGGGCTCCCCACTGTACTAGCATAGTTTTGCTTGTGTGGAATGCCTGGCAGCCTTATGGAACCAGGCAGGCTCAGGACTACTGATCAATGGGTGAGACATGTTTTCCTTTGCTTTTAGCCTCCTGTATTAAGTTCTTGGATAGATTGCAATGGTGAGGGCCCTAACTTTGTTTCCCCTCTGGCCACTCATTCCTACTTGCTACCTAACTGCTAAAAGGTATTGCCTGGCACCAGGATAGCCACTCGCCAGCAATGGCAGCACAGTCTCAGGGTTCTTCCTCTGCTGTCTCCTGCCTCATGGAATCCTATTCTTTAGGTTTGAGTTTCAAATAAATAAATGCTACCCTGTACTTTTGCTTCTTTTATAAAACCTGCTTTCCTGGTCTGCTTGCTGCTGCTTTTCAACTGACGAAACATTTCTTCTTTTCATTGTGAATCGATGAAAATCTTCTTCCTGTGAGACAGAGTGAAGTTTGAAATAATTTTTGTACTATGGTTGGTTGTGTTCTTCTCTTCGAAATTACAGACAAGCAAGCAGAAAGCGCCCTCTCCTGCATAGCAAGAAAGGAAGCTCCTTTGGCCTCTGTTCTTTGCAGGAAGGATATGAGTTTAGTTGGCAACTTAAATATGCTTTTAAAGTGAGTGAAGCTGCTGCTCCTTTGGACAATTTAAAGACCTTGTCAGTCACCTCTCATTTCTTAATTTTCAGGAAAGCTAAACAGACTTTTTTTTGTTTTACTTTTTTTTAGGTCAGAATAGTTAGGAGTTTAGAATAAAGGAAGCAGTCTACTTTTCACTAGCTAGTAGCTTCTTATTTCTCTTTACCCTGCTTTTTCCATTTTCTAGCACTAAATTATAAGATTCTTAGAAAGAATTAACACTTCAAAATCTAAACCCTGGTACAGGAGTCACATTTTAGCACTTCTTTAATGTCTTCAGAAAGTTACTTATGGTATCAGATTTCTAATGACTTTTACAAAGCAGAATTTAGGATTTGGGATTAGTCTGCCTGTGTAGAACTGGTTCATTTCATATTTTTAAAGTTTTGTTTAAAGATTTTTATTTATTTATTTTTAGAGAAAGGGAAAGGGAAGCAGAAAGAAAGGGAGAGAAACATCAGTGTGTGGTTGCCTCTCATGTGGCCACCATTGGGGACCCGACCTAAAACCCAGGCATGTGTCCTAACTGGGAATCGAACCAGAGACCTTTTGGTTTGAAGGCCCACACTCAATCCACTGAGCTACACCTGCCAGGGCTCATTTCATATTTATTAGAGCTGAAACAGATAAATAAAATTTGATTTGTTGCAAATCCTCGTTTTCCTTTCTAAGTTCTTTATTTTTCAGAATGGACGCCCATTTGGGCACATTTTAATGACTACTAGAGGAAATCTCAGGACAATGTTTTCAGTTGTAGATGAGTATGCTCTGCTTTAGCAACATTGTACATTTGTTCCAGGAGGCTACAGAGAGGGCACACTGGAGTTGCTTTTTGTTTCTTTGGTTGTTTGGGGAGGTCTTTGTGGTGTCGAGAGATCTTGACCCACTCTAAAAAACACTTTCATTTTTTAAAAGATTTTATTTATTTATTTTTAGAGAGAGGGGAAGGGAGGGAGAAAGAGAGGGAAAGAAACATCAATGTGTGGTTGCCTTCTGCATGCCCCCTACTGGGAACCTGGCCTGCAACCCAGGTCAGGGAATGTGCCCTGAACTAAGGATCAAACTAGTGACCCTTTGGTTCCTAGGCCAGCACTCAATCCACTGAGCCACACCAGCCAGGGCTGAAAAACACTTTAATAGGTATCTATCTCAAAACCGTTTCTACTTTCTCTAAACAGAACTAATTCATACACAGCCTTAAGGTTTGCTAAGGTGTATTTCCTTAGTTCTGCTTTGATCCTTTTCTGCAGAAAATCTATCTGACATCAAAGCCTCTTCCCTTCCTTCTGCTGTCAAGTTGTTAAGAGATGTAGCAGACCATTGGCTCAGCTTCAGGCCAAGCATAGTGAGTGCAGAATGTACCCCTATGGAAAGTAAAAGGATTTCAGAAAATCAGAAAACAGCATGATTACTAGGGCTAAGAAACGGGAGAGAAATGGTTTCTGGAGGGCAAAACCACAGTCGATAAAGTCACCCCTATAGTCTTTGTTGAGTGAAGAGCACTAAATCAGGCTGAGGAGAATGATGTCAGGAGATCAATAATTTCAGCAGCTCTCTTCCTTGTACACTGTGGGAATGAGTATCTGGGAAGCCTGAACTCTGATCCCTGTTTCAATGGAACAGAGAGACAGATTTCACACCGACAAGTAGCTGTGTGGATGATTCGTGTCCTTTTGCCCTTTAGGCAGAGCCTGGGCCTGCCACACGTTTCTTAGTCTCAGACAAATCCTGAAGCAGGCTGTCCATACATGACCCAAATCACCCATTAAAATATTATTCAATTTGGCATCTGTTAGTCATAAGAATTAAACTAGTTAATTAAAAAAAAAAAATTAGTCCTGCTGGTATGGCTCAGTGGATTGAGTACCAGCCTGCGAACCAAGAGGTGGCTGGTTCGATTCCCTATTAGGGCACATGCCTGGGTTGTGGGCCAGGTTCCTTTTTGGGGGTGTGTGAGAGGCAACTAACTGATGTTTCTCTTACACATTGATGTTTCTCTCCCTCTCTTTCTCCCTCCTTTCTCCCCTCTCTGAAAATAAATAATAAAACCTTTTTAAAATTTTAAAAAATTAACTATTAAAAAAAAGAATTAGACTCATCAGTTCAGTCACAACAGGCAAATCAGCCTATGTGTATAGATACAACCCAAGAGATCAATCATTTTGGTGTTATTAAAGAAAAATTATCATGATGCTTGTTTAATTGGTAAGGAAGACTTTATCGAACACTGTCGTAATAGGGATATTGCAATGAGGGGTAGAGGGAAGATCAGGCTCACCTTTAATACAGCAAAGACAGTTAAGGAAGTATAGCTAATGAGCAGAATGAGGAGGTCAGTGAATGAAAATTACTAAGAAGAGAAAAGGTGCTAAGGTGTAAGGGTAGGAGGATTCTTGCAAAATTGACCTAATTGGATTCTTGCTAAAGGCAGGCTTATACAACAAAAGTGGGGGATGAGGAACTTGATCAGATATCAGGTGATCAGATATGAAGGGTAGAGGAATCCTCATTATATTATCAGGATTCTTGCTAAAACTGAGGTAGGTACGCCAAAGATAGAATGAGGGCCAAGTCTGAGGCCTAGCTGAGAAGAGGGTTCAGAGGAGCCTAACTAAACATTGGTCAGGGAGAGAGTCTTTCTTAGCATCCACAAGTTTTTTTCTCTTTCTCCCCATCCTTTCCCATCCGGCTTCCCCAACCCCAAAAGCTATAAGAGAGAAGTCTCCACTTTTCTTCATGGCCTGTCCCTTATACTTCCCAGACTTCCTCATTTTAAAACAACAACAACAACAACAACAAAAACCCCAGCATGCCAGACTCTCGAGACTTCAGGTTCAGAATCTAAACCAGCAGATGTGTCTCTGACTCACTCCAGTCCCTGATTGCTAGGGTGGGTTTTCTTCCCTAAGGAAAGACCCAAGACCCTCCTCACTTTGGGAAACTTGCTTCCCAGACATGGAGAGCCATCCCTGATGGACCTACAGCATCAGCCCCCACCTCTGTGGGGAGACTTATCAGTAGAGGAGGAGGAGCTAGTGATTAAGCAAACACATCACCCTCCTCTTGGCTGGCACATTTTTAGGCAATCTGACCATCACTTATTAGTGATGGAACATTGAGTGTACAGAATTGAAGGAATTCTAAAGCCAGGGCTTGAGAAGTGAGGTAAATACTATTTCCTTTTCTCTTTTATTTCTACCATAGCAAGCTGGACTGGGACAGGATGGCAGATCACGAAACCAAGGTGCTTCTAGTTTCCCCTATTTTCACTTCAGGAAAAGATACGAAACTTCTAAAATTAAGCAAACTTGGGCTTGTCTTATCTCTCCTTTACTTACCACCTCTGTCCCTTAGGCTGCTCTGGGTTTCAGTTTCTTCAGCTGTGCTGTGTGGCTGGTTAAGAGGATTAAATGTACATAATTGCCTAGAGTCGAGTCTGGCATATAGCAGATACTCAAATGAAGCTATTATGATTCATACCCCTGCCTTTGTCACTAATTAGAAGTTTGAGTTGTCTTACAGTGGAAAGAGTAGCACAGTAGAAGAGGTTCTAGTCTTGGCTCTTACTGATTCAAGTGTCTGCTTGGAAAACCTCCTTCCTACTCTGAGCCTCAGTTTCTTTATTTGTGGAACCTGAATGGATGGACAAACTAAGTGTTTCTCACTCATGGCTGAACATCACAATTGCATGGAAACTTTTTAATAATGTGCTTCTCATGCCCTATCCCTGGAAATTTGGATTCAGTGGTCCTAGCGCAGGCTTTGGGGTTTATATTTTGTAAAAGCTCCCCAAGAGAATGGGTGAACAAATTTGGTATACATACAGTGAAATACTAATCAGCAATAAGAAAGAGATCAAACTCCTAAGCATACAACAAAATGGATAAATCTGAAAAGTATTATATTGAGAAAAAAAGTCAGACACAAAAGACTTCTATCAGTATGATTTCATTTATATGAGTACAGAAACCAGCAAAATTGACCCATGGTGCTGGGAGACAAAATAGATGTTGCCTCTAGTGGTGAAAATGGGTACTGACTGGAAAGAGGTACAAGGGAACTTGCAGGAGTGAAAAAAAATGTTCTTCTATACCTTGATCTGAGGGTGATTATACAGGTGTATATGTAAGTTAAAATTCATCAAACTGGATACTTAAAATTTGTACATTTTACTATATGTAAATTATATCCTAACCAAGTACTATTAGCCTGGGGGCAAAAAGCTTCCATGATAACTTCAATGGATAGCCAGGTTTAAGTTCCCTGACCAGATAATTCCTAAGATCTCTTTTGGTTCCAAAGCCTTATGATTCTTTTCTTTTAAAGTTGATTTGAGAGAGAGAGAGAGAGAAACATTGATTTGTGCTTCCACTTATTTATGCATTCATTGGTTAATCTTGTATGTGCCCTGACCAGGGACTACGCCTGCAACCTTGGTTTATAGGGACAACGCTCTAAGCAACTGAGCTACCTGGCCAGGAAGGAGGCCCTATGATTCTTATATCCTCATCTCAGTCTCCTTGCCTGTCACTTTTACCCACAAATTAGATCACCTATTTTACCTTTCTTGATCAATACAAGATCAAAGATATTAAGAAAAGTCAGAGTCCGGAGCCTATCCTACCACTCAGATAAAGGATAGTGATGAAACTTAAGAGTCATCTATGCCCCAGTACTTCAGAACAAAGGCCAAGGAAAAGACATGGAATCACTATCAGTCTGGCTGGTAACCTGTCCTCTTAGCCCAACAGGACCAACAAGCCTGAGGATTTTCTGTTGGTTTTCTTTTCTACCCATTCATTCATTTACCAAATATTTGAGTGACTGCTTTGTGCCAGCTGTTACTTGGTAGTGGGAGAAGCAAAATGAATATGACAAGGTCCCTGACCTCAGGCTGTTTAAATTCTATAAAAGAGAAGGAAAGCCAATATGAAGATAAACAGAGATCATTGCTAACTGTGGTAAGAGTTATGAAAGAAATAAGATGATGGGATAGGTAAAAACTGGGGAAGAATACTTTTAGATAGAATAATCAAAGAAAGAGGTGATATTTGTATAAAGATTGCCAGTGATCCAGCCATGCAAAGAGCTGAGGGAATCAAGTTCAAGGGCAAGGAGTGAACTTTAGGACCAAGGTAGGAAAGAGCTGAGCATATTCAAGGAACAGAAAAAGAATTACAATATATCTAAAATGCAGTGATTGAGAGGGAGAATCTATCAGATGAGGTCAGAGAGAGTAACAGGGCTTTGCAAGCAATTTTTGTTTTATTTCAAGAAACTACTAAAGGTTTTAAGCAGGGGTGACATGTGATTTGAATTGTGCCCCTCTGCCTCTCCCCCCGGACCACTCTGACTGCTACTGGGAATGGATGGAATAGGGCAGGAGTAGAGGCAGGATGTCAACTAACAGATATTAAGAGTTATCCAGGAAACAGTGATGGTGGCTTGACCTAGGGTAGCTTTGGTTAGTGGTGCAGCACGCAGTCAGAACCTCTGGGACTGGGTTAACCAAAGACAGAGAGCAAGAATTATCCATTTGAGAGGCTGATGAATTCCTCATGCTTAGTTGCCCTTGTCTTTTCCATTATTTTTCCCACATGTCATAGATGAAAATAATTAAAGAATTCATTGGGATATTGGGCTCAGTCCCTGAAGTGCCTTTCTTTAGACCCATTCACAAAGTGGCAGTCTTGAGAAGCAAGCCACATTTATGACAAGGGCTTCTCCAGGCCCTTTTCATCAGCCCTGTCCTACCTTCTGGTGTCCTATCCCCACCCTCAGCAGAATCTGCCTTTCTAACACCATGCACCAAAGTTCCCTGGACCCTTATTTCTTTGCTTCTCCCTTTCTTCCTCTCCTCAGAGGTAGGAAACAGAAAACTAATCCAGTAATACTAATTGCTACCAACCTAATCATGACTGAGAGCATTTTGCACTTTACCCTGGTAGCCCACAAGACATGCTATGGAACCTGGCTGGTTTAAATCCTATTTTGTAAATTATCCCATTCTGCCTTCCCATAGAATTCAGGCTAGCAGATAGAGGTTGTCTGAAGAAAAGCATTAACTGGAGACATTGTTGATCTCGGACCACGGTGGCCTGGGTCCCCCGGTGTGGCAGATACCGGCCAGCAGTATCCATCTCTGCTTCAGATGCTCGTTGAAGCACAAGAAAAACATACACAGAGACAACCAGGTCCTGTGGGGAAATAGGGACAGAACGGCCACTCTCTAGTGGAGAGTGCCCCGTAACCATTCCCAAGCAGATTTTTATTGAGAATACAGACTTAGTTTGTGGGTTCACAGTCTGGAAGCAAAGATCAAAAGAAGCAGGTGACTTACAAAGGTGCAGACAGAACCCCCGCTGTGATTCTGGGCAGAGCTTAGAGTTTTAACATATGGCCCAAAGGGCTAGTTTTGGTTTCCTGTCTGTGCCTTCAAATTCTAACCTAATAACATCCTCCAGCAAACAGATCTCACAGGATCTTGCATATTCTATGTCCCAGGCCTGATTACCCCGGGGGTCTGCCGTTTCTGGTCTGGGCTGCACTGCCCCTGCTATTTCTGCAGGCCTGAGTCAACAGCAGCCAGAGACAAAAGCAGCCAGGAAACTTGGATTTCTCACTTCTAAGAACAAGGACTCAGGCTTTGACAAAGCCAAGGGGACAGGGGTTGATGTCCTTCGCCCCTTCATTTCCATAGCCCTGAATCTCTTCCCAGAGGCCTCCTCATGATCATGCCTGTCTTAGGCAATTCCCTCCGTGGGAAATCTTACCCATCATTGGCTAACTGATCAAGCTTAGGAGGTCAGGCACAGAACAGGCAGCGTTCATGCCAGGGAAATAAGTTTTGTCTCCTTAGTGGCTCCTGGTCCGGAGGTCTTTCACTCAGCCTAAGTCATGGGGGGTTACAGCTTCCTGAGACCAGGCAGGGCAGTCCCCAACACTCAGGTAGAGGGATTTGGAACAACATAGGCAGAGACTGGCTTTCCACAGAAACCTTAAGAGATGACAATCCAGGCAGGGGTCCAAGAGGACACCACTCTTATCTGGCAGAAGATAAAAGCCCAGACATAGGCCAGAGAAGACTGGACCTGGAAAAGGCAGGACTTAAAACAGCTCCTAAAAGGAAGGGTAGGATTTGGAAAAGGAGATGACAAATGGCCATGGCTTCTACACAAGATGAAAAGAAACTCACATTTGCAAACTAGAAGCTACAAGTCCAGAAATGTACAATCTGCCCTTACATTGCTCCCTATTCCCCACATATGGCTGTAGAGAGGCATGCTGGGGGTCAAGCATCAGCCAATGTCTGACAACAGCTGACTCTGACCTATGCTGTTGGGGCTGTTTTCCTTCCTTCACTCCCTTCCCCAATTGGGAAAGCTGGAGTCCACTTAGGAATGTGTAACACTAAGTCACAAACTCTCATCTTGTGGGTAAGATGAGCCATGCTGTATTCTGGTTAAAGAGAGCCATCCCATTCACAAAGAAATGGAACTACCATCTTGGCTTGACAGTAAACAATTGCCTCACTCTTATTAAATGATCTATCTAAAGACTTAAGAGCACTGAACCCCTAATCAACATTTTAAAGGTCCATAATCTAGCAGATAGCAACCAAACTAGAGTACAGTTTACCTCTTTTTTTCCTTTTTAATATTGTAAGAATATTTTTAAGTATAGAAAATTTCATGTAACTTCCACCCAGAATTATCCTTAATTATCATATTTGCTTCAAGTCTTTATTTTATTTTATATTTTTTTAAGTCTGACTTTTTAAAAGATTTTATTTATTTACTTTTAGAGAGAGGGGAAGGGAGGGAGAAAGAGAGGGAAAGAAATTCCTGAAAGATGCATCATTCAGTTGCCTCTCGCATGCCCCCAATTGGGGACCTGGTCTGCAACACAGGCATGTGCCCTGACTGGGAATTGAACCAGCCACTTTTCGGTTGGCAGGCCTGTGCTCAGTCCACTGAGCCACACCAGCCAGGGCCAAGTCTCTATTTTAAAAAGTTACAAATAAAGTTGTTCTTTTTACCCCGCAACTCCAATCCCCATAATTCTTCCATTTCTTTGCTTTTTCCTTCCTAGTTTTCTTTCTTTTTCGCCTACTTTCCTTTTCTGCCTTTTCTTATTCGCTTCATATAAATTCTAAAATCTAGTGAGCTTATTATTTTTTTAAAAGGAGACTAATTTACATTGATATTTACTTCTTTAAGGCTTTTGATTACTTTTTGGGTACATATCTGGTCCTCAGTTGAAACAGGCTGCCATCCCCAAGATAAAAGTTGTGATTATTAAGTTACATGGTGCTTTTTCTTATATGATTTTTAAATTGCCCCTGAAGGCATGTCTAGAATTGTGAAGATAGTTTAAGCAACTTGCAGCATGAGGATGAATGTATGGCCTCTCAAGGTGACAACTTTGAGGAAAAACACTCAAGTAGCTCTCTTAATTCTGGTTGTGTCAGCTAAAAAATAAAATCATTTTTTTAAATTGTGAAATCCCATGATTTAGGCCACACATTATTATCCTTACCATACATACTTGGCTACAAGTATGTATTTCTTTACTTTCAGAAATTAGATTTATTCCCAAAGGGAAGTTCTTGCCATCAAAAGGAATATTCAAAAGGATGCCTTACAGCCTCTCTAAAGAGGATGCTGCTCATTTGGAATTATAGCAGGTCAGAGTTAGAAGAGAACTTAAACATCTAATTCAGATCCTTTCTCGTATAAGTGAAGAAAAAGATGAACATAGAGAAGAAGTGTCTTGCCAGGAGTTACACAATGAATTACTTGCAGGGCTGGGTCTAGAACCTAGTCCATTCATTAGCTCTGCTCCACTGAGATGTCTGATGCCTGGGGCCCTGGTTAGACAGCTGCAAGTGATGCCTATGAGCAGTCCCATTGTTACACAACCTACTGCTGACACTAAGTGTATTTTAATGTTTCCCACAATACACAAACTTCTTTATAGCCACCATGCCACATCATCAGTGTCAACTTTCTCAACCTTGAAACCAGAGCTGGCTTCATGGGGGTGCAGTTTGTGCCGTTGCACAGGCTCCACATTTTGAAGGCCTCACACTTAGTTTAATACTCTCCTGTAGCCTTCTTGAAATTCTTAATTTTCTAACAAGTGGTCCCATATTTTTCTTTTGCATGGAGCCCCCCCTGCAAATTAGGTAGTTTGCCTATAACTTATATCCTAGGAGACAGGGACAAGAAGGAAATTGGTCTCCCTGTTTTATTGGGAGAGAGGTAATGAAATGCCTATAATTATCCCTGGTGAGAGGATCGGGAATTTGGCACCTATAACCCCTGACTCGGGCCACCCACTAGTTCCCATTACCCCAGGCTGCTGCCCTGATTTGGATGTGTAGGACCTAAAGGTCTTTCTCCAGTATGAAGTTTGGCTTCTTAAGAAAAGGTCTAGCCAATATAACTGATTAAAATAGGATGGATGGAAATCTCAGTTGTTGGCCTTGGCTATGCTCACCTGGCTACCACTGGCCTGATAGCTATGAAAGGAAGCCACCCTGTAGGGCAGGAAGTTCAAGGAGACTGCCAAGGGGGAAAGGTGACAGAGGGTGGAGAGGAAAGGCACCCCTGTCTGCCACACAGAACCACGTAAGAGAGGGAGGACCCAGCAAGAGCAGCACAGAGGTGAGTGTGGGAGTACTCCAGGAGCTGCAGCCAAAATTGGAAGGAGGCAAAGGAAATCAGAGAGGTCCTGGCTTGAGAATAACTCGCCATATTATACAAGACACTGTACTGTTTAACCACCCTCTTTCTGCCTACCCAAGGCATTTATTTCTGTCCTCCTCAGCTCCAGTGCTATTCTCCTCCCTTTTTTGTTAGTTGTCTTCCTTGCAGGACCAAAAGTCATTTAAAGACAGGGACTCTGTTATTCATCTACACTGAGCATACAATAAATTGATTCCATTGAGAGAAACAGTAACTGAGGCCTTATTTTGTGCTGTGCATGATGCTAGGCACTGGCTCCAGGAGGCGGAGGGACAGCGGTGGGCATGGGGAGGAATAAGGCACAGGTTCTTCCCTTCAGTCTGAAAGAGACAAGCAAATTAACAAATCATCACAGTACAATGTGTTTAGGGAGGAGGAATAATTAAGTTCCCTGGAGTGGGGGATCATGGAAGGCTTCCCATGGCATTCAAAAAATATTTGTTGCTTGATTGCCTATTCCAGGACAAAACTAAGTAGATAAAACATATAACCACCCTCATGCTACCCCAGAAATTATTGTCACAGATAAGCCTGAGTGAACATTAAAGAATGGGCCAGTAGCCCATTGCAACCTCCTAAGCTCAGACCAACTGCACTTATCACAGATGTGTACCACCAGCTACCCAAGTGGGTGAAAGGTGTGTCGAGCAGTGGGATCCTTTTGTAGCCCTTGAACATCTGGTGGGGGACATCTAGGCAACTATGAGTAAGAGGTATTTCTCCTCTGGCCCTGATCTCAGTATTTGATACAGCTTGTTTGGCAGAGAAACTGAATTACAATAAAAGTTGTGTTACCTCTCCCAGGATTTGGTGTATCAGAAACAATGGCTGAAGAACCAATAGAATAATAGGCTTTGAGAGTGTTCCAGGGCAGTTAAGGGGCCCCAGGTAAAAAGAAGATACACTTGTAGAAAGTCCTATGTTTTAGTGACAAAGCAATAGGTGCTGAGAGCAAACTTTACCTTGAATTTGAGGTACAAAGAAGGAGGGAGTTACTGCACATTCCCTTTCCTCATTGTCACTAATCAAATATAACTCTCTATTCAGCTTCTTTAAATACTTTGATGAGATGTCAAGTGGCATCCAATATTTATATCATTCTTCATTGTTTTTATTACAAAGTAAATACACGCTTGTAAAAAAATTTCAAATACAGAAGTACATGAAGAAATGCATGTTTCTACCTCAGTCACATCCTCAATTTCACTCCTGAGAAGTAATCATTATTAAATTTTAATGTGTGTCCTTCCAGGCTTTTTTTTTTTTTTGCATATGTAAGCATATACACATTTGAGGGAGATTTGATATTTTTCACAAATGGGACCACAATGTTTATAGTCTTCAGTTTGCTTCAATGTTATATTTCTTAAATATATTCTTTTTAAAATTTTATACATTTTATTCAATCTTTGTATTTTTTCCCCATTACCATTTAGTCCTCTTACATTCTTCTCCCTGCATTAAATATATTCTAAATCAGCACTAGCGTGGAATGGTGTGCCCCTTCCAACGAACCCTCTTCCCCAACTCTAGAAGTGAATTTGCCTGAACAGAAAGAAACCGACAGACTCTGCTCTCATGTGCCTGTGATTCTGTGTGAGCCCCACTCAGGTTGCAGGAACATAATATGCAAAGAGAGGGTCTCCATTTTAGCTCCTAGAAGCTGAGTGGTTCTAAGCTTATAGATCCTTTCCTGTCCCACTCAGGCCTCCCGAGATGGATGTCACCCACCTGCTCCTGGCCACCCTGCTGGTCTGCCTGTGCTTCCTCACTGCCTGTAGTCACTTGGCACCTGAGGAGAAGCTCAGAGATGACAGAAGCCTGAGGTGCAACTCCTCCATGAACCTGCTCGATTCCCCCTCAGTCTCTATCGTGGGTAAGTCACCTGGACTGGGGCCCAGCTTCTGGGTTCTAGCCCATGAGAAGGAACTTCAAGATGTCAAACATGATCTCCAGGCTGATACCAGGATCCACTGCCACAGGTCAGGGCTCCTTCTTGTTCATTCCATGAAATAATCCTGGAGTATTAAAGTATCTCTCGACTCATTTGTTTTGCAAAAGCCCTGCATACCACCCATCTAAAGTGCAGCTTAGCATGTTAGAGGGTCTGAGAAAGCCTGAAGTTAAGACACTTGATGAACTTGGTGTAACTTAGCATTTCTGGAACTTACTGAATTACAGCACTCCTATCAATGGTAACAAACTTTAGGAAATCCTATAGAATATAACCAAGTGGGATGAACCAGTCTGTCATCCCAGGGTTGAGAATGACTGGTCAGGGAATAAATATACCAGAGCCATTAGAGCTGACACTGGAGACCTTCTGCTTTGACTTCATCTGGCAATAATAACAATAAACACACTGCTTGTGTGCTAGGCACTATGAGGTGAGTACCATTTTTACTCCTATTTGGCAGTTGAGGGAGTTGAAGCTCAGGAAAGTTAAGTAACTAAGATGAGGTCGCACAGTTCTCAACTGGCAGAGCCAGAATTCAGACCCAGGTGTTTAACTCCAGAACCTAAAATCAAAACTAATACCTTTTACTGCCTTGCCTCTCACTAGGAAAAGAGGATATTCTAGATATATCAGTGAAGTGAGGCAAGAGAAAGGGTTGGGGCACATCAACACGGATTGATCCCCTTCGATGTGCTAGACTTTCTACTTCACAAACATCCTTATTTATGCTCAAGACAACCCTACAGGGTAGGTATTGTAGTAGCCTATCTGCAGATGAGAAAACAGTCTTAAGAAGGTTAAGTAGATTGGCTAAGGCTATGCAGTTGTTATATGTCAGAGTATAGATTTAAATCAGGTTTGCCTGGCTCCAAAGGTCTGAGAAATGGAAAATAACACTACGTGAAACACAGGTCCATCCATGTATAAGACACTCCAGGTCAGCAGCCAGGATAACAAGAACCTGATGGCCTAAGTACCAATATGTGATTCATCCGGCCAACATCTCAGCTTCTCCCCCACCCTGGGACTTCCCAGAGCCCCCTAATCTCCTCCTACTTCACTGCAGCTCAGGGCCCCCAGAAACAACTGTCTTTGCTCTTTCTGTCTCTCTTTGAAGCACTAAACAAGAAATCCAGAAAGATCAGTATAAGAGAGGTGAAAAAGGAAAGATCTTTCAAGGTAGGCCTGGGAGTTCTCACTGTGGAGGTGGGACTGGACTTAAAAGGGAAGAACCCCCACACTTTGGCTAAGAACTAAGTGATTTTCTAGGCCTACGTGCACAAAACAAGCTGACGGCTACCTAAAGACTTCCTGGCCCTGGCAGGTGTGGCTCAGTTGGTTGGAGCATAGTCCTATAACTGAAAGGTTGTGGATTCAATTCCCAGTCAGGCACATACCTAGGTTGTGGGTTCGATCCCTGGTCCAGGTGCATGTGGGAGGCAACCAATCAGGGCTTCTTCCCTCTCTCATCAGTGTTTCTTTCTCTCCCTTTCTCCTGTCTCTCTAAAAGCAATGAAAAATGTCCTCCAGTGAGGATAAAAAAATAAAATAATAAATAAAGGCTTCCTGGCCTTGAGCCCTGAACTAGACCCTCACAGAAGCCCAAGGAACTGAAGTTTGCTGAGTAAAATAGTTTACATGCTAGAAAGCATCTCCGTATACTAGCTAACCCTACAACTTTTGCCATATCTGTGATTCATCTATTGATTAATTATACTGCTTTAAAATTAAAACTTAAAAAAAATATGTAACTATGATAGAAAACCAGTATCACTTGTTGTAAGTAGAAGGTAACCATAAGTTAAATGAAAACAAAACATTGTTAGTGGAGTCTAGCTGAACAGTGTTTCCTGTCACAGGCTCTAAATCTGAGGCTTGCTCTCTGTGTTAAAAGGAACATTGGGGAGGCATTGACATATTGGCACCAAACTGAGCCTTTCAATTTAGATGAAATTGAAAAAATCAATCCTTTCTCACTTGGATTCAGCATTATATAATATTCATGCATCATTTAAAATCATACGACTATGGCCCTGGCTGGTGTAGCTCAGTGGATTGAACTCAGGCCTGCGAACCAAAAGGTCACTGGTTCGACTCCCAGTCAGGGCACATGCCTCGGTTGCAGGCCAGGTCCCCAATTGGGGGAGTGCAAGGGGCAACCACACATTGATGTTTCTCTCCCTCTCTTTCTCCTTCCTTTCCCCTTGCTCTAAAAAATAAATAAATAAAATTGTTAAAAAAATCATGCAACTATGGTACACACACCCATACTTTGGGAAATACTGGAGTAAGGCATTGTTGAAATGCACACATTATTCTTGTCTTAGTGTGCCTCAGTTTATCAGATCAGCTGTAACCACAGCAGGGAGTTCTAGACTAGGAATTAGGAGGTAGAACCTGGCACTGTCTGTCTGATCTTGAGAAAGCCTTTGCTCCTCTCTGGGCCTTCTGTAAAGTGTACAAGCAGATCAGATGACTGACAGATAAAAGTATATAATTGACAAATATGTTTATATGCTAGATACTGGGAGTATAGAAGTGAATAAAGGAGATAATATCCCTGCTCTCATCGAGTTTACATTCTTGTGGGGAAAATACGAAGATAGCAAATAAACCAATAAATAGGTTAAATAAATTTAGAATACAATAAACACGGAAGGAATTAAAGCATGGTAGTGAGACAGTGAAGGGAAGAGTGGTTAGGGAGGGCCTCTCCAAGGAAGCAGCAATTAAACACGAGACTGAAAATTTCAGTAGTGTTGAACAGCAACACCCAATAGAAATATAATGGGAGTCACATATAATTTTAAATGTTCTAGTAGCCACATTTTTTTTTAATTTTTAAGGTTTTATTTATTTATTTTTAGAGAGGGAAAGGAGGGAGAAAGAGAGAGAGAGAGAAACATCAATGTGCGGTTGCTGGGGGCTGTGGCCTAGCAACCCAGGTATGTGCCCTGACTTGGAATCGAACCTGTGACACTTTGGTTCGCAGCCCATGCTCAGTCCACTGAGCTACACCAGCCAGGTAGTAGCCACATTTTTTAAAAGTAAAAAGAAACACATGTAGTTAACTTAATATTGTATTTGACCTAATATATCCAAAACATATCATTTTAGTATGTAGGCAATATAAGAAAGTTCAGATACTTTATATTATTTTTTCTTGTATTAAATCTTTGAAACTTAGTTCATATTTTACACTTACATCTCAGTTCTGATGCTAATTTTTACCAAAGTCAAATGTAGTCCTAGGAGAACAATGAAGTGCCCTGGCTGATGTGGCTAAGTTGGCTGGAGCGTCATCCTGTAAAATAAAGGCTGCGGGTTGGATTCCCAGTCAGGGCACGCCTAGGTTGCATGTTGGATCCCAGATCCCCAGTTTCCTGCCCCCACACTTACACGCTGGTCAGGAGGCAACCAACTGATGGATGGGCATCGATATTTCTATCCCTCTCTCCCTTCTCTCTCTAAAAAACAATAGGGAAAAGAAATGTCCTCGGTTGAGGATTTAAAAAAATTTTAGTGTTTAGCGAAAAAAAAATGTTACACTGCTTCAGTTTTAAATTAAAATTAAATTTGAAAATTTGGTTCTTCATTTGCACTACACATTTCAAAGACTCAGTAGCCACATACAGCTAGTGGCTACATGTGTGGGGCAGCACAACGAAGCATATTCAAGGGCCCTGGAGCAGGAACACCTTTTCTGTGCTTCCTACACAGAAGGAAGGCCACTGGGGAAGTGTGGGGAAGACAGGGTTGGGTGGGTAGGGGGCAGGTAATGGAGGGGGGTCAAGGGCTAAAGTTTAAGATTTATTCTAAGAAGAAAAACCATTGTGGGTGCTTTAAACTAGAGTGGGATGCCATCGTAGGTCTTCTGAGAGGTTCCTTTGGAGCACTGGAGGGAGCATCGTGAAGGGGCCAGAGCAGCAGACAGAACACAGTGGCCTGGAGGACTCAGGACAGCAGAGGTGAAGTGGGTGGACTCCAGATTTATTGTGAAGGCAGAACTGAGAGAGACTGCACGTGCACAGGAAGGGAGAAATCAGAGATGGTACTTAAAAACTGTGGAGCTAAATGGCGTCCCCTAGGGAGCGAAGAAGGCCAGGCCAGGCCAGGCCAGGTTAGTTTTGATGAGGGTGCAGGAGGGATGTGATTTCGGGGGTAGGCAGGGTTCCCTTGGGCTGCCTGCTAGGCAGGAGTAGAACAGGTGGAGGGGAGTGGGTGGGGATGTCTAGTCCAGGGCCTTCATAGCCCAAAGAGTTCCCAGGCAGAGGTGAGGACTGGTGGGACAGGAGTGGGCGACTCGGGCAGCCCGGGCATTTCCCCACAGAAAAAGGCTTCAATCAAGAAGGTGGCGCGGCCCCGGGACCGGCCTCGGGTTCCTTGCGTAATCACCCGTGACAGCTACAGGCAGCCGGCGCCCACCTGCCGGGACCCTTGCGCCTCCTGCAGGTGTTGCTTCTTCCACAGCGCCGGTTCCTGCCACGTGCTCAACACTGCTGCTGAGAGCAGTAGCCTCCCCGCCCCCTGCGGGGCGCAGCTTTCAGTTGGCGGCTCGGCCCTCCGGCGACCCTGGGGACCCTGAGAGATTGGAGATCTCTAGGAGGTGTGGCTTTTTAGAATTGAATGCAGGCGTGGCTACTAAGGTCGGGATTTAGCTTTTAGAAGAAGGGACTTAAAGGAGATGTGGTGTGGACCAGGCTAAAATCCAAATAATATTATACATTCAGGCTGATTGAAAGTGTGTGGCTGTTTCTTTAAAGGAACCAAAAGCTCCTTTTCCCTTCCCTGAACCCACATCAGAAGTCCAAGTGTTTGCACAAACGCTATCTCTGGGACCTGGGGAAAATCCGATTACCCCAACCCTAAATCTGTGCTTCGTTTAAGCCCTTCTCCCTATCCTACAGCTAGAGACAATGCTGCCCCCTACCTTTATACTGGGGAACACTCGAATTGCCTTCAAATCCGGGGAATGCAGGCCTCCAGAAAGAAACGAAGCATTAAGGAGCTACCATTCAGTCTTTTCACCTTTCTAGGAGCTCCCCCTACCCACTCTCAAGACAAACAAGAAAGGCTACAGTTCCGTACACAATCTCACTGGGCTGTCTGTCCTGGGGGATCTGCAGACAAAAACAGGTGGCTGGTTGTGGCTGGCTGATGCCATGGGTCCCTACAGCCAGAAGGTTCTGCCTTAGGAGGCTCCCAAACAAAGATGCCACTTGTGCCCACACCTCCCTTTCTCCCAGAGGTGCAGGGGCCTGGGAGGAGTTTCTCCCACTCCCAGGCTAAACAATGACTATTGGTCCCCAAGCATCTTTAACCATGACATCCTGAAGTTGGGGCTCCCAAATAAAAAGCAGGGGTTCAGGAATCCTCCCTCACTCATACCCCAGCTCTGTCAGATAGTAACCTGGCAGTGGGCTTGGATCTGGTGCTCTGATAATAAAAGAAAACCGCTAAAATGGAGGCCAGAGGCCAGAAGGAGGAGCTCAAACACAGTACTATTACTAGGCAAACAATTGCCAATTACGTCAACAAGAATGAACAGGAAAAAATCAATTATAAGCACCAATAGGAAAGGATGTGCATTGCATCTCCTGCAAGAAATCAACTACCCCAGCAACTCAGCCAATGAGAAACCATTATCTCCCTGAAATCTCACTTGTCTCCAGTGGATTTTGGTTCAAAACAACCTCTCCCAACTTCCTCTTTCTCCATAAAATAGTTCCTTTCCTTCCTTTGTTGGACGTGTCTCTGTGGCGTTTGTTACAGCATGCTTGTCCTGATTTGCAACTCTGCTCTTCCCAAATAAGCCTATTTTGCTAGTAAAATAACTGACTTTTACAAATTTATTTTGTTTTAAAATTTGTATTTAGTGATTTCAGAGAGAGAGGTAGAGAGATAGAAACATCCTTCTGTTGATCCATTTATTTGTGCATTCATTGGTTGAACCTTGTGTGTGCTGACTGGAAATGGAACCTGCAGTCTTGGCGAACCAAAACAATGACCTAACAAATGGACCTACCTTGCCAGGTAAAATTAACTGACTTTCATTTTTAAGGTCAAAAGTGAGTAGGCAACAACCTTGGTCCTGAATTAGCAGGGTCTGTCACCTAAAGTGTCCCAAACTGTTGCCTGAAGTTTCATTGTTAGAGATTCTCTGAGTCTGTGAGAAACTGAGTACATCACATCTTTAGAAGGACCCTAGAAAGGGGACCACCTGAAATATTGTTTTGGGGAGACGGGATAGAGGAGGGATAGAGGCGGGAGCAGGGTCTGTGAGGAAGGACCAGCTAAGGTCAAGGATCACATAGAAACTCCCAGCACCTTGAGGCGCAAGGGCTGCAAATGACATCATCTGCTTGAACTGCCAGGAGGGAAAAAGCTGAGATGCCACTTGTCAGTGCACCCTGGCAGAATCATTGTAAACGATAAACAGGAAGTTGCAAACTAGTATAAAATGATTTTTTAAAAGATGTATACAAGAAAGATTCTGAAGGCTGAGACAGAAAAATGTGGAGCAGTTGTCTCAGCCCTGATAACTACCATGTATCTCTGTCCCTGGAGGTGAGGACAGTGAAGCTCAGGGGCCAGCACAGCTGAAGTCACCTCCCTGCCCACTTGTCCACTCACAATCTTCCACCTTTCAAATTCCTTAAACCCCTCCTTTCCAAGGACCATGAAGACCCAGATTGTGCCTGCAGTGACACAACCTGTATGCAATAGGGGGCAAACTTCAGAACTTGGACTGGAAGAGCAGGAACCACCTGAATAGAGTACAAGAAAAATGGTGGGTGTTCTGGAGTAGACTTAGCAATGCAGTTCTGCACACTGGGCAAGTCTGTTTCTCTGGCTTTCCTTTTACTTGTCTGTAAAGTAGAAGTCCCTACTATTTATTGATTATTCCTGCTGTTATTCTTATAAGTCTGAGAGAATGATACTTCTTGTGCCTTAACAAGAAATATGGTAGGCGGGGGTGGGGGAGGAGCTGCCAGTTGCTTGTTTTGTTTTCTATCATTTAGGCTGCATGCCCACAGGACAAGAACCTTTTGTACCCTGTACACCACAGCTACTGCTGATAGATGCCATCATTAATGAGAATACTGGGAACATATTGCAGCCACTGCTCCTGTGTTTACCCAACATTGCTCACCAACCAGGCACCATTTGACCCCCAGGGTTGAGGCCAGGGACGCAAAGCCAAAGAAAGACCCAGTCCACTAGTGATAAAACCACTTAGCTGCTGGGTCCAGATGACTATGTGGAAGACTAACTATTTATCCATTCAGCAAATGTGTACTGAGCATCTACTGTGTGCCAGGTGCTGTGAATACTGTGGACAATTCCAATATGGATCCTCTCCTTACAGAACTTACACTCCAGTGGGCTGCGACCATTGGCCCTGGTAGAGGCTAGAACAATTATTAGGAATGGTTTCCTTTCTGGAAAAAAAAAAATCCAGCCATGGCCAGGTTAGATACTACAGGACCCTCAGCCAATTCCTTCTTTCCCCATGAAGCTTTCTTTGATGGCAGAGCCCTGACATCAGGAGTCAGGGTTGGGTTGGGAGCTTAGGAGACATATCCTCTTTCATTGTGAGTACCTGGTCAGTGTCACCCATGTGACAGATTAGCAGACTCAAGATCAGAGGTAATAAGGCTGAGACCAGACTGGCAGGACACCTCCAAAGAGGAAAGGGAAAAGGGCCTGGATAATAAACCAGAATCCCTGGGGACTGAAAGTTGCGGGGGGGGGGGGGGGGCTACATGGGATCTCACAGGTAGGAACATCTGGAAAGGTATTTCCTGCATCTGGGTGGAGGCAGACAAGGAAAGGAAGTGTGCTAACACCCAGGCAGGGGCCCCTTAGAGGGAGCAGCGTGGCTATGATGAGAAATAAGGCATTAATCTCTCTGGCTCAGATAAACAATGTCCTCCTCCCCCTTTCCCACTGAGAAGTCATCTTCCCGAACACCACCATGGTAGAGTGGCTGAGGCAGGCGCTGTGGGCAGCACTCTTTGGTGCTAGTCTTGCCTGTAGGGAACTTGTGCTACAGTTCCAGAGTTACTGCTCCAAGTGTTGGAGGGTCTGAAACCAGGCTCCCTTCCTCCTAAACTGGGGTCTGTGGGTATAAAAAGAACTTGAGGCTGAGAGTTCTACCTAGCACAAAAGCCAGTTCACTCTCAGGGTGTCTCTCAGAGCCTGTTTCCTGATTTGTAAAATAGGAATTTAAGTCTCTATAAGGTTATCGTGAAGAATAAATAAGCGCCTACTTAGCACAATGCCTGGCACATAATTGTGCAAGAAATAACAGTGGGCATGGTAGTGAACCTTGATCTCTTTTGATCAGTGGTGTCATGATCAGTTAAGAAGTGGGTCCCATGTCATTTTTGACTAATAACCATTTAACCACCAAAGTTGGTAAATTATTTACAGCAGAGTCATATCATATGTACATACAACTTACCATATAATCTAGGATCAGCCAGTTTGGCCTCTCTGAACCTCTGTCCTCATTAGTAGCATAGGAGTAATAACACCACCTCAGAGCCAAAGGCTGAGAACACAAAAATGAATAAGCTACAAGTGTGGAATGTTCAATCAAGAAGGGACATTTTGCCCTGACTGGTGTGTCTCAGTAGGTTGGGCATTATCCCACAGACCGAAAAGTCATGGGTTTGATTCCCAGTCAGGGCACAGGCCTGGATTGACCGCCAGGTCCCCAGTTGGGGGCATGCAAGAGGCAACCAATCAATGTTTTTCTCCCCCGCTTTCCCTCTGTGTAAAAATAACATCGTTTTTAAAAAAATGACAACTCAGGAGTCTGCAGCTCAAGGATTAAAACCAAAGGTCTTCTCTTGATGCTTCAGACCCTTCCTTCCCGTCCCCCAGGCCACCTTTCTAGTCCTCCATCTCCTAACTCCCCTAAAGCACAGCCAAACAACTCTCCTACTCCTCACCCCCTCACTCACCCCAGCTTAAGCTGTTCTGCTGCCTGGAATACCCTTGCTTTCAATTCCTTCTGTTAAATTTTCTCTCAAGATCTATTTCAAGTTCCACCTCTTCCCTGCTGCCTTTCTCTTACTGATCCTAAGACTGAGCAGATAAAGATGTACCAGTAGATGGCAAAGCTGCTTGGGTGCCTGCCCACTCCCTCTATCTTGAGATCCCAACAGGCTGGCATCAGGTCTCAATCATCCCCATCAGGCCTTCCATCCAGCAGACGACCCTTAGAGTAGTTTCCAGTTACCGTTCCCAGGTGGGCTCTTATTTTGCTTTGATTTCCAAGACCAGAACAGAGGTTCAGTAAATGACCATTGAGACAAATAGGAGGGAACCCAACTTTCCACCCACCCTTCTGTGATTTCATTCATGCTAAGACCTCTTATAAACTGTTTGATTTTAGGAAAGACACTTAACCTCTGTAAGTCTCCATTCTCATCTATAAAATTAGGATGTTAGTAATAAACTTGTGAGAATAAAGAAAATCAACTACAAAGCTCCTAGCACCCAGTAGGTGCTCAGTAAATAATAGTTCTGCAAAGATCAATCCAAAGTGGGTGTGGGGAGAAAAAGAATGTATGAACTGGGACACAAAAACTAAGGTAGAGGAAATAAATGCAAATAGGAATTATAATAAATATAAAGGGTTAAATTCACCTGTTAAATGACCATCTTAGATTGGGTTAAAAACAGCTGCTTACCACAGACAGGCCCAAAGAGGTAAGAGTTCTCTTCCCTTTACCCATCTTTCCAGACCCAAGGGTTTGCCTGCAGCCCTTATAACCCCACACCGTATCTTCATCAGCACACAAATATTACCCCTTGCTCATGGCTGACATTGCTAGCAGCAGATTATCTATAATAAAGGCTCAAACTTCTTTTAGGCACCAAAATTTTTATTTAGTTACCTTTCTGCTCAAACATAAGCATTATACAAATAAACATTATAAACCAAATTAATCTCTTTTTGATCCAGGGTTGTGATAGGAACCATTACAAAGTGGTGGCAGATCTATGCCTGCGTTTAAGATTCTTTGGCCCCTCTCAACCTCTGGCTGTCACTTCTCTTGTCTTTTCTTGGCTATCCCATAACAGTATATTTTATAACCCCTGTAAAATAGGGACTGAAAGTACCAACCTCATTGTTCTGAGGTTTAAGAGAATGTCCAGCCCTAAGCCAGACTCTCAGGAGAATTCAAACTCCAAAAGTTCCTCCCTGCCCACTGATACAGCTCCTTCTCATCTGTCATGGGCTGAGGAGCCAGTGAACCTGTAAACCAAGAACGTGGGTACAACATCAATAGGCCAGGTGAGAGGCAGTAAAGTGCACAGGCATGGTGACCATCACTTCCAACTCCCAGCCTAAGGAAAGACTGACTGAGCGAGCAGTTCCAAAACCCCTGAGCTCTTGGTTCCCATGTATATCACGGTGACCAGGGCTGGAGGAGGGGCTTCTCAATTCCTCCTGCCACACATGGAACAGTATGAGGGATGCAGCGGAGGCCAAAGACTGAGTGAGCAGCCCCAGGAAGTAAATGGGGGGACATTAACAAACCATTCTCAAAGTTGGCGCCATTTGCTCTTGGGGAGGAGAGGTGGGACCTGGGCAAGGACAGCAGCTAGAAGGCAGAAAGGGCAGGCCTGGTCCTCAGTAGCGGTAGTGATCTGGCTTGAAGGGGCCATCACGGGGCATGCCCAGGTACTGGGCCTGCTTCTCAGTCAGCTTGGTCAGTTTCACATTCAGCTTGCCCAGATGAGCTTCAGCTACTGCTTCGTCCAGCTGGGGAGAAACACAAGAAGACGTGGTATCAGGACCATGCTCTGGAACCCTTACTTGCAACCAGCTGCCAATAAAGGTAAGAACTGTTCTGTTGGGGTACATGCCACGTGTTACACATACTACCTCATCCTGTCCTCAGTCAGCCTCCGCAGATGGTTTTGCCTGTCCTCTTCCTCAAGATGGAGTCATGCTACAACCCTCCCCTCCAAGTAACCCTGGGGGGACCATCAGTTACATTTCCTTTCTCACCTTCCACCAACCCAAGAAGCTAGGGCATTTTTCTTTTCTTTTTTTTAAAAAAGATCTTTATTATTTATTTTATATTTTACTTGTATTCTAGAGAGAGGGGAATGGAGGGAGAAAGAGGAGAGAAACATCGATTGGTTGCCTCTTGCACAACCCCAGCTGGGGGCTTGGCCTGAAACCCAGGCATGTGCCCCCACTGGGAATCGAACCGGCAACCTTTTAGTTCTCAGGCCAGTGCTGATTCTACTGAGCCACAACCAGCCAGGGAAGACTTTATTTATTAATTTTTAGAGAGAAGGGAATGGAGAGAGAAAGACAGGGAGAAAAACATTGATTAGTTGGGGCCTCTTGCATACCCCCAACTGGGGACCTGGCCCACAACCCAGGCATGTGCCCTGACTGGGAATCAAAGCAGCGTCCTATTAGTTTGTAGGTCAAAACTCAATCCACTGAGTCACACCACCCAGAGCCAGAGCAGTTTTCATAGCAGGAGGAGATAGGATCTCTCTAATTTCACTGGGATTCCTAGACTGGAAGGGTATCAGTCCCAGCTTGCTAATGTTAAGTCTATTTGACAAGTGGCATTAAATAAAAATAGTAAGAGACAGAGAAACATAGAGCTCCAATAATCATTGAATCCCTAGGCCCACTATCTGAATCTTGGACTCTTCCATTGTACAGTGTGGGACAAAAGCAGGTTTACAGTCGTGAGTACATGGAATACAGCTTATTCTTATATTATTAATTATTACTTATTGAATTATTTTCCATATGGACAACTGTAAACCTACTTTTGCCCAACCCTGTATAGCCAATAGAGTTTATTTTCAGATTAAATTAGTGGTGGTTGTTTTAAAATATGCTCTTCTTTGTCTAGAAATTGATAATACTCATTCCTTCAAGAGGTAGAGCCTAATTCCTCGCCCCTTGAGTGACTCACTTCTAATGAACAGAATACAGCAGAAGTGATGGTGTGTGACTTGGAGACTAGGTCCTAAAAAACATTGTAGCTACCTTCTTTCCTTTCCTGGACCACTTACTCTGGGCAAAGGCCAGCTGCCATCTCATGAGGACACTTCACCAGCCCTACGGAGATACCCATGCAGCAAGGGACTAAGATCTCCTGCCAACAGGGAAATGGTTCTTCCAGCCCCAGCCTGGCCTTCAGACGACTGCAACCTCATGGAGAACCTCAAGTCAGAACCACCCCACCAAAGTGCTCTCAAACTCCTGACCCACACAAACTTAAATAATAAATGTTTACTGTTTTAAGCCACAGATTTTGGGGTTAAATTGTTATCTAGCAATAGATAACACACCAGTTTAAACAGGGTTTCTATCTACCAATTGCCACCAAAAGGATCCTGACTGCTAAAAAACTGCCATCCTATTTTTACAAATGTAAAAATCAAGGCTCAGAAAGGTAAAATCACTTGCCCAAGAGCACACAGCTAGTTACCCTCAGAGCTACGATTTGAACCCTAGTCCAAAACCCCCAAACTTGTCTCAAGCATCTCAACTAATGGCCTCCAAGGCAGCTTTGAAAAGATGGAACAGAAACCAAGGAGGACAGAGGCTGGGGGTTAGATAAAGCCAATTTCTAGTCTGACCAGTGCCGGAATGCATAAAAGGGTCTGCAAAGAAGGGAAAGCATTTGCACTTAGAAAAGGGTCAACTGTGTGTTTATGTGTGTGTGGGCAGGATGTCTCATTTTCTCAGTTTTTGGCTCTGGGTGGGATCTCTATCTCGAATATCCCAAGTCCCATCCTATGATGATACAACAGCCTTGGACCACAGCCCAGCCCCAAGAACTTTTACATTTCCAAGTGGTTTCACATGCACTGTCTCGTTAGACCCTCACAAATACCCCTAAGGAGGGCAGGATCTATTCTTCTTTTTAACAGATGATGAAACTGGGGAGAGGCAGGCAAAGATATGAGCAGAGACCAGGCCCACGTTCATGTTAGTCCTGGAGGCAGAATGAAGGTCTTCAATTTCTGGAGTACACAGTGAATCTTATCTTGGCCTGGCCTAGCCCTGAACACACTTCTTCCTTCTCTCTGTACCCACACTCAAAAGGCAGGGTATCATAATGGTGAACAACTTGGACAGAGAGTAGAGCTGGGTTCTACTCCCGGTCCAGTACTCGACAGCTGTGGGAGCAAGTCAATCTCTGAACCTTAGTTTTCTCTTTTGTAGGATGGATCTCTCATGGCCATTATGAAGATCAATGATAGACTCCTTGGTGCAAGTCAATAGCTTAATAAATGGCGACTGTTCTGTCATTGTTAACCAAGGTACCTAATCCCTGGCCCACTTACCAGAATGGAAGGCATGAAGCAGAGGGTGTCTTGCCCCTATCCATGTCTTGCCATTGACAAAGGAGGTAAGGATGGGGGCCATGTGCTGGGGTGGGAAATGAGATCTTTGCCTTATTCCTTCCAATACTAACCTCATTTCAAAGGTTTGTCCAATTTCTCACCATATTCACGGCCATCTTTCCTACAGGTGGGATTGGTTGGAGGTCAAATGAGACTTTTCTAACTCTACAACAAGGCTGGGCACCTGGCAGGCTGCATAGAACAGGACAGCCCTTGGAGCGCTTATGGGTAAAACATTTGGTCCAAGGAAGACTAGGGGGAAAGGAGTTGGCTGGCTCTGGGGAAAGATGGCTCAGGCCTTGAGAGGACAGCAGGCCTCTTCCTATTTCACTTTGCAGGACCAACCTTTCAAGGAGTGAGAGGAGTAGTAATGGAGACTCCACCATAGCCTCTCCAGTAGCCAAATGCTAGAGAGCAAGAGCTACTCTTACCATTTAGCTGATAGAGAAACTGAGGCCCAGACAGACTATGTGGCAAAGCCATGTTCACCCATGACACTGGCAAAAAGAAAAAAAAAAGCCAGGACTAAAACATAGCAATTCTGATCCCTGGGGGTGTGCACCTTGCATGGGGTGTTAGAAGGAGCACTGGGTTTGATGTCAGAGGACCTCCCTGTCACGGTTACTCTGACCACACACCCAGGGTATGTCAGGTGCTATGCTGGGTGTGTTAGTGGTATCTCATTCCAAGGCCGCAGTCCTACAGCCTGCAAACTGCATATGGCTTACAGATATATCCAAGTTGACCCACCTGGATATTTTTCAAAACTGTAACAAGTTGCCTATATTTAAAAATTGAGTATTTCCTACAAAGATCTTAATATCTGGCTTCTCTTAAAATGTCAGAAGCCCTGGTCCAATGGGCCCGGGTTCCAGGTTACGGAACCCCTCCCTGGGGTATGTGCTCTTCTGTTGTAGTCCCCCACAACCCCAGTTCACTCACTCACCTGCCCAATCTCTGTGGGCATGTGGGTTTGTGACCCCCAATCCTCACAATCCTTAAAGGAGGGAGAGGAGAAAGTAAGTCTCAAAGAAATTAACTTGCCCCAGTTAGACAGCCTCTAAGTGGTAAGGCTGAGATTCAAACAGGGGTGTGTCTCCCTACAAAGCCCACGCTCCTCTCACCACCTAGCCCAGCCACTCTGGGAATCATTCCCTATCCTGGGCCTGCGTTTCCTCCTCTATTAAATGAAAAGAATGATTTCTGCTCTGCGGAATACTGTGTGGATCTCTAAGAGGGTAGAGAAGTGAACTCTGGCAAAACCCTGTGTGTTGAGCCCAGGGTTGGAGGTGGGTACCCACCTTCTTGGGTAGGAAGTGGACCCCAACGGGGTACTTGTCCGGGTGGGTCCACAGTTCAATCTGGGCCAGCACCTGGTTGGTGAAGGAGTTGCTCATCACAAAGCTGGGATGCCCCATTGCACAGCCCAGGTTGACCAGCCGGCCCTCAGCCAGCAGGATGATGCGGCGCCCATTCTTCAGCCGGTAGCGATCCACCTGCAGGTGGGTAGAGCAGAACTGAGGGCTGGTAGGGCAATGCTCCCAATGGCCACCCCTGCCTCATCCTACCCTCTTGTCCGGCAGGCCTCCCTGCTTCCAACAGCACCTGTGAAGGGCCTGGACTGCCCTAGAATAATAACCTCCAGCATAGGCCCTGGCACATTCAGTAACAGACAGTATTTATCAAGCACCTCTGAGCTACAAATCTCACAGGTCTGCTGTGAGAATTTAAAGAGGATTGTAAGGTACTTGACACACGGCTTGGCACATACCAGGCACTCAATAAGTATTAAGCTAATGTTGTTATTGTCATTATTATTATTATTGCCATGTGCCCTGGGCTAAGAACATACACATAACTATATCTATATGTATGCATATACAGACAACTAATAACGGCCCCATGATTTATCCCCACTTCACAAATAAACAAAAATTTAACGGGTTAAACTTGTCTGCAGTCACATGCTAAGAAGGAGCTCCTATCTGAGCCTGGACAGTCTGAGGACAGAGCCCATGTTCTCAAACACCATGATTAGTGAGTTGAATGCAGTGGCACTAAACCTTGGCTGCACATCATAGTCATCTTGGGACCTTTAAAAAATGGGATGCCTTGGCCTCACTCTGAAATTCTGATTTAAGTGAGCCTGAAACCAAGCCCTCTTCCCCCCATCCTGCTGCCCAGGTTGCCAGAGCCTCCTCATCTGCCCTCCTTTGGTGGCCAGCCCATAAGCATGACCCCCTCAGCCCTCCATCTGCCCTCCCTGCTGGAAGGGCTGGGGCTTCTCACCTGGGGCTTGATGTTCACTTTCTCCACAGCATTCTCATTCAGCCATTTGACATCAATTTCCACATCAAAATGTCCAATGTTACACACAATGGCGTCATCCTTCATCTGCTCAAAGTGTCTATGAGAAGCCCAAACCCATGGGAGACCATCAGGGACAAAGAGCAGCCCCAAGCCAACCCCTTCCCTCACTCCCTAGGAATCCCTACCTGGCACCTACCTGCCAAGGATGATGTCAATGCAGCCTGTGGTGGTGACAAAGATGTTGCCCTCCTGACAGGCCTCGTCCATGGTGGTCACTTCATAGCCTGTGCAGACAGTGGCCACGGGTCATCTCGGATGGCCTTGCCCTTCCTCTGATCCCAGTGGCTGACAGCCATCCCTCACCCTATCGTACCCTCCATGGCAGCCTGAAGTGCGTTGATGGGGTCAATCTCAGTAATGATGACTCGGGCCCCAAAACCCCTCAGGGCCTGAGCACAACCCTTGCCCACGTCGCCATATCCTGCTACCACTGCCACCTTGCCCGCAATCATCACGTCTGTGGCCCGCTTGATGCCATCCATGAGGGACTCCCGGCAGCCATAGAGGTTGTCAAATTTGCTCTGAAAGGAGAGGGAGCAAGGGGATGATAGGGACAGGCAAGGTCCCGGGGCCTCAGACCCTCTCCCAGAACGCCTGGTGGGCCTTGTGCTGATCATCTGTGACTTCTCCCCACCAGCTAATGTCCTCATATGCCTCTCACCCTGATCAGCCCCAAGACCTTCTTGCTAGGCTTTCTCTGCTGATCCAGAAGGCTTCTTCAGGATCAATTACTAGGAGAGATTGCCCAGTCAGAGAATCTGCTTCACTTTAAAGCTCCTGATGCCCAGTTCTCACTGTATAGTTCTTCCCCTCTTTAATATACTAATTACCCTCAGTCTACAGTCTCCTTCCTCTCCTCAAATGAACCTTCAAGTCCCTAGCCTGCAGCCTTCCTGGGGGTCCTTCCTCTGGGGTCTACTCCTGAGCTGCACTGAGAGCGAACAACTAGAACTGTCATTGCCCACATGCTCACCTTTGTGACGGAGTCATTGACGTTGATGGCAGGAACCTTCAGGATCCCATTAGCCATCATCTTGTATAGGTTGTGGACCCCCGTTGTGGTTTCCTCAGAGATACCTCGGATGCCTGAACATGAGGGGGAGGGGTGAGCCTCAGGCTTGGAAGGGACTGCTCAAGGGACTGGCCAGGGGAGAGGAGCCCTCTGGAATGAAGCCCCAAGAGCCTATACCTTAACTCACCCAAATCCCTCATCTTTGCCCCCTAAAGCCACTCCTCTTTCTGGGTTCATATCTGTGACTGATACCACAGTCCACACAATTGTCCATCACCAGGACACTCCCAAACTTCCCAACCACTTCTGAACTCTCTGTTCCCACTGCCACTGCCCTAGTCCCTGATACCATCCTCACTCACCTGATCTCCCAGCCACAACCCATCCTCCACACAGCAGGCATTTTGAACATGTACATTTTCAGAGAAATCTTTTCTAAACCCTCCAATTATTTCTATTTGCTCTCAAGATCAGGCCAAATTCATTCATTCATTTATTTATCCTCACCCAAGGACAATTTTTTCATTGTTTTCAGAGAGGGGGGAAGGGGTGAGAGAGAGGAAGAGAGAGAGAGACAGAGAAACATCAATTGGTTGCCTTCTCATATGCACCCTGATGGGAATTGAACCTGTGACCATTTGGTCTACAGGACGATGCTCCAACCGAGTCACACCAGCCAGGGCTCAAGCCAAATTCTTTTAGCCTATTAAGTACTCATACATCAGGCCTTCACTGAAGTTCCAGCCACATTCTATAATACTCCCTCCCAGTGAAGGAAACTACTATGCTGGCTTCCTGTTTCCTGAGTCAGTCCTTTCTTGCTTTAGGGCCTTTGCACTCACTGCCTCCTTCACCCTACTTTCCTCTCTGCACTACTTTGAACAAAGATGACTCATTCCCAGCCCTGACTTATACTTCCTCTTGAACCACCATCTCAGCCAGACCCCCTGCCCCCACCCTGCCATCACCATCAGAAGTCAGGATGCCCAGGCCCCAGCATGTCTGCGGGGATCTGCCATTCTCCTTTCACAGAATCTGCTGCTTGAAGTGCTGGGAATCCTGCCAGGCCTGCTGCATCCTCACAGGCAAGCAGGCTCCATCTACACTGCCAACATTCAGCCTACCCATCCACCTTACTCACCTGACAAGAGCTGTGGGTACTTGGTATGGATGAGGTTGGTGAGATCGCCGCCGTCGTCCAGAATCATGTTGAGAGGCCCGTTCTTGAAGTACAAAGTCTGCTCAATGCACCACAGGTACTCTTCATCTGTCTCACCCTTCCAGGCATACACTGGGGGGGTGGGGGGGGGAGGTGGTGAGTGGCACATCAGGGTCTGCCTTCCTTACTGGTACCTGCTGCAGGGCAACTACCTGGAACAATACTACCTTCTTCCTAATTCCCATGCCCAGCCACCTCTAGCCCCTCTGAGGACTCAGCAGTAGTAAGAACACAACTTGGAACCAGAGAGATCTAAGTTCAAATCCTGCCTCTGCACTTGCCAGCTGTGTGATTTTGGGCACATCCCTTCACCTCTCTGAGCCTCAGTTTCTTCATCTGCGAGTGGGAAAACCAGTATGGATTAAGTGGGATGGAGGCCGGATATAGGTAACTGGAAATAATTATTTACTTTCCTATCCCCTTCCGTCTGGGCACCAAGGACTGGAGCATCAACCCACTGACCGGGTTCCAACTCAAAATGCTGGGATGGGGTGCTGCAGAGGCAGGGTGGCAAACTCAGGTGGACCCACAAGGCAAGATCTAAAGACTGTTCTGCACTGAAAGGACTTGAGGGCCCCGCAGTCTCTGTGGTGGGTGGTCTCAGGCAAAGTCTGGCCAAAAAATTACTAATAGCAGCTACCATGTATGAAGCACTTTCTCTGTGCCAGACGTTACTGCCAGTCCAGGCTCCTCCCATCACATGGTATGACTAGGACATGTGTTTAGGGCTCCCATTAACCTCCTGTGAGCAAAGGCCACCAGCCAAGCAGGGAAGGCTGCCCCTCTGCCAAACTGGGGTAGACAATAGTCTTCAAAACAAAGCATTTCCCAGAAAAGGGTCATGAAGCCCAACTAAAGGCTGAGAAATGGGAGACATACCTATCCAGCTCCAGTAAGTCTCTGGACGGATCCTCTGGACCCTTTCCTCTCTACCTGAGGCTAGTTAGGACTAATGAAGGTCCTACTTAATCACCATCAGAGCTAACCACTCCCCTCCACAGGCCCAGGAAAACATGCCAATTTCTCCAGCAGCTTATGAAAGTTCTTCCTCCTAGTTTTGGTCATTCCCCAGCACCCTAGACCATCAGAGCCCAGGCAATGAACCTCTGGGGCTCTTTTTCTCACCAGTAGTCCTCACCAATTCTTTTGGAAACAGATCTACTTCCTTTCTTTAAGGAACTTCCCCTCCTCCACACCAAGTGGTTCCCAACCACAAAATCCTGACCTTGTTGATCACATGACTTAAGCTGGGACAATAAGCACCTCCCATAGAATTTTAGATGACAGCAGGACAAAATAGCTCTTTCCTATGGGTCATCAGGCTAGGATTATGTGGCCATGACTCCTCTCCGCTGCCACAGGGAAGTCTTGACACAGTAGGAGTTAGTGAAGCAAACATGGAGAAGCAGAACCCCTACCCCAGCAGCAAGCAGGACTCACCCGGAATGCCGGCCTTGGCAATGGCAGCTGCTGCGTGGTCCTGGGTGGAGAAGATGTTGCAGCTGGACCACTGCACCTAGAAGAGCCAGCAAGACGGACTGTGGTCACAGAAGCACTAGGGTCACTAGACAAGGATAAGGAAAAGCCCTGGAGCTAGAGGTGACAGGCTTGTGATAGAGGCTCAGCCAGCTCTGTGAACATAGAGTAGGGGCCCTGGTGAATGAATGGATGCCAAAGCAGTGACAAGGCCCAACTTATTTTATAAAAACATCACTCTGGTGCTGTGGAGAACGGTTCGCAAGGAAGCAAGGAGACAAGTGAAGATGTTGTAAGAGAACAGACTAGAGATGTGACAAGAGTCGTGGAGGTGATAATGGGTATATTTTGATGGCTAAGCTGACCAGACTGGCTGCAGGATTAGTTGTGGGAGTGAGAGAGAAAGAAGAGTCAGTGATGACCCCAGGTTCTTGAACTAAGAAAACCTGGAAGGCTTAGCTTCCATTTGCTTATGTGGGAAAGACCACAGAAAGGGGGTGGAGAGTAGCCTATGAAATCATGAATCTGTTTGGACATGCTGAGGTTGATATGTCTATTAGATCTCTTAGTGGATATAACACATCAGCTACTTAATATAGAAGTCCGGAGTTCTGGGGAAAAGTCTAGGCCGGTACATTTTTCTGGGAGTCATCACCATGTAGACAGTATTTAAAACCATAAAATCAGATCACCAAGAGTGTGAATGTTGAAAAGAAAGAAGAGGTCCTAGGACTGAGCTCTAGTGTAGTCTGTTAGGTGGTTTTGACTGCTATGCCCTGACCTCCTTAGGAAGATATCTAGTTCAGAAACTCCTGAAAAGGTTAAAAGAGCTGTCAATCACACACACAACCCAGACTGAACCAATCAGAACAACATCCTTCTGGCAGCCATGATTGGCCCAAGGCAGGCACACAACCCTAGGAGGGCCAATGAGAGCCAGTTCCTTCATGATTCAGTTGGACACGGGGTCTGAATTTCTCCTACCACAGCTCCTCAATCAGGATGTGAATGAGGGCTATCTTCCCAGTCAGAAAAAAAATTTGCACAGCAGTCACCACAAAAAGTGACAACACTGTGACAAGGCTGGCGCCCCAGATGGGCCCGAGGGGGCACCACACTGGATTTCCCACTTTGCACGGAATAGCTGCAGGCCTCACCTCAGCTCCCAGGGCGATGAGGGTCTCAATGAGGACGGCTGTCTCAACAGTCATGTGCAGGCAGCCAGCGATGCGGGCGCCCTTCAGTGGCTTGGAAGCCGAGTACATCTCTCGCATGCGCATCAGGCCTGGCATCTCATTCTCGGCGATGTCCAGGGCCTTGCGTCCCCAAGAGGCCAGGCTGATATCAGCTGCAGAGGCAGGATGGACGGCAGTTCCATGAGCAGCTCACCCCACCAACCAGGCTGAGCAATCTAGTCACTGACTCTCACTCATTCAACAAGGATTTATGGAGCTGAGGCAGTCAAAAAAGAAAGGCACGATCCCTAGCTAACCTCAGTTTATAGTCTTCTGGGAAAACACATTGAATCAAAGAATCACACAGGTACATGTAAATAACATAGGTAAGTACCCTCTTGAAAAATTAGCTATCAGCGCGAGTGCACGCGCGCACACACACACACACTTCCCACTACCCTTTCTGCTGCCACCTACCAACCTCCTCATTCCCTAACTTTAGTTCCAGCTGTCCATCCATCTTCCACATCATCACTCATGCTGACTTCAACACTCGTGACATTATTTAACACTTTGGATTCCACACAGTTCTTTGATCTCCTTAAAGGTATGAAAATGCTTCTCCCCCACTCCTGATGTTTCCACATGGAGAGAACTCATCTGCGTAAGTGACACTCTCGGCTCCTCTCTGTCCCAAGGGAGGGAGTGACTTGTCTGATTAGTAAACTTGGGAGGAATAAATTGAGCATGCTCAGTTCATCTCTCCCTTCTTTAGCAAACAAGCACCAGTCACCCTGCCTGCAGGAAGCATGTTCTTCCACAGAGACCTACCCAGGCCCGCCTCACCTGAAACTGAAGTGTAACTGAATTTGGGGGATCATTAGACTGTGACACTAATCTACATCCTCTGGCTCCAATGTTATTAGTCATGGAGTTTTATTTTGGCGTCTATCTGCCACCCTAATGTCTCAAATTTGTCCAACTTCTCAGGCAGGAAAAAAGGATACTATTATGAGCTTTATAAAATTTACGTTATGTCACCTCCATCCTTCTGCTAAGGTAAAAAACAAACCTCCAGTGGCTTCCCCCAACCCATGAATAAAATCGCAACTCCTCACATGGCCTCAAGGCCCTACCCACATGGACTTCTGAGGTTGTCCACCTACCTTCCCACCTTCTCCCCCTCCCCGCTAGCTGCTTAACCACACGGATCTGCTTACAGGTGGCCTTCAGACAAGCTAATAAGCTCACTCCCACCTCAGGGCTTTAACTCAAGCAGTTTTCTTAGCCTGGATGGCTCCTCCCCAAGCACCTACTACAGACTTGGCACATAGTAGGTGCTCAGCAAAAACCTGGGAATAGGAAAGAACTTGGTATATTCCTGCTGGAGGAATGGAGTGAACCACGGTGACTCTAATAGAGGGAGCAGGATAAGTCAGGATTTTATTCCCAGTAAGGTGGGAAGACTACAGAATTTTAAGGGGAAGTACTGTACAATATCATGACTAGTTTGTCTTTTCAAAAGATCCCTTTGGTTGCTGCATGTATCTATGGAGCAAGAGACCCAGGAAGAACTGTGAGGTTGACCAGAACTGGGGTGGTGGCTGTGGAGATAGAAGTGGAGAGAACTCCACGCTTATAAAATGGGGACAACGATACTACATTACCTGTGTACAGGTAATGTCCCAACCTCATCCTTGAGTCACCTTTGTATGTCCAGTGCCCAGCAAGGCCTGGCACAAAGAAGTGGTCAGCAAATGTTTACTGACCATATCTGTTGTTAAGACTGAATGAGAGAAAGTCCTCGAAAGGGGCTGGCACTTGACAGGGGTGGCAAAAAAAGAAACAAATCTAAACCCTGTACAACTTGCAGCATTTACCAATGAGGAAAGGGCCCGGAGAGGGATTTGCCCCAGGTTCCACAGCCAGTCAGTGGCAAAAGTGGCACTGGTGGCCAGGAAGAACTAGAGCCAAAGGCCTTCCCTAGGCTCCTGAGAGGGGCCCAGCAGTAGTGGACAATGGCTGCTGTCCTATCCTGCTAAGCTCCACCCCCTCTGTCACCATCTGTCCCTCTAGCTAAAAATAACTCCCCTCCCCTCCTGGCAACTATGCCAGCTTCAGATTTTCCATGGATCCCTCAACCCCAAAGGAGGTTGCCCAAAGGCAAAGGAGGTCTGGCACTCGAAGCTCTGGGGCTTTTGGTCCTGCAGGAGTTGAGGACTTAAAGAAGTTGCAGGAACACCTGTGCCCGGACAAGCCAAGAGGAATAGCAAGACCCTCTCTGAGCCTCACTTTCCTCATCTGTAAAGTGGGAATAATCACCCCCAACTTTGCTGAGTCCTGAGGATTAAAGATGTCATATGGGTAAGGTCTGGCACAGTATGCCCTCCTCAATGGGGGCTTCCTCCCTCCAACCCTACCCAGCTGAGCTACCTCACTTCCAAATGCAGCCTTCTCTCCTCCCACGCAACTTGATGCCCTCAACCCTGACCCATCATTCTCTTAATAGCCTCTATTCCAACTCTGCCACTAATGTGACCTTGACTTAACCTTTCTGGGCTTCAGTTTCATCATCCACAAAATGGGGACAACAGTCTACTCTGGCCACTAACTACTTCATGAGCTACTACTGATAAGTTATTACAATTGACCCTTGAACAATGCAGGGGTTAGAGGCAATGACCCTGCTCAGCCAAAAATTTGGGTATAACTTCTGACTCCCCCAAACTTCAGTCATCCCTTGGTATCCGTAGGGGATTGGTTCCAGGACCCACCCATGTAGATACCAAAATCCATGGATGCTCAAGTCCCTCATATAAAATGGCATAGAACAATGCATTCAGTTGGCCCTCTGCATGGACTAATTCCACCAACTACTGATGGGAAAATACCATGAATGTGAAACCCAGAGACATAAAGGGCCACCTGTATATTTATTGAAAAAAAGCCGCATATATGTGGACCTGCGTTGTACAAAGGTCAACTGTATTTCACAGAATCTCTACAAATCACTTCCCATTAAAGCCCCAGCTTCTTTCTCTGTATAGCACAAATGGGATAAAATTCACCTCTTCAAGATTATTCTGTTAACACATGCAAATCACCAGATACACAAATGCTCCATAAATGTTGATGCCTTACCCCAGATTTAAAGTTGTCTTGAATTTACTTTAAAACTTACTAACCAGCCCGAACCGGTTTTTGCTGAAACTTCACTACGTGTTGTTCCAAGTGTGTTCACAAATATACACTGGTGAAAAAGCGTACTCAGAGGCCTACACGGCCTGGGTTCATATACTGCTCCACCTCGTCCCAGCTGTAAGATTGTAGGCAAGTTACCTTTATTGCCCGTGTTTCAGTATAGTCACCATAAAATGAGGAAGAGAGTAAAATGAATTAAACTAGAGTAAGGGTAGAAGGTGGAGCCCAGCCCCCAGTGAACGTCCAATAAACGTAAACTATCAGTACATCAGCTTCAATCCATAGGACAGCAGGAGGGATTTTTCTAGTCACTCCAAATTTTCTTCCAGATTCTCTGCAGGTCTGCCCCTGTTGGCCAGGCGGGTGACCCTAGAGGTTGAGTAACATGCCCAAAGTACCCTGTGAACCGACCAGTAGTGGCCTTGGGGCTCGCTGTCCAAGCCTCTCTTCAGCGGCCTTTAGGGGTTCCAGTGCTCTCGCCTTCCGTGGAGGAGGCTCAGAGGGGGACCAGCTCTTGCCCAGGACCACCCAAGTGGCCAAGAAGCCGGTCCAGACCCCGGAAGTTGTTTCCAGACCTCCTAGAGCAGGTTCTGGCATACGCTTAGTGGTCCCACTCGGCCGCCAGGTGCGCACTCCTAGCCTGCCTCAGCAAGCCGTGCAACACACGCCGGCGCTTAGCGGCTCCGCTCCACAGCCCGCGCCGCTGCACTGGGCCTCGCGAGACACGCCGGGATTTGTAGTCCACGGCCGCCTACCACAACTAGCTGGATACGGCGCGAAAACTCCAACCCCCAAACCGCCTCGCGCAGCCAGGATCGCGCCCAGCCAAGCAATTCAAGGGGGTCTGGAGCCCCCGACTTCATCTCCGCGTTCTCCGCCGTATAGGCCCCAAGGTACACAGAGCAGAAATGGCCTGCTGCATGTCCTGAAACTCACCAACTTTGTAGGGCAGTTTGTCCGACATGCTGACGGTGACTCCGCACGGAGTGATAGAGGCGAAGGGGGCCGGGCCTCAGTCTGGGTATCGGAACTGGGCGGGCTGCAACGGTGAGAGATCTGCGCTAGGCGCCCGCGTCTTTAAATATCTTCCATAGTTTGCATATTCATGATCCCGCTTGGACTGAGCCCTCCGGGGCGGGGCCCAACGCCCAAGGGCGGGACCAAGAGCCGAACTCCGATCTCTGCTGCGAAAAGAGCAGGTTTTATCCCACGTGGGTCAGGAAGGGAGCCTGAGAGCAAATGAGAGGCCGTTCTTTCGTTCAGCCAGTGAATTGGATGTCAAAACCGAGCGGCATTGAAATTGCAACCAGTTCACGTCCCTGAGCCTCCATTTCCCCGTCTGTAAAATGTGCCGAATGATATCTACCACACAGATTATATGGAAATTTGCAATTTGTCAAGTAACCAGAATTACAGACCTTCCACCCTCTTCCAACCTAACTGACAGGGGACTCAAGACTTGGAAAATTTTAGCTTAAGGTAAAAAGTTATAAGTCTCGCTAGTAATGTGTATGTTAAAGCTTTTGTTTTAGAAACTACAGATAAGGCCCATCCTGGTTCCTGGGAAAAACAACTGACCTCCTGGGGCACTGGCTAGAGATTACCGCCTGGGGACAAGTTGGAGGCATCCCGGCCTTTTGTGTGACCACCCCTCCCTTGGGAACAGCTAACTGCCCAGGACAGGAATGTTGCATCTTCTGAATCTCAAAGCCCTCACGGCACCTTGTTTGTCCTCCCCCACCCCCTCTTATAAAAGATCTGGCCAGGAAAGAGAAAGAAAGATGGTTTGTTAGGGTATGAACCTACCATCTTTTTGGATCGCCAGTCATCTGAATAAAGCGCCCATAAAAGATACAATCACTGTCATTGCTTATTGGGTTTGGTAGTGACAGGCAGCCCTAACGCCAGTGTCTTTTCCAGTTACATAACCATTATCCTGAGTTTAAATAAGTTTGTATGCGTTTTATACCTTTACTACGTGTTTAAATCATTCAATGCTTCATAGAAGTTTTGTGTTTAAAAACTGGCTGAATCCAACAGATGTGCCTCAGCCTGCATCCCAACCCATCTATGTGCTCTTGGTTTCCACTCTCCTACCTCTCTTCCCACTGTTCACAGGATTCCTTATCAGGCCTTAGCAACTTTCTCCTTCACTAGCGTCTTCAAGTGTTAATGTTCCCTTTACCTCTTTTTTTTTAATTAAACATTTTTAAAGTATTTATTTATTTTTTAGAGAGGGAAGGGAGGGAGAAAGAGAGAGAAACATGAATGTGCGGTTGCTGGGGGTCATGGCCTGCAACCCAGGCATGTACCCTGACTGGGAATCAAACCTGCAACACTTTGGTTCGCAGCCCAAGCTCAATCCACTGAGCTATGCCAGCTAGGGCTTCCCTTTACCTCTTATTCTGCTGTATCTCCTGGGCCATCTCATCCACACTTATGGCCATTGTGACCATATATATCCAGGTAATTCAAGTGTTTATGCAGTAAAACACTGTCTTACCCCAGGTGCCACCTGTTTCCCTTCTCAGTCACATGCTCCTCCCCAAGCCTGGAGTTATCGCTGCAGTGAATTTTGTCATAATCTTTTCACCATCACTAAACAATATGTTGTTTAGTTTGACTGTTTTTTGCCTTTTTGTAAATGAAATCATACTGTATCTATTCTTCAACTTGCTTTTCTCTTTCAACGTTACTTTTGAGAGTCATTTGTATAGATGTTGAAAGCTGTGGACTCACTTATTTTCATTTTTGTATAGCCCATTTATTTATTCATTCTATTATTGATGAACTTTGGGTTGTTTTAGTTTTTGCTACTACAGAGAATACTGCTCTAACATTCTGGGATGGATATATATATATATATATATATGTGAGTCGAGTTGCTTGAATGCATGTGCTCATGTCCAACTTAACTAGGTAATATGAAACTCTCAGCGTGGTTGCATCATCCACATTCTCACCAACAATGATAAAAATTCTTGTTTAATGCCCTTATCAACACTTCCTATATAAAATTTTTATTTATTTTTGGTCAATCTGGCAGGTATGAAATGATACCTTATTGTGGTTTTAATTTGCATTGCTTTGACTACTAATGAGGTTGAACATCTATTCATATGCTATAACCCATCTGGGATTCTTTCTCTGTAAAAGTTTCATTCATGTCTACCCATTTAAAAATAGATGGTTTGCTTTTTCTTTTTAGATAATAGGAATTCTTTACATATTTTGTATACTAGTCCTTTGCTAATTATATATATTGCAAATATCTTCTCCAGGTCTGTAGTCTGTCTTCTCACACTTTTAATGTGTTTTTTTTTAACCTTCACCTGAAGAGATTTTTTCATTGCTTTTATTTGAAAGAGAGAAAGGGGGCAGAAAGAGAGAAAGAGAAAGAGAAAAAATATAGAAGTATGAGAGAAACATCGATCGGTTGCCTCTTGTAGGCTCCCTAACTGGGGATTGAACCAGCAACCTAGATAAGTGTCCTGACCAGGAATCAAACCTGCAACCTATCGGTGTATGGAACGACCCACCAACCAACTCACACCAGCAAGAGTCATGTTGTTTTTGGTATTTATTTAGGTATTCTTTAATATCTTTCAGTAAAGTTCCATATTTTCTCCATAAAGATCCTGAATATATTTTGTTATATTTATTCCTATGTATTTTTTGTTATTTATTTATTTTTAAAAATTTTATTTATTTTTAGACAGAGGGGAGGAGAGGGAGAAAGAGATGGAGAGAAACATCAATCTGTGGTTGTTTCTCACGTGGCCCCCACTGGGACCTGGCCCCTCAACCCAGGTATGTGCCCTGACAGGGAATCGAACCTGCGACTGTTTAGTTAACAGGCTAGCACTCAATCCATTGAACTACACCAGCCAGGGCTGTTTTTTGTTATTTAAAGTTTATCTTTTAATTTTTTTATTTTTCGATGTTTGTGGCAAATATATAGAAAAGAATTGCTTTTAGTAGATTGGTCTACTTTGCAGTTTAATGAATTCCTATTTGCTTATAAATTCTTTGTAATAACTGTGTATACAATCATATTATCTGTAAGAAATAATAATTTTCTTATTTTTCAAATTCTGACAGTGTTGTTTTGCTTTCTATTTTCTCGCCTTACCGCACTGGCTAGACTTCCTGTACAATCGTAAATGGAAAAGGTGGACATGGGTACCCTTATCCTGTCCTACTACTTCTTATGCTCTTCATCTCGTTGACTGACTGGTGCCTCCCTCCATCCAGTACTTTCCCGTTTTATCATCAAAAGAGCCCTTAAATTCATCCCCTCCATGGCCAATAGCCTGATTCCATTTTTCATCATCTCCCATCTGAATCAGTGCACCAATCTCCTCACTGTTCTCCAAGCATCCAGCCTAGCAGGACCCTTGTCCAAAAACTTGGGAACTAGGGGGCTGGGGACTGGTGGTATGCCATTAAAGATACTAAAATATAAAGTTTTTGCCTTTCTTCTAAAGTCTCTCTCTTATCTTGTTATGGAGCTTTTAAAATTTGTAATGTCAGTCTAAGTAAAGAAAAAATTTTAAGTTAAATTTTACCATTTATCTTTATATTGTACAATGCCAGTTTTAAAAGTAAATATAAGAGCATTCAATTAATATGCAAAATCACCAAAATTACACAACTTGTATTTTGTAGCTTGTTACATGCATATGTGTTTTGTTCTCCAGAAAGAGGAAATGCTCAAAACCAATTTCATTTCACTTTTTGGTATGTGCACATTTTGTCAACACTCTATCTTCAGCTTACTGATGATGAGCAGGGAAGGTGTTTGGCTAGTGCAAAATAAGTAACATGGGAAAGACATGACAGGGTCCCTCAGTTGGAAAGTGTCTCTGGGAACTGTCGACACTCCTGCTTATGTATATTTAACAAGTCTACCTTGTATGTACTCGGGGTGCCAGAAGGAGAAGAGGAAGATCAAGAAATTGAAAACTTATTTGAAAAAATAATGAAGGAGAACTTTCCCAGTCTGGCAAAGGAAATAGACTTCCAGGAAGTCCAGCAAGCTCAGAGAGTACCCAAGAAGTTGGACTAAGAGAAGCACACACCAAGGCACATCATAATTACATTAGCCAAGATTAAAGATAAGGAGAGAATCTTAAAAGCAGCAAAAGAAAAGGAAGGAGTTACCTACAAAAGAGTTCCCATAAGACTGTCAGCTGATTTCTCAAAAGAGACCTTACAGGCAAGAAGGGGCTGGAAAGAAATATTCCAAGTCATGAAAGGCAAGGACCTACATCCAAGATTACTCTATCCAGCAAAGCTATTATTTAGAATGAATAGGCAGATAAAGTGCTTCCCAGATAAGGTCAAGTTAAAGGAGTTCATCATCACCCAGCCTTTATTATATGAAATGTTAAAGGGACTTAGATCTAAGATAAAGAAAATGATAAAAAATATGAACAGTAAAGTGACAACAAACTCACAACTATCAACAACTGAACAAAACAAACAAACAAACACACACAACAAAACAAAACCAGACTAAGCAAACAACTAGAACAAGAACAAGATTCACAGAAATAGAGATCACATGGAGGGTTATCAGCAGCAACTGATCTGTTTCTTTCTCTCTCTCTACCCCCACCTTCTTCTCTCCCTAAACTCAATAAACATATTCTCTGGTGAGGATTAAAAAAAAAAGACAACAGTTGGCACTGGTCAGCTAACTCATGTTGATTAGAGCATTGACTGGATACACCAAGGTTATGGGTTTGACCCCCAATTAGGGCACATACAAGAATCAACCAGTGTTGCCCTGGCTGGTTCAGTGGATTGAGTGCTGGCCTGCAAACCCAAAGGTTTCTGGTTCCATTCCCAGTCAAGACACATGCCTGGGTTGAGGGCCAGGTCCCCACATGGGGGCATGCAAGAATCAATATATCTCTCACACATTAGTGTTTCTCTCCCTCTCTTTCTCCCTTCCTTCTTTTCTGTCTAAAAATAAATAAATAAAATGTTTTTTAAAGAATAAACTAATGAGTAAATAAATAAATAGAACAATGTAGGAATTCTTCTCTCTCTCAAATAAATATTTAAAGCGAAGTAAAATTGGTTGAAAAAATGACAAGTCAACACAACAATAGCCGTCCAGTGTGAATTAATCAAAATTATACCTTTTGTGGGGTCAGGTCAGCAAAAAATATATGTTTTGGTGTGCTGCAAAATTTTGGTAATTAGTTCATGTGTACCATGAGATGGAAAAGGTCGAAAATCATTGCATTAATTTGACCCTTCTGATGCATTATGGCTTCAGATAAATTTCAAGAAATAGAATTGCTTGCTTAGGGAATATCAGCATTTGTCAAGGTCTTGATCCAATTTGCCAAGTTAATTGCCCTCTGGAAATTTGGTTCAGTACTCTCTGAAAATGAGTATAATTATGTACTTCAAATATTTCCTAATTTATTGGGTGACAGAACTTTGCAATAGGCTCCACAGCAATAGGCATTACCATTTATTAATTTTTTATTCTCACCCAAGGATTTTTTTTTTCATTCCTTTTAGAGAGAGAGGAAGGGAGAGAGAGAAACATCGATGCAAGGTAGAAGTACCAATTGGTTGACCATTGGTATGCACCTGGACCTGGACACCTGGACCAGAGATCAAATCCACAACCTAGGTATGTGCCCTGACCAGGAATTGAACTCACATCCTTTTGGTTACAGGAGGATGCTCCAACCAAGTGATCCAGCCTGCCCAAGGCTAAAATCTTTTTATTCATTGATTCGAGAGACAGCCAGACAGAAACATTAAGTTGTTGTTCCATTTATTTATGCATTCATTTGTTGATTTTTAAAAAAATTTTTAATCACTACTTATTTAATTATTTAGAGGGAAGGAATGGAGGGAGAAAGAGAAGGAGAGAAACACTGATGTGAGAGAGAAACATCAATTGAATGCACCCATATCAGGAGTTGAACCTGAAAGCTAGGAATGTGCCCTAATGGAATCAAACTGGTGACCTTTCACTTTCCAGGACAATGCCCACCCAGCTGGGCCACACTGGTCAAGCCTGGATTCTTCTTTTTTTTAATCCTCACCTGAGGATATGTTTTTGGGTTTTTTTTAATTGATTTTAGAGAGAAAGAATGGGAGAGAGAGAAACATTGATTAGTTGCTTCCCATATGCACCCCGACTGAGATCAAACCCACAACCTAGGTACATGTCCTATTGGAAAATCAAATCTGCAGCCTTTCGGTGTATGGGACGATGCTCCAACCAACTGATCCACCTGGCCAGGGCCATTGGTTGATTCTTGTTTGTGCCCTGACAGGGGAACACCCTTGGCATTTGGGGACGATGCTCTAACGTGATCACTCTCAGCTTTTTTCATTTTATGGCATACGTAAAGTAATTACAAAAATTCTGCAGCACACCAAAAATACATTTTTGCCAATCTGACAAAAAATAGGTATAATTTTGATTCATTTACATTGGGCAGCTATTGTGTTGGCTGCGGGCATTTTTAAAAAAGATTTTACTTACTTATTTTTAGAAGGGGGAAAGGAGGGAGTAGAGAGAGAGAAACAATCAGTTGCCTCTTGCACACCCCCAACCAGGGACCTGTCCTGCAACCCAGGTGTGTGCCCTGACTGGGAGTCGAACCGGCAACCTTTTGGCTCATGGGCTGGCACTCAATCCACTGAGCCACACCAGCTAGGGCTGGCGCTTTTTGTTTTTGTTTTTGTTTTTTTTTTTGACAATGTAAGAGAAGAGAGGTCAGCACCCCTGATTAAAGAGCCAGGTATTGCATGTTTTAAAAATTCTTGTGTCCCTGGCTGGCGTAGCTCAGTGGATTGAGCATGGGCTGTGAACCAAAGTGTTGCAGGTTCGATTCCCAGTCAGGGTACATGCCTGGGTTGCAGGCCATGACTCCCAGCAACCGCACATTGATGTTTCCCCCTCTCTCTCTCTATCTCTTCCCTTCCCTTCTCTCTCTAAAAATAAATAAATAAAATCTTTAAAAAAAATTCTTTCATCACACAGGTTGAAAATTGCTGCTGGGACCAACTGAGCTACCCAGCCAGGGCCTTTGTTATTGATTACCAAGTTTGATTCCATTGTGATCAGAGAACACACTCTGTATGATTTCAGTTATTTTAAATTTGGTAAGATTTGTTTTATGTCTCAGGATATGGTCAATCATGATATACATAAGTGCTTTTTAAAAAACTTTTTAATTATATTTTTTATTTTAATCATTGTTCAAGTACAGTTTTCCCCCTTTTACTCCCATTCCAGCCCACCCACCCAACCCTCCCCACTTCCCTCCCATTACCACTCTCCCCCTAGTTTTTGTCCATGTGTCCTTTAAATTTGTTCCTGTAAACCCTTCCCATTCTCCCCTGAAATTCCCTCTTCTCTCCCCTGTGGTCACTGTTAGCCTGTCCTCTATTTCAGTGTCTTTGGTTATATTTTCCTTGTTTCTTTGTACATAAGTGCTTTGAGCACTGAAAGGAATGTGCATGCGCTGTTAGGTGGAGTGTCCTGGATGCATCAGTTCATACTTGGCTGATGGTGTTGTTGGGTCCTATATCCTTGTGGATTTTCTGTCCAGTTGTTCTGTCAATTGTTGAGAGGTGTTGAGGTGTCCAATCATAATTATGAATTTGTCTGTTTCTCAGTTCAGTTGTGCTTTGTCTTCTTGGTGGGTTGACCCTATTATTGTTATATAATGGAAAAGAAACAAACAACGACAGGGAGGGGAAGGGATTTCTTAGTAGTGCTAGATGGGGTGGAGTCTAGACTCCTGACGTGGTTGGCTGGTGGGGTCGGGGAGAAATTTTGCAAGTGTACCGTCAGATGGATAAAAATGAAGACATGTGATAACTGTTGGTGAGACTTTGGGGAAGCAGGTTCCCTCATACTTTGCTTTCGGGATTGTACTTTAGTCCAACTTTCACGGGCAACACTCCAGTAATAGCTAATATTACAAACTCACATACCCTTTTACCAGCAGTTCCACTTCTAAGAGTTTGTCTCAGTGAGGTGAAATGCTGTGAGTGAAGTGAGGATAAGAACAAAAAATTGGAAACAGTCTAAATGTTGTTTGGTAGGAGACTGGTTACATAAAAAACGGTACATTCCACACGGTGGAATGCTGAGGCAGCCACTTTTTATAAAAGGAGATGTTGCCCTGGCTGGTTCTGGCTTGGTGCATTGAGCACCAGCCTGCGAACTGAAGGGTCTCCAGTTTGATTCCCAGTCAGGGCACATGCCTGGGTTGCATGTTTGGTCCCTGGTTGGGGAGCATCTGAGAGGCAATCAACTGATCAATGTATCTCTCACACATTGATTTTTCTCTCCCTCTCTTTCTTTCTCCCTTCCCCTCTCTCTATAAATAAATAAATAAAATCTTCAACAATAAAGAGGAGATGTTTATCTGTTGATAGGGAATGATCCATTGTCAAGTGAAGAAAAAAAGAAAACAACATGAACAGTATGTCTACTATGTTACTAGTTGTATAAAAGGCAAAAAACAGACAAATAGGTATTTTCCTGTATGTGCCAACAGGCCAGATACACAAGCAGCTGCTGACAGCACGTCCTCAGGGCTACCCCCTGTCCAACTCCACTGAAGGCTGCCTTGGATAAATAATTGTCAGATTGGCCTTCTTCCAGCCCGGGCACCAGCAGCAGACTGTACGGTGGCTGTGTGTGGGGGGCCCGCCCGAAACAATAGGCAGAGACAGGCCAAGCACGTGGCTGCACAGCCTGCCCTTTGAACCTGCCCTTTCAGTGTTTGCTTTTGTAGACACTGAGATCCCCAGTGTGGAGGCAGGAGAGGGGCGGAGAGGGAAGGAGCCTGTCCATTGGCTGAGGGGCCATCTGTACTTGGCCTCGTTCCAGCATCCAGCACTCAGACTTGGGATTAATTGGGACACTGTGAGATGGGGGAATGTCCAGATGCTGAAGACACTCACTGGTAAGGATGTGACAGAATAATGCAGTTCTGGGAAGAACCCCCACTGCTCCAATCCTATCATAATGTCTACCTTGTTCCCCAATTCCTTCCACATCTCTCCCTCCAGCCTCCCTTGGATTTATAAACTGTCCTTTGAGTCTGCCCTGATGCCACTGCCTGGGCAGTGGAGTACACAGGTAGGAGGATTTCTTACAGAGCTTGGAACAGGGCTCCCTCTCCCTCCAAGCCCCCTCATCCCAGACTGCTCCATTGTGGATGGTGAGGGAGCTCACCGAAGTTCCAGGAGCTGGCCACACTCTCCACCAACACACTTCTGCCCTTGAAGGAGTCCTCCAGACTCATAGAATACAAGGGAATGTTCCCCACAAGGTGAGTGCTCTCGCTGAGCCTCAGTCGTTCTACCTGTAAAATGGGTGTGTGTGTGATTATATATCATTATGTCAAAATTATCTGATTATGTGTATGGCTGTCCCACTACTTCTAGGAGGATCAGGAATGTGTCTGGTTTCGTCTGTTGCTATATTCCCAATGTCCAGTTCAGGTCCTGGCACACAGAAGGCACCCAGTATTTGTAGAATGAATCGTTGCTCCCAGGTGTCTGCCCGGAAGCTCATGTTGTGGTGTTTCTTGGCTTCAACCTCCAGATCGGCTGTCCTTGGGGTGGAGGTCAGGATATCCTCCAGTCCAGGCCTCAAATGTCCCTGAATGAGGCTGGAGTCTTCCCCAGAGGGGCTGGCTAGTTCCCACTGGAGTCAGTATTTCATTCTTTTATTCTAACATTTGCTGAGAACCTAGTCCAGAGACACTAGGAATTCAATGGTCTGGGGTGCTCCACTCCTTTTCATTTCTCAGATGACCCTTTCCCTTGTGAGAAGATAGACATTGCTTAAATAATCCCACAGAGGAATGCAAAATGACCCAGAAGCTGCTCTGGAACTTGTAGCAGGGGTTCCCGGCTCAGGCTGGTCCAGGGTCAGGGAAGATGTCCCGAAATGAGATCTGAAGGAGGAGGAGTTTAGCAGGCAGAAAAGGGGAGGCTGCTGTGAAGCTGTAACACTCCCCTCCCCAGCCCACTGCCCCATTTGCTGGGTGTCCTGACAGCACCCCACAACCTCCACCATCAGTCCCTGTCTGGCAGGAGCCAACCATTACCTCATACTGCCAGGAGAGGGCACCCTGCCCCTAGGTTTTGCCTGCCTCGGTTGTGTGACACGTAAACCTCCCAGCTGCCCTGACAGACTGGCAAAAGGCAACTTACTGCTCCCTCTGGTACAAGAAACCAAGGCTCAGAGAAGTTTAATGGACTTAGATAGCCAGTAGTTTTTTACTTGTTTTGAGGGCTTTTAGCCCATGGAAGCATCAGCTCTGGGTGTTGGTCATGACAGGATAAAGACACTAGTTGGAATTTATTAAATACTTCCTATGCTCCGCCCTATAAGGTAGGTGTTGCTATTGTATCCATGTTACAGATGAAAGAAAAATGAGGCTTATTATGGTCAACTGGCCCAAAGTTAGGAAGCACCAATGGTGTCTGATTCCAGAACTTCTACTGGTAAGCACTGTGCTGCTCTGCTCTCCCATCATACTCTCCGCTGTACCCGCCACCACACATTCAGACCAGATCGGGCGCGTTCAGGGTGGTATGGCTGTAGACTACACCACCACCCATTCATTTGAGAATGCTAGATGTAAAGACACAAGAAGGAAGGGGACAAAGACCCTGCTCCCCAGCTTCATCTTAATGAACACATGTGTGTTTACGCATGAATACAGTTATACAGACTCTCAGATGCCTATTCATTCACACATATGGTATACACTTTCCCCACCACCACAAATGTACACATACACATATATTCACACTCACACATATGCACACATAGTCACATCTCATATATTCAGCCACACATATTCAGACATGCACACTGTTAGGTGTTACTCAAGACCAGTGCCCCAGTGCCAGGGTCCTGGGGCACTAGGTTCAACCTGTGATCTGTGAGCTGACCATGACACCCCTCCCTTCTTCTTCCCTTCCATTCATTCCACAAACATTGCCAGCTGCCCGCTAGGGGCAGGCTACCAGGGAGAACAGCTGACTCAGACCTGGCCCCTGCCCTCAAGGAACTTCCTAGCCAGGGGGGAGAAAGACTCACCAACAATTGCCACAGTCATGGATGCCAGGGCAGGGCTGGGTGGAGCACCTAGAATGGAGGGAGGGGCTCCACTCCTGGACACACCATCCTGGGGCTGTGGGTGGTTTCTCAGAGGAAAAGACTCCCACCTGAGCCAAGTTGAGAAAGCAGAAAGAGGCCTACCCAGGTGTGGGGACAGTATTTGCAGTCATGGCAGAGTAAAAATGGGGCGAGGGGAGAATAGCCAATATCGGCTCTGGCCAGTTAGCTCAGTTGGTTAGTGTCGTCCGATATGCCAAGGTTGCAGGTTCGATACCCAATCAGAGCACATGCGAGAATTAACCAATGAATACATAAATACGTGGAACAACAAATCGATGTTTCATTCACTCTTTCTGAAATCAACTTAAAAAATAGCCTATGTCATGAACTGTTTCAAACCCTCTTTGTAGATTATCCTATTTAACCCCCTCAACAACATTGTCGGATAAAAAGATAATTAACTGCATTTTGTAGGTGAGGAAACTGAGGGTGAGGAAGACCCAGCTGGGAAGCTGCAGGGTCAAGATCTGAACCAAGGTCTGCCGGGCTCCAGGGTATAGGCTCATGGCCCCAGGGCTCTGCTGCCTTGACTGTGGTCACTTCTGCTTTGCACACGTGTACACCGTCCTTCTCTCTCCCTCTGCTCCTGAAGGGGGTGCTGAGAGGTGCACCAAAGCAGTGTACCCTCCTTACTCCAAAACTCGTCTAAGTACCCCGATGCCTCCTTCTGCACCCAGTGTGCCGTTCCGCCCAAGAACCTTTGTGCAGTGTGTCCTTATGGACCACGCTGTTCTGTTTTGTTTTTGGCAGACGTCTTTGTAAAATGTGTAACACACGCCCCTAAATTTTTCGTGGAGGACTGAAAGCTCAGAAGACCATGGACTCCTCCAGGCAGCCACCAAACCTTGGGTGTCTCTGCAACCGAGCATCCAGCTCCCAGCCTGGCCCCAGGGCAGCTACCTGGTTAAGGTTTGCAGACTGGCACGGATGATACATGGGTCTGAGCAGAGGTTAGAACATGGTAATCCTTGGAATTTTTGTCCCAAAGCTAATGTTTTCTGATGTTTTAAATTAGTGTTCAATTTTTTAAAATTGGGGGAGATCACAAGGAAATTCATATCTCCAGCTTCTGTTAAAAAATTACCAGATCTGGCAACTGAGCCTAGACTGTCCTATGGCAAAGGGTGGGTGAGCTGGATGTTAGCTACCCTCTTTTAGATGGTATGTAAGCTCTCCAGGCCAACATATATCCCCACCCGACAGCCTGAACTCTGGCTTAAAGTTTTCTCAATAGAATGGAATCCTCATGGATTCCAATGGAACATCCAACCAATGAACATTGGCTGTCTTTCTCATTTGCATAGCACCCATTGAGTTGTTTGTTCCTATGTTGCAGGACTTCCTGAATTCATCTGTTGGTTATAATTTACCTATCTCCTAGTTGCTAATCTGGATCCTAAAATGCAAACATTAATAATAACTACTCACCCTGATTGGTATGGCTCAGTTGGTTGGGTGTCATCTTGCAAAACTAAAGGTTGCTAGTTTGATTCCTGATCAGGGCATGTGCCTGGGTTGCGGGCCAAGTCCCTCATTGGGATACATGCAAGATGCAATTGATCAATGTTTCTCTCTCTCTCCTTCTCCCTACCTTTCTCTCTAAATAAGTGAAATCTTTAAAATAATAATAATAATAATAACCTCTTAAACTCAAGCTTTCAGACTGGGATCCTTACTCATTCTACAGAAGATGAAACTGAGGGGTGAGTACTTTCCTGAAGCTTCACAGAATCAGCATTGGACGAGAGCCTGGGGCTTGAGGAGCTCAAACGCAAGTCAGCAGACTGATGTTCCAGGGGGCATGTGGTGTGCGAATGAAATGGTGAGGGTTGTGCTTGGAGATTCTGGATCTTGGGGGTGGAAGAGGAGGGTCCAGAAGGAGGACAAAGAGCTTGGCATGGCGGTCTGAGGCTAATTGTGGGTAATTCTCTGCCCTGTCACTCAGTTACCCATTACTGTGTAACAAACCACCCACACTAGTGGCATAAAGCAACAATAATCATTTATTATTTATTTTTTTGGTTTGTGGGGTTGATTTAGCTCATCTGGGAGGTTCTTGCTTCTGTTCTCTTGCGTGGTTGCAGTCAGACAGTGACTGGGCCCATGTCATCTTGAAGAAGCTTCCTCACTCATATGGCTGCCAGCGGATGCGGGCTGCCAGCTGGGACCCCAGTGGGCCTGTCAGCAGGAAACCCAAACCTGGCTTCTCCATGTAGCCTGAGCTTCCTCACAGCATGGGAGCTGGGCTGAATGTCCCAAAAGAGAGCCAAGCAGAAGTATCACTTTTTAAAATGTGTTATTTATTTATGTACTTATTATTTTAAAAATCCTCTCCCAAGGATATCTTCATTGATTTTTTTTAGTGAGAGAGAGGAGGTGGGGGGAGGGGGAGAGAGACATCAATGTGAGAGGGAAACACCCATCATTTGCCTCCTGTACGTGCCCCGACCAGGCATAGAACACGCAACCTAGGTATGTGTCCTGATGGAGGGCCTAACCCACAACCTTTTGGTGCACAGGACCGTGCTCCAACCAGCTGAGCCACTCAGCCAGGGCAAATTGCATCATTTAAAAAATATATATATATATTCTTTTAAAATTTTTTCTAGCTTTATTGAGCTATAGTTGACATATAACCTGGTATAAGTTTAAGATGTGTAATATTATGATTTGATACACATATATATTATAAATGATTAATACAGTAAAGTTAATACATCAATGACCTCATGGAATTAATGGTAATTTTCTGTTGAGGTGGTGATGGAGGTAGTGAGAACATTCACGATCTACTCTCTTAGCAACTTTCAAGTATATACTATAGTTAACTATAGTTGCGCTGCTGAACATGAGGCCCCCAGAACTTATTCAGGTTAGGAAGTTTGTGCCTTCGACCAACACCTCCCCATTTTCCCTCCACCTCAGCTCTGACAACCACCATCCTATTTTATGTTTTTATGAGTTTGGCTGTTTTAGATTCCACATGCAAGTGAGATCATACAGTATTTGTCTTTGTCTGGCTTTTTCACTTAGCATAATGCCCTGAAGGTCCATCCATATTATTTAAAATTCCAAGATTTCCTTCTTTTTAGGGCTGAGTAATATTCTGGGGTGTGTGTGTGTGTGTGTGTGTGTGTGTGTACCACATTTTCTTTATCTGTTCATCCATCAATGGATATTTAGATTGTTTTTATGTCTTTTTTTTTAATATATTTTATTGATTATGCTATTACAGTTGTCCCATTTCCCCCTTAACTCCCCTCCACCCTGTACCCCCTCTCCCACCCACGTTCCCCCCCTTTAGTTCATGTCCATATGTCATACTTGTGAGTTCTTTAGCTTCTACATTTCCCGTACTATTCTTGCCCTCCCCCTATCTATTTTCAACCTACATTCTATGCTACTTATTCTCTATACCTTTTCCCCCTCTCTCCTCCTCCCACCCTCCTACTGCTAGCCCTCTATGTGCCCTCCATTTCTGTGGTTCTGTTCCTGTTCTAGTTGTTTACTTAGTTTCTTTTGGTTTTGCTTTAGGTGTGGTTGTTAATAATTGTGAGTTTGCTGTCCTTTTACTATACATGTCTTTTCTTTATCTTCTTTTCTTAGATAAGTCCCTTTAGCATTTCATAAAATAAGGGCTTGGTGATGATGAACTCCTTTAACTTGATCTTATCTGAAAAGCACTTTATCTTCCCTTCCATTCTAAATGAGAGCTTTGCTGGATAGAGCAATCTGGGATGTAGGTCCTTGTCTTTCATGACTTGGAATATTTCTTTCCAACTCCTTCTTGCCTGTAAGGTCTCTTTGGAGAAATCAGCTGACAGTCTGATGGGAACTCCTTTGTAGGTGACTATCCCCTTATCTCTTGCTGCTTCTAGGATTCTCTCCTTCGTTTTTACCTTGGCTAATGTAATTATGATGTGCCTTGGTGTGTTTCTTCTTGGGTCCAACTTCTTTGGGGCTCTCTGAGCTTCTTGGATTTCTTGGAAGACTATTTCCTTTGCCAGATTGGGGAAGTTCTCCTTTATTATTTGTTCAAATATCTTTTCCACTTGTTGGTCCTCCCCTTCTGGTACCCCTATAATTCGGGTGTTGGAACGTTTAAAGGTGTCCTGGATGCTCTTAAGATTTTCCTCGATTTTTTGAATTCTTATTTCATCATGCTTTCCTGCTTGGTTGATTCTATCTTCCTTCTGGTCTACTGTATTGTTTTGAGACTCATATTCCTTCCTTTCACTATTTGCTCTCCTCCGCGTATCTTCCTGCATCTCTTTTATGGTAACCTGCATCCTTTCATCTAAAATTGTGCCCAAAGTCAACCAATTCTGTGAGCTTTCTGATCACCAGTGTTTTGAACTGTGCATCTGATAGATTGGCTATTTCTTAGTTGCTCAAAAGGGTGAGTCCTGGGGGACTGATCTGTTCTGCTGGAAACATGTCTTATGTCTTTCCCTATCTCTCCTATTATTATTTATTTTTTTTTCCTTTTCCGGTCTGGTCGCTCTTGTTACGGTGGGGGGCAGAGCCTTAGGTGTTCACCGGGGCTGGGCACCCCAGTCGCTGGATTGTGATGTTATATGTGGGGGCGGGGGCAGGGGTGGGAGCGGGGACGAGAGGGAACGATTGCAGCAGTTCCGTTCTCCTGGGCTCAGACACTTCCTTGCTTGGGATCCTGGGCCGCGAGCTCTGCCCTGGTCCACAATCGCTGCCTCACTGGGTCCCCCAGCCGCAGCTTGCGTACTCAGGGACCACCGCTGCATTCTTGCGCCCCAGGTGGCTGTCGCGCTGATTTTGCGCCAAATTTCCCCCGACCTCCGCGCACCACCGACCCACGCCAGCCCTGCGCCCGCCCGGCTCGTCGTCCCCTACCAGCCTGGATGTACGGGTCTACTTCAACTTCTTGGCTGTCCGACTTCCATTCAGACAAATCCTCTGACAGTTCTGCGTGAAATTATGACTGTATATTATTGTTGTTCTATTCTTGGTTGTGTGAGGAAGTACGGTGTGTCCACCTATTCCTCCATCTTGCCGGAAGTCCCGATTGTTTTTATGTCTTGGCTATTGTATGTGTCACCTTTTATTTTTATTTATTTATTTATTTATTTAAAAGATTTTACTCCTGGCTGGCGTAGCTCAGTGGATTGAGCGCGGGCTGGGAACCAAAGTGTCCGAGGTTCGATTCCCAGCCAGGGTACATTCCTGGGTTGCAGGCCATAACCCCCAGCAACCGCACATTGATGTCTGTCTGTGTCTGTCTGTCTGTCTGTCTCTTTCCCTCCCTTCCCTCTCTAAATAAATAAATAAATAAATAATCTTTTTTTAAAAAAAAGATTTTACTTATTTATTTTTAGAGAGAGGGGAAGGGAGGGAAAAAGAGAGGGAGAGAAACATCAGTGTGTGAGAAAAACATTGATCAGCTGCCTCTCACACATGCCCCATCTGGGCACCAGCCCACAACCCAGGCATGTGCCCTGACAAGGAATTGAACCAGTGACCTTTCACTTTGCAGGACGACGCCCAACCAACTGAGGCACTCTGGCCAAGGCTGTGTCACCTTTTATGATCTAGTCATAGGATTCTTATGGCATTACTTCCACCATACTGGTAGTTGAAGCAGTCACAAGAAACCAATAAAGTTTGAGAGAAGGGACCATAGACTTGACCTCTGATTGGAAAGTTGCAAGGTTCTAGAAGGACATGAGGGATAGGAAATATGATTGTTATTATTTTTTTAAGATTTTATTTATTTATTTTTAGAGAGGGAAGGGAGGGAGATAGAGAGAGAGAGAGAAACATCAATGTGCGGTTGCTGGGGGTCATGGCCTGCAACCCAGGCATGTACCCTGACTGGGAATCAAACCTGCGACACTTTGGTTTGCAGCCCCCGCTCAATCCACTCAGCTATGCCAGCCAGGGCTGTTATTATTTTTTTAATTTAATTTTTTAAATTGTCAATTACAGTTTGCATTCAATATAATTTTGTATTCGTTTCAGGTGTATAACATAGTGGTTAGACAATCATACACCTCACAAAGTGTTCCCCCCAATATTTTCAGTATCCACCTATCATCAGTGGGGGCCCAAAAAGCCCGGAATTATCTTCTGGAGGGTGGGCCCTTTGTAGTACAGGTTTCCCCCACTAGGTGAGTGTCCTAGGAACCCATCTGTATCTGTACTAGCTGGCATTGTTGTGAGAGGCTGGGTTTGGCTTTTGTGAATTTTTTTTGGAAGGCTCTTCGCATTTGCCCACTTCACGATGGGTAGTTTATGAGTGCATCTGCCCACACCATGCTGAGTGTTCAGCAGTTTTTGACCAAAAATGGCATGATCTCTATGCCCCACTCTCCCTATTCACCCAGTCTCACTCCACGTGACTTCCCCCCATCCTAGTGAAGAAAGTCCTCAACAGAAACATTTTGCCAATGTGGAAGAGGTGAAACAAAAAATGGTAAAAGCATAAAAGGCATCAAAATCAACGAATTCAAGAACTGTTTTTGAGCAGTGGAAAAAAACATCTTGTAAGGTGTATTGTATCATATAGAGAGTAGCTTGAAGGTGACTAAAGTTCAAATATGTAAGAATAAATACACATTTTTTGTAAATAAATTTGGGGGTGTTGGGTCCCCTTCATACATAGTTATTACAATATTATTGACTGAATTCCCTCCACTGTGTTTTATGTCCCCATCACTGTGGTCATTTTAAAAAAATATACTCTGTCACACCAAACGGGGTGAGTTCTGGAGTCAGATGTGTGGGTTAGAATCCCAGCTCTCCCATTCATGGCTCTAAGTCTCATTTTCCTCATCTCTACAGTGGAGCCAATAATAGCACTTACTTCATGTGGTTGCTGTGAGGGTTAAACAAGTTAGGGACCCAAAGTACAAGGTACCTGGCACGTGACTGGGGCTCAGTGGGTATCACCGTCGTTGGGACAGGCCATCGCGCTAAGCTCTGATCGGTGTGGTCCATCACACTAGGCCTCTAGCCTGTTGGCGTGTGTATGAGGAAGTCTAGAGGTCTGTTCAAAGCTGTGTGTGCAAGTGGGTCCATGTGCACATGGCCACAGGAGCGGAAATGAATGTGTGCATCTGTGGTGTTAGTGGGTGGGAACTTGGGTGGAGGCCTGCCTGCGCACACGAGGGCACATCAGGACTTTGATGAGTGTGAATGTGTGGGACAGGACTGGGAATGGCTGAGGCCAAGTGTGGGCGTGTGTCCACAGGGGTGTGCGATTAGCACTGGGTGTGGGCAGCCTGAGCCATGAGGGTGTACAAGAGTGTGGGGCACGGCCAAGCATGTGTGTTAGATTGTGTGTGTTTGTGTGCACGGGTGTGCATGTTTTCTAGAAGTTGCCTGTCCCTACTTGGAGCTTGGAAAAAATGAGAAAATGTAGAAACAAAGAACCCTTTCAGAGCTTCCCAGGGATGTTCGAATCAAATGAACCCCTGGTGACTACAACCAGCTGGAAAGACGAGGCGAGCCGGGTGGAGGGGCGTGGGGAAAGGCTTTTCTGAGGTTAGTAATCACGCTTGGGCTGGGAGCCAGGGTTCCTATTAGGGCCAACTGCTTACCACACAGAGTCGCCTCTTCAGCTTGGATGACAGCTTAGCGTCGCAGCCTTCCTCCTCCTCACTCCCATTGCAATTAGTAGATAATTTGTTCGTTTATTCAAATATCTATTGACTACCTACTATGGGCCTGGCACTGTGCTAGAGGCCAGGGATACAGCGGTGAACAAAACCTCCATCCTAGCCCTGGCTGGTGTAGCTCAGTGGATTGAGCACAGGCCTGCAAACCAAAGGGTCACTGGTTCAATTCCTAGTCAAGGAATATGCCTGGTTTGTGGGCCAGGCTCCCAGTTGGGGGCACGTGAGGGATGACCACACATTGATGTTTCTCTCCCTCTCTTTCTCTCTCTCTTCCCATCTTTCTAAAAAATAAAAAAAATCTTTAAAAAATATGCCATGAACAAATATAACATCAGGTGGTGGTGAGTACCGTAAATAAAAGGGATGGGAATGACTGACTTGGGAGGTGGGAGGTCCTCTAGAGAGGAGATCAGGGCAGCCTCAGGGCGGCCTCTCTGTGGGGCAGACAACTTAAGAGTGTCTGAGGGGAAGACACTTAGGCAGAAGGAACAGCAAGCATGAGGACCTTAAGGTGAGGATGTGCCTGGCACATTCCAGGAATGCCAAGGAGGTGGTGGAATGAACTCGGGGCAAAGGGGAAGAAATTGGGTCATAAAGCCACCAGGAGGTAGAGAACCATGAGCTTTTGCAGGGAGGATGACTCTCCTTCCTTTCCTTTCCCCTTTCCCCTGCCCATATGTGTGTGTATCCTGGGGGTGGCACAGTGAATTACCGTGGACTGGTGGTGTAGAATGCAGAAATTTATTCTCTCACAGCTATGAAGACCAGAAGTCCAAGATCGCCGTGTCAGCAGGGCCACACTCCCTCCATAGGCTCCAGGGGAGAATCCATTTTGCCTTTTCCAGCCTCTGGTGGCTCAAAGATTTTACTGGTTTGGGGCTGCATCAGTCCTGTCTCTGCCTCCTTCTTCACATGGCCTTCTCCTCTTCCTCCTCTGTCTCTCTCCACTTGTTTCTCCTGGAGCACTTGTTATTATATTTAGGATTTAGTGCCCACCTGGATAAACTCATCCTGAAATCCTTAACCGCATCCACAAAGACCCTTCTTCCCAACAAGGTCACAATCACAGGTTCTGAAATTAGGATGTGGATGTATGTTTGGGGGCGGGGTGGGTCACCACTCAACACACTCACCTCATTTTTTCAGGATCTAAGGCAGAGCCAAGTGTGGCCTGTCTGGGTTTCAGTTCCCATCTTTGTAAAAGAAGACAACAGCCTGTGTTCTGAGCATTGTCAAGAGGGAGAGATGTAGCCCTGGCTGGTGTGGTTCAGTGGATTGAGCACAGGCCTGCAAACCAAAGGGTTGCTGATTGGGTTCCCAGTCAGGGCACATGCCTGTGTTGTGGGCCAGGTCCTCAGTAAGGGACCCAGGAGAGGCAACCATACATTGATGTTTCTCTCCCCCTCTTAAAAAAAAGAGAGAGAGAGAGCAAATTTAAAAAAGGGAGAGATATAATCATGAATGTAAAATGCTTTCACTAATGCCCCACATATAAAAGGTACTCAAATTTGAATTGTTATTATTTGAGTAATGTCCCCATGAAATTAGGTCACTTGATTAAGTTTCTCAAGCTTCTTTTGAGTACAGATCCTCTACTAGGCACCACGAGAGTCAGAAAGAAGGGGCAGGCCCAGCACAGGAACTTCTGCCTGCGGCTGCTCTGGTCAGCAAAGGGTACCTGCCACCCTCACCCTTTGTGATGGTTAATTTCATGTGTTAACACGACTAGGCTGTAGGATGCCCAGATTAAACATTATCCCTGGGTGTGTCTGTAAATGTATTTCTAGGTGAGATTAGCATTTGGATCAGTGGACTCAGTAAAGTAGGTTGCCCTCCTCAACGTGGGTGGGCATCACCTGACCCACTGGCAGCCTGAATACAACAAAAAGCACGGTGTGGGAGGACTCCTTCCTTCCCTTCCTGACTGCTTGCGTGAGCTGGACGTTGGTCTTCTGCCCGTGAACTAAATTACACCATCAGCTTTCCTGGGTCTTCAGCTTGCAGACGGCAGATCATGGGACTTTTTAGTCGCTGTAATCATGTGAGCCAATTCCTCAAAATCAATCTCTCTCTCTGTCTTTCTCAACATGGATGACTCTCAGATACTGAGTGGTGAGAGAAGCCCAACAAAAAAGAGCACACGCTGTATAATTCCACTTGTATAAAGTTCAAGAACAGGCAAAACTAATTTACGTTTATAGAAATTAGAATAGTAGTTGCTTTGGCTGGGAAACTGGGGACTCTCAACTTGGACAGAAATAAACTGGATAGAGGTTACATGGGTTTAACAAATGTAAAAATGGATGAAGCTGGACACTGAGGACAATTGCACTTTATTTACTTAACTGTATGTATGTTATATCTCAGCCAAAACATTAACAAGTCTGTCAGTGCCGAGTGTGGGCAAGGATAAGGAGCGCCAGGACTTCTGCTTTGTTGGTAGGGAGGAGTAAATGGGTATAAATGCTTTGGGGAGCCACTTGGTAATAACTTCCAAGGGTGAAGTTGTGCATGCCCTTTGACCCACTGATTCATTCCCAAGTCTATACATGAGAGAAACCCACAAGAGGACATGTACAATGGTGTTCATTGCACCACTGTTAATGCAAAATATTAGAAGGGAGACAAAGGTCCATGAACAGGATAATAAAATGTGGTATACTCATGTAATGTAATGCTACTTTCCAGGTTAGAGAGACGAGGTAAGAGAAACATGGGTAGCAGGTTGAGGAGGGCCTCAGAGATGAGGTCCATGCTCTGTTTTAGACATAAAGAAACTGAGCCTCAGGGAGGTTGACTGATTTGCCTCAGGCCACACAGCAAATTAATGAACAAGTCATGCTAGGCCTAAATTTTCTCCCAATCCAGCACTCACCCCTGGAAATAGAAAAGGAAATTTGTTTGTTTCCAAAATATTACAAATGAGCCCTGGCTGGTGTGGCTGAGTGGATTGAGTGCTAACCTGTGAACCGAAAGGTCGCCAGTTCCATTCCCAGTCAGGGCACATGCCTGGGTTTCCGGCCAGGTCCCCAGTAGGGGGCGCGCAAGAGGCAACCACACATTGATGTTTTCTTCCCTTTCTTTCTCCTACCCTTCCCCTCTGTCTAAAAACAAATAAATAGATTTTTTTAAAAAGACATAAAATATTACTAATGAATTTATTTATAAAACAGAACACATAATCACACATATAACTTGGTCTTATTAGTCCATCTACAAAATATTAAGCTTTTATTTACCAAGGACCAAATAAAATGCTCATTTGGGTATTATTCAAATTGACAACAAAAATAAGGGAAACCAAGCTTATCTTCACCCCCTTGAACCCAATAGGAAGGAAATTAGTTTTAGTCCCAGCTCTGTCTGGGCTGCTGGTGACATCAGGAAGCTTCCGTGGGAGCCACGGGCACAGACATGGTGGGGCAAGTGCAGTCGTGTTTGGGGTATCCTATGCCCAGCTCAGCACCATGCTGCCCCGTTACAAATCTCATGACACCTTTACCACCTTTACCCAGAGGGACCAGGCCAGGATTGCTCAGCGACCCTCAGCGTTGCTACCACCAGAGGGGGATGGGGCAGAGTGATGACACTGGTGCCAGGCCCTGCCAGGGAGACCCTCATCCCCTGGGATCTAAACTCCGTTCCCACCCTGGCCCCACCCCTGCCCTGCCTGGAGTACTCCCACCCTTAACCATACTGTCACCTTAGCTGCTCCAGGCTTTTCTAACCCTGGTCCCTCCCACATTGGTCCCTGTCTTAGATACTTTCTCTGTGGCCTCTGAGCTGCCTTTTCCATACAAAGTACACTTTTTGACCCTCCTAGCATGTCTCTTTCCTTCAGGGCCTCTGTAGAAGAGTAAATGGGGGGCCTGACTCTAGGTTGACTTCAGTAGGAGGAAGGGTCCTGCAAATTTGCAAATTTGTCCTGGGAGGTGTCCTAATCTTCACAAAGGCTCTTGCGGTGTCTTGTCTCTTCTCCTGAGCCCTTGGAAGCCGAGGCCCCTAATTCCCTGACAATCACGTGTATCTCAGAGCCGCCTTCATTCCCCAGCGCTCCTTGCACGTTGTTGCTTGTAGTGGGTGTTGAACATTCCTTTTAGATATCCAGCAACTGAACTCCTTTGCTGTGTTGGGGAAAATCCCCTGCCTCTGAGACGGAGCCCTCCTTCCACACTAGAAACTAGAAATGCCACCCTTGCTGCTAATGTACCGTCATGTGACCTGACCTAGGCCCCATCAACAGACACTCACAGGTCCACAGAGACTCTGTGTGGGGACAGCTATGTCTGGGCTGCTGGTGACGTCAGTGTTCTTTCTCTTCATAGGGCCAGTTATGGCCTATGCTTTGGGGCATGAACTGTGGCTCGGTAACCTCCAAGCCTGGGTCTATACACATCCAGAGGATTCTGAGTTATCCATTATCTTTCCATAAGTACTTTTTCTGCTAAGTTAGCCAGAACTATTTTTTGTTGTTGCTTATAACCCAAACTGTCCTGATTGATACACTCTTCTTCTTCACATCCAAACCCCAACTCTTTGGGGGTTTGTGCTACTTCATTACATCCCCCTGTACCTGCTTTGCTGCCTACCAATCTCCCCTTCATTCACTGAAGACTTTGGCCCCTGCCCCAAGCTCTTCCTCTCCCTTGCAAGTCCTGCCTTCTCATACACTGGCCTCCATCTTCCTCATCCTCCTGATTGTTAATGGCCTTCATCTGCACTACATATCGGCCACCTACTCCCAAGGCCAGTGTCCTAGGCCTTTATCATTTTGCTTGTACTAGTTAGGATTTTGATTGCAGATAACCTAAAACCCAAATAAAATGGCTTTAACAATAAAGGGAATCTGTTACCTCAGGTGACAAGAATCTGGAGATAGACCAGCTCCAGGGCACATCAGTTCAGGGGCAGCTCTGTGACTTCATCAGGTACTCAGGTTCATCCTTCTTTCCCTTCTGCTGTCCTCGGGTACCAACTGTCATCAGACCGGTTCCCCACGTGCTCATGAGATGGCTGCCCCAGGCCCAAATATCACATCCTATGACGATGTTAAGAGGCAGAAGAAAGGGACCTTCTCTTCCTTATGTCATTTTATCAGATGAAAGGAAAATTTTCCTGGGTGTGTTCTCCTCCTCCCACTCCCACCTCTTGGCAATAAACTTCCCCAGCAACCAGAACTGCATCATCTACTCATGTCTAAACTAAATCCTACTGTATCAGCAAGAGTTAGACTTAGGTACATGGAACTGAGAGGAAAATTTGGCTTAAAAAAAGTACTAAGTTTTGCTCTGGCCAGGCAGCTCAGTTGGTTAGAGCATCGCCCAGGTACACCAAAGTGGTGGGTATGATCCCCAGTCAGGGCACACACAAGAATCAACCAATGAATGCATAAATAAGTGAAACAACTAATTGATGTTTTCCTCTTTCTCCCTTTCTCTATCTTTCTCTTCCCCTTCTTCTCACTCTCTCAAGTCAATAGATTTAAAAAAATGTTTTTCAAACCCTTAAAAAGTAACGAAGTTTATTATATACAAAGATTGGAGGTGACCTGGAAGTAAGCTGTCCAGGGCTATTAATGGCAGCCTTACGGTATCATTAGAAACCCAGAAGCTTATCTTTCCACTTCACCATCCTTAATGGTTTCCATTATTGAAGTCATCTCATAGTTCAAAAGGGCTGCTTGAATTTCAGTCATTGTATTATCTTTCTAAGCAAGAAAGGAAGAAGGAGGAAGGTATGACATCTTCCCACCCCCACCCCCCAGATATCTCAGAAGTCACCACATCTCACTGGCCAGACTAAATCATATGACCACAGCCAGTTGAAAAGGATTGCCACATCTTTCCCTGAACCCAAACTTCCTTTCTTTGGGATGCCAGGAAGCTGGAAGGAGAAACTCATGGTTTGGAGTTGGACATATTTGAAATTGCATCCTTTGGCCAAGTCGGTTGAACTATCTGAACCTCTGTTTTCTCAGTTAAAGTGGATTGTCAAAGTATTACCAAAGAACGCTCTTGGTTGCAAGTAATAGAAAACTTGACCAATAGTAGGTTAGGAGACTTCTTTGTCTTACAGGAAGTCACAACACAGGAAGCTGTTTGTATTGTTTCACTGGCTTGGTGACGTCATGGCCAATCTCTCTGTGATTTTCTTGGACTTTTCCTCATGTTGTGGCTTCACAAAATAAGTTGTTCCATGGATGATATCATGTCCATGTTCTAGGAATAAAGCATGAGCAAACTGAATTCTTAATTCTCATTCAAAGACATATTCATTGATTTTTAGAGAGAGGGGAAGGGAGAAGACAGACACATTGGTATGAGAAACATCAATCGGTTGCCTCCTGTATATGCCCTGACTGGGATCAAACCTGCAACCTGGGTATGTGCCCTGACGAGGAATTGAACCAGTGACCTTTTCATGCATGGGACAATGCTCCAGCTAACTGAGCCACACCAGCACGGGCCTGAGTCTCTTCTTCTTCCAGAAAAGCCAACATGTTCCCAGAGTCTCACCTAAAGGATATTCTCTTCTGTCTCATTGTCCAGAACGATATTGCAGGGTTCCCCTTAGCTGGAAGGTAGCTAGAAAGGAATGTGTTGATAAAGTCGGCCACTAACCACTGTCTGCACACACATCTACCTCTCAGGGGTGACATGAGTATTAACATAGCATAGTGACACCGGAATAGCTAAAACTGGCTATCAAGCGTTGATGAAGATGTGGAGCATTTAGGACTGTCATTCGATACATTAATGGTAAGAGAATAAATTGGCATAACCGCTTTGGAAAACTATTTGGCAATGTATGCTAAAGCTAAATATATACCTCCTTTATGATTCAGAAATGCTTCTGGGTTTATGTACCCAAGATGAGTGATACGTAGGTCTACCAAAAGATGTGTACATGAGTGTTCATAGCGGTCTTCTCTGAAAACAATCCAAATGCCTGTCACCAGCAGGACAGGGAAATTGTGAACTATTCATACACTGGAACATTGAATAACAAAGAGAGAAGGAGAAAGTAGAGGAGAGGGGGAAACATGTCCTCAAAAATATGATTTGTCCAGAGTCATGTTGCAAAAGCAGGACTCAACCTCAGATATGGTAACTTCAAATTCTGTGCTTCTCAGAGGTAATCGGTGGGAGTATAGACTAGAAAGGCCTTTTTGAGAGAGGTGTGGCAGTATCGCAATTAATAATGTAATGGCCTTTGACCGAGCAACTTCATCATCATAACCCATTCGGGAAACATACCTACCTGTGTGGACATAAGGAAGCTTGTGCAAGGTCTGCCTTGTTTGTAATGGGAAGAAATTGGAAATGACTCAAATATCTACCATCAGGGTAATGAGTTAAATAAACTATTCCATTTAGGAAGACAGAAGAGCAATGGTTAAAAGTGTGGACTCTTAGCTCTGGCTGGTGTGGCTCGATTGGTTGGATCATCATTCTGTGGCCAGAAGGTCACTGGTTCGATTCCTGGTCAGGGCATAAAAAAAAAAAGGATGGACTCTCAGTTCAAATCCTGTTTTATTCACTCGCTTAATATACTTAGCCTCACCAGACTTCATCTTCTTCATCTTTAAAGTGGAAAGAATGCTAGTGGCCACAGGCAGGAGGGTTAAAATTAGATACGCACGTGAAGCATGGAAGTTGGGGCCTGGTACCCCGTAGGCTCTTGGGTGTATTTTCCCAATATACACACTGTGGAATATTGGGCAGCAGTTTCAAAGAACTGGTAAATCTATATGTACTACATAGAAAATAAATCTCCAACTCATGAGATGAAGTACAAAAGGCTAGTTGCAGAACAACATGACTACCTTCGAAAGCAAAATAATAGATTTCTATATGTTTATGTCACATATACATAAAAACAAGACCTAGGATGATATGCATGACATTGATGACAGTGTTACCTCTGGAATAAAGAAGGCATTTTGCTTTTTTTACCCCTGGGCTCTGCTATTTACTAGCTGTGTGATCTTGATCAAGTTACAGTGCCTCATCTTTAAAGTGGAGGTACCCTAGTAGCTCCCTGAAAAGTGGCTGTAGCATTAAATGAGTTAACACGCATAAAACACTTAGAATAGTGCTTGCCTGTTATGCAGTGTAAGATCATTGTTAGCTATTACTCATGGAATTAAGTTTATTTTTTTCTCCTGTGCCCTTTCCCTGGTCTAAATAACCTCTCTGTCTTCAGCCTCCCACTCACACAATTCCTCCAGGGTCTTATGCAGGAAAAAACTTTAAAAAGTCTGAAGGATTATATTGGAGACAACCCCATCTTAACAGGATTAAGACAACACTGCAAGGCTTGGACAAGCCTGTGGGTGTGAAAAGGAGTGGCCAGGGGAGGGGCGGGGAAGGGACACAGTAGGGCCCAGGCTCCAAGAACAGCACCTGGATTTCACTGGATTTCACCAAATTTAATCCACCATTGTAATGTGCATGATTACTTTATTTTACGAGACACTACATAATTTTTTAAATGCTGCATTTAGTTTATGAGTTGTCATCAGCCGTTACATGCATCCCAATTTCAAAGATATTAAAAGGCAAACAGCTCTGACCTGTGTGGCTCAGTTAACTGGGTGTGATTCTGCAAAGCAAAAGGTCGTTGGTTCAATTCTCAGTCAGGGCACATACCTGGGTTGCAGGTTCAGTCCCTGATCAGGGCTCATATAAGAGGCAACTGCTTGAGATTTCTCTCTCTCTTTTTCTCCCTCCCTTGACCTCTATCTAAAAATAAATAAATAAAATGTTAAAAATAAATAAATACAAGGCAAACAGATGTGCATTGTAGAATCATTAAAATATGGGTTCCTAGGGCCCTGAAAGATTATAATGTCCTCACCCCAATTTTTTATTATCCCATTAAACTATAAAATAAGTATAAGAGGATTTTCCGCATGATGATTCCTTTGAAGTTTTTTTGGGGGGTGTGGGGGAGAATAGTAAATGTCAAATTCTTTTCCTAAAGCATAGCTCATCTCCTTTGTTCCCCTGCAGGGGCTGAGTCAGCCTGTTGGGTGACCCAGTCCTGCCCTGGGGGAGGAGGGAAGTCACACAACGGCTCTTTGAGCTTCTGTCCTGCAGCAGCAGCTGGAAAGGGGCCCGGCTTTATGGGGGAACAATGGTGCCAGCCAGCTGCGGGTGAAGCAGAACTGAGCGGCCTGGCCTGACCTGGCCTGGGTCCAAAAAAGTGACCCTTGCACCTGAGGGTTCCGCTTCACTTGGGCAAAAGCCTAAGAGATCCGGGGGCCCTGGAGAGGAAAGCCCGTCAGCCTTCCCGATAACTAACTGTACATGGAATCCCAGAACCTCTCAGTCAGAGGACTTCAGGGCCCATGAATTAATCAAAATGCTCCATTGCACAGACAGGAAAACAAAGGCCTCAAAGGGGCTGCTGCTTGCCCGAGGTCACACAAAAAGTCAGTTGTAAAGATGGAGACGGAATCCAGGTCCCTTTTGACTTACCAAGTTTACTATCAAGTGATGATTTGTGCAATCTTCTCTAAACATGCCCAGGGCATGTTGGTTTGACAGCGTGTCTGTCTGACGTATCAGATAAAGTGGCTGATGTACATGATTCCTGGAATGAGATGCTTGTGACCTTTAAGTATGAATACCTCCAGGAAATGGGAGACCTGTGGATACCTGCCTGCCTCTACTCCTTCAGACCAATATTTGCTGTGACATAGTAACTGCCTGGGTTCCAAGTCCACCTCTAATGCCTTGCATGTTTCTGACCTTACATAGATTACTTTGTCAGTGATCCTCACCCCCTGGTATTCATACTCTTGTGTAGCCAGTCCTCTCCCACAATGATTGGGGCCGACCTGTGTAACCACTGGAACAGAGCAGAAATGACAATATGACCTCTGAGGCTAGGTCAGAAAAGACATTTCAATTTCTAGTGTGCTGTCTTGGATCACTTGCTCAGGGAGAAGTCAAGACACATGGTGATGTAAGAAATGCTCAAACCTGTAAGAATTGTTAGGCGTTTATTTGAGCCAAACTGATGACAACTGCCAGCAAGCAAAATCTCAACAGATTGAGAAAATGCTCAAGAGAATGGCAGTTTTGCACTCTATCGTATACAATGAAGTAAAAAGAGAAGACGAAAGGGCTTACATGAAATCCATTGGTGATGCATCAGGAAGGCAGAAGAACGCAAAGGGAGGGCAAAATCTCTGAGACTGGATACAAAGAAAACTGAATTAGACACTTCTTTTACATTCGTGGGTATAGGAGTTAACAGTTCATAACACAATTGTAATAACAATGAGGGGTTGTGTGATTTGTGCTCTGGTGCAGTGATTGTGCCCTGAGGGGTCTGGAGAAAGGAAAGTACCCTGATATTTCAAAGGTATATTTCTGTAGATGCAGAAAACAAAACCAAAACAAAAAAACCAACAACAACATAAGCTCAGTTAAGGTAAAGACTGACCTTTGTCAGGGAAGATACCAGCCTAGGACATGACTACCTGCCATGACCTGCTTTTAGTTAGGAAGTTTTCATTTCTAAGTACCCTATATGGTTACTTCAGGTCTCTGAGTTTGTAAGGCCCACCATGCAGGCCTCCCCTGAGCTTGTCAGGTGTAGGTTGTGGGCCCTTTTCCTTCTGTACACTCAACAGCCCAGTGGAGAGACCCACACGGCAAGTGACTGAAATATTGACCTTGTCCACTGCCAGATCGTTTGCCAGTCATGTGCATGGGCCACCTTGGAATTAGATCCTGCAGCCCTGGTCAAGCTTTAAGAGGACTACAACCCTGGGCAACATTTTGCCTGGGACCTCCTGAGATGCCCCAGGCCAGAATCAGCCAGGTAATCTGCTCTTAAATTCCTGACCCACAGAAAATATGGGAGAGAATAAATGTTTATTGCAGTTGTAAACGAGATAATTTATCATACAGCAACAGATAATAAGTACAGTCACTCCCTGCCTCCCTTTCCTCATCTTTAAAATGGAGATGGTGATAGCACCTGCTTCATGGAATCATAGCGAGGATTCAACAGGATGATGTCGGGAAAGGGATTGGCTCACAGCAAACACTTGTTGATGGGAGCCAAGTTTGCCGTATTATTTTACGATCCGCATTAATGGAGAGCAGAGGTTAAGTACTGTGTGAGTAAGGGCCAGGAGGGAGGATGAAGTAACAACGCCCAGTATCTTCTTCATTTTCCCTGCAGTTCAGCTTCGACTGTACACTTGCATACTTTCTCCCCAGGCAGAAGTCTGTAGAAGAGACTGTTCAGTGAGGAGACTGCTGCCAGACAGAACAGAAATGGTTTCCCGTAAATGCCCTCAGAGACTGCCTGATGGACCCCTCCCCTGTGCCTCGTGGGCTGCTGATTCCTGGAACAGCCCACTGCCCTGAAAAGTGAGGGATTTCCCCCTATCTGGGGCGGGTCACATACTAGTACCCCTGTCCACCCTGCCCAGTTCTATACAATTCTCTTTTAAAACTTTATTTATTTATTTTTAGAGAGAAGGGAAAGGAGGAAGAAAGAGAAACAGAGATGTGAGAGAGAAGCGTCGATGGGTTGCTTCTCAAACCTGCCCTGTGCAGGACCGAACCTGTAATGCAGGCATGTGCCCTGACTGGGAATCGAACTGACGACCTTTTGCTTTGCGGAGTGACATTCAACCAACTGAACCACACCAATCAGGGCTATATAATTCTTCAATGCCTGTCACACTGTGCAGAGGATATCCGTGTTGTCTCGCCACTGCTCAGTGGGCACGTTGCTAGGAGGCCCTACCAAGGCAATTTGCTTTGAGTCAGCGCTTTGCTGGGATGTTCCCTCAACCCTGGCAGCTAACCTGCTAAGCATTGCTTTCCTCAACTTCCTCTGAGTTTAAATTTTAACTGTGCTACTGATTTGCCCTTTGTTGAGTCAGCCAGCCTCTTAAGCACCATGTTCTCATCTGCCGATCAGAGGCACTGAATTTTGCCTCAGGATTGTTGGGGGAAGAAAATGAAGCAAGACAGTATGAAAGCTTTGTTAAATAGAAATAACGAACTGCAGTTGACCTTTGAACAACACTGGTCTGAACTGCACAGGTCCACTGATACATGGATTTTTTTTCAATAAATGTACAGTTGGCCCTTACCCTGGAGTTTCTCATCCATGGATTCATTCAACCAACTTGCGAACAGAAAACGGTATTTTCTATCCACAGGTGGGAATCTGTGAATGTGGAGAGCTGCCCACATGCATTGTTCTCTGCCATTTCACGTAAGGGACTTGAGCATCTGCAGATTTGGGTATCTACTGGGGTCCTGCAAACATTCCCCCTCATATACAAGGGGCTGTAGTCATGGTTTGGGGGGAGTCTAAAGTTACATGCGGATTTTCAACTGCATGGAGGTCAGTTCCCTAAACCCCTGCATTGTTCAAGAGTCAACTGTGTAAATGCACCCAGTCTGCAGCCCAGCTCCCTGCTCTGCCTATTCTCCCCTTTAGCTGGAGCTACTTAACTCTCACACGCGGGCTCATCCCTGCTCTGGGCTTGAGACCAACTTTGTTTTTTAATCAGGGCAACTTAAAAGAGATTTCATCTCTTTAATCATGAGCTCAGCTATAAGCTGAAAATATGCCATAGTAACTTCACCAGACAAATAAAATCACAGTATAGAATACTGATCCTGCCCTGGATGGCATAGCTCAGTGGATTGAGCTTGGGCTGTGAACCAAAGTGTCACAGGTTCGATTCCCAGTCAGGGCACATGCCTGGGTTGCAGGCCATGGCCCCCAGCAACTACACATTGATCTCTCTCTCTCTCTCTCTCTCTCTCTTTCTCCCTCCCTTCCCTCTCTAAAAATAAATAAATAAAATCTTTAAAAAATTCCTTAAAAAAATCTTTCGTTAAAAAAAAAGAATACTGATCCTCACATTTGGATGTGGATTAGTTAATGATGCCTGCACCCCACCTCCAGAGATTTGAATTTAATTCTCTAGGATGTGACTCAGACATTGGGAATTTTAAAAGCCCCTTTGCCTTACACCCTGAATGAAACAACTCTTCTCAAGTCACTGGACTTCAGGTAATGAAGGACAATGATCGCTGAGACTAGAAACAAATGAAGTAAGACCTATGATTTCCCGAAATTACTGTCTGGAGAGTTTCCAAGCTATGGTGCAAGGAGGTGAACCCAGGTGGAGCCCAGTAGACTCTCCGAGCTGGGGACACAGAGCTGCCAGTCTGGAGAAACCAAAGATGCTAGAGTTGGCGGAGTACCAAAGAGGAGAGAGCATTGTGTTTAGAGAGAACTCTGGATATTTACTCAAATAGTCACCTGAGTGCTCACTAGCACGTGCACGTGAAGAAACTGTTCAAAGTCTGGGAAAGAACCATCCAAAAAGATTAGAGGTGACAGTGTTTCTGCTCACTAAGTGCCTGGCCCCACTAGCCAGACTGAAAAGCCTTGTGGTTCATAGGGCATTCAGTAGAGAACACAGAACTCAGTGGTAGAGAAAAATTAGCCCTAGACTGACCGGGGTGTCCAACCCGCAGCTCTCAGTCCACATGCGGCCCAGGATGGCTATGAATGCAGCCCAACACAAAATCATAAATTTATTTAAAGCATTACTTAGTTAAATTACTAAGTTTTATACTGTTTCATCACTTAGATATGTACATTTTCTTTACTAGTGATCACAAACTTTGGACCTGCTCGATGATTTTAAAAGACTATTGAAAGGGCCACTGCATAATTAGGGTTATTATGTGAGGACCTTTTTGCTTATCTGTGGTTATGGATATCATGAAAATTATGCACAGACCTTTTTTGCTCATCAGTTTTTGTTAGTGCTTGTGTATTTAATGTGTGGCCCAAGACAACTCTTCTTCTTCCAGCATGGCCCAGAGATGCGAAAGTTTAAACACCCCTACCCTAGACTAAGCACTGCTTTGGTCCTGCCGAATTCTAAAAGCCAGACCCAAAAAGAGCAAACAGTTTCCAAATAACTGCATTCCAGAGCAAAGTTCAAAAATACTTACAAAAATTACAGAAATATCCATCAGCCAACAGGTAACATTCACAATATCTGGCATCCAATAAAAAATTTTACCAGTCATGCAAAGCAGGAAATAATAAGGAGAAAAATGAATTGAAATTGACCCAGAATTGACATAGCTGTTAGAATGAGCAAAGACATTAAAACAATTGTTAAAACTGTATTATACACGTCCAAAAGGATAAGCAGAGATATGGAAATATAAAAAAGAAGTCAAACTTCTAGAGATGGGTGAGACTGTTTTTTGAGAAATTAAAGCTTTTCATTTCTTTTTCAAGAGTGTATTTGTTTATTTTTAGAGAGAGAGGAAGGAAGGGAGAAAGAGAGGGAGAGAAATATGCATGTGCTAGAGATACAGCCAACCAGCTGACCCACACCAGTCAGACTGCGTATTGATCTTGTTATTAGTTCTAATAGTTTTAGAAACAGGTTCCATTGGGCTTTCTTTCTACGTAGACCATTATATCATCATATTTGGATATTTTTCAGCTATTATTATTTCAAATAATGTTTCTATCCCACCCTCCTCTTTTTCAGAACCTCTAATTACACATGTATTAGACTACTTGATGTTATCTCACAGCTCACTGGTGCTCTGTTATTTATTTTAAAATTCTCTTTTCTCTGTGTTTTCTCCTAGATATTTTCTATTGCTGTACCTTCATATTTATCAATCTTTCCTTCTGTAATGTCCAATGTATTTTTAAATCTCACTCATCTCTAGCTCAGGCTGATGTGGCTCAGTGGATTGAGTGCTGGCCTGCGAACTGAAAGGTTGCTGGTTCGATTCCCAACCAGGGTACATGCCTGGGTTGCAGGCTAGATCCCCAGTAGGGGGTATGCAAGAAGCAACTGATCAGTGTTTCTCTCCCCCTCTTTCTCCCTCACTTCCTGTCACTAAGATAAATAAATTAATTAATTGATTTAAAAAATAACACCTGCTTCTATTACCTTTATCATGCACCTACCCTGTGCCAGTTGTGGCATGTATCTTCTCTCATTTGGTCCTTATGGCACCTCATTATTTTTCCACTTTACACATGAGGACAAAAGGCTCAGAGAAATTAAATCATTTGCTCAAGACCACACAGCCAGGAAGTTGCAGAGCTAAAGTCAGTTCTGAGTATTTCTGGCTCTCATAGTCTTTGCCTTTTGCAAAGTATGAAAATTAAATAAGATAACGGGCATGAGAGCATTTGTACCAGGTTAACACATTCTTATGAAAATGACTTTTAAAAGGATTCCAGCCTGGGCAGTGTGGCTCAGTTGGTTGAACGTTGTCCTACAAAGCCAAAGGTCGCTGGTTTGATTCTGGGTCAGGGCACATGCCTGGGTTGCAGGCCTGGTCCCTGGTTAGGGTGCTTGTGAGAGGCAGCCGATGGATGTTTCTCTCTCACATTGATGCTTCTCTCCCTCTCTTTCTCCCTATCTTCCCCTCTCTTTAAACTAAATAAAATCTTAAAAGAAAAAAAAACTCTGTGTTTCCTGGACCCCATTTGGCAAAGCAGGCTGGCACTCCCTGTCAGGTCCAAGAATTCCTCCGAATTCTGGGGGATCTTACCTGCATTCCTGTCAGCTGCCACATGACGTTACTTTTGCTAACCCTAATTGAATAGGCATTTACGGTGTACCTGGCCTCTGGTATAGCCCTTTACATACATGATTTCCTATAGGTGTCCACATACCCCTAAAATATACAAGTATATTCCTGTTTCACAAATGAGGCACAGAGACGTAAGGGTGGTAGCTATTGGTAACATCCCAAGCTCAGGGTGGGCCAAGTGAGCCATCCTTGCCCTGCAGTTGGGACTCGGCATCTTTCCTAGCCTGCCTGAATCTCTGGGGTGATTTTGGTAGTTGCTCCTAACTGCACACAGCCCACAAGCCTAGAGCTCTGACTTTCAGGGAGATTCTTTCAGCCACTCAACATCCTTTAATAAATTTCTTTCTTACTCAAGCTAAAGAGAGTTGGTTTCTCTTATTTCAACTAAGAATCCTGAATGATATAACTCATCACAACTCTACCAGGTATGTGTATCTCTTGTATTATTTGAACTATAACTTGCACTTAACTATATGCCATCCTCCCCTCCTGACCCTTTCCCTACCAAGATAACTTTCCTCCTGTATCTTGTGTTTATGACGCCTCTCTTTTTAACTATTAAAATGTTATATTGAACTATAACATATGTACAGTAAATGGTACAAATATTGTGTACAATTGAATTTATATGTGTGTGTATGTAGAAGAGTTCTGTGTAACCAGATCAGATCAACATATAGAGCATTTCCCACACCCCCAAAGGCTCCCTCATGACCTCTCCCAGCTAATTCCTGCCACTCCAGAGTAACCAGCATTCTTACCTTTGTCACCTTATGTTTGTTTTACTTGTTCATAAACATTAAAAACAAGTACAGTTTTTTTATGGTGTATGTTTTTTTTATTTGTTTGGCTTCTTTCACTCATCATTATGTTTGTGAAATTCATCTATGTTTTTGTGTGTAGCAGTAGTTTGTCCTTTTTATTGTTCTATGTATTCTATTGGGTGAATATATTATTTTATTCAGTCTGTCTTTTTTTTAAGATTTTATTTATTTTTAGAGAGAGGGGCAGGGAGGGAGAAAGAGAGAAACATCAGTGTGTAATTGTCTCTCACACCCCCCCCACCGGGGACCCAGCCCACAACCCAGGCATGTGCCCTGACTGGGAATCGAACCAGCAACCCTTTGGTTCGCAGTCCAGGACTCATCCACTGAGCCATACCAGCCAGGGCTGTTCATTCTCTCTTTGATAACATTTGGGTTGTTCTCTTACTGTCTTTTGTATATTGCTTTGTTTTATATGTATATATTTTGAAAGTATCATTTCCACGTTTATAGCTGAGGCAACTGAGGTTCAGAGAAGTTAGGTGATTTGCAGGAGGTCACACAGCAAATGATCAGAGCCAGGATTGACTCCACATCCTGAGTTTTGCCCATCAACTGCAGAGGACTCTCTGGGACTGAGGGATTGTCCTGCATGCTCAAAAGACCTGATCAGTGATGCAGCATGGGAGTTCTGTGGGGTTTTTTTTTTAAAAATTATTTACTAATTTTTAGAGGGAGAAAGGAAGGGAGAGAGAGAGAACGTGAGAGAAAGAGATAGAAGCATTGAGTTGTTCCACCTATTCATGCATTCATTGGTTGATTCCTGTATGTGCCCTGACCAGGGATCCAACCCATAACCCTGTTGCAGCAGGACAACACTCCAACAAACTCAGCTCTCCAGCCAGGGCTTTGGGAGCTCTGTGTTTGACGTAAGCCTGTTTTTACCCTCCCAGGCAGCAGTCACAAATACCTGGCAGGTCCTTGTACATCCACTGTCCTGGTCAATGGGCCCAGGGCTCATGGGCTCAGTCTCTGTCCCTCCCCAAGCGAGGTGGAGCAGGGTGTGGAGTCACCAGGTAGGCTGACCTAGGCCAGCCGCACTGTTAGATGGCTTTGGGTGGGCTCCCAGCCACATGTGTCCACATCCTGTCTCAGTGGTTTGTCTTTCTCTGCATACACTCTATGGTGTGACTTACATTTTTCTCTAAGTCAATTACCTTTTAAACAATTTCAGTTATTTTTTTTACATCTGTTTTTCAAATAGCTAATACAGGTATCTGATACATTATTCAAAAAGTATGAAAAGCTATTGCCTTGACTGGTGTGGATCACTTGGTTGGACATTGTTCCACAAAGCCAAAGGCCATCAGTTTGATTCCTGGTCAGAGCACATGCATGGGTTGTGGGTTCGGTCCCTAGTCGGGGTGCATACGAGAGGCAACCCATGGATGGTTATCAGCGGGGAGGGGCAGTATGAGGGAAAAGGTACAGGGAATAAGAAGCATAAATGATAGGTACAAAGTAGACAGGCGGAGGGTAAGAATAGAATAGAAAATGGAGAAGCCAAAGAACTTATATGTACAACCCATGGACATGAACTAAGGTGAGGGAATGCTGGTGGGAGGTGGGTGCAGGGTGGAGGGGGAGAAAGGGAAGAAGAAAAATGGGATACATGTAATAGCATAAACAATAAAATACACTTTACAAAACTTAAAAAAAGAAACCAATGAACTTTTTCCAAAGGGGCTATACCATTTTAGATTTCTACCAGCAATGTTTGAGACTTCCTGTTTTTCCACATTCTTGTCAGTCTTTGTTCATGTCTGGAGTTTTATTTTTTTTAACAACCATTCTAGGGGTATAAAAATGGCATCTTGTGATTTTAATTTGCATTCATTAATGACTAATGATATTAGGCATCTTTTCATGCACATACTGGCAATATCTTGGTGAAATGTTTATTGAAATCTTTTGTCTTAATATTGAGTGCAAAGAGTTCTTTGTGTATTTTGGATAGAAATTCTTTTTTAAAATTTATTTTTAGAAAGAGGGCAAGGGAGGGAGAAAGAGAGGGAGGAAAACATCGAAGTGCAATCAGTTGCCTCTTGCACACCCCCAGCATTGGACCTGGCCCGAAACCCAGGCATGTGCCCTGACTGGGAATCAAACCAGCAACTTTTTGGTTTCCAGTCAGGCGCTCAGTCCACTGAGCCACACCAACCAGGGGAGAAATTCTTTATCATACATGAGTTTTGCACATATTTTCTCTGTGTCTGTCACTCATGTTTCTTTTTTAAAATTTATTTTTATTTTTATGTTTGATTTTAGAGAGAGGAGAAGGGAGGGAGGAGAAGGGAGGAAGAAGGAGGGGGAGAGAAACTTGATGTGAGAGAGAAACACTGATTGGCTGCCTTCTGCTTGTGCCCCGACTGGGGACCAAACCTGCAACTCAGGCATATGCCCAAATCAGACACCATTTTGATTTGTGGGATGATGCCTAACCTACTGAGACACACCAGCAGGGGCTCTGTCACTTGTTTCATTTTTTAAAAGATTTTATTTGTTTATTTTTACACAGAGGAGAAGGGAGGGAGAAGAGAGAGAGAAAAATAGATGTGTGGTTGCCTTTTGTGTGCCCCCCATCGGGGACCTGGCCCACAACCCAAGCATATACCCTGACTGAGAATCAAACCAGCGACCCTTTGGTTTTCAGGCTGGTGCTCAATCCACTGAGCCATGTGTTTCATTTTCTTAAGGGAGTCTTTAAAAATATGTTATTGAAGTAAAGCTCATGTAACATAATATTAACCATTTAAAACCCAATAATTTGTTAATGGTATCTTTTGAAGCACAACATTTTTTAAAAATTATTTATTTATTTTTAGAGGGTAAGGGAGAGAAAAAGAAGTATCAATGTGTGGTTGCCTCTTGCACAACCCTAATTGGGGACCTGGCCCAGAACCCTGGGCATGTGCCCAATTAGAAATTGAACCAGTGACCCTGTGGTTCGCAGGCCAGGGCTCAACCCACTGAGCCACACCAGCCAGGGCTGAAGCACAAAATTTTTGAATTTTGGTGATCTGACTTCTCAATTTTTTCTTGGATGTCAATTTATAGATAATACTTTTTGTTAGGGTGGTTGGTGACAAGGGCTGTGAAAGAATTCACAAAGAGAAGAAAGTGCAGAGAGTAAAGGTTTTATTTTTACTTTCCCAAAGGAGGAAAAGGGCTAGGTGTGGCGAAATGCACCAGCACCAGCACCAGCACCAGCACTGAGGTGTTCGGGCTTTGAGTTTGTATCCGGTGATGGGGTGACTGTAGAGCAGGATGTTTCAGTTGGGCTGCAACTCGTTTTGATGTTATCTTTGGGTGCATTGTCCGGTGGTCGTTGAGGTATGATATGTCTGTTCTGTAAGTTCCTGGGGCCTCTGAGCCTTCAGAGGTCTTCCAGTAACTGTAGTCCTGAGGATAAAGAACAACTGGGGTCAGTTATGCTTTATGGGGTCCAGCTAGCTCTGGGAAAGAGGGCCTGAGAAAGTGGCTTTTGTTCTATTACTTTTGCTGTCATATTTAAGAAACCTTTGCCTAACCCAAGGTCTTAAAGATTTTCCCCCAATATCTTCTTCTAAAAATTTTAGTTTGATTCTTCTGTTTAGGTTTCTGATCCGTTTTGAGTTATTTTTTTTGTGTGTATGGTGTGAAATAGGGGTATAAGTTCATCTTTATACACGTGGATATTTTGACATATGTTTTTATTTAACTTTAAATTTTTTTGTATTTATTTGAGACAGAGAGAGGAAAAAACCCCATCAATTTGTTGTTACATTTATTTATGCATTCATTGGCTGATTCTTGTATGTGTCCTAACCAAGGACTGAACCCACAACCTTGGTATCTTGGAACTGTGCTCTAACCAACTGAGCTACCTGCCTGGGACTATTTTTAATTTTGATAGAGTTGGCCAAACTGTCTTCCCATCACAAAAATGGCATCACAATAGTGAGCAGTGAGCCTGGCTGTTTCTCACACCCTTGGTAACACAACTGAGATATCAAATTTTTTGTTCTCGGTCAATAGTGAAAACATAGCATCTCAAGAGTTTTAATTTGCTAAGGTCTTTATCCACATCTTAAGCATTATCTGTGAAATGATCAGCTCAATGTATACTATTAGCTACATACTGTTTCAGTATACAAACTAAAAAAACACAACTACTAAGATAAAAAAAAAGTTACCATACAATTTACCAAAATAATCACAGATAAAATGATATACTGCCTGGGATTTGCTTCCAAATAAGGTATCAGTGGAGGTAATGGATGAAAGCAGTTTGTTCCTGAGTTGATACTTGAAGCTGGGTGAAGCTGGAGATTCAGCACAGTATTTTCTTTTTCTTAGATATCTTTGAAATTTTTCATAATGAAAAGGTTTTTTTTAATGGCCATTGATTGCACCACCTAAAAGCATCTTGTGTACATTCATTAATGCACAAGTCCTTAGGAGATGGTGGCTTAAAGGTTAAGAAAAAGGGCTCTCAATCCAGACTGACCAAGTTTGAGTCTTTCTTCCACCAGTTACTAGCTGATCTCAGGCAAGTCATCAAACTTTTCTGGAAAACAGTTGCCTAATCTGAAAAACAAAGAGCTAACTTTAATCAAACACTTACAATGGTTCCGTGCTGTGTTAATGTTTTCTCATTTTATCCTCCTTACGACCCTCAAGATTCAAGGTATTATTATTAGTCTTGTTTTGCAGATGAGGAAACAGCTTGAATCAGATGACTGGACCATTTGACCTTGAGTGACCTGCCTCTCCTCCAAGTTTAGAAAATCCTCATGGACTAGAAACAAGGTCACACATCCCTTTGTATTTCAAATTATACTTCTTGAAACCTCAGGAGATGTTTACCTGAATCAGAGATGAGTTCTAAAATTCTCAGGAGCATTTCCAGTCTGACACGCCTTCCCACCTTGCATATTGCATAAGGTGACCTGGATGCTTTTCACTTGATTCTATCTTTGCCTGAGAAATTTGCAGGCGTGACTTTAACTTATTTTTTTAAAGATTTTATTTACTTATTTTTAACGGGAGAAGGAAGGGAGAAAGAGAGGGAGAGAAACATCAATGTATGATTGCCTCTCACATGCCCCCTACTGGGGACCTGGCCTGCAGCCCATCCATGTGCCCTGACTGGGAATTGAACCAGCAACCCTTTGGTTCGCAGGCCAGTGCTCAATCCACTGAACGACACCAGTCAGGGCTTCTTCTTTTTTTTTTTTTTTTTCAAGTGATACAGATTTTGGTTGAGATAGACATTTCCAGTGAAAACTATAGGCAAGAAAGGATTCTGATCTGCAATCTGTAGAGATGGACCCATGGGTCTTTCCTAGGGGAAGGACACTTTAGGTTTAAAAGCCAGAACAGAGGGACCTGAGGATCATGAGCAGGACTAGAAGTTCTGTCGTGCTGTTTATTTTCTAAGAGAGTTCCTCAGTCCTGCAGTTGCCCATCTGACTGTCATTTCTCCCAAATACTGCAGGAGGAGCGGCTGAGAGCACCTTATGGCTATTTATTTATGTGAATTTTAGAATTTATTAAGAAAGCTGTCAATCTGAACAAGAGGTAAAATTTATTTTAAACAACAACATTTACCAGAAATCAGCCAAAAAGGCAGAGTGCATGATATGTTTCTCTATGTCAAAAAGTAGCTAGGAAAAAAGAAAAAAGCAAGCTAGAAAGGCAACCTGGGAGACCTTGTGCTAACCTGGGAAGGCTCTGCACAGCCTCTGAATTCCTGAATTCTAAACTCCATTGTACAAAAGGCCACTTGGAATGAGTATCAAAACCCTCTGGCCAAAAACCAGTTTTTCAAATCTAAAGGCCTCTAAAAAGGTGAGTTTCAATAGCTTCACAATATGGAATCTGTGCTGACTTTAGTCCCTGTGGGAGGATGGCAGTGTTCTGGCCTGCAACCCAGGCATGTGCCCTGACAGGGAATCAAATTGGCAATCCTTTGGTTCATGGGCTGGGGCTTAATCCACTGAGCCACACCAGCCAGGGCAGTACCTTTGTTTTCTTATATATAATTTATTTCAGGTATTGTATTTAGGTCTTCGATCCATGTTTAGCCAATTTTGGTGTATGGCGACAATTAGCAGCCTAGTTTCATTCTTTTGCATGTGACTTTTCAGTTTTCCCAGCACCATTTACCAAAGAGGCTTTCTTTTCTTTACTGTATGTTTTTGGCTCCTTTGTCAAAAATTTAATTCACCATATAGATGTGGGTTTCTTTCTGGGATCTCAATTCTGTGTATCTGTTTTTCTGCCGATACCATGGTATTTTGATTATTGTCACTTTGTAGTATAATTTGAAGTCAGGGAATGTGTATGATACCACTGGCTTTGTTCCTTTTTTCTTAAGATTGCTTTGGCTATTTGGAGTCTTCTGTGGTTCCATGCAAATCTGATGACTTTCTGTTCTATTTCTTAAAAAATGCCATTGGGGTTTTGATGGGGATTGCATTTAATCTTTGTACTGCTTTGGGTGTTATGGCCATTTTAACTACATTGATTCTTCCAATCAATGAACATGAAATATCTTTCCATTTCTTTGTGTCTTCAATTTCTTTGAATTATGTCTCATAGTTTTTAATGTATAGGTCCTTCACATCCTTGATTAAGTTTATTTCTAGTTATTTTATTGTATTTTTTGCAATTGCAAGTGGAATTTTTTTCTTTTCTTTTTCTGAAGTTTCATTGTTAGTATATAGGAACACGATGGATTTTTGTACATTGATTTTTAAATTTTTAATTCTCATTTATTTCTTTGTTTATTTAATTTATTGATTTTAGAGACAGAGAAAGAGAGGAAGGGGGAGAGAGAAAAAATCAATTTGTTGTTCCACTTACTCATTTATGCATTCATTCGTTTATTCTTGTATGTGCCCTGGCTGGGGATCAAACTGACAACCTTGGCATTATTGGGGCAACACTCTAAACAACCAAGCAAGCTGGCCAGGGCTGTATATCAATTTTGTATTCTGTAACTTTGCTGTATTTGTTTATTGTTTCTAATAGTTTTTTGGTAGAGTCTTCAGGGTTTTTTATATAAAGACTCATGTCGCCCTGATCTGTGTGACTCAGTTGGTTGGACGTCATCCCACAAAGCAAAAAGTTGCTGGTTTGATTCCTGGTCAGGGCACATGCCTGGGTTTTAGGCTCAGTCCCCCATTGTGGCACCTGTGAGTGGCAACCAACAGATGTTTCTCTCACACATTGATGTTTCTCTCCCTTTCTCCCTTCCCTCTCTCTGAAAATAAATAAATAAAATATTTTAAAAAAGAGAGAATCATGTCATCTGCAGAAAGTGACAACTTTACTTCTGCATTCCTAATTTGGATGCCTTTTGTTGCTTTCTCTTGCCTGATTGATCCGGCCAGGACTTTTACTACCATGTTGAATAATAGTGATGAGAATGGTCTTGTCCCTTATCTTGGAGGAAAAGCTTTCAGTTTCTCACCACTGAGTATGATAGCAGCTGAGGGATTGTCATATATGGCCTTCATGGAGCTTTTCAATCATAAATGGATTTGGTATCTTGTCCAATGTTTTTTCTGCATCTGTTGATATGATCATATCAATATCATTTATTTTGTTAATGTGATATATCACATTGATTCATTTGCAGATGTTGAACTATCCTTGTGTCCATGGAAAGAACCCCACATGATTGTGATATATTATTTTTTTAATGTGTTGTAAGTATTTATTTATTTATTTATTTTAGAGAGAGGAGGAAGGAGGGAGAAAGAGAGGGATCGAAAAAACATTGACATGAGACAATGAAACATCGATAGGTTGCCTCTCTCATACAACCTGCCTGGATGGGGATGGAACCACAACCTAGGTATGTGCCCTGACTGGAAAGGAACTGATGACCTTTTACTTTGCGGGGTGATGCCCAACCAAGCCACACCAGCCAGAGTGATTTGGTAAATATATATTGATGTGTTGTGTCTTCTTGATGTATTGTCCCCTTGATCATTATAAAATGTCCATTTTTGTCTCATTACCTTTTTTATCTTGAAATCTATTTGTCAGATATAAGTACAGCTATACCCACTTTGAGAATACATTCTTAATGGGACAAACATTGGTTGGAGGTGAAGAGGATACTTATAAAAACTTTTAAATTAAAAACACAGGTATTCATATAGTAAATAGATAAATACTATATTTATGATATTAAAATTTCACGTGGGGAGGCCCCTGGCTAGGTAGGTCAGTTGGTTAGAGTGTCATCTTGATGTGCCAAGGTTGTGGGTTTGATCCCTGGTCAGGGCACATACAAGAATCGACCAATGAAGCCCTGGCTGGTGTGGCTCAGTGGATTGAGCACCGGCCTGTGAACCAAAGGGTCACCAGTTTGATTCCCAGTTAGGGCACATGCCTGGGTTGCAGGCCAGGTCCCCAGTAGGGGGCATGTGAGAAGCAACCACACATTGATGTTTCTGTCTCTCTCTTTCTCCCTCCTTCCCCCTCTCTAAAAGTAAATAAATAATTTTTTAAAAAAGAATCAACCAATGAATGCATAAATAAAGTGGAATAACAAATCAATGTTTCTCTCTCTCTCCCTCAAAAATCTAAAGAAATAAAAGTTTTAAAATGTTATGGGGGGAATGATTAGGGAAAAAGTGTCTAAAGATATTCCTTAGAGAGATGATTTAAAAAAAAAAGCTGAATGCCTGTTAGAATGGCTGTCATCAACAAATCCAGAAACAAATGTTGAGGATGTGGAGAAAAGGGAACCCCCATGCACTGTTGGTGGGAATGTGGATTGGTGTAGCCACTATGGAAAACAGTATGGAGGGTGGTGCTCAATAAGTTAAAAAAAATTGAACTGTCCTATTACACATCGATTCCACTTCTAGGTACATATTGGAAGAAACCCAAAACGCTAACTTGAAAGAGTATGTGGGTGTCTATGTTTATTGCAGTGTCATTTACAATCATTAACATATGAAAACTACTCAGGTGCCCATCAATAGATGAGTGGATAAAAAGGTTTTGGTGCATATATATAATGGATACTACTTGGTCATGAAAAGGAATGAAATCTTACCACTTGTGACAGCATGGATTGACCTAGAGGGCATTATGCTTAGTGAAATAAGTCAATCAGAGAAAGACAAATACCATACGGATTCACTTATATATGAAATCTAAAGAACAAAATAAGTGAACAAGTCAAATTGAAACAGACTCATAGACACAGAGAACAGACTGATGGTGTCCAAAAGTGACAGAGGTTAGAGGCATGAATGAGAAAGTGAACCGATTAAGAAGTACAAATTGGTGGTTACAAACTAGTCACAGGGATGTAAAGTAGAGCATAGGGAATATAGTCTATAATATTGTAATAATTAAGTATGGTGTCAGGTGGGTACTTGTGGGTGGGGAGAACCTGATACCACTTTGCAAAGTATATGACTGTCTAACCACTATACTGTATGCCTGAAACTAATAGAAAATAGCATTGAATATAAACTAATAGACAATAACATTGAATGTAAACTGTAATTGGAAAATAATTTTGAGAAACAGTGCCCTATGGCAGTGATTCTCCATATGTGGTCCTTGATTAAAAATGTAAATTATGTAAAAATGTAAATGTAAAAATGGAAATTATGGGGGTGGAGCCCAGGATTCTACTGTTTAACAAATCCTCCAGGTGATTCTGGTGGGCACTAAAGTCTGAGAATGACTGCCCTAGAGAATCTTCATGGCATACAGGTCTAGGAATCCATATCTTTAACAAAGTCTCCTAAGACACATTTCAGGAAACCATTAACATGGAGGATTTAAAAGTACTTTGAAAGTGTGAGTGACTTTCCAGGTGGTAAAAGATTATTTTCATTAGGAGGAAACATGCTAAACAATAATAACAAAGATCACTAATTACTAAGCACTTACGTGTGTTTCTGAGTATAATTGCACAGTATCATTCTTCATTCTCACAAAGAACCCATGAAGGAAGTTAGGAGGATGGACTCTGAAGCCAGACAACCTGATTTATGCATCTGTGAAGTGAGGATAATGAAGGTACTTCCCTCGTAGATTTGTTGTGAGAATTTAACAAGCTTATTGATCAGCTCTTAGAACATCTGCCAGGTTGTGTAAGCTATTTTCATCATCCCTAAGTGCACCCTTGTAAAAGGTAGATTTGAACCCGATCAATGTTAACCCCAGAGTGTACTATAATCCAGTGTTTTTCAAAGTGGGATGCTCCACCAGTAGCACACCACAGAGCTTGTTAGAAATGCAAATTATTGCAATAGAACCCATCCCAAATTTATTGAATTAGAAACTCTGGGGGTGGGGTCCAGCGGTGTAAGATTTAACAAGTCCTTCGGGAGATTTTCATTCACACTGTAGTTTGGGGAGCACAGCTACAGACTTCAGAGATTATGCTGTTGTTGGGGGTGGGTTAAAACAAAAGCCTAGAGATGTTGGGAGCAACTCAAGAGCCCCTCTCACTTGGGAAGGCGAGCAAACCGAACGAGCGCCGTCCACTAATCCCCTGCCTGTTCTGGAGGGAAGCTGACTAGTGCGCAAGGCTTTCTGGGGATTGTAGTGAGAATCGGTCCAAATCCGAAGGCGCCTGCGCATTGGCCGCCAACTCGCTCTAGTCGCTGTAGTCGGGGCTCCGTACCGGCTGCCATCTTAGTCGAGGGACTGAAGAGTCGCCGCCGCCCCGAGTCCCGGTAAACACCCACTGGCGGACTGGGGGCATTTCTGGGGAGAGGGGAGAAAAGAGTCTCGGAGGAGAATGAGGAATGGAGGAATGCAGCGCGCAAGCCGGAACCAAGAGCCGCGGCTGCTCCCTCTTCCCTCAGAGCCGGTGCCCGTTGGGGGCGCAGAGACCTCGGGCTAGTGGCTGCGGCCGGGTTGGGGGTGGGACGGCCGGACGCGCCGAAGGGCCACCGTCGGGCTGAGACTCTGGAGCTTCTTGGCGGCCCGCGAACGCCAAGTTATGAGAGGGATGGGCCGTGGCGAGAACCGTCAGGGTCCAGCCCTGCGCCCCGCAGTCCTGCCCGGTGCCACCCTCTCGCGGCCCGGCCTCAACGCGGGGTCCGGCGGCAGCGGTCGGCGCGGGCGACGTGGCCCTTTAAGGGGCGGTGGCTGGGCCCACCTGCCACCCGGCTGGTCTTCCCGAGAGTTTTTGGAGCCCACAGTCGTAAGGGGGGCCTAGCACAGCGGCTGCTTCCCCTTGTTTCTGTGTTTCCTCCCTCCATTGTCCTCCAGCGTGGTGGTCCCGGCCCGGGCGCCCTCCTTGGTGCCTGCTTCTACAGCGGCCCCGCCGGCGCCTCCCGGCACTAAGTTTTGCAGACGTGGAACTGTCACTGTCCTCCCTCCTTAAAGTGCCCTTTTCTTTAGTAGAGAAAAAAAATGAGTAGCCGTGAACGTATTCTAAGGGCCGAAACAGGATGAGGACATTGAGTTGGTGAGCAACTCAAGTTTTCAGACTTGGTTCGAGTCGCGACTTACAGAGATAAAACACACGGTCTGTCCGCCGAGGTTGGGCCTGAAGTTAGAGATGTAACCAGGTGAACTTGCAAACTACCCGAAATTCATGATTCCCCAGTAACAACTTAACCGTTTTTCTTGGTTATATTCTATCAGTGTTGTTACATTTTATTGGGGGGAGTGAGGGGTGGAGAGGGAAGAATGGAATTTTTCTTTGAAAAGGACTGAGGTATTGGAGTCAGCCACCTATCACTTCACTAAATTGGGGTCTCTGACATCTATTCCTAATGCAAATCGATCTTATGGAAGTATGTAAAGGTTGTATGCATTTCTACCCTCAAAATCGGCCAAGGGTTTTTATTCAGCCAAAATAAAGTTCTTGTGGCAGATCTGGTGAGAAAGCCTGCATTGTGTATTCATGGGTTTACTCACTTAATTTTTAATATTTAGATATGAAGGTGGAAATTCAACCACTTTTTTGAACAATGAATGTAAATTTTGGAGATGTGTGTTGAAAAGGAATTCCTTCATCTTCAGCATGAGCCGGGTCAACAAAAATGTGACATGAAAACAAAAAAACCAAGTGCGGAATACTTCCCTAGTGTAGTCTAGTGTAAATCATTTCTACATTCTTTAAACACACACATGTGCACACGCACACACCTTTACACCTACTGGAAGAGAGAGACAAACAAGTAGTACCCAAATTTGACCATTAGAATAATTAAGGGAACTTTTTAAAAGTAGAAATTCCAAGGTTTCATCTCCTGAGATTGATTTAGTACCCCTGGGTTGGACCTGCAGAATTTCATTTTAAAACATACCTCAAGCAGTTGTGATAGCTTGGGGAACCACTGAGGCAAACAACACTGTGGACATAATAAGGACAGCTCAAAAAACTTTGAGATAGAAGAGGAAGTGACTAGTTCTGTCTGAGGTTGCCAGAGGAGGAGGCAGGACCTACCCGTGCACCTAATATGGGTCTTATTGATAAATGATGAGTAAATGTGATAGGGATGGGGAAAGAGCAGGGCAGGCAGAGGAAGCACTTTAATGCTTTGTCAATGCAGAGGATTGTGGAAGAAAAGTTTCAGGGAACAGAGAGTGGAGTGCAGAAGGAGAGCATTGTGAGATGTGAGGCCAGAAAGGTACAAGGAGGCAATTATGAAAAGTTTTAAGTATAATGCTAAAAATCTTGAGTTATATGTTGTTAGCAGTAAATATCAAGTTTTAAATAAGGAAGTGATATGAATACATGTGTGTTTTGATAAGTGAAAGGATGGAAGAGTGGCTATTGCAGAGGTCTAGGTGAGAGGTGAAGTCTTGACCTTGGAGAGAGGCCGCAGGGATGATCAGAGGGTTGGATTTAGTTCTTTACTGGTGCAATATTGTTGACATAATTTTGGATGATGATTTTTTTTTTTTTTTTTAGGGCCAGTCTGGGTAAAGGGCTCCTTTTCTGCCCCCCCCCCCCAAAAAAAAGAAAAAAAAAGAAAAGAAAACCATTAGCAAATGTAAATAATATTGTCATGCTATATATGTTAATGGTATAGAAGTATATTGTTTATTAGCATCTTTCAAAAATTGGAAAGAACCAGATTGGGTTCATTTTAGAGGAGAACTTGGATTTTAGACTGAAATTTATAACTGTCAACATTATTGATCTAAGCCTGTTAGAAGTGTTTTTCTTCCACCCTCAGAAACTTGGTATTAGAAATGTAGAGATTACAGAGATTATCTAGTCCACAGTGGCAAATATATTTTGTTTTATGGGCCAACTCTGCTTTGAAGTAGCTTGTAGAAGTAATGTGTTGAGAAAGGATTTTCATCGTATGGGTTCTCTGGGAAAGTGAGTTATGATTGATTGGTGATACCTCCTGTGGACATAGTTCTCTAGTGGGAGGTATATGTACCACATATATGCTAGTCTTAGACTGGTCCATCCTTTTAGTTTTCTGTGGGTTTTTGTTTGTCTTTTTAAATAAAGTCTTAAGCAGGTTAAATTATTTACCTAAAACTAGTTAAGAATCAGAGCTAGAAGTAGAACCAAGCTTTGTAACTTTTTCTGGGTAATTTTCCAGTGTACCAAGATGGAAGTGTGCTACTAAAGAGCTTTTGGTATTAAACCAAGAGAAAAAAAAAGGGTTTTCTAGTCTCTGCCTCTTGACTGTTTAGGCAAGAGTTGAACAACGAACTTTAGCCTAGAAGTAAGTTTTGTTGTATTCATTCTGGCTTAAGAAATTTGTGTTAGTACCGATAAGAATTAGTTAACTGTTTTTTAAAAAATTATTTTCTTATTTTTCGTCTCTCAATTTTAGGTTTTGGGGATTGGTTTCCTTTATACAAGTTAAGGCAAAAGTGTATACAGGGTTTTTTTTTTTTCTGTATTTAGTACCTAGTCAAATTCTGGGCTCATAATAAGCGCTCAGTAAAGGCATGTTGATTTTTGTGGCTGTAAATGATACTGGCTCTGAGTCAATATAAATTAGCAAGGGGGGGTGTTGCGGAGTTGAATTGCAGTATTCTCTGGTTGGGAGGTTGGCACTCAGCTAAAAATGTTCGGTTGGAAACTAGCCTCACAACTAGAAGTACATAGTTAACCAGAAGCTTTTTCTGCTTCTGTCCTTCTTCAGTTTAGCAGTGTACTGACTGTCCTTGGAAAACTGCTGCCAGCTTGGCTCTTGCTTCTTTTCAGAACTGACTATAGTCAGATCCTTGGAGTAGTTTTTTAATCCTCCTATTCCTAGGAGCTTCCAGATTGCAGAGATTGTCCTTAGGGTGACTAGAGGTAGAATATGTGTTTATATGGCTACTCTCATTTTTTGCCATGTAGCCATCTTACCCAGAATAACCCACTATGTATGAGTCTCCTGCATGTCCTGTGAACAATTATCTATCCAGTGAACCTTTAAAAAATATTGTGCTGTCAGATTCCCAAGGTCATTACTAATTTGATGCATTTAACTATAGAAGCAGTGTGTTAATGGACCCTTTTTCCCCTTTCAGGTAACATGCATTTAACAGTGGCCTTCTGGAGACAACACCTTAACCCAAAGAAGTGACTTGTGACTTGAACGGTGAGAACTTCAGGTATGATGGCATGCCTGTGAGAGAGATTGTGGCACAGGAATGGTGCAGAGGGTGAGCCTTGGTCGTATAACTGCTGTGGGAGGCATGGTGAGAGAGCACTGTTAATGCTGGCTATATCAGTTAGTTGAAAAAAATAGTTTCTACCTAGATTTGAAACTCAAAGTCTCCTCTATAGGAATTAGCATGTGATCCACACTGTGCTCTTTTTAAAATTTATTTATTTATAGAGGGGAAGGGGAGGAGAAAAAGAAGGAGAGAAAGACGAATGTGTAGTTGCCTTTCACACACTCCCTACTGGGGACCTGGCCTGCAACCCAGGCATGTGCCCTGACTGGGAATTGAACTGGTGACCCTTTGGTTCACATGCCTGCACCCAGTCCACTGAGCTACACCAGCTGAGGTCATATGGTGCTCTTAATATGGCCCTCTGACTTTTCTGTTTTTCTAGCTTCCTTAGATACACACATACTTTTCGTTTGTGCTGTTTTATAAACATCTTTGTATACTTGTCTAGGCATTTGCATGTGTGTGGTAAAGAAGTGCAGGCATTAAAAAGGCGGCAACATGGTGCAGTGGGAAAAAATGGAGGACTTGGAAAGATTAGGTCTGGGTTCTCATTTGATTTTTGCCAGTGACAAACTGACTTTTCACAAATTACTTAATCTTTCTGGGACTCAGTTTATATTTCCGAAATAGATGTATTTTTACCTGCCTCCCTGGCATTGTTATAAGGATCAAATAAAGTAATACATATTAAATCTGTAGAAAACAGGAGTTGTTTTTTTTTTAAATCAATCGATCGATACAATTTTTTTAAAAGATTTTATTTATTTATTTATTTTTAGAGGGGGAAGGGAGGGAGAAAGAGAGAGACATCAATGTGCGGTTGCTGGGGGTTATAGCCTGCAACCCAGGCATGTACCCTGGCTGGGAATCGAACCTGTGACACTTTGGTTCACAGCCCGCACTCAATCCACTGAGCTATGCCAGCCAGGGATGAAAACAGGAGTTTATAACTTAAGACATTATCTAGATCTACAAAGGGGAGAAGTTGGCAATAATAGTCAAAAAGAAAATATGAGGACAGGACAGACTCACTTTAAAAGATCAGGAGAGAGGAAAGGAAGACTACTGGATTAAAAAAAGTAGAACATATAAAAAGACAGCAGTAAGAGAACAGGGAGTGAGTGAAGTAGAGCAGATGAATTGGCAGGTAAGGAAGCTGAATAAGAAGAGAGTGGCCCCTTTCCCTTGCCTAACCTTTACCTTTCTGTTTGTTGTCATTACCACTTCCTTTCACATAAATGTTCTTGTCTCCACTGTAAACATCAATATTTATTATTCAGTCATCTTTAGGAACCTCTGTTTATTTTATTTTTTGTTAACTAATTGCCAAGACTGTGATTTGCTTATTATGGTGTCCCAGTACTATAATCAAACGTGTGCATAATCTGTTTTTTTTTATAATTGTGGAGAAAAAACAAGGAGATGATGGGATGATATGTGAGAGATAGTAGGGAAAAGAATGAGTAAGAAGAAAAGTAGAAATGGTGAAAGGAAGAATTCTTAGAATCTGACAGTGAAAGGAAAGACATGAACATGAAAAGTATATATGTAGAGAAAAAAAGGGAGGGAAAGAAGGTGCTGTTATCTGCAGTAAAGAAGCATGGCAGCTTTCATTTATTTAATGGTGATGTAATATCTCACAAAACTTACATTCTGGGAAAGATCATTCTCCATACCAAATTTCTTTAAAATATTTCTAAAAGTATCCACTTCATTCTGAGCTCACAAAGTACTTCTCTGTGGAAAGAAAGCTGGGCGAACATTCAGAAGACCTGGGTTCTAGCCTTGGGTTGCTTGTTACTTAAATTCTGTGATCTTGGGCAATTCACTTAAATCTCTCTGGGCCTCTGTTTCCTCACTTGTGTATTGAAAGTATTAAACATGATCTCTCAGGTTCCTTCTAGCTCACTCTTTGATTATACTTAGTACTTCCTGTACTAGTTCACTAATTTTTCAGGGCTTTGTTGATAACACAATATAGGACTGGTTTCAGAAATATCTCATAGTAGTACTTCCTAATATCCAGTGCTTTATAATTGAGAAGCATTTTAAGCTCTATTTTGAACATGAGTAGAAAGACTTGTAGGGAACCCAGGTAAAGAAATGTTAAGTTTGTAATATTCAGCAAGCATTCATTGAGCTCCTGTTGTGCTAAGTCAAAAGGTTGCTTAATATAAAACCCCTGCCTCAAGGATTTTTTGTTTTTGTTAGGAAAACACACCAGTAATTATTGTAAAAAGCAAGATGATATAATAAGGATTGCATTGAATTGCAGTTAAAGATATTAACTTTGGGTTTCTTGTTTCTAACATAATTGAATATACATGTTAAGAGCTGCTTTATGCTAGGCATTACAGGGACTCATGATGAAAAAGCAGTCCCTGCCCTAAAGAAACTTGCATTTTATTTCATGTCTACAAACTGTCTACCCTGATAGATAGAAAAAGAAGTTTTGTACATGGAGCTTTTCTCACTCCAGAAATGCCTAATAACATACATACTTTCTGAGAGTTTATTGGATTCCTTAACCGTTTCTCTGTCAATTACAGAGAATTTTTTTCTTGTAAAATAAGGAAAAAATCCATAAATGTCATCTGCATTTAGGTGAACTTTGGTTTACTACTTAGTTATTTGTGCAAAAAAAGACTAGACTCTAAAATTTAGTGTTTTGATTCTTTGTTTCAGAGAATCAGTTTAGTTGGTCACAGAGGAAAGGATTTTAGTCTTAAGGAATCATATAGGGATTAACAGTGTATGCTACAGTTAGATTGTCTGATTTTGAATTTTGGTTCTACCATGTATTGGCAGTATGACTTTGACCAAGTTGCTTAACTTCTCTGTGCCTTAGTTTCTTCATTTGTTGTAAATTAGGAATGGTAAAAGCATATGTCCATAGTGTTGTGTGAATTAAATGAGATAATATATATTTTTTTAGGGTCCCCTTTTAAAAAGGGGAAAAAAGATTTTATTTATTTATTTATTTATTTATTTTTAGAGAGAGGGGAAGGGAGGGAGAAGAGGAGAGAAACATCAGTGTGTGATTGCCTCTTGAGCACCCCCTACTGGGGACCTGGCCCACAACCCAGGCATGTGCCCTGACTGGGAATCAAACTGGTAAACCCTTTGGTTCAGAGACTGGCACTCAATCCACTGAGCCACACCAGCCAGGGCAGAGTCCTTTTTTTTAAAAAAGTATATTTTATTGATTATGCTATTATAGTCCCAGTTTTCTCCTTTTATCCCCCTTCACCTGGTGCCCCCCCTTCCCCTGCAGCAGTCCCCCCAGTTAGTTTGTGTCCATGGGTCATGTGTATTAGTTCTTTGGCATCTCCATTTCCTGTACTATTCTTAACATCCCCCTGTCTATTTTCTTCCAACCAATTATGCTTCTTAATCCCTGTACCATTTCCCCCATTCTCCCCTTTCCCCATTCCAGCTGATAACCCTCTAAATCATCTCCATACCTACAATTCTGTTCCTGTTCTGGTTTTTTGCTTTGTTTTTTTTTTTTTTTAATTATATTTTATTGATTATGCAATTACAGTTGTCCTGATTTTTCTCCTTTTGCCCCCCTTCACCCAGTGCCCCTGACTCCCTCAGGCAATACTCCCACCATTGTTCGTGTCCATGGGTCATACATATAAGTTCTTTGGCTATTCCTTTTCCTATACTGTACTTTACATCCCCATGGCTATTCTGTAACTACCTATTTGTACTTCTTAATCCCCTCACCTTTTTACCCATTCTCCTGTCCCCTGCTCCCATCTGTCAACCCTCTGGTAGCTAACTTCTTACCTCTTGCTGCTTTTAAGAGTCTCTCTTTATTTTTAACAGGCCTTTTAATCATGAAGTGTTTTGGAATGGCTCTCTTTGCATCTATCATAATTGGGACTCTCTGTGTTTCCTGGACTTGCAAGTCTATTTCCTTCATCAAATCAGGGAAGTTTTCTTTCACTATTTTTTTCAGATAGATTTCCAATTTCTCGTTCTTTCTCTTTTCCATCTGATACCCCTATGATGCAAATATTGGACCTCTTGAAGTTGTCCCAGAGGCTATTTATGCTATCCTCATTTTTTTTTTGGATTATTTCTTCTTCTTGTTCTGATTGGTTATTTTTGCCTGCCTTATGTTCCAAATCATTGATTTTATTCTGGGCTTCATCCACTCTGCTGTTGTTTCCCTATAAATTGTTCTTTATTTCAATTAGTCCACAGGTGGCAAATACAAGATCCCGTGGGCCGAATCCGGCCCTCCACCTTGTTTCATCTGGCCTAGCACCTTGTTTCTACCCAGCAGCAGCACCAAGCTCTTGCTTAACTGTTAAGGAGTAGTTACATTTATACAGTCCTAAAGTTACATTCGGTCCTTTGAAGGCAACTGTGAGACTGATGTGGCCCCTGGTTAAACTGAATTTGACACCCCTGAATTAGTCTATCCTTTGTTTCTGACTGGGTCTTTTTTATGCTGCTGAGGTCTTCACTAATTTCCTTGAACATCCCTATAACCAGTGTTTCAAACTTTGCATTTCGTGTATAGCTTATTTCTGTTTCATTTAGCTCTTTTTGTGGAGTTTTGATTTTTCATTTTGGCCATGTTTCTTTGTCTCCTTGTTGGTAGTGCTGCTTTGACTTGGTGTCTTGGTAGTGTGGCCCAATGTGGTAGGTGTCCTGTAGGGTCCAGTGGCATAGCCTTCCCTATCACCCAAGCTGGGTACTTGAGGTGCACCCTCCGTGTGGGCTGAGTGCAACCTCCTCTCATAGTTGCGCCTTGGTTGCTGTTGGCAGATCAGTGGGCGGGATTTATCCAGGCCAGTCAGCTGCAAGGGCTGGCTGTGACCACTGATCACCAACCTCTGCCCTCTGTGGAGGATCAGCTGTGCAGGGGCAGGGTGATTGTACTCTGAATGTGGTCTATAGCTGTCCACTGGATGCACTGGCCCTGAGGATTCCCAGGTGGTGCAGGTCAAGGTCAGTCTCCACCTGTTCTTCCCATTGGGGCACCCTGCCTGAGCTGTAAAACAATCTGAGATGGTTGCTGCTTGTGCTGTGCTTGGGGATTCCCAGGTGAAGCCAAGCTGTGAATCTCATATGGCTGCCACTAGGGCTCACTGAAGCCAGTAGGATTTAGGAGCCAAGACCAGCTGTTCTTATGGAAAAGGAGCTTGGTTGGGCCTGCAAGTTGGGTGGGGCAGAGCCTCTGGGGATCTCCAAGGTGGGTCAAACAGTGTTAGCCAGGTTGATGGAATCTCAGATACGGCACCAGCTTGCCAGGTCTGTGTGGGGTAGGGTTTAGCAAAGGGACAATGGCCTCTGCTCACCCTGATGCCAGACACTTTAGTTTCTCCCTGTTTGCCACTGGTGCCCTTCAAGCTGCCTCTCTGGTGCTGGAGCTTAGAGGGAATGAGTCTGAGTTAGGTGAGTCCGTGTGTGGGTTCTTTAAGAGGAACTGCTTGGGACTCAATTCCCACTGATTTTTGCAGCCAGAAGTTTTGGGGACTTATGTTCTTGGCACTGGAATCCTGGGCTAGGGGCCTGGTGTGGGTCTGGTACTCCTCGCTCCTGATATATCTCTCTGGAATTTTTATCCACTGTATGTAGATGTGGCTCCTGCCTGTTTGGCATCTGCACCCCTCCTACCATTCTGGATGGATGTGGTTTCTTTAATTCTGTAATTGACAGACTTCCATTCAACTTGATTTCTGGTGTTCCTGAGCGATAGTAGTTCTATATTTTAGTTGTTATTTTGATGTGGTTGTGTGAAGAAGTGAGCCATGTCTGCCTATGCCGCCATCTTCAAAAAGATTTCATTTCTCTGTTTTTTCTTTTTGATTCCATTGTTGATAGTTGTGAATTTGTCGCCTTTTTAATGTTCATGGTTTTGATCTCTTTGTCTTAAATAAGTCCCTTTAACATTTCATGTAATAATGGCTTGGTGATGATGAACTCCTTTAGCTTTACCTTTGTTGGGAAGTACTTTATCTGCCCTTCCATTCTAAATGATAGCTTTGCTGGATAAAGTAATCTAGGTTGTAGGTCCTTGCTTTTCATGACTGTGAATACTTACTTCTTGGCAAATCCCTTCTTACCTGCAAAGTTTCTTTTGAGAAATCAGCTAACAGTCTTATGGGAACTCCTTTGTAGGCAACTGTCTCCTTTTCTCTTGCTGCTTTTAAAATTCTCTCCTTATCTTTAACTTTTGGCATTTTAATTATGGTGTGTGTTGGTGTGGTCCTCTTTGGGTCCAACTTTTTTGGGACTCTGTGATTCCTGGACTTGTATGTTTATTTCCTTCACCAAATTAGGGAAGTTTTCTTTAATTATTTTTTCAAATAAGTTTTCAATTTCTTGCTCTTCCTCTTCTCCTGGCACCCCTATGATTCGGGTATTGGTACATTTAAAGTTGTCCCAGAGGTTCCTAAGCCTGTACTAATTTTTTTTTGAATTCTTGTTTCTTCTTTCTGTTCTGGTTGAATGTTTATTTCTTCCTTATGTTCCAAATCATTGATTTGAATCCCAGCTTCCTTCCCTTCATTGTTAGTTCCCTGTGGATGTTTTTTTTATTTCACTTAGTGTAACCGTTGTTTCTTCCTTAATGTTTTTGCTGTACTCAGTGTGTTCTCTGAGCACTCTGATCACCAGTACTTTAAATTCTGCATCTGATGGGTTGACTGTCTTTGTTTCATTTAGTCCTTTTCCTGCCCCCCCCGCCCCCCCCCCCCCCCGTTCCTTCATTTGGGCCATATTTCTTTGTCTCCTTAAATTGGCAGCCTCCCTGTGTTTGTTTCTGTATATTAGGTAGATCTGCTTTGACTCCCTGACTTAGCACACCTGTTAAGTTGTATGGAGTGGAGCCTCAGGTATTTGCTAGGGTGGGGTGACTTTGTGGCTCTGTGTGTGGGAGGGCCTAGAGAGGGGACAGTGCCGCTGCCTGGTTTTTGGAGGTTTTTCTGGCACTTGCCCCATTCCCAGTCACTTCACCCACTTCCTGTATGCAACTGGCACCCCTCCAGCTACTGCCCTGGTGGTGAAACCCTGAGTGTGTGGGTTTGTATACATTCTAAGTCCGTGCGGGACCCTTAAGTGGTGAAAATCTGGCAGTTTATTCTGCTGCCCCAACCCCACCCTGGTTTTTACAGGCAGAGGTAATGGGGATTTATCTTCCTGGTGCTGGAACCCTTGGCTGTGTAGTCTGGCCTGGGGCTGGAATTGCTTGCTCCCAAGGTATCCCTCTTGGTTTTTATCTACTACACGTGAATGTGAGACTGTCCTTTGGGCTACTGCCACCTCTCTTTGCCACACTGTGTCTCTGCCCATGTCTGTGACTCCACCCCTCCTACCTGTCTGGATGAATGTGGTTTCTTTAAATCCTTGGTTGTCAGACTTCCCATTCAGCTAGATTTTCTGACAGTTCTGGGTGTTAACTTGTTTTGAGATCTGGTTGCCATTCCTTCTATGGTTGTGCAAGGAGGCAAAGCGTGTCTACCTACACCTCCATCTTGGCCGAAAGTCTGCGATAAAGAGTTTTTTGTACAATAGCTCAAAATAAGCATGAAATGTTAATTACTATTATTGTTATTTTTTATCATTATTATCATTACCACCAACCTTGTCATTCTTGAAATTATTGTCAATTTATTCATTCAGTAAGCTTATCCAGGGTGAGCATTATAAATTCAAAAGCCAATAAAGGCTAGATGAACTTTTTTTTTTTTTTTTTTTTTAATATTTTATTTATTTATTTTTTAGAGAGGGAAGGGAGGGAGATAGAGAGAGAGAGAGACAGACAGACAGACATCAATGTGCGGTTGCTGGGGGTTATGGCCTGCAACCCAAGAATGTACCCTGGCTGGGAATCGAACCTGGGACACTTTGGTTCCTAGCCCGCGCTCAATCCACTGAGCTATGCCAGCCAGGGCTAGTAGATGAACATTTTAAATAGTAAAGATAGATTATATTGGGACTGAAGTGAATGAGGGAATTTATGTCTCTCCAATGAGACAACTGTTAGGCAGCTTTGATTTACTTTTCTTTTTCCTTTTTTAAAATTTATTGATTTTGGAGAGAGAGATGAACATAGAAACTGAGATACATCGATTTGTTGTTCCATTTATTTATGCATTAACTGGTCATTTCTTGTATGTGCCCTGACTGGAGATGGAACACACAACCTTGGTGTATCAGGTCCATGCTCTAACTAACTTAGTTACTTGACTAGGGCTCTGGCTCATTCTTTTTTTTTTTTTTTAAATTGAGGTAAAATTCACCATTTTAACCATTTAAAAATATATACTTCAGTGTTGGTTCACTATTGATCTAGTGGAGAGTATAGATTGCATGTGGTCTAAACATCTTAACTTTTTTCTGAAGAGAAGCTAGAAATTCAGTTTTTGTAAGAACTCTTTATTTTTAAATGTTGGCAACTTATAAATTCATAATATAAACACTGTGGGCCAAACAAATCACCACTGTGGGCTGAATTTATCTTGTGGGTTACCACTTTGTAACTTCTGATCTGGGGCTTGACTTTTTGCAGCATAACCCATATTCCCTGCCCTCTGGGAAGAAAGTCCTTACCCACATAAAGATTTAAGACAGTTCAAGTAATACCTCAAAGCAGTTTAGGGGTATAAGAGGGGTATGTAGAATAATTATTAAGGCAGAGAGAAAAAGTGAAGTTATTTAAAACCGGGATTCATAATGAGCAAGGGTGAAGAGGCAAGAATGAACTTGAGGTGGTGGAAGTGCAGAGAATAGATTAGTTGGAGTTTAGATTAGTCTTGAAGGGGTTTTGTGTGGGCCTGGTAATAGGAGAATGTTGGGAAGAATTAAGAGACCTTATTTTGGGATAACCTGAAGTCCTATTGGCTGACAAATTTAAATGGGTTTTTATGAAGATTTATTTGATAATATTGAGGTCTATAATATTTACTAGGGTTGGTGGGGTCTGGAGGCGAGGAGACCAGACTAAGGAGGTGGTAGTGGGAATACAAAGGAAGGAACAAAAGCTTGTATTTGGGTTACCCTGTGTCACTGGAACCCTACAGTAGATAAAGAGAGCTAATTTTGAAAGATTTTTTTTCCTATTCATTTTGTAAAAACTGGGGTATGTGAGGATAACACTGCGTGGACAGGCTATTCCTCTTCTTTCATGTTGTGGTTCTTGCTTCATCACACTCTCAGCACCAGCACACTCCTTAAAGATGGATCACATGTATAGTCTTACAATTTTCCAGTTTGTACAAGTGGAATAGAAAGACAAGTAAGTTTTTATGTGCTACACAAATGGTTGAAGGTTAATTAGCAGTATAACTAAATATAAATGCTGCCAGTCTCTGTCAGACAGTTTTATAAAGTGTACAGATGAATTAGGTAAAACGTAGATCTTTATCTACAAAAACACACTTAGGGTTTTTTTGTTTTATGAGACTAGGATTTGGAAAGATTATAGTTTTGAAAAATGGTGTAATATGATGGTTTTAAAGCATGGGATTTGGATTGCCCTCCAGCAATGTACTATGAACATAGGTACTCTGACCTTCATTTTTTTTCCTCTGAAAAATGGGTATAATTTCTACCTCCCACGGTTGTCATAAGACTGCACAGTAAAAAATGTTGACTACGTGATAACTATTATTAGTAACCTTGTTTTTTTTTTTTAATTTTTAATTTTTAAAGATTTTATTTATTTATTTTTAGGGAGGGAAGGGAGGGGGAGAGATAGAGAGAGACAGAGAGAGAGAAACATCAATGTGCGGTTGCTGGGGGTTATGGCCTGCAACCCAGGAATGTACCCTGGCTGGGAATCGAACCTGGGACACTTTGGTTCCCAGCCCGCGCTCAATCCACTGAGCTACACCAGCCAGGGCAGTAACCTTGTTTTTAAAAAAGAAAAAGGAAGTATTAAAGTTGTTCAACTGCTTATCACATTTCTAGTTTTTGGATTTTTGGTAATGTCAGTTAACCCCTGGCAAATTTCATTAAACTCATTTATATGTGGAATTTTTGTATCTACTAAGGTTTGGAAACACTGAAAAATGATTTGGTCATGGAAAAAATGTAGAATTTTGCAGCAGATATTTGATACAATAATTAATTTATGATTCAGAATGTTTAAAGAAACTGATAAATATTGTAGAAAGGTGGAATGTGTTTATTCTGTATAACATGAGAAAGTGATTTTTAGGATTTTATTTTCACCGGGCTCTTTGTTCTGTTTCTACTTTATCATGAAAATTTTTTTGACGTACACATGAAAGTTATTCCTTATTTTTGGCTAAGATGAAAAATGTAGTGCTGTAAGTAGTTTTTTTGTTTGTTTGTTTTTAGTAAGTAAACTGAAAAAATAGTGCTAGATGTAGCCTGAATATAAAATGTTGGAACACTGACTGGTGTGGCTCATTGGATTGAGTGCTGGCCTGAGAACCTCAAAGTCACAGGTTCGATTCCCCATCAGGGCACATGCCTGGGTTGCAGGCCAAGTCCCAGGTTGTAGGCCAGGTTAGGGGCTTGTGAAAGACAACTGATTGATGTGTCTCCCAGCACATGGATGTTTCCTTCCCTCCCTTCCTTTTTCCCTTCTCCTCTCTCTCTAAATAAATAAATAAAATGTAAGAAAAATAAAGGAATATTTGAGATACAGTAACATTTCCCTTATTGATGAATAAGAGGACTAAACTGAGCCTCTGGGAAGTACACAAAAGTTGCTGCCGTTATAGAGATGTAACAATAGTGTCAAATTGAGCTAAATTTCATTTAAAGAGAAAGGATGTGTTTTTGCTTTTGCTTTAGCTTTTTTTTTTTTTTTTTTCCTTGAGACTACCTAACCTAGTTTTTGGAGTTCATTTGTCCTGAACATTAAAAGGGATTTTCAGATCTAATTATAGATCTGCTTTGGAAGTGGGAAGGAAAGGAACATGGGGACATGGGAGAGGGATTAGCTGCATTTGCTTCTGTGAAATGTCAGTAGTTAAAGGGAAATCCCATACTTTTTTTGTTCTTGAATTTTTGGAGGAAAGATTTTCACTATCAATCAGCCTTAATTAGAAACTATATTTTATGTATATTGAAATGTGCAGAATGTAACTACTTTTCATTGTCCAGAATGTTGCTGACATTTAACTGTAGTCCTCTTCTCCCCTTTTGTCTTTGCCCTTAAGGGTTATACTTTTTTATTCCTTTACTTCATTTTGCCAGGCTTTCATGAGGGAATGAAGATGGAGTACATAAACCATATGAATTGATGCTTTCATCTCTAAGGGACAAAGAAAATGATGAAACTATCTTGTCCTGATTATTATTTTGTTTGTTTCTTATTGTAAAATATACATACATAAAGTTTACTGTTTTAACCATTTTTAAGTGTTTGGTTCAGTAAAATTAAGTATATTCACATTGTTTTTTACCACTGTGCATTTCCGGAACTTTTTTATCATTCCAAAATGTTACCATTGTTACCATTAAACAGTAACTCACAACCTTCTCTCCCAGTTGCTGGTAACTACTGTGCTACTTTTTTCTCTATATAGAATGAGACTATTCAAGATACCTAATGTTAGTGGAATCATACATTTTTCCTTTGTGTCAGGCTTATTTCACTTAATGTAATGTCTTCAAGAACATTTTTGCAGCATGTATCAAAATTTCATTTCTTTTTAAGTCTGAATATTACTCCATTTTATGTATATGCCACATTGTGTTTGTCCATTCACCTGTTGATGGATATTTGGATTATTTCCACTTTTTGGCCATTTTTTTGAATAATGATGCTATGAATGTGGGTGTACAAATATTTCTTTGTGTCCTTTTTAATTCATTTAGGTGTAATCCTAGAAGTGGACTTGCTAGATCATGTAGTAGTGCAAGTTTAATTTTTTGAGCAACCACCTTACATAGTTTTCCACAGCAGCTGTGCCATTTTACATTTCTACCAGCAGCGCACAAGAGTTTCCGTTTTCCACACCCATGTCAACATTTGTTGTTTCCTGTTTCTTGATATCTCACTGTGGTTTTGCTTTGCATTTTTCTGTTGAGCACTTTTTATGTTCTTTTTACTATTTGTATATCTTTAGAGAAATGTCTACAAAAGCCCTTTGCCCATTTTTTATTTTTATGTAAATTTAAAAAATTTATTGATTTTTTTTTTTTTTTTTAAGCAAGAGAAAGGGAGGGAGAGTCAGAGAGAGAGAGAAAGAGACAGAAACACCAGTTTGCTGTCCTACTTATTCATGCATTCATTGGTTGTTTCTTGAATGTGCCCTGACTAGAATCGAACTGCAACCTTGATGTATTGGGAGATGCTCTAAGAATTTAGCTATCTGGCTTGAGTCTTTTACCCCGTTTTTAAAATTGTTTTGTTTGTTTTTTTGACGTCTTAATAATTTTCCAGGCTGCTGTCCATATCTTTTTTTTGCGCCTGGTTCTACTACTGGTCCTTTTCTCCTTCCCTATTGTTGACAAAGTTACTGGAACCATTCTCAATATATCGTCCTTTGGTAAATGTTTGATGACAAGAGGTTACAAGTGAAGGTTAGTTGGGGCAAGACCTTCATTACATGTTTTTTAAGTTTTGAATTTCTCTGTTCTTCTCTTTTAACCATTTACTTGGTGAGGTAAATATTTATAAAAGATTAAGCCTTTATGAAAGGAAGTGTCCCTGTGTCATTTAAATTTTACTTTAGAAAAGGAAAATATACGATCTTATTAAAAGAAATTTGATTCTTGCTGTTGTTACTGTTTCCCTAAGAAAATATAAGTCAGCCTGAGGCATCAAACAAGGATTTTACTGTTCATAATTCTGAGGGGAAAAATTTTGTTTCAGTCATGTCAGTGATTCACTTCTTAACATGATTTCATTGTGTGATGATGAGAAGTTTTGAGATTGTGGTATTTGTTAGGGTTTTTGTCTTTGTCAGGAGAGGGTTGGAGTGATCCTAGACTCAACATACTTTAATAATTTTGAAAAGGACTAAATTGAATAAGTTCAAATATAGCAATAAGTGTTTTTTGTTTGTTTCTCTTTTATCTTTTTTGGCTCTTTTATGGAACCATGGTTTTAAATCATGAAATTAACACTGAGCAAGGCTAGAGATCTCAGTTTTTTTGGCATAGCTTATGTTCTGACCTTTAATGGTCCATTTTGATTGGGTTGTTTGCCTTATTTTTTAGTTGTAAGAGTTTTTTGGGGGGACGTGTGAATTCTGGACATAAATCCTTTATCAGATATGCGACTTACAAAATATATTTTCCCAGCCTTTTGCTTGTCTTTTTTTAAATTATATTTTATTGTTTATGCTATTACAGTTGTTCCAGTTTTCCCCCCTTTTAATCGTGTCTTTTGAAGAGTAAAAGTTTCTGATTTTGACAAGGCTTAATTTCTCAGGTTTTTTTTTTTTTCTTTTTGTTTTGTGGGTGGTACTTTTGGTGTTACATGTGAGAATTCTTACATATAACATATGTAAGAGTCTATAGTCTAGCCCTGGCTGATGTGGCTCAGTGGATTGAGTGCTGGCCTGTGAACCGAAAGATTGCTGGTTAAATTCCTGGTCAGGGCACATGCCTGGGTTGCAGGCCAGGTCCCCCATTGGGGGTGTGCAAGAGGCAACCTTCTCTTGCACATCAGTCTTTCTCTCTCCCTCTCTCTTTCTCTCCCTTCCCCTATCTCTAAAATATAAATAAATAAAATCTAAAAATAAAAAAAAGAATTCTTTGCCAAATTAGGCAATCCATTTAACTTTCCTTGATTTCAATTTGTTTACCTGTGAGAACAAAAAGGATATGTGTGGTATTTTGCCCTCTTTGGAATATTTTTATTCAGTTCCTTTTTAGATTCATTCAAAGTAGAGGGAGTAGTCTTGGAATGAAATAAATAGTAAGGGGAAAGTATACAGACCCAGTTTTTTTTTTTTCAAGTGTAAAGTTGGCTCTGCTTTCGTAGTCCTATTTGTTTCTTAATGAGTAAGTGGTAATTTGTCCCATCATTTCTCCCCCCACTATTTAGGGCTCTCAGTGTAAATGACTCTCTCTTTGATTTTTTTTTTCTGGTTTTAAATACTATCTGAATAACAATTTTTTAAAATTCCTTTTTAGTAAAAATGCATACATTTGTTTCTCAAGTGTGCATAGGTTACTCAGTAACTTACTAGTATTGACACCGAATTTACTTGATAGTTCTTAAGTGTTTAGAAATTATATGAGAAAGCTTGCTGGAAGGTTGAGGATAGAGGACATCAGGGTCTTATATTTTGAGAATTCATGGATATTGAGAGATGATCAGAAACAAGAGTGTTTTAGGAATCAGGAAATTAAACTTTACATGTAATGAGGTGGTATGTTATTATACAGCATTGTTTACAAAAGAGCAATATTTGTAGTAGCACAACAGTAGTTATATTTATTGTGGCATGTCAAATCCTTTAAACTAGAGCAGTGAGTAATGAAAGCTGAGAAACAACTTGTAATAGTAGTTAATATTAAAATGTTTGTTGGAAAGCTATTTGGGAGAACAGGGAAAAAATTGACTTCTGGAATACTGGGTACAGAGTTCAAACCAGCAAATGAATGCTAAAAGTTAAGTTCTGGTGCCAATTTCCTTAAACTTTGTTTTCATACTATTGAACTTTGAAAGTTGTACCTTCCTGTTTTTCTCTTTTGAATAAGATCATCATATCTATGTATATTCTTTACAATCCATGCTGATACACTTGGTTGAAAAATGGGAAAGGAGCTTTCAGTGAATGACATGTGATGTTCAAAGCCAAGGTGTCACTGTTGTGGAGAGAGAGGATGGTCCATATCCTGCTTCCCTGTTAAGGTAATTTTTTCCAATAAATAGGAAAGCAACTTTTCTCCATCATGTGTGGGTTTGAGTTCATTCCTCCTCTTTTGTTGAGAAATTAAGTTATAGAAATGAGTATTTATTTACTTTCTACCCCAACCCTAAGAACTCTTAGTCTCTATGATGATACCTTCAGCAACCCCATATACCAAGGCCAGCTCCTTTGCTCTCACTAGTGAAGAACAGGATCTCAAAACATTGTTCCTTCTAGTCAGTCTCTGTTACTGTGGCCTTAGGGAACAGAATCTCGTTTTCAACCACACTGGGTATTGGTGGCTACTGGTTGCATCCACAAGAACCATCATTAACTCTGTGGTTTCATTTCCAACTGGATTGAAGCTGGAATCCATTCTTCACAGTAGTGGCTGGTGAATGATGACAGATTTTTCAAAACAGGTCCTTTGATACACAGCTCTTTGACTTGAGTCGTGGTTTGGGAACATGGCTGAGTGGTGGTCCTATTCAAGGGAGACTACTCAGTATTTACAGTTCCCATTTATGCTTCTGTATTTTAATAAGGCTATTTGAAGGTTTGACTTCATTAGGTTTTAGCTCTTTGAATACTACTGAATACTTGAGCTCTGAACTTTGTACTTTGTTTCAATAACCAGTTTTTCTCCTCATCAGTTTTTTATGTTATCCGAAATATCTTTTTGGTGGCTTTTAAGGAAATATAGGCCTTATTAAATTATTGAAAGGTCTTTTAGGTCAAAATAGATGTGGCCTATAAAAATAACTGATTGTTAGATATGTTATTTCTGAAAATAAACCAAGTAAATTTCATAATATTCTACTTAATAATTTACAAATAGGATACATATTTTTAAAATAAGGCCAGAAATGTGTTTGCCTCTTTATTGCTTATGGGTCAGGATGTTACTGAAATAGTCTTTTGAAATATGTCTCTCTTTTCATATTTTTCTCTTCACTGCCTTTCAGGAAGATGTTAACATTAGTTTTTACCTCTGGTAATGTTTTGGCACATTTTTTTCTACATTAGATATTTCTTTTTTTTTTTAAGATTTTATTTATTTATTTTAGAGAGATGGGGAAGGGAGGGAGAGAGAGAGGGAGTGAAACATCAATGTATGGTTGACTCTAGCACACCCCATACTGGGGATATGGCCTGCAACCCAGGCATGTGCCCTGACTGGGAATCAAACCAGCAATGCTTTGGTTCACAGGCCTGCGCTCAATCCACTGAGCTACACTAGCTAGGGCTACATTAGATTTTCTGTCTGTCGTGTTTTTATAGTGTGATAGTAAACATTACTCAAAATAAATTATATAAAAGTGCTAAGAATTGACTATTTTGTTCCTTTGTAACTGACAAGCTAATAGATAATAGATTATTTTAACATTACATCTTATCTTAGATTCAAACTGATACCTTCATTGGTTCAAATCACAATGGTTTATTAGGTGGAAACACCTAGTAAACCATACCACTGTACTTGATTGTGAAGACTTTTTAAAAAATCACTTCAAAAATCAATTATTTCCATAGGAAATTCATGCAGAGGCATTTACCTCTGTCTCTGTTATGAATTTTAAAGCTATAGATGGAGGCAAAATTGAAATGGCTTTAAAAATTGGGTGTTGGCCACGCATCATGGCCAGCTGAGTGATCCTGCTGAGTCTCTGACCAAGACCTTACCAAAATGCCATCTCAAATGGAACACGCCATGGAAATCATGATGTTCACGTTTTACAAATTTGCTGGGGATAAAGGCTATGTTACAAAGGAGGACCTGAGAGTACTTATGGAAAAGGAGTTCCCTGGATTTTTGGAAGATCAAAAAGACTGTCTGGCTGTAGACAAAATAATGAAGGACCTGGACCAGTGCTGAGAGGGCAGAGTGGGCTTCTAGATCTTCTTTTCACTAATTACTGGGCTCTCCATTTAATGCAGTGACTATTTTGTATTAGGGAGAGAAGTAGGTAGCACTGAGCAGTTATTTCTGCCCTGATAAAGAGTTCTCCAAATTGGTTGCTTAAGGAATTTCTTTCCCACAGCTTCCTCCTGTATAAAGTTTTCATGAGCCGAGTGGGACCCTTAGAAAAAATGTACAAATAAAATCCCACACCCATTTGACAACAGAAAGAAAAGTCAACTAAAACTAGATAGGTTTTGATTTTTATATTACTTTTATCCTCTTGCCCTCAATAAACAAATGTATTTTTTAGTTTCCCCCCACCAAAAAAACTGGAGTGTTAGGGGGAGGGTGGAAAAGGTGAAAGTAGGATAGATTGTAAGATGAAAGGGACATTAGGAAAGAAAGGTTAATCTAACAGTGAGCTGTGGAGGTAGAAAGGAGGAGCTAGAAATGGGTCTCCTCAAGATAAGGAAACTAAGTCAGTTTTCTTTTTGTTGTAGAAACTAGATTAACAGCATTTTTTTGTCATTCACACTGGGAATGCATTTAAAAATTTTTTTATTGATTTTAGAGAGAGAGAGAGGAAGCAGGGGAAGGGAGGGAAAGAGATTTGTTGTGCCACCCATATATGCACTCATTGGTTGATTCTTGTATGTGTCTTGACTTTGGATCCAACCTGCGAAAGGTTGGCATATTGGGACAATGCTCTAACCAACTGAACTACCTGGCAAGGTCAGGGAATACTCTTTTTTTTTTTTGTCAAGTTTATTGAGATATAATTTATACATAATAAAATTAATTCTTTTCCAGTATACAGGTCTTTGAGTTTTGATAAACACTTTACTTGTGCTCCTTTGCAGTCATTCATTTCTTCCCAGTCCTACCCCCTAGGAAGCACTGATGTGTTTTCTTCCCAATAACTTGGTCTTTTCCAGAGTGTCATAAATAGGACCATAGGGTATATTAGTTTCCTAGGGCTGCTGTAACAGATTACTACAACCAAGGTACCTTCTTCTTATTATTATTTTTTAAGATTTTATTTATTTATTTTTAGAGGGGAAGAGGAAGAGAGAACTATTGATCAGTTGCCTCTTGTACATGCCCTGACTGGGGACTGAACTCACAATCCAGGCATGTGCCCTGACTGGAATCAAACCAGCAACCTTTTCCTTTGCAGAATGACACCCAGTCAACTGAGCCACACTGGTCAAGGCTAGGTAGTTTTAGAAACTATAACATCTTTATTGTCTCACAGTTTAGGTGTCCAAATGGCCAAAATAAGGTGTCAGCAAGGTTGGAAACTCTGAGAGGGAGATTCTGTTCCATGACTATACTAGTTTCTGATGGTTGCCTGTAATCATGGGCATTCCTTGGCTTCTGTACACATCTCTCCAGTCTCTGCCTCCATTTTCAAGTGGTATTCTGCCTGTATGTTATCACATCATTTTTACTGTGTGCATGTCTCTATGTTCAGATTTTCGTCTTATAAGGATACCAGTCATTGAATTAGGCCTCACCCTAGTGCAGTTGGATCTTACCCTAAACTGATTGCATCTGCAAAGCCCTGTAAGGCCAAATAAGGTCACATTCAGAGGTTCCAGGTAGACATAAATTTGCGGGGAGATACTGTTCAACCCATATTAATACATGGGTATGTAGCCTTTAAAAATATTTTAAATGTTAACTTTAAAAATTATCATATAATGGACTTTCGGCCAAGATGGAGGCATAGGTGGACGTACCATACTTACATACACAACCAAGATTGGAACAACAACAATTTAGAGGCAGAATAACACCCAGAACTGACAGAAAATTTATCTGAATGGAAGTCGGACAGCCAAGAAGTTGAAGTAGACCCGTTCATCCAGACCAGTAGGAGGGGCGGATTTGAGCAGCTGGGCGTGGGTCACAGCACGGAGAGCAGGGAGAGTTGGGCACATAAGGCATCTGGGGCGCACAAGATCGCAGCGGGTGGACCCTGAGTACACAAGCGGCAGCTGGCAGACCCAGTGAGGCCAAGATTGTGGAGCAGGGCAGAGCGCACAACCCAGGATCCCAGGGAAGGGACTGAGGTCCCATGGAGAACGGAGCTACTGCCATTGTTCCCTCTTGACCCCGCCCTCACATGCAACGTCCCAATCTAGCGACTGGGGTGCCCAGCCCTGGTGAACACCTAAGGCTCCGCCCCTCACCATAACAGGAGTGACCAGACTCCCGGCCCCCCCTAAAAAAAAGAAAGAGAGAGAGAGAGAGATGGCTCAAATAGAAGAACAAATCAATGCCCCAGAACTCATCCTTTTGAGCGACCAAGAGATAGCCAGTCTATCAGATGCACAGTTCAAAACACTGGTGATCAGGAAGCTCACAGAATTGGTTGATTTTGGGCGCAAATTAGATGAACAAATGCAGGTTACCATAAAAGAAATGAAGGAAAATGCACAGGGAACCAATAGTGATGGGAAGGAAACTGGGACTCAAAACAATAGAGTGGACCAGAAGGAAGAAAGAAACAACCAAACAGGAAAGAATGGAGAAATAAGAATTAAAAAAAAAAAACGAGGAGAAGCTGAGGAACCTCCAGGACATCTTTAAACATTCCAACATCCGAATTATAGAGGTACCAGAAGGGGAAGAGGTAGAGCAACAGATTGAAAATGTATTTGAATAAATAATAAAGGAGAACTTCCCCATTCTGGCAAAGGAAATAGACTTCCAGGAAGTCCAGGAAGCTCCGAGAGTCCCCAAGAAGTTGGATCCAAGAAGAAACACACCAAGGCACATCATAATTACATTAGCCAAGGTAAAAATGAAGGAGAGAATCCTAGAAGCAGCAAGAGATAAGGACACAGAAACCTACAAAGGGGTTCCCATCAGACTGTCAGCTGATTTCTCAAAAGAGACCTTACAGGCAAGAAGGGGCTGGAAAGAAGTATTCCAAGTCATGAAAGGCAAGGACCTATATCCCAGATTGCTCTATCCAGCAAAGCTTTCATTTAGAATGGAAGGGAAGATAAAGTGCTTCTCAGATAAGGTCAAGTTAAAGGAGTTCATCACCACCAAGCCCTTATTTTATGAAATGTTAAAGGGACTTATCTAAGAAAAGAAGATAAAAAGTATGAACAGTAAAAGGACAGCAAACTCACAATTATTAACAACCACACCTAAAGCAAAACCAAAAGAAACTAGGCAAACAACTAGAACAGGAACAGAACCACAGAAATGGAGATTACATGGAGGGTTAGCAACAGGGGAGTGGGAGGAGAAGAGAGGGGGAAAAGGTACAGAGAATAAGTAGCATAGATTGTAGGTAGAAAATAGACAGGGGGAGGGTAAGAATAGTATGAGAAATGTAGAAGCCAAAGAACTTATAAGTATGACACATGGACATGAACTAAAAGGGGGGGAGTGGGTGGGAGAGGGTGTACAGGGTTGAGGGGAGTGAAGGGGGGAAATGGGACAACTGTAATAACATAATCAATAAAATATATTTAACAAATTATCATATAATAAAATTGGCTTTTTTTGGACATGCAGTTGCATGAATTTTAACACATGTATAGATTCTTAAAACCAACACTACAACCAGGATGCAGAACAATTCCATTATACCAAAAACTTTCCTTGTACTGCTTTTTTGTAGACATACTCACCCTCTACTCTTAACCTCTGGTAGCTACAGATTTGTTCTTCCTTTTGGAAACTGTCACATAAATGAAAAACATGTACCTTTTTGAGACTGGGTTTCATAACAGCATGTTACCTTTGAGATTCCTTCAAAGTTTTGCATGTATCAGTACTTTTTTCTTTTTATTGCTGAGTAGTATTCTAGTGTATGAATGTACCACAGTTTATGGTTTACCTGTTGAGCTACTGTAAACATTTCTGTACAGGTTTTATGTGGATATAGTGCTTTTTGTTTGTTTCCTCATGGGGGATACATTTATTGATTTGAGAAAGAAAGAAGCATTGATTGGTTGCTTCCCATTTGTGCCCTGACTAGAGACTAGGGACAGAACCTGAAACCTGGGTATATGCCCTGATCAGGAATTCAACCTGTGAACTTTCTGTGCATGGGACGATGCTCCATCCAACTGAGCCACATGGGCCAGAGCTGGACATAGTGTGTGTGTGTGTGTGTGTTTGAATAGAATATGAAATTTTTAAAAAATATATTTTATTGATTATGTTATTACAGTTGTCCCATTTCCCCCCCTTTATTCTCCTCAGCCCTGCACACCCCCTCCCACCCATGTTCCTCCCCTTTAGTTCATGTCCATGGGTCGTCGTACATATAAGTTCTTTGGCTTCTACATTTCCTATACTATTCTTAATCTCCCCCTGTCTATTTTCTATCTACCATTTATGCTACTTATTCTCTGTACCTTTTCTCCTTCTCTCCCCCTACCACTCCCCCACTGATAACCATCCATGTGATCTCCATTTCTGTGATTCTGTCCCTGTTCTAGTTGTTTGCTTAGTTTGTTTTTTTATAGGTTTGGTTGTTAATAGCTGTGAGTTTGTCATTTTAGTGTTTGTATTTTTGATCTTCTCTTTCTTAGATAAGTCCCTTTAACATTTCATATAATAAGGGCTTGATGATGATGAACTCCTTTAACTTGGCCTTATCTGAGAAGCACTTTACCTGCCCTTCCATTCTAAATGAGAGCTTTGCTGGATAGAGTAATCTGGGATATAGGTCCTTGCCTTTCATGACTTGGAATACTTCTTTCCAGCCCCTTCTTGCCTGCAAGGTTTCTTTTGAGAAATCAGCTGACAGTCTAATGGGAACTCCTTTGTAGGGAACTGTCTTCTTTTCTCCTGCTGCTTTTAAGATTCTTTCCTTATCTTTAATCTTGGCTAAGTCATCCTCCTCTCCATATATGAATCTGTCCCCATTTTCCTTGTTAGTTCGGTTCATTAGATTACACATATGAGTGAAATCATATGGTATTTGTCTTTCTCTGACTGGTTTATTTCACCTAGCATAATGTTCTGTAGGTCCATCCATACTGTTGCAAAGGGTAAAATTTTCTTCTCTTTTTTGTGGCCAAGTAGTAGTCTATTGTATAAATGTCCCATAGTTTTATCCACTCACTTACTGATAGACACTTGTGCTGCTATCATATCATGGTGATTGTAAATAACACTGCAGTGAACATAGTGGTGCTTATGTTCTTTTGAATTAGTGTTTTGGGTTCCTTCAGATAGATTCCCAGAAGTAGGATCGCTGGGTCAGAGGCAGATCCATTTTTAATTTTTTGAGGTATCTCCATACTGCTTTCTACAGTGGCTGCATCAATCTGCATTCCTAGCAACAGTGCAAAAAGGTTCCTCTTTCTCCACATCCTCTCCAATACTTACTGTTTGTTGATTTATTGTTGATAGCCATTGTGACAGGTGTGAGACGATATCTCGTTGTGGTTTTAATTTGCATTTCTCTGATGATTAGTGACATTGAGCATCTTTTCATATGTCTGTTTGCTATTTGTGTGTCCTCTTTGGAGAAGTGGCTATTCAGGTCCTTTGCCTATTTTTTAATTAGGTTGTTAGTTTTTTTAGTGTTGAGTTTTGTAGGTACTTAATAAATTTTGGATATTAACCCCTTATCAGTTATACTAGCAAATTTGTTCGTTGTCCTACTCTGTGGATTATTTTTTTATTTTGTTGATGATTTCCTTTACTGTGCAAAACCTTTTTAGTTTGATGTAGTCCCATTTGTTTTGTTTTTTTTTTTCTTTTGTTTCCCTTGCCTGCATAGATATATCCAATAAAATACTGTTGGAGCGATATCTGAGATTTTGCTGCCTATGTTTTCTTTTATGATTTTCATGGTTTTGGGTCTAACATTTAAGTCTTTGATCCACTTTGAATTTATTCTTGTGTATGGTGTAAGAAGGTGGTCTAGTTTCATTTTTCTCCACATATCTGTCCAATTTTCTCAACACCATTTATTGAATAAACTATCTTTAGCCCACTGTATGCGCTTGCTTATTCTTTCAAATATTAATTGATTATAAACATGTGGGTTTATTTCTGGGCTCTCTATTTTGTTCCATTGGTCTGTGTGTCTGTTTTTATGCCAGTACCAGGCTGTTTTCATTACTATGGCCTTATAGTATAGTTTGATATTAGATAGCATGATTCCTCAAACCTTGTTCCTTTCAGGATTGCTGGTTTTTGCGGGATTTTGTGGTTCCATATAAATTTTTGAAATAATTATTCTGGTTCTCTGAAAGACGTCATTGGAATCTTGATAGGAAGTGCATTGAATCTATAGATTGTTTTGGGTAGTATGGACCTTTTAATGACTTTAAGTCTTCCTATCCATGAACATGATATGTGCTTCCACTTACTTGTATCTTTTTCTTTCTTCAGTGCCTTACAATTTTTTGAGTGCAGGTCTTTTACATCCTTGGTTAGGTTTACTCCTAGGTATTTTATTCTTTTTGTAGCAATTGTGAATGGGATTATTTTCTTAATTTCCCTTTCTGTTAATTTGTTGTTGGCATATAAAAGCACAAGTGATTTCTGGATATTAATTTTGTATCCTGCTACTTTGCTGAATTCATTTATCAGTTCTAGTAGTTTCTTGGTGGAATCTTTGGGATTTTCTATGTACAGTATCTTGTCATCTGCAAATAAAGACAGTTTTACTTCTTTCCTTTTAATTTGGATGCCTTTTATTTCTTCTTGCCTGGTTGCTGTGGCTAGTACTATGCATTCAAGTATTATGTTGAGGAAGAGAGGTAAAAGTGGAATCCCTGTCTTCTTCCCAATTTTAAGGGGTTATAGTTTTTGCTCATTGAATGTGATGCTGGCAGTGGGCTTGTCATATATGGCTTTTATTATGTTTAGGTATGTTCCTGCTAATCCCACTTCGCTGAGCGTTTTTTTTTTTTTTAAGATTTTATTTATTTATTTTTAGAGAGAGAAGGAAGGGAGGGAGAGAGAAACATCAATGTGCGGTTGCTGGGGGTTATGACCTGCAACCCAGGAATGTACCCTGGCTGGGAATCGAACCTGGGACACTTTGGTTCCCAGCCCGCGCTCAATCCACTGAGCTATGCCAGCCAGGGCTCGCTGAGCGTTTTAATCATAAATGGGTGCTAGATTTTATCAAATGCTTTTTCTGCATCTATTGATACGATTATGTGGTTTTTATCCTTCATTTTGTTTATGTGGTGAATCACATTTATTGATTTGCAAATTCTGTACCAACCTAGCATTTCTGGAATAAATCCCACTTGATCATGGTGTATGACCTTTTTGGTGCATTGCTATGTTCACTTTGCTAATGTTTTATTGAGGGTTTTAGTGTCTATGTTTACCAGGGATATTGGCCTATAATTTTATTTCTTGTGTCTTTATCTGGTTTTGGAATTAGAATAATGCTGGCGTCCTAAAGTGAGTTTTGGAGTGTTCCTTCTTCTTGAATTTTTTGGAATATTTTCAGAAGGAGAGGTGTTAGTTGTTCTTGAATGTTTCGTAAAATTCACCTGTGAAGCCATCAGGTCCAGGACTTTTGTTTGTTGGCAGTTTTTTGATTACTGCTTCAGTGTCATTAGATGTAATCTGTCTATTCAGATTCTCTGATTCATCCATGAATTAATTTTAGAATATTGTATGTTTCTAGAAATTTATCCATTTTATCAGGTTGTCCAGGTTGTTGGCATATAGTTGTTCATAATATTTTCTTACAGTCCTTTGCATATTTTTGGTGTCAGTTGTTACTTCTCTTTCATTTCTGATTTTACGTATTTGATTCCTTTCCTTTTTTTCTTGATGAGTCTAGTAAAGGGTTTGTCAATCTTGTTTATCTTTTCAAAGAACCAGCTCTTGGATTCATTGATCTTTTATATTGCTTTTTTATACTCTATTTCATTTATTTCTGCCCTGATCTTTATTATTTCCTTCTAATCACTTTGAGCTTTGTTTGTTGTTCTTTTTCATGTTCTTTTAAGTGTGAAGTTAGATTGTTGATATGAACTTTTTCTTGTTTTTTGAAATAGGCCTGTAATGTTATGAATTTCCCTCTTAGGATTGCTTTCTATGTGTCCCACAGATTTTGGATTGTTGTGTCCTCATTTTCGTTTGTTTCAAGGTGTCTTGATTTCTTTCTCGATCTCGTTGTTTGACCCATTCACAGTTTAATAATATGTACTTTAGCTTCCATGTCTTTGTGTGTTTTTCAGTGTTTTTGTAATTGATGTCTAGTTTCATAGCATTGTAGTCACAGAAGATGCTTGATGTGATTTCAGTCTTCTTAAATTTATTGAGACCTATTTTGTGTCCCAACATGTGGTGCATCCTAGAAAACATTCCGTGTGCATTTGAAAAGTATGTATATTTTGCTGCTTTGGGGTGAAATGTTCTAAAGATATCAATTAAATACATCTGATCTAGTGTGTCGTGTAAGACTACTGCATCCTTGTTGAATTTATTCCTGGAAGATCTATCCATTGAAATCAATGGGGTTTTACAATCCTGACTATGACCATATTTCTGTAAATCTCTCCCTTTATGTCTATCAAGATTTGCTTCATATGTTTAGGTGCTCCTATGTTGGATGTGGATGTTGTTAGTAAACGTTTACTAGGGTTATATCCTCTATTTGATTGTTCCCTTTATCATTAGGTAGTACCCTTATTTGTCTCTTACTATTGCCTTGTTTTTAAAGTCTGTTTTGTTGGATATAAGTACTGCTAGTTCAGTATTTTTTTTTCCTTTCCATTTGCATGAAATGTCTTTTTCCATCCCTTTACTTTTAGTTTGTGTGTATCTTTTGATCTGAGATGGGTCTCATGGAGGCAGTATATATATGGGTCTTGTGTTCTTATTCATTCAGCTATCCTGTGTCTTTTGGTTGGAGCATTTAAGCCATTTATATTTAAGGTGATTATTGATAGATACATATTTAGTGCCATTTTATTGTCAGACTAGTTTCTCCCCCCCTTACTGCCCCCCCCCCCCCCTTCTTCTTTCTCCCTTTAACATTGCAATACTAGTTTGGTGTTAACAAACTCCTTTAGCTTTTTCTTGTCTGGGAAGCTCCTTATTTTTCCTTAGATTTTAAATGATAGCCTTGCTGGGTAAAGTCTTACTTGCAAGTTTTTGCTTTTCATCACCTTGAATATTTCAGACTACTTCTTTCTGGCCTGAAATGTGTCTGTTGAGAAATCAGATGACAGTCTTAATTGGTGCTCTCTTGTATATAACTACCTGCTTTTCTCTTGAAGCTTTTAGGATTCTCTCCTTGTCTTTAAGCCTTGTCATTTTAATTATGGTGTGTCCCAGTGTAGGCCTCTTTGGGTCCAACTTGTTTGGGACTCTCTGAGCTTCCTGGACTTGAGTGTCCTTTTCCTACACCAGATTAGGGAAGTTTTCAGTCATATCTTCACACAGGTTCTTGATCCCTTGCTTGCTCTCTTTTCCTTCTGGTACTCCCATGATGTGGATGTCGTTATGCTTCATGTTGTCCAAAATGTTTTTTAAGCTCTCTTCATTTTTTAAAATTCTTTTTTCTTTTTGCTGCTCTGCCTGTTTTTTTTATTTTGTTCCTTGTCTTTCAAATCACTGATTCAGTCTTCTGCTATATGTAATCTGTTATTTATTCCTTCCAGTGTGTTATTCATTTCATTTTTTAAAAAAGACTTTTATTATATTTAGAGAAACGGAGGAAAAAAAGGTAGAGAAACATCAGTGTGTGGTTACCTCTTGCACGCCCCCATTTGGGGACCTGACCCGCAACCCAGGCATATGCCCTGACTGGGAACCAAACCGGTGACCCTTTGGTTAGCAGGCTGGTGCTCAACCTACTGAGCCATACCAACCAGGGCCCATTACTTATTTCATATATTGCATTTTTTAATTTCTGACTCTTTTTTTATGGTTTCTATGTCTTTTTTCATGCTGTTGAATATCCTTATAATTATTACTCTGAACTCTCAATCTGATAAGTTGCTTGCCTCCATTTCATCTAGTTCTTCTGGGGAATCCTCATGTTCTTTCATTTGAGGTCTGTTTCTTTGTATTTTTTACCTTAGTTGTTAAACTGATTAGCGATATAGCCTCAAGCTATAATCAGCAGCCTGACTTAAGCTCCACATGGTGGGACAGAGTCATTCCTGCAGGCTGGGCTCTTGCTTCCCCTCAGGCTGATGCCACTTGGAGAGGAGTGCTTTGCCTGACAAAGATGGCTTCTGTTGTATAGGGAATGACTAAGCACAGGGATCCTGGTGGCTGTTCCTTCAGTTTTTTCCCTGGAAACACCAACCCCAGACTCCCTCTAAGCATCTATAGTACATTCTGCCCTCTCTCTGCCATAGCCCAGGGTAAGTGGCTACAAACCAAATTTTGTACATTGGCCCTTTTAGAGGCTCTTTTGAGTCTCCAGCTGTCTCCTGGCAAGACAGAAACCCAGCTGCTTTTTACAACTGAAATGGTATCTGGGTTCCTTTTCAGCTCTGCTACTGTAGGCTGGGGAGTCCAGCTGGAGGTTTAGACCCCACACTTCTTAGGTGGAACCCCCCAACTGTTGAAATATTCCTCCAGAACTTCAGCTGCTGCCCATGGGAGCCCAGCTAGCCCTCTTGCACCTCCTCCACACTCCCGACCAGTCTCGTTGTGCTGAAGTGGTTTCTTCTGTCTGTCCATGATTATAAAGTGTCTCTCTAGCTAGTTTTCAGTTGGTTATTCAGGATGATGTCCCTACAGTTCAGTTGTAATTCTAGATTGGTCCAGGAAGGAAGTTAATGTAGCTTCCACTTACTCCTCTACCATCTTGGATCTTTTGATGTTACGGTTCTGTGGCAAATAGCCTTGAGTATTGAGGAGAGGGTAATAACTATATAGAATGTGGTAATGTCATCTTTGAGGGTCCTTTCTGTAACAAGCACTTGGAATCAGAAGAATATCCTATGCAATGCATTACTAAAACTTATCTGTTAACATCTCATTTTCTTTATATTCTGGGTGACTACTAATGACTTTAGTTGTGGTGTATGCCTTTCCTATTTAAAATAAAAGGGCTCTTTTAGTAAATTGTAGCTTATAAAACCTCTGAAATGGTACAGTTTAAACAAACAAAGGAGGTGAAGGGAAGAATATATATACCAGACTGAGGAATGAGCTTAGTCACTGTAATAAGGCCACATTTTATCTTTGAGTGTTTTCATGTGTAAGTCAAGGAATAAAATGCTGGATTTTCTAGAGTTCATTTCAGTAGGAACTGTTGTTCCATTTCATTTTGAGAGATTTGTGAAGACATCAGAATTGTTTTATATTTAAAATGTTATTAAAGTCTGATTTTTTATAAAGTTTAAGGTAATATTTACAGTTTAATGATATATTGTTTGCTTTTTTTGTATTTGTATACCTATTTTATAGTATCTGGGAAGTAGTGCTAATTAAATTTTTTTTTACTTTAATCTTTACCTTGGCCCACTTAAACTATTTCTAATATTTTCATCCAGTCCCCTAAAGCCCAAGCACAGACTTTTATATTAAAACATATTTAGTTTAATTCAAACATAGTTCATGATGTATTTTTTTTCAATTACATAATCATTTAATCTTGACAACAGCCCTGTGATTTAGAGATGGTATTATCCCCATTTTTCTGGTAGGAAGCTGGGACCTCAAGAGGTTGTATAACTAAAACAGTATCATAAAGTAAGTATTAAGCTAGGAAATCAAGCCCAGGTATCCCTACACTTAATAAAATCTTCGTTATACCAATTATGCTGTTTTTACATGGGGATTAACTTGCCTGATTAGGAACTGAAGAAGATATGTTGCAGTTTTTCATGTATAATTACGATAATAGCCATTTCTTTGTTCATTTTATTGAACAGATATTTAAGTATTTGCTGTGTGTCAGGTACTGTTTTGGGTTCTGGATTTCATCAGTGAACAACACAAAATCCCTGCTCACATGGGCTTTATAGTCTAGACAAGAACATGAAAACCCATAAACTGTGGAGTAAATTACTTAGTGTGTCAGGAGGTGATATATTCTGTAGGAGGAGAAAATGACTTGGATAGGTAGAACAGATTGTAAAATTGCCAAGAGATCAAATAGAATAAAGGTCTCTAAGGCTAGAGCATGCAGGAATCATAAGGAAGTAAGGTGCCTGAGTAGGGGAGGAGGATAGAAGGAAATAGAAATAAGATCAGGAAGTTGTGAGCAGGAGAAGCACATGATACTAGGTCTGTTAGGTCATTGTGTGGAATCAGGCTTTTACTCTCAATAAAAAGGGAGGCCTTTTATGGGTTTTCAGTATTTTAAAAAGAGTCATCCTGGTTGTGTTAAGAATAGATACTGAGGCTAGGCAAGGGTAGAATGTTAGGTTATTGCAGTAATCTAGGAGATTTACATAATCTAGGCGTAATTTAGGAAAAAGATGGCTGTCAGAGGCAGCTCTGAACACATTAGTGGTAGAGGTAATGAGAAATGGTTGGATTCTGGATATGTTTTGCAAACAGAAAGAACAAAATTTTCTTGCAGGTTGGAAGGGAATATAAAAGAAAGGAGTCAAGGAGTACTTGAAAGTTTTAGCCCAAGCATCTGAAAGGTTAGAGTTGCCATCAACTGAGATAGTTTATAGAGAAGATGAAGAGTTCAGCTTTGGATATGTTAAGTTTGGTATAGCTTGAAATACCCAAATAAAGTTGTTTAGAGTTGAGGAGTGAAGTTTGGGATAGAAATGCAAAGTTGGAACTCTTTGTTATATAGATGATATTTAAAGCCACACCACTGGATGATATTTTTGAGGAAATGAGTATCAAGAAATACAAGGGAACCAATAATTGATCCCTAGATTACTCCAACATTAACATAATGGAGAGAAGAGAAAGAATTGTCAGAAGAGAGTAAGAAGGAACAATCATTGAGGTACAACATAAACTTAGAGAAGGTGCCTTGGAAACTCAAGGGAAGAAGGTAAACCTTGGGAAGAGGAATAATCAACTTATGTCCAATTTTGCTGCCAATAGATTAGGCAGGATGAATACTAGAATTGAAAATTATATTTAGCAATGTTGAAGGCCACTGGCAATTTTGTGGCCTTCAGTGGGATGTGGAAATGGCCTGGTTAGCACTATTTATATATTTTTTAAATGGGAATTTTTGATGTTTATAAGTATTTTCTTTGCCATGTTCAGGTTTGCCATCCTGTTGGTGTTATGTCTGACAGTGGATCACAACCTGGTTCAATGGGTAGCCTGACCATGAAATCACAACTTCAGATCACTGGTAAGTCTTAAAAAGACCTACTTTTTTGCCTTCAACATAAAAAACAATCTTAAGAGAAGAAAATCTTTAGTGATTGCTTCATATCAAGTGCTAAATTAATATTTGCATTATGAATGAACAAATAAAATGTGCACATGTGTAAAAATCACATTTTTATTTCAGGGTATTCTCAGGTAGTGTATATTAGTATTTCATTTCTTCTTATTGTCAAATAATATTTCATGTGTGGACATACCACATTTTATTTATACATTTGTCAGTTGATAGGTGTTTGGGTTGTTTCCACTTTTTGGTTATTATAAATAATGCTATGAACATTTCTGTACAAGTTTTTGTGAAAATTGTATGTTCTTAGTTCTCTTGAGTATATACCTAGGAGTGGAATCACTGGATCATATAATACCCGTTATTTAGCATTGTGAAGAATTCCAAATTTTCAAAGCATCTCGCATCATTCAACATTCTTACCAGCTTTGTATGAAGGTTTCAGTTTCTCCACATCTTTGCCTATATTTGTTGTTTGCTTTTTGATTATAGACATCCTTGTGAGTATAAAGTGGTATCTTGTGTGGGTGTGATTTGCCCTTTTCTGATGGTAATGATGTTGAGCATCTTTTCCCTATGCTGTTGGCCATTTTTATATCTTTTTTGAAGAAATATCTGTTTAAATGCTTTGGTTGCTATTTTTACTTAACTAATATATCTGTCTTTATTTCTTCCTCTAATCTACTAACCAGGTATAGTACTTTCAGATTAATGTTCTTAACATGCCACCTGATGTTGCATGCCTGCTCAGAAAACCTCAGAGCTTTTCCTTGACTATGGTATAGAATTTCTTTAGCTTGCACTAAGTTATTGGTCTGGCTCCATATGATCTCTTTATAGTTCTTTATACATATGAATTATTTGTACTAGTCAAGGTGAATCACTGGATTTTCTTCAGACATGCATGTGTCTCTATCACACAGCAAAATCGCAGTCTCTCCCTTTTAAAGTTAATAGCATTTATTGTTCATAGAACAGTTACTATCTTCTGTATGTTATTTTAGTTTCTACCATACTCACCTATGTATTATGAATTATTAAACTAAAAAATTAGTCTTATTGTCGTCCTCAAAAGCTAAAAGTGATTGAAGTATATAAAGTATCACTTTCTTAAGGTAACAGGATCTTATGATTTATTTTTGGGAATTCCTTCACTAACTAGAGTCTGTTTCCTAAGAAATGTCTGATTTCCTAAAAAAGATATGCGTGTATGTGTGTGTGTGTGTTTGTGTGTGTATATATATTTTTTTTTTTCTGAAGTCAGTTTCTAATTGTTTCCTCTCTTCCCATCCTGAAGTTAGACTGAGTACCTGATTAAATTGGGCCAGGATTCTTATGGCTTTTCTTTTTGAGAGGAAACCTTAATATTGAGATCTTTAATTGGAACAATCTTTTAAAAAATTCTTTGATTTTCAGATTAGACAAGTATTGGGTTGGCCAAAAAGTTCGTTTATTTTTTTCCATGAAATAAAAGACATTATTCATTTTCACCAGTAACTTTATTGATTTGGATATTTTGAGTATGTCTGCTATCTCCTTCTATTGGCTTCTAGTTGGCAGAGGCCAGGGGTGCTGCTAAATGTCTACCAATACATAGGACAACCTCACAGCAAATAATTATTTGGCCAAAATGTTAGTAATACCAAGAAACTTCACAAACCACCTTTGAGTACTCAGTCAGTCACAGCACCTTCTCCATATAGCGCACAAATCATTTTTTGCATTTCAGTTATGTTTTTACCTTTTTTGAAATAATAAAGTATAATATGCTGAAAATGTTGAATATTTTCTTCCATCTTCAGTATGAAAATGGCTACACAAAAATTCACTGATTTTGATGTTTCTTAAAAAATGCACACTGATAAGACAGCTGTCACAATACAACCTAACAATTGTTTTGAAAGAAGTTAAAGACAAGTAAACACTACCAGAGCCATCGTATGGAAAAAAACTAAACAAACTTTTTGGCCAACCCAATAGTATACATTAGTATACATGCTTTTTATTTTTATTTTTATTTATTTATTCATTTACTTATTTATTTAAATCCTCACCCGAGAACATGTTCATTGCCTTTGGAGAAAGAGGAAGGGAGAGAGAGTGAGAGAGAGAAACATCAATCGGTTGCCTCCTCTACACACCCCAACTGGGGACTGAATCCTCAACCTAGGTATGTGCCCTGACCAGGGATTGAACCTGCATCCTTTTGGTGTATGGGATGGTGCTCCAGCCAACTGAGCCACCGGGCCAGGGCTATATGCTTTTTATTTTAAACACTCAGTAAAATAATGAAGTGAGGAATTCTAATATATCATCTCAGTCTTCAAAGACAAATATTGTTATATTCATTTAAATTTAGGTTTATATTCCTTTATTTTAAAAAATATTTATTTACTTTTTAGAGAGGGGGAAGGGAGGGAGAAAGAGAGGGAAAGACATCAATATGTGGTTGCCTCTCGAGTGCCCCTTACTGGGGAGCTGGCCCACAACCCAGGTGTGTTCCCTGATTGGGAATCGAACTGGCAACCCTTTGGTTCGCAGGCTGGCACTCATTCCACTGAACCACACCAGCCAGGGCCCTTTCTTTTTTAAAATTATATTTTATTGATTATGCTATTACAGTTGTCCCAGTTTTTCCCTCTTTGTCCCCCTCTACCCAGCATCCCCTACTCCCTCAGGGAATCCACACACCATTGTTCTTGTTCATGGGTCATGTGTATAGGTTGTTTGGCAGATGTATTTCGCAGTATACATCTCCTGTACTGTACTTCCATAGCCATTCTGTAACTTCCTATTTGTACTTCTTAATCTTCTCACCTCTTTACCCATTCTCCCTTCCATCTGGCAACCATCAAAACACTCTCTGTATCAATGTTTCTGTCTCTTGTTCTTCTTGTTTGCTTAGTTTATTTTTTGATAGAAATATATTTGTTGACATTTTATTGTTCATAGGTTTGATCTTCTTTTTCTTAAATAAGTCCCTTTAACATTTCATAAAATAATGCATTGATAATGATGAACTCCTTTGCTTTTTCTTGTCTGAGAAGCTCTTTATCTGCCCTTTGGTTCTAAATGATATCTTTGCTGGGCAGAGCAATCTAGTCCATAGGTCCCTCATTTCATGATTTTGTATATTTCTTGCCAATCCCTTCTAGTCTGCAAGTTTCTTTTGAGAAATAAACTGAAAAACTTATTGGACTGCCCCTATAGGTAACTGCTTTTCTCTTGTTGCTTTTAATATTCTCTTTATCTTTACCTTTAGCATTTTAATTATGATGTGTCTTGGAATGGGCGTCTTTGTGTCCATCTTGTTTGGGGTTCTCTCTGGTACTTGGACTTGCTTGTCTATTTCCTTCACCAAATTAGGGAAATTTTCTTTCATTATTTTTTCAACTAGATTTCCAAATTCCTTGCTCTTTCTTTTCTACATCTGGCACCCCTATGATGCTAATGTTGTAACATTTGAAGTTGTCCCAGAGGCTGCTTACACTCTTCATTTTTTGGATTCTTTTTTCTTCTTCTTGTTCTGCGTGGTTATTTTTTGCTTCCTTATGTTCCAAATCATTGATCTGATTCTTGGCCTCATCCACTCTATTGCTGTTTCCCTGTAAATTGTACTTTATTCCAATTAGTGTATCCTTTTTTTCTGGCTGGATGTTTTTTATACTGTGAGGTCCTCACTAAGTTCCTTGAGTAACCAGTGTTTTGATCTCTGCATCTGATAGATTGCTTCTCTCCATTTTGTTTAGTTCTTTTTCTGGAGTTTTGCTCTGTTCTTTCATTTGGGCCATGTTTCTTTGTCTCCTTGTTTTGGCAACCTCCCAGTGTTCATTTGTTTGTATGTATTAGATAGAGCTGCTGTGACTCCCTGTCTTGGTAGTGTGACTTGTAGGGTCCAGTTGCATAGCCTCCCTATCACCCAAGCTGGATACTGGAGGTGCGCTCTTCCTGTGGGCTGAGTACACCCTCCTACTGTAGGGGAGCCTTGATTGCTGTTGGCAGGTCAATGGGAGGGATTTATCCAGGCCAGTCAGCTGCAAGGACTGATTGTAACCACTGTCCACCAGCCTCCGCCCTCTGTGGAGGATCAGCTGTGCAGGGGCAGGGTGGTTATACTCTGACATGGTCTGCAGCTGTCGACTGGGTGCTCAGCCTCTGGGTTTTCCCTGGGTGGTACAGGCCAGCGTCAGCCTCACCTGTGTTTTGCCTGGGGCCACCCTGCCTGAGCTAAAAAGCAGCCTGAGATGGCTGCTACTTGTGCTGAACTTGGAGATTCCCAGTTGAAGATAAGCCAAGAATCTAGTTTGTCTGCTGTTAGTGCCTGCCTGGGCCACTTAGCAAGAGGTATGGGGCTGGTGATTCAGGTGAGGCTGGCTGTTGCCTGTTTGAGAGGATTTAGGAAGTTGTGAAGCATGCGCCAAGACTAGCCATTATATGGAAAAGCAGCTTGAGTGGGCCCATAAATTGGGTGGAGTCTCTGGGAATCTCAGGCCTAGGGCAAACTCTTAGATTGATGGAGTCTTTAGATTGGTGGCACCAGCCTGCTGTCTCTGTGGCCCTGCGGTGGGAGGGTTCAGAAAATGGATAATAGACTCTGCCTGCCTTTCTATCTGGGAGAAAACTGTTCCCCATCTCTTGCCTTAATGCAAGACAGATCAAGCCTCACCCATATGCCACTGTTGCCTTTCAAACAGCTACTCTTGTGCTGGATCTCAGAAGGAGGAATGAGGCTGAGTTAAGTCCGTGTGTGGGGGTTCTATGAGAGGAACTGCTTGGGACTCTAGAAGTTTCTTCCACCAACTTAGTCCCCCCTGTTTTTTGCAGCCCGAAGTTATGGGGACTACCCTCTATGGGGACTACCTTCCTGGCACTTGAACCCTTGGTTGGGGGTCTAGTATGTGGCTGAGACTCCTCGATTCCAAAATAATCTTGCCCAAATTTTTATTCACCACTACGGGACCTGCACTTTCTGCATCTCTGTCCCTCCTACCAGTCTGTATGGGTTTGATTTCTTTAATTCAGCAGTTGTCAAGTTCCATTCAACTCAATCTGACAGTTCTGAGTGATGGTTGTGGTATATTTTAGTTGTAATTTTGATGTGGTTGTACGAGTAGGTAAGTTGTGTTTACCTATGCTTCCATCTTGACTAGAAGTCCCTCTGTTTATATTCCTTAGACTTTCTTTGCATAAAGTAACTGTCTGATTTATCATTAACATTATTATCATAGTAAGAAAAATATTTAATAAATGCCAAAAGACATATCAAGATGTGTAATCCTCAGCCATTTAAAAGTTTTTAATCTTGGGTCTAAAAATTCTGAGAATGCAAGAGTTTAGGGTAAAAACAATTTAATAAAAACAAAACCTTGAATAACAGATAAAAGTTATTTATTTAGCAAACATCATTAGTATGAGACAAATGGAGAGCACAAGATAATCAACAATAAAGTGGCAAGTTGAATAGAAACAAGTGCCCTTCATAATTCATTGTTTACTTTTCTGCTTTTAATGCCGGGACCAGCAGATCTAAGGGTTTATTTGCACAAATCTCCTTAATGACATTGTTTTTTATCCTGTGTTAATGAATTTTATAGTATTTTTTGTTGTTGTCGTTGTAAGCTGCTTTGACATCTTTCTAGAACTGAGGAAAGCATAAGTACGTAGGTGTAAAAAATAATTGCCATGGTGGATGATAATGGCTAGAAGAGATAATAAGTTTGGTCACGAAAGAGAGATCACTATTTGGCTAGAATAGCTGGCAAAAGAGGTGGTGCTTGAAGCATTGCTTCTGTTTAAATGTAGAGAGGTAGAACAGGATCCTTGCAGGAGAGAATATGAGAAAAAGGAATGAAGAAATGCACAAGCTTTCCCTTTATGCCCCCAAAAGCTATTGCTGCATAGAGGGGGCGTCATGAGAATTAATGGAGGTGGATCATCATCTTTAAGTATGTCAGGGCTACAAAAAAATCATTGCTAAGGGAGATTGGAAGTAATTAGAGTTTTTAACAAAGAACAGTCATTCGGATTTGTGTTTTTATAAAATTGATTTGAAAGACTGATAGAATTTAGGATCAGAAGTTAAAATTCTACTCTGTGGATCTGATCAAATTTATTTCCTTAACTCTATGATACATACACACATACATATATTCCTGTTATTTGTTTACAATATGTATTTGCTAATTTGTCTTACCAGATTAAGAAAGGGCAAGTGGAGCCCTGGCTGGTATAGCTCAGTGGATTGAGCACGGGCTGGGAACCAAAGTGTCCCAGGTTCGATTCCCAGCCAGGGTACATTCCTGGGTTGCAGGCCATAATCCCCAGCAACCGCACATTGATGTTTCTTTCTCTCTCTCTCTCTCTCTCTCTCTCTCTCTCTGTATCCCCCTCCCTTCCCTCCCTAAATAAATAAATAAATAAAATCTTAAAAAAAAAGATTTTTAAAAAAAAAGAAAGGGCAAGTGGGACACTTATTTCAGAGAAATGACATCTATATACATTGTAGCAAAATAGAGGTTTAAAAAAATAATTCATAGTGGTGTTGATCAATGGATTGTTGGATGAGCTTCATCAACTTGGGTGAACTTTAATATCCCTGAATTTTTTATAGGAATATCAAACGAAAGGCAGCCTCACCTTTCCTTTTCAGTATTTACACAAAATAAAAAAGTGTAGTACCAGTGCATTAGTTAATACCTTCTATAACTTGAATCTAATATATGGACATAAGCTGAAAGCCATTTAGCTGTTCAGGTTTGAGTTGAGTAGGAAAGATTATCTTTTTTGCTGCTCTTTCACATAGATTCCAGGCAGTTCACTAAGGTATTCCCTTTGGGAAGTTCCACTGGCTTTTAAATGATCTTAACATTTTGTCTGGTATTGAATATACTTGTATTGTTCTTGTGTTGGGCAGTAGCTTAGCTGTATAATTTGGCAGATAGATGCAAAAATTGTATTTTCTTTACCTTTTTGTTTATTATCCTTTGCATCCCTGTCCATCATTAGATTCTGCTGCTTTTTACTTTTACATTTCCTGGGTCATGTACTCTTTTTCTCTAACCCTGTTGTGTGGATACCTTACCTTGGATGTAAGTCTATTTTCTTACATCCTTTTCTGTCTTTAGCCATTTCCTGTTTAATTATGTTCTATACATAACCTCAGGTATACTGAATTTATCTCTGTTTTTTATTTGATGTTTGCTGTTTGCTATCATTATACTATATTGACAAAATAAGTACTTTGGTATTTTCTAGAAATTTCTTAGTCTCAATCATTACTCAAAACTCATTTTCTAAAAATACTCACTCAAGGACATTTTTTCCATTGCTTTTTTAGAGAGGAAAGGAGAGAGAGAAACATTAATGTGAGAGAGAGAAACATCAATTGATTGCCTCCCATGAGTGTAGGGACTAGGGATCAAACCTGCAACCTTTTGTTACTGGACAATATTTCAACCAACCAAGCCATACCAGCCACAGCTCAAAACTCATTATATGAGAAAAAGAAACCATCTTATTTTAATTATTAATAATTGGAATTAAACATTACTATATTTGCCTAAATTTACTGGAATACCATATATTTAGCTCTGATTGTTTGGTCCTTCATAATTAAAACTTAAAGTCAAGAATATATATCCAGTTCTACCCAGCCAAGATGTAATTCTGCCAGAGGCCTGTCATGACTTTTAACCACAGAGGTAGCCCTTTCCTAATTGGTTTTATCTTTTATCAGCTCATCATATGGCTAATTTATCTGGTCTTAGCACCTTTTAATTGTTTTCCCTTGTTCACCATAGCTTCCTGGTTCCAAAAATAGTTTAGATAAGGAGTCACTTCTGTTTTTCTTGATATTTAAATTATCCAAGTTTTTATTTTGTATTGGAGAAACAAGATGAGGAACTGAAATTAGGTCAAAGCATTGATTGATCAGAACAATACTAATATGTACCACAAACTGTATATGCAGTAGATATTGTATGTGTATGAGAGAGAAATAGACAGAGACAGACTGACCATAAAGCAGGGAAACTTGTTTTCTACTATGACTAATCATTTGGTTCAACAAATGTATTAAATGTTTCTGAGGTTTATTTAAATCACTAAGTGTTGTAGGAGTTATAAAGACCGACTACACTCTTACCATGATGGTTATTACAGGGTGAATTAAACAAGTATAAACTAATAAACTTTCTGAAAAACTAGGGATGAAAAGTTCTAGGAGGCATACATAAATACGAAAATGCTATGGAAGCCTGGAGATGGGAACAATGCACTTTGTAGGTTTATAGAAGTATTCAGACAAAGAGAAGGAAGCATTTGTCTTTTAAGAAGTTGGATTTTTTTTTTTTTTTTTTTTTTTTTTGCCCTGGCCAATGAGGCTTGGTTGGAGTATCGTCCCATGGGCTGAATGGTTACAGGTTCAATTCCCAGTCAGAGCACATACCCAAGTTGTGAGTTCGATCCTCTGTTGGGGCACATTTTAGGAGGCAACCAAGGGCAACCAGTTGATATCTCTCTCTTTCTCCGTCCGTCCATGTGTGTGTATGTGTGTGTGTATGTGTCAGCAATGAAAAAATGTCTTTGGCTGAGGATAAAAAAAGAAGTAGGATTTTATTGGGTTGAAAAGGGGAAAAGATAGAGAATACACAGAGGCATGAAAAGTGCTTGGCACTTGTGAAGGAAAGCAAACAGCTAATGATGGTTAGAATGCCAGGTGGGATTTGGTATAGGAGGAGGCTGGAACAGTACATAGTAAAAAATGTAAAATGCTCCAGAAGAGTTTAAACTTCATTTTGTGGAAATTAGGGAATCATTGAAAAATATTGACATTATCACATCTGTTTGAGGAAGATAATTCTAAGAGCTGTGAGGGATTGGATTAGAGAAGTGAGAGTAAAATCAGACAATTATTAGAGGTCTCTTGAAGTGGCCTAAGTAACAGATAATAGTAACTTTTTTCTAGTTCCTTTTCTTCCAGTTTATAATTGGCAGTTAATTTTATTGTTAATTTATTATGAAAATTTAAATTCAGTATCCTGGCCAGGGTTTGCAGTAACCTTTCAGTAAACTTTTAAATTTTGTTGAGCTTGTTTTTTGATGTTTAAAAATTAAGATAGTAATACCTACCTCACAGAATAGTCATGAGTATTAAAATGACAACATTTAAGCATCCGACACACAGTAAGTACTAATAATTGGTATTAGTTTCCCTTACCTCACTTATTTCCCAATTTAAAGTTTCCTGAAACACCTTTGTGGGATTGGGTGGCATTATGTGTCAAAATAGCTTTCAAAAGTTTGAACCCTAAAAAGCCACTGAAGACAGAGTATTTCCTTCTTGTCAGGCCTGCAGTTGCTCTTTGTTCTAGGTTTAATCTGTTTCAGAGGACCACAAGAGCCCCAGAAATATAATGGGTTCATGCATAATTGTTTTGACTTGATTACGCCTTTTCTCATGCCAGAAATGAATTAAAAATAGGGATGTAATATATTTCTGTGACAATTCTGTGATTAAATTTGTCTATGTATTAAGTACTAGAGCTTTATAGTACACATTTTTCAGAGCTAGGTCTGGTCCCCATTTGAATATATTCTGTTCTGAAAAAGACTTCTTAGTGTTCCCACTTAGATGCCTTATAAGTATCTTAAATTTTGTACGTTCATTATAAAACTCTTGATTTTCTGCCCATGCCACCCTCCTCAAACTTGTTCTTTTCCATGTTATTAAATAACACTATCTTCCATCCAGTTATTCATGCCAGAAACCTGGGTGTTATCCTTTTTGCTTTTCCCAACTTCCTCATGCAATCTAATCCTATTGGTTCTCCTTAGAAAATAGTTATTCTTCCCCATATCCATGTCCAAACCACCATCAGTTTCTTGATTAGATGACTGTTAACCTCTTAACCTCTACTTTTGTCTCCCTTTCAACTTAATTTTCCGACAGTAATAGAGTAATGTTTCAGTGTTAATTTGATCATCTGTTTCCTCAGTGCCTGTAACAATACCTGATATGTTGTGGGCACCCAGTAAATCTGTTGAATAGCACTCTTTTACTTAAATGTCCTCAGTGGCTCCTTATTGCCTACTTTTCTAGCATTATCTCTTGCAGCTGTTGTTTTTCTTTGACAGATATTTTTGGTAATGCATATTGATTTCAAATCAGATTGAATTTTATTATACCAAGCATTTGAAAAAATGATGAAGCTCTTAGCCCTGGCAGGTGTAGCTCAGGGTATTGAACAGGGGCTATGAACCAAAGGTTCGCCAGTTTGATTCCCAGTCAGGGCACATGCCTGGGTTGCAGGCCAGGTCCCCATTGTGGGCCATGTGAGAGACAATCACACATTGATGTTTCCCTCTCTTTCTCCCTCTCTTCCCCTCTCTCTAAAAATGAATAAAAGAAAAAGGAAAAGAAAATATTTTTTTAAAAAGATGAAGCTCTAATTTATAGAACGTGCATACATTGTTAGAATAGTAAGTCTATACTAGCTGGTGTGAATGCTACCAAAATGACACAGAACCACAAAAGGACAGAAATATTTGATCTACGTGAAGTCAGTAGATTCAGGGCTGCCACCTGAAACTGTGCCTGCTAGGATGTCCAGACTATGTATGATTTAGACTAAATATTGATTGAGCTTCTTGGGTAGCTGCTATACAAACTCTAGCAACTCTAAGGGTCCATTAACCTTATGGGCAATGGCATTCTCTAAATTTTTCTGCTAGAGTAGATATTCAGATGGTACAGTATTTCCTTGGCTGTGATCACCTCATTGATAGGGAAGCAATGAGTTGTCACATGTGAAAACCATGGGGTGCTCTGCTAGATTGCAATCTATTTTTTATACCTTCCACAGGTCTTTGGCAAGGCTATTTAAAAAATTTTTTAACACACTGTTGTCCATGTCCATGAGTCCTGATTGCTGTGGGGAGGAGGATAAAAGGGGACTAAATGGTAATGGGGGAAAATATAATAAAGACTAAATTTCCTGGCTGGCGTAGCTCAGTGGATTGAGCTCAGGCTGTGAACCAAAGTGTCGCAGGTTTGATTCCCAGCCAGGGTACATGCCTGGGTTGCAGGCCATAACCCCCAGCAACCGCACATTGACGTTTCTCTCTCTCTATCTCCCTCCCTTCCCTCTCTAGAAAGTAAATAAATATAATCTTAAAAAAAAATAAAAAAAAGAAAAAAAAGAAAAATAAATAAAAGATTAAATTTTAAAAGTAAATAAAAATAATTTTTATTGATTGATTTTATAGAGAAATGAAGGGGAGAGGGAAACATCAATTTGTTATTCCACTTATTTATGCATTCATTGGTTGATTCTTATATGTGCTCTGATGAGATCAAACCTGCAACCTTGGTATCAGGACAACACTCTTAACCGAGCTACCCTGCTTGGCTGTTTTATGGCAAAAGTGACTAACTCAAGGGTAAAGGCTAAGGAGTCATTATCTCCCAATGCACAATGTAGGAAGGTTGTGCTAAGATAATATGAGATATATGAATGCTAAAAGTAATCTTAGTTTGTAACTCTCTTCCTCCAGTGGCTTTCCAGCGTGCTTAGAATAAAATCCAAATTCCTTATCTTGGCTAAACAATCTCACCTCATTTACCATCCCTCCCTGGTTGCTGTACTTTTCCTCGGATAGGCCAAGCTTTGTCTGTTTCCAACTCCAATCTTCACATGACTAACACTGCTTGTCATTTATATGGTTGCTTAAAAGTATTTCCTCAGAGGCCTTCCTTACTGTCAAGTCATTCTGCCACATTAGCCTGTTTTTCATCACAAGAACTTTTCTCTAACTAGGATTGTATCTCCTTGAGAGCCAGTGCCTTTTCTGTACTGTAGATGGCTCTATCCACAGTTTAGAGCAATATCTGATACATGGTAGGCGTTTAAATACTTGTTGACCAAATTTGTCAATGTACTTTTTAATTGACTTTGGAGTTCTAGGACAAGTAATACTGATAGTGGGCAATTATACTGATGATGCTGTTGGGAATTTAGGAGGATGGGGTGGGGAAGTCCAATATTTATTTACTAGGATGGGAGGAAACACAAGGGTCATGAGTGAATAAAATTAATAAATATTTTAGAGTAAAACTGCTTCTCTGAGTAAAAGTAATTTTTTATATAACCTTTATGAAATTAAAGTGACTTGAAAATGAACTAGCATGTCAAATATTGAACTATTTCTTTTTCTTTTTCTTTTAGTCATTTCAGCAAAACTTAAAGAAAATAAAAAGAATTGGTTTGGACCAAGTCCTTATGTGGAAGTCACAGTAGATGGACAGTCAAAGAAGACAGAAAAATGTAACAATACAAGCAGTCCCAAATGGAAGCAACCCCTTACAGTGTAGGTTTGAAAGTATTTTCTACAGTATGTTTTGTTTAGTAGGTGAGCAAAAATGTAGCTTGAGAAAAATTTCTCACTTGTTTTCTTTGCTTCTTCCCTCTCTCATCTTTTTCCACTGTCCTAGAACTCCGTTTTTTAGCCCCCTTTTTGTTTTCTTCAGATATTTCTGTTTTTCTAGTCTCTCTTGTTCTTTACTTTCTCCAGTTTAGTTGATGATGGTATCATTATTACCCCTGAACAACAGCTGGGTGAGCCCATGGTCATGAACCATTCTTAGTACCTCTTTCCTTAACTTAGGAAATAGAGAGCTATGAGTAACTCAGTTTAATTTTTAAAAATAATTTGTCTCTTGTTTTTGTTTCTTAATTACAATGCCCACACAGAACCTACATAGGGATTTTCTTCCTTTAAAAATAAATTACACTATGTATTTTATTCTGCAACTCTGTTTTTATACCTAGCATATATAACATGGTTATCTGAGTATATACAGGTCTAATTTCTCTTATATAGCTACATAATATTCCTTAATATGGATAGACTATCACTTATTTTACTAGTTCTTATTGATCAGCTGGTTTCTAATATTGTGCTTTTAGACACTGTTAAAACATATATCTGTGTACATATATCGGTGTTCTCTCTAGTATGAATTCATAGAAGTAGGAACCAGTTTCAACACTCATTGACAAAGCCCCAAAAGTTGGTATTCAACACTCACTGTAGGAAATTACAGGCTGATTTTAATTATTTTTATTAAAATGAAAGAAAAAGTATGATTTATTAACAAAAGAATTTTATAATAGTGCATTTTTGGTTTGGGGACCAAATATATACAAAAATGTAGTGCAAATGTTACTAGTTGTCACATCAAATATACACAAATTGCTTTTATTACCTAACATTTGGAGTTCTTGTATTTTTTTTTCCCCCTCAGAGAAATAAACTAGTGACTAAAAAAAAAATTTTATTTCTAAATGGTCAGATGAAACATTTAAAATTATAAGCTCTTTTCTTCACATGATATATGTTTATGTGATTGGTATTTATTCCTAATAAATGACAAGAGAAATTGGATATACCTGTATTATTCTTTAACATGGATTTTTGAAGGCCTGAGGCAGCTTAATGTACTTCATGATGATTTTTTTATGTATGTTTTTAAAGATTTTATTTATTTTGCCCTAGCTGGCGTAGCTCAGTAGATTGAGCGTGGGCTGCGAACCAAAGCATCACAGGTTTGATTCCCAGTCAGGGCACGTAGGCCACGGCCCCCAGCAACCGCTCATTGATGTTTCTCTCCCTCTCTCTCTCTCTCTCTCTCTCTCTCTCTCTTATTTATAAAATAAATAAAAAAGATTTTATTTATTTTATAGAGGGGGAAGGGGAGATAGGGAGAGAAACATCAGTGTGTGGTTGCCTCTCATGTGGGCCCCACTGGGGACCTGGCTTGCAACCCAAATGTGTGCCTTGACTGGGAATCGAACTGTTGACCCTTTGGTTCACAGTCCACGCTCAATCCACTGAGCTACACCAGCCAGAGCACTTCATGATTATTTTGAGTAAATGAATGACTTTCAAGAATTCTCTGAAGATCATCTTGAGGCCTATTTGCAGAAGTATTTTGACATTCCTCATCTCTATTCAGAAACTTAATTAATTAATTAATTAATGTTGAAAAATTAATTTCAACATTAATTTTCTTAGGCTTTGTTTTTAATTAATGGCTTATTAGAGATTGAATCTAAATTAAACAATTATGAATAAAAAACTTAAAAAATCAAATGAAATTTATAAAATCTCATAGCCTCCATAATGACTAGAGATGTTCAGCAGAATAATGGACTGAATGCTAGTCAGCTTTCTATCAGCTGCTGCCTGTGCTCACTAGATCCACACTTTGAGACTCTTAAGCTGATAATGACATGAACTCCTCCTTAATGGTTAAAAAGTTAAGAAAAAAGAAACTTTCCTTGTAGCCCCATATAGTAGTGCTGTTATTGAGCCCAGATGTTTAGGGGAAGATGTAGTTCACTTTCTTCTCCTGAATTTTTAATTTGTAGCAGATTGGCATGTGATTTTAACACAGCTTCCATTGCTATATAGCAGACTTTCCAAATTTCTGTCTAGAATTGAATTGAAATGATTTACATAAGATCATCTGTGACAGTATACTTGATCCTGTCTCTAATTAAAGTAAAATTAAATTTATTAGCTCTTTATATCTCCAGTATGATTTCCCAGATGATTAATAGAGAAATGTTTTCCTGCTATATACTATGTTCCTCTGAAAGTAACATTTAAGAAATTTGAAGAGAATGAATACATTGTACTCCCCCAACCATCACCAAAAAAAGAGAGGCAATGTTAAAGTAAAAATTTTTTAGTTTGTTTAAAATACCTGTTATTAAAATGATGGTGGAAATATGATGGTGGAGTTACAGGATAGGCAGATTTACAAAGAGGAAGGTATTTATTTGTCCCCCCCAAATTCGATCACATTTTAGAGAGAATGAGGTATAGAGCAAATTGAAAGATTTCAAGAATTTGCCTTTATAGCACTGAACCATATGACTATAGTAGAGTATATGGTGTTCCTGTTTTTCTAATTGATGACTCTAAAATAGTTTGGATACAATTTATTGCTAATACAAATTTCCCAAAGTTTGCTTTGGAAATTACCATTACAGATGGCATTCTTTATTGGCATTTAGCATGGTATGAGTTAATCAATATGACATTTGTCCTAGACACTTTGCCTCTAGTAGTGTGAAACTTGAGGTTTCACAATATAACCCTCAAATCATCATTGTGTAGCTGACTAACATTTTAATATAATTTAATGATAGGCCTTTGTTTAGATTATAGTCTGCCACTAACTGTGATGTTGGGCAATTTGCTTAACCGGTTTGAGTATCAGTTTCTGTATCTGAAGATTGGGGTGCCAAGTTCCATCTCCTAGGGTTGGTTTGAAAATTAAATGAAGTAACCTCAAGGTTAGCATACTACCTTAGATAAAATAAGGATTTAACTTAATAAATTCACTTTTTTATACTACTATATAGTTTTCCAGCTGTTCGTAGCATGATGAGCAGTTTCACTTTTGTTGATGATACATGGGTGAAGTTGCCCCTGTAGTTCAATGATCATGCCAGCATGTAACATTCAGATGTTCTTCATAAAATTGTAGAATATAGGCAATATTGGTTGAACAGTAAACTATGAGGGGAGCAGTAAGATTTTAGACATTAAAACTTAATTGTAGTTTACATAGCATCCCATTGTGATACTTAAATGAAAACAATTTTTCACCTTTCTTCATTTTTAGTATCGTCACCCCAATGAGTAAATTACATTTTCGTGTATGGAGTCACCAGACACTGAAATCTGATGTTTTGTTGGGAACTGCTGCATTAGATATCTATGAAACATTAAAGTCCAACAATATGAAACGTATGTATGTAAAATAGAAATTGTGCTCAGTTTTTTTCCCCCCTGTAAGAAATTCATATGCCAAACATACAGAATGATTATGTTCACTAATTGTTTTTAAGTTTACTTGGTTATATATTAATAGGGAGAAGAATCTTGAACTATTTAAAGCATTCTGGGTAACTCTGGTTTGACCATTCATTTTGGATCCAGTATTTTAAATAAATATTTACTTAGTAAATAGATATTCATTCAAGTATTACATAACTCAATTGTGGAAAACTATAAGGTAGAGAGCAAAGATGAAGGAAAAAAATCCCACTTAAGTGAGATAAATATAATTAATATTTTGGCAGATTTCCTTTTCCAAATGCTCATTTCAAAAATTTCCTCATGTTAGATTTTTTAAAATTTGTGCATGGTGAGGGAAAGTAGGTTTACAGTTATTCATAATGGAAAATAATAAAATGTTAAACAATATAAGAATAAACTCTGTTTCATGTACTTACAACTGGAAACCTACTTTTGCCCCACTTTGTATGTGTGTATATAAATACAGAGATATATAAGAACTGGAAACATACTTGTTTTGATTAATATATTACCGTATTTTTGGGACTGTAAGATGCATCCCCCCAATTTGGGAGGAATAATGGTTGTTAATGCTGCCATTGAGTTCTGTTTACATTGACATTGGTGAAATATTATGTTATTTATGTTATTAAATATTTTACCACATTTTTTGCTTCAAAACTTTTTTTCCTGTTTTCCTCCTCTAAAACCTAGATGTGTCTTATGGTCCAAAAATACAGTATGATTAATATATCATGATTTTTAAAACATATTTTCAATCCCTTGACTATCTAAAACATACTTGTAAGAATTTTATTTCTCATTTAGAACTTAAGAGATATAATTGATTGTGGGTTTTTTTTTGTTTTTAAGATTATATTTATTTACTTTTAGAGGGAAGGAAAGGGAGGCAGAAAAAGAGGGAAAGAAACAGCAACGTGCAAGAAATACATTGATCACTAGCCTCTCTCACACTCCCAACTGGGGACCTGGCCTACAACCTAGGCATGTGCCCTGACTGGGAATCAAACCAGCAACCTTTGAGTTTGCAGGCCTGCACTGAATCCACTGAGCTACACCACCCAGGGCTAATCCATGATTAAGTGATACATTTTAGTCAGTATTTTTCAGGCCTATTGCTGAATAATCTTGATTGTTCTGCTGGCTCATTTTATACAAGGATGGAATGTGGGCAAGGGGCAATCCCCCCCAAAATCCAGCATTATCTTCTGGAGGGCAGGCTCCTGTAGTACAGGCTTTTCCCAGTAGGTGAGTGTTCTAGGAACCCATCTGTATCAGTATATTAGCTGGCATTGTTGTGAGAGGCTGCTTTTGGCTTCAGTGATTTTTTTTTCCCCCCTGAAGATTCTTTCATGGTGAGTGATTTACCCATCTTGTCCCTGGTGACGTGGGGGGTTTTTTTGTTTGTTTTTGTTTTTGTTTTTGTTTTTGTTTTTGCCTGAACGAAGAAAGTCCTCAATGGGAAACATTTCGCCCATGTAGAGGAGGTGAAACAAAAACAGCAGAAGCACTAAAAGGCATCAAAACTGACAAATGCAAACATTGAGCAGTGGAAAAAACATCTCAATAGGTGTATGGCATCAAATGGAGAGTAGTTTGAGGATGACTGAAGTTGAAGCATGTAAGAATAAAAACACGATTTTTTATAAATAAGTTTCAGGCTTTTTCGGTCCCCCCTTGCATAATAAATGAGATGATTGAGCTATTTATTTAGCATTTTACATTATAAATATTAAACATCAGCAAATTCTGTTCTATTTCTAAAATGTTTTATTGGCATAAATCCTGAAGCCTTGGGTAAAGAATATTAAGACAAATGTATTTTTTTCTCACATTGTTTTTTAACAGTTATGATGACTTACAGGAAAGTAAAAGTGACCATTATGTAGATATTTTTCTGACATTAGTTTTTTAACAGTTAAGATGATTTAAAGAAAATAAAGTGACCATTTGTCCTGTAATTTATTCTCTTCCAGTTGAGGAAGTAGTTGTGACTTTACAGCTTATAGGTGACAGAGAGCCAACAGAAACAATAGGAGACTTGTCAGTGTGTCTTGATGGGCTGCAATTAGAGTCTGAAGTTGTTACCAATGGTGAAACTGCATGTTCAGAAAGTAAGTAATTATCTTTTTAAAAAAGAAAAGATTTTATTTATTTTTAGAGAGAGGGGAAGGGAAGAGAAAGAGAGACAGGAAAATATCAATCAGTTACCCCTCACATGTTCCCAGTTGGGGACCTGGCCTATAATCCAGGCATGTGCCCTGACTTGGAATCGAACTGGTGACCTTTTGGTTCAGAGGTGGGCGCTCAGTCCACTGAGCCACAAGAGCCAGGATGTAAGTAATTTTTTTTTTTGTATAGGATCTTTAATGATTCTTTTTACATTAGCCACTCTAGTATGCTATATATAATTTTTACTCTTCACATTAAAGAAATTTCCTTTTTAAAAAGAGATACTGATAATTTTAAACGTTCTACTTTTAGTGCTTTGTTTCTATGAATAAAACATTTTTCTATAAGTTGAAAGGTTACCCAAATAAAAGTTGAACTACAGTTGGCCCTATGGGTAATAAATTGATTTATTAAGTATTTATTCTCTAGGCCAACAATAGCAGTTAATGTGGCATATAGCAGACAGTTTTTTGTCTGTAGCAGTGTGTGGTTGAGTTTAAATTTAACTGAAAAATTCTTCTTTGTACCAGGCAGCCAAAACAAGCTTAAATTTATTTGCCACTTGTCTTCTATTTCTGTAGGTTAAATTTACGGAGATATCTTTGTGTTATAATAATGACAAAACCAATTCATTATATGTATGTTGATATATCTTACAATTTATGATTTACCAGTATTTGTTAAAGGGAATGAATGTGAACTATAAATTGAAAGAAGTTTGATGGCACCCAAGTTGTGCCTGCTGAGCTAGCATGCTTAATAAAACTACTTTCCATTGGATTCTCTTTAGATATTTCCATCACTTTTCTTGTGCTAACAGTATTTTTCCTTGAAACATAGATTTTATAGGCTGCAACATAGAGAACAGACTAATGGTTTCCTGGTTTCCTTGATTAGTCTGACAAAGATCTTTTTGTTTACTTAGAAACTGTATTATGAAACATTTTATAATTTTTGGGTGCTCTTATTCTTCTGTTTCTACTTTGGAAGATTTCCTACTTCTTTAACTCATGACCTTTTTTAATAGCAGGACCTTCCAGATGGTCCTGGTGTATCTTCGAGATTGGTTCTTTTGGGTAAATGAAAGTGAAAAGAAGTTTCTGAAATGGTCATACTGCTTCACAGTTGATACGTTCATTTTAATTGGCAGCAATTTATGGGAACTCTGTAATAGTTACATTTTTCTTTAAAGTGGAGTTCTAGAATATATAGGTTAAGTTACATTGTTAAACTGCTCTAAACATCAGTTTTTACAGCTTCCTAAGTTTTATCTCCTACAAATTTGAAACTATTATTAGTTCAGAATATTAATAGTTAACAAAAATAAGGTATGTCAGTGTTCGCATTTCAGAGTAGAATCTAAGCTGCTTATTTATATTTAAGACTTTATTGTTTATTTTCTACAGAAGTGGACATTTCTATGCCATCCGTTTTCTGCTCAAGGAGGAAAATAATTGGCAGAATTTAACATGATTCCTTGAAGTAAAATGGTTTTAACTGGGAAGTCACAGTGGATTTTAGGGTTAGGGTTGCCAGATAAAATATCTAGGTTTTTTTTTGTTTGTTTTTTTGAATGCTTACCATGTGCCAGGTACAATGTTGGGTGTGTTTACACATATACTCACTTAACCGTCACAGTCTTGTAAGGCATTATATTTCCTTTCCTTTCCAGTACACACTTAAAATCTAGCAACTTTAAATTACATCATGAGTTGGTTGTGAGCAAACAAAACCCAGTTCAGCCTACAAGCAGTGTGGTGGGAACTGCACTTGCATTTTCCTTTAGTTGGTTCCATTTCTGTAACTTGAGCTGCAAGCCAGAAATGAAAAGTAGAGTTTAGCACTGAAACTGAATTTCTGCTACCTGGGCATTGTTTGATTGATGGGAATAGAACTGGGGCATGGGGTATGGGTAGAGGTGTAACTTTTGTATTCTCATATTTTTATACTGTTATAGGTTTTTAGATTTTTTTTCCCCTGAGCATATTCAGTCAGAAGTCTTTGTGGAAGAACACAGATAGGAGGGTTCTTATAATAAAATCTGTTCTTGTAGACTTTGGTATTTTTGGTTAATTAGGTAATATTTATAAAAAGAATCATTGTCTGAATTTTGGTATGAAAAATAACCAAGTAATATAGCTTACAATTATATTTGGATATACTATGAACATTGGATTTTCCCAATGAGACATTATGTCTTTTGGTACTTACGAGTTTTGGGTTCATTCTTTTCGGTGGATAAATTTTCTAAAGATGACAGTTATATAACTAAACCTTTTCCAAGTGAAACAAAATTTACTCAGCATTTTTGTTTGTTCTTCCTACTTTTCTTCAAACTTTATTTAAAACCAGAGCACTCCCATGTTCTCACCTTCCCTACCCCAACCCTCACTCAGGGAATAAGTTTAACATCCAGCTGAGAGTCTCAGTTGTAATGTTTTGATGCTCTTTCTTATTTCACTGATTTAGAAAGTAACTACATAATTTGCTCAGATGTTTTCCTCTACTTAAGTGCAGAGTTAATCTGCTTTTGTAAGTCTCTGGGAAGAAGCCTTTATTTAATTTGCTAGTTGGTAGACTTATTGCTGTATCCCTTCGATACATCAGTAAATTAACTCAGCAAACTGAATGAGCAGTTCCTGTCTACAACTTCCCATTCATTTGTTTTTAGTTCTTGGGTGGGTGGTAGTGGAGCGTTAGTTTAATACCTGTCTTTCCAAATAGGACATCCAACAAGAAACATCGAAAATTATTGTTGTCAAAGACATTACTTTTCCTAAAGAGAAATTTTACTGTTAAATTTATTATTATAGGAGCTTATTCTTGTGAAGATCTATATTCTGTACCATGTATACTCTAGAAATGTATCTAAAATTAATTTAGGACTGTCTTGGCATATGTGACCCCTGGTTTTATTATATATGTTCCATTTCATTTTGACTTTATTTTATTCTTTCTTGCATTGGACTTTCTTGCATTAATTTTAGGCTCAGTAGCCATTTTCAGTGTGAATATATCTATAATATTCTTTACCAGTATAATAAAATCTAAGAAATTAGCCTAAATTTTTTGATTTACCAAATATTACTTGAAATTACCAGATTTCAACTGAGTCTGGGTACCAACAAATTGTTTTTATTGATTTAAGAGACAGATAGACATCAGTTTTTTTTGTTCCACTTATTTATGCATTCATTGGTTTATTCTTGTCTGTGCCGTGACCAGAGATCAAACCTTGAAACCTTGGTGTATCGAGAAGACACTCTAACCAACTGAGCTACCAGGCCAGGACCCAACTAATTGTTTCATAGACAGAAACTTTGCTATAATGGTATTTTAAAAATTTGACTTACATTTAAACATTTTCACGTATGCCCATAATATTAACTAACTTACCTTCCCCCAAAAGCCAATAAACTGTCCTTTCCACACTTTTATATTTCTACTTTACTTTATCAGTGCTACTTTAAAAATCCAAGTATTAAAGCTATAATAAGGTCATTGTTAGTTTTAACAATACTGTGTTCATTTGTTTTTGCAATTTAGAAAGGGCTTTGATTTATATTCATATTTAAAATATAGCAGATATTTTCATATTTAATATGTGTAAAATATAAACCAGCATAATAAAATGACCACCACGAACTACCACATACCTTAAGAATTAGAACATTAACAGTGTTGTTATGTCCATCTGTAATTTCTTTCCTATATCATTCCTTTATTTCCCCTAAGATAATCACTATTCTGAATTTTGAATTTATCATTTTCTTGTTTTAAAATTTTTTAAATCACATATGTCACCCTCAACAGTGTATTTCTTGAGTTCTATGAAAATATTGATGTAGCCCTGGCTGGCATAGCTCAGTGGATTGAGCACGGGCTGTGAACCAAAGCATCGCAGGTTCGATTCCCAGTCAGGGCACATGCCTGGGTTGCAGGCCACAGCCCCCAGTAACCGCTCATTGATGTTTCTCTCACCCTCTCTCTTTTTCCCTCCCTTCCCTCTCTAAATAAATAAATTAATTAATTTTTAAAAAAAGGAATGGAATCTCTCGATTCCCTCACAAAAAAATATTGATGTTGCTTTTTATGATTTACCCATGTTACTGTATATATAACTAATTTATTTTCACTGCTGTATACTAATCTGTTGGGTGAATATGCAATAGTTACCCATTTTTTTATGTCAAAGGACATTTGGATTGTTTGTAGTTTTTTTGCCTTATAAACATATAGTGATATTGGACATTTTTGCATTTATATTGTATATTTATGTGTCTCCTGATACACAGGTTCAGGAGTATACTATGTAGGATATATATTTGGGAGTGAAATTGTTGGGATATGATGATATGTGCATTTTCAGTTTTATAGCATTATTTCTTCAAATATGCTTTTTTTGTTGTGATTCTTTTAATTAAGGTGAAATTTGTATAGCATACAATTAGCCTTATAATGTGTAAAGTTCAGTGGCATTTAGTGTATTAACAGTAATATGTATTTACCACCTCTCTCTAATTTCAAAACTTTTTCATCACCCCAGGGGAAAAAAAACTACTCCCCATTACCTCCTCTTCCCCATCACCTGGTAATCTTTAATCTGCTTTTTTCTATGTGGATTTGCCTATTCTGGATATATCATAAATGAGGAGTCATACAGTATCTGACCTTTTGTATATGGATTCTTTTACTTAGCATAATGTTTTTATCCAAATCAACACATATATCAGTATACTTTCTTTTTGTAGCTGAATAATATTCCTGAGTGTGTATGTATGCCACAATTTATTTATTCATCCACTGGTGGACATTTGTCTCATTTCTACTTTTTGGTTACTAAGGACTTATAAATGATTCTGCCGTAATCATTTGTATACAACTTTCTTTGTACATGTTTTCATTTCTCTTGGGTATATACCTCAGAGTGAATTTGCTGATGCTTGTTTTTGACAGTTTCTTGTTTCTTGATAATTTTCTTTTGCTATGTAGTTTTTTTTTACATTCTCTATTTGAAAATTACAGTATTAGAAATCTTTGGAGATGTAAATGTTATATGTCTCTTCTTTATTGAGGTTTTCTTATGTGTTTGTTGCTCTTTGATTGCAGCTTTTTATTTGATCTTAGTCTGTAGGAATCTTAAGGGCCTAAACAGGGGATTCTTTGCTCCAGAGAACATTTATTTTGCATCTGCTAGTGCCAGGGATTGCCACCTATCTGGGAAAACTTGAACTCCTTTCCAGGATCCCTAGCCTAGTGTAACTGTCTGTGGGATAGCCCCCTCACTTTGCTGCTAACCCAAGCTCTCCTTTCTGATCCATCTCAGAACTGATATTAGCCCTTAGAGTCAGAGCATCCCTTTCTTTCACATTTGCTTAGTGCATCCTGGTCCTGCTCTGGTGTTGATTCACTTGTTTGTTTTTCTTTTGAGATTGCTCAATACCCAGGATATAGGAACAGTGTGTTATTTCATTTAAGAGCTAGTTATTTTGTAACCAGAGGGCCCTTTTGAATAGCTCACTGAATAGAAGGGATCTTGGTGGATCTTCCAAAGTGACCTGTGGATAAAATGTTTGCATTTAGAAATATGATCAGTTTTTCTTGAGGAAATTTTGATTGGGAATACTTTAAAGAGCAATATATTTGTAAAAAAAAATGCAAACCTTAAGTACAGGCATTGTTCTCTTGGACATTCCTTGTGTAAGTGTCAGATATTTTATATGTGTATGTGTGTTTTTAAACTGTTCTCTGGATGAAAGCACAGGACTAGATCTAAGTAACTTATGCCATAATTGATAGTGATGGCTTCACTCTATATTGAAGCAAAATAAAAGATTGAACAAAAAATGGCCGTTGTTCAAACTGCTGATGAGATGTAAATTGTGAGAAATAATATAATAGCTAATATTTATGGAGTGTATTTTATATGTGCTTGCCAGTGTTCTACATCTTTATGTTTAATTCTTACGGCTGTTCTAATACTATATTTTATCTATTCATCTCTACCAATTTTTAAAATGTAATATTTCTCAACTAGATGAGATACTTGCCAGCCTTGTTGTATAGTGTAGTGGTGACTCAGCATCTCTTTAAGGAGTTAATCTGTTGATTATGATTTGGAGTAATATAGTGATGATTTCTCTGTTTGAAATTAGGACTGTTTTCATAGGGACTATTGTTCTTTAACTAAATGGACCTAGACTGTTAAATTTAAGTTCTTATTTATGCATTTTATAGTTTTTCCCTCTCTGTTTTTATGGCAGTGTGCTTATATCTAGCAGCCTCTTCCTAATGTTTTATAGTATACAGGCCCTTACTGAATTCTGGGAATATTTCCCATGGACAAAATTTGAAGAAAGTGTGAACATTATGGCATTCCTTTTGGTTGCTTTAAGATCCATTAGTGCCTTTTCCATTCTTGAAGCTTTTTTCCAGGCCCTAGTATAAGAGAGATGTTACTGGTTTTTCTGTTTTCAGAGTCTATTTTATTAATCATTCTACTGGTGATCAGCACTTTTTTGTAAGGCATTTGGACTACAAAAAATGGCTAAAATAACTAGATTTACATTAGAGTCAAGCAAACATGCTTCAAGAAGGCAGAAGTAGCCCAGGAGTGATATACATTGACTAATTAATATCTCTTAAACATAATCATATGCACAAAATGTTGGTAAGACTTTTTTTATTTCAATCATATGAACATTTATCACAGTTTCTTTTCAAATGTCATGTTGGAATTTAAGTTCTAGTACCTTCTTTCTAGAAAGATTCAATAAAAGGCTTTGTTTACATAGCATATTGAGAAAAAAACATGAAAACCACTTTTGAAACTCATTTTCCATCTAAATTTTATTGCTATTAGGTGCTTCACAGAATGAAGATGGCTCTAGACCCAAGGATGAAACAAGGTAAGAGTTTACTTATTGCTTATCAAGAAAGCAGGAAAGAGATGGGGAAAATGAATAAATATTTATTTTAGTCAAAACTTCAAGTTCATATTGATAGAAGAATAAATAAGTTTCAAAAAATTCAGGGCCCAAGGTAAGAAAGGGAATATTTATAAAGGTTTCAGGACTCTTAGGTGTAGGAAGATGAACCACAGCAGCAGTAGTCAGAAGAGGTGAAGAATCAGAAAAACAGTGTCACAGAACATAAGAGAAAATCTAGAAAGATGAGTTTATTATAGTGTCAGATACTTCAAGGGAGAATAGGTGGAACAAGTAGAACAAATGAGGGTTGTTGAAGCTGAGTTGATAGAGGCATGGGAATTTGTTATGGTTGTCTGTTTACTTTTGTAATGTATAAAATTTTATAATAAAAAATTTAAAAAATACAACTCATTAAGATCTTTAGGAAAATCACACTTTACAAAGCTATTGTGTTTTACCTACTAGATTTCTGCCTCAGAGTCAGTCCTGTGACAGAGAATCATCTTTACTAATCTCACAAGAAGTGTAGAATATTAAGGAGTGATAACTTCTTGGCCAGAGAAAACTATCTATTTTATTTCTCATTGGAAATAAAAACAATAGAAAAGGTTTTGTGGTGTGTGTGTGTGTGTGTGTAGAGAGGGAGGGAGGAAGGGAGGAAGGGAAGGGGGAGAGAGAAACATTGATCGGTTGCCTCGCCCTTAGTGGGACTGAACCCACAACCTAAACATGAACACCAACTAGGAATCGAACACGTAACCTTTCGTTTTACAGGACAGCGCTACAACCAACTGAGCCACACCAGCCAGAATAGTTTTTAAAATTACGTACATGTTTCTGTGGACTATGCCTCTTGTGCCTCTTTTTAGTTTTATGTTTAATAAAAGATTTCTTGAATTCCTGAAAGTTTTCCCATAAAAATGTTTCACTATTTCAGTTTACTTTGACCAATTAATTCCTCTTTTGTATAATAAACCTGTATTTTTACATTAATAAGTGATAATGTTATAGAATTTTGTATACCTATTGAAAGGTTCTGTTATGCGACTCTGTTGTTTCTTTTTTGCAAATCTCTCTCTTAACAATATTCTATGAAACCACTCTCGACATATATATATTTCTTGCAAAGGCATTGTTATAGGTCTTAATTCATACCATTTATTTAATCAATGCTTCAGGGGTGTCCAACCTTTCGGTGTCTTGGGGCCACATTACTAACGAAAACAGAAAAAAATCTCAATGTTTTAAGTAAATTTATGATGTTGTGTTGGGCTGCATTCATAGCCATCCTGGGCTTCAGGTTGGATACCCCTGCTACATCTTCCCAAGTGAATCGTTATAAGTAACCTGAATAACAGTGTCTTCTAGGTTTCTGAGGCTGCCAGACTAGTCTTTGAGCATGTGGGGTTTTTTTAATTTATTTTTTTAATCCTCACTTGAGGACATATTCATTGACCTTAGAGAGAGAGAGGAAGGGAGAAGGAGAGAGAAACATTGATCTGTTGCGTCTTTTATGCAACCTGACCAGTGATCGAACCTGTGCCCTAGGTATGTGCCCTGACCAGGGATTGAATCCAAAACCTTTGGGTGCGTAGGATGATGCTCCAACCAACTGAGCCACTTGGCCAGGGCTGAGCATGTCTTGTGTGTTAAGCATGAATTCCTTTGCATTAGCTTTTGTTTTAGAGAGCATGTTGCTGAGATAATTGGTTTGAAAAGCATTTTGTAAACTGTCAAATGCTGTTTAAATGTTACTACACATAACATGACCATGGCTGGCTTTTCCTCCTTGCTTTTATTTGCAGACTTCGTAACTATATGACTAAAGAGCAGTACAGTATATATTCAATGAACAATGGCTTCTACTCCTCCCTGTCCCAGCTATCATATAAGAAGTTTGTTGAATAGTTTTATGTTGTTTTACCTTTTTGTCCTAGTTCAAGCAGTATGTGTACGGGGGGATGGGGGGGTAGCAAAAAACCCCTTGGAATTTATTTACCAAAAAATTGTGTATTTATTCTTACATGTTTCAACTTCAGTCACCTTCAAAGTGCTCTGCATTTGATGCAATACACCTGTTGAGATGTTTTTTCCCCCTTCTCAGGACAGTTTTTAAATTTGTCATTTTTGATACCTTTTAGTGCTTCTGCCATTTTTTTGTTTCACTTTTTCCACATCTGCAAAACATTTCCCATTGAAGACTTTCTTCATCCAGGGATACAAACAAAAAAGTTGCTTGGGGCAAGATCGGATGAATAGGGAGAGTAGGGCATGGGGTTCATGCTGCTTTTGGTCAAAAACTGCCCAATACTCAGCGAGGTGTGGGCAGATGTGCTTGTAAATCACCCATCATGAAATGGGCAAACACATTGAAAGAGTCTTCAAAAAATTTACTGAAACCAAACTCAGCCTCTTAGAACAATACCAGGTGGTACACTGATGCAGATGGGTTCCTAGAACACTCACCTAGCCAAGGAAGCCTGTACTACAAGGGGCCCGCCCTCCAGAAGATAATCCCGAGGTGTGTGTGTGTGTGTTTGTTTGTTTGTTTTTTGGTTCCCCGCTTGTATCATAAATGTAGTCTTGTTGGTCTGCTTTCCCCCATACATGTTGGGATGTTTTATATTTCTTAGTGCTGTCCTGTCATTTTTGTGAAGTATCAAGATGATTGGTCTCTGATGTTCAAGATTTTGTTGTTAGATGTGCTTTCTTGACTTGTTTTTTGGTCTGTGTATTAGCATCTTGGTTCTTTATCCTGACCATAAACATCTTATGTGTAGATCAGATATATTATGTATGGTGAGGTAAGCAGAGGTTCGTAAGATTGTGGAGCAAAGCTACAGTGGCACATAATTAGTAGCTAATTGCTTTTATCTTTTTTTAATACTTGCCCAAAGATACATTTATTGATCTCAGAGAGAGAGACGGGGCGAAGTGGGGAGAGAGCGGGAGAGATGTGAGAAACATCTATAGGTTGCCAGGCTGGGAACTGAACCCATAAGCCAGGTGTGTGCTCTGACCAGGAATCAGAGCTGTGATCTTTTGATTCCAGATGATACTCCAACTAATTGAGCCACACCTGCCTGGCAATTAGCTAATTGCTTTAAAAGACAGTAGTGTGATGAGTTCACACTGACAGTTCTGTTTATTTAGTGTGTTGGTTTTCAGGATCCCATTTCAGGCTTTAGTTTCATGCCTACTTGTTAAAGGAACTAAAACAAAACAATAGTGCTATTTTAGTATAGGCATGTTCCTTAAACTTTAGCATATATTAGAATTATCTAGAGGACTTGTTCAACCACAGATTGATTGCTAAATCTCATCTTCAGTTCCTGATTTGTTGTACTTCTAGGGTAGACCTCAAGATTTGCATTTTCCACAAGTTTCCTGGTGATGCTGATGCTGATGCTGCTGGGCCAAGATAAAGATGTTTCTTAGATTATGACAAACTATTATGGGAAATCTATTCAGTTATGTAACAAGGTCTGTTTCTTGAAAATTCAGGCTTGAAGAATGTGCCAGAAATGTCACTCCATCTTAATCCCTATTCTTCTTTTTCCAAGCTAGTTTTAATCTTTTTTCTTGTTTGAACTGTTTTTATTGTTTGAAAAAAATACATGATTGTTTTTGAAAATTAAAATTATATAAAATGTGTAAAAGCTTCATGGAAGAAATAGCATTTGACCTGAGATTATAAAGCATAGCTGTAATTTGGGTGTGCATATCTTGGGGGAATTGGAGAGAGGAAGAATTTCTGGGTGGAAAGAAGAAAAACAATCACAAAGGTGGGGAAGAACTCAGGGTGTTTTATTGGAAATCTTTAGTCAGTGTTTAGCTGAAAGAATAATTGAAAGTTGGAAATGGCAGGTAGTAAATTTGAGGGTAGGATCAATCAATTAATAATATAATTAAGAATCAGATTACCATAAATAATCTGAGGAACAGTATCTCCTAGGTTTCTGAGACCTAGAGGACATAGACATTTCTGTGAGGGAGAGAGGTGTCATTTTTATAGGTGATGAGATAATTGAGGCTCCAAAAAGGAAAAGAACTTGCCTGAGTTTATGGTTTAAGTGGCACAGTTGGACCTGGGACTGTCTTCAGAGCCCGAGCTCATAATTATGCTTTACTTCTGCCTAAAATGGAATGCTTTTTTGTGTGTGTGTGTAAGTGGGTGCTCAGCCGTTAATAAATGTTAGTTATTTTTAGTATTATAGAAGTTGGAGATAGATGATGATTTTGGTTTGCAAGTATAGGCTTATAGAGTCTTTTTTCTGTGGAGAAGATTGTCTCTAAAAATATTTGAATAGGGCGTCGGTATGATCAAAACTCCACAACAAAAAATTATTTTATTTGATAGCAGTATGTAGTTTGGATTATGTGGTGGTGAGTGAATGTGGAAAGCTGTGACTCTAGTCCACTGAGGGTTAAAACCAGAGCAGTAGTGGTAGAAGAGTAGAGAGAATGTGGAACTGAAATCAGTGGGACTTGGTGTCAAGAGGCACAGGAGAGAAAAAAAGTCAGATTGCATGGGACGACAGCAGTGTCACCTACAAAACCAATGTCTCCTGCATTTAGTTGATAATTTGCTACCAGAGGATGGGAACAAGACAGAGATTAGAGATTCTGATTTGGGAATCATTTTAGAGATAATTTTTGAAATAATGGAATTTAAGACTGTAGGGGAAATCCATGGAGAAGGAGAAGGAAGACAAGAATAGTACCTTAGGAACTTATATTTAATAAACAAGAGGAAGAGGATAAACTGAATAAGGAATGGTTAGAGTTTAGGGTATAAGATTAGAATAGCATTGTCACAGAAGTCAAGAAGAATGCTTTTAAAAGATGGGTTGTTTAACACTGCCAAATACTGCAGCAGAGAGCAAAGTGTTAGACTCATCAAGCCAGGGGTGGCTTGGCCTTCCTTCAGGCAGTTAACACTAACCAGGTCAGGTGCTGACAGCCAGTTACTAAGCTCTCTCCTTTATTCAAAATAAGCATTTGAGGAATTCCTAAAGCAGTTTGTCATACCCTACTATTTACACACATCTGGAGATCCTGTTAAAATGCTAGTTCTGATATAGGTTGGGAGTGGAGTTCAAGGTTGTGCATTTCTAACAAGCTTATGTGTGTTGCCCTTGGCTTCTGGTGCAAAGACCATACTTTAAGAAGAAAGGCCCTAGCCCTGGCAGGTGGCACAGTTGGAGCATCATCGTCCCCTACACCAAAAGGTTGTGGGTTCAGTCCCTGGTCAGGATACATACCTAGGTTGCGGAGTCTATCCCCAGTCAGGGCACATACGGGAGGCAACTGATTAGTGTTTCTTTCTCACATCAATGTCTGTCTGTCTGTGTCTGTCTGTCTCCTCTCTCTCTCCCCTGCCCCCCCATCTCTAAAATCAATAAACATAACCTCAGGTGAGGATTTTTTAAAAATTACAAAAAAAGGAGAAGAAAGGTGCTGAACTACTTCTAGGAACTTAGTTTGAAATCTTTTTAATATTTTAATATGTTTAGGTTTGTTCTAGATCATGGCCCAGGATTATGAATTGATACTGTGTAGTGGTTTATTACTTACCAGATAATAGTTATCAGAGCCTTAGCAGAGACATCTGTAAACTGATAACTCACAGTCTGCTTTTTTTTACTTGTTTTGTTTTTGTTTTGCCTGGGGAGAGAAACATCGATTTGTTGCTTCACCCATCCATGCATTCATTGATTGACTTTTGCTCGTCCCTTGACTGGGGATTGAGCCTACCACGTTGGTGCATTGGGACTACACTCTAACCAACTGAGCTACCCGGCCAGGGCACTCACATTCTCTTTTCTAATCCATGAATAAATTCCCCTTGGGAAACAGAATCAACTATGTTTAGCTGGCAGTAGTAATAAAGTTCAAAATGACATTTCCTATTACTGTTCTCTTCCCTTTTTCTTTCCTTCCAGTTGATGTCATTGCTTTGAAGAAATGATAGCTCCTTTAAAAAAGGTCTTTGGGCACTTCTCCTGTAGATCATTAACTCAGAACATTTTCCATACCATTTACTGGAATTGGGGGAGCACATACCCTGGGAAATAAGTGTACTTCTTTCTCTTGTCATGGGGCAGTCAGCCCTGCCCCAACCTAAAAGCCAGTGGAAATCAAGAACATTATGAAGTTATCTGTGCTTGTGATAAAATAGTGTGCCCTTTTCTAAGGCATTTGGGATTTTGAAAATTTGATTACGTTTATGCTTATAAAGGGCCTCAGTATACTTATTTGAAATCTGAACCAGTGTACCTAGTGGTTTTAAATGTCCCCAAGTGGTTCTGTGCCCTGACTCCTCTTACTTTGTTTCTGGATGGGCTCTGAGGGTTATGTATAAGACCCTACCCAAGGGCTGTTTATATATTTAAGGCTAGCCAGAAATTAGCTGTTCTCAAACTCCTAAAACTTTTCAGTTTTGGTCTTTCTGCTGATTTTTGCTGAATTCAAAGATCATTTCCCACCTTTCCCTTTCTTCACCATCTTCTTATCCAGAGTGAACACAAATGGATCAGATGACCCTGAGGATGCAGGGTCTGGTGAAAATAGGAGGGTCAATGGGAATAATTCTCCATCACTCTCAAATGGTGGTTTTAAACCTTCTAGGCCCCCAAGACCTTCACGACCACCTCCACCTACTCCACGCAGACCAGGTGTGTATTCCAGTCATACCCTAGGGATGTAGCTCGTATACTATGATTGTAAGAAATATTCTGTTGGCAACTGATCCTCAGGTAAGTGTCAAGAGGACCTTTCAGGTTGGTTTTCTAGCTGTATTCTTACATTAAAATTTTGGCCAAGAATGATCTTTCTGTAGGTAATTAAGACATACCTTTTCCCTAAGTTTTTTCTCCAGGGGTGAAGTTATTGAGGCACATGGTCAATTCAGAGTGTAAATCACATGTGTGTTATATAAGTATAGGCAGTACAGATAAGATTGCAGCTTTCTGTCAGGGTTTATAACTGTGTGGACATAAGGACATATGCACATATCAGGATAAGTACATATCATTAGAAAAGTAAACTGGTTGTTCACAAATTATTTTAGTAAATGACTTTGTGTTTCATTGTACATCTTCCTCCTTTTTCTGTAGATATTTGTATTGACAATATATTCCCAGTCTTTAAAATCAAAAACTACTTTGTCAAAATATTGGTGACTTCTATCAGGAATTTTTTGTCAATGAGTATTTTTTGAAGATGTAATATGTACTCAATAACTATTTATAAAAACCTTATTGTTTATCAGTCATATCTTCTGTATTATAATATCAAAATTGGTTTCTGATCTGCAAGGTCTCATAGGAAAAATAATTTTAAGGATCTGGAAACTTACTAAATGAACTTACAATATTATAGAATATCAATACTTATCTATTCTAAAAGTTTTTAATATTTCCTGTGACTTCAGAAAATCAGAATCTATGCTTTATAATTATTAACAGGACATGGGGTAGACAGAACATAAAATAATATGAACAAGCCTGCTTAGTTAGGACCATTGACTGTTTCTCATTATTTAAGTAATTTTCTCCTGCATATCCACATAGTAAATTATATATTTTTCATTTGCCTTTTTACTTCTTAAAGTTAAAATTTTATCTTGATTTCTGAAAATAAAAGATTGTTTTCCTGTTTTTCCCAAATCTATTACAGCATCTGTCAATGGTTCACCTTCTGCTGCCACTTCTGAAAGTGATGGATCTAGTACAAGCTCTCTACCTGCAACAAATACAAATTCAAATACATCTGAGGGAACAACATCTGGGTTAATAATTCCTCTTACTATATCTGGAGGCTCTGGCCCTAGGCCATTAAATCCTGTACCCCAAGCTCCCTTACCACCTGGGTGAGTAACTATTTTTGGTTAATTTTTTTTTTAAGATTTTATTCATTTTATTTTTAGAGAGGGAAGGATAGAGAGAGAGAGACAGAGACAGAGAGAGAGAGATATCAATGTGCGGTTGCTGGGGGTCATGGCCTGCAACCCAGGCATGTACCCTGACTGGGAATCAAACCTGCGACACTGTGGTTCGCAGCCCGCGCTCAGTCCACTGAGCTATGCCAGCCAGGGCTCATAATGTTTATTTTCTTTAGGCTTCTGCATATACTTATTAATAAGGAAAATAATACTAAACTCCATTCTTTAAAAAACTGTCCTCAAGCAGTTGTAACTGATTTTGGTAGGGATCTAGAGTCAAACTGAACCAAAAACAAAACAAAAACCTCCCCATATCTGAAATTTTCTCTCTTATTTCCAGGGCAAGGTGGAATAGAAGAAGATTCTTTCTTTTCTTTTTTTTTTTTTTAATTTACTGAAAGACACTGAACCATAGAAAGTTAATCAAAGTCAAGTAGTAAAATAGTCACCTAATTCATATTGCTTTTTTTTTTAAGGGAAGAAAAAATATTTTTTGAAATAAAATTTCCATTGTAAAGTCATTATAGCAAAGTAGTAATAATTTAGGAAACTGAGAAAATTAGTGCTCACAATCCCATTTTTTTGTTATTGTTAAATTCTTACCTTACTTTTAGGGAGAGAAGAAGCAAAACATCAATTTGCCATTCTATTTATTTATGCATTCATTGGTTGATTCTTGCGTGTGCCCTGACCAGGGAGTGAGCCCGCAACCTTGGCATATAGGGATGATGCTCTAACTAACTGAGCTACCCAGCCAGGGCTCATAATCCCATTTTAATCACTACTGGTTATTTTAATTTAATACTCTAATAGATTTTATATGTATATGCATTATTTCCTTCAAATTAATTTAGAGCTTAGAATGCTAATCAAAATTAACTGACTGGCAGGTGTATTAATAAACTCTCAGGAAGATAATTTTAATTGCTAAACAGATTATATAATACCTGTGTGGGTAGTTAGGCTCTTTTCCTTTTAGAATGCCTCCATGGGAAGCCAAATTAGAAAGTTGTTTGTGCAAGGGATTACCAAAGAGAAAACGGGTGCTTGTAGAAGTGATTGGTACTTCTAAGCTACAATGGTTTACTATTCTTCACTTTGGAGATAACCTACCAAGACTAAAATACTTAGAATGACTTTGTCCATTGTACTGTGCAGAGACATACCTGATAAAACCTTACTCTTTGATTTTAGTGTTTCTAGAACCCAAACAATTCTTTATCCTTCAGTTAGTAATTCTTTAGTTTTTCTTTAGATTTCATAACATTAATTACAGCTTTTCCACCCAAGCCCTGCAAATACCCTGATCAGATTGAGACACATTTTGTCTCCTGAGGGCTTCAATCTTAAGCCTCTTTAGAAATACAAGACTTCTCATAGCAGGGGTGTCCAGCCATGGCCCAACACAAACTTGTAAATTTACATAAAACCTCTTCTTTGCTCATCAGTTTTCATCAGTGTTTGTGTATTTAATGTGTGGCCCAAGACAACTCTTTTTCTTCCAGTGTGGCCTAGAGACACCAAAAGTTTGGACACCCCTATTAGAACTTACGTTTCTGCAGAAGTAATCTCATACACTGTGTGTCACCCTCAGGATAACATTTCTTGATTTTGTCCCTAAATTCTTCTTATATCTTCTTTATATACTGACGTACTTATTTGCTTCAGTTATATAACATGATCATATAAGAGAAAAAGTCAAAGATAGGTTTAAAGAGCCAGGCTACTAATACAATTACCATACCAGCCTTTTAAATTTTGTGTTTAAGTTGGGAGCAGAGAGTGGACCAGCATGGGCGAGTTTACTATGTAGATCATATTGAAAAAAGAACAACGTGGGATAGACCAGAACCTCTACCTCCTAAGTAAGTACCTGAATTAAAGAAGAGAAAAAGTATTTATTCAGAGCTATAAATTGTATCTCTATAAAATCTTCACTACTTTCTTACTAGAAACTAGAAAGAAGAGAGTCAGAACTGATTGAGCATAATGAATTATTTCAAATTTCATGCATTTCTGACCTAAAGATTCTATAGGTCTTGCTACTCCCAAATTTTCCTTTCTGAATTTTAACCACCTCAAATCACAGGGTTTTAGGATTAGTTTCTCCAAGAGTAATTATTTGACTGAGTAAGAATTGTAGCCCTTTACACATATGAGGATAAAGTCCCTATTATATTGAAAAAACTTTGTTATGCAATAATGAAGTCATTGCAAAATAGTTGGGGGAATAAAGACTATATTAATATAGGATGTTAAGCACTGAAAATTTTACATTATATAATTGGAAGGAAAATATTTTTATTCGAGGGAAGTCAGTAGCAAACATGGAACTGTTTAATTTTGCTAATAATCTTAAATGCACACCTGAAAGGTACTGTTTTACTTGTTAAATTATCAGATAATATTCGTTATAAAGTTGTGGGGGAACTTTACCTCCAACATTGCTGGTGATAGTACAGTTCTTGCAGAAAGTGTATATAACTGTAATAATGCACATGCTCTTAGTAATTCTCTCCAGAAAATTTATCTCAAATAATGCAGAGGAAGAAAAATTTTTTGATATATTAAATTGTTATTTTACTATTTATGGTCATCAGAATATTGGAAAGAACCCTAATCAATCAACCAGATAGAAATGACAGTTACTGTATCAGTGTTTACTTAATATGCTCCCATTTGAAATGATAAATTAGATGATTATATTCTTGTGGAAAATGCTTTTTGGAAAGAAAATGAAAACTTTTTCCTTAATGACTATTTGGGACTTACTCACTAGACATTGTGTTTAAGTTCACTTACAAACTATTTAAGAATACATAAAATAAAAGGCTTCAGGTAAATTAAAAGTAGTTTCTCAAGGTAAAATGTTATCAGACGTGTATCAGGGCCAAGCTGAAGTCCTGTTTAATTCTTACCTATTTCACAAGTGTTTGTTGAATTAGGTTGTTTTTGTTCTGATTTAGCTGGGAACGCAGAGTTGACAACATGGGACGTATCTATTATGTTGACCATTTCACAAGAACAACCACGTGGCAGAGGCCAACATTGGAATCCGTCCGGAACTATGAACAGTGGCAGCTCCACCGTAGTCAGCGTCAAGGAGCAATACAGCAGTTTAATCAGAGATTCATTTATGGGGTGAGCAACCTGTTTGTTGCACTATAAACTTAATAAGAGTATTTGGTTTTTAACCTTTTCCTGCATATGAAATGTAAAGTATTAATTAGAAGGAAGGTATAAGTAGTATGGCAACCCATTTGTTGCTGTCGATAAATAGTATTTTTAGACCTTATCTCAAGTGTCCTCTGTATGTGATCTCTTCTTTCCTCTTTGAAATTTCCTGAAGTTCAACCTGCTTTATTTTGTTAATGTCAAAAGCAAAAAAAAAAAGGTAATAAGATAATTTAAAATCCATGGGCAAAAGAATAGTAAAAACAAACCCAAGCAGTTTGAAAAGAATTAGAACAGTTCTAAATTTAGTACTGCCTAACTTAGAAGAACATTTGAAGGCATGAGTCTAAGAACACGTGACTCTTGAGTGGTTGTACGGAATTATTGATAGAATTGAATCACTTTGTAATGTATAAAGGTAAAGTATACCTCATAAATTGGTGGTCTGGGAGACCACAGAAATTTAACTTCTTATAGGATTATGCTAAGTATATTATTCTGGCATCAAAAGCAAATTATCTTTGGTATAAAAACATTTCCTTTTTGAAAACAGTTTAAATTTTACATATTTTCTTTCTGGCTGGTGTGGCTCAGTCAATTGAGCACCAGCCTGCGAACCAAAGGGTTGTTGGTTCGATTCCCAGTCAGCACATGCCTGGGTTGCTGGCTAGCTCCCAGTGGGGGGCATGCGAGAGGCAACCACACAATGATGATGTCTTTCTCCCTTCCCCTCTGTCTAAAAATAAATAAATATATAAATCTTTAAATCTTACATATTTTTCTTTAGAGTAATACTGCAATAGTAATATGCACCAAAAGGTATTAAGTGGTTTGTTATACAATCTTTGGTGCTAGGAATTTTACAGTGTTTCTAGTAATAAAGTATCACAGATCTTTTCTCTGGGGAAAGGAAAATAGTCCTTGGAGAAATTTGATTCTATGTGCCAAATAAGAGGGATTTGTTTTGAGTAGTATATAGAACTGAAACAGAAGAAAGTTAGCTCTCCAAGAGTTCAAGAGAAACTTACCCTTTCCATTGCTCTCTCTTCCCCTCCACCACCATCTGTACAATTCCTGTTAGACTCCATCAGAGTACATTCCTGTTTTCACTAGACTTTACCTTATTTTCTTTTCCCCATGTTCCTGTGTATTTCTTACCTCATCCCCATAATAGATAACACTCACTGACACATTCACCTTTATTGTCAACCTTCCCTGGTTATGACTGAGATAACTTTTTTCATATAACAGTTTTTCCTGTCACCTTTTGTAGATAGCTATCTATCACTGTCTTCCCTTTCCTAGTGGTTTTAGAGGTGAGATTAATTGTCTCATGTGTACCTTACCTTTTTTTCCTACACCGTTTTTACATCTTCTTTTCTTTCTAAATTTCAATCACCTTTGGTTTGCCTGGACAAATTTCTTTTAGGTTTGAATGCCTAATTTGCTGCCTTCTTTAAAGCTAGTTTCCACGTGGGTGTCCAGTGGAAAGAGCATGGGCTTCAGAGTCAGACACATCTGGGTTCGAATCCTGGTTCCACAGTTACTTTTTCTGTATGATTTTGAGTAAGTTACTTAACCTCATCAAGACTCATTACTTTATAAATTATATTTAATTACCTCAGAGGGTTTTCTTGAAGAGTCTGTAAAATAAAGTTTCTCATATGTCCAGCACATACTACATGCACAGAAGTATTAGTTTTCATCTTTTCTTGCCTTCATATCTACAATTGTAAATGTGCCATTTGTCTCACTTTTACAATGCATAATCTTTTAAAACATTCTATTGTTGGAAGGTGAACAAATTTTTGGAGCACCTATAGTGTACTGCTTTGTTATAACCTAACCAGTTTGATAGTCAGAGTCTTTGGAACTTTCCTTGAATTGCAGCTTTTACCTCATTGTCCATGGATTTTCCCCCCTGCCCCATCCAAAATAATCTGACCAATTTTCTGAAATTCTTGCTTTTTGCTCTTGCTATAGAATGGTTTTAAATCATAAGGAACTTATTTTAGTTACACTTAACTTTGCCAGAAATATTAATTGAATGAATTGAACATTCTTAATGCCAGCTACTTAAAAAGTTACGGGGTGTTGGGGTGTTGCTGAGAAAGTCTACTTATTGGGCATATGAAATGGCCTTTGTTCTGACTCTGGCTGCAGGTCAATAGGCTATTATATACCAGCACTTTTAACCTCAGAATGTATATGGTTGATGCTGTAACACTGTGTGATAGCTCTTCCTAGCCCATGGCTTCCCAGTTTATCTGTCCAGGGAGAGCCAGAGGGAAAGGCTTGGATTAGAAAATTATCAAAATAGTTTGTCACATGACAAACTTTTCAGACCTGTTCTATAATCAGGGTTCAAACCTTATATTGTGTTCCTTCCTGGCCTCCCACTTTTACTCCTTTTCATAATTGTGTCTATTAGTTCTTGATAGGTCTGTCTTCCAAGAACAGTTAAATCAGGAATGAGGGTATCTCTCATATGCTATAAAACTTTTAATTAGTTAACTCTGTTTCTGCAATAAGTCAGTGAAAGTGGGGGAAACTAATATAAATCGAGACTTAAGGGACTCCATCAACTGTAAAGTGAGGACTTTGAATTCTGATGTGAACAAATAAGCAGTTAGAGGCATTTAATTAGAGATTGGATGATAGATGATGAAACCAACATCAATTTTCGTTAGTTGTGGTAATGGTATTGTGATTATGTAAGAATATGTTCATACTTTTTAGAAAAGCTTACTAAAATACATAGGTGTGAAATGATGACAGTTTCTTCAGCAAAGAAAAGGGAAATAAAGATAAGGAAACGTGTTGAGTCTTGGTGCTGGGTATAAGGGCTGCACTGTCCTGTTTCACTTGTGTATTTTTTTTTCTGTAATAATTTTTTTAAAACAGTCTGTTATTTAGTTGCCTTATCATTAAAGGAGAAAGGGCTTAACCAAATCTTAATAAGAGACCACAAATTATCCCTACTTTATTATACATTTAAACCAAACACACTCATTAACTTTACACAGTCTGTATTACATTTGCATCTTTTTCCAGTGGTTTGACCCTTGCTTTTATCTATCTAGCCAAACCTTTCTCTCCACCAGTGTGATAATTGCAAATAGAAATTTAAGAAATCTTCTATATAGTTCTAAGCTTGTCAACTCCTTTCACCTGGAATTCTTTCCTTTTACTCACCTGACAGCCAGTTCTTCCTACTACCCCAATTCTCTTCCCACAGTTCTTTGTATATACATTCTGTAATCCTCTCTTTTTTGAGTTAGAAATACAAGATTTTAGCAGTTCTCCAATGACAGTTACTTATAAATAACTTTTGGAGGGTTATACACAGAGGTGGGCAAAGTAGATTTACTGTTGTTCATATGGAAAATAATACAATAATAAATAATAATATGAGAATAAACTCTGCATTTTGTGTACTCACAACTTTAAGCCTACTTGTACGCACCCCTGTATTTCTGTAACTTAATGATTTGTAGCTAACAAAGATAAAAACAGTCACTTGGTGATGAGGATTATATATTTGTAATATTTGAATTTCTGGCCTTAAATACTGTTTGCAATGATGTTTTTCCCACCAGAGTGTTTTGACATTTATCCATGATGGTGTGACATTTCTCTAAGATGTGAACTCTGTTAGAGTGTGTTATGTTGTACATGGACAGGGAAGGCATATCAGAATTTAGTTGTCTGTTTAAATTCAGTATTTCACCCTTTTGGTGTTCTCTTTAGACTCAAGATTTGTTTGCTACATCACAAAATAAAGAATTTGATCCCCTTGGGCCCTTGCCACCTGGATGGGGTAAGTTGTGTGAATTTTTTCATTGAATTTGGTCATTTTTATTTTATTTCATTGAAATTTGTTTTTATCCTCACCTGAGGAGTTTTTTTTTTTTAATTGCCTTTAGAGAGAGGGGAAGGGAGGGAGGGAGAGAGAGACAGACAGAGAGAGACAGAGCGACATTGATTGGTGTCCGTCTCATATGTGCCCCAAAACCAGGGATTGAACCCACAACCTGAGAATGTGCTCTGACTGGGAATTGAACCCACAACCTTTTGGTTTACAGGATGAGGTTCCAGCTAACTGAGCCATACCAGCCAGAGTAAATTTGGTCATTTTAAAATCAGGTATTTATGGATAATATCTTGCTCTTGCTTGAGTGAATCTCGGGGAATATTTTTGGATGTGTTGGTTTAATTCAGAGTGCTAAAAAGGCATTAAATTCTCCAAAAGTTTTAAGTTGACCTTTTATTATAGTAAACTTTTATTGGGGTTCAGAATTATTTTATTCTTCTAAAGTTTAAAAATATTTTGCTCAGCAATAAAAAGAAATAGATTATTGATATATATAACAATCTGATGGACCCGAAGGGCATTATGCTTAGTGAAAAAAGTCAGTCTCAAAAGATCATATATATTGTGCCCTGGCCAGGTGGCTCAGTTGGTTGGAGCATTGTCCCATATACCAAAAGGTTGCGGTCTCAATCCCAGGTCAGGGTGCATATGGAAAGCAATGAGTTAATGTTTCTCTTTCTCTCAGATCACTAAATGTATCCTCAGGTGAGGATTTAAAAAAAGAGATTGTGTACTGACTATATGCTTTAATTTATATAATTAAATTTGTCAAAATGACAAAACTGTATAGATGAAACATAGATTAATAGGTACCAGGAGACAGCCAGTAGATTAGTATACATACAGAAGATAAGTATTTCTTATGTGGTGGTGGAAGGGTTCTGTACCTTGACCATGGTGGTGATTACACAAATTTGTACATGAGATAAAAGTGTATGAAACTATACATTGACATAAATGAATTCATTTTTTTTTAATTGGTGAAAATTGATGCCTTGGCCAGGTGGCTAACTTGGTTGGAGTGTCATCCAGTGCATCAGAAGTGTTGCGGGTTCAATCCCTAGTGAGGGCACATACCTAGGTTGCATGTTCAGTCCCAGTTCAGGGTGCATATGGAAGGCAACTGTTGTTTGTCTTTCTTTCCCTCCCTTTCTCTCTAAAATCAACTTTTTAAAAATTGGTGAAAAATGAATAAAACCTGTAGTAAATATTTACTAATGTCAGTTTCATGACTTTGATATTACAATATCTAGCTACAACTGTGTAACATATCACCATTGAGGGAAATTGGTTGAAGGATACATGAGATTTTTTGAATGATTTATGTCACATTCTGTGAATAATAATTTTTTTTAAACTTTAAAAATATTTTGATTACATGGTGCTTCCAAAACACAGTTCAGAATGTGGTTGAGTTGATGTTACCTTAGAACAGTGGAAGGGGAACATGTAAGGATGGTGACTTTGTGTCCTATATCATGGAGCACATGAACATGTTCTGTGATCGAGTATATTTGATACCTTAATTATTAAAACTTGAATATATACACGAGATTCTGTTTCATATATCATAGCACTGTAGCAAGTTTTTAGAATATACTGTCTGGCATTATAGAAACAATTTTTCATGGGAGCCAAAGAGAATATGGAAAGTGGAAAACAGGAAAGTAAAGCCTGTTATGAGACAGAGCTGCAGATATTTCATAATATTGGGGTCAGTTCAGAAAGTGGTATTTCTGGATAGCTTTATTGGGAAGCACTGGTCCCTAAGATAGATTGCTTTAGCATTACTTCACTGAGGAATGGAGGGAAAAAATTGATATGTCAAGATCCCTTGAATCTGGGCAATAAATGGTACTGGCTGTATAAGCCTGCCTTTGAGAAATCCCATTGCTCTTAAGAGGTTATTTATCCTTAATACTCCTGTGAGTCAAAAAATACAATAGGTCATACTTATAACTGTTACTGTTACTAGTGTGAAGCAAAAGGAGGCCGTATGAAAGTTATAAATTTCTGTCTTCATCAAAGCCTGGCAGTTTGATAAGGAGTGTTTTGGCTCTGTTGGATCCTCAGATTGGACAATGTATGGTTAACATCAAGTTCCTTTAGAAGAGGGGATGTTGTCCTTATGAGGTATATTGAACCAGACCTGTCAGATTGTATTCCCTGACGTGGATGCATTTCTCAGCTTTTTCTTGAGTTTGTCTGTGTCATGTTACAGAGGAGAAATTGATGCACTGAAAGGATATATGAAAGGATATATGTGAAGGTTATATATTATATATTTATCCTTTTAATTTTATTACGGAAAAACCATGATCCAGTTGCCTTTTGTCAGAAACATAGACCATTTTACTGCTCCAGATCAGCGGTAAGAAAAATTGCCTCTTGCTCATAGAAGCATGAATTACAGGCATTGTTGCTTTTATTCAGAAAGCTTTTCCTGCAAGCTTGTCCTTGCCTTCTGTATTTACCATTATTCTCATAATCAAGGTCTTTCTCATTTTCACATTAGCCAACATCTCCTTAAAATACCTCCTCTAAAGACCCGGTCCCAGCTTATCCAGGTCGTAAGAGTGTTTGCCTTGCTTATTTTATATACAGTCTGCTTATTTTTAGGAATCACACTCCTCAAGTTGAAGTGTGCCCTCCTTCATAAATGAGTTCATGATTATCCTATTACTCAGACTAAGCACTGCTTATGATTCTGCATTTGGGGCATATGTCTTATTTGTGGAAACAGTGACAACACAGGTATTGTGACAGATGAGACCCACCTAACATACCTTCAGGATTGACCCAGGAAATAAAATCACAGTTTATATTCTGTTTATGTTATGGAATTGACAGCTTTATTTTTGTGATACCAAATATATTTAAATCCAATTTCCTCACCCTTTCAGACTTTTATGTTAGGACTAGACATTACTGCCTTGAAATGGAGAATTTGTTAACACACACAAACTACAGAGGCTGGGTAACAGAATATTTTTGGTTTAAATGTGCAGTCTTATATGCCTTTGTATGTATATAGCTGGTTTTACCCACCAAGTATAAAGATATTTCCTCATTTTCAGGGTTGCTATGAAAGAATATATAGAACAATAAGAAGCTTCTGCTTTTTACTGTTTTATTCATCAAGTCAGGAAGTGCTCTGATTTGCATTCAGGGTTTGATGTTCAGTAATTTCAGTATTGTTTATCATGTGATTTTTCCACAAAGTAGAAAGTCATTTGCATAGCCATAGTTCTCCCTCTCATTGAATAGATAAGCTTTCAGTTTGCAAGTACACCCACCTTTGAAATTTTGTTTTTTATAGCCTCTTTCAAGAAATGCTGATATTAGCAGTATATACTTAGAACATAACAGACAATAAGTTTTAACTTTATCTTGCTTCATGTTAGCTTTTGAAGAGAAAATCTCTGGTCTTGAAATCTGAACTTAGATAGCAGATAAAAGATAAATATATACTTAGCTATGCAGTTATTAGGGTATTGTTTTTAGATGATAAAAATTCTTTGGAATCAAGAAATTCATAGATTCTCAAGTATATTTGAAAATTTTAAATTATAGTGGCTTCCAAGAACATGAACTTACTTTGTTATCATGTGGCTGGCTATACTACTGTGGGTGCTTCTTTTTGCCTTAGAATGGATCTTAAAGTTAGTTATATGTTTTCACACTCAAGATGCCATGGTCAGTGAAGCCAGTGTTAAAATATTCAGCGTGTCACAGGATGCAGAGTCCCATTTTCCTGTATACCATGTACACCTGGAGTTCTGTTTCCATTTCAGTCTCAGCTAGTATAGAAATTAGCCGATATGTCAGGAGTGGGTTCATGATACTCAAGATACAAATATATTCTTTAACTTCCCCATATCATCATTGCTACTTGAAATCGTGGAGTCAGTGCTGGAGAAATAGTTAAACATTAACAAATACTAATTTGATGAGACTCATCATTCAATATCTTGCTTAAAGATCAGAGAGGATCTAAATAAATGTTACTTGAAAAACAGATAAAACTTTTCAAATCACAGGAAATAAAAATTGGCCTTATCAGCATGGAATTAAGTTTAAAGTTTTATTTGAAAATTGTTAATTTTTAGAAAATCCTTGTTAAAAAGTTGGAATGCATTCTATACTCTGTAATACTTCAGTTATTTTGAGACATCTTATACAAATTTTAAAAATTCAGGTGTAGGACTAGACCTGTCTTTTGAAGAGTTAATGGTCATGGAGCAAAGAAGTCAATAACAGAATAACAGAATATTAAAATTTTGAAACTATGCCCTGGGTGGGTTGTTCAGTGGTTGTGGGTTCAGTCCCCAATCAGGGCACATACCTAGGTTGTGATCCCCAGTCGGAATATATGGGAGGCAACCAATAGATGTTTCTTTCTCACATTGATGTGTGTCTGTCTCTCTCTCTCTCTTTCTCTCTCTCTCTCCCCCCCACCCTCCCTCCTTCCCCTGTCTGAAATCAATAAATGTATCCTCAGGTGAAGATTTTTTAAAAATTTCAAAACTACTTGGTTATTAAAGGAGGAAATTACATTCACATGTCTTCTGGACCTTGATGAGAAAGCACAGGGAAGCAGGGAAATTTTTTTTTAGAAAATGAACAAGAAAACAAGGAGAATCCTAAAGTAAGGGAGTGGAGAGGACAAGCAGCAGCTTCAGATGCCCATCCTTTGTGCAGAAAGTTACTATAGATATTTAGGATTTGGGAGCAGGACATATTTTGAAACAGTGTCTTCCCCCAGTTGAGTAATGCCAAGCATATAACAAACAATTAAGATATATTATCATTAAATTTTAAGAAAACAGTTTGGTATGAAAAAAAAATCCCTAACTGAAGGCCGGAGTTTCCATCCTGTCACTGCCACTTAATTCTGAGATTTTGGGCAGACCACTTAACCTGTCTGAGTTTCTTTATTGTCAAAATAAACTAAAACAACCTACCCCATGGGACTGTTAAGGATAAATGAGGTCATCTATGAGAAGTTAAAGCAGTTAATAATGCTGCTGTTGGTTGGAGCAGAAAGGTTCTATGGGCAGGATATTGTGAATTAAATCTGTTCAGCTTCTAGGATGTAATCATATTTTATAACTTAGCAAGTATGTGAATTTAATAGTAAAAGAATAAATTAAAGCTTTGAGAGTTGTGATTTAAAAACTACAAAACCAATTTTGTACTCAAAGAGAAATGGACAGAATCAGCTCATCTTATTATTTTAGTTTGAGGAAGAAGACTATGCCAACTCTAATGCTTTGCTTTCTTTTCTTTCTTTTTTTTCTTTTTTTCTTTTTTTAATATAAGAGAAGAGAACGGACACCAATGGTAGAGTATATTTTGTCAACCACAACACTCGTATTACCCAATGGGAAGACCCCAGAAGTCAAGGGTAAGAGCTTTCAGTTACTAGTTTATAGATAACCTCTTAAAAATTGTACCCTATTTCTGATTCATTTATTAAAAAGATCAATTACATATTCTTTCCCCAAAGGCCTTAAACATTAGCCACCCACATACATACCTTATAAAGAGGAAAAAATAATATTATACTATTTCATATAATGAATATGGGTTTCTTAAGGGAAAAAAATCTCAATGATATATGCCAATATTAAAAATACCTAGTTATTATTATAAGATCAGATAAGTAATTCTAAAGCAGGCTTTTGCAACCAGGGATCCACTGGAAAAACTTCAGGGAGTATATGACTTAGGGAGGAAAAAAATCAAACATTCATTTTTATTAAACTTTACCTGAAATTGAGTGTTTTCTTCCATTGTGATTGTAGGCTACAATCATAGTAAAATTAGCAATGCCTAGGACTTTGCATCAGTAGAAATCACAGGTCTTTTATATCATTCTGCAGTTGTTGCAGTTACAGCAAATACTGCTTACACACATCATTGTAGGAACTTGGCTAGTTAATATATTGATAGACGCATTATTAGTATAAGTTTGTCTTTTTAATGTTTTGATAACTATGTATATATAATTGCTTTTCTTTGTAACGTTATGTAATGGTTTGTGTATCAGTTTCCTGGGGCCACCTCAACAAAGTACCTGTGGGTTAAACAGAAATTTGTCTCATAGTTGAGGCTACAAGATCAGGGTGTTGGAAGGCCTGTGCTTCTTCTGAAGGCAGTAGGGAAGAACCTGTTTTCAGGCCTCTCTCCTAGCTTCTGGTGGTTTTTTTGGCTTGTGGCAGTTTAATTCCAATCTTGAAATGACACTCTTTCTGTGTGTGTGTGTCTCTGTGTTCCAATTTTCCCTTTTTATAAGGACACCAGTCATAATATTAGTGGCCTATCATTTTCATCTTAAGTAGTTACATCTGCAACAATCCTGTTTCCAAATACGGTCATATTTTGAGGTGCTGAGGATTAGGAATTCAATATATGAATTTGCAGGGCCCATAACAATGTGGCCCATAATAATATATAATACTATGTATTTATCAGGCTGCTGGAAAGATTCCATTCTGTGAGGAATTCGGCAAGGCATACAGTCAGAGAGCACCGTCACTACGTGGTTGCCCTAACTTCAGACATTAGCCATAGGCTGGGAGGTCCCCAGGACTACTCTCACTTCAGACCAACTGGCTACAAATTTTACAAATTTCAGTGGTTCCCGTAAGCACTTCCGCTAGAGAGACTAGAACTCAAATGAAGCCTCTTGACCTCAGTCACATTTATTATAGGGAAAGGCTGCAAATTAAAACTGACAGAAGAAAGAGATGCAAAGGCCAGAGTCTGAGATGGTTCCAAACGTCCAGAATTGATATGGAGCAGTATGTGTGGAGTATTGCTAACCATGGAGTCTCAACTTGAGTCTCTGGTATCCAGAGTTTTTATTAAGGCTTCATCGTGTACTGCATGTATGACTAACATTTAGTCTCCAGCTGTTCCCCAGAGTTTGGTCTAAAACCTTTAGTTTTCAGTTGTTGGAACTGATACGGAATACCCCAAAGTCTCCATCATAAAACACATTCCAGAGGCCTAAAGAGTACTTCCCAATAGCCAAGGGCAAAGACCAGACCTTTCTTTAGGTATGATTAATTCTTCACTTAATACATTCAGGGCTCAGAGTTTTAAGAACTGCTATTTTAAAGGCATGCTTTAAATTTGAAATCTATTTCTGGGTACTAACAGGTGGCTTGGTTGGAGCATTGTCCTGTGCACCAAAAGGTTGCAGGTTGGAACCCCAGTCAGGGCATGTATGGGAGGCAACCAATAGATGTTTCTCCCCTCCCCTCCCCTCCCCTCCCTTCCCTTCCCCTCCGTTGCTCTCTCTTGCTCTAAAATCAATAAACATCCTCTGATGAGGAGTAGGGGAAAAAAATTCTATCTTTAAGGGTAGAGTAGACCATGTCACCTTACTGTAATTTGCCGCCATTTTTTGTTCCCCCTTGGACCTTTAAAGTTTCAGAACTAAAGTCAGAATCATATTTTAACATATAATAAAAATAACCTAGGTCTATTTGATTTATTTTGCTTTTAAAGGCAACAGCTTGTTACTAAGTCTGTCTTACAATTATAACAGATAAGAAGTGTTAGCTTTAAAAAAGTTTGGTAGTCTGTTTTATCTAACATTGTATTCAGTTCTATGAATACAACTAAATGTTCGTAGCCTCTTGACATAATAAAATAAGCATTCTGTGCAATGGTTCTCAGACTTTGGTTCTTCTAAAGTGCACTTGAAGAAAATGACGTTTGTATTGCAACTGTAGCTCTCTGAAACAATGAGCTTAAGTGCCTTCAACTCCTCCCTTTCTTCTTTTCTTATGTGAACTTGAACATTTCCATTGTTCTGTCTCTCACCAAACCCATCAGAGGTATTCAGTAGTTCCCTACTCATTCTAGTATTCTAGTGTGATATTTTGAAATGTAAAAATCAATTTCTCAGGTTCAGTGAATATGCAGTTTTGAATATGTATGCTAACGCCTCAGTTATTTTAATATATAACAAATGAAGATCAAGTTAAGTCACTGTTGCCTTATAATGTAGTTCCTGTTTTAAAATTCATATGTAATAATATTTTCAGGGAGGGAAGTTGTTGCCAGGCAACACAAGCTGAAATACTTGATAAATGGTGTGATAGCAGTATGAAGGAAGTGCTTTGAGAGACCTGAAAAGAAGGATCAGTATATAGTAGGAGGAATAATAACAGTTTGAGGGCTTACACATACTTCTTTTAAATAGGTGGGTACAAGATAGTTAAAAGCCAACAATTAACATGATGATAATAATAATTACAGTGAGGGGATTTGTGGTCTCCTGCCCTGGTGCAGTGGTTGTGCTTCAAGGGGTGGCGGTGGGGGACAGAAATTACTTTGTTATTCCAGAGCCTTCCTAATCATGTATGTTACCCTATATGCAAAAAGACAACAGATAGGCTCAGTTAAGATAAAGACTGACCTTTGATAGGGAAAAAATACTGCCCTCCACTGTAAACCACTTCTAGTTAGAAAGTTTTAAATTCAGACCATCCTATGTGGTACATTCTGTCTGAGTTGTGAGGCCTCCATGCGGGCCTCCCCTGAGTTTCTCAGGTGTAGTATGTGGCTGCATTTTTGTCCATACTTCCCCCTTTTGGTCATAAAACTACGTGCTAAACTTTTTACTTGTATCATCTAATTGATTACTCATATAGTCTTATTACATAGACATTATCTCTATTTTATGGACAAAGAAACCGAAGTTTAGAGAGAGGAAGCACGGTCTTAAAGGTAGGTATTAGGGAAGTAGATAGGAAGGAACACTTGGTAAAGAACATTTGAGTTGTCTTAACAGAGGAGTAATAGAGATTCTGGACAAGAGGAAAGCCTTCACTTGGAGGTGTGGCAGATCATACCACGCTTAGGGAAATGGTGATGTTATTGTTAAACACTGAAATCACAGAGTTCAGGGAAGGGATTTGAGGGCAGAGTATAGATCCAGAGTGAGTGAGGTATAGTGATTTAGACTTAGATCATATCATTGGTTGTGGTGAACAGTGCTATCACCTTAAGGAAAGAACTAATTTGATCAGACCTCTATTTTAGTACTCTGTCAGCAATATGAAATAAACAAGTATAAGACTAGAGGCAGGAAAAACCAGTTAGGTGGCTATTGTGAAAGTTTGAGGTGAATAAAGCCAGAGTAAGAATGGTGCTGGGGATTGAAAATAGTAATGAATATGAAAACTTCTGAGGCAGAATGGGCAGAGTTTGGTTGCCATGGGATGTTTAGGTGGGTTATTAGATAGATGGGGAATACAAGTTATGTAGGTGGGAGAAGACTGAGTGGTGGTTGATGGACCTGTTGACAGGTTAATAACATGCTTATAGGATAAAGAGGATATAGGTAAAGAGGTCCTGTAAACAACCAGATATACTTGACTAAATAGTTTTCTAGATTTCCACTGCATTTATGTTTGTTTTTTGTTTCTGTATTTGGTAGACAAGCAACTCTTTAACTTTTTTGTTTATATTTTTTTCCTATGTTCTTTAGTCAATTAAATGAAAAGCCCTTACCTGAAGGCTGGGAAATGAGATTCACAGTGGATGGAATTCCGTATTTTGTGGACCACAATAGAAGAACAACCACCTATATAGATCCCCGCACTGGAAAATCTGCCCTGTAAGTTTTTTAAACATTGCAGATTAAAACAAAAACCGATTCCAAGATTTTGATGTAAAATATCTAAATTAGCAAGAAGTATGGTTCTTTTTGAGTTGGCTTGCCCATAGATTTCTGTTCACTAGATACTTTGTATTGCCATTACCCTCTTGAATATTTTCTCCTATAGACTTTTGATATTTGTTATAATCTGTGCACTCAGCACTAAATGAGACTTTTTAGAAATTATCAGTACAGTACTGCTCACCAATTAATCCCTAATTTCTGGTACTTGTTTTCTTTCATTTCTACTACCTTGGAACTTAAAAGCTCCCTTAACTTTGCTTTTCTTTTTCATTTTTGAAAAGCAACTTATGTTTTATTTAGGGTTTTTTAAAATTATGGTAGCCTTGACTGAGTGGTTCAGTGGGTTAGATGTTGTCCCACAAACTGAAAAGTCACTGGTTCGATTCCTAGTCAAAACACATGCCTGGGTTGCGGGCATGTGAGAGGCAACTGATCAGTGTTTCTCTCAGCACATTGATGTTTCTCTCCCTTTTTTTCTCCCTCCCTTCCCCTCACTCTAAAAATAAATACATAAAGTCTTTAAAAAAATTTTTTAAATAAAATCATGGTGAAACATGCATAACAAAATTCACCATTTTAGGTGTACAGTTTAATGGCAGTAAGTACATTCACATTGTTTTGCAACCATGTCATCCTATACTGAAATTCTGTACCCATTATGTAATTATCCAATCCTCCTCCCCAGCGCCCAATAACCGCTGTTCTACTTTCAGTCTTTATGAAGTTGGCTACTCAGTGTAAGTGGAATCGTACAATATTTCTTCTTTGGTGCTTATTTCACTTAGCATAATGTTTCCAAAATTTATCTGTGTTGTAACTTGTTTCAGAATTTCATTTTTTTAAGGCTTAATATTATTCCAGTCTATGTATATACCATTTATTTTTTTATATATTGATTCATGGACATTTGGGTTGTTTCCACCTTTTGGCCGTTGTGAGTAACACTGCTGTGAACATGAATGTACAAATAAGTGTTTGAATCCTTTAAATTCTTTTCTGTGTATACTCAGAAGTGGAATTGCTGAATCAAATGGTGGTTTTGTGGGGGGGGTTTTTTGAGTTGCTGCCATACTGTTTTCCACAGCAGATACTCCATTTTACATTCCCATGAGCAATGCAAATGGGTTCCGTGGTTTTTTTTCCCAACCCTCACCAACAATTGTTGGTTTTTGCTTGTTTCTTTTTTATAATGCCATCCTGTAGGTATGACGTAGTACCTTATTGTGTTTTTCATTTTTATTTCTTTAATGAGTCACAATATTGAACATCTTTTCATGCGCTTATGGTCCATTTATATATCTGAAGAAATGTCTGAATCTTTTGCCCAATTTTGAATTGACTTACTTGGATTTTTTTGCTGAGTTTTAGAATTTTTTGTATATTCTAGATACTAATACCTTATTAGATATGTCATTTGCAAGTATCTTCTAGTCTGTATGTTGCCTAAGAGTTCTGTAGCTTTAGCACGTTTAGGTCTTGGATCCATTTTTAGTTAATTTTTGCAGTGGTGTTAGGTAAGGATCCGTCTTCATTCTTTTTTGCATGTGGATATCCAGTTATCCAAGTCTCATTTGTTGGAAAGACTGTCCTCTCCCCATGGAATGGTCTTGGCACCCTTGTCGAAAATCATTGGACCATATACACAAGAGTTTATTTCTGGGCATTCTATTCTATTAGTCTAGTTATCTGTCTTCATTCCAGCTCCAGTACCACACTGGTTTGGTTACTTTAGCTTTATATTCAATATTAAATTTTGAAATTAGGAAATGTGAGTCCTCCAACTTTGTTTTTATTTTTTGAGATTGTTTTGGCTTTACAGGGTCCCTTGAGATTCCATATGAGTTTTAGGGTGGGTTTTTCTCTTTTCTGCAAAAAAAAGTCATTGGGATTTTAATAGGGATTGCACTGAATTTGTAGTTTGCTTTGGTTAGTATTGATATCTTAGTCTTTGGTCTGTGAACATAAGCTATGTTTACATTTATTTGCCTTTTTAAATTTCTTTCCATGGTGTTTTATAGTTTTCAATATGCAGGTCTTTTACCTTCTTGGTTAATTCCTAAATGTTCTGTTGTTTTTGGTGCTATTTGTAAATGGAATTATTTTCTTAATTTTCTTTTCAGATTGTTGAGTGTTTATAAAAATGCAGCTGATTTTTGTGTGCTGTTTTATATCAGACTTAGCTGAATTATTTATTCTAATGGGTTTTTTTGTTGTTTTTTGGTCTGGAAGTTTTAGGGTTTTCTGTATAGAAAATCATATCTTCAAACAAATAATTTTTCCTTTTTATTTCTTTTTATTGCCTAAGTGCTCTGGCTAGAACTTCCAATACTTTGTTGAATACAAGTGGTGAAAGCAGATATCCGTGCACTGTTCCTGATCTTAGAGGGAAAGTTTTCATTCTTTCAATTATTGAGTGTGATACGAGCTGTAGGTTTTTGATATACAGCCTTTATTATGTTGAGGTAGTTTCCTTCTAGTCTTAGTTTGTGTTGTGTGTGTGTGTGTGTGTGTGTGTTTTTAATCATGAGAGAATGTTACATTTTATCAGATACTTTTATTTGCATAAATACTGCTTAGGTAAATATCAAGAGTCTGATTTAAGGACAAAGGAGAAAATGGGTTTATGGAATAGACAACATTCTCAGACAGAATCTACTTTACCTAGTCCTGTTGGATTTGAGAAAATCTCACAACAATGGCTTTAAATTTTTCTTTCTTTTATTGATTCTAGAGACAGGGTGTAAGGGAGGGAGAAAAAGGGAGAGAAACATCGATGTGAGAGAGAGACATCAATTGGTTGCCTCTTGCATGAGCCCCAACTGAGAACCAAACCCACAACCCAAGCATGTGCCTGAACAAGACTTGAACCAGCAACTTTTTGGTTTGAGAGAAGACACCTAACCAACTGAACCACACTGGCCAAGGTCCCACAACAGTAGCTTTAAAAAGATGAAAATTTGCCCTGGCTGGTGTGGCTCAGTTGATTGAGTGCTGGCCTGTGGACCAAAGGGTTGCCAGGTCAGTTCCCAATCAGGGCACATGCCTGGGTTGTAGGCCAGATCAGAACCCCAGTAGGGGGTGCACAAGAGGCAACCACATATTGATGTTTCCCTCTCTTTCTCCCTCACCCTCTGTCTAAAAATAAATAAATAAAATCTTTAAAAATATAAAAGTAAAAAGATAAAAATTTATTCCTGACTTTTACTTAAAAATAGCTTTGGGAAGTAACAACTTTAAAAGGTAGTGTTAAGAGTATGTTGTGCTAGGGTGTTTTTGTATTTGACTGCTAAGTACTGGGGGGGGTATTTTGCTTTTCTTCAATATTTTATCTTGCAAACAGCTATTTATGTCATATTACCATTCTTCCTCAGAGACAATGGACCCCAGATAGCCTATGTACGGGACTTCAAGGCAAAGGTTCAGTATTTCCGGTTCTGGTGTCAGGTTAGTATTGGGACTATATTTCAGTACTCCCTTTGTTTTGTTTATGTTGTTTATATTACACAGCCAGTGATTGTCAAAATAATTCATAGAAAAACAGGTAAAATGAAAGCATTAGAATCTCCTATTTCAAGGCAAAAAAATAGATTTATCAGTTAGATAATTTGCCGCTTCTGTTGTCCAGAATAATAAATTTGAAACCATTTGAATAAGAAAACATTGTTATTCTCTTTCCACTATCCATTATGTTCAGATTGTAGAAATCCTCAAATGAGCTGAAACATTTTTTCTGATGTATAAATTATTACCATCCCCTTTCATATTAGCATTTGGTATATACGGGCATATATAACTTTAACAGATATGTATATATGGTTATATTCAGAGTATTTTTCTCAGATGTGATCAACTATTTCTGATGTATAAAATATTGAATTAATTTCATTATAGGTTTTAAATAAAATTAATGTACTATTCAAAATGTTACTATGATGCATATTTCTAAACTTCAGACTTATAATCAACTGGACAAGCAAGAAGAATCTGAATTAGTGTTTTGAAAATAAAATTAAATAAAGATTTGTCTCAGTAAGCTCTACACATGAGATCTTGTGTTCTTCTGTATTTTATATACCAAATGATCTGTAATTATCATAAAGGCTCACAAATGCATGGTTAAACATTATTGCATATAAGTTCATATTCAAAGTCTAGTTGTTTCTGTAAACAGAGGTAAAAGTAAATAAAACTTTATCCTTTTGGTTTTTTGATAGGCCATTTTAAATGGTAAGAGTTGACTTATAAAGTCACTTTTATGTTTCAGCAACTGGCCATGCCACAGCACATAAAGATTACAGTGACAAGAAAAACATTGTTTGAGGATTCCTTTCAGCAGGTACTATTTTTCTACTCAGTAGTTTGCTCCCTGGCTGCCAGCCCCAAATCATCTTTCGGTGTTGGCAATTTAAACAGTTTGGAATTTTTGAGTTGGAGTCCTTGAATTGTTAAATCTAATTTCATTGTCAGCTACTTTACTGCTTAAATTTAGGAACATGCAGGTAGTTCTGTGTGTGTGTGTGTTTTGTGTATGTGTGTGTTCTGTGTTTTTGAAATGTCAGAGTAACTGAAAGTAATTAATGAGTTTTAAGTTTCCATTTCTAAGCTTAGTATTTGATTTGAAATAGATATTTAAGTAAGAAAATAGGCTTTTGGTAGACAGAAGTGTGGAAATATCCATATGAATGTTATTGGATAGGTAGAAAGGATTGGGGGGAGACTATACAGTTTTTTATAGTTCTGTAATACTTGCATTTTTACAATAAGTGATACTCTTAATTAAAAATTTTTTTTGTAGGAAGGAAAGATATTGGTGACAATATCTAAAAATATGTTTTTAGAAGTTGTCTTTTTTTTTCTTCAGTTTTTCTCAAAACCTGAGTTAATTTATTATTTACCTTTGTTTTGCAACTTTATTTACTAACCTAATGCAACTGTTAAGTGACTTTGTTATAGGGAAGATTAAGTGACCAGTGGAAAAAATGTCTTAATATGAAGACATCCAGTTAGTCTTTGTTTTATGGCCAGATGTGGATGTGATTCTTTATTACAAGCTCCTTTGTAATTATCAAAGGGGCTTGGTAATAAAGCCCCTTTATTGTAATTACTGCTTCAAGAAGTGTCATACTGAATGCAAAAATTTAAAAAATTGTCTGAGATAGTTGAAAGTAGCTGTCTACTTCCTTTTGGAAACAGTTGTGTTCATTTCTTAATGGAACCTCAATTATTAACATTGAAAAGGAGAAATGCAGTTTGCATCCTGCTAAATAGGAGCAGATAGCTTTTTAGCAGCAGTACTCAACTAAGGCTGTTTAGAGAATTATGAGTCATTCCTTTGATATGATGTATATCTCCAAGGCCATTCCCTACTACATTTGTTACCTTTTTCTAATTTTCATTTTCATAACCACTGTGTAGTCACTGAGTATGCAGTTTCTGGTGGGCAGCCAGTTTCTTGGAACATAACTTGCCTATAGAAGTGCTGGAAAGATGCAAAACATGTTTAAATGTCTCTTTATCTTTTGACTTATGAAACCAGAGGATTTTGCAGAATGACAGACCAGATGGTGCTAAAACAGTTGCTTAAAGTTGTCATCTTGGATTTGACATTTAGCAATTAAATATGAAATTAAAATTTGAGAAATATTTGATTGCTTTGGAAGAATGACAAATCTGATAGCAAAATTAGCATCAGATTTTTTTCATAACTGTTGGATAAAGTTGTTTTGGGATAGTAAGTGTTTTTATTAGCATGGCACAGCTGCTTATCAGGGAAATTGCAGGACAAAAATTTTTTTCCTTTCGTATTAGGCATTTGTTAAAGGATATTTAGAGGTATTTTTTCCAGGGAAGAATGAATCCTCAGATATCAGGCACAGGGAAAAGAAACAACCAGAATTTCCAGGAGAGCAGTCTCAGATTTGGGGGAACAGTCTCAAGCGAGATCAGGGATAGCCCTCGGGTTTGGAGAGCAGCCATGAAGACAAAGAATAGCCAGAAGGAGAAGACAATAAAAGATATGTTTATTGATTTGAGAGAGAGAAAGATTCCCAGACTGGGAATCAAACCCACAACCTTTTAGTGTAGGGCAGGGGTGTCAGACTCATTTTTATCAGGGGCCACATCGCCATCTCAGTTGCCTTCAAAGGGCTAAATGTAATTGTAGGACTGTATAAATGTAACTACTCTTTAACTAGGGGCAAGGAGCTAGGTGCTGCCCCTGCCCCATAGAAACAAGGTGGAAGAGGGCTGGATTTGGCCCCGGGGCCTTGTGTTTGCCACCTGTGGTATAGGTGATGACAGCACTCCAACGAAGGAGCCAGAGCAACAATAAAAGATACTTTTTTTTTTAATTTTTATTTTTTAAAGATTTTATTTATTTATTTCTAGAGAGAGAAGGGAGGGAGGGGGGGGGGGGAGAGAGAGAGAGAGAGAGAGAGAGAGAGAGAGAGAGAGAGAGAGAGAGAGAGAGAGGGAGGGAGGGAGGGAGGGAAAGGGAGAGGGAGAGAGAAAGAGAAACATCAATGTGCGGTTGCTGGGGGTTATGGCCTGCAACCCAGGAATGTACCCTGGCTGGGAATCGAACCTGGGACACTTTGGTTCCCAGCCCGTGCTCAATCCACTGAGCTACGCCAGCCAGGGCAATAAAAGATACTTTTAACCTCTTTGTTTTTTCATTGTTATGTATCTAGCCTATAGTATTTATAGACTATTTGTCATAAACATGAAATAAGCATTGAATTTTTTTTATTACATCTTGGATTTTCTTGTTTGAGTGAGATATAAATATGAGTGGGAAAAAGAAGCCCTGGCATAAGTAAGTAAGTTACTGAGCCTCTCTGGGTATTTATTTTCTTATTTTTTTTTTACTTTAATTGTTGTTCAAGTATAGTTTTCTGCCTTTTATTCTCATCCCAGCCCATCCCCCACCTCTCTGGATATTTAAATGTGAGAGCTCATTCATATCATTTCATTAAATAGAGGCATTGTGTCAACTTCTCTCTCTTTAGTTCCTGTCATTTTTCTAAGGGTAATTAATATCTATAATGTTTTAGTGGCCCAATTTTTGGCAGATAAGTAGCTTTACAAAGAAGGAACCCAAATGACCTATTTATAATAGCTCAGTAAGGGTACTCACCTTCAAAGATAAAGATGATCTTATTAACCACTGTAGTGGGACACAAAATTTGAGTAATATTTCTAGGTACTTAAAAGTTTCTACTGAGAATGAGTTTCCAAAGTTAACTATATTCTCTCTGCAGCCACTGGTTCTTCATTTCCACGTTAGCCAGTTAGCTATTATGTGTACCTTTTTACTGTTAAACAACCCAGACTTAACCAAAACAGAACCAAAAAAAGCACCTGACCTTTGGCCAGGCCCATAATTACTCTGCTCTAAGCAAGTGAGAGAAGCAACTTTATGTCAGTATTAGACTTATTTACAAGAAAATTAATTTGTATAAAGTATGTAAGTACATAGATATGTATAATATAAAAATACTATGAAATGTTAATGTATTTTCTGTATGTGTGGTACTGATTAGACCACAGACACCATCCTTTGTCAAGTGGAATTTAAGTACTTAAAATGAAGGAGATTTCAAACCTGAAAGTGATAGAATGATGTTTCACCAACTCCTTTTACCAATATTTTTACTTTATTGTTTTGTAGATAATGAGCTTCAGTCCCCAAGATCTGCGAAGACGTTTGTGGGTGATTTTTCCAGGAGAAGAAGGTTTAGATTATGGAGGTGTAGCAAGGTAGTGATAGTATGAATATTCAGAACTTATAGTTTCTTTCCTTCAAAGATATCATTATACTTTGCTTGCAAGTATTATTTTCTCAAATCTTACATTTTAGGAAGATGAAATGTAGGAAGTTATTGTACCTTTATTCTGCAGCTATAGCATTTCAACATTAATTCAGAAGGTAACTAAGGTATTGCCAGTTGGTTTCTCCCACATTGCTCTGTGAAATTGGATTGTTTTTCATATCTGTCTAGGATTTAGAGAGCAGTGGTACTTGATGTGGATGACTGTAGGACTTATTAATAGATGGAATAACATTAGACTTATTTCAGCTGCTCTAATCACACGGGTCAATCAGTGAAGTTTCAACTTGACTATGTGTAGTATTTTATTGGTTCTAAGACTAACATTTTTATATTTTAACACCTCTGAAATTGGGATGTGTATCACAATTATAATTGGAAAAAAGTTTTAGTGGTTCATTAAATAATGGTGTCTTTAAAGTTGGTGGTATCATAGATTCTTTGAAATGTAATAATAAGTAGTGTATAAATATCATCTCTGTAAAATATATGTCAATTTGAACAGAAGCAGTAAAATCAACATGATAAATTAGGTAACTGTTGCCAGCTGAGGAGTGTAGATTTTTAATTTTGTACCAATGCCCTCTGATTTGTTGTTATGGTCACGTGCATGATTTTTCACCCAAAATTTTCTTTTCATTTCAGAGAATGGTTCTTTCTTTTGTCACATGAGGTGTTGAACCCAATGTATTGCCTGTTTGAATATGCAGGGAAGGACAACTACTGCTTGCAGATAAACCCCGCCTCTTATATCAATCCAGATCATCTGAAATATTTTCGTTTTATTGGCAGGTTTATTGCCATGGTAAGTACAGCTGGAGAACTGTGTTTACTTTGCTAGTTCAGCAGTACTAAAGCATTGTTTCTTTAACTTTCTCATTTGAAATTTTCTCGTCACTAAGACATTTCTAAGATTGGATTTGTTATATTTGCCCTTTTTCTAGAAAAAGGGGAGTATAATGGAATCATATATCAGGGGAGCTTTACTTTAATGAAGAACTCATCTAACATTCTGAAATACAATGAATGTTATAAAATTATCTTAAATGGTACTTGTTTTTTCTTTCATAGGCTCTGTTCCATGGGAAATTCATAGACACAGGTTTTTCTTTGCCATTCTACAAGCGCATCTTGAACAAACCAGTAGGACTCAAGGATTTAGAATCTATTGATCCAGAATTTTACAATTCACTCATCTGGGTTAAGTAAGTGTGTTTCCATTTATTTTGTCAAAATATAGTCTGTATGCTTTCATTATGGTGTTGATATGTAAACTGTAAGCATGGTCTGTGTTAAACGTTTTGTTATTCAACATGATAAATTTTATAGAAATATACCCAAGATCTTAGGCAAAATATGATGACTTTAGAACATAATTTTTTTAGTTTTCTTGTTATTTTGGTTTATAGTTATTTAAGAACATAGTCCTTTATTTAAAACCTTGTAAATAATTGAATTAGTATAACAAATAGTGTTAATTTCACTTGTGCAGAGAAAACAATATTGAAGAATGTGGTTTGGAAATGTATTTCTCCGTCGATAAAGAAATTTTAGGTGAAATCAAGAGTCATGATTTGAAACCAAATGGCGGCAATATTCTTGTAACAGAAGAAAATAAAGAGGAATATATCAGGTGAGAGAGAATGCTCCCTTTGACATAGTTGGTGGCCTTTCTGTTGGACTACAGCATGTTGATAATTGCCTAGTAATACTAGTGGACAATATGTTTAAAAATAATATTTGCCTACAAAGTAAAAACTAATTATGAGAACTGAACGTGTATTATTAAGGATATGAATGATTACTTTTTCTTCCTTGTAATGTTGAGAGAGGAACAAGGAAAGTGCTATGAGAAGTCTAAAGAAGATGATATCATTTCATCTAGTTGTAATCATGGAGCAAGTAGTTGATGGTACTTAAGTTGAGCCTTCAGTTGTGTAGATGTGAGAGCAAAAGTTTTGAGCAGAGAGGTGGAGGCTGGAAAGCACAAATCACAGACAGTAATAGGGAAGAATATCCATGGTGTGTGAGGTGCTGTTGGGCAGCTCAGGTTTGACATCCCGTTCTGCCATGCCCTGCATTTCAGAATCCAAAGAAAATGAAGACTCTTTAGAACAGAGGTGTCAAACTCATTCTCACCAGGGGCCACATGAGCCTTGTGATTGCCTTCAAAGGGCCAAATGTAATTTCAACTCCTTAACAGTTAAGGGGTGGTTACATTTATACAGTCATAAAATTATTTCAGCCCTTCGTAGGCCCTTTGTGTAGTGGTTGTTCATGAGTTTTATACCCTTTTTCTGGTATATTTTCAACTTAACCAGAATTTTGAAGATGTATGAAATGATAGGAAACAATTTTGGTTATAGAAAACTTTCACTTTTCTCCAAAAGTAGGAATTTTAATAGTAGAAAATACTGCTAGATCACTTTAAACAACCAATTCTGTTATCTGCTATGCCATGTAACATGTTGTTGAAAACAGTCTCAAATTTATGTGCAGATATTTTCATGGGGAATATTGTAAGGTCAGGTAAAATTTACAAGTAAAATGATGGTTTATAGTACATCCTCTCTTACTGTTTACATTGTTTCATACTTTTAGTCTCAAGAGTTTTTGATTCATTCACATATTCTCAACACCATTCAGGGTTAGATTTCATATATGTGCTTCTTCTGGCATTCCAGTTTCTGGGAATTTTGCCTGCTTTTTACTTTTTAAATATTAATATATTCACTCCAGCTTTCTTGTGAATAGTATTTGCATGGTATACCTTCCTTCATCTTTTACTTTCAGTCCTGTGTTTTTATATTTAAAATACTCATATGTTTCTTACCAGCAGCATGTTCTTGGGTCTTGCTGTTTTTATCCAGTCGGATAATCTTTACTTTTTTAAAGACGTATTTATTTATTTATTTAATTTTAGAGGGGAAGGGAGGGAGAAAGAGAGGGAGAGAAACATCAATGTGTGGTTGCCTCTCACGCGGCCCCCCCAGGGACTTGGCCTGCAACCCAGGCATGTGCCCTGACCAGGAATTGAACTGGCAACCCTTTGGTTCGCAGCCTGTGCTCAATCCACTGAGCTACACCAGCCAGGGTTGCCAGGGCTTATTTTTTAATTGCACTTTTTAGTACAGTTACATTTAGTTTTGTTATATATGATGGACTTAAGTCTGCCACCTTGTGATTTATTTTTCCCAGTTTCCTTTGTTCCTCCTTTTCTGCTTCTTTTGAGTTAATAGTGTAATTTTTACTTCTCTGTTTTAGTCTCTCCTTATTGGTTAACTATATCTTTCATTTTATAGTGGATGCTCTAATGATTATAAAAGTGTGAATTCTTATCACTTAGAATTAATATTCCATTAACATTAACATTATGTATAATAATGTAACATAATTAATAGCACACTATTTATACAGTGTAAGAGGCTCATGGTGGTATAATTTCATTTCTCTCCAGCCATTTGTGCTTATTGTTGTCATATTTTATTTCTTATGTTATAAACCCATAATACCTTATTATTAGCTTTGCTTTAAGCAATCAATAGATTTTTAAGGAAATTAAGAAAAACTAGTTTTTTATGTTTACTTACATTACCATTTCCGGTTCTCTTTATCTCTTCCCACAGAGCTATTTTTCCATATGGGATAATTTCCCTTCAACTTTAAAAGCTTTCTTTGCCATTTATCTTCTTGTGTACCGGTTGTCAGGTTTTGTGTTCAGGTTTTGCCTGAAACCGTATTTATGTTACCTTTAGTTTTAAAGGATATTTTGATTTTTTTTTGAGTACTTTCAATACAGTTTCCTTTTTTGAGCACTTTGAATAATGTCATTTCATTGTTGACAGCTATTGTTTTTGATATGAGCCATTGTATTACTGAATGATGTGGAGTTCTTTCCCTCGTGGTTTTTAAAAGATTTTCTCTTTAAATTAAGAAAGATGTTCTCTTTAATTTTGGTTTTAGCATTTTGACTCTGATATAATTGTGATTTCTTGTATGTATATTTATCCTGCTTGGCTTTTCTGACCTTGAATCTGCTAAGGATGCCATTTCAGTAGTCATGGAATATTTGGGGGCTTTATCTCTGCAGATGTTCCTTCTCCTTGATTCCCTCTCTATATAGTTCAGAGATGTCAGTTACATACATACTTATCCTTTGATATCATCCTGTGGTTCCCAGATGCTGTATATATATATTTTTTATCTTCTCTGTCCTTCAGTTTGGATCATTTTGCATTCACTTCTCTTAAGCTCATCCAATGAAATTTTTATTTTAGATGTTTTGTAATTTCCATTTGATTCTTTTACAAATTTCTCTGCTCAGAATCTTCACCTCTATTTTATCCATCTTTTGCTGTAAATTCTTTTAATATATGTTTAATAGCTTTTTCATTTTTTAATCCTCACCCAAGGATATGTTTATTGATTTTAGAAAGAGAGGAAGGGGGCAAGACAGACATCGATCAGTTGCTTCCCATAGGTATGTGTCCTGACTGGGGATTGAACCTGCAACCCCTTGGTGTACAGGACAATGCTCTAAGCAACTGAACCACTTGACTGGAGCTCTTCATATTGTTTATATGTATTTTGTCATCTTCTTAAAGAAGACCCTTTAACATTTCATGTAATACTGGTTTAGTGGTGATGAACTTGTTTAGTTGTTTGTTTGTTTGTTTGTTTTGTCTGGGAAAGTCTTTATCTGTCCTTTGAGTCTAAATGATAACTTTGCTGGATAGAGTATTCTTGGTTTGTAGGTGCTTGGTTTCCATCACTCTGAATTTTTCTTGTCACTCCCTTCTGGCCTACAAAGTTTCTGTTGAGAAATCAGCTGACAGTTTTATGGGAGTGCCTACATGAGTAACCAATTGCTTTTCTGTTGCTGATTTTAAGATTCTCTCTTTGTCTTTAACATTTTGCATTTTAATTATGATGAGTCTTAGTGTAGGCCTCCTTGGGTTTCTCTTATTTGGGACTTTTTGTGCTTCCTGTAATTGTATGTCTGTGTCCTTCACCAGGTATGAGAAGTTTTCTTTCTTTATTTTTTCAAATAGGTTTTCAGTTCCTTGCTCTCTTTCTCTCCTCCTTCCGCACCCCCACATGTGAATGTTAATATGCTTGAAAGTTGTCCCTGAGACTCCTTATACTATCCTCATGTTTTTTATTCCTTTTTCCCCCCTGCTCTCATTGGATGTTTTATGCTTCCTTATATTCCACATTGCTGTGTTGATTTTTGGCTTCATCTCTTAGACTCTTTATTCCCTGTAATGGATTCTTCTGACCAGTTACTCTTTATGGTTTCCATGTCCTTTTTTATGCTCTTAAAGTTCTAAATTTGTCTACTCTTCCCCTAAGTTCATTGAGTATCCTTATCACCAGTGTTTTGAACTCTGCATCTAGTAGATTGCTTGTCATCATTTTGTTCTGTTCTTTAATTTGGGACATGTTTCTTTGTTTCCTCATTTTGGCAGCCTCCATGTGTTTGTTTCTATGTATTAGGTAAAACTGCTATATCTGCAGGCTTAGCAGAGTAGCCTAATATGTAGGTGTCCTGTGACATAGCCTTCTCATTCACCAGAGCTGCACATTCCAGGTGTGCCCCGCATCCCCTTTCTTGCCCCATGTAGGCTGTGTACACCCTCCTGTTATGGTTGAGACTTGATTGTTGTCGGCACACCATTGGGAGGGATTTACCCCCAGGCCAGTGGGCTGTAAGGACTGGTTGTAACAAGTCAGCTGTGCAGAGGCCCACCTCATGAAGCAGGACTTACTTCAGCAGAGCTCTGGTGCCCTTTGAGTATGTCGTTTGTGGAGTGGTTGGGTAGTGCTTCAATGTGATCTGAGCTATTCACTGAGTGCACTGGCTCTGGGGCCTCCTGGGAGGTATAGGCCAGGATCAGCTACCACCTGTGTTCTGTCTGGGGCTACTTGGCAGGAGCTACAGAGTGATCTGAAGATGGCTGCTACTTGTGCTGAGCCTGGAGGTGCCTAGGAGAGGCCAGACTGTGACCAAAGGCTGGCTGTTACTAGTTCCAGTTAACAAGAGGTACAAGGTATTACTCTGAGGCCAGATACTGCTTGTTTGGTAGATTTTAGAAAAGTCTGAAGCATGGGCCAAGAAAAGTCGTTTGTATAGAAAAGCCACTGGAACTGGCTTGGGTGGGCTCACAATTTGGGTGGGGCAGGGTCTGAGGGAATGACCAGGTCAGGGCACAGTGATAGCCCAGTTGATGGAGACTCAGATGTGGTGCCCACCTCCCAGCATTTCTGTCTGGCAGAAAGCTGCCCCTCTAGCTCTTACCCTGATGAACTGATAGTTCAGTTCCTTCCTGTTTGTCCCTGGTGCCTTTCAAGCTGCTACTCTAGTACTCGAACTCAGAGGAAGTGAGTCTGAATAAGTCCATGTACAGGTCGTTTAAGAGGAACTTCCTGGAACAGCAGAAGCCCTCCATCTCACTGAGCCACCCCAATCCCCCTGGTTCTTACAGCCAGAATAAGGGGACTTCTCTTCCTGGCACTGGGACCCCCTGTTGCTCACAGGAGACCTACGCAGTTGAGATATCCTTCTGGGTTTTTATCTGTCACACATCAGTGTGGAATCAGCCCATTTCACTTCTGTGCCCCTCCTGTAAGTCTCAGTGTGGCTTCTTGTTTGGTTCTAAACGATGGTCGTATAGTTTGGTTGTAATTCTGATGTGGTTGTGAGAGGATGTGAGTCCTGCCTTAACCTATACCGCCATCTTGACTGGAGCTCTGTAGCCATTTTTTATTGTGGCTGATACTTGGTAGTTACTCTGGGTTATTTTTTCTTCCTTTGTAAAAACATTGAGTTTTGTTTTGACAGGCAGTGAAATTAAAGGCAGATCACATTGATCCTGTGGAAGTCAGTTAGAGTTGGTCTATTTCCATTTTGCTTTTGATCCTAAAACATAGCCTTTATTCCCAGAATATGGTCTTTGCTCCTTACAGTGGAAAACCAACCCAAGGTGTTTACCATGTAATTTTGTGAAATACGAACACTTAAATTCTGTCTCTTTAGCATTAAGTAGCTGCTGAAATTTCTGCTTGGGTCTTTGGCTGGCTTACTACTTTGCATGGGATTCCTTGGAGTCGCACCATTTTATACATATGTATTTAGGAGTCAACTAAGATTTTTTTAAAAAGATTTTTATTTATTTATTTTTAGAGAGAAGGAAAGAGAGGGAGAAAGAGAGAGAAACATGGATGTGTGAGAGATACAGTAGCTTCTTGCATACCCCCTACTGGGGGCCTGGCCCACAACCCAGGCATGTACCCTGACTGGGAATCAAGCCCACAACTTCCTGGTTTGCAGTCCAGTGGTCAATCCACTGAGCCATACCAGCTGGGGCTCGGCCAAGGATTTCAAGTATGTTTCTTCTATACAGATTTGGGAACTCCCTCTCTGTCTTCTTTCTTCCTGGGATATTCCCATAGTGCCTTTGGCAGCTTCAAGCTCCCAACGTCATGTTACCTCTGTAATATGTAAGACTATTGCCTCTGTGCTCTGTGTAAACTGGGAAGTGCCCTTAGGGAAAAAGCCCATTAAATGTGGATCTGCTCCAGTGTCCCAACTCCTTTAAGAATCTCATCCCCAACAATTAATTGCTGCCTACCTTTGACTTTTCTCTGATAACTTCAAACATCTTTATATAATTTTTCTAGTTTTTTTAAAAGAATTATTTCTTTATTTTTTAGACAGAAAGGGCGAGAGAAAGGGAAAGAAACATCAATAGCCCTGGCTGGCATAGCTCAGTGGATTGAGCACGGGCTGTGAACCAAAGCATTGCAGGTTCGATTCCCAGTCAGGGCACATGCCTGGGTTGCAGGCCACAGCCCCCAGCAACCACACATTGATGTTTCTCTCTCACTCTTTCTCCCTCCCTTCCCTCTCTAAAAATAAATAAATAAAAAATCTTAAAAAAAAAGAAAAGAAAGAAGAAAGATAGAGAAAGATAGATCTACATGTGGTTGCCTCTTATACACCCTCCACCAGGCACCTGGCCTGCAACCCAGGCATGTGCCCTGACTGGGAATCGAACTGGCGATCCTTTGGTTCGCAAGCCAGTGTTCAGTCCACTAAGCCACACCAGCCAGGGCTGTTTTTCTAGTTTATTATTGTAATTACCAAGAGGATTAGTCTACTACAACCTGCGCTGCCATTTTCAAAAATTTCAGAGTTCTCGGTAAACTTTAGAACTTTAGTTGCCTTAAGTTGTCATTAAATAATCACATTTGTTTGTTCATTAAATTTTTAAAAAGTATTTTGTAATAAAATAGAAAAAAGTTTATATTTGTTGTGATTTTAACTTTGTTCTATGTCTTAGCTATGTAACTGTATATGAAGATTAGAAGGAAGTAGAAGTTGTAATTTACAATATTTAGTAGAGGACAATTTCCTTTAAAATATTTTCATTGAAAAAATGCAAGGTGAAACCTATAATTTAAAAGAAGCTTAAGAGACTTGTAATGCATGAACTTTCTTTAAAAAAAAAAAAAAAAAGATTTGCCCTGGCTGGTGTAGCTCAGTGGATTGAGCGCGGGCCTACGAACCAAAGCATCATAGGTTCGATTCCCAGTCAGGGCACGTGCCTGGGTTGCAGGCCATGACCCCCAGCAACTGCACATTGATGTTTCTCTCTCTCTCTTCCTCCCTCCCTTCCCTCTCTAAAAATAAATATTTATTTATTTATAGAGAAAAGGAGGGAGAAAGAGAGGAACATTAATGTGTGGTCGCTTCTCATGTACTCCCAACTGGAGACCTGGCCCGTAACCCAGGCATGTGCCTTGACTGGGAATTGAACCAGCAACTCTTTAGTTTGCAGGCCAGCCCTCAGTCCACTGAGCCACACCAGCCAGGGCACAATGTTTGAACTTTCTTACAATTCTGATTTAAGCAATATATTTTTTAAAATCAGTCATTCAGGCCCTGGCTGGCGTAGCTCAGTGGATTGAGCGCGGGCTGGGAACCAAAGTGTCCCAGGTTCGATTCCCAGCCAGGGTACATTCCTGGGTTGCAGGCCATAACCCCCAGCAACCGCACATTGATGTTTCTCTCTCTCTCTCTCTCTCTCCCTCCCTCCCTTCCCTCTCTAAAAATAAATAAATAAAATCTTTAAAAAAAAAAATCAGTCATTCAGTGGAATTTAAGAACTGAGTATTTGATATAAAGTAATTATTCACTTTTTTGTATGATAATAGAATTGTTATATTTTTTAAAAGAGACCTCATCTTATAGAGATACATACTAAAATAATAATTATGTTTAAAATGAAGTTATATCTCAAGTATGAGTAAGGGACATAATGAAGTAAGATTGGTATTGTATGGAAGCTGGGATATCTATGAGGTTTCTTATATTTTTTTATTGAATTGAGAGAGAGAAACAGAAATATTGATTCATTGTTCCTTTTATTTATGCATTCATTGGTTGATTCTTGTATGTGCCCTGAGTAGGAATCAAACCTGCAACCCTAGTGTATAAAGACAACACTCAGCCAACTGAACTACCCAGCTGTGGCCTATATTCTTTTGTATGTGAAGTTTTTCCTAATAGTAAAGTTTTAAAAATTTATTTTTGTACTCAGAATTTAAACATAAAGTTTAAACTTCCTGATAGCTTTTTTTATATTTATTTACTAGAATGGTAGCTGAATGGAGGTTGTCCCGAGGTGTTGAAGAACAGACACAAGCTTTCTTTGAGGGTTTTAATGAAATTCTCCCCCAGCAGTATTTGCAGTACTTTGATGCAAAGGAGTTAGAGGTAATGAGTTTTTCTTCTTTCCTCTGTAACGTGCTAATAAATAATGCCTTCAGTTACCTGCTTTCAGCTCACTTCCCTATCTCTCCAGTGGCAATATTATTTTTTATGCAGGCAGGATGTTTTGAAGCATCCCCTGTGGTTTAAATGTCCATAACTTACCCAAATATATCAAAGTATTACTGTCAGAACGTCTCTACAATGAATAACTCATTTACCTTAATCTGCGTACATATGACACTATACTTTGGAAACTCAGCCTTCAGAAGTATTGTAGATACAATTCTGGATACGCAGTTTACAAGCCAAAGCCTCCTTATTAATTTGTTTTTGAAATTGTTTAATATTAGTCCTTTCTTATCTATGTCTAGTATTATTATATAGATTATACAATTACCTATAGAAATCATTTGTTTTTTTTCATCCCTAAAGGTCCTTTTATGTGGAATGCAAGAGATTGATTTGAATGACTGGCAAAGACATGCCATCTACCGTCATTACACTAGGACAAGCAAGCAGATCATGTGGTTTTGGCAGGTTTGTCTCAGTTTTACTTTTATTGACAAGCACACCATAATTAAAACACATTTCTTTTTACCATATATGAAAATAAATCACAGAAAAAATGTAGCAATATGTTCCGACTCTTTATTCCATCCCATGCATTATAATAAATGAATACAGATTATAGCAGCATCTTTTTAAGATTAGTAAGTGGCACACACTTGCACCTTTGCCCAGGGTATAAAATAACTCCAGATGTTAAGATTCTCCTGCATTTAATCTAAATGCTTTGAAATTTTATAGAATGGAAGGATGGTTTTCATCATTCATACCTCATTAAGAATTACATAATGTTAAGCAAGCAGACTTAACGAAGAGACTTGATTTGGAATCATAATGGTGTCTTCTTCAAAAAACGTCTGCTGTAGTACATGACAAGATTTTCAGTATCACTAATCATTAGGGAAGTGCAAATCAAAATCACAGTGAGATACTATTTAATACCCATTATAATGCCTATTACCAAAAATAATCATTATCATCATCCTTAGTGAGGATGTGGAGAAATTGGAATTCCCCTGTATTTACTGGGAATATAAAATGGTGTACCACTGTGGAAAACAGTTTGGTAGTTTCTCAAAAAGTTAAACATAGAATTAACATGATCCAGCAATTCTAATCCTAGGGTATACCCAAAAGAATTGAAAGCAGGGACTCAGTCTATGTTCATAACAGCATTAATCACATAGTCAAAAGATGAAAGCAATCTAAGTATCCATCAAGAGATGAGTGGATAAACAAGATGTGACATGTATAATACGTACAATGGAATATTATCCAACCTTGAAAGGAAATTCTGGCATAGGCTACAACATGGATAAACCTTGAGGATATTATGCTAAGTGAAATAAGCCAGCCACTAAAGGACAATTATTGTATGATTCCACTTATATGAGGTATCTAGAACAGGCAAATTCATAGAAACAGAAAATAGAATAGCGGCCACCAGGGGCTGGGGAGAAGGAACAGTGGGGAGATAACTTTAATGCACTCAGAGTTTTTGTTTGGGATGATAAGAAAGTTCTGGAATTAGTGGTGATAGTTATACAACAGATTTAATGTACTTAATGCCATTGAATTATATACTTAAAATGTTAAGTATGTTATATACATTGTATCATAATAAACATTTTTAAATTTATATTGCTGCTGTTCTTTTAAATTCATAAGAAAGATGAACTGAAGTTCTGTAACAGATCAGATTAGCATTTAAAAATACATGACAGTAGTACGATAGGAGAAAAATTATTCTTTACCAAAAAAATTTGGCTGCACCAAAATACTTATGCTATAGGCTAAAAAGCATTCTCCAGAAACCTAATGTTTTTTGTTTTTTTTTTTAAGATTTTACTTATTTATTTTTAGAGAGGGGGAAGGAAGGGAGAAAGAGATGGAGAGAAACATCAAGGTGTGGCTGCCTCTCAAGTGTCCCCTACTGGGAACCTGGCCCACAACCCAGTCATGTGCCCTGACTGGAAGTCAAACTGGCAACCCTTTGGTTTGCAGGCCTGCACTCAATCCACTGAGCTACACCAGCCAGGGCCAGAAACCTAATGTTTTGAGTCAGAATTATTATACAGGAGTTAAAAGCCACATAATTCTGGCAACACTTAGCTTATTAGGGTATATCTGGATCAGAATTCTGTGAGTTTGATTTCATCTGTTCATAAAACCAAAAGCCTGCATGGCCTCAAGCTGTGTCCTATGTAATGACATGAGTCTTCTATAGGATAAGCATATCTGGGGTAGGGGAAAGAGGGGCTGCCCTAGAAGAACTGATCTTGAGACTATGAGTAGGGAGCCCTTGGGCCCAGGACACCCTCTTTTTCTGTCTCCCTATAAGGATGTGGTCTTAAGATTTACATAAGGGAAGGTTGGTGGGACTTTGACAACCATGGAGAAGCTCCTCCATCCACAGTGGGTACAGTCATTAGTGCATCTGACACTGGGAGTTCGTTTAAGATTTTAAATAATTGTTTTTCTTGTCTAGTATGCTAAATATAACATATGACCTATATATCCCTTTAAATGTGCTTTAACAGTTTGTTAAAGAAATCGATAATGAGAAGAGAATGAGACTTCTACAGTTTGTTACTGGAACCTGCCGATTACCAGTTGGAGGATTTGCTGACCTCATGGGTATGTGTATAGGATTACTTCTCCTGCACAGAAAATGGTTTATCACACTGCTATTACATCAATGTAATGGCATCTGGCAATTCTAATCCTAGGGTATACCCAAAAGAATTGAAAGCAGGGACTCAGCCTGTGTTCATATCAACATGTTATACATACTTATCAGAAATAACAAAGATAAGTGTAGCCATTTTCTTAAATAGCCATAGTTAACCTAGGTTTGCATAAACTTTTAAACACTTTGTACTCTTTACCCCTAGAAATTTTAATCCCTTAGACTATACCCCACATTTTAACTCAGTAGGATAGTAGTCTTATATTTGTAAATCCATTTCTCCATTGAGTCATTTGGCAAACATTTTTGTGTCTCCTCTGAGGCACTATTGGTTGTATTATACTATATTTTAATGATGTTTTTACCACTCTAACCTCTTATACCTGGAGCTTCTTAAGATATAGATCCATATCTTCACCTTTTTATTTCTGACACCTAGCATAATGCTTATCACATAGTACCAGATTGAAGTGCATTGTTTTGAAATGAATGATTATGAAAATATTTTGCGACTAAATAATAAATTCAAGTCTTCCTTTAACACCAATATTATGTCAACTAACATAGGAGGATACAGGGGAAATTGTGATCCCTAAGCCTGCTTCAGCTAAAACAAAGAGTCAGAATAAAAAGAACTAGGCAATTTTGGACAAAGTGTGACACCAATTTCAGTGTCTTTAAAAGGCAGACCAAAAGAATTTGGACATTACTCTGAGAGTATTATAAGCTATGGAAACTTTTTGAAAAGAGGAACACTTGCTGAAGCTGCATTTTAGGAAGGTTTGACGGCAAGGCATAGTATGCATCAAAAGGTAGGGAGAGCCTGGAGATAGAAAGAAATTATTGGAGCAGTGACGAGAATCTGATCTTAGGAGATGAAAGTAGAGATGGAAAAGAGTGGATAAATGCTAAAGAAATTCCAAAGGTAGAAACAGTACTTGATTAAATGATAAGATAAGAAGGAAGAATGTTGAAGGTAATGTTATGAAATCTGGAAAAATTGAGAAGTTGTGACATGTAATGAACATGATTTGGAGGTATTGGGGGAGGATAATGAGTTGCTTAAAATCTGCTGAGTTCAAGGTGACTGCCAGACAACCAAGTAGAAAATAGCCAGGACGCAGGGAGTAATTTTACAGCTGTTACTAAAGTATGACTTCAGAGATAAGAGTAGAGAGGGGAAGTAGAGCCTTATATTTGAAACTGTGAGAATGGGCTTATGCAAAAAGAGAATCGAGGGTTGATGCTTAAAACATCTGTATTTAGGTAGGGATGAGACTAATAGCTTAGAGGCAGACTTAAAGGGGAGGCCTCAGAGTAAAGAAGAGAAATATTCTAATTTCTCAGAAGGAATAGAGAAGAGAAGTATTTAATCCAGTGCTAGAGAGAGTATGATTTCTAAATAAGTTATTAGAGAGGGGCACCTTTGAGAATGCTCTCTAGTTTGAAAAAGAGAAAACATGTTGGGGGTTAGGAATAGTGACCAAAATGAGGGGGAGAAATGGTACAAGATTCTCACTATAAACTGGAAATCTGATTATTCGAGATGATAACTAGATCTGCTCTTGGGAATATTTGGGGTTGGGTGGTGCTGTCTAAAACAACACAGAAGGCCACCTGTGGAAGGCAGAGACAGCAAGACCGTGGTTCATAGAATTTTAGAAGCCGTCTGATTTAACCTTCCACCCAGTGTAGGATAAAGTTGTAAGAGTGATATACATAATAATTTAATTTGGTGGTGCTTGAACTTACCAGATCTACCATTCCATTTTTGTAACAATATTTATAATCTCCTCTTTAATACTCTGGAATGAAATTGGTAGATGTGAAATAACATATCTTTTATTTCACCAAAAATACATGTACATAACAGTAACTGTAATATAAAGGGGAAATTTTTAAGACATAATTTATAATAAAATAATATTTATTTCAATACATGTATATTTGGGAACAGCTATGTTAGAAGATACAAATAAGTAGTCAGATACTTGTTTATGCTTAAGAAAAGGTTTGAGTTTAAGGGAAGATCAGAAGCCCCTCTGTATAAGAAGCACTGGAATATGGAAGAACAGATAGAAAAGGTAAGAAAAATAGACTTAAATAAATATCATAAGAAAAAGTGGGAAATAACCTGAATGAAGTAGGGATAATATACCTGCCAGAATTAATTATAAATAATCAAAGTAGAGAAAAATAAGGTAGATCTCAAACTGTAGTGTCTGGCCCTCCCCAGATAGCTCAGTTTGGTTGGAACATCATCCTGTGCACCATAAGATTGTGGGTTTGATTCCCGGCTGCGGCACAGACCTAGGACTTGGGTTCAGCCCCCAGTTGGGGTCCATACAGGAAGCAACCGATTGATGTTTCTCCCTCTCCCTCCCTCTCTCTTTTTCTCTCTCACCCATCTCCCTTCCCCCTCTTTAAAACCGATAAAAACATATCTTCGGTTGAGGATTTTTTTTAAGCGTAGTGTCTATCATGAAATTACACTACAGTCCAAGGCTCTGATATGTAAAAAGGCCTCAGAGTCCATATCATTTGGAAGTTTAAATAGGTTGAAAATAGGAACGTAAGTGCAAGTGTCTACATAGAAGTGTCCTAGTTTAAGGAGAGTATCAGAGTAAGAGTGAAAATAACAGGTAACCTAAACATAATTGCAATATATAATGTTTACAACTTGATGTCTTACCATTCCATATTAATTAGCATTATTAAATGAAACTTTTCCATCCATGTAATTAGAAATGTTGTAATATGTTGATAGAATGTACAGTATGAATAAATTATGATAATTTCAAACTTAATTATTTATCCTTTTAAATAATAACCATTTCCTATATTACTGGGCTTTTCACTTAACTACCTGTGAAAATACTTCAGTGTTCATTAGATACAAAAATATTACAGATTTATATTTCTACAAGATTTATTCTTGTGGGACATGAGAAAATTCTGAGTACAGCTGTCCTGGCACATTGCAGAACATTTAGTGTGCCTAGTCCCTTCTAATGAGGAAGTAGCACTGCCAATCAGTGATCAGCATTCACAGCTGTCTCCAACAGAAGATAAATGAGAAGGGAATTAGGTGTGTATAAGGATATGCCCTACAGGACAGAACCTCTGTGCTACAAGCATTGTTAATATGAATTCACTGGGTTGTTTATTTACGTTTTATAAAGTTTAACCATTTATGTTTAAATCGTGTTTTATTATATAAGACAGTGGTTTGTACTTTGCCTCTGGTGTTTAAAACCAGAAGTAAGCTTTTTATGTCTCTCTCTTTTTTTAAATTTTATTTTAATTGTTGTTCATGTACAGTTTTCTGTCTTTACTCCCATCCCAGCCCACCCACCCCCCCTCAGCCCTCCCTACCTCCCTCCCATTTCCACTCCCCCTAGTTTTTGTCCATGTGTCCTTTATACTTGTTCCTTTAAACTCTTCCCCTTTTCCCCTGAAATTCCCTTCTCTCTCCCCTCTGGTCACTGTTAGCCTGTTCTCTATATCAGTGTCTTTGGTTATATTTTGCTTTATGTGTTCTCTTACATGATTATAACATTCTGTTATTCTGGCTAAAGAATGCTAAATAAAACTGCATTTTCTCCTCTTGTGTGCATACATTAGCAAAATGGTTGTCAAACCTTCACACCCATCAGAATCACCTGAAAGCTTATTAAAACATATTTCTGAGCCTTACCCCCAGAGTTTCTGATTCAGTTCAGCAGTATGTTTGGGATAGGGCCTGTAGTTTTGTGATTCTAACAAGTTCCCTGGTAATGCTGATCTAATGCTGCTGGATTAGGAATCACAATTTGAGAAGCATAGCATTATCAATCTGTTGATTTTACTATGTTTTAGGGAGCAATGGACCACAAAAATTCTGCATTGAAAAAGTTGGGAAAGAAAATTGGTTACCTAGAAGTCATACCTGGTAAGTAAAATCAGGAAGAGTAAATTGCCATTTCCAGTTGTTCTTTAGATATTAAAGCCTATTAGAAATTAAAAATGAAATATTTTCCCATTGTATTGAATTACTTTTAACAGCTTTATTAAGGCATAATTTATAATACATACTGTAAAACTTGCCCATTTTAATTCAATGAGATTTAATAGATTTAGAGTAGTAACCATCACTACAATCCAGTTTTAGCATATTTCCATTACCCCAAAACAATTTGCCCATCTGCAGTCAAGTGATAACTTTAAAAACCAGTGTTGTGCCCTGCCCATGTAGCTCAGTTGGTTAGAGCTTCATTCCAATATGCCACGGTTGTGGTATGCTCCCTGGTCATGGCACATACAGGAGACAACCAATGAATGCATAGATAAGTGGAACAACAAATTGATGTTTGTCTCTCATTCTCACTTCCTCTCTCTCTAAAATCAATTAAAAAATAATAATAAACAGGGTTGTTGTATAATACACTGCTTATATAGGATTCTTTGTACATTTCCTTTCCTCAAACTAATAATTCTTATTTTTAGTTTTAACCGCCTGGACCTGCCACCCTATAAGAGCTATGAGCAACTGAAAGAAAAGCTGTTATTTGCAATTGAAGAAACAGAAGGATTTGGACAAGAGTAACTTCTGGAAACTTGCACCACCAAAGGACAAGAACTTGTTTGCAATGTTTGTCCTTTTCCTTCTCTGCCTTTGCACATCTTGTTGTAAAATTGGACTGTGACTGTTTAGAGAGTTATCTGAGTGTAAGTAAATTAATGTTATCATTGAGATTTATCTCCCAGTGATTCTGGATTTTTACTCAAATGTTTCCAGAAATCAGATCTGCAAATGACTAGTCAAAACCTTACTTAACATGAGATTTAACACAACAATGAAATCTGCCTTGTTTTATTCCACTAGATTATTTCCTTAATTATGTATATGTGTATCAGAAGTCTCACTCTTTTACATCCTAGAACAGTAACAGAAACATTGTTAACCTCGTGTGTGTGCGCTCTAACACTGCCGTCCTACAGCAGACTTGATGCAAGTGACAGGATTACCTTGTCCAGAAATTGTCAGCACAAAGGGGAGGCGGTTAGGGTCTGCCCAGCCCTACATTTGTTTTTTTATGCCACCTACTCCAGAAAATGTATGTGGTATTGTCTCTTAAAGCCCTAGTTTTTGTTTGTTTTGTTTTGTTTGTTTTTTTCCCAGAGTCGAGGCTCTACCTTTCCATTGGTAGGGGAAAAAAATGCTATTGCTTTGTCTTACGGAGCGAATGTCTGCCCCCTGCCCATTTATTGTATCAGTCTGAACTTTGGTAACATAAGGCTATGGAAATTAAGCCTTCTATAAAGACTTCCTATAGAGGTGAATTCTCATATTGAAATGTAGTTACCTGCAATATTTACTAGAGATTTATGAGATTAAATTAAGAGATAATGTAAGAAAGTAGACTTTTTTGGTTCTACATAATGCTTGATGATTCATTTAGGGACCTAGAAATATTGTGTGAAAATGTATAAATATCACCCAAAAGGCTTTCTGCCCTATATATTTTTAAAATACAGAATAGTTATATTTTAAGTAGCCCCGGCCCTAGTTCTATAGGGCTTGGCTATTTAATATTTTTATGCAAGAAACATTTAGTTCTGGAAAAGGTAAATGCTTGTATATATTTTTGCAGCCTGGGATCTCCCTTACTGCATTTCTTTCTTTAATTTAAGTGGCCACATGTATATGTCTTCCTGCTGTGTTAGAAAAATGGGGGCTGGATATCCCAAGAATCACAGGTTTTATAAAAAGACTGCAGATAGACAGCAGACATAAATATCTACCAAATGCTATCTTAAATTTTGGTCCAAACTGAACATTTGGAAATAGATTTATTGTAAGTGTTTAATTAGAGTGATTTCTTAAATATGAACTAAATTGCTTTTAGAGTCCTTTTTCTTTGTCAGCATTGTAAATGCTAATAAATTGTTAATTTTTTTAACTGCATGTTATGTTGAAATAAAAACAAAGTAAAATGAGCAATTGCCTTATTCTTTTGCTCTTTTGGGAGGTTGGGGAAAGCAGCGTTTCACAGCCTGGGTCAGTAGGGAAGGACCTCAATTGTTTCATCAAATAGAGTGGTTTAAAACTGATCCAGCTGCTTATAATAATGAAGTCCTACTCTGTCTTTTATGATCTTATATTGTACAGAAGAATCTAATTTTATAAGACTTACAATAACTCTATTTAAAATTGAGGCACTAATTTTTCACCAAAAGATTGACATACCAATGTCGATTCATCAGAAATTTAAGTGAAACATGACTCACCTGCCCATGGAGGTCTCGTGCTAAATGAGCTGTTTTAGTCAGTCCTACTCTGCCACTTTTTCTTTATCTGGTTAATCATCTAAAATGTTATCAGGGATGACTCATAGAATTAAGACTTCTCTATATTTATATCCCTCCTTGGTTTGGATGTAACTCTCATTCTAAACTCCTTAACATTAAATATTTCTGTTTAATAGTTGGTATCTCCAGCCCCCTCATTTTTTTGTTTCTCTTTTAGAGTTATTTACAAGATTATTTGTATATATGCTATGCTTTCATTAACTAAAAATGGAATAGTATCACTGGATTGTATATTACTGTATTGGCATTCCTTTTTTTTCCCTTGAACTGTAAATTCAAATACTCAGGTAACTCTTCAGATATCACAGGGAGTCAAGTGCTCTTAATAAAGGTCCCTCAGGGGCTGCCTCACTTGCATTTCCTTAAAAGTTGTAAGACTGTTTATAATTAAAGTTTTTTGGTCTTTCATTTGCACATTTTTCTGTAGTCTTGTAAGGTTTTCCCCAACTGTAGAAAAGACCAGATCTTACAGATTTCCGACTGCTTTTGTAAGTGGCAGGGTTACAGCCTAACTGTACTGTAGAAGGGGATTGACCAAAAAAACACCAAAAAACCAGAAAGATCCACCAAGGTGAGATTTGGTGTTGTGAAGAGAACCAAGATGAAGACATCTGCTTTTCTGAGACAGCTACAGGTGCTCTAAGTCAGGACCTTAGCCATGGGTGCTGAGTAGAGAGAACCACCAGCTTAGCTACCAAGACTAACTGCTCTCCGTAAGCTTTTCTGCTCACTAGCTTCAGTAGACCTTTTTCTTATGGGGAAACAAGGTGATCAAGCTCATTTAAAAGAGAACCAGTGGAGAGAGGCTAAAGGAAGTAGGATTTTTTAATAATTTTTTATTTAAAGGTTTTATTTCTTTTTAGAGAGAGGGGAAGGGAGGGAGAATGAGGGAGAGAAACATCAATGTGTGGTTGCCTCTCATGTGGCCCCCGCTAGGGACCTGGCCCACAACCCAGGCATGTGCCCTGACTGGGAACCAAGCCGGTGACCCTTTGGTTTGCAGCTGGCACTCAGGCCACTGAGTTACAGCCAGGGATGTAAGTGGGATTTCTTAATACATATGCTGATCTAACAGTGACTGGAGGACAGAATCTGCAGGTTCCTCACCAGTGCTGAGAAGTAGTATACCCTCTCCTCTTTAATCTGTCCCATATAAGCAGAAAACTCTAGCTTTAGTATAGCTAGGAAAAGAGGGGAAGGGGTGTTCCCCACAGCATTAGAAAATCTTCCCTGGGAAAATAAGTAATTGTTCTTAGTGACCATTTGACTCTCCGGCCCCAAACTGCGACCTGGGACTCAGCTGTTGCTGACTGGCAGCTGTTACCTGAACTTATACAATCTCACATTGTATAACTCGAGAACAGAAAGCTGTCCTAGTCCATTTCAGTTGTTAATTACTGTGTGTCTATAGGACTTCTTTGTGTCAGGACATTCATGGGGAGGATCCAGGGGCAACTTCCTGGTTGACAAGGAGAAGGAGGGTCTTCAGGGGAGACCTCAGAAAGACATGTTGGTCTCTATTTGTCTTCGCTATCCTAGCAACTAATACCACGACTATATTCACTTAGTCTCAGGACAACTGTCAACATTTATTACTATGTCCCAAACATAGATACACTGTGTGCAGTCTTTTAATCTTCCTAGCCATTCTCAGAGAGGGATAATTATCTCTATTTTACAGGTTAAAAAAATGATCAAAGTGATTAACTTGAAGTGTACAGAGCTATTAATTAGTGAGAGGGCAAACTGGAATCTGGACTGACTCCAAAGGCTGCATGCTTACACATTTTGCTATACTGCTACCCATACACTGCAACCCTTGTAGTCTTCCATAGTTGATTCAGCTGCTCCATCCAATTGTTTTCCAAATCCTGTCAAGCCTACCTCCAAAACGTCTTTTGAATCACTTCTCTCAGAGATGTTCTCATTGTCACAGCCCACATCTTCTTCATCCCTGGTTGAATGTAGCAACTTCTTGTCATTGCTTTTATTCTCTCCCCTGCAGTCCATCTGTGCAGCCTCTGATGACCTGTGGAAGACCTCAGTCTCATGCTTCTTCCCTGCTTAAAATCTTACAATGATTCCTCCATTAACACAGAATAAACTCCAGAACTCAGAAACCTGCCATTCATTCAAAGCCAACAATTATCTCCAACTCCTCCTTCCCCCTCATTCTGGCTCCAGTCACATGAACTACTGGCCAGGCTCTGTTTTGCATCTGTGATTGTGATCTTGTGAAATCCCTTCACCCCTCTCAGCCTGGTTCTCCATATGCAAGAGGGTGGTGATCCCTTGTGTGCTTATTTTCCAAGATGTTCTGAGATCCAGTCTCTGCAGCCCCTTACAGAGACAGAACTGTTGCAGAGATAGTGTAGAGAGATCCTGCACACCCTTCACCCACCTTTCCCCAATGTTAACATCCTGTATAACTTGTTAATTTTCAAAACTAGTAACTGACATAAGTAAAGTAACACTAAACTACAGCCTTAATCAGATTTCACCAATTTTTCTACCAATCACATTTTTGTTTCCTCCAGTCTGTGGCAGTTCCTCATTCTTTCATGACCTTGACATTTTTGAAGAGTTCTGGTTAGATACTTTGTAAAATGCCCCTCAAATTTCATTTAATGTTTTCTCGGATTAAGGCCATGGGTTTTTGTGAAAAATACAACAGAGGTGATGTGCCCTTAGTGTATGATATAGGGGGCAGACATCAATGTATCTGTCCCACTACCAGTAATGTTATCCTCGATCACACAGTTAAAATGGTGTCTGCCAGATTGCCTTACTGTCAACTCACTGTAGTACAAGATACTCTTGAAAGGAGCACCAACTCCTTCCCCAGTTAAAGAGAGGCTAAGTGGAATGAAAATCATCTGTGTTGAATTCAGCAAGCTCCAGTGCCTCGAAGAAACATTTGTGAAGGGATGCTGAGGCTCCTTGCGATAGCACGCATTAAGTGTTCAGGCCGGCGATGAGGCACAAGGTTCACTAAACGGCAGTTGTTTTAACAAATTACTTTTCGCTACAAAACCTAGAAATTTTTATGGCCTGCGGGAGTAGAAAGCGAGAGGGCGGGAGAGGACAACATGGAGCTTTGGAAAGAAGGGTCCTCCTTCTAAAGGTAAGAAAAGGAGGGAACGTAGAGATGTTAAGTGGCTTCTTCCAGGTAACAGGGATGGGGCTGAGCCCTAAGTCTGCAGACTCCCAGGCCAGCCCTAGCCACTTCATCTCCGAGCCTGCATGGAATATTCCCAACAGGGTCGCTCTGAGAACCCAGAGACGCTTGGAGTCCGGACCAAACCGCGGACTCTCGCACATCTTCAGCACATTTTGGCTTCGCGCTTCACTTTGCCTCAATCTGGACGCAGAGGGGGTGGGGGTGTCTCAGCAATCCCCCTCCTCGCTTTCATACTCTCCCACAACCCTCCCCCTAGGCCTTTCAGAGCCAGGCCTCGTAGACAGTTGAAAGCTTGCCTCTTCCGACAGCGAGAACCAGCATCTCTCCGGCACTGCTGGCGTAAAGAATTTTCCATAATTAGAGTGCTCCCTTGTTCTCCACCTTCGGAAGGCGGAGGGTAGATTTCCCACGAGCCCTGGGGGGTGCGGTCCAAGGTCTGCCTGCCCATCCGCCTTACGCTGGCTCCTGATTGGCTACTGAAGCTGTCCGTTTTGACGTAATGTTTTGAGCAAGCGCAGAAATTCCTTCGGACTGGGCTGTGCAGTGGAGACCCGGAGCTACCCGATCGGTCCGAGATGGTGAGTATGTTTGTTTAGCCTGCGGCTGGCGGTGGGAATCTGGCCGACCGGGGACGCCCCACTGTGCCCCTAGCCTTCCATCCTCCGAGAGTGTCCGTGCGCGGGGCTGGTTTGGGTCCAAGCTGACGGAGGGCGGAACGCGAGTGGGGTGGGCCTCCAGACCCCGACGGAGGGGACTCTGGCGGGGCCAGGGCATCCCGCTGCCCCTTGACTGGAAGTGGAAGCTCAGGCCTTGGCTAAGATCTGAGGGAGATGGGGAAGCTGGCTCAGCGGCCGGTGCATCCTAGTATCCTGGGCCTGTTGTGCGAGTACAACAATAGCGATAGGGTTTCCTGGAAGATTGATTTGTTTGAGGCACTAAAAGCGCTGTGTGTAGTTTGGCTTTCCTCCTCACCACGTCTCTGTGAGAGATATGGTATCGTCCCCGATTTTACACACTTGAAGTCCAAAACCTGGGGAAACCTAGTGCTTTGTCCCAGGAAATGGCGGAAGTGGATTAGAACCCTCGAAGCTGACGCCTGCCTTTTTGTCCTTGTGGTTCTTTCTTGCCGCTGGGACTTGGTTGCCTGAATCAGAAAAGGGCGGGTCCGCCCTGGGGGATCCCTGCTTGCTGGCCGGAGTTGTGGGCTCTTTAACGCCTTTACAAGTTTGTTTTTTCGTGTCTTTAATCCTCCCAACCTGTAAAAAACTTAGAAAGACCTTTTAAATATTTAGCTATGTGAATGTGTTACTTTTCAAAAATCTTACTTAAAAATTTAAAGTCTGTAAGAAAAGTTGAAAAGGAAAAAGAAACAGTGCCATAATCTAGAGACAACTGCTTATATTAGCATATTCTAGTGTTTTTCTCTTCAGTTTTTGCTGCATAAGGGTTTAGCTCTTAATATACAGTTGTGGAGCCTGATTTCTTTATTTATTACTCTTCAAAGAATGCCTTTACATCGCGAAAAATATGTGCTAATGCTTCGAACATAAGTAACTTTGTCTTGCACATCACGTTTTATTTCACATCAATCTCCCACTGAACCCTTACCCTCCCAGCCTCAGTCTCTTCTGAAACATTGTTAGTTTTTTGTATGTCTTATTTAAGCATGTATGTGTCCCTTCTTTCTCTTACACCAGTTGTAGCTCACCGCTACTTTTACCATGCCGTTGTGTTTATATTCCTAAGAACAAAACATACCTAGAAAATTCAAGCAGTACTGAAGTATATGATGTAGGAAGTGCATATAGTCCCGTCTCATTCCCCTGTGGTAACAACTGTTGGCACCTGAGTGTGTTTCCTTCCAGATTGCTCCAGTGCATAAGCACACTTACATGTGAGCTGTTCATTGCATGAAACTGGAGCACACGTTTATAGATACTAAGTTTACGTTAGACTGTGTATAGATGTGTTCTGCAACTTACTCTTCATTTAAAAATATCAAATATTTTTCCACATCAGTATAACAGATATACTTTATTCTGTTTTAAGGATTGTATAGTATGCTGTTGCAGTATATACATTTCAGTGATTTACAGTTTTCAGACAAGGCAGCAGTAACTGTTCTTGTCTCTCTTTTTTTTTAAACATTCATGCTAGTGATTACTGTTTATGTAGGATAGATTCCTAGAAGTGGTACTTCTGGCATGCCTATTCTACATTTTGGTAGAAACTGCCAAGTCGCCCTATAGAATGATGATCATCCATAATTCTCACCTGGTTTTACTCCACCACACAACTATTTTCGTTTCTGTATGTTCTCCCTTGTCTTTGTTTACATATGTGTATTTTTTGAGATGTATATGATAGTTTTTCTTTTTTGTTTGGTTTAACCTTGTTGCTGCATCATCTTTGTGATGAATAACTTTGTGCTGTGTCATAATCAGTGAATTGGCTTTACCATTTGCCAAACCATTCCCCTGGTGTACATTCGTGTTGCTTCTAGTTCTTCACTAGTAGAGCTTAGTGCTGTAATTAGTGCTTCTGACTGTGTAGAGTTTATTTTTCTTTTTTAAAAAAAGTTTACCACAAAAATAAAAATAAAGTTTATCAGATTATTTCCTTAGGCAAAAGTTTCAAGAAAAGAATTTTTGAGGTGAAAGGACCAATACTTTTGGTTCTTGAAATAATGTTATCCTGTAGCTATCCCAAAAAGTCATATTGCCTTTGTACCAATTTTGCCATAACATTGCCAACATGAAAAAAACTACCTCAGCACTGCCATAATTTTTCATTTCTTTATTTACAAGGAATAATGAACATTTTTCTATGTGTTTGTAATTTCTCTTAGGTATATTTTCTACTAGTATTATTTTTGTCCTCTTTTAAAGACATGCTATTTTTCTTAATTGTTTTGTATGACGTTTTGGAATCACTCTTTTGTTTGTTCTATTTGATACAGATGTTTTGTGTTTTTTGATTCATTCTTTTATAAAAATTCAAAAACACTTTTAAAGATTTTATTTATTTATTTTTAGAGGGGAAGAGAAGGAGAGAAACAACAGTGTGTAGTTGCCTCTTCTGCACCCCCGCCCAGGACCTGGCCCACAACACAGGCATGTGCTCTGGCTGGGAATTGAACCAGCCAGCCCTTGCTTTGCAGGCTGGCACTCAATCCACTGAGCCACACCAGCCAAGGCAAAATTCTAATTTTTATGGTTAATAGTCAAATTGGTCACAGTTCCCTTGTGAATCATTTGCTTCAGATGGTTATTTCTCCTATGCTGAACCAATAAATAATTCTGGAGTTTTATTACTACTTATATTTCCATCTGTCAGCAACACACACCCTGGGAACTGATAATCCCAGAGCTTTGTCCTTTCCCTGTTGCAGACACCATGTTGATAGGATAGTACTACATACCCAGAATCCTGAGGACACCAGTTGGGTGAGCTGACCGTGCAGGGCTGCATGTCTAACCATACATTACTGGTACCCATGCACTAGCATTGAAGGGATGACAGACTGAGTTTGAGGCAGAGCTGGCACGACTTGGATGCCTGAGTAGAACTGTCCTTTTCTATCTGCAAATGTCCCTGTTGCGGCTTGTGGGGGGGGGGGGTGGCATCATTTGTTTTCCTCTCCCCCCCTCCTTCCCTCCCTTCCTCCCTTTCTTCCTTCCTTCCTCTCTTTCTCTTCCTCCCTTTCCTTTCTTTTTTTTTTTCCTCCTGTAGTGCTGAACTTGAAGTTTGTTTTAAACAATGTCTTCTGAACCCAGACAGGTAGCTGGTGCCCTGTGCCTCACAGAGAGTGCTTAGACTCCATGGCCAGCACTCACTCACGCAGGCCTCCCCCGACCCTGCTGGTTGGGGTCAGGTAGAGAAGCTATTCTCTGCTCTTACAGAAATAAAATATTTTGACTGTATAAAAATTGTTAACGCCTGATTACTGAAAAAAATCAAAAGATTAAATGAAAAAAATGGGGGGAGTGTAATTTATATGATAGACAAAAGTCTATTATCTCTAACATATTAGGTTGGCCAAAAAGTTTGTTTGTTTGTTTGTTTGTTTCTGTAAGATGGAGCTAGTAGGGCTTAGTTGTCTTTAACTACATTTGAAACAGTTTTGTTAGATTGTATTGTGATAGCTGTCATATCGGTGTGCATCAAAAATAAAACATCAAAATTGGTGAGTTTTTGTGTAGCCATTTTTATATTGAAGATGGAAGAAAATATGCAACATTTTTGTCATATTATGCTTTATTATTTCAAGAAAAGTAAAACAACTACAATGCAAAAAAACATTTGTGCAGTGTATGGAGAAGGTGCTATGACTGATCAAGTGTGTCAAAAGTGGTTTACAAAGTTTTGTGCTGGAAATTTCTCACTGGGGGATGCTCTGTGGTCAGGTAGACCAGTTGAAGTTGATAAGTGATCAAATGGAGACATTAGTTGAGAACGGTACCACACGGGAGATAGCCGACATACTGATGAAATGAAAAATGTGTCTTTTTATTTTATTGAAAAAAACATACAGACTTTTTGGCCAACCCAATACAAGAGTTTTCGAAAATCAGTAGATTTGCAGAAAAGTCAGGAGACTCAAAAGAAGAGAGATGCAATCAGTAAATTCCATTTTAACTTTACTGATAACTCTTAAAAATTAAAGAAAGGTTGGCTTTCTATTATTTGGTCTTTGCCTATCAGATTAGCAGAGAATCAAAAAACGTGGCAATACAGTCACCTCTGTTCCTTGAAAATGCCGAATTTGTTCCTGGTTCTCTGCCTTTGCTTTTATTCCATTGCCTGGAGTGCTTTACTTTCTCATCATTTAGTTCTTGGTTTAAGGATTTCATCCTCAGGTGTTGCTGACCACACTAGCTAGATTAGCATCCCCCTGCTGCCTTCCCCTGTCCCTGTGCCCTGCAGGAATCTTGTTCACTTGTTATTTAAAGTTCTCTTCTATCAGAATATGGTATGACGAGGCAGGGACCTCATCGGCTGTGGTCAAAGGTATATTCGGTTCCTCTTGACCTATGTGTCCTAGGGCAAAACTCTTCATCTGAACCTCCGTTTCTTCTCTGTAATATGGGAATCATACTTACCATGGAAGGGTCAGAGGACAGGTATGTCTGAAAACGTTCATCCCAATATCTGACATGTAGCAGGTGCTGAATAGTCATCATATACTTGTACCTCCTTTCTTCGTAAATGTGTGTTTACTTTAAGCAACCAGACGTCAGTGACTGGTTCTTATTAAATTTAGGATTATCTAAAACCCTAGCTCTTGTTTACACTGGGTACTGTAAGGCCTTGTCCCCTGTCCTATACTTAGAAAGGTCAATTTTTGTAAAACAGTTGTAGAAATGCTTTTTATTTATTCCCTAAGCATTGAGCCTAAACGGTGCCAGGTACTAGGTCTAGAAAGTCTAGGTCCCTGTTCCCAGGGTGCTTTGGGTCTGGAGGAGATAGATAAGAAACAGGCCTCTACAGTCCATTGTGATAAGTGCTATGAAGGCAGGGTGCCAAGAATACCTAGAAGGGTAGGTGTCAGAGAAGGTCTTCCAAGGAGGCGCATGAACTAAGTCCAAAGGGTTTGGAATTAGTTACATCAAGTCGTGAGCGAGGGAGAAGGTTGCATCCTTGAGAGGGAGCGACACATGCTTAGGGCACCTTGCTCAAGCAGGCTGCGCCTGCCCCCTGCAGTCCATTCTCTGTACAGCAGCCAGAGCCGCCCTTTGAAACATCAAAACCTTGCCAGTGCCCCCCCCCCCCCCCCAGGTCATCCATATTAAAAGCCAAAGTCATTACTATGGCCTACCAGACCCTCTGAAATCTGATCTGATCCTGCTTACCTCTCTCATTCGGCCACCTGGAACTCACTGCACTACGGCTCCTTTGCTTTTCCTGGAGCTGCCACTCCTGCCTCCGGGCTCTTGTACTCGTCCTCTGTGCTGTCTGGAACTCTCCCTGGAAGTCTCCGCATGGTCAGCTCCCTCTTATCCTTCAAACCTCGACTCAGCTATCACCTTAGTGAGGACTTCTCTGACTACTTTATTTAAAATTGCCATCAGCCCCTACCTTCCAGATAGATCCTCCTTCCTTACTGTATCTGATTCATTTATAGTTTACTTTTCTGTTTGTTTAATGCCTGACTCCCCATCCCCAGATACCAGCTTCATGAGGGCGGGGATGTTTGTTATGTTTTGTTCACTATGGCATCCCCAGGTCTAAAACAATGTCTGGCATAGGAGGCACCCATAAGTTATTAAATGAAGAGCAGTTTTGTGAGATTTTATCCTTTTTCATTTTAGCCCCACTTTCCATCCTCCAGAAGATATTTTGGACCTCGAGTTGGACACCTTTAGTTTTAGTTCTTTCCTCTTCCTCAGGTTGGTTGCAGATTGATTAAGCTATCCTAAATTGTCATCCAACTTATTCTTATATATTCTTATAATGTTGAGCATGTCAGAGCCCTATAGTCCCATATCAGACAGAGATCTCACTCTTGGATATACTGAGGGGGGGGGTTAAAAAATGTTTTTAAGTAGAAACAATGGAATAAAAAGGCTGTTTTGAAAAAAAACACTTTATCTAGAATTCGCTTCTCTCGATGTGTTTTATTTTTCATAACCCCCTAGCCTTCTTGTTTTCATGTGGTTGCAGTCACCAAGCACTTCATTTTTGCATTTAGCTGTTTTTATGTAAAGTTACATCATAAACCTTCTGTGGCTTATTCTGGTTATCATTGTTACTGTGTGTATTATTGGGTTGGCCAAAAAGTCCCCGTGGTTTTTTCCGTAAAAGACACATACACCCTAGCTGGTGTGACTCAGTGGGTTGAGTGCTGGCCTGCAAACCAAAGGGTCGCTGGTTTGATTCCTAGTCGGGGTACATGCCTGGGTTTCAGGCCAGGTCTCCAGTAAGGGGCACATGAGAGGCAACCACACGTTGATGTTTCTGTCCCTCTCTTGCTCCCTTCCCCTCTTTGTAAAAATAAATAAAGTTAATAAAGTGGAAAAGGCACATATATATTTCATTTTCACCAACAACTTTATTGATTTGGATATTTTGAGTATGTCAGCTATCTCCCAAGTGTCATAGTGTTGATCTCAATTAATGTCTTGATTTGATTGCTATCAACTTCAGCTGGTCTGCCCAACCATCGAGCATCTTCCAGAGAGAAATCTCCAGCACAAAACTTTGCAAACATTAAAAGCTTCTGCACAGCTAAAGAAAACAGTATCAAAATTAAAAGAGAACCAGTTGTATGGGAAAACATATTTGCCAATGATACCTCAGACAAGGGTTTAATCTCCAAAATATATAAAGAACTTACACGACTGCACTCTAAGAAGACAAGGAATCCAATTAAAAAGTGGGCAAAGGACTTGAACAGACACTTCTCCAAGGAGGACATACAGAAAATCCAAAGACACATGAAACGATGTTCAATATCGCTAGCTATCAGAGAGATGCAAATTAAAACCACAATGAGATACCACTTCACACCAGACAGAATGGCCATCATAAACAAAGCAACAAATAACAAGTGTTGGAGAGGTTGTGGAGAAAAGGGGACCCTAGTGCACTGCTGGTGGGACTGCAGACTGGTACAACCACTATGGAAAGCAGTATGGAACTTCCTCAGAAAACTAAAAATGGATCTGCCTTTTGACCCTGCAATTCCACTGCTGGGACTCTATCCTAAGAATACTAAAACACCAATTCAAAAGAACCTATGCATCCCAATGTTCATAGCAGCGCAATTTACAATAGCTAAGTGCTGGAAGCAACCAAGATGCCCATCAGTAAATGAATGGATCAAAAAACTATGGTACATTTACACAATGGAATTCTGTGCAGCAGAAAGAAAGAAGGAGCTCCTACCCTTTGCAACAGCGTGGATAGAGCTGGAAAACATTATGCTTAGCGAAACAAGCCAGGCAGTGAAAGACAAATACCATATGATCTCACCTTTAACAGGAACCTAAATAACAAAACAAAGAAACAAGCAAAATATAACCAAAGACACTGAAATAGAGGACAGGCTGATGGTGACCAGAGGGGAGAGAAGAGGGAATTTAAGGGGGCAGTGGGAAGGGTTCACAGGAACAAACTTAAAGGACACATGGTCATAAACTAAGGGGAGGGTGGTAATGGGAGGGAAGTGGGGAGGGTGAGGCGGGGACTGGATTGGGAGTAAAAAGGAGAAAACTGTATTTGAACAATGATTAAAATAAAAAACAAAGCAAAACTTTGCAAACCACTTTTGACACATTTGATCAGTCACAGCACCTTCTCCATATACTGCACAAATGTTTTTTTGCATTTCAGTTGTGTTTTTAACTTGAAATAAATAAAGCACAATATGCCAAAATGTTGCCTATTTTTTTCCATCTTCAATATTAAAATGGCCACACAAAAATTCACCAATTTTGATGTTTTATTTTTGATTCACACAGATATGACAGCTGTCACAATACAATCTAATAAAATTGTTTCAAATGAAGTTAAAGACAACTAAGCACTACTAGGGCCATCTTATGGGAAAAAATCAAACAAACTTTCTGGCCAACCCAATATATTCTTGTGAATGGACATTCCATAATTTATTTGGCCTTTTCCCTAATTATTGGGCATTTGTGGCCCTTTCTACTTTTCGCTAATGCTGATGTCATTGAATCTTGCTGTGTTTTTCTACTTCTCTGGATTATTTCCTTAGGATGATTTTCCAGGAAGGTTACCAGGTCAGACTGAGTACTGTGGTGATCATATCACACTTCACCCCACTTCTCCACAATAGTACATAGTAGGAACTCAGTGAGTCCTCTGAGTGAATTCTGATCTCTTTCTTACATGCATGACCCACTGTACTGTGCTCTCATGTAGCCTTGTCCTTTCACACAGCCTCCAGGTTTTAGAGGTGACAGGCTACTTTGTAGGAGGAACTTGTTTGCCCTTCTCTCCAGCATTCTTACATCATAGGGGAGTGGGTGGCAGTGACTGGAATGTTAGCCTTTTTCCTACTAGAAAGACAGTAGTTCATTGTGCTGTCTCCATCCACTGTTTAGAAGCTCCTCCTCCCAGGCCAACTCATGAGCTTCTGGGGGTGTGGAACCACTTTTTTGGAGAATGGAGCCTCTATTTCCAACGTAGTCTAACTCTCAGCCTTTGGGGGGTTCTGGCTGGATTCTGGACCCATCTGAAGGGGCCTTCAGAGAACCAGCCCACTGCAAAGCCAGTTTCCGTCCACAGGAAGAATTAGGCTGGCTTCAGCTGGGCAGTTGTTATGTCGAGTTTCTGTTCTGCAGACCATTCTGTGTATCTCCAGAAAGGTGCAGTGGAGAGTTGGCAGAATCATAAGTGGTAGACTCCACTGAGTTGGAGATCAGTAAAGGTTTTTGAAGGAGGCGATGTCTTAAATGTCCAGAAGAATTTGTTGGATTTCACCGGAGAAGAGGCCTTGTTCGTATGAAAAATGTGGAAACAGAGGTGTGAGCGTATAGATGAAAGAGTGGGGGGTAGGGTGAAAGATGTGCATGATGACGTAGAAGGCCTTGCATGGCAGGGAACCAAATGTTTGATTGTCCCCTCTGCTTACAGATCCTGTGTGTCAGAGCATCCCACTCGGACTAGTTTCTGGAGAATCAGGATTAATGAGCCCCGACCCCAGGCCCATTTCCTGTGGCTATGAGCCACATGTTATACTATCTCAGACACTAGCTTATTAAGTCACTGAGTCTATCCTCATGGGGTCATTTTGCTTCCTTTGGAATGTTTTCAGTTGTGCTGTTTGGGCTGCAAATGACAGTGTCTCCTTCCTGTTAGATACCACTGTTTGGGTTTTTTTCAGATCATCATCGTCTTCGTGTCCCCTAGGTGTACCAGATACGTGAGTCATGGATGTGTCTATACTCCCAGGAATGGCATCATTGTTCTGTTCCCGAATAGCTGAGGCAGGAGGGGTAATAGTGCCTGGTAGGCAAAGGGCCCAGAGGAGCCCTGCCCTATGCCAGGGGTGTGACCAGATGACTTTGGTGCTGGTGGAGGCTTGGGAACCACTTTAAACACGCCTGGAGAGCTTTGTGAAGGTGCCACGTGTCCAGGTGTTACTTGTTTGTTGTTGGAAAACAAATGTGTGATTCATCTGCCAGGGTATGAGGGAGTTAATCCAGCTTTCCTGGCCCCTCCTAACCTTGGTCTTGTCCTTTCTGGCAGGCAGAGGTGGAGGAGACACTGAAGCGACTTCAGAGCCAGAAAGGAGTGCAGGGAATCATCGTGGTGAACACGGAAGGTACGCCCTCCCCTCCGACCATGACCAGTACTCAGGCAGGCCCTGGAAAACGGCCCAAACACACCACAGCACTTGCTGCTTACCAAGCCCCTTCGTGTGCATGAATTTTCACCCTTTTTAAAACACCTGCATTGCCCTAGCACTGTTACTGAATTCTCCATTTTAATAAAGGAAAGGCCACTCAATCCCACTGCCCTGACAGATCACCCTTTTAGTGTGCCGTGCTTTTCGGCCCTTGTTCGGGTGCGTTTTCTCTTCGCCATAATTATAGTTGTTACTCTTTTTTTTTTTTTTTACTTTTAAGGGAGTTTGAGTTTTTAATTTATATATATCCTTTTTAAAGATTTTATTTTTAGTAGAGGAAGAGAGGGAGAGAAACATCTGTGTGCAAGAGCTACATCAGTGGGTTGCCTCTCGAACACCCTCAACTAGGGACCTGGCCCACAGCCCAGGCGTGTGCCCTGACTGGGAATCAAACCCATGACCTGTCAGGTCGCAGGCTGGCACTCAATCCACTGAGCCACACCAGCCAAGACTATAGTTGTTATCTTTTGCATATGTTTACTCATGAAGTTTGCTTGTTTTGCTTCATAGTTTACATAAACAAGATTTTTTTTAACTGCCAGTACAATGTTTATTGAACTATCCCCCATTTTATATTGTTTCCACTTTTTTGCTAGGTGACACTCTTGTCAACTTCTTTATGCCCATAGTTTTCCCTTCTGTTCTGGAATGTTACGTCAACAACTAGAAGAGTACAGACACTGATTTTCCCAAGCTGCCGTAGACATGGTGAAGAGGGAGGCTGACGTTCCTCCCCTGCCTGCTCTGTGCCAGGCCACGGACTGGTGCTTTACAGACACTGTGTTTCAGTTATCCCCTAAAGCAGCCCTTTCTCCATTTTGCTGTGGAGAAAGCTTGAGTCTAGAAATCAGTTGACTTACGTGCCACCACAGAGCCAAGGTGTCTTTCCGAGTCTGTCCGAGGCACCGGTGCGCCTTCTCTCGCACCGCTGTGAGGACCAGGGAGTGGCTGCAGGTCTGTGGCCCACAGGCACCTTGCTGGGCTTCCCCAGTTCCCTGGTTCAGCGTATTCACTCGTCTCGAGTTGTTCGAGGCCCCGTGTGAGCCCCTGTGTGTGTCACTGTTCTGGGCCTTGTTTTCGAAAGGCCAGGTTCTCCACAGTGCCTTCTTTAGTAAAGCAGAATGAATGTCACCAAAGGTGACGAAGTGGAGGTGGCATGCCCTCAGTTAGAGTGTTGTTTTCCAAGTCGTTAGACCCTGGCCAGCCCAGAGGGAGGCAGAGGCTGCTTCCCGGCTTTAGCAAACCCTCGTTAGACCATGTGGTCATCACGTGTAAAGGAGGCAGCAGGGTGGGAGCACTCAGCGCACTGGGAGGGGCAGCAGGCCCCAGCTTAGGTCTGCTAGGGGGCAGCAGGCGGGCCTGGGCCTCCGCCTTCTCCTCTTCAGGCCTCAGCTGCCCCAAGTGGAGCGGTTGGTCCAAGTCCTGAAGGACTGTGTGTATGTCACTCAGAGCGACACTGTCTTCTGGGACTGGAGCTCTTTGACCCCAAATGGGAGGGAACAGCCCCAGGAGCTGACTCCCCAGCTGGGACCCCTAGACCTTCACTAGTGTTCTGGTATTCGCAATCCATAAGCCTCCATTCTTGCCTTAAAACTGCCCAGAAGTTGAACGGTTTCATTGGAAAACTATAGCCCCAACGGCTTACCTTCTGGATACTAATGAGCATATTTTTTTTTTTGTATACTGATGTGGCAGTATTTTTTTTAAAGATTTTATTTATTTTTAGAGAGAGGGGAAGGGAAGGAGAAAGAGAGAGAAACATCAACGTGTGGTTACCTCTCGCATGCCCCCCACCAGGGACCTGGCCTGGAACCCAGGCATGTGCCCTGACTGGGAATCGAACTAGCAACCCTTTGGTTTGCAGTCCAGCGCTCAATCCACTGAGCCACACCAGCCAGGGCATGATGTGGCAGTATTGCTCAGTGATGGAGAATGTGGTCTGTAGAACCATACTGCCTGGGTGTGTGTTTTGGTTTGGTTTTTGTGTTTCCCCTCAGGAAATAAGTTGCAGCGGCAAAAGAGGGGCCATTGGAGTGTAGGAGAGAGAAGCAAGGAAAACGCGCTTGAAATCTTGGAAAAACCACTTTGCCTCTCTGTTTCAGTGTCTCATCAGTAAAATATAATCATACTACCTCCCTTTAAGGGAGGCTTTTAGAATAGTAAATGCCATTACAGTGTTAAAGTCATTGTGTGTGTTTATTTTTGTGTCTCGTTCATAGAGCTTACTCTTCAATCTTATTTACATTTCACACAGCGACCCTGCAAGGCAGGGTTTTTCTCATTTAAAAAAAATTTTTTTACGTGTTTATTGATTTTAGAAAGAGAGGAAGAGAGAGTGCGAGAGAGGCATCAGTGTGAGAAAGAAACAATTGGTTGCCTCCCATATGCACCCTAAGTGGGTATTGAACCTGCAACCTAGGTAGGTATGTGCCCTGACCAGGAATCAAACCCCCAACCTTTTGGTCTATGGGACAATGCTCCAACCAACTGAGCTACCCCGTCCAGGGCTGTTTGCCTATTTTTCAGATAAGAAACCTGAAATTGAGAGAGACAAGGTCACCCAGCTGTGGGTGGGGATGGCCAGAATTCATAGCTCAGGGGCCTTTAAACCATCTGGAAGTTTCCAGTTAAGGACGATCAACTCAGTTGCCTCTTCCTGTGGGCCGCCTTCCCTGACCACCCAGCCCAGTGTGGTCGCTCTTGCCCCTGAACTCATGACACGCCTTGTTCTAACACCAACAGCCTGCCCCTGCATTTTGACGGCTCTGTCTTAGCCAGATGCCAATGATGTTTCATGATAAAAGTCTGAGTTTAAGACAACGTAGCAAGAATTTAAGGAACATTCTGGTCCATTTGTACTTCTCCAGCCCCCCTGCTGTCCTCTGCTGCTACCCGCACGGGGCGGTCTAACAGCCTCAAATGTGTAAGCTCCACAGGTCGGGGGTTTGTCTCCGTGTTCACGGCTGTACCCCGGCACCTGGAACAGTGCTGACACAGTCTGTGTGTAATAAACGTCTGTTAAGTTTTGTTAATTTTTATTGTTAACTGATGGGGTTGGGTTTGGTGGAAGGACCTGGCTGTACAGCCTGACAGATCTGAGTCTCGGGTTAGAAATTGTGCCCCCTGGTGACCAGCGGCTCTGCAGCCTGCAGGGTCCCATTTGTGAAGGCAGTGGCCTGGGGGCAGACGGCCTCATCACTGTGGTGCCTTGGAAGTGCCCCAGCTCTGGCACCCAATGATCTCTTACCTTTTTTGAAATTATCCGCAGTTTTGGTCCCTGCCCTACTGCCACCTTCGTGTTTTCTTTCTTTGTTTTGGGTCGTGTGGTTTTTGTTTTAGTTTTTATTTGTTGATATTAGAGAGAGAGGGAAAAAGAAACATCAGTTTGTTGTTCCACATACTTATGCAGCCATTGGTTGATTCTTGTACGTGCCCTGACCAGGGATTGAACCCCCTACCTTGGTGTGTCAGGACAACGGTCAACCAACTGAGCTACGTGGCCAGGGCCGCCTTTTGTTTTTCATGTGAGCCAGCAAGTGGTTAGATTCTTGTCTCCTTTACACACCCTTTCACTTGGTAGGAATGTAGTCAAACACATGTCTAAACTGCTGGAAGTAGCCCTTGTGACTTCTCACGTATCGGTGGCAATAAATGCTTAATGCATTTTCTCCAGGGACACTGGTGAACAAATCAGACCTGGCCCTGGCTGGGGAACACACGTAAGGGTCACCTCCGTAAAGGTGTGACGTCAAACTCAAGTAGCTGTGAAGGGAAATCGCGTGGTGCTGGTGTGGTAGAACGGGGCACTGACCACATCTGGGGCGGGGGGGGGCGGGCACCAAAAGGTGGAGGCCTGAGGGACCAGGGGGAATTATGAGAGAATAGGAGAAGAAAGGAAAGTTCCAGGCAGAGGAACCTGAGAGTAGGTGCCTTTGTATATAAAAGAGAGTGTCAAGAGGTTTGATCTAAACTTTGCCAGGTCTTGAGGCTTGCCTCTCATGTTCCTGGGGGGTGGGATTTACTATGTGGGTGATATTGCTAAACCACCAACATTTATTACATGCATACTCTTGCTAAGTATTCTTTTTTCATAAAATATGTGTATTGATTCTGGACAGAGAGGAAGGGAGAGAGACATTGGTTGGTTGCCTCGCACACATGCCCCAGTGGGGGATCAAACCTAAAACGTAGGTATGTACCCTGACTGGAGATCGAATCCCCACCCTTTTTAGTCTAAGGGATGATGCTCCAACGAATTGAGCCACACCAGCAAGGGCCTCGCTACACATCCTTAAGTCATACTTAATCCTCACAGCAGCACTTTGAAGCACAGGCATTTTACAGATGAGGAAATGGAGGCATAGGGAAGTCTGATTGCTTGTCTGAGGCCACATAGCCAGGAGGGGGCAGAGCAGGGGTATAAGTTCAGGTCACCAGACTTCAGAGTTCCCACTCAGTCATCACCCGAGCTGCTCAAACCACCATCCTCAGAAAGGTTCCACTGTTGAGCAAGGCCCTGGTGGGCACGTTGTTGCCAGCCAGGACCCAACAGCACCGTCTGGTGACCTACTTGTCTTGTCTCTTAAAGGCAGGTGATTACTACAACCTGTTCTCAGGCTTCAGTTGGTTCAGAGCAGCCTCTCTGACTCAGCTGCTTCTCTTGCTCTGTGTCCTCTTCTGCCCACTGTCGTGTTCCTGTGCCCTCAAGACAAGACTGGGCCACTTTCTTGCCACCTGTGGGTAGGCCTGAGGGTGGCTGCTTTTGGCTGATCCTTAGGCTGGTCAGTCGTAGACCAGGTGAGCAGGACCTGCGTCCCAAATCCAGCCACTTACGTGTGAGGAGCCACGTGTACCACACTCATCACAAGTGCCTGTGAGCTGTGGGCACCTGGGGCCTCATTGACGGAGCCTCCTGGTGGCATGTGACAGTGAGTCACAGGCACCTGATGCCCCACTTGTGGGCTGAGGTCACTCGGGCTGAGTCCCGTTCCTCCCCTCCATGACAGCAGGCCCTGTCCGGCGAGGGAGATCCGTGGAGTAGTTCGGCGAGAGGAAACAGTCTTCAAAACAGTGGTGTTTGTCACACAGTAATGCAGTAAACAAGCCAGCCCTAGCGCTGGCCGGCGTGGCTCGGTTGGAGTGCCGTCCCGTCCACCGAAGGGTCACGGTTTAATGCCCATTTGGGGAGCACACGGGAGGCAACAGATGGATGTTTCTCTTTCCCTTCCTCCCCCTCCCACTTCCATCCCCTCTCTCTAAAAATCCGTGGACCCTCAGGTGAGTATTTAAAAAATAAATAAAAATTTAAAATAAATTTTTTTTAATCCAGCCTCAGTACCCAGCAGTGGAGGCACAGTGAAATCAGTGGAATGGCCACTTGGGGGCTCTCTGAAAGTCATAGCTACACTGTCTACGAGGGCGTGTGCAGGCAGAGAAACGGGGTTTAATTTGGAGAAATGGCTGCAACTAAACAGTCTGTGTGTAGCTGGGCCCCGAGCCTCCCTTGGTGGGAACACGAGCCACACACTAGTGATGCTTACAGCTTGGCACAAGCCGAGCTGTTTTCTCCCTACTCTCGGGTGTTGTAGACTTGCAGGAGTTGTCCTCCTTGCCTGGGCTCTAAGTGTCCTGAGTGATAGTCTCTCCTTTTAGCGCCAGGAACCAGTCAAGACAGTGCGGCCTTACGGGTGGAGCTCGCGGGCCTGTGCTGCGTCCCGGCTCCACTGCTTGTCTGCTCTGCGGCCGTAAGCAGGCCGCCTTCCTGCCGAGTCTGTTGCCCCGTCGGCAGGTGGAGATGGTGACACCACCCTCAGAGTGGTTCTGGGGACTGGCAGTGACGTACTTGGAGTGCTCAGCACTGTGCCCGGCAAGCCTCCGGGGAATAGTGGCGTTGATTGTTAACTGCCAGTCCAGTGCTGTGGAATCGGGGGCGTGGGGGTGGAGCTGGGCAGAAAGGGCCTCCACATCCCGCTCAGCCTGTCTGCTCTCCCTCAGGCATCCCCATCAAGAGCACCATGGACAACCCCACCACCACCCAGTACGCCAACCTCATGCACAACTTCATCTTGAAGGCCCGGAGCACCGTGCGTGAAATTGACCCCCAGAATGACCTCACCTTCCTTCGAATTCGCTCCAAGAAAAATGAAATTATGGTTGCCCCAGGTAAGAGCCTTCCACATCCCCTCCTAGGATTTGGCCGTCACAGCATACGCTCTGCCACCTGAGGAGAAGGCTTGGCACGTTGGTGTCTGCTCAGGTTCCGCAGAAAGGCCTGGAGAGTTGAAGGGACAGAGGTGGCTGCCTTGCTGCCTGTCCAGCCCCTGGCTGGCACCCCAGCCATGACTCATCGGGGGAGACAGACTCGTGAGCATGACCCAGCGTAACCCTCACCTTGATGTGGGACGTTCGGGGAGCACTTTGGGACATAGAAGAGGGTGTGATTAGGCCTGCCCGGGGCCGTCGGCAGAGGCTTCCCAGAAGAGGGGACGTTTCAGCTGAGGTGTGTCATCTTGAGGGCACAGGAAAGAGTGTAAGCAGGCGGAGGGGCAAGAAAGCCTAAGTTTGAAGGAAAAAGATTCAGGGATTTTAAACCAAAGTGGAAGGCAAAAATACTGTATAGTCATTTTGTCTTTGAGAAAATGTTACCCTCCTCTAAACAACAGTGCTGTCTCCCTGGGTCCCACACAGCCAGCTCTGCCCCGAGCCAGCACTGGTTGCTGCTTTCGTTTCACGTGGAGTGTTGGCTTGCACTTCGGAGCTGGCTGTGTGGTGCAACACCCATCTTTAGGGCGTAGGGTCATTCCCGGGGTGATGAGATGCTTGCCCTGGGAGGAGCCCACGAGGCCTGGGACCACAGGCGGTGGCAGCAGGACCACCCGTCCTGCCCCCCTCGCTCAGCATGCACAGGCCGTGGGCAGAGTCTCCGGGACAGTTTGCGAGTTGCTGCTTCTCTCGGTCCCTCTCTTTCTGGGCCGAGCCACAGAGTTGAGCGCGCACGATGATGCAGGCAGGCTGCAGCGGCCGTTCCTCCGGGGCATCAGAATATGTGTAGGAGGGAGAGGGAGGTGAGACGTGTGGTCCAATTTAGAAAGGGCCTCCATCACCAAACTCAGCTGCGTGGACTTGCCCCTGTGAGCAGAGGTTTTTGAGGCAGGAGGCGATGTGACTATGATTGGGGCCTAGACGGAGGAGCCAGTGGGGAGGCTAGGGACACTAATGCCCCGGGCTTGGCGACACGATGGCAGAAACTGGCTGCAGAATTCTGGGGTAATTCGGTGCCCGCAGGCTTTCAGAGTTCATGGGTGTGGTTGGTGCTTGAGTCCAGTTAAAGGTTCTCCTTTGGGTGCACAGCGTTGTCAGTGGGGGCGAGGGTAAAGTGACCAGACGCTGGCTCTGGTGACACCCAAAGAGGCCTGAAGGGAGGGAGGGTATCCTTGTGCTCTCACTTGCTCGCTCACTGTCTCGCACTGACATCCTCATGGGGCGCACACACACACACACCCCTTGTTATGCTGGCAGGGTGTGGCTTTGCCATACTGCCTTAAACACAAGGAATGGTCTTTCGAACACCCTCACCACCTCTCCAGCCACCCTGCCGCCTTTAGGAGCCTCTCCCTGGGCCCTCACACAGGCCGCCCTGCTGTTGGCTACACTCCCATCCTGCCTTTTCACTTGGCTCACCGGCCTGTTTATCTGCATTTTTAAGTCTTATCTCCCCCTCTAGACAATTCCAAAAACAGAAACTTGTAAACACATAGTAAGCATTTCACAGATATTTGTTGAATAAATAAATGAAGGACTTTATAAACCTCCCTCTGTTGCTGACCCTCCCGCTGTGGGGGTTAGAGGTGGGGCCAGCAGTGGAGCTGGGGACCAGGGATGCCCATGGGACGTGTTATTTAGGATGAAAACACCTTGATCGCACCCACTTCGGTGACGGCCGGAGAAATAATGCTGTGTCAGGAGCTGCTGGGCAGAACCTCTGAGGCATTTGGGCTGGATCGCCTTAGGGTCTGTGTAGGGGGCGCCAGTCCCCTGGCCTGGCTGCTGCGCCCTTCAGGTGGGCCCTCCTGGGGCTGTACTTAGCACCCGTGGGGGGGTGGGGGGGCGGGCAGTGGAGCAGCCTGGAGCGGCCCTGCGCAGCAAGGAGGCCCAGGTCCCTTTCTTCCCACCTTAGTCTTCCTCATTGATCAAACTGAGAAGACCACAAGTAGCAGGAGGTGGTGTCAGTTTGGTTCCCCAGGTACGGGTACATACCACATTCTGCCCCACCCTGGCCCAGGTAGCCCATGTGGAGAGATGTTTTTAAGACTGTCTTTTGGTGCTCACTTATTAACCTCGCACATATAAACCTAAGCTGTCAGCCTAATCAAGCTTTAAAACTCTGCTCCCCACAGAGCACCTGGAGTGATATTATTAAATTCATAGCTAGATTATTTGGAAGAAAAGACACTATTGCTAATTATGTCTGCCTCTGTAGGTGGCTTTAATTATTTTTATTTTTATTAGGAAGCGATATGTATCTTTACTTACACAGATTATTAGCCATGGAACTATTAGTCATATAAGATCTGCTTCTTCCCAGTCCCGCCAGCCAGCCATCATGGGGAAGGCAAGCTTTAGGTCTAAATCAGCAGACATGAAGCAGATGTGCTCGAGGTCCTGCCGTTTTGCTTGTGTTCAGCAAGCTGTCAGACCCAGCTACCCCACCCTGCATTTTTGCCTTGGCTTCTGCAAGCCACTTAACTCTCCGAGCCTCAGTGTCCTCGTTTGTAAAATGAGAAAACACTAGTACCTGCCTCACAGAGAGATTCAGGGGTTCATTGAGGTGCCCTGTGAGAAATGGTTGACCCAGGGCCTGCCACGTGGAAGCCTCGATGAATGTTTGCAACTTGATGATGAAGTGGGCCAAGCCCAAACTCGCTGCTTCTCCAGTTTCCTCATCTGTAAAAGGAGGGGCAGTCAGGCTCAGCCCTGAGTCCTCGGACCTGCGATGATTTCACCAGGGACATTCCTCCTTACTGGGCTGGATCCCCAGAGCTGGGACCCAGGTAGCGCTGGCCCCCTTTGATCTGGCACCTTTGAAATGTTCTCATCCAGCCTGTGACAGGACTGATGTTAACCCAAGAGCAGTGGGGTCGAGGTTGGAATCGCATCTTTGACACCAGCCGGCTGGGTGACCTTACACTGCTGGTTCTCCCAGAACCTGCAGCATGAGCATGACCTAGCAGTGTTAAAAATACAGGTTCTCGGGCTCTGCCCCAGACCTACGGACTCCACAGAGCTGGGAGTGGGGCCCAGCACTCCAGGTCATTCCATTCTGAGAACCACTGCCACAGGCAAGTTACTGAAATTCTCCGAACCTGAGTTTCCCCACCCAGAAACCAGTGACGGTGCCCTGCCTCCCTCTTAGTTCTGGGACAATAGGAAGAGAGGCTGCGCTGTGGGGTCACGCTGGCAAAGGCCCCCGAGGGAAACCTGCAGGTGCCTCCCGTTTCCCAGCCGCTGGCAGTGGCCCGAGCACTGATACTGTGTGCTCACCCCGCCTGTTCTGCGGTTGGCGGTGTAGTGATTTATTTCTTTTACAGTGTGTTTTTCTCCCTTTTTACATTTACTGATAATATGTTTTCGCTTTTCTCTTTTGCAGATAAAGACTATTTCCTGATTGTGATTCAGAATCCAACTGAATAAGCCACTCTCTCGTGCTCCACGCATCATTCCTCCATTCAGTGTCCCCAAGGATAATAGTGTTAATCATGTCGACTGACTGGCAGGTAGAAATCACCTGAGAGCCCATGCAGACCAATCAAGTGACCACGGTGGGCTGCAGCTCCACCCCATCCCACCAGAGTCATCCCCTGCTGGCCGGCCCCCCCTGAGTTCCCAGGAGGGCCCTCTTGCCTCAAGTCCAGGTTTTGCAGCAAGAGCTTGTGAGAGGCCCACACCCCACTTCCTTCTAACCTTCAGTCCACTTTGTTGCCCTCGGAAAAGGCTGTTTTTCTTTGACTAAAAATAACTGAAACTGGCCCCGCTGTGTATCTTTATAAACACTGGGTTGAAAGGGCCTCACTCCCCCGTGTCATCCCGTGGTCTGAGGGCTGAGCCGGGTGCCGCCTCCAGCCTCGCTGCAGACGGGTCCTCGGCCTGGGAGGCCTGCTCCTCACTGCCCCCGTGGCCGCACTCACGCTCTGAGCCCGGTTTATCGTTGGCACCCAGATTTCTGGGTCTTGGGGTGAAAGATGTTTTCTCTTACACTGCCTTGGGAAAGGACAGGAGTGATACGTGTTGAGTGCCCAGAATGTACCTGGTGTGTTATGTGCCATGGCTCATACCATCCTCATGGAACCCTACGGAAGGTGTCAGAGCCATCCTAAAAGGGGGGAAGTTGGGTCTAGGAAGGACTTGCCTGAGGTCTCACACCTGGGAGCACAGGCCTGCGGCTCCAGGCGTTCAGCTCTTTCTGCTCTACCTTCCCAGGAGATCCTGGACGGTCCCACTCACCTGAGGGAGCTCATCCTGGGTGCATATCCGCCTTCCCTTGGGTTCGTGCGTGGGGGTCCCAGGAGCTGCCCGCTGCTCTGGGAGGCTGTAGGCCACCCACCATTCAGCAGCGCTCTGGGATTTTCCTCCAGAAATCATGTGTTTATTTTTTCATTAGGGGCTTTTTGTTGTTGATTTTTTGCCTTTTGCTTCTTCTTACAGAGGGAAAAGGTATCTTGAAATCCCTCTTCACTGTCCTCTCCCCATAAGGAACCTTGTCTACAGTGTGAGTTCTTCCCTCTAGCAAAATACTTTAATAAATTTTCCAGTGAAGTCTCCTGAAACAGTATCAGAGAAGTAAAACATGTACCCTTAGGAGCCTAGGGGTGTATCGGGTTGGCCAAAAAGTCCATATGGTTTTTTAACATTTTTCATTTTCACCAATAATTTGATTTGGATATTTTGAGCATGCCGGCTATCTCCTGCTGTTGGCTTCTAGTTGGCAGAGGCCAGGGTTCTGCTAAATGTCTTCCAGTGCATAGGACAGCCCCACAGCAAAGAATTATTTGGCTGAAATGTCAGTAGTGCCAAGAAACTTTGCAAACCATTTTTAACACATTCAGTCAGTTACAGCACCTTCTCCAGGCACTGCACAAATTTTTTGTTTCAGTTGTGTTTTTACCTTTCTTGAAATAATAAAGCATACTACACTGAAAATGTTGCATATTTTCTTCTAACTTGAATATTAAAATGGTTGCACAAAAATTCACCAATTTCAATCAGTTCTTTTTTAAATGCACGCTGATATGACAGCTGCCACAATCTAACAAAATTGTTTTGAATGAAATTAAAGATAACTAAGCACTATTACAGCCATTGTATGGAAAAAAGCTAAATGAACTTTTTAGCCAACCCAGTAGTGTATAGGGGCTTGGCACATCTCTTCAAAATCTCCTATTTTAGTGAAAGATCATAGGATTTTCCATTGCATAATATATCCATGTTTGTCTTAATGCATTTCAAGTAAATTTCCCAAATCTTCAAGTAGAACACGCCCTGGGAAACCACTGCAGGTGGACCCTGTCCCTGGGCCTCAGGAAGCACACCCCGGAGAGCGTGATCGCGGGACTGGAGCAAAGTGACCCGGGATCCGTCTTTGTCTCGGATTCCGTTTTAACAGTGAGGCGTGGTGACCAGCATCTTCTCTCTGTTCTCAGAGGCTAAGGGTGGTCGGGATCTGGGTCTGAGGTTCCCGAGTACTTCTGGCTTGAGTTTCTCCAAGAAGAATAATGGGGGGAGATCCGATGAACACATCCCTGCTGGGTGAGGGGGGAAGGGCCTCTGGGCCTCCAGGAAGAGGTCCGACCTGGCCCTACCCCTTCCCATAGTCCCTCCCTCTTATTTGCCTTAAAGTTCCCATCCTAAAACTCCCTCGAGGTCCTGAGGAAAGTTTAGGCTCAGTCTAACTTTGGTGAAAAGCAGGAAACTCACGAACATGAAGATGCTGCACCTCCCAGTCCCCCGTGGAAGCCTCCTGGGATGCATCCCAGTTTGTCGTGCAGCCTGAACAGTGGTGGAGCGCGCGCAGACACCCTAGTGTTTCTGTACTTAGGGGAGTAGCAAGTGTGTGGAGATGCAGTATCTACTGACCTCGTAAACCGATCGCTGCCCCGGGCATGGAGGGACAGGCACAGCGTCTGGGTTTCAGAGTGTATTTGCCTAAACACAGTGTGCCGGCTCCCAGCATCATGGAAAATTTCAAACCGTTGAAATAATTTTACATTATCCATTTTACTCCACAATTAACATCACATAACTCCATCCATCCCATTGGGTGTGTTTCAAAGGACAGTTTGCAGACAGGACACACTCCTAAATACTTCATGTTATCAACTAGCTTACCCTTTTTGGTAGGTGGGTGAGATTTACATACAGTGAAATTTACACATAAGTATACACTTAAGTGACAAAGGTGTGCACCTGTCAACCTAACTCCCCTTTCAAGATCACATCACCCCAGTGATTCCCACCCCCCTCAAAGCCCATATCCACATCTCCAGTTCCCATCAGCTGTGGCCTTCACCCTCCAAGGTGAGGCAGGAGACAGCATGGGAAGAACTCTGAGATGGCAATACTGTGGCCAGCATTTAGTAGTGCCCTGGCTGCTAGGAAATGCCTTTTACCAATCAGGTAGAATAAATAGTAAACCAAGGCAGGGAGGAGGAAGGAGACAAGTCTCACAAGCTAACTCAGCAGTCCTGAGCCTGGTCTGATAATATTGCCAGGTGTTCCATCGTCATAAGAGATACTATGTTAGCAAGAAAGAAGGGAAGTCCTTGAAATTCTATGTAGCATTTCCACTATCTGGGAAAGAAAACCTTGAAACTGCTTTCATCCCACAGCCTGAATGTGGGAGAGGGTCCCCGGTGCCCAAAGAAAGAGCTCATAAAACAACTTGGGGTAATTGCCTACATCTGGTCACTACCTGTTTTACAAGGGAGTCCCTGATGCTTACAGAAAGAGCCCATAAATAACTTTGGAAAGTGCCTCAATTTTAATTAACTGTTAGGTATTTGTTCTACAACAAGATGACCAAATGGGGTCTGGAGCAAGATAAGAATTTGGATAGTCACATTCCCCCAGGAAAGCTGGCACCGCATTTACCCACTGATCAATATGTAACTCTTCTTCCTATCCCACCAACTATGTAAGTCCTGAGAACAAAGGTGCCCCTCTTTCTCCCTCTCTCTCCACCCTGGTCTCCAGCCTCTCTTGCTTTTCTCACCCTGCTTTGCCCTGAAACTTTGCCTTTCACCCCCTACTCTACCCAGTCCTGTTCTCTTCCATGGGAACGGGCCACCAATAAACTGATTACATACCACTAGCCACTAGATTTGCTGATATGTAATTCTTTACAAGCGTCAGCAAGAAGAACCAGGTCTTTCCCATCAACAAAGGTGCAGCGCTTGGCTGGGGTCCCGGTACACAGGGCCACTGTCAAGAAAGTCGTCACCTCTCAGGGAAAATGCAGCAGCTGCTACCGCCTCTGCTCATTCATTGCCCTGCTTCAGCACTCACCAGTGTCCTTGGAATCCCGCTGTTCCTCTGAGTTGGTACCACCTTTACTCAAAAAAACAAAAAGTGGGGGGGGGGGGGTTAAAACACTCCAGGATGCCCTGTCCAGTGTGGCTGTGCATAGGGCTGCAAAGCGAAAGGTCACCAGTTTGATCCTGGTCGAGGCACATGCCTGGGTTTCAGGTTCGTCCCCCTGCAGAGGGGGACAGTATTTGCAGCAGGTAGAAGATGCCAAAGACACAATTCAATGTCAGTGAGCTTTAGCTGATCCATTCTGTTCAACTGAGAAGGAAAGTAACACAAAGTACTAGTCCTATTGTTATGTTAAACAAGCTCAGTTGGATAAAAGACCAATTTTATCTTGGTTTTCCACTGTCTCAAATTCATTCCCTGGGGTTCAACTACCCCCCCCCCCCCCCCCCCCCCCCCCCCCCCCCCCCCCGTAATGTAGGGAAGTCCCAGGCCTCACTTACCACTTTCGGGTACTGAAGGCCCTGCCTTGGGTGGGTGATGTGTCTGGTCCCGTGTAACCAACCACAAAACCTTTGACCTGCCTCTGGAGATAGAGGCCACCCTTCCCCAGCTCAGGCCTGCTGCCAGCCTTTCCCCTTGCAGGGGGGAGGCGGCGAGGAGGAGGCAGCAAGGCTTGGCCTTGTTTCCCCACCGAGTGCTGTAACAGTGCCGTTGTGAACTGGCTTCCGGCTCTCTGAGCCGGGTGTGTTTAAAGCTGAACCATGCTTCTGGCACATGTTTCATGAGTTTGCAAAGATCTGTTCCTTGTCCCCACACCCCATCCACCTCTCTCGTCCTCCTACCTGCCATTGCCTTACTTTGGATGATACACTCTCTTTGGTTGGCTCCTTACAACCCTTTTTTGTCCCCTGGTTTTCAGGCCCCCTCTGTTGACTCGAGGTGAAGCACCTCCCTCCATGGGTGGCGGGAGTCGCAGTGCGTCACCAGCTTCTGAAGTTGTTCTCTGACGTGCAGCTCTTCCACAGGCTGAAGGTCAGGCAGAAGTCTGAACTCACTTTGGGCTGCCTTGTTGGTCTGGCACTGACTGGTTTTGCTCCTGTCCTTGGTGTACAGCAACTGTTGCCTTGGGTGTCACGGCAGAAACTGAAATGAAAATAATTACACTTGAACTTCCTAGTTCATAAGAAACATGGTGTTAAAGACTGCCCAGCCCTGGCCAGTGTGGCTCAGGTGATTGGTACATCGTCCCATAAACCCAAAGGTCATGGGTTCGATTCCCAGTCAGGACATATACTTAGGTTGCAGGTTCAGTCCCCATTTGGGGCGAGAAGCAACCAATTGATGTTTCTCTCTCACATCAATATTTCTCTCCCTCTCTCTTCCCCTCTTCAAAAAAAAAAAAGACTGCCTAAAGGCAAGATGAAATAAGGAATGTCAAAAATGTTTTTAACTTTTTGAGTTTTAAATACTTTGACATGCAAAACTATTATTTGACTGGTTTTCAGATATTTTTAGGAAAACATGAACAAAAGTAGATTGCCTATAAGCTGTTCCTATTTTATAACCAACCTTTACAAAAAAAGTGCTTCATTCATTTATTCATTCAGCAGGTACTTAGTGATACCTATTATGTACCAGGCCTTAGTCTAACCATAAAGGAGATAATGACAATCGTTTAGTGGAGATGAGACAGCCAATTAAAAAAAAAAAAACTATGCTTGGGACCCACCCTAGACCAATTAAATCATATTCCCTGAGAGTAATCCTTGGACATCATTGGTTTGTACCGGCTCCAGGTTTTTATGGCCACTGGAGTTGAGAACCACTGGCGTAGCACCTTATACCCCATGGAGAAGTGTGCAAGAGCTATAATAAAAATAGCAACAAGGAAGAACTCTTGAAAGGTTAAAAATATGAAGGGAGTAAGTTCAGCAGAAGAGCTGCACATAGAAGCTGAGAAAATCTCCAAAAAAGTGGGGAAAAGAAAAGGGAAGAGAATGTGCAGGAAAATGAACAGGATCAATAAGTCTAGAATATTCAACATCTGACTAATAGGAGACCCAGAAAGGGAAAATGGGGTGGAACATTATCAGCAGGAAACTGTGAGAAAGATACTCCCTGGACTAAGGACATAAGTTTCCAGATTGAAAGATCTGAGGGTCCAAAGCACTTAGTTTGAACCGGTGCCAGGCTGCATCACCATGAGCTTTCAGAACACAGGACAGACACGGTCCAGAGACGGAGAGGAGAAAGACAGAGTACCGAGGATCAGACGTTTAAAAAGTGATGAGCATCCCAAACAGCATCACTAGAAACAAGGCAGGTAAATCGATGCCCTCAAAATTCTGATTTTAAAAAGTTGATTTACCCTGCATGGTGTAGCTCAGTGGATTGAGCTCGAGCTTCAAACCAAAGCATCGCAGGTTTGATTCCCAGTCGGCACATGCCTGGGTTGTAGGCCATGGCCCCCAGCAACCGCACATTGATGTTTCTCTCTCTCTCCCTCCCTCCCTTCCCTCTCTAAAAATAAATAAATAAAATCTTTTTAAAAATTTATAACCTAGACCTTTATACCCAGCCAAAGTATTAATCAAGTGTAAGAGGAAGATAAATATTTTCAGGCATATGAAGTCATTTGCACTTACCTACCATGTACCATTTTCCAGAAAGCTACTGAAGACTGCATCCAAGTAAAGGAGCAAAGCAGTGAAAGTGAGACTTGGGACCCAGGCAATCTGAGACTCCCAACGAAAACAGGAGACAAAAGGGGCAGCTCAGGGTGGTGGTGAAGGGCGCTGGGCCAAAAACCTGGAGAGAGTCTGGAACAGAGTAGGAGGGTGTTTCCAAGAAAAAAACAAAACCAACAGATTATCTGTTGTGTTTGAATATGTCTAGAGGAGATTTTTAGATCTGCAAGGAATTTATGGATAATTTAGTATTGGGGCATGGGAAACAAAAGAAGAATGGCAAATTAAGCCATAACTCAGAACGTTTTTAAAAATGCACAATAAGCCCTGGCTGGCGTAGCTCAGTGGATTGAGTGCGGGCTGGGAACCAAAGTGTCCCAGGTTTAATTCCCAGCCAGGGTACATTCCTCCTGGGTTGCAGGCCATAACCCCCAGCAACCACACATTGATGTTTCTCTCTCTCTCTCTCTCTCTCTCTCTCTCTCTCCCTCTCTCTCTCTCCCTCTCTCTCTCTCTCTCTCTCTCTCTCTCTCCCCCCCTCTCTCTCTCCCGCTTCCCTCCCTAAAAAAAAAAATCTGAAAAAAATAAAAAATAAAATAAAAATGCACAATAAAAAGCAAATTCAGGGCACATGTGGCTCCGCTGTGAGCAGCGGTTGTGCAGGCAAAATATCAACCCTCCAAACAGTAACTGCCGGGGAGGGCAAATCCCCTTCCACCGTCAGAGCTACAGAAACAGGAGGAAAACCACGGTGCTTAGAAACGTGAACGTAAATATCAGAATAACTATTTAAATTGCTATTTGACTTTGTCACACTGTATTATTTGGGTAAAATTAAATTTTAAAAGTTTGAAATAACCTATGCCTATAATCTAGGTGCTTCGAGCCCTGCTGCAATGAAGTAGCTGGAGAATGAGAGTTTTCAGAACTTCAGGGAATGTGGAGGGGTAGATCAGGGGGAACCCGCTGCAAACACGAAATACCTTTGAATCTCCTGTCTTTAAAACTGCACACATATTTTGCATCTTGGTGGCTCTGGGGAGAAGGCGGGGCCCAAGCAGAATCAGAGCCCCGTGAGCCAGGCAAACCCTGATGTGGCCTGGACCACAGGGGTAACTCGGGGTCATGGTGAGGGTGGCAGCAGATCCCCAAGGAGAGCAGCAGGACCTGCTGATGAGTTTTGAACGTGGGAGTGATGGGAGGAGACCTCCAGGGGCTCCTAGGTGCTCATTTTGAGCAGCCAGGTGCTGCCACTTAGTGAGACGTGGATGACGGGGGAGCAGGTTTAGAGGGATCAACAACTTTGAAGTGACCTGCCCGATTCGAACCTGTCAGACATCGGGGTGCCCAATAAGACATGCGACAGACTCTTGAGAAGATATGTTGAAAACCAACTCTGCCAGGCTGTGCCAGATGCGCAGGTTTGCTGCCATAGCCTGTGGGTCAAGCCGAGGGGGCTTAATGAACTCACAGGAACGAAGGGAGGGAGAGGAGAGGAAAGGTGTGAAGGCCTCACTGGGGACACTTGGCCTCCGGAGGGGAGGTGGGAGGTTTGCTCGAGGAGCGGGAGCCAGCAAATGAGGACAGCGGTCGGGAGAGTCAACTGGAACAGAGGCTACTGGGTTTTGCCGTGTATGATGCGCACCCATGTTTTTGTGCCCATTCTGTGTGGGATTATCAAACCCGTTACTACAGCCATGGTATGTAGTCATTATCCCTGCGTACAACACGCATCCTTATTTTTCCCTCAAAAATTTGGGCGAAAAGAGCACATTATACGCGGCAAAATACATTATTTCAATTAGGATTCAGTTCAGCTGCACAAAACCCAAAACAACCGTGGCTTAAACAAGAGAAAAGTTTATCTAGTGAGCAGACCAGGGTTGGAATGGTGACCCCACGAAGTCGTCAGAGACCCCAGGCTCCCACCAGCTTTAGTTCCACCGTCGCTAGGGCACCGCCCTTGTTCTTGCGATTCAAGACAGCTGCCGGAGCCCCAGCCGTCAATCACACGCAAGTTCAGGTACCCTTTCCCTTTAAGGAAATTTCCCAGAAGCCCCCTAAAGCACTTTACTTTTTTTCCCCCCCTCACCACCCTCCCTTTAAGAGAAGTCTGGGTCTTTCTTGGCTGAGGCTGCTTGAGGAGGATGCAGCAACAGGTGGCCCAGAAGCTGGGCTTGCAGGCGATGAGGAGCTCGCCCAGGTAGTGACCACTCGTCTCGGGCGTGACTTCCCCTGGTTGAAGTCTCGCTGTCGTAAATGCTCAGGTTCCCCAACACTTAGTTTACTGACCAAAGTTTCATCACCGTGCCCCTTTTAATGCGGTGGAAGCTGAGAGACCAGGCTGGGTGCATGGCCACCTGAGGAGATATCCAGGGGTACCAGGTGGTCTCTGCCGTGGAAACCAAGAGAAGGAAGAATTTCAGGGAGAAAGCAGTGCTGGGAAGGGAGCAGAGAAGGGGGGCTGGGCTGGAGAGGGGTGTGAATGCTGCTGGGAGATACTGAGGGGCCCCCCGGGGAGCAGAGCCGAGGGAGAGTGAGGAAGGGTGGCACCAGGCCCAGGGCTGGCCGGAGTCTGGAACGGGGACAGCTGTGATGCTGCCACCTGAGGGAGGACAGGACGCAGGCACAGGCAAGGTCTGAGGTGCTGGGGCTGTAGGGGGAGGGCCCAGACTCCTGGGTTTGGGTCAAACCTCGTGGACGGCTGGTCAGGGCCCAGCTGAGCCTTGTTGAATCAGCAAGTTTGCATCATCAGGTGCAGCCCAGGTGCAGCCGTGTAGCGAGCTCGCAGCTGGCTTTAACCAGGACTGGGATTTTGCCAGACTCATTCAGCTCCTAAAAGAAGGAGGGAGTTAAGCACTTTTGGAAAGGAATTACGGTGATGGGCTGTGGAATTTGTGCTGGGCCGGGAAGACGTGGGGACTGGTAAGGCAGCAATCAACAGAGGATGGAGGCAGAAATCGTGTCTTGCTTGAAGGGTGGCGGCCAGGGACCCTTGGATCTGTGTTGTCAGGAGAGGTGCGTTTGTGGGGTGTGGTCTAGACTGAGGCTGGGAAAGTGTGAGGACAAGTTCAAGTGGAGCAGGTTCAGGGGAGAGCCTACCCGGAGGAGCAGCGGTGGAGCGGGGAGGGGGCAGACGAGTTTGCGAGGACTCACAGAGTGACTGGATTGGCAGGTGAGGGGTGAGCCCAGCTGAGGCCTGGACCAGGCTGCAGTGACGGGACGTGAGGGCAGGTGCGAGTTAGCTGGAGGCAGGTACTGGGGAGGATGGTGCCTCCATCTGGACCTGCTGAGTTTGAGAAGCCTAAGCCTCCGTCCGAGTCAAAGTGGGATCCTGAGGGATAGTCGGGGCTGGAGGCGGGGATTAGGGATAAGCTGTCAAGTTGGAGGCGCTGATGGGTATGAACTTGGACATGACCGGGGGGCGACGGGGGGGGGGGGGGGGGGGATTGAGAGCTGAGGGCCATGATAGGAGCAGAATGCTGGGGTGCAGCCAGAGGCTGGAAAGGTCAGGAGGAGGCGGCAGCCCCTTGAGGTGACTGGCCAGCTCCCAGTGGGTGTGTGGGGAGGGCAGAGGCCAGGGCGTAGGAGGAGGGGGAGAGGGAGGTAACGCTGCCCATGGCCCAGGGAGGTGGGCTGAGAACTGAGAGGGAACTCCCCTTGGCCAGAGAGGAGGGGCCCGAGGGAGTGAGACCCAAAGGAAGGGACAGCCAGGTCCAAGGCCACACGTGAGAGGTGGGGCGGACGGTCATGGCCTCCACCTCCCAGTGCAGCCAGAGAGCTTCAGGGGTGAGGTGGGGCACCCCATGCCAGTGGCTTGGGGATCTCGGGGTGGGCTCCAGTCCCTCCAACCTTGGGAAAATTGCTCTTGGAGTCTGTAAACAGGAACAACTCATCCTCACTCAGAGATAATGACCCGGACTCTGACCTCATTTCCCGTGGGCCCGCCCAGTGTGAGGCCCATTTTACGAGTTCATTTCCTTAAATAAGATTCCATGGCACCGTGGCGATAAAGCTGGTCCATCCGATTCCAGGCCCTTTTCCCCAGGATGCTGTGCCCTCCTGGGCACTCACTAACCCTCGCCCTCAGAGGTAGGTTGTTACTGGCTCCATTTTACAGATGAAAAAATAGGCCTCCGGGGGGGACGCATTTGTTCAAAGTCATCCACTAAGTGGTAGAGCACTCCAGACCCAGGTCTGTCTGCCGCTGTGCAAAGCAGCAAACAGGGGCCCAGAGGAGGAGCCTGCCGTGGTCACACAGTGACTGGTGGCCGCTCAGGCGGGGGCTGCTCCACCCTCACGTGACAGGCCAGCCGAGGCCAGCCGTCTCCCTTTTCTCAGGCCCGTGAGTCCCGGTCTGAAGCCACAGGTCAGCAAGAACGGGAGGACTGGGGAGGGTGAGCTCGCCCGTGGGAGAGATGCTGCCCTGAACAGGACCTACCCCAATCATCCCAAACGGTCCTCTCAGACCCCTTAGTGCCCCCCGCCAGTGCCTGGCTCGCACTCAGTCCCCACACATGACCTAGAGAGGAGACAGACCTGGGATGGGCCGTGACCCAGAGAGATGGCGTGTGGGGGCGGAGGAGAGCGGCTCAGCCAGCAGACACTCGCTGAGCACCTGCTCTGCCTGTGCCAGCCCAGGGGCCACACACGGAAAACGCTGCCCTGAAGGGGCTTGCACGTTAGTGGGAGGGAGAAATAGAATAAAGACTTTGTTATATGGCATATTAAATTTAAACCCACACTGAGACGCTACTGCACACCTACCAGAACAGCTAAAATTAAAACAACTGGCCACACTGAATGTTGGCAAGGATGCAAAGCAACTCAAACTCCCATATATTGTTGATAGAAATTAAAATGGAGCTACCTCTTTTTGGAAAAAGAGCTGGTAATTTCTTTTTTAAAGATTTTTTAAATTAATTTTTAAATGGGGGAGAGAGAGGAAGAGAAACATCACTTTGTTGTTCCACTTATTTATGCATTTGTTGCTTGATTCTTGTATGTGCCCTGACTGGGGATTGAACCCACAACTTTGGTGTATTGGGATAACACTCTAACCAACTGAGCTACCCAGCCAGGGCAGAGCTGGTAATTTCTTATAAAACTAAATACACACCTGCCCCATGACCTAGCAGTTCCACTCCTAGATATTTGTCCAAGTGAAACAAAATGAGTGTGTCCACACAAAGACTGTTACAGGGATGTTCATAGCAGCTTTATTCACAGTCGTCAAAAACTGCGAACAGTCCAGATGTCGTCAGTAGAAGAATGAGTAACCAAACCATGGTACATCCATCCATGGAACCTTTGCTCTGTAATGTAAAGAAATGGCCTACTGGTGTCTGCAACGCCATGGATGAACCTCAAAAACTTTATATTGAGGTAAAGAAGCCAGAAACAAAAGAATATGTAGTATAATTTCATGTTATGGAGTTCTGGGCCCAGTCAGACTAATCTATAGTGAAAAAACTCAGGGTGGTGGTTGCTTCTGGTTGTGGGGTGCAGGTGGACCGAAGCAAGAGGGAACTTTCTGAAGAGGTGGTCGTCGGGTTCTGTCTTTGACAGGGGTTTGGATCACACAGGTCACAACTCAGTCGCACACTTACAGTCTGTGTGTTTAATTGTATGTAAATTTAATCTCTCCAAAGGAGAAGTTGCAAAACAAATACTGGCCCTGGCTGGTGTGGGTCAGTGGATTGAGTGCCAGCCTGAGAACCAAATGGTCGCAAGTTGGATTCCCAGTCAGGGCACATGCCTGGGTTGCGGGCCAGGTCCCCAGTGGGGGGCCTGTGAGTGGCAACCACACACTGATGTTTCTCTCCCTTTCTCTCTTTCTTTCCTTCTCTTCGAAAATAAATAAATAAAATCATTTTTAAAAACCCAAAAAACAAAAATTGACATGAATGTGAAGGATTTAGGGATAAAGCAAACTGATATCCACAGATTATTGTTTTTGTTCTTTTTTAAAAAGCTGAGCGACAGAGCACATAACGTGGTATTAGTTTCAGGTGCACAGCACAAGGATTCACTATGTGTACGTACTGCAGCAAGTCTGGTCAGCATCCATCGCCACACATACTTACATTTTTTTTCTTGTGATGAGAACTTTAAGGTCTATTCTTTTTAGTAACTTTTAAATATGCACTAAAGTATTTCTATTTCTTTTTTAGCTTTTTTGTTTCACTACAGGACTTCTAAACATCATCACCATGCTGTCTGTACATTATAGCCCATGACTTTGTATTTATTTATTTTTTTTAAAGATTTTATTAATTTATTTTTAGGGAGGGGGGGGAGAGAGAGAGAGAGAGAGGAACATCAATGTGCGGTTGCTGGGGGTTATGGCCTGCAACCCAGGAATGTACCCTGGCTGGGAATCGAACCTGGGACACTTTGGTTCCCAGCCTGCGCTCAATCCACTGAGCTATGCCAGCCAGGGCCGACTTTTTATTTTATAACCAAGTTTTTACCCTTTGACCCCTTTACCCATTCACCCCTCTGCCTGCCCCCTACCTTTAGTGCCTACGAGGTTGGGTTTGTTTGTTTTAGATTCTACATGTAAATGAAACTAATGGCCTATTCATGTTGTTGCAAATGGCAAGATTGCCTTCACTTTTATGGCTGAATGTGTGTGTGAGTGTGTTTGTACACACACACACACACACATTCACCTTTCTTTATTCATTCATCTCTCTGTGGGCACTTAGGTTGTTTCCATATCTTGCCTAAAGTGAGTACTGCAGTGACCGTGGAGGTGCATATGACTTTTTGAGTTAGTTATTTCATTTCTTTTGGATAAATAGCCAGAAGTGGAATGGATGAATCATATGGTAGTTCTACTTTTAGTTTCTGTTTTTAACTATATATATTTAAAATTTTTAATTTGATTGATTTTAGAAGCATTGATTTGTTGTTCCACTTAATTATGTACTCATTGGTTGATTCTTGTCCGTGTCCTGATCGGGGATCGAATCCTCAACCTTGGTGTATCGGGACAACACTCTAACCAACTGAGCTACCTGGTCAAGGGCTGTTTTTAATGTTTTGAGGAACCTCTATAGTGGAGGTTCCACTGTTTACCATAGGGGAAATTTACATTCCCACCAACAGTGCACAAAGGTTCCCTTCATGTCCTCATGGACACCTGTTGTTTCACATCTCGGTGATATGGCCATTCTGGCCAGTGTGAGGTGATGTCTCATGGTTTTGATTTGCATTTCCCTGATGGTGGTGCTGTTAACCACCTTCTCACGCCCCTGTTGGCCATCTGTACGTCTTCGGGGAAAATGTTTGTGTCCTCTGCCCGTTTTAAAAATTTGATTGTTTGGGATTTTGCTATTACGTTGTATGAGTTCTTGATATATTTTTGATACTAACCCTTTATCAGATAAATGATTTGCAAATATTTTCTCCTACTCAGTATGTTGTCTTTTTATTTTGCTGTTTCCCTTTGCTGTGCAGAGGCTTTTTCATTTTGATGTAGTTCCACTTATTTTTTCCTTTTGTTGCCTTTGTTTTGGTGTCAGACCCCCAAAAAAAAATCATACGAGACTGATGTCAAGGAGTTTACCACCTATGTTTTCATCTAGGAACTTTATGGTCCAGGTCTTCCATTCAAGTCTTTAATCTATTTTGAGTTGATTTTTGTGTGTGGTGTAAGGCAGTGGTCCAGTTTCATGCTTTTGCATGTGGCCGTCCAGATCTCCCATGACCCGGTGGTCATCCATGGTCTTTATTATTTACTGAAGAAACTGTCCTTTCCCCATTGTGTATTCCTGGCTCCTTTGTCATAAATTAATTGAACATATATGCATGAGTTTATTCCTGGGCTCTATTCTGTTGCATTGATCTATGTGTGTGTGTTTATGCCAATACCATACTGTTTTGATCACTATACCTTTGTAATATAGTTCAAAATCAGGGAGCCTGATGCCTTCAGCTTTGGCTATTTGGGGCCTTTTGTGGTTGCACACAAATTTTAAAATCAGGGAGCCTGATGCCTTCAGCTTTGGCTATTTGGGGTCTTTTGTGGTTGCACACAAATTTTAAATGTGTTGGTTCTATTTATGCAAAATATTCCATTAGAATTTTAATAGGGGTTGTACTGAACCTGTAGATTGCTTTGGGTAGTATGGGCATTTTAACAATACTCTTTCATGAGCACAGAGTATATTGCTATTTGTATCTTCTTTAATTTCTTTCATTGACATCTTATAGTTTTCAGCCCTGGTTGGTGTGGTTCAGTGGATTGAGTGTCGGCCTCCAAACCAAAGGGTTGCTGGTTCTATTTCCAGTCTAGCGCACATGCCTGGGTTGCAGGCCAGGTCGCCAGTAGGAGGTGCGTGAAAGGCAACCACACACTGATGTTTCTCTCCCTCTCTTTCTCCCTCCTTTCCCCTCTCTAAAAATAAATAAATAAAATCTTTTTAAAATTTTTATAACTTTGAGTAGGTTTTCCCCCTACTTTAATTTCATCCCTATCTTTTCAATGCAATTTTAAATGGAATTGTTTTAACTTATTTCTGATAGGTTGTTATCTGTGTATAGAAATACAACAGATTTTTGTATCCTGCAACTTTACTGAATTTGTTTATTCTGACAGGGTTTTTTTTTTTTTTGTGGGGTCTTTGTTTTCTCTATATGATATTATGTTAGCAGCAAAATGTGACAGTTTTACTTATTCCTTTCTGATTTGGATGCCTTTTATTTCTTTTTCTTGTTGAATTGCCCTGACTAGGACTTCCAATCCTATGCTGAGTAAAAGCGGTGAGAGTGCGCATCCTTGTCTTTTTCCTGATCTTGGAGAAAAAGCTGAAAACTTTTCACTGTTAAGTATGATATTAGTTATAGGCTGTCATATACGGCCTTTATTGTGTTAAGGTATGTTCCCTCTGCATTCACTTTGTTGAGTTTTTATCATAATGGATGTTGATTGGCAACTTACTCTGAAGTGCATCAGAATGATAAAATATGTGGATAGATGGATGGACAGACAGATGAATGGACAGGTAGTGTAGGGACAGTGACAGAGCAAATGGCACAAGATTTAATGTAACTGGTGAGCGTATGAAAGAAGTTATTGAACAATTATTTCAATTGTTCTGTGTGCTTGAAAATTTTCATAATAAAATACTTAGAAAAATTATTTAGCCTATTAGAAGGTGATAACTGCTCTGGCAAAAAGTTAAGCAAGGTGGGATGGGAGTAAAGGACAGAAAACTACTTGAACAGCAATTAAAATAAAATTTAAAAAATAACAAAAAGTAAAAAAAAAAAAGTTAAGGTACTGGGAGAAGAACGGGGGGTGCCTGGGGCAGGGGCTGCAATATTAAATAAGATCTTTCAGGAGGGCCTCCTGGAGGAGACATTGGAAATTAGAGTGTGAACCGTGCAGAGATCTTGGGGAAGAGTATTCCAGGCAATGGGACAGTGAGTACAGGAAGGTCCTGGGGCTCGAGTGGGCTCCTGAAACAGTGGGGAGGCCAGCATAGCTGAAGTCAGAGGCAGAGAGTGAGTGTTGAGGCCAGAGGACCAGCAGGGAGGCAGATCCCATAGGCTTCTTGGGTCACTGTTTAGCCTTGACCTTTGCTCTGACAGGTGGGATGCAGGAACCGCATGATCCAACAGGATTGCTCTTGTCGGTGACTGAAGCAGGCAAGGCCAAACAAGGAGGCCAGGAAGGAGGTGATGGTAGCAGCCTGGCAAGAGATGATGGTGGCTCTGGCTTGAGTGGCCGTGGTGGAAGTGGTGAGATCTTGGAGATATTTTCAGTGTAGAACCAATAGGATTTGGGCGTGGATTGGATGTGTCTGTTGAGGGGGGTGCAGGGGAGTAAGGGAAAGAAAAGAGTCCAAGATGACCGATGGGGACAGGGAAGATTACAGCTGGAGCACATGCTAGGGGAAGAGGATGGGTTCATTTGGGGGAGGTCACGTTTCTGATGTTTGCTAGACTTTCAACTAGAGACTAGTAGGCCAGGCCTTTGGATTCAGAGGAGATGGGGGAGAGGAGGAAGCAGTGATGTGAGAAACCAGAGGACCAGAGGTGGGGGGGTGTTAGCCCTGCCCACTGGTCAGGTAGGTAAGAGGAAAAGTGACCGCAGACCTTGAGATTTGGGGATGCCCCCGCCCCGTAGTCTCAGCCCAGGGCTCCGTCTGAACAAGAGGTGTGACCACTCCCCTAGGCCGTGGCTGACCTAGTTCTTTGGCTTGTTCTTATTGGCGGTGATTACACTCAGTCTCCTACAACTTCCGGGTTGTGAGATATGTGTCCACTTTGACGCACACAGCTCTAGGTCACGAGTCAGCAAACTAAGGTCCTCAGGCCAAGTCTGTTTTAGCACACAGGGTTTTGCTGGGCTACAGCTGTGCCCATTCCCGTTGTCGAAGGGTACTGCCACGCCGCAACAGAACCGGGTGGTTGCCAGAGACCGTATGGCCTGCAAAGCCAAAAATATGTACTGCCTGGCCTTTAGAAGGAAAAGTGTGCTGCCCCCCGCCCCCCGTCACTGTAACAGTGTATTCTGTTATAGGAACACACCAGATATTTAATTGGACATGCCGGTGCCCCAATTTCTTGCTGTTATGAAGATGCTCCAATAAAGACGCCTAACTGTGTTTTCTTGGGCCCCTGTGCACACCGAAGTGGAATTCCTGGCTGGTAAGATACCGGCAACTTCAGCATTAGATTTTGCCAAATTGCTCTCCAGTGTGGCCGGAACGATTTATACTCACATCAGCAGTGTAAGAAGTTTCCATATGCCTCTAAAATCTGGTGTCGTGTTGTCAGACTTTATTAGTTAGCAATTTTTTGTTTGTAGGTTCCTTTTGTTATTCTGACATGAATAGTTTTTTGCTTCAATCCTTTCTGTGTCTTCTTGGCTCTGGCTGGGACTCTGTATAAGGCTGCATTTTGGTTCAGTGAAAAAATTTTAAATTTTGTTCCTGGCTTAACATTTTACCATATGCTGTGGTGTTTTAGCCTCAAGGATAATGTTTGCTGCACGGTTTTTGGTGTGTTTTTTTGTTTGTTTGTTTGTTTGTTTTGTTTTGAGCAGGGGTGGGTGGCCAGAGGAAGAACTCACTTAGAAAGCCATTTGGACTAGTTGATTTCTCGAAGTATATGGCCATTCATTTTGTCTATTTCTTTCTCTCTCTCTTTTTTGCCTATTTCTTTTTAGACTAGTCTTGGCAAATTATCTTTGGTTGAAGAACTTAGATGTATGGGATTACATGGGCCCATGCACATGAACTAAGGCGGGACAATGCAGGTGGGAGGGGGTTGCAGGACAGAGGAGAATAAAGGGGGGAAATGGGCAACTATAACAGCATAATCAATAAAATATATTTAAAAATTATCTTTTGCTAGAAAATTGTCCATTTCATCTAAGATTTAAAATTACTGGCATGGAGTTTATAATCTTATTTTTGTCATTTCTGATATATCTGTAGTTATAAACCTTTTGTAATTAATGTTTATTTTATTGGTCTTTTCAAAGATCTAGCTTTGTTTTGTGGTCCATACTAGTGTTTTTATTTTTATTTATTTTTTAAAGATTTTATTTATTTTTAGAGAGAGCGGAAGGGAGGGAGAAAGGGAAAGAAACATCAATGTGTGGCTGGCTCTCACATGGCCCCCACTAGGGACCTGGCCCACAACCCAGGCATGTGCCCTGACTGGGAACCAAGCCGGTGACCCTTTGGTTCACAGCCCACACTCAACCCACTGAGCCACACCAGCCAGGGCCATACTAGTGTTTTTGTTTTTATATTTCATCAATTTCTGCTTTTCATTATCACCTTCCTTCACTTTCTTTGGATTTACACTGTTACTCCTTTTTAAAGTTCTTTGACACTGCTCATACATTTCCCGTATTTCTTATTACCTAATAAGGCTATACATTTTCCAAATCCAACTTTAGTTGTTCCCTTCCCCCACCTGGAGTTTTTATATGTATTCTCATTCTTGGTTTGATCCACAGTTTTCATTTCTGTGTGATATCATCTTTGAGTAATAAGTTTTTTAGAAGAATATTTAAATGTCCGAACATTTGGAGATTACTTGGCTTGTGTCCATATTCAGGGAACATGGTCTGTAACTGACCATGAAATTGACTAATTGATATCTGTTGAGATGTGTTTTGGGGTCTAGTTGTTAGGTTGGTTTTGGTAAATGTTTCTTCTGTGCTTGAAAGTAACATACTGGGTTCTGCACTCTATCAGGGTCCATTGATTAGGATAATATTTACAAAAATGTTTTTTAGATTTTTAAATTTATTTTTAGAGAGAGGGGAAGAGAAGGAGAAAGAGAGAAGAAACACTGATCAGTTTCCTCTGGCACGCCCCCAACCCGGGACCCGGCCTGCAACCTCGGCATGCGCTCTAACCAGGAATGGAACCTGTGACCTTTCAGTCCGCAGGCGGGCTGGTGCTCAATATACTGAGCCACACCAACCAGGGCTGACTAGGATTATTAATAGTATTAAAATATTCTGTGTATTTTTTGGCTGTTTGGTCTATCAGTTACTACTGAAAGAGGTCTTAAATCTCCTACCATGCTGGAGAAGTTGGCAGTTTTTCCTTACGTCCTGTCACTTTTGCTTTATATATTTCCAACCTTTTTTTAAAACCTCTAACATGCAAGTTGAAACTGTTACATCTTTCTTGAAACCTGTTCTCTCAATCATTTTGTGGCAGTCCTCTATACCCCTAATAATGACTTTACCTTCGAGCCAATTTGTCTGATTTTCCAATAGATTTATATCTTTTGGTTAGTTTTTATCAAGTATACCTTTTTTCCCATCTTTTTACTTTGGTGCCCTAAGTTCGTAAGTGTCCTCTTGTTACTAGCATGGAGCTATATTCCATTTCTCTTGGCCAATCTGACCATCTGTTTTCCAGTCCCACCTTTCAGCTGCCCCATGCCCCGTGCTTTGCACTCCACAAGTTAATCACCACTGTTCACGCTCCAATTAAGTGCTTGTTTAGATGACGTACATGCTTGTCAGTTTAGTTGCTCACCATTTTCCCACCTAATTTCTTGTCTTTAGAGTTCTGCGAGTTCACTACAAAGTGCCTAGATGCTGACTTTGGTTTTATTTATCCTGCTCTGGATTTTATGTGAGGATCCTCCTGGTCTTTAATCAATTTCCGAAACCCTACTTAAGGAACTGCCTCTACCGTGTTCTTCCTTTTCTCTCCTTCTGGAATTCTGATTGGACACAGGAATCTTTCTCACTATACCACCCCAGTGACTTCCTCTTTTATGTTTCTTCACCTTGTTTCTCTAGTTAATTGCTTCAGGTTATTCTCCAATTCAGAGGTTCTCATCTGCTGTGTCCAATCTGCTTTCTTGCCTCATCCTTTGAGTCTTGAATATTAATATCTCTATTTTTTCAACTCTTGGAATGTGTTTTAAAACCCGTGTTCCTTTTCAGTGACTTGCTCTTTCATGTTTCAGTCCCGCCCACCCCACCTTTTTCCTTCTCTAATCATAAGCCGTGAGGGGACTTTTGGGGTCACTGCTGTCTTCCTCAGCGCCTCGTTCTGCCCCTGGAATTAACAGACTGTGCAGTGTCAATGACAGCAGGAACAGAGGATGCTGAGCCTCTGTCAGAGCCGCGAGTCCACTACCACAACGGCCTCTGAGCTTCCCAGCCTCTGCACAGCCTAGGCTTGGGGGAGAGGGACCCTGCGTAGGCCATGACGTCACGACACTGTGACGCCCCTGGGAGCCACCGCCCCTTCCCGGAGCCGGTCGGGAATCCAGGCTCTGTGTGCCCTTACGTCACGGTCCAGGCGGGCGGGTTTTGCGTCGGCCCAATGGGAACCGCGCGCCGGCCTCCCCTTTAAGGACTGTTGTGACCTGACGTCACCCGGGCGAGTTACCTCCCGGAGCCTCCGCCGCTGGGCTCAGCGTGAGCCCCAGAGCCCTTCAGCGCGAGGTGCAGACGGCTTGGCGCCCCTGTACCGCGGCCACATCCCCACCCCGGAGCTCCGGCCTGTGTGCCCCGCCGGGCCCGCGAGATGCCCTCCGACCGGCCTTTCAAGCAGCGGCGGAGCTTCGGTGAGGCCCAGCGGGCGGTCTGCGAGTGTGTGTGTGGGTTAGGGTGGGGGGCGCGACCGACCTACTGCCGCAGGTGACGTCAGTCCTGTGACGTCAGGTTTCAGCTTGACCCTGGGCTGGGAGGCAGGTTCGGGCCTGAGGTCGGACCTCCCAACCTGTTCTGCGTCCAGGCCTGCCGGACAGCCGGGGGCGGGGGCTTTGGGGAGGTGGGGCTTGCTGCCCCTGGGAGACAGGAGACAGGCGGGGCAAACCCTGAGGACGACCCGGCCTAGCCTCACTGCCGACCTCCTTCCGCAGCCGATCGCTGTAAGGAGGTGCAGCAGATCCGCGAACAGCACCCGAGCAAGATCCCGGTGAGTCCCACCGTCCCCCTGCTATCCCCGCCCGGCCCAGGCTCCGCCCAGGCTCACAAGTCCCCGCCCTGCCCTGTTCCCAGGTGATCATCGAGCGCTACAAGGGGGAAAAGCAGCTGCCAGTCCTGGACAAGACCAAATTCCTGGTCCCGGACCATGTCAACATGAGCGAGCTGGTCAAGATCATCCGGTGTGTGGGCAGCATCTTTCGGAGGGGGACTTTGGTCCTGCCGGGGCTGGGCAGCAAGCCAGGTCCTTTTGGGGGCGGGGTGGGGGGCCGCGGCATTAGGTCCCTATTCTCTGGATGTTGGGGAAGTTCAAGGTCAGGGCTGTGGCCAGAGGTGAGCCTCTAAAAGGCTGGGATAGATGTGAAGCTGAGGTAGGACATTTCGGGGAGGGAGTCGGAGCTGCACCAGCCCGCCAGCAGCGAGGCCCCTCACTGTGGCATGCCCTCCTGTCCACCGCAGGCGCCGCCTGCAGCTGAACCCCACGCAGGCCTTCTTCCTGCTGGTGAACCAGCACAGCATGGTGAGCGTGTCCACGCCCATCGCGGACATCTATGAGCAGGAGAAAGATGATGACGGCTTCCTCTACATGGTCTACGCCTCCCAGGAAACCTTCGGCTTCTGAGCCAGCAGTAGGGGGCGGGTGGTTGGCCTGGGAGTGGGGGACCCTGACAGGCTCTGCCCAGGGAGTTCTTGGCTCCTGAACTGAGCTGCCCCAGCTCCTGGGGGGACTGGGCAGGGATGCACCTTAGTTCTGGGGCACCAACCACTCCGACTCTGTCCTGGGTAGAGCCTGGGCCTGTCCAGTTAGGGTTGCCCGTGTGGGTGCTGGCTGGCTCGGGGATGGTGGGAGCAGCCCCAGCACCCCTGCTCTGTCTGGTTTATCTTTTTTATTTTAGGCCCCTGCCCGTCTGCCCACCTGCCCCTCCCCCACCGGAGGCGCTGCTTCCTGCCTGGACCCACCCACCCCTGAAGGACTGGCCCCTGGCTCACCCCGTCTTGACATGGTGTATGGATCTGTGGTCATTGTCCCTCTGCAGAATAAAGATTGCTTAGGCCTGCCTGGCCCTCTGCCTCCAGCTGCTTGGGGAGTAGGGTGGGCTGCTGGTGGGGCTGTTCCACACCAATACCTGCTCACCCATATGTATCTTGGGTTCTGTGGACTTAGGGTTCATTCTGGAAACCCACACCCTTGCATAGTGTATCATGCATTAGGAGCCCACACCTTCTAGGAATTTAATGGGAACCCAGGATCGACTTGATACCAAAAAAATTTATTAAGTCAGCACAACCTAACAAACCCTGCTCACCTGCTGCTTCCCCTTTTCCTGCCAGGGAAAGGGCTCCTTTGTGTGCAGAGCCAAAAACTGGGGGTCCAGGTGGGGGTGCTCCTGGCAGCGCCCCACAGGCCTTGCTGCCAGTCTTGGCTCTCCTCTGCTGCGAAGAGTGTTGCTCTGGACTTGAACCTCATCTGTCGGAGGACTTGCGTGCTGGCGATTCTAGCTAGAGGGCTTGGCCTAGCTTCTGGCCGGTCCTCGCCCTGAAGTCCGCGCAGCCCTGTGCCCAGCCAGGCCTACTTGAGCAAGAGAATGGCCTCCGTGCCGTCTTTGGCCGTCAGGTAAAGACCATGCGTGAGGTAGTACTCCCGCCGCAGGAAGGCGTAGAAGTAATCGGAGATCAACAGGATCTGGGGAGGAGGGGGAGAGAAGAGAGAGTGTGAGAAGCTTCGAGGTACCGCCCCTGAAGAGCTAGGCAGGTGTTGGGGAGACCCTACCCAGGGACCTACTCTTGACTCTGCAGGCAAGGTCGCAGTGGCACCTAAGCAGCACCGGTATGACCCTCCCTCCCCCCAACACTGTCTACACCTCTTTCTCAAGCTCTGGCCTCTGAACTCCAGATTGGTACTTCTGCAACCAGAGGCCCCTCCACCTCACCTCTTGGGTGCCCACAGGCCTTTCAGGTGACCCGGCCACCCTGTCAAACTGCCTTCTCCCACTGGAAGCCAGGCCCCACATCTTCCAGGTTCTCAGACCACCGAATCACCTGCTGCGTCTCCCATATACACGGCTGCTGAGTCCCATCAGTTCTCCATCCTAAACTCAAATCCACCAACTCCTGCCCATCTTAACAGCTGCTGCCCTGGACAAAGCCACTGTCATCTCAACAGCAGTCTCCTCTCTGGGCTCCCTAAACTCAAACTCCCCCCCAGTCTATTTTCTGTAGCTGCCAGAGGTTGCTTTTCAAAACAAATCTGGCCATGTTAAAATCCTCTGAAGTCTTCCTATGGCTTGTAAGATGAAGATGAAGCTCCCTGGGGCACCGAGGCCTTACACCTGGTCCCTGGCTGTGACCCTGCAGCCCCCTCCCCGCTTTTCCTGTCTCGCTCTGCTCTAGCCACACTGGCATCTTCTCCCCCCTCCACCCAGTTAGCCATCTGCTTGCCCTTCAGATCTCAGGAAGGACCAGCCTCAGAAAAGCCCTTCCACACCCTGCAGGCTGGGTCTTGGCCCCGTTCACCTCTCCTCGGTGGCCCAGACTCATCCAAACTGTGGTTGTACGTTCGTTTCTGTGACTGCCTGGTGACTGTGCTCCTTCCTCCCTGCACTGGGCAGGGTCTCTGAGTGGTCCTGCCACCGTGGTATGTGTGCCAGCTCAGTCCGTCCTGTCTGGACCACAGACTTGAGCCCTGGAAGTGCAGCCCCCCCATCCCCCTCAGAGGCCCAGAGCAGAACAGGGATTTGCCAAGGTCGCCCCCATGCGTGACCTACAGTTTTACAATCCATCAGTCCCAAGCTCCCAAGACCTCCAATGCCTGGAGCAGGAGGGACAGGGCCCCGCCCCACGGAAGGATGAGGGGAGAGGGTCTCACCGCTGCTGACACCACCAGCTCCCAGGCACTGAGAGGCGCCTCAGACCAGCAGCACCAACCACCCCTGGGCACGCAGACAGGAGCCCGGAGCAGGGGGAGTACCTGGCTACGGTCTTGGAGAAGGTCAGGGGTTCAGCTGGCCAGGGACCCCAGCCTTCAACCCTGAGACCCCAGTCCTGGGCAGCCTCTCTCACACTGTGGGTAGACAGGAAGGGCCCAGAGGGAAGCTCAGGACTAACACCAGTGATGGCTTCAGGACAAGGACACCACCGGAGCCCGTCTGGAAGGATGATGGCAATTAAGGCACAAAGGGTTCAGTTGCTGGTCTAGGGCTATACACAGGGAGAGCGGGACTCACGGCATGACCCTGCGAGGCCATGTACCAGGACCCAGTCTGCCAGGGGGCAGAGGACTCGGCCGCTGGGTGTATCAGCAGAGCAGACAGAGCCCAGGGAGGCCCCGAGGCCTTGCCCCACAGCTGCCCCGTGGGGGTAGTTGTCACGGCAAAGGCTAGTCTCACACCCTACAGCCCCCTTCTCGCCCAGGCCCAGGGTTCTGGGTCCGGGGAGCCGGGGGAGCCTAGAGCTGTGGGTGAGCTGGTGGGGTCTGACCCCCAAGCCGGGTTGGATGAGGGGCCAGTGCAAAGTCACAATTCACACAAGAAAATGAGCCAACTCCAATGTCAGTCACACAGCAGGAAGTTGAACCATATGGAGTTAGTTTTTGTAGATCAGAAACAGTTGAATATTGTCAATTTCATGTAGTTTGATCAAATATAAAAGAGGAAAGAACCAAGAAATACAGAGTGAGATGTTACTCAGAAGTACTAGAATAAGTAACATAAGACCTTAGGGAGTTATTCTTTTTCCTTATAAGCCTCAACTTTTTATGTACAGGGAGAGCATGTACACATATGTACATTTGTTATGTTGATAACAACAAAAACCCAATCAGTAACGATCAGCCAATACGAGAACGAGTAACACACAGACGGGGGGAGGTTCCTTTTGATACCCTTGAAGAACCCCAGATGACGTGTGTGGACACCCCCCCACCAGAGGCAGAGCTTCACTTTTGCCCGCTCCCCACCCCCGAGGGTGGGCTGCATTTGGTGACCCCAGGGAAAGAGGAGATGGCAACCCCACCCTGGAGGAGCCTGGACACAGTCCCAAGCGGGAGACGAGGGGACCAGCATGAAATCGCGCAGCTGGTGTGGGCTTACTCCCCGAGTGCGTCAGAACCCCCAGGCCTGGTCTCTCGGCGAGCAGAGCGCCAGACAGACCCGAAGTGGGGACACCCGCCGGGCTTCCTGGCGGGCGCCCCTCAAGCCTGCCCAGGTCGCGAGCAACCAGGAAAGTGAGCAGAGGACATGGGGGAGACGTACAAGCAGGTGGAAAGCAGCGCCTCTGACTGGGTCCTACGAGGATGAGACAGGAAAAACTGGTGAAATCCACGTCGAGTCTGGAGACGACCTACTAGGAATGGACGAGCGTCAGTTTCTCAGCTTCGGCAAGCGTTTCGTGGTGACGCAAGGTGTCGACAATGTGGGAAATTTTGCCGGTGTGGGGCGTGTGAGAACTGTGCACAATCTAAGATTATTCCAAAATTTAAAGTTAAAAAAAATGTGCTATTGTTATGTGCAACAAGATAGATGAGCCACAAAAATATGTTGCAGGGTGAAAGAAATGAAAGAAGGCTTTGGAAAATGCACATTTAAGATCTGTGTTTTTCACTGTATATAAATTTCACATAAGAAAAATGTGAACAGGTGTTGAGCTGTGCTAATGATATATATGTTGAAATATTTAGCAGGAAATGTACTGAAGCCTGCATTTCATTTTGAAATGCATTTTAAAGAGAGAGAGAGACTGAGGGATGGACGATTACCAGTAACACGCAGAGAGGAAAACGTTAATGATCAGTCTAGTGGTCACTATAGGGGTGTCCAACATTCAGTCTTTCAACTTGGCAACACGTGAGCATCTTCATAATGAAGTGTCAGGGACGGGCGGCGTGGAGGCGAAGAGCCCTGTGTGCTGGCCTAGTCTGTCTGGGACAGAAGGTCCCGAGTCCAGAGTGGGTGCCCGCTCCTGCCCCCAGGGGAGGGCATCTCATGGACGCCAGGCTGGCACGGAGACCTGGCTCTTTCAGAGGGAAGCCGCTGGCTGGTCGCAGGCTGGCTGAGACAACCTGGTCCGACCTTGAAGTTTGCATCTGGGCTGAGGAGAAGGGATTTCTCAGAGGGCTCAGGACCCAGAGCCCCTTTGCCGGGTGTGGGCGGGGAAGGTGGGAAGGCAGTGGTTGTGTGACCTGCGCAAGTCATTCCCTCTTCCCTGAGCTGCCCTTTCCTCATCGGTTATGTGAGTGATAAACTCCAGTTTGTTACCCCCAGTGGCGGCTCCCCTAGTCCTCACTCTGTCCCTCTGTGCTTCCGGAGACCTGAAGAGCAGCGTTCTCTAAAGCCGCCCTCACTGACTGTGGCTGAGCTCCCTCCTGCCATCAGCCACCAAGTCCTGCCAGTCCCCTGCCTCAGACTTCCGACTCGGCCCCTCTTCTCCCTTCCACTGCCTCCCTCATCCTCCTGGCCCCCGGGGGGTCTTTAACACACACACACACACACACACACACACAGGCATGTGCGGGTGCACACATACATGGGCACACACGCCCTTCACTTGTCTGTGCAGAAGCCAAAGGCTCCTGCTTACCCCTTCAGAGGCATCAGCGCCATCTCCTGCCCTCGGAGTCTTCCCTAAGCCACACTTGGTTATGTGACCCCTGAAGTGCAGCCACTTCCTGTTGCCCTCCCCACCAGATGGCATGCCACCTGCTCCAGCTCTGTGGGCCCAGACCCGGCTCAGGGCTGTCGCCCCGGGAGTGGTTTGCTGGTCCCCATCCCCTCGGCACCACCCCGGTGAGGGTCCAGTCAGACCACGTTCCTCTCGGCAGCCATGAGGGCTCCAGGCTCCCCTGGGGCCATGACGAGGATTTAATGGGGCAGCTGATAAACAGGTGGTCAGGGGCAGAGGGGGGTGGGTCAGAAGTCGGAACACGCTCCGTTACAGGGTGGGAGAGAGGAGAGACGGGGAACCAACTGACCCCGGGTATCTGCCACGGCCAGGGCCAGGCCCTTTGTAAGCAGGGCATCGCTGACTCTGTGGTGCCCTGGGCTAGGGCTCACAGGCCCCACCTAGAGATGAGCACACTCAGAGCTTACCTACGGGTCTTGCCTGGGGTCGCAGAGGACTAAGGGAAGCGTTCAGGCTATGGCACCCATCCTGCCCATCTGAGGCCCAAACTCTGGTTCTTCCCATCGCCCCACAACCCCCTCAGTTTGCTGGAGGGGCTGAGTCCTGCGATGGACCCATGCTGACACCTCACATACACTCTCACCTGGGTGGGGGCTGTGCTCCTATTCCCAGCTGTCACTTAGCCAAGGAGACAGAGTGTTTCTGGAAAAGGCACAAGTGTCTGAGACATCCGAGCCAGGAGAGGCCTTTACCAGAAGCTGCAGGGCTCAGGTGAGCAGCCTCAGCCAACACGGGCCCCTGGGAGGCAGCCTCCTGGACAGGCAGGTGCTGTCACCCCAACATGTCCCAGTTCCCCAGGTTTCTTGCTCCCGTGGGAGATGCTGACCCTTGACAGCCAGTCCACACTCGGGGGAACTCACGTGGTCGTCACCATCGGCGATCAAAAGGCAGAGCCCTCTGCCTGCACTGCCTGGGGCTGTAGGGCACCAGGAGCGAGAGGGCTGAGCCGGCTTGCAGGGCGTGACCCGACCATGCACGGGCCTGAGTGGACGCGGGTGGGAGGACGTGGTGGAGGAACAGGGCTCCACCCTCCAGCTCTACAGATGCAAAATGTTGGGGACATCACTGGACCCTCATCTTGGGGTCTGGGAGGTCCCAGAGTAAGATCAAAGCCAGCTGTGATGGCGATCGTTTCCTTTTTCCATAAAAGTGTATTTGGGCCAGAGCGAGGATACTCCTGGAAGCAAGACCTCAACAGACCGAGAAAACTGCTTCCTACGGCGACCATCTGCTCCGTGGCACTTTTCAGCGGACCAAAGCTTCCCCGTCCTGCTGCACACTGACCGAGTCCTCACAGCGACCCTTCCAGGCCGAGGAGACGGAGGCCACAGCCCCCTCGGGCCAGGTTTAAACAGCCTCCTCCTTGTGCTCAGGTTCCAGCTCAGACCCCTCGCCTCTCTTCCCTCCCTGCAGAGCGAGGTGCTCAGAGAGTCCATCCTACCACAGCTGCCCTTGGCTGAAAACCAAAAGCTCAGCCTGATCCTCAGCATAACGGGGCCCATGCGGGCCCTGTGGCTCTGACCACTGCTGTCCTGAAATGGCCTCGTTCCTATCAGGTAGCACTCGCCAGCCCTACAACACTACCTTCCACCCTGGCCGGCTCGCCCCCCCACCCCCCACTCCGATCCCTACGCCACACACCCTGCGGGTCTCAGCACCCAGAACCCGGTGAGACCCTCAGGAATCCACAGAGACAGCCTCCCTCCAGAAGCTTCCGTAACTGCCCCAGCTGAGCTCCCCCGGCTGTGCTTGTCCTGTTCATAGCACTGCCGGCTGCCCTGGCCCTGCCCTGCCCATTTCCTCTCCTCTCTCCCCCACTGACCGTGGGCTCCTTAGACGCAGGGCTGTGTCTCATGCACCCCCAGTAGAGTGCCTGGCACACAGCAGGCACCTAAATTATATTTACTAATAAACAAACTAGGCCCAAGGAGCTCTGTGACCTGTGTGAGTCCAGTGAGCCAGGATGGCTGGGGCTGGGAGTCGCTGTGGAGTTCGGGCCTCCCAAGCCCAGGCCTTCCGGCTGGCCATGCCCCTGTACTTAAACTGGGCTTTTCCTGCCACTGTGGTTGTGGGCGGAGGACAGGAAGCACTCAGACAGGCTCGGGACAGAAGTGAGCCTTCAGGATGCCAGATGCTGAGCACTGAGCTAAAGGTTTGACGATGGGAACGACAAAGGAATGAACCAGGACCTTCACAAATGCCACGGCAGAGGACACCAAAGGAAACACGCACAGCCGGCTGACGAGGGCTCCGGCCTGCGCCACGAGCGCCCCACGTCAGGAGAACACATCTCCCCGCACACCAGCCAGGATCAGCCAGGGCCACGCACAACCCGCAGGAGTAAACCTAGGACGAGCCCCATCTGTCCACAAGTGGGGGCTATACGCCACCCAACCACTGCTGATCTCCCCGTCTGTCCTCCACATTGCCTCATGGCGACCGTCCCCAGAACGACACACCAGGCCGACTGAGAGGCAGCTCCAGGAGGCAGGACTGTGGTTTCACTGTCCTGGAATGAGTAAGCGAGTCCTGAGCAGGGCCAGCGTGTCAGAGGGTCGGTGTCCCGGCCCCAGGGCTCTAGGTGTCCTGGAGACAGAAAGCCACCCAGAGAAATTTAATCACTTGCTGAAGGTCACACCGTAAGGAAGCGGAGGGGGACCTCAACCAACCAGTCTACCTCGGTCCTCACACATACATACGTACATACATACGTAAACACACACACCCTGTGGATAGTTTGCTGCTGTCATTTCCTGGCTACTGACTCTGAGGCACAATTATAATTAGCAAATGATCCATGCCACAGGCTGAAAAATACTTAATGGCCCCAGGGGAAAGGATGGGGCCTAAGTCACTAGTGGCCTACCTACTGGTGTAAACAATGAGCTACCAAAAATTGTTGCGTTACAGGGTACAGCACGGACCGACTCAAACACAGCAGGACTCCACATCTCCAGGCCACGGTGTTGTTCTCCACACTCAGCTCCTGATCCAGCAGCGATGGGCCCTACCCGGCTGCCTGCTGAAAACCCATGTTCATCTGGTTCCCAGGACCTCTGGTCTGTCTTGCCTGGGGATGGGGAATGAGGACCAGGTGACTCGGGGGGAAAGGGACCAGGCAGTCCCAGCTAGAAGAACTGAGAAGAGCTTGCTGTGGGGCTGAGGACACGTCCCCGAATGCCACCCATCACCACGGAAGCACTGACTCCGGGTCAGACAGAAGCAGAGGCTGGTGTTGGCTATGGAGGGAGGACATGCCGGGGTTTCACTGGCCGAAGATCAGAAGCCCTCAGGTGCTGGCAGAAGCTGAGAAGCTGAGAAGGGTTGGGGCCAGAGAGGCCACTCACTGACCGGGCTCCCACCCTGCCCACCTCCTAGACCACCTCCCCCACCCCCTCGCTGTCTGCGTCCGGAAGGTCCAGTTCCTGCTCCTCAGTCCCTGCGGCTCCCCGGACTGTCCACCAAAGGAAAGGCGATCGGTTCCCTCCAGGTTCCTCCAGTGCCTGCTCTCTGCACATTTGGCCAGTAATCACATGGTGTTCCCCTGGCTATCTTTGGTTCATTCATTCATTCAACAAATATTCGCTAAACAACTGCTCTGTGCCGAGCACTGGTGGCGGGGGATCCCGCAGTGGGCAGGACAGACAGATCTCTGCCTTTGTGAAGCTCACAGGCTAGTGGGGGAGACAGAGAGAGACGAATAAACAATGTAAGATTATAGACTGGGCAAGCGCTCTGAAGGAAAAACAGGGGGCTAAGAAAGAGACAGCGGGGCAGGGGTGCCGCGTGAAAGGCCTCTTTGAGGAGGTGACATTTAACACACACTGAAATTCCAAATGTCTCCTATTTGCACCCTCTGGCTCCCAACAGGGGCGAGGGCAGGGGTAGGTATAACCCGCGTGACGAGGGCCGCTCTCCTGCCTCAGCCGACGCTCTAAGACAGTGATATGACGTAAGGGCCCACCTGGGTGAATCAGGGCCCCCATCTGACAGGCCCCTTTAGTGACCTGGCGGTGGCAGCCACAAAGCCCAAGACCAGTAGTCCCAGAAAGCGCTGACCCCACAGAGTTGTCTCTGGCTCAGAGCCACAGGACCGAGACCCGAGGAGGCCGATGACACAGCCGTGCCGGATGCCTGAACAGCCACAGCTTACAGGCAGGTGGACCACTGCTGGGAAACTGGGGGGTTGGCCTGACCCGTTTGATGGGCAAAGTGGCAACCCCCGCACCGACTGCAGGGCACATGCCCTCCACCCCACAAACGCCCCCCGCCAGGAACCTACCCTAAAAATACTGGCATACGTGCACAAGAGTGTGTGGAGGGATATGCAAGGTTCCATTTACAGCAAATCAAGCAGGAGCAACCTCAGCGCCCATCGGCAGAGGGCCTACACAGTCACCCCCCATGGTACGCCCTGACCATGGGACGTCGGAGCCATTGCAGAGGTGATCTCAAGACGAGATCACTGAGTGAAGAACAGCAGTGTGGGATGGCATGTCTTCATATAAACAGAAAAGCTCTTTGTGTGCACACATGCAGTGTGTACATGCAGAGGAGGGTTGCAGACACACCAGACTGACCCCGGTGACCTCTGCTCTGGGTGGGAAGGGAGGCGTCCCAGACGGATCTTTACTTTTCATCCCGTGTGCTTCTGTTTTGTTTGATTTCTTTTCCCCAGCAGTAATAAGTTCATATAGTATGATTAAAACTACTTTTTAAAAGCAAAATAAAAAACAGTAAAGGCGATGCCAGGAGTTCAGCCCAGTTTTTCTCTGCAGCCCAGTCATGAACACACTCCATCCACCTGGCCTCCGGTTCCCACCCCCAGCCTGTCCTTCTCTCCCAACACTTCCGCTTCTCTCGCCTTCGATGGCACCCGACCACTGGCCAAGATCTCCCACGCCATGCAGAGGCCCTTGCTCCAGAGGCGCCAAAGGAGCCACGTGAAAAAACTGTTATCTGGCGAGTTCCACAGGTGCCTCATAATCACTGCAACTGCACCCCTGACCCCCACTCGACACTCGTGACCTGGCAACAAGCTGTGGGCCTTTCCAGTGGCTCCCCACGTCCAGGGCAGGCCCAGTGCCCTGGAGTGCCAGTCAGCACTCTGAAAGGACCAGTAGGGAGATTGCAGCAAGACGGAAGAGCCAGACAGCCTTTGGATCCTTCCAGGTACGAAGCTGAATCCTGGAGGGGAAAGTGCAAGGTGCTGAGCACCTACCTCCAATGACCACCGTGTGACGGGCAGAACAGAGCGTCTGGCCTGGCCCCGCCCAGGCCCTCCATCCCTCTTCCTGCCCTTCACAGATCAAGATAAATAGCTGGGCTGGACATTAATTGTTCAGAAACGTCTGTGCAGGAAACACCAGGCCCATCACTCACAACCACTCACAGCAGAAGCCCCGACCCCCCTCTTTCCCAGCAGCTGACCTTGGAGACAAGACCCTCCCTGGGGACCATCCAGTGCCATCGTCAGCCCCCGCAGCCAGCCCCGCTTCCCTTCCAGCCCGCACACACAGGACACGCCCGGCTGTGCCGAGCACAACCGGAGTGGTAAGCGGTTCAGCTGGTCCTCACAGGAACCTGCACAGTGAGGACAGAGCTGCCTGAGAACACAGCGCGGTGGGCGAGGTTCCTTTGGAGAAGCTTGCTAGACCACCCGCAACAGGATCTCTGGGACAGCTTGTTGAAATACAAATTTCTGACCCCGTTTTCCACATCTCCCGAGTCGATGCCTGTGGAAGTGGGATTAGAAAATCTGCTTTTTTATTTTATTTTTTGACAATCGAAGCCAGGTAATGGTAACACTCATAGCGTAACTGTAGGATTTAAAACATGTTAACAAGGAATCTGCATTTTTAGCAAGCTCAGTGATTCTGATGCTGAAAACCACGCTCCCCAGCACCAGCGTGGAGGCTAGCCCTGGGCCAGAGCGGGCGGGGCTCCTCGCCAGCGTCTCACTCAGTGATTCCCCCGCAGCCTCCTCTCCCACCGCTCAGCCGCGCATTTTGCCCTCCAGACTCCCCCAACAGCTAGACCCAACCACTTCTCATCTCCCTGTCTTTGCTCCCACTGTCCCAAGTCCTCACACAGTGCACTCGCTCTGGGTGCCACACAGCCCAGGCACTGTTACAGGAAGGGGGTACCCTCACAAGCCAAGCCTTCCCTAATTTTGTTCCGGGCTCCTCCAATGACCTCGGGCAAGAGGCAACCTCGTGAGCCTCGGTTCCCCGTTGTAAAACAGCTGATAACACCACCTCACAGGCTTGCTGTGCAAATTCAGTGAGGCAACGGCTCAGCACAGAGCCCAGTAAACATTAGCCAGTCAGTCTCCTGCCCCTCCCCCACTGCTCCTACTCCTTATCTTTTCTACCAGACGGAGAGCTACTTGAGGGGAGGAAATGTCCCCTCACTCACACCCAAACTCCTGGTTTGCAGAACCCAGAGCCTAGGCCAAAGTGAACCCCTGTCCCCACACTGCCCTTAACTCTTACCTGACCAACGTTGAAGGTCAGTGTGATGGCATAAAAGAAGTTGGAGTTGGCACTTCCTGCGTAAATCCAGAGGTGCCACAGGACAGGGAAGAGCAGGGAGCAGACGATAATGATACAGCCGAGGACAAAGATATTTCGCAAGACTGCAAAGACAGATAGTCACAGTTATTAGCCCAATACTGACTCTCTGTGATGGCCCCACAGGACAGGGAGGCCCAGGGAGCGCCTACTATACGCTCAAAGGCAGAACACCCCCTCACCCCCTTACCCAGAGCCTCCCGGGTGCCAACTTAAGACCCTGGAGTCAATGGCTCCCAGTGCCCAAGGCTGGTGGGAGGTCCTTGATTTGAACTCTGTACTTCCCACTGCGGGCTGGCTGGCTAGTTAGCAATGCCATGAATGGCGCTGGCCACTGGGCAGCAAGACACTGCCCTCTACCCCCTCCCTCTCCCTAAGCAGGGTGCTGTCCACAGGAGATCACGGGTGGAAAAGGCAGCACGAACCCACGAAAATCAGAGCCCCGAGTCTTAGAAACACGTTTTCCATTCTCCCTAATTCACGTCTTCAAGTCTCTTGTCTTGCTCTTCAAATGTCCCTTACTCTCCCTTAGATGATTTAAAAATCTGTTTTTGACACGCTCCCTCTCTACCATCAGCCCACCAGCCCCAGAGGGGATGGGGAATGCCGCCAGGCGGGCAGGCAGGTTCCGCCTCGGGAGAAACGGCAGGACAGTGGGGCCAGGCTCGGCCTCGGAGAGGCCTCGGTTCAAGTTCCCGTTCTGCCAGCAAGTTCCTCTGAGGCTCAGCTCCCCCACTCCTGCAACGGGACTAAAATGCTGATTTTGTAGGAGTGTTACATGAATTAAACAAAAAACCTGTGAAAAACCCGGCACAGACAGACTAGTGTGTTCTCTATTTCTGCCACACCACAAACTTAGTGGCTTAAACAATGTAACTTATCATCTTACAGTTCTGGAGGCCAGAAGTCCAAAATGGGTCTCACAGGCCAAACACTAAGGCTCATCCGCAGGCTGCATCCCTCCGGAGGCTCGGGGAAAGTCCGTCTGCGAGCCTTTGCAGCAGGCAGAGGCCGTCTGTGCTCTCTGTTCACGCCCCCTTTCCACCTTCCGTCAGCGGCGTCCGATTAACTCCTTTTCACTTTTCAGCGCTCTGAACTCCTCTTTAGCCTCCCTCACTTCTTAAAAAAATAAACTTGAGTTTTTAGAGCAGGTGTAGGTTTGCAGCAAAACCCAGAGGAAGGTACAGAGGTTTCCCATATACCTCTGCTCCCACCTCCTTCACGGGCCTTTGTGATTACACTGGGCCCACCTGGGTATCCAGGACCCTCCTCCCACCTGGAGGTCCCCTGCCCCAGGTAAGGCGATGTGATCACAGGCCTGCAGGGTTGTGGCGCGAACACCACAGCGGGAGGCAGAGGGGGATTAGTCTGCCAACTGCTGTGCTTTTTTTCCCTTTTAATTCAATAGGGGATATCTGAGAGTAGGGTTGTATGCTGTTTTCATTTCTTTCTTTACACTTTTTGTATTTTTAAGTAAACCAATAAATACTTATTTTTAAAAATGTTTTCTCTTTTTTTAATTTTAGAGAGAGGGGGAGAAAAGGGGAGAAACACTGATGTGACAGAGAAACATTGATTGGTTGCCTCTTGCACATACGCCGACCGGGGATCAAACCCACAACCCAGAATCAAACCTAAGACCTTTTGGTTTATGGGACGACGCTCAAATCAACTGAGCCACACTGGCCAGGGACTAATAAATATTATTTAAAATAAATTAATTAAAAGAATAACTTTAAAAAAACTTTAGCACGGGGTCTGGTTAACAGCAGATATTTAATGAGTAGTTCCCTTCCCCAATGTGATCTTAAGCTTCAGAAAATCCCTTCTCCTAACTCAAAATTCTGGGAGATGAAGGAAGAGGGAAACTCCTGATCCTGAAGGCTGCGCATATCAGCTGTACAAAGACTTGGCTGAAATGCTGCTCTGGGGGTTTCGTGCATTGGAAGGGAGACTGGATTACACACACGATCTCAGTTTTGGTTGCAAAATGAAATCACCTGGGCAAGCCCGTCCAGACTAAGTAAATCAGAGTCTCTGGCGGGGAGGCGGGGGCCAGAAATCCATACTAGTTTCTAAAAGCTTCCCCAGTGACTCCAACGTGCAGCCAAGGCTGTGAGCCACTGGATTACAGCTGTAGACCCTTTCCAAACGGGAGGTCCACAGCAGTCTGCAACAGAGATCTCACTGTGTCGCAGCGTCGGGACAAATTTCGGGACGGGCAGTTAAAGCCGCATGTTTTCAATTTAACGTTCGTTCTTTACGGAGAAATGGCAGGTGTTATTCTGTTGCTGGCTGTTGCTGAAAGGTCCTTTCTTTCATGAAATAGGGATGGATGGCTGGTAGCTGACTGTTTTAATGTCTTCAGCAAAATAACAACTTGGCAACTCTGCCATCCGAGTTTTCTGAAATTGCAGTGGTCTATGAAACCTCACAATCTAGAAACGCTGGCCTGGGGGGCTTCCAAGGCCCTCTTTTCCTCATCTGACATTCCCACAGCTCAGTTCTGGGTTTTTAAAGCTAAGGGAGGTTACAGCCTTGACGCGAGCCTTCCTGAGACCTCTCTGTTCTCCTTCTTTGTCCCAGAAACAGGAAGTCTGGGAAAAGGGGTGTGTGCACAGAATTGTTGTTGTTGTTGTTGTTGTTGTTAAGCAATGTTACAACCTGAAGATGTAACAAATCTATTAATCATTGCTTAATTCTAACTTCACTATTCACATTTCTCAGTGGTTCTTTCTTATCCTCTGGAAATCATTTTGCTGAAAAGAACATACACTATTCCTAAAATAAAACTTCTGTGGCCTGACAGACCCACTGGGTCTTTATTCCACGCCTCGAGCCACTCTGGACTTCAGACCAGGCGACAGGAGGTGAGCGCGCACAGAGACCAAGAGAGGCTCGCACGCAGCTCCTGGGTGCAATCTCGAAGAGCTGCAAAGACACATTCCCATGTGCCTGGAGGAAATGTCACCAGCATCCAGCTGGCTTCTGGCCTGTGGTGACCTTTGAGGGACTGAGGAGCTGCTACTCACTCTTGCTGGCTGACAGGCCAGGGGATTAGAGCTATATGCCAGAGCAGATGGAACGAGGGACCCGGGGCACAGGACAGCTTGTTCCAGGCACCGGGAGGTGTCAGAGATGTCAGAGAGGACCGGGGCCTGATGAGACGGAGGGTTCACCCTTCATCAGACTTGCTAGGCCACGTGGAATCAGACTCCCCGCTCTGTGCACTGGGTGGCTTACCCAATGTCTGGCTCTACTGTTGACAAACTGAAACTTCAGGCAAGTCACTTTCCTCCTCTAAGCCCCAGGCATTCAGAAATAAAACTCCACTTGAAGAACCCAGTCCCAATGGGAGGGGCACAGAGGGGATTTAGGGACTTCAAAGGTCATGGTGTCACTTCTTTTCTTAAAGTAGGTGCTAGGTACATGGGAATTTATTATATTGTTAATCTTTATAATTTATACACATATTATCAATATTATTTTATCTTTATATAAGTTAATAAAAAATAAAACACAAAATCCAGCCCTTTGGTAACTGGCCCTTTCAGCGGGACCACTGCAGGCGGGCGCCGGCTCAGCCAGCAGGCTGTTCCCTAACACCGCAGTCGTGTGTCCGTGTGACTCATCCTGGCCGGCACCACAGAGTCCCGGCGTCTGGGGCCTGTGCTCCGGGAGGAGCCCGTGCGCCTCCTCTCCCCAGTGGGCAGGACAGGAAAACAAAAAGGTGAACGTGTGAGCAGGCATGTTATAAATGGCAACTACTGTTTAAACTGAATTCTTAACCACTTTAAAAGTCTGAATATATTCAACCTAGCCTCAAAGACTTCCCAAAGCCTCCACTGACAGGTTCTCAGGACCAGGCTGAAGACACGCCTCGCTGGATGTCCTGACTCGCAGTTGTCCCGCCCCCATAGACACTCCCACAGGAGTGTCCTCGGCTGGCTGCGGGAGCCTGGTGCCAAGGGACGAGGGATGGTGGCCAAGGCTCTCTGCAGGAGCCTCAGACCAGCTGAAATCGCCCTGCCCCCCAGCCAGCCGCAGCATCTATTAGATCATCCAGGTTTCCGGAAACTCCATCCTTATGTTTTTGTGCCTCATCACCCCAGAGGGCAGAAAATAGCTTATTTCAAGTTCTTAAAAATATGTTTGTTCCAGTGACTCTGAACAACTCTGAGCCTGAAGCTCTGATCATGGGACTGTGCAGGAGACCCCACCCGACACCCCGCATCTTTGTTACCTCTGGAAATAACTACAATGCTATTCATGTTTATAGTTTTTCAAACTTAAAACACTTATGAAAGATGTTCTCCCCCCTTGCCACATGAGAGAAAATGGGAGACTCAGGAGGGTTAAACGATCTGCCTGGAAACACGCAGCTAGTAGCAGGAAAGCCAGGGCTCAGACTCAAGTCGGTCTGGGTCCGGGCTGTTCAGTGACATGGGATGAAAGATGTCACCTGAGGGAGAGAGAGACTCTGTGTGGGATGGACAGCCAAGAAGAAACCTACTCCACTTTCAGGGAAAGGGGATCAACGTCCCCAGGAGCCACAAACTGGAGTATGTTCACATGTTTGGTGGCCTCGTTGATTTGTCATTAGCCACTCTCTGCCAAGGGCCCCAAGCTGACTCTGAGCTTGCTGGACTGGGTGACTCTTATCTGTGCAATGAGGATGTCATAGGCAGAAGATGCCACTTCCTCCTCCCAGTCAGGCAGGACCGGTCAGCACCCCACCAGGCCATCACCTGCCAAAGCAGGCCTGCTTGGCCTGCCCACTCAATTGTTTACCTTGCTTAGAGGCCCACTCTTACAGGTAGGTTTCCTTCTGGCAGCTGGTCAGTTTCACTTCCTGGTTGACACCCAGACAGCCCCAAAACAACAATAAAGACTCACTTCCTCTGAAGCCTGCCCTCCTGAATTCATTGTTGACACCTTGCTATACACCTGCTGTAGGCAAGGAAAGTCCAACAGCTGCCTTTCCTTCTGGCTCAGAGAATCAAGTGGTGGTGGGCCACTGACACTGCCTGTTTATCAGAGGTTTCAAAAACCCATCTGCAGATGTTTGCCGCGTTGTTCTGTGTGTCGGCTTTGATCCTGGGTGCTGGGGACGTGGGGGTGAGCGAGTCATGAGCCACCCTAAGGGAGCCCACAAACACTGACAAGAACCCACACAGAGGGTCCAACCGAAGGGAACATGGGGGGCCTAGGAAGCACAACTAGGTCACCGCTAAGTCATCTTCTGAGACGGGGATGACCAGAGCTCAAAGGGGTCGTCAAGGTACGTGGGCAGTCTAGTGCTGCCCATGTGTCTTTTACGGCCCTCTGGGTGCAGCTCTGGGAAGTGGTTCAAAGCCCTCCGTCTAGCGCTGCACTGTCCAATACAACAGCCTTCCCCGTGTGTGGTTCTTAAATTTAAGTTCATCTGAGTTACAAACTCAGTTTCTCAGTCACACCAGTGGTTACACTACTGGACTGTGCAGGTGCAGGACATTTCCAGCATCACACAAAGTCCTGCTGGACAGCACTGGCTAGAGGGTCACAGATCTGGATCCCAATGCCCAGCCCTTCCACTAACCAGACCTGTGACCTTGAACAAGTGGCTCTACCTTTCTGTACCTCAGTTTTCTCATCTGCAAACAGGCTACTTTCCTCAAAGGCTAGTGTGAGGATAAAATGAGCTCACGCATGTAATGCTCTTAGAACCGCAGGGGGCAGGGATACAGTAAGTAGTCAGTAAGTGGTAGTTATTTTTATTTTCACCACTAGTCCATAGCACCTGAAAGGCAGTTATTGTGCCTCCGGTCACTGCCTCTCTCCTGCTGCTGCTAGCACAGCAGATGCCCAACAAGTGTCTACCAACCCCTTTCTCCCTGGTGGTTTCGCCCAGTGCACGGGCTGACACAAATCTGCCACCGGGGGTCAGAGGCAGGAATACTCACATCTGTAGAGGTGGTTCCACACGGGGAAGAAGGCCATGTAGAGGGCCACATCCCCCACGGTAGGGTAGGACTTGAAGATGGAGATGATGGCTATCTGGATGAACATGAAGAAGATAGGGTGCTCCCTGGGGTAGGGCAGGACAGACAGACAGACAAACAGATCAGTCAGGAACCAGGCCTACCCCTGAGACTCCTGACTCTATCCCTCAAACCCAAAAAGACTCTCCAGGGAACTTCAGGCAAGGGCTGGCTCTCCTACTCGCCAGACAGTGGGGCCAGGCCAAGTAGCAGAGCCGAAAACGGTGGGGACCCAGAGATGCCCGGAGGTGGTGAGGAGGGCCCAACAAGCACGAGAGTAACAGCCCACAGAGGCATTTCCCATCAACCTCCCCACAACCAGCTCTGGGCCTTCCCCCAGGAGCCACCCAGGGAAAAAACAAATGAAGTCAGAGGCTCTTTATCACTGGGCTTCAATGAGTGCTTGGCACAGTGTAATTAGGCACCCACCCTGGCCAGAGGCCCCTCTGACAACTGGACTCGGGACAGGAAGCACTTCCTTGCTGATGCTTTTTTCTCTGACAATAGGGTCAGTGGGGTCTACAAGCCCTTCACTATGTGAGCTCTTTTCCAGAAAGAGAACTGAGAGCTGTGCAGCTTTTCAGCTCTTAAGGGCTGGAAGTGGAATTCTCATTACCTTCAACTAATAACAAAATGATGACCATTTCCTGACCCCTTGCTCTGCTAAGTTCTGCACCAGGCCCTTTTCTTGCAACACTGCATGCGGTCCTCACTGCACCTCAGCGGCGCCTCCAGGTAGGCAATGCTGACACCCGCACTGTGCCGGTGTGGCATTGAGATTCAGAGAAGGTGAGTGAGCTAGTAAGCGATGGAGTGGTTTGTCTCCAGAACTCCTGAGCACCACCGCACGGCCCTTCCCACTGCCTGCACAGTGACCGCTCTGATGGCAGGCGGCGGGGGTCGGGGGCGTAGCGAGGACAGGCTCAGTCTCCAGTGCTTCTGACCACACGCAGAGGGAAGCCAGGCCACGCCTGCGCCCTCGTCGTCTACATTCACACAATACGCATGCAGCCTACACGCGCAGAGCTCCTGGACACCCGGCTCACAGAGGTCTTCTTCAGAGGTCATGGGCATTCTGGTCTGGTCTTGTCGGAATGACTCAGTGGGTGTAAATCTGTGACAGGACAGACATATAGACACCCAAACAGTCCAGTCCTTCTACAGAACAAATGCCTCAGAAACTGCTTGGCAAAGTCACACAGTCCAGCAGCTTTTACAAAGGGTCCAGCCAGCTCAGCAAACATCTTTCTAAAGACACTCCAAATCACTTGCTGCGGGCTTTGTAGGTAGCTGGTAACATTTGAACATTTCTATGAAAAGGCCGGTGAAAATGTGGTGCCAGAATGCTTGGAGACCAGAACCTCCTGCAACACTGCTTGGGGACAGGTGGCCTGAAGGGCCCTGTTCCCACAACGCTGGCACGGGAAGCGAACACTGCAGAGAGCTCCGTATCCGGGCACAGGAGGGCAGCAGAGGGGAAGGTCAGGAATCTTCATATCCTCTGTTCCCACAACTCTGAGGCCCGGTGGTGGCTGGGCGGGGGTGTGGGTCACATGACAGTGGCGCTGTTGTCTACCCAGGAACTATCTGTGGCCTTTCCCCTGCAGACAACAAGAGCTGCCAGAGAGCCAGCTACACAGTGAGGAAAGGTGCCCCGGGCTCCCTGCTTCTCTCAGCCTGGTGGCCAGGCCTCACAAGAGCCAGGGCAGGGAATGTGGACCACAGACAGCTGGAGAGCTGGCCTGGGCAAGGCTGCCAGAATCCTGGAGACTGCCAGGCCAAGGAAGGATGGTTTTCTGTCAGATGCCAGGCCAGGGCTGTCATGAGAAGGAAGCATCAGCTCTGAGCTCTTCCAGAATGGGAACACGTGCACTGACTCACTGGCCATGAAAAATGGTGGAAAGATTAGAGAACGCAGGCTCTCGAAATCTAAATCAAACTCTCTCCCAGCTTCCCTGGATCATCCAGGCATATCTGTATCAGTTTTCCCTTCTGTGAAGCTAGGATAATAGAACTATTTCTAGGGTGAATGCAAATGAACCCTCTCAGGAGATCAGGGGGCTGAGGTACAGGGGGCTGAGCACAGGTTCTGGAGCCAGACAAACCTGAATCCCATCTCTACTTCTTTCTGGCTGTGTGACTCTGGAAAAATCACTCCACTTCTCTGAGCATCAATTTTCTCAACTATAAAATGGGAGTGGTAATAAAATAATGCCTGTGTCCATGAGTTGCTGGAAGGGTTGGGTATGAATACATTTAAGAAAACCTTGGAAGGTGCCTGGGAGGGAGCTGGGCTCAACATATGTCCGCTCTCTCACACTGCAGAAGAGAGCTCTGCAGACAAGCCTCTTGAGAGAAGTTGGTCAGAAGATCAAACAGAGCTGCAGGTGGCCAACACATCCCACTAACACGTCCTGAGTCCCCTTGGGCAACCTGTTACTGGGCTGCTGGTACAGGACACCCAATAAGATTCACTTTTTCCAGACATCCCCGAACCCCAACCCCTGCTCTTATCCAAAACAGTAAGTGGGCTCAGCAGCAGTAAGGGCTCAAGCGCCGCAGAGTGAGCCCAGAAAAAAACATTAGGGTGCTCCCTGCAGACCACACTCATGCCAGATTCTTGCTGGTTACAGCCACTGGCCCCCAAGGCGGCTGAGGGCAGGGTTCCCTGGGTGAAAGTGGCATAAACCTGGTAGCAGATGCTCCCACTTTGAAGGGCACCTGCAAGGCTACAAATGGTTCTGTGGACAAAGCAGCAGCAGGTCCAACCACTTACTTTAGTTTTATGGCTAAGGGGATGGTGTAGAAGAAGACGTTGATCTGAAACACACACACAAAGAAGAGGCTGAAGTGCTCAAACATCTCCGCAAAGAAGTACCAAAAAAGACCAATGTTTGGAGTGAGATCTGGAACAGAAAGTCTGGAGTGAAAAACACAAGGGGAGAGAAAAAAGAGAGCCAAGTTATAAATGGTTTGCTCTGACCTGGTTTTCTCCTCAAGACTTTGGTCACTACTGGGCGGTCAAGGGTGACTATCCCCACAGAGATCAGGATGTGAGGGACTCTAGGCACCCTGGACATAGGTAATTAACAAAAACTAGGGTCAGCGAATGACAGCCTACAATAAATATTAGCTAAGCCAAACTGTGGCATGTAATCAAAGATCTGAAATAAGGCAGGGATTCATGCTAGAACTCAAAAGATCAGCTCCTACTTAACTGCCACAACATACATGCTTAAAATTAGGAGATACTCAGTGGAATAACAAAAGAGGATGGGTTTTACATAAACGACATCTATTTTGGGCATTCCAAAGACTTGCCCAGAGAAACAGGCCAAACGAGCTGCTCCTCCTCATTCCTGCTCAGCATCCGCACAGCAGGGGCCACAGGAGGAGCACCTGCCACTGCAGGGAGACTTCTGGGGACTGGAGGAACCACCAGCAGGTTCTAACAAGGACCCTAGACCTCAGTGGACAAGGAAGGGTTTAGCTGGGAAACTTTTTGTCAAGTTATATCATACAAAAATTAGCTGCAATTTGGGCCCTTCTAAAAGTTTACTTGAAAAACTACAGAGTTGAAACCGATGTCAATTCTCAATTTCAAAATGGGAGTAAATGGAGCATGAAGAAGGACAAACAGGTGGGGGCTCGAGGCCAGATTTCACTAACTGGGGGTTCCACCCGGGCAAGTCTCTGTCTCCTGCTGTGACTATACTTCCTTGTCTGTGAAATGAGGTAAAGCACGCAACCGTGACCCAGCAGAACACTAGGAAACGCTTTTCACTCCTACCCGAGGCATTACAGATTTGCTATTCAAGGCAGATCATGAAGAGCTGAAAGTTACTAAGTCATTGTCATACTCAGCCAGGATCTAACACAAATTAGCAGTCCAGAATCCCAAAGGAGAGTCTGCCACTCCAGATCCCTTCCTGACCCTGGCAGGTTTAAGTATCTGCCACCTCCTTGGGCTGTGAGTTCCCTGAAGCTCAGGTAGTGGCTACCCACCCCAGCATACCATACAGACAGCATTCAGAAATGCCTGCAGAATTTATACTGCAACCCCGTTTTGATTTCCTCTAAAAAGTATCACATGGAAAGTGGCTTTAGTTTAAAGAGACCCTCTTGCAGTAGAGGAATACATCCATTCCCGTTAGGGATTGAACCAAAACCTTCTAGGCAGAAGCTGGTAGGTGCTTTCAGTGTTCCTAGAGGGTGCTCTTTAATCTCACTAGATCACATATATGCTCCATCTAGACCAGTGGCTCTCAAAGGGTGTTCCGTGGACCAGCAGATCAGCATCACCTGAAAACTTGCTAGAAATGCAAATTCTTGCTCCCTACCTCAGACTTACTTAATCAAAACCTCTAGAGGTGGGGACCAGCAAGGTGGGTGTTACCACGCCCTGAGGGCAATTCTGATGCACACTGAGGTTTGAAGACCACTGTGTCTGGGTGCTCCCTGGGGACACTCGCACTCTGATTCCAGCTGGACCTGTGAAAACCAAATTAGCTTCCGGAGTTTTCTAACGAGGCCATTACTTACATGAAGCCGTAGACTGCAGGGATGAAATCCCAGGAGCTGAGAAGGAAGAAGGAGAGGCAAATGATTACCACGAGGCTTCCCGCGTACATCATGGCATACTCCCAAGAGAAGATCCAGAAGGCTTTGCTCCTCACTTTCACGGGTATGTACTGCCGCTGCGAGAGAAGGCAGAACAGTACATTCAGGGAGGTCAAGATTAGAGGGCAGTTACCAGCTTAAACTACAAGATCTCCTGCAAAACACTGGAAATAAAAAAGCTGAAAATTAAAGGACTGAAAAGATACACTATGTAAACACTAACTAAAAGATTATACTGGTTATACTGTTAATAGATAAAATAAACTGTAATGCAAAAAGTAATACAGAGGTAAAGATGCTCCATAATGATTAAAGACTCAAGTAATCAGAAAGATATAACAATTCTAAACTTATAGTTACCTAATAACATAGTCTCAAAATATATAAAACAGACATGGACAGATCTACAAAGGAAAAACAGACAAATCCATCATCAGTAGATAACTGATTAGATCAAACAGACAAAAATCAGTAACCAAGAAGCACATGTGAATAGCACATTTAATAAATATGATCTCATAATATCTTATAAAATATATAGGACTGTATACGTAATAACTGAAGAATTCACATTCATTTTAAGCATTTGCGGGCATATATAAAAATTTACCACTTCCCTGGCTGGTGTAGCTCAGTGGATTGAGCATGGGCTGGGAACCAAAGGGTTGCCAGTTCGATTCCCAGTCAGGGCACATGCCTGGGTTGTGGGCCAGGTCCCCAGTAGGGGGTGCGTGAGAGGCAACCACACATTGATGTTTCTCTCCCTCTTCTTCCCCTTCCCTTCCCCTCTCTCTAAAAAATATAATCTTTTTTTTTTAATCTGGATAATTTTTTAAAGATTTTATTTATTTATTTTTAGAGAGGGAAGGGAGAGAGAGAGAGAGAGAGAGAGAGAGAGAGAGAGAAACATCAATGTGCGGTTGCTGGGGGTCATGGGCTGCAACCCAGGCATGTACCTTGACTGGGAATCGAACCTGCAATCCTTTGGTTTGCAGCCCGTGCTCAATCCACTGAGCTACACAATAAAATCTTTTAAAAAAATTACCACATACTTAAATCAGGCCATAAAGTAATTATCAACAAATTTCAAGGAATCTGTATCATACAGACACAATTCTATGATCATAATGCAATTAATCAAAAGCATTAATAAAAAGATAGTCTAAAAATACCTTTGAAAAATTCTAACTCCTTTTCCAAATAACTCAGTGGTCAAATGAATGATAAAAAATTGTGACGCTAGAAATAGTTATAAAAATATCACATATCCTATTAGTATAATGTAGATAAAAGAGTACTCTGAGAAAAAAAATACAGCTTTATAAAACTAGATTTGCCTGGCTGGTGTAGCTCGGTGGATTGAGTGCGGGCTGCGAACCAAAGCATCGCAGGTTCGATTCCCAGTCAGGGCACATGCCTGGGTTGCAGGCCACGGCCCCCAGCAACTGCACATTGATGTTTCTCTCTTTCTGTCTTTCTCTCTCTCTCTCCCCTTCCCTTTCCTCTCTAAAAATAAATAAATAAAATCTTTTTTAAAATCTTAAGAAAAAAAACTATATTTGAATAAAAGGCTGAAAATGAATAAGCTAAACATCCATTTTAAGATATTAGAAACAGAATAACAAAATAAACCCCAAAAGAAGGAAGGAAATAATAAAGGTAAAAGTAGAATTTGTTGAAATTGAAAAGAAAGCCATAATATAAGGAAGTAAGGAAGCCAAAAGCCAGCTCTTAGAAATGACTGATGAGATTGGTGGGGCTCTGATAAGACTGACCAAGAGAAAAAGAGAGATCAAGTAACTTAGGCCAATGTGTTTAAAAAACTCAGGCAAAACGGACACAGTCTATGAAACATATAAATAACTTAAATGTTTCAATTAAAATGCCAGTATTGCCCTGGCTGATGTGGCTCAGTGGATTGAGTGCTTGCCTAAGAACTGAAAGGTCACTGGTTCAATTCCCGGTCAGATCACATGCCTGCGTTGCAGGCCAGGTCCCCAGAAGATAGTTTATTCAATAAATGGTGTTGGGAAAATTGAACAGATATGTGCAGAAAAATGAAATTAGACCACGTTCTTATACCACACATAAAAATAAATTACAAATGGATCAAAGACTGAAATGTTATACCTGAAGCCATAAAAATAAGATGTTTTCTAAAAAAAAACATATGCAGCAAAACCTTGGATATTGCTCATAGCAATTTTTTATTAAATACATCTCCCCAGGGCAAGGGAAACAAGAGAAAAAAAAAAAAAAAACAAATGGGACTACAATCACAAAGATATGGAAGCAGCCCAAGTGTTTGTCAATAGATGAGTGGATAAAACAACTGTGGGACATTTACACAATGGAATTCTACTTGGCCATGAAAAAGAAGAAAATAACAGTATGGATGGATGGACCTGCAGAACATTATGCTAAGTGAAATAAGCCAGTCAGAGTACGACAAATACAGAGTAGGATTTCACTCATATGTGGAATCTAATGAACAAACTGAACTAACAAGCAAACAGAGACAGACTTAGATGGGGAGTAGGATGACCACTATGGGGGGCGTGGTGGAGGGATTGAGCAAAAAGGAAAAAGGACTCATGGACACAAACAACAGAGTGGTGATTGCTGGGGGGTGAACAGTATAAGGGGTCTAAATGATAATGGGGGAAAAATACAATAAAGATTAAATTTTTAAAAATGCCAGTATCATACAAATTAAATATATAAAAGGTAGAAATCAAAGGAGATGACAATGACATTTTATAAATGATCCTTGATTGGATCCTGAACCCACCTCTCCCCAAAAGTGCTATAAAGGCCATATACATACTTGAGAATTTGAATTTGGAGTGTATATATTAAATAATATGAATCTAGGAGAGTTCAACTTCTTGGGTATGCTAATAGTGTTGTGGTTATGTAGTAGAATGCTCCAGTTCTTAACAGTTACCTGCTGAGTATTTAGAGTTGTTATGTCTTACTATCGTCACTTCCTGACAATAAGTCCAGGAAAAAATGATATATCTAGCCCTGGCTGGTGTGACTCAGTGGATTGAGCACTTGCCTGCAAACCAAAGGGTTGCTGGTCTGATTCCCAGTCAGGGCACATGCCTGGGTTGAGAGCCAGGTCCCAGGTAGGGGGTGCGCAAGAGGCAACCATACATTGATGTTTCTCTCCCTCTCTTTCTCTCTCTTTTCCCCTCTGTCTAAAAATAAATAAATAAAATCTTTACCAAAAAAGTGATATATCTACATTAAGATATAGAAAATGTGGCAAAATGGTAACTGGGGAGCCTACATAAAAGATATTTATTGTTCTAGTCTTTCAACTTTTCTGAAGTATGAAATAAAAAATTAGGGAAAAAAATTAAAAAAGAAACAGACAAATTTGGATGGCCCCACATTTAAGAAATTGAATTAGGACTTCCGGCAAGATGGAGGAATAGGTGGACGCCCCGTACCTCCTCGCACAACCAAGAACAGAACAACAATAATTTACAACAATGATTTGCGGTCATAATATCAGAACTGTCAGAGGATTTATCTAAATGGAAGTCGGACAGCCAAGAAGTTGAAGTAGACCCGTACATCCAGACTGGTAGGGGACGACGAGCCGAGCGAGCGGGCACAGGGCTGGCGCAGGTCGCAGGCGCGCGTAGGTTGGGGGAAATTTGGCGCAAAATCGGTGCGACAGCCATCTGGGGCGCAAGAGCGCAGTGGTGCAGCGGTGATCCCTGAGTACGCAAGCAGCGGCTGGGGGAATCAGTGGGGCAGCAATTGTGGACCAGGGAAGAGCTCACGGCCCAGAAGCCCAGGGAAGTGTCTGGCTCCAGGAGTACGGAACGGTCGCCATTGATCCCTCCTGTCCCCGCTCCCTCCCCTGCCCCCACGTATAAGTATAACGTCACAATCTAGCGACTGGGGCGCCCAGCCCCGGTGGACACCTAAGGCTCCGCCCCCTACCATAACAAGAGCGACCGGACAGGAGAAAAAAAAAATAAAATAAAATAATAGGAGAGACAGGGAAAGACAGAAGATATGTTTCCAGCAGAACAGATCAGTCCCCCAGGACTCATCCTTTTGAGTGACCAAGAAATAGCCAATCTATCAGATGCACAGTTCAAAACACTGGTGATCAGGAAGCTCACAGAACTGGTTGATTTTGGATGCAAATTACATGAAAAAATGCAGATTACCATAAAAGGGATGCAGGAAGATATACCGAGGAGAGCCAATAGTGAAAGGAAGGAATCTGAGTCTCAAAACAACACAGTGGACCAGAAGGAAGATAGAATCAACCAAGCAGGAAAGCATGATGAAATAAGAATTCAAAAAATCGAAGAAAAGCTTAACACCATCGAGGACACCTTTAAACGTTCCAACATCCGAATTATAGGGGTACCAGAAGGGGAAGACCAACAAGTAGAAAAGTTATTTGAACAAATAATAAAGGAGAACTTCCCCATTCTGGCAAAGGGAACAGTCTTCCAAGAAATCCAAGGAGCGCAGAGAGCCCCAAAGAAGTTGGACCCAAAAAGAAACACACCAAGGCACATCATAATTACTTTAGCCAAGGTAAAAACGAAGGAGAGAATCCTAGAAGCAGCAAGAGACAAGGGGACAGTCACCTACAAAGGAGTTCCCATCAGACTGTCAGCTGATTTTTCAAAAGAGACCTTACAGGCAAGAAGGGGCTGGAAAGAAATATTCCAAGTCATGAAAGACAAGGACCTACATCCCAGATTGCTCTATCCAGCAAAGCTCTCATTTAGAATGGAAGAGAAGATAAAGTGCTTTTCAGATAAGGTCAAACTAAAGGAATTCATCATCACCAAGCCCCTACTTTATGAAATGCTAAAGGGACTTATCTAAGAAAAGAAGATAAAGAAAAGACATGTATAGTAAAAGGACAGCAAACTCACAATTATTAACAACCACACCTAAAGCAAAACCAAAAGAAACTAAGCAAACAACTAGAATAGGAACAGAACCACAGAAATAGAGGGCACATGGGAGGCTAGCAGTAGGGGTGGGAGGAGGAGAGAGGGGGAAAAGGTATAGAGAATAAGTAGCATAGAATGTAGGTTGAAAATAGATAGGGGGAGGGCAAGAATAGTATGGGAAAAGTAGAAGCTAAAGAACTCATAAGTATGACACATGGACATGGACTAAAGGGGGGGAACGTGGGTGGGACAGGGGGTACAGGGTGGAGGGGAGTGAAGGGGGAAATGGGACAACTGTAATAGCATAATCAATAAAATATATTAAAAAAAAAAAGAAATTGAATTAGTAATGAAAATTTTTCCCATAGAGAAAAGAGCAGGCCCAGCCAGTTTTACAGGGAAGTTCTACCAACATTCAAGAAGCAGGTGATTATAATCTTACATTAACTCTTTCACAGCAAATATTATAACCTTGATACCAAAATCATTTAACCAACACAAATGCAAAAATGCTAAATGAGATATCTAATAGAATTCAGCAACATGAAAAAGATCATGATAAAGTTGTATTATGACTAGGCTGAGTTTATTTCAAAATCTCAAGGTTAGTTCCACATAAGAAAAGCTACTAATGTGTGTATCACCAACAGCTTGAAGATAAGAAATCATGTTAGTATCTAGATATATGCAACAACCACTTACGATAAAAACAGACAAATGGAGTCAGAAGTGTCAGGGTAAAATATTAACACACAATAGACTTCAAGTGCATGAATGTAAGTAATTAGACGACACAATGGTAGAGAAAACCTCATTTACCATAACACCAAGGAAAATAAAAACACAGATTTAAATTTAACAGGAAATATGCAAAACTTATTCAAGGAAAATTTTAAAAGCAATCCTGAAAAATACTAAAGACAACTTGAACCAATGGCTATCTCCTGTTCTTATTTAGGATGATTCAATGTTATAAATATGTCAGTTTTCCTTAAATTAGTTTATAAACTGTATCAATAATGCAACCCCAATAAAAATACCAACCAGCTACTTTATTATACAAGATGATGTTTAAGTTCATATGGAAAAGCAAACATGAAAGAATAGCTGGGAAAACAGTTAGGAAAAAATCATGAAGCGTTGACTCGTCCTATCAGACATTAAAATACACTATAAAGCCTCTATAATTAAGATAGTACAATACTGGCACATAAATAGACAAATAGACTACTGGAATAGAATAGAAAATCTAGCATTAGACCAAAATATAGAAGTTAAATATATGACAAAGGTGGTATATATCACTGGGGTAGAGATGGACTCTTTCATAAACAGAGCCAGGAAAACTTAGGTAACTACTTGGAAAAAGAAAAAGTATAGCCCTGGCTAGTGTAGCTCAGTGGATTGAGGGTGGGCTGGGAACCAAAGTGTCCCAGGTTCGATTCCCAGCCAGGGTACATGCCTGGGTTGCAGGCCATAAACCGCACATTGATGTTTCTCTCTCTCTCTCTCTCTCTCTATCTCCCTCCTTTCCCTCTCTAAAAATAAACAAATAAAATCTTAAAAAAAAAATAAAATACAAAGAACGTTATCTTTAAAAAAAAAGAAAAAGTAGACCTATATCTCACATTATTATTGCAATAAACTCCAAATAAATTAGGAATATAATTATTTTTAAATGAAACCATGAAATACTATAAAAAACATTGTAAATTTGTCTTTAACCATGATGTAGGGGAGCTCAAAATCCAGAGGCAATAAAAAGCTGATTAAATTTGCTTACATAAAAATGGAAAGTTCTGCATTCAAAAAAATCACCATAAATAGAGAACATATGTCCATATAAAAATTCATACATGAGTGTTCATAGCAACATTATTCATAAATAGCCTAAAATTAGAAACAACCCAAATACCTATCAACTGGTAAATAAATAAATAAAATATAGCATACCATACAACGGAATAGTATTTGTCAATAAAAAGGAATAAAATACTAATAATACATGCTACAACAGAGATGAACCTTGGAAACATCATGCTAAGTGAACAAAAAGACCACATATTTTATGATTCCACTTATATGAAATGTGTAGGCAGGACAGGGAAATCGATAAAGACAGAAAGTAAAATAGGGCTGGCGGTGAGAGGAACACTGGGGAAACAGAGACTGACTGCTCAAGGGCATGCGGTTTCTTTGGGGGTGGTAAAAATGTTGTAGAATTGATTGTGGTGATGTCCACACAACTCTGTGAATATACAAAAAATAAACTATACACTTCAGGTAAATTGTGTGGTATGTAAATTATATCTTGATAAAAAATTAAAGCTGGTAGAAGAAAAACAGTATAAATAAAGTCAAAAGACTGAAAAACTGGAAGAAAATATCTGCAAAGAGTTAGTACTCTTAGCCCTGGCAGGCGTAGCTCAGTGGATTGAGCGCGGGCTGCAAGCCAAAGTGTTGCAGGTTCGATTCCCAGTCAGGGCATATGCCTCGGTTGCAGGCCATGGCCCCCAGCAACCGCACATTGATGTTTCTCTCTCTCTCTCTTTCTCCTTCCCTTCCCTCTCTAAAAATAAATAAATAAAACCTTAAAAACAAATAAAAAAAAGAGTTAGTACTCTTAACATATGAAGGATTCTTAAAAATTGAGATAAAAAGGACCTAAATCCAATAGAAAAATGAGAGGGGAAATGAACAGACAATCCACAAACATGAAAAAAATGTCCAAACACACTCATAGGTAAGAGAAATGCCAGTTAAGATGACACTGAGATATCATTTTTCAAGGTCAGACTGGCACAATGTTTACATGTGACGACACATTCTGTCAGTGAGCCTGTGGGAAAACAGGCACTCTCCTGCGTTACTGGTGGGAGTAGAAAGTTTGTACGATCCTGCTGGAAGGAAATGTGAAAAAGCTAATAAAACTACCTATGCACTTATCTTTAGATCCAGTAATTCTGCTTCTAGAAATCTATCTTTAAGATATACCTCCAACAATATGAAAGTACACATATGCAAGTTTACTCATTACAGAATTAACTGTAATTGAAAAATATTAGAAACAATCTAAATTCCCATACACTGGAGAGAAGTTAACACAACGGAGTACTATGCAGCTGTAAAGAAAAAAAGGAATGGGGAATACTTCTATGCTTCAATAATTTCACAGAAATAATGTGAAGTGAAGAAACCAAAGCACTAAAGAGTATCTTGAGTATGCTATCTTTCATATAAGAAAGAAGTGGATATAAGAAAATATACATGTACCTGTTCATGTGTGCAAAAGCAATACAGAAAAGATAAACCAGAAACTAAAGAGAATCATTACTTGGGGTGACAGGGAAAGTAGAAAGCAAAGAACAAGATGGCAGGGATGAGGAAAAATAATAATACTTCTCTAAATATGTCTTTTTGTATAGCTGACTCTTAGAATCCTAGTAATATTTCAGTCTCTTCACATACCCCCAAATAAACAATAAAAAGTCAACCAGGATGTAGGAGAAATCCAAAATGAATATAAACAATAATAAATTTCATTATATCACAAATTAATAACATAACCACACTGACGGGTCACATGGGGGTAGAAAAGAACTAAACTAAGTGATTACAAGAAATGGTTACGTCACAGAATACTGTAAGGCTAAAGACAAAAGTAACTATATATGATACATGTATATATACACATACACACACACACATGACACACACATATATGTGTGTTATAACAAGTCAGCAAGTGTGTTTCCTGTGTTTCCTGCAGGGGTATGTCTCCCAGCATTCCAGAACTACTTTGTGTGCATACTAGAATTGAACAAACAAGAAAATATACTGCAGACAAGGAAAGTTAGGTTTCTCACTGTTAAGAACTTACAAACAAGGAAAAGGGAGAGACTAAAGTAAACCCTATAGTGTTGTACTGGAATGATAGGTATCAGTATAAACAGAGAGAAAGGAACTGAATTACAAATGTGCGTGTGTGTGTGTCTGTTAGTGTCCACACATTGCTTCACAGCACTGTGTGCTAGAAGTGATGACTCCCTAATAACAATAAGCGAACCTCAACTTTTGGTTGCTACACAGCATTCTCCAGCAACAGGAATCAAGAATCTTTAAAGTTGTATTGATTTCAGGGCTGAGGCGAAGAAAATACAAGAGGAGCCTGGATCGTCTTTTGGTACTAGGAAAAAGAGAAGGAAATGCTCAAAAATAGATGGGACTTATTAAAAGAACACGAGCCAGTCTGAAGGAGCACTTAATGGTCAAAGATAGAAAAACTGAGCAACAAGTTAATGATAGGACCCAATTTTTTTGAAGTGAAATTCATATAACATATATATAACCATTTTAAAATGTGCAATTCAGTGGCTGTTTTGGTTATGTATAACTCGTAGGTTCTTTAACAATTGTTTTGAAAGAAGTTTGAGGTAGGTGAGGGTTAGCTCCTCTACAATCTCACCAAACACGGCAAGTTCCAGAGTAAATTCGGGTATACTTTGCAACATTAATTAAACAAAAATTCACTAGCAAGCAGGCACAAAACAATTCACACAATCTATCCTAAAAGGTCAAGTAAGTCCCAGCCCTCTCCCCTTTTTGACTGTTTAAATTTCCACTTGCAAGAAAGATTCACTCAAAGCATAAGTGACAAAATCCCAGAGGCAGAGATTCTGTTGCCCTTGGAGTCACATTAGAAATTCTCCCAACTGAAGGCTAGACAAAGAACAGGTTAGGAATTAAGCCTCAGGCACCATCTCAAAGGGAAGAAGTTATAGGCCTTCTGAGATTCTTCTGTCTTCATGCAAGTATAGAAACTATCCACTTCTTTTCTATTTCACAAAAGAGAGCCTACTTCTAAAATTTATTTTGCTAATTAGCAAGACATTCACCAATAAAAATCCAAAAGGTTTCTGGCAGTCACATGCTAATTAGCAAAGGTAAAGCTTAACCTATAGAGAGCAAAGCACTGAGGATAGCCACCTGTGGAGTGTGGTCTTTCTGATACAAGTTAGATGACCACAGTAGAATGAGATGATGCTTAATTAAAGCAACTCATTGCCATTTAAGTTGAAGCAGCTAATTGGCACATATATATTACCAGATGGTCTGTGCAGAACTATGTAAAAATTATAGACATCATAACTCCTTGGTAAAGACTTTAAGGAGGATTGGAGGCTAGCCCAGAAATTTAAACTAGAGATAACATTACTGTTAACAGATATGAGGAGTGGGGGATCTGATCAACTGTCTCTAAGCTTGCACACTTCTAATATCTCTACTCTTACCCCTCCTTAAAACTGTATGCTCCCCTAGCCATATGTGGCTATTTAAATTTAAATTAATGGCCCCAGCTGGTGTGGCTCAGTCAATTGAGTGCCAGCCTGTGAACCAAAGGGTCTCTGGTTCAAGTGCCAGTCAGGGCAGGTCCCTGGGTTGCAGGCCAGGTCCCCAGTACAAGGCGCATGAGAGGCAACCACACATTGATGTTTCTCTCCCTCTCGTTCTCCCTCCCTTTTCCTCTCTCTAAAAGTAAGTAAATACATAAATTTTAAAATGAATAAATAAATAAATACATAAATTTAAATTAATGGCTCTGGCCCAATAGCTCAGTTGATTAGAGCATCACCCCAATATGGAAAATAATTCTACAAAGAGGAGGCATTCATAGATAAATTCAAAGAAGGCACTTAGGTTCTGAGTTTCTTCCCAGAGTTCTACCTGCCTTTGGTCATCTATATTGATCCACACACCCAGGAAATGAGGTTTCACTCTTCACAAATCCCATTAGCAACCCTCAAGTCTTGGTTTGCTACCATGTTCTCAGGACTTATTGTACCTACAGTGTTATTGTCGACGTTGGGTGGAAATAATTTTTTTCCTGGCAAATCTGTGATTATAAAATGGGCATAGATTTTAGGTATAATTTTGTTTGTTTGTTTGTTTTTAAAGACTTTATCCAGTGGCTGTTCTCCTTTGGAGAAGTTGGGCCCGTAGGCAGCAGCCACGGCGCCCAGATGAAATGGCGTGATTCTAAAGCCTCACTTCCACAAGGACTGGCCACGTGGTTTAACCAGCTGGGTGTGGAAGATCCGCAGACAAAAGGCCCAGCAAGTCAAAGCACGTGGCATGGCCCACAGCGAGATGCCCCAGGTGAGGTACCACACCACAGTACAAGCTGGCAGGGGCTTCAGCTTGGAGGAGTTAAAGGCAGTGGGCATCCACAAAAAGGTGGCCTGAACCATTGGGATGTCGGGGGATCCCAGGAGGTGGAACAAGTCTACTGAGTCCCTGCAGGCCAAAGTGCAACAGCAGAAGGAATACTGCCTCAAGTTCATCCTCTTCTCCAGGAAGTGCTTGGCCCCCCAGAAGGGAGACAGCTCTGAAAAAGACGTCAGATTGGCCACCCAACTGACAGGACCAGTCACGCCCCTACGGAATGTCTACAAGAAGGAGAAAGCCAGGGTCATCACAGAGGAGGAGAGGAACTTCAAGGCCATTGCCAGTCTTTGCATAGCCTGTGCCAATGCTCAGCTCTTTGGCATCCGGGCAAAAGGAGCCAAGGAAGCTGCAGAACAGGATGTTGAAAAGAAAATGAAAGTGCTGTTGGCAACTTGTGATTTAATAAACAAACAAATAAATAAATAAAAAAAAATTTTGTTATTTCGTTTTAGAGAGAGGGGAAAGGAGGAAGAAAGAGAGGGAGAGAAATATCAATGTGAGAGAGAAACATGGATTGGTTGGTTGCCTCTTGTGCAGACCCCAACTGGGGACCAAACCTGCAGCCCAGGCAAGTGCCCTGACAGGGATCCAAGGGGAAGCCTTCGCCTTGCCAGACAATGCGCAGCCAACTGAGCCATGCTGGTCAGGGCTAGCTTTGTTTTTAAGACTTGGTCTTCAGAATCTGGTTTGCTTTGGGAAACAAAACCCCAAAGATACAAAGTAATGGAGAATATTTACTGAGTCTACTTACAGAAACTGAACTTGTACTTAATCTTTGAGGACCACTCCTGTTACATAAAGTGAGGCACGTCTGAAATTCTTAAAAGAGAAACTCAAGCCCTGGCTGGGTGGGTCAGTTGGCTGGAGCATCATTCTGTACACTAAGAGGCTGTGGGTTTGATTCCCAGTCAGGGCACATACCTAAGTTGCAGGTTTGATCCCTAGTTTGGGCACATACAGGAAACAACCAATCGATGTCTCTCTCACATCAATGTTTCCCTCTCTCTCTGCCTTCCTCTCTGTCTCTAAAAATCAATAAACATACGCTTGGATGGAGATTTAAAATTTTTTTTAAAAAGAAAGAAAGAAACTCAAGGAATCCTTTGATGGTTTGTTATTTATAAACCCTAGAGCCATACTTAGTCTACAGGTCCAGACTGCAAACTTCCCAATGAACAGATGAAGATTCATTTTACCCACCTCTTTTGCTCAATAGCAAATGCTGACTTAAAATGAAAAGTATGTAAGTAGAAGGGTTGAAGGAATGGTGCTTAAACATTCTGATCATTTTTAAACCCTTTTATTGTAAAATAAAACACAGAAAACCACATAAAACAAATATATAGCTTAGTGAATGATTATAAGGCAAACATCCTTATAACCTACTACCCAGATCAAAAAAAGGATATTTCCAGCGATTCCCTGAGTCTCTCTCTCTCTGTGTCCTGTCCCAACCACAATCCCCTCTTCCCTCCAAAGTAAACACATATATCCTGGCTTTTATATTAACAAATATCGTCACTTCCTTGCGTTTTTAGAATGGTTTTTCCACCTAAATGTGCATCCCTTTACACTATAGTTTAGTGTTGGCCATTTTTTAAAAATTTGATCCAACTTTTATTTATTTATTTTTAGAGAGAGGAAAAGGGAAGGAGACAGAGAGGGAGCAAAACATCGTGTGTGAGAGAAACATTGCTCAGTTGCCTCTTGCATGCCCCCAACTGGGGACCTGGCCTGCAACCCAGGCATATGTCCTGACTAGGAATCGAACTGGTGACCTTTTGATTAGCAGTCCCGTACTCAATCCACTGAGCCACACCAGCCAATGTGATTCAACTTTTAACTCTCTTCTAATTTTACAGGTCCTCTCCCTCACCTCACTCCCACCCATGTCTTTTTTTCCCCCTTCCTTACAATTCACCTGTTGAAGAACCTGGGGCATTTAACCTATTGAACATCCTACAATCTGTTTTTTGATAATTACATACTTTGTCTTCAGTACTTCTTACAAATGGCAGCTGCATCCAGAGGCTTGATCAATTTTGGATTTGATCTCCTTGGCAAAACTTTGGTAGCAGTGTGTTATTTCACCAGGAGACACCATTTTTGTTATTTTATTTTACTTTATTTTATTTTACTTTATTTTATTTTACTTTATTTTATTTTATTTTTTGTCCTCACCTGAGGACATTTTTTTTCATTGCTTTTAGAGAGAGAGGGTTTAGACAAAAGGGAAGGGAAGGAGGAAGAGAGGGAGAGAAACTCCTATATGAGAGAGAAACATTGACTGGTTGCCTTTTGTACACGCTCCGACCAGGGACTGAACCTGCAACCTAGGCACATGCTCTGACTCTGAGTCCAACCTGCAACCTTTTGGTCTGCAGGACGATGCCCAGCCAACTGGGCCACACTGGCTAGGGAGATTTTTGTTTGTTTTTGTGATGTTAGTACCTATTAATGCTTAATGCCTAGATCAACTGGAGTTGCAAAATTATACTATCCTATCATTTTGTTTCCATTTATAAGCTGGAATAATTTCATAAAGAGAAATTTCCTCTCACTTACCATATGGTTACCTAGTGGTACAGAAAAGGCAAGATAAATGCTTAATTTTTTTCCCTTTTATTTATCCAGTTTTCAAGATAATAAATTTGTTCCCTGTCAATTCTCTTAATTTGACTAATTAGGTTTTCTTTTAAATATCATTATGTCTATTATGCCTGGACTTAAACATATTCACAGGTTTCGGTCCATTTCAATTATTTTCCTAAAACTCAAATTGCCCACCTTTGGTCAGTGGGAGCCTCTCCAAGTGGATCCTGAGTCCTTTTGAGACGGCCTCAGTAGCCAGCCTTTGTTAGCTTCCATGTCACCTGGTATGGCAATGTTCCAGGATCATGCTGTGTACGACCTGCCCCAAACCTACAATCAGCCATTTCTCTCAGAAACCTTGGTTTCTTTCACTGGGTAAATGGTATTTTAGGATCACAGTTGGGCCCCAAGGATCCTCAATGATACTGGGTTGGTCACTGTTTCCAGACCATTTAATAGACATAAACGTAGATACACACACATATTCAAATACCTACAGGGACTGGGCAGGTGACCAATGAAGAGAGAGATGAAGCACAAGGATTGTGGTAAAAGACAGTGTGCTTTTTCTAAAGGAGACAGATCTTCAAATTTTTCAAAAGAAGCTGAAAATATAAATTTTTAACATAAACTTTTAAAACACTGACAATTAATTTAAGAAATAAAACACTATAGTCAAACCCATGGGCCAGATGTGGTCCATAGACTATGTGCACTCCCGACCTGAAAAATTTAACCAGTAGTTATAGACTCAGAGTCACACTGCTGCTAATGTATGAACATATCTGGGGAAGTAAGAGGATTCTCAGACTGTTTCAGGAAAAAACAAACTATAATAAGGAAGGAGAAATATGTAATCATCTCCCTCTCCCCAACTCTAAATCCCTAGGAAGAACAGCTTTTTCTTTTTCTATACAGAAATCATTTTCTTTCTAGAACAATGTTGTAAAAAGAAAAAAGTCAATTATTACAATAAACTCAAAGAGATTCTATAAATAAGGTGTTAACAAAGGGAACTCTTCCAAAGCACTAATTCAAAAAGATATAAGCCCCACTCTGTTCACTGCAGCATTATGTACAATAGCCGAGATATGGAAGCAACCCAAGTGCCTATCAAAGGACAAGTGGATAAAAAAAGTGGTGGTACATGTATGTAAGAGAATATTACTTGGCCATAAAAAAGAATGAAATCTTACCATTTGTGACAGCATGGATGGATCTAGAGAGTATTATGAAATAAGCCAAGCAAAGAAAGACAAATACCACATGATTTTACTTATTTGGGGAACATAAAGAACAAAAAAAAAACCAAACAAAACAGAAACAAAGTCATAGATACAGGGAACAAACTGATAGTTGCCAGAGGGGAGGGCGTTGGGGATCTGGATGAAAAAGATGAAGGGATTAAGAAGTACAAATTGACAGTTACAAAATAGTTATGGGTATGTAAAGTACAGCATAGGGAATTTAGTCAGTAATATTGTAATAACTATGTATGGTGCCAGGTAGGTATTTGAAATATCTGGGTGGGGGGTGAGGGGGAAGGAATCATGTTGTAAATTATATGATTGTTTAACCACTACGCTGTACACCTGAAACTAATATAAAATAACATTGCATGTCAACTGTACTTGAAAAACAAAATAAAAAAAAAGGAACACATCCTGGCTGGTATGGCTCAGTTGGCTGGGTATCATCCCATAAATTGAAGGATCGCAGGTTCGATTCCAGATCCGGGCACATCCCCAGGTTTCAGGTTCGGTCCCTGGTCAGGGTATGTAGGAAAGACAACCAATCGATGTTTCTCTCCCCCTCTCTCTCCCTCCCTTTACCTCTCTCTAAAGTTAATAAGCATATCCTCAGATGAGGATAAAAAAAATCTATTTAAAAAAAAGGGAGGTGGAAATGGGAGGGAGGTGAGGAGGGATGGGTGGGTGGGCTGGAAGGAGTGTAAAGGACAGAAAAATGTACTTGAACAATGATTAAAATAAAATTTTAAAAAAAGAAAGAGAAAATAAACTCAACAAAGTTTTTTACACCTAAGCTCTTAGAGTCTAAGGATGAGACCCAGGATAAGTCTCATTGCAAATGCATGGTCATGCCCTTACCCTCATTTTTACTTGTTCTAAAAAGAAGGGAAGCTAACTGCATTGCCACATTACTTAGATCCCTTTTTGGAAGTAGCAGAGACAACAGAAAGCTGCTGGGGAAAGAGATGTGAAAGTTTTAAATAGCCCCAAAGAATGTCTAGGCCTGGGCCTCATTATCAAGGAAGACTTGGTTGGGCTTGGCTCCTTTGGTAGTACCATGTAACCTACCCCAAACTCCAGAAAGTATGGAAATCACAGGACTGCCCTGGCTGGTGTGGCTCTGTGGATTGCATGCAGGCCTGCAAACCAAATGGTTACGGTTCAGTTTCCAGTCAGGGCACATGCCTGGGTTGTTGGCCAGGTCCCCCAGTGGGGGGTGTACAAGAGGCAACCTCACATTGATGTTTCCCTCTTTTTCTCCTTCCCTTCTCCTCTGTCTGGAAATAAGTAAATAAAATCTTTAAAAAAAGAAATCACAGGATTAACCTCTCTAGTTCAAAGACAAGAGAATGTCAGACTGGATTAAAGCAAAAACCATAACAACACTCACAGGTATTTTCCCCTGGTTTCTGTCACTTTCTTTCAAAGAAAATAAGAACTTCAAGCCATCTAAGGGTGTCCAAGGCTTTAGGAATTCCAAGCACAAGGAAGGAAGGGACTAGAAACTCCCCTGAATGCACCATGAGCCTCCTGCTGCCAGCCTCACAGCTTGGTCTCAAGGTCCCGTGCACTCTAGGGCTATTTTATTCTGTATGCTTTCAGATCATAACATTTTAGGTGGATCTCTCATGGAAACTAGGCCCTAAGCCAAGGTCAGAAGAGTAAAGTTGGGGGAGGAGACCAGTGGGCTCAAACTATCATTCTCACAGGTGACTCACTAGAGAGCCAGATACAGCAGCCCCTGCCTTTGATCCTGAAGCCTTCCTGGGTGTGTCTCACTAGGGGAGAGAAAAACAGCTTTGCCTCTGGCACTGGCTGGACATTAGCTTGTCCATAACCTACCCTCTAAAAACTCCACCAGTAGAATGGAGGCAGGTTTGTAGTGACAAAGAAGTAAGTACAAACTAACTTCTATAGTTCTTTTGACTATAGAAAATGAAAATTTTTCTTTTCCCCCTCATCAGCCCTTGTACCTTCATGAAAACTGGTGACCCTGTACTTTCTATGAACATTTGAACACTAATAACCATAACTAATATCTACTGACCTTTTATCATACTCTGGTCTAAATATTTGACAGGTATTAACGCTTTGAAGTACCTACTATTATATTATCCCCATTTCATACATGAGGAAACCAAGGCATAGAGTAGTTACTTGCCCAGACTCACAAAGCCAGTAAGTATCTAAGCCAAAACTTCAGAGCCTGTACTTCTATTTCCTTTTCACTATAAAATTTTCAAACACACAGAAAAATTAAAAGAATATGTTCATCAACAATTCATCTGTCATCTAGATTAAATATTAACACCTTGTCACATTTTTATCTGTGTGTATAAATTTTTCTGTGTATACATTTTTCTACATCCTACCTCTCCCAAAACACTTCTACATGTAGCTCCTAAAAAATAAGAATGTTCTGCCCTGGCTGGTGTAGCTCAGTGGATTGAGCGCGGGCTGCGAACCAGGCATCGCAGGTTCGATTCCCAGTCAGGGTACATGCCTAGGTTGCAGGCTATGGCCCCCAGCAACCGCACATTGATGTTTCTCTCTCTCTCTTTCTCACTTTCTCTCTCCCCTCCCTCTCTAAAAATAAATAAATAAAATCTTAAAAAAAAGATTAAAAAAATAAAAAAATAAGGATGTTCTCCTATATACCACAATACTATTATCACATTCAAGAAATTACAATTCCCTATCATCATCTAATATCTAATGTATCGTCGACATATTCTAAATGTCCCCCAAACATCAGTTATAGCTGTTTTTTTCCAAACCAGAATGCAATCAAGATTCACCTATTCCACTTAGTTATAATGTCTCCTTAGTCTAGAACAGTTCTCTCACCTTGTCTTTTTCATGACAATGGTTTTCCTTACTGGAGGATTTTTAAAAATTAATTTTAGAAAGAGGAAAGGGGAGAGAGAGAAACATTGATTGGTTGCCTTCCATACACACCTGTCCGGAGAACTCATCATCTTTTGGTGTACGATGCTCCAACCAACTGAGCCACCTGGCCAGGAACTATAGTTCCTTTTTAAAAGGCAGGGAACTGCTTAGTTCTTTCCTTCTAATTATTTATTTTCTGAGTAAGAAATTAGTAAAACAGCCATATCTAATGATGATATGTACTTTTTTCTCTCCTCACTCCTTTTCTGAGCATAACTATGGACACATGGACTTTTACTTATTCAGTGTTTTACAATTACTTGATGCTCACCATGTAGAATATCCTAACTATAGACAGCAGGAGCCCCTCTGAGCTGGTTCCACTGTTCTTTTGACATAGTAACATTAGTATCTGAGGACATTACATTGCTTTCCATCTTAACAAGATGTCCCAGTCAGGCCTGCACACTTATGTGCAACATTACGCAACCCTTTGTAGAGGGAAGCACGTGCCTGTGGAGGGCTCAAAAAATAAAAAACAAAAAAAAAAACTGTGAGAAAAATACAGTGTTAAGAGCAGAGGTTCACTTCCTTGTGGGTATCAAAGTCATTTTAATCTGGGACTTAAAAGATTATCAGATCCAGCTACCCATGCTCAGCTAAGACTTCCCGACAAGTGGCCATTGAGCCTGTGGCCTAAACTTGGGATTCACAAGGAACGCACCCCCCTTGAGATATCCCATGCTGTCACAGAACTGCTGCTTTATTCTGAGTTGCTGGTAGCTCCCACCCATTACTTCTGGAGTAGGAATCTCTAAGAAACTCAGGCTTAAAGGGTCCACTTAATAGTCTCTGAGGAATTCAGCCCTAAAGAGTAATTTCCTCTTCTGTTCCCTCCCTCGTATTTAAACAGGTGGGTTTATTTCCTGGATGTGACAGAATGATTTTCCAAATGCCATGCTATGATTCACAAAGCCCCACTGCTTTTTAGGCCACTTTATATACTTACATAAAAACATGTAGCCCTGGCCAGATGGGTCAGTTGACTGGAACATCGCCCTGTACACCAAAAAGGTTACAGGATCCATCCCCAGTCAGGGTGCATGCAAGAGGCAACCAGTCAATATTTGTCTCCTTCTCTCTGTTTATCCTTTCCTTTCTCTCTACATCAATAAAAAACATATCCTGGGTAAGGATTAAAATAAAAAGTTGGGACTTCCGGCCAAGATGGAGGCATAGGTGGACGTACCGTACCTCCATGCACAACCAAGATTGGAACAACAATAATTTAGAGGCAGAATAACATCCAGAACTGACAGAAAATTTATCTGAATGGAAGTTGGACAGCCAAGAAGTTGAAATAGACCTGTTTATCCAGACCAGTAAAAGGGGCAGAGACTAGCAGCCAGGTGCAGGTGGAGGTGCAGAAAGCAGAGAGAGTTGGGCGCATAAGGCATCCAGGGGCACGTAAGGCAGCTGGGGCGCACAAGATCGCAGCTGGTGGACCCTGAGTACACAAGCAGCAGCTGGCAGACCCAGTGAGGCAGCGATTATGGAGCAGGGCAGAGCGCGCAATCCAGGATCCTAGAGAAGGGACTGAGGTCCCATGGAGAACAGAGCTACCGCCACTGTTCCCTCTTGGCCCCGCCCCCACATACTACGTCACAATCTAGTGACTGGGGTGCCCACAACCTGCTGAACACTGAAGCCTCCACCCCTCACCATAACAGGAGCGACCAGACCAAAAAAAAAAAAAAATACAACAACGAGAGAGAGATGGCTCAAACAGAAGAACAAATCAATGCCCCCCAGAACTCATCCTTTTAAGCAACCAAGAGATAGCCAACCTATCAAATGCACAGTTCAAAACACTGGTGATCAGGAAGCTCACAGAATTGGTTGATTTTGGGCACAAATTAGATGAACATATGCAGGTTACCATAAAAGAAATGAAAGAAAATGCACAGGGAACCAATAGTGATGGGAAGGAAACTGGGACTCAAAACAATAGAGTGGACCAGAAGGAAGAAAGAAACAACCAAACAGGAAAAAATGGAGAAATAAGAATTCAAAAAAATAAGGAGAAGCTTAGGAACCTCCATGACATCTTTAAACATTCCAACATCTGAATTATAGGGGTACCAGGAGGGGAAGAGGAAGAGCAACAGATTGAAAACGTATTTGAACAAATAATAAAGGAGAACTTCCCCATTCTGGCAAAGGAAATAGACTTCCAGGAAGTCCAGGAAGCTCAGAGAGTCCCCAAGAAGTTGGACCCAAGAAGAAACACACCAAGGCACATCATAATTACATTAGCCAAGGTAAAAATGAAGGAGAGAATCCTAGAAGCAGCAAGAGATAAGGGGACAGTAACCTACAAAGGAGTTCCCATCAGTCTGTCAGCTGATTTCTCAAAAGAGACCTTACAGGCAAGAAGGGGCTGGAAAGAAATATTCCAAGTCATGAAAGACAAGGACCTACATCCCAGATTGCTCTATCCAGCAAAGCTCTCATTTAGAATGGAAGCTCAGATAATGTGCTTCTCAGATAAGGTCAAGTTAAAGGAGTTCATCATCATCAAGCCCTTATTTTAGGAAATGTTAAAGGGACTTATCTAAGAAAAGAAGATTAAAAAAAAACATGTATAGTAAAAGGACAGCAAACTCACAATTATTAACAACCACACCTAAAGCAAAACCAAAAGAAACTAGGCAAACAACTAGAACAGGAACAGAACCACAGAAATGAAGATTACAAGGCCTAGCAACAGGGGAGTGGGAGGAGGAGAGAGGGGGAAAGGTACAGAGAATAAGTAGCATAGATTGTAGGTTGAAAATAGACAGGGGAAGGGTAAGAATAGTATGGGAAATGTAGAAGCTAAAGAACTTATAAGTATGACACAGGGACATGAACTAAAGGGGGGGATGTGGGTGGGGGAGGGTGTACACGGTGGAGGGGATTGAAGGGGGGAAATGGGACAACTGTAATAGCATAATCAATAAAATATATTTTTTAAAAAGTTGAAATAAAAACATGTAGCCCTGGCTGGTGTGGATCAGTGGATTGAGCGCCAGCCTATGAACCAAAGGGTCGCAGGTTCGATTCCCAATCAAGGCACATGCCTGGGTTGAAGACCAGGTCCCCAGTATGTGGTACACCAGAGGCAACCGCACACTGATGTTTCTTTCCCTCTCCTTCTCCCTCTTTTCCTCCTATCTAAAAAATAAATAAATGAAATCTTGAAAAAATTAAAACATGTAAATATAGTATGAGCTGGGATTTTAATTTCTACATAAGTAAGATCCTTAAGTTCATCCCAAACTCTGTTGCTCTCATATAGATGGCTGCCAAGCACAGATCATTCTATCTTCTGGAATTTTGTATCCAGTCCCTCATCTCTTCATTTCCCTTAACATGGGTTTGGGACCCTAACTGACCCCTCTGACTCAATCCGATATGATGATCTAAACTTTCCCAGCCTCAGCCCCTCCTCATGCCAATCCACCACAAAGACTGCTGCCGCACAGTTGTCCTGCAGCACGCCCCAGCTCAGCAGGCTTCAGCTGCTTTATAGCTTCAGAGGCTAGCTTAGTGTCTAGTGTCCTGAAGGTGCTCAGTAAATATTGGTGGTAGAGGGAGGGATTGAAGACAATGACTGGCTGGAATGCTAGATTTCACTGATCACTGTTGTCAGGAGGAAATTTCCTTGAGTTTTAAACAAAAGGTATTTCACAAAGCTTTAAAAAACCAACTTCTAAATATTTACACAAATACTTACAAATAGGCTTAATAAACATTAAAAATTTTTAGTCAGTACATGTGTATGAATAAATATATTTTAACAATATTTGTTTGATAAATAGTTGCACAAAATTCTGGCTGCATGCATTCCCCTTAGTGCTCAGACTTTCTAAAGAATAAACTGTAGGAAGGAAGGGAGGGAGGAAGGAAGCGGGGAGAGAGAGAGAGAGAGAAAGAAAAGAAAGAGAGAGAGAGAAATATAAACTGCACATTGTTATGTAGAAAAATGCTTGGGTTTAAAAAGAATCTAGAAAGAAAATCACAATATTTTGTGAAGCAAAATAACTTCACATCTGTTAAACTAACAATCATAAGTCACATTTAAAAAGCCAATGGCATCCTGGGAGGAAGTGGTTCACTTCACATTAGACACTCATGGTGGCACTACAAATTGGCTCAGGCTTTCTGGTAAACAATCTGGTCCTGCATAATAAGAACTATAAAGCTTCTTACACCTTTGGGTCCAATGATTCAACTGGAAGAACATACCTTAAAGAAATAACTTAAAGAAAAACAAAATCTCTATACTATTTATATTAGTGACAACTAGGGCACATTGCAAAATGCTCAAACAGGAGAAAGACCAAACTCACCATGTATCATCATGTACATCAACACTTAAAATGACAACCATATGGTTGATTTATACTTAAGAACAACGGCTCTGAAATTAGACATTTCTTAATTTGAATCTTGACACTGCCGCTTCTATGCTTTCAAGAAATGTTTCTCTTCTAATAATGGACTTAGACCAACCAGGATGCACAAGCAGTTCCTTACTCTTGAGGAGATGTGCGTATTCTTTTTTTTTTTTTTAAAGATTTTATTTACTTATTTTTAGAGAGGGAAGGGAGGGAGATAGAGAGAGAGAAAAACATCAATGTGCGGTTGCTGGGGGTTATGGCCTGCAACCCAGGCATGTACCCTGGCTGGGAATCGAACCTGGGACACTTTGGTTCCCAGCCCGTGCTCAATCCACTGAGCTACGCCAGCCAGGGAGATGTGTGTATTCTTGTTTGAGTAGAAAAGAGAGATGATTAGAGAGCAGTCTCTTGCATCAGGCAGCCCGAGTTCACATCTTAGCATGGTCACTTGCTGGCCATATGGCCAAGTGACTAAACCGCTCAACATTCCAGTTGCAACTCATGTGCCTAATATGCTAATATTAGACCAATACATATCTAATAATATTGCCTACCCCAAAATGTTCTTAGGAGGTTGAAATGAGATGATGCCTGTGGAGTGCTTAGTGTACTGCCTGACATGTAGTAAGCTCTCAGTAAATGTTAGCAATTTGTATTCTTCGATTAATATGTACTGATCACCCACCATGGTCCAAGCATTATATCACATGTATTCACTACATTTAATCCCTACAAGAACCTTACAGGGTGAGTGCTGATATATATAAGGGTTAAATAAATGAACTCAGAGAGGGATCTATGTGTACAGGGAATGAAAAGGGGAATGGTTGGTAGATCTCAACGACAGTATATAAAATGAAATGCACTTATACATCTGTAATGATATCCATAATTAGAGCTTAGTAATCACCAGGTCCACTTTGTTTAAAGTTAGTCAAGTTTCTTTGTATTTTTAAATAGAAGCAAGTAACTGAATTGGGGACCCAGTCCCATCATTTTCATTGAGCCATGCCCCTCTTTCTCCCAAGGAGAGACCAGGCCGTGTATTAAGTGTCACTTGAGTGCTGGCTTCTGACCAGCAAGTGCTTACCTGGAGGAGATAAAGGAGTCCTGGGACAAACAAGGTGAGTGGGTACAGAGACTGGTATGTTGCTAAGGCAAGAAAAATAGCACTGAGGAAGGTACTACCTGTAAAGAGAAAGAAATGTGTGGTACAATCCAGTCTTATCAACCAGGAATAGAACCAAAGGGTCCCCCAAACAAGATTAACTTTCTATAACTTTTCAAATAATCACCTGCCAAATATCTCCTGATATACACAGTGCTATGGAAACTCACAGAGAGACTCTTGGCTTGAATTCCAATGGAAGGAAGACAAGGAAGTCAAAACCATTTACCTTTAGTAACCTGAGATATCATAGGAGTATTTTTTGTAACATTTTCAGACCCAAGAAGACTTTACAAAACTTCAGCACAAAGGTGAGTAAAGGGATCAAGTCTATTAACATCCAGGTCCTATTTAGGTTACCAATTGATTAAGCCTACAGCCCATCACTATTTTTAATTTCAAGAGTACATTTATTAAAGCTGGGGACAGTGAAACAAAGGAAGGGCTTAGGATAGAGAAGCAACAGGGGAGAGCCTGGGTGGTGTTGCTTTGGCTCCCTAGAAATGTCACAGGAAAGAAGTGAGTCATGTGGGGTTGCACGGACTCATGGAGGAGTAGAAGTCTTGGTGACAGGAAGTGGCCCAAGGTGGGATTAGAGTTTAGGAGAAAGACAGCAAAAGTACATGCCTAAGAAAAGGAGGGGTGCAGGTGTGTTCCAAGGAGAGCACATCCCCATCACTATTTCTTTTTTATTTTATTGTTTTGCATTTAGAGGGGGAGGGGAGGAAAAGAGAGGGAGAGAAACATCAATGTGCAACAGAAATATCAATTGGTTGCCTCTCGCATGCCCCCAACTGGGAACCTGGCTCACAACCCAGGCACATGCCCTGGCTGGGAATCGAACTGGCAACCTTTTAGTCTACAGGTCGGTGCTCAGTCCACTGAGCCACACCAGCCAGGGCCCCAACACTATTTTTATAACACCCTTCCTTGTATGCTATCTTCAGGACATGTGTTTATTATTTTTTCAAATTTCGTTAATTTTATTAATAATGTTCTCATTCCTTACATAAAATGGGCCACTATGGAATCATTAAACATGATGTTATAAAAAATTTGCAATGACATGGATATACTATTATTTCTTTAAAAATATGCATAAATAATTTTATTAACCAATGTCACCCCAATAAATTCAATAAAAATTGAATTTTTATTGAAATTAAATTCAATAACAAATAAAAAATTTAAAAATATATGTATAAACACATGAAATGCCTAGGCCACAAAGTTCACAGCGGTTGTCTCTGTGTTGTAGAATTATGGATGATTTTTCATACTTCTGCTTCTCTGTATTTTCTAAACTTTCTATAATGAACATGCTTTGTTTTTGTCATAAGAAAAAAACTGATTTCTTTTTTTAAAAACAAAAACAAAAACAAATAGCTATTCCCTTTCAGATGGTTTAAGACAACAGAGTACACTACAGCCAAGGCTACAGAAGTCTAGTTTATAACAGAAGTTTCAAAGTAGCCTAGAAATCAGTAGAGTGTAACTGATGGTCCAAGGCTAGTATCCTATAATGACAATGTTTCATAAAATGACAGTATCCACAGTCACTCTTATTAGTGTGGGGTCAACTGTTCACTGAAAATAACAGACATCCTCTCAATGGTGCTTCCTAAAAGGAGAAACTAGGTACCCCACTCAGTCTGAGCAGTTCCACCCTCTCCCAACCCAGCTCCAGAGACAGACAGGAGGATTTTTTTGCTCACCAGAAGAGCTATATCTTCTTGAAACATCTAAGAGCCATCTTGAAAGAGTGAGGGTTATAAATGTGACTACTTCATGGGAAAAGGGGTGGAAAGAAAAGAACTTTGAGTGTAACATCCCTTAAACCAAGGAAACTCACCAGCTAGGAACAATTCCTGGCTGAAATGAAATGGAAGGGAGGCAGAGAAAGGAGGAAGTTGGAAGCAGAAGACAAAGGACAGAATTCTATGGGGTGGGCTGTCTTGCCATGTTAATTAGTGCCAGGCATAATATCCTGTATCCAGGGTACTTGTAAATATAACTGAGCCAGGACAGAATCATGCCCAGCAAAGCTGTGCTACCAGCAGAAGCCCCCAGAGACCTGTTCAGCCACAGACACCTAGAACTAGATCCAGGTCAAGTCTGAGATAGGAAGATGGCAGTGGTGGCACTCTAGAGCCCAACAACTAGGACAGGTTCAGGACCCCTTGAATTGGCCAACAATCTGAACGTGATTTTTGTAGAAAACTGGCTAAGAGCAGGAAAAAAAAACTGGAAAAAACTTTAATTAAACATGTTTTCTACAGAGATTGGGAGAGAAGAGGTCCATGTGTCTGTTACCACCGGAGGGAGGCTAATGTTCCAAATGCATCCATTCTCAGGAACATGGTGAAAACAAACTCATGACTTTCACCTCTCTCACCCCAAGATGACACCAGAGTGAAATAAACACAGCCACCTCCTGTCCTAATTGCCTGCAATCAGTAATTACTGGTCTGGAGCAGCTATTTGTAAGGCCCAAGAGAAAAGAAAGGGCTCATGGCCTAAAAGAGAATGGACTGGTGAGTTTTAGAATATATGCTCCAAGATACAGGAAGAAGCAGCCTGCCTTCCTTGGAAGAAATCATTAGGAAGAAAAATCTGTTCCTTCTGCTATTCTCTCTGCCAGTAAGTGACATCAACATCTGCCAGACACCCCAGCTATTCCCCACCCCTCCAGGCCCACACTCCTTCCACCAGCTGCCATGCCCTGTGGATCCACCTCTGGAACACCCACCACGGCAGCTCTTGCTCTCATCATCTCTTAGTAGTTGTCAGCAGCCTCTTCTCCTCCTCAACGGTCTTCTAACCTCCTCGCATCTAGCTCATCCTCCATAGAAGCACAGAAGGATTCTTTTTTTTTTTAAAGATTTTATTTATTTATTTATTTTTTAGAGAGGGAAGGGAGGGAGATAGAGAGAGAAACATCAATGTGCGGTTGCTGGGGGCTGTGGCCCGACTGGAAATCGAACCTGGGACACTTTGGTTCCCAGCCCGTGCTCAATCCACTGAGCTACGCCAGCCAGGGAAGCACAGAAGGATTCTTTTAAAATGCAGTTTAAATTGTGACAAGCCCTCTAAAAAGACTTCTGATCATTCCATTTCATCTATTGGATTAAGTCCAAACACTAACAACAAACAAGACCAAAACCCTTCACTCTCTGAGTTTATTTCTCCAGTTCTACCTCTCACCACTCTCCTACACATACCCCATCCTCCAGCTACACTGGGCCACATCTCAATTTCTAAAAAATCATGCCCTTTCTTTGTGTCTGTTCTCAAGCTATGCCTTCTACTTAAGGTGTCCTTCCTGCCCTCATCTGGTAGAGACCTGTCCTTCAGAGGCCAGTTGAAATGTCATGTCCTCCATGAGGCCTAAGCAGAGATGATAATTATGGTGATTATAGCTAACATTTATTGACCACTTACTAGGTGCCAGGCACCTATCCTCTATATCCAGAACAGTGTCTGGCTCTAACCAAAAAAAATAAATAAATAACAACAGTAGCCCTGAATAAACATGACAACAACATTATGAAAGCTCTATTTTTCTACCCATTTTTATTCTACCCATTTTACAGGTAAAGAAACCAAGGTATAGAAACAGAAAGGTTAAGTAACGTATCACTTTAAGCAATGGAATTACTCAGCTAATTCCAGTACCTGTTCTCTTAGTTCATTCATGATTCTCATTCAATACTGATACTATCTTATAATAATTTGCTAATGTTTACCTCTTCCCCTGTTTGTCTGTGAGTTTCACAAGGGCAAAAAACCTCTTTTAACTCTGAATCTCCAGCACCTAGCATAGTGCCTGGCCCGTGTGTTGAATGAATGAATGAATGAATATGATCTAATGATACAAATGATATCCTTTTTAAAAATGCAAGCATATTAAAGAAAACCAATGTTCTTTTTTAAAAATGAGATAAAATTGACACACGACATTATATTAGTTCCAGATATACAACATGTTTAATATTTGTATTTGCTAAGTGATCACTACAATAGGTCTAGCTGACACCAATGTTCCTGAAGAAGGAAAACTCATGGGGAATGAAACATGGGCAAAACACAAAATAAATCTGACTCTTGATAAAACAGACTGCAGAATGGCAGTTGAGAACTTGCTTTGGCCAGGGACTGGGCACAAAGAATGCTCTCGGTAGTGTAGATTACTGGATGTCTGAGACCTGCGATCCAGAGATAGAAATGTGGCACTGCAACAGTCAGGAGCCTGGTGTGTAGGATGCTGGGCAGATGTGGATGGGGCACATGAACAGTCTGAGCAAAAGTGAGCCCTGGCTGGTGTAGCTCAGTGGCTCAGTGCTGGCCTGAGAACCAAAAGGTTGCCAGTTCGATTCCCAGTTGGGACACATGCCTGGGTTGCAGGCCAGGTCCCCAGTTGGGGGCCTGCAAGAGGCAACTGATTGATGTTATCTCTCACACACCAATGTTTCTCTCTCTCCATTACCATCTCTCTAAAAGTAAATAAATAAAATCTTTTTTAAAAAGTGAGGGGAAGTATGGAGGCACACGAGAGACTCACAGAGTTGCTATGTTTTGGAAGAAACTAAAAGGAGTGAGAAAAATGGGTTAGGAAGGCAGAAGGGTAATATGTGCCTGAAGTAAAAGATGACTTGAACCATTTTAGACAAACTGTGCAACAAGCAAACATTTCCGAGGTGCTGGCTGTATGCCAAGCCTGTGCTGGGTGCCAGAGACTGGTGACTCAGACAGGCTCTGTCTTCAGGGAGCTCCCAGTAAACAATGACACATACAGGAGGAGAGTATGAAGGAAGCGTATACCTAGCCCATCAGGAAAAGCTGACACCTGAGTTTAGAACAGCAAGTAGGTGAAGCCGGCAATCTGAGAGAACAGCATTTGCACAGGCAGGAGGGCAAGAGAGAGAATGGTGTGCTCAGGATGGAAGGGTGGGGACTGTAATTAGCTCAACATGGCAAAAACAGGGTGAGACCTGGGAGGAGTAATTGGAATGGGGGCAAAAGGGGCCCTTGTGGATGTGATAACATTCTGTTTCTTAATATGAGTACTGGTTATATGTCATTTTGTGAACATTCATTTAAGTGTACACTAATGATTTGTATTTTTCTGTATACTTTTCTGTATATGAGGGGGGATCCAAAAAACCTGAAATTTATTTATAAAAAATTGTGGATTTTCATTTCAAGTTTTGTTTTCTCTCTTGATACAACTTGTTTCCATTACGAACTCTTACTATTTCTCCCCTGCCCAGACACACAAAACCAATTTTCTTGTCAAGGGTCATCTCACATCCTTTTTCTCTGCTCTTGAAAGTACCCACATTCTCTCTCCACCTTTAACAATCTTTGCTAGTTGGTTGTGGGCAGCGTAGTTGTTGTTGCATTGTTTTTTTCAATTTAAAAAATTGTGTATTTTTTCTTACATGTTTAAACTTCAGTCACCTTTAAGGTACTCTGCATTTGATACAATACACCTAGAAAGACTTTTTTCCACTGCTCAAAACAGGTTTTGAACTCATTGATTTTGATGCCTTTTAGTGCTTTCCCCAGTTTTTTGTTTCACTTGTCCACATTAGCAAAATGTTTCCCTTTGAGGATATTTTTTCGTCAGGGAAAGAAAAAATGTTTCTCGGGGAAAGATCGGGTGAATAGAGAGGGTGGGGCATGGGGGTCATGCCAATTTTGGTCAAAAACTGAACACTCAGAAAAAATAAAACAACAACAAAAAACAAAAACAAAATTTTTTTTAAAAACTGAACACTCAACAGGTGTGAGCAGGTACACTTATATATCACCCACCATGAAATTGGCAAATGCATTGAAAAGAGTTTTAAAAAAAAAATTCACTGAAGCCAAAGACAGACTCTCACAACCCCACCAGCTGGTACATTGACACAGAAGGGTTGCTAGAACACTCACTGAGCAGGGGTAACCTGTACTACAAGGGGCCCACCCTCCAGAAATAATTCTGGGTTTTGGGGGGGCCCCTCCTTGTATACACTATATTTCAATAAAAAGTTAATATCTAAAAAATCTCATTTCCTCACATCTGTCAGAATGGCTATCACCAATAAACCAACAAGTGTTGACAAGGACGTGGAGGAAAGGGAGCCCTCACACACTGTTGGTGGGAATGCAGACTGGTGCAGCCACTATGGAAAGCAGTACGGAACTTCCTCAGAAAACTAAAAATGGAACTGCCTTACAATCCACTTTGGGGAATATATCTGAAGAAACCCAAACACTAATTTAAAAGAATATATGCACCCTTATGTTCATTGCAGCATTATCTACAATAGTCAAGATTTGGAAGCAGTCCATGTGTCTATCAGTAAGTGAGTGGATAAAAAGCTATGGAACATTTACATGATGGAATACTACTCGGCCATAAAAAAGAAGGAAGTTTTGCCTTAGCCGGTATGGCTCAGTGGATTGAGTATCAGCCTGCAAACCAAAGGGTTGCCAGTTCAATTCCCAGTCAGGGCACATGCCTGGGTTGTGGGCCAAGTCCCCAGTTAGGGGTGCAGGAGAGGCAACCACACATTGATGTTTCTCTCCCTCTCTTCCTCCCTCCCTTCCCATCTCTCTAAAAATAAAATAAATAAAATCTTTTAAAAAAAAAGAAGGAAATTTTATCCTTTGTGACAGTATGGATGGACCTGGAAAGCATTATGCTATGGGAAATAAGCCAGTCAGAGAAAGGCAAGTACCATATGACTTCACTCATATGTGGAATCTAATGAACAAAATAAACTAACAAGCAAAACAGAGACGGGCTCATAGATAGAGAGCAGGCTGACAGTTGTGGGGGTGGGATGGCTTGGTGGGGAGTGGGTAGAGGGATTGAGCAAGAAAGAAAGAAGAGAAAGAAATCATGGACATGAATAACAGTGTGGTGACTGGGGCGGGGTGGAGGGTATGGGGGGGTTAAATGGTGACAGACAGAGGCTTGATTTGGGATGGTGAGCACACAATATAGTGTACAGATGATGTGTTATAGAATTGTGCCCTGAAACCTGTATAATTTTATTAATCAGTATCAGAAAAAATAAAAATAAAAAGTTGCAGTTAGCAGGTAGGTAGGGGTCAGATCATGGAGAGCATGGCTTGCACAATCATCTAAAAACATCTACCTATAGGCTAAGACAGCACACCTGAAATAATGCCTGAAATGGCAGCCTCATCTGGGCAAGAGCTAGGGCATCCTACCTATCTACCAGGAGTGACCATGCCAAGGGGACTGTGAGATTTAAAAAAAAAACAAAACCAGAAACAAAAAAATCAAACATAATCAACCATTTAATTGTCAGTACAGCCTAGATACCTAGACACTAAATTTTCTGTACAAGCCCTAGTCTTTGGCCTTATCATAGGAATATTAAACTAAATCAGTCAAATGTATACGTACACTGGCTAGAATATCAAGGAATTTCATTATCCACCTAATCTAGCTTTGAATATGTTTCCCAACTCCCTGTTTGTGCCAGGGTAGGGGCCAAAACAAGCCTCAACAAGACCTGGGGTAATGCTCTGCTTCCAGAGACTGCACCTTGGAGTGATCTGGGCCAAGGTGGGTGGCACAGCTGCACAAGAAAGCAGGAATGTAGGCGAGGTGGAGCTCTGGGGGCTGGCTCAGTATACAGACTTCAAGTGGAGTGAGCAGAGACTGGGTCATAGACAGTGACCTATACCAGGATGGGCAGTGGGACAGACTGGAATGTGGTCAAAAGGGCTAAGGTCCCATAGGACATTCAGAAGAGGAAGTTGCACCAGGGCCTGAACACAAGCAAGGTTGCTGGAAAGGAGGAGGTGACGATGGGGCTTGACCCAACGTACGCCATTCCTTGCCAAGTGTGCTCTTTTAACAGGGCAGGCTCTCTCAGAGCAGCCCATTCATATCAGTGATGATAATTTATCCAGCACACACTCTGTTCCAGCCGGGACTGTAAACACTTTACATTTAGTCCTTCCAATAACTCCATGAAGTGGGTACTATTACCATCCCCACTTTATAGAAAAGGAAACTGAAGAACAGAGGGGTTATATGCTCAGGGTCACAACACTAGTGAATAATACGAATAGGGTTTGAACACAGACAGCCTCATTTCAGACCCCATATTCTTTTTTTTTAAGATTTTATTTATTTATTTTTAGAGAGGGAAGGGAGGGAGAAGGAGAGAGAGAGAGAGAAACGTCAATGTGCGGTTGCTGGGGGCCATGGCCTGCAACACAGGCATGTACCCTGACTGGAAATCGAACCTGTAACACTTTGGTTCACAGCCCGTGCTCAATCCACTGAGCTATGCCAGCCAGGGTGTAGACCCCATATTCTTAAACTGCATCATTATGCTACCTTCTTTTTTTTTTTTAAGATTTTATTTATTTATTTTTAGAGAGAGGGGAAGGGGGAAAAAGAGAAGGACAGAAGCATGGATTGGTTGCCTCCTGTGCATATTCCAACCAGAGACAAAATGCGCAACCCAGGTATGTGCCCTGACCAAGAATAGAACCGGTGACCTTTCGCTCTGCGGAATGATGTCCAACCAAATGACCCACACTGGCCAGTGTACCAGCCTTTTTTATCTCAATCTTGCTGTACCATAAAAATCCCAATAAGCAAAGCAACTATTTGTTGAGCAGGTTCTGCAAAGGAAGCATGTTCAGCATTTTATAGTTCTCACTTACTCCTCCACTAATTCAGGAGGCAGATAATATCTCTGTGATCAACCCGAAGTTCTTAAGGCTGTGTGATTTGCCTGAGGCAAAAGAGCTGGTAACTAGAAAGAGCAGGTTTGAAGCTGGGTTAAAGTGACAAAACTCTACCCCAGCCTGCTTCATCCTTGGGTCTTTGGCTCCTCTATGACTCTCTTCATGGGAAGGGCCTTACCCCAGAGCAGTGATTTTCAACCAGAGTGCTACAAGAATTTTTAAAACAAGCAATACCTACTTGGTAAAGGGCACTGACCTCTTTTTCCTTAGACTATCAAATAAAAATATGACAATAGCCAATACAACTATAGCTATCAGGTGTGAATGTCCTATCTTGAACCATATACCTATAAGTCACATAACAGAGTTGCACCTTATAAGTCACGTTGCATAATTAGGTTGCATCTGATTGGTTAATTCTTGATACCAGAAATCCTCATATACAAATATAGGCACCTGATTTTTTAAAAAGTCACTTTGGAAGACCTGACCAGTGTAGCTCAGCTGGTTTGGCGTCTTCCCACAAAGCGAAAGGTCACCAGTTTGATTCCTGATCAAGGCACATGCCCGGGTCGTGGGTTCTGTCCTGGGTCGGGGTGCACAGGAGAGGCAACAGATCGGTGTTTCTCACTTTGATGTTTCTCTTCCTCTCTTTCTCCCTCCCTTCCCCTCTCTCTCCCTAAAAATAAACAAATAAAATATTTTTTAAAAAGTCACTTTGGAAAAAAAGAGTAGGTAATTACTATTAATATTTTAAAATCAATTAAAATTATACCTATTTTTGACAAAAATATGTATTTTTAGGTGTGCCACAGAATTTTAGTAATTAGCTTATGTGTGCCAGGAGATGAAAAAGGTTGAAAATCTCTGCCCTAGAGGAACCAGAGAAGGAAATGATGGATGGGATCATCAGGCCTCAGGATCAGCACTCTGCCATTATTCTTCCAGGGCTGGGCTCCACGGAGAAAACCTCTCGTTTTAACCTCTTCCCAGTGCTCCCCAGGAGGCTCAGGGATACTATCAATTCTGAGGGATCTTTGTAAAAGGAGGATATTTTTTAACGGGCCCTGGCCCGTTAGCTCAGTTGATTGGAGCATCTTCAATACACCAAGGTTTGGGGTTGATCCCTGGTAGGTGAGCATACAAGAGACAACCAGTGTATGAAGAAATAACTGGAACAACAAATTGATGTCTCTCTTTCCTCCTCTCTCTCACTCTCTCTCTCCCCATCTTCCCCTCTCTCCTCTGTCTGAGATCAGTAAATAAGAAAAACAAATAAATAAAAAGGAGGATATCATTTCATTTTTAAAGATTTTATTTATTGATTTTTAGAGATAGTGTAAGAGGCAGAGAAAGAGAGGGAGAGAAACATTGATGTGAGGAAGAAACATCAATCAGTTGCCTCTCATACTTGCCCTGATCGGGGACTGAACCTGCAGCCTGGGCACGTGCCCCAACCAGGAATCAAACCAGTGACCTTTCACTTTGCAGAATGATGTCCAAACAACTGATCCCTACTCATCAGGGCAAGGAAGATATTATTAAAAGTAACAACCAGCACCACCATTTACTGAGCACTGAGCACAGGCCCCCACACCATGCTAAGTATTTTATGTGCATCTACATTCTCATTCATTCTTTAGTTCAATCCCCATGTTATAGATAAGGAAATGAAGGCCAAAAGAGTTAAGTGACTGGCTCAAAGTGATGCAGCCAGGAAATGGTGGAGATGGGATTGCCTACCTGATCTGTCTGACATCAGAGCAGCCTGAGCTCTTAATCACACTGGACTGCCTCTGATACTACTGATTCTTCTTTTTCCTTGGGAAGCAAGTGCTGTCACAGAGGCCTCTTTTAGTGCAACAAGAAAGGCTGGAAGGGTCCTTAGTGGCAAACCTCAAATTTCTAGTCTGGAACACTTCACTGTTGACAAATACCAACAGTGAACAGAAGGAGTTCACCTAGTAACATCTGTCTGTTTTCCTTTTTAAAGCCCAATGAAGACTTCACAGGGATGGAGTATTTTCATTAGGTCACTGAGAGGCAGAGTAACCTAGACCAAAGCCCCAACCTTTGAGATGAAACCCAAGCCGCTCTACTAAACTAACATCAACCCTGCCCACAGACCTGTGTTTCCTGGCCAACACCCCAACAAAGACATCACAATATAATGTCCTGGGCCTTGTCCCAGCCTGTGCCTTTCAGTGTGTCCCAGTCAACCCTGGGCTGCCACAAAAGAAGACAAAGGACAGCAGGTAGAAGGAGTCAAGAAGACAACAAACGAGGCCACTCTGTTCGGGAGGCACCTGCTCCATGGCAATATGGGGAGAGAGATGCAAAGTGTACTACCACTGTCCCTGTCTTTTTATCAGTCAAATTCATGTATTTTTACTTATGTGCTCATTGAAGAAACTCTGGGAAAAAACAGATATGAAAAAGAAAAACCACATATGAAGTAACTTTGCAGAAACAAGTTATCTTTTGAAATCTATATTCTATCTATTTTTGTTATACTTTAACATAGTTGAGATAATATTTTATTAAAAGACACAATTTTGTATTCTGCTTTAAAAATAAATGCATTCTCACATAATTTGCAATTTTTTTTTAAACATCATGTGCATGGACACACTATATATTTTTTAAATTATTTATTTGTTTTAGAGAAAGAGGGAGGGAGGGAGAAAGAAGGAGAGAAACATCAGTGTGTGGTTGCCTCTCACATGCCCCTAGCCGGGGACCTGGCCTGCAACCCAGGCATGTGCCCTGACTGGGAATTGAACCAGTGATCCTTTGGTTCGCAGGCCGGTGCTCAAACCACTGAGCCACACCAGCCAGAGCTGTATTTTTCTTAACTATATGAACAAACCATGTTTTACTTATCCATTCCTCTATTTTGAAGAGTTTTCCAATTTTTCCAGTTATCATAAATAATCCTGCATTTAATGACTTCACATCATAAAAATTTGTTTGTATTTCTGCATTCCTTTAGAACAGAATCTTCAAAAGTGTAATTAATAAATGAAAAGTACAAACATTTGAAGACTATTGCAAAATTGCTTCCCAAGAGGACTAAACAAATTCACGACACCTTGCCTTGTGGGAGAATGCCTATTTGATAGCACCTTTGCCAGCTCTGAAAATTACCTTCTAAAATCTTTGTCAACTTGAAAGGGGAGAAAAAGCCACAAAGGCTTTTCAAAGAATAACAAAGAATAAGTTCTTTGTTATTTCAATTTGCTTTTCTTTATTAATTATCTATGGAGTTGAATATTTTACCATATTTTTCAGTCATTTGTATTCCTTCTTTTGTGAATTCTCCCATTTTCTCCTTTAAATAGTGAGTTATTCCTTTATTAATGTTAAGTATGTGGTACAAATGTGAAATGTAAAAATATGATTTGCAAAGTTCATAAGTTAATTAACCTCCTGTATATATTGTTAGTAGGCAAAGAGTCAGAGTAGTTCAGAGGCCTAACTAAAATAGAATTCTCCAAATATTTTAACAGATTAGAAATGTTATTTGTGGTAGTCTCTACAGCTGCTGACAATGGAAAATAACAAATGTCCAGCAAAAGGGAAGGCCTGGGGCCCCGTGACAAAAATACTTGAGGAACAGAGTGGAGGTAGGGAAGGGTGATAAAAGATTTGTACTTTTCATTTTATATGTCTGAATATCTTTTATCCTTTTATAAAATTGTTTATGTAATTACAGTTGTTCCCACTTTTTCTCCCTTTCCCTGCCTCCACCCAGCGTCCCCCTTTCCCTTAAGTCAATCCCCCTGTCATTGCCCGTGTCCACAGGTTATGCATGAATGTTCTTTGGTTAATCCCTCCACCATCTTTCATCCTGTCTTCCCACTCCGCTCTGGCCACTGTCAGTCTGTTCTATGTATTTATGCTTCTGTTTCTAATTTTGTTTGTTAATTTATTATGTTCATTAGATTCCACATATAAGTGAGATCATGTGGTATTTGTCTTTCACTGACTTAAATATCTTTTATTCTTACCAAGTACTTGAACTACTCCTAACATTTTTAAAAATCAAATGTAGATTGAAAGTAACTGACAAATATGTGACCAATGTCACACATGATTCATATGAAATAAGTGCTTAAAAGTAAAACAAAATTGTGTGTATAAAATTACAAAAATGTCTATAAATTCATTAGACAGTGATATGGAGTGACACAATAAAAATTTTCTTGTATGTTTTGTGGGACCAAAAACAATATGGCTCTGAAAAGATACATATAACATTTATAAAATGGTCCCCCCCCAACAAAACCTTTTCCATTGACTTAAAAGGTCATATACAAGATGGTTTTTAAATGGCACAATTTCCACTTTTGTGAGACTCCTATTAAATGCAACTTCAGAGGGTATGTCTTTAGCTTTTCTATCTTTGTGCTCGCTATTTTAAAGGTGACATTTTCAAAGTCCAGAGCTCAGTCCCTTCTGCCAGGCTACAGCATATAATCCTTATTTTAATGGACACCAGAAACCTGGATAAATCAGACTACCCAAGTCTGGTGCTCTGAAAACAGGGACTGAGGCACTGAGTATTCAAACAGTAAAGAGTCTTCACTATTTCAGAGTTGTTTCTGACAAACAGACCACAATCTTCTGAACAAGACAATTCAGGTTATGCAATATCCAGTCATTTTAAGTAACCTAATGATAAGTTAAAACTAAGTGGCCGACAGAAAGACTATCCACAACCACAACCACTCCCAAGAAATGATGTCTTGTGAAGACCTAAGTCACTCCCATATGCTACCCTAGAAAAGGTAAGTAAAAGCTTCTATATAGAACTTTTGATTCTTTATTTCCTGAGTGTGCAAACTATTTAGCAACAATGCATGAAAACAAGGACTCTAATATATTTCTTATGGGAATATAAATTGGTAAAACTCTTGAAGGCAATTTCAGTAATTCTGCAGAAGGTACATACCCAATGACACAATTTCTAGGACTTTACTATACAAAAATAGCTGAGCTCTGGCTGCGTGGCTCAGTTGGGGGGAGAGTGTCGTCCCATATACCAAAAGGTTGCAGGTTCCACTCTGGCTGGTGTAGCTCAGTGGATTGAGCATGGGCTGAGAAACAAAGCATTGCAGGTTAGATTCCCAGTCAGGGCACATGCCTGGGTTGCAGACCATGGCCCCCAGCAACCACACATTGATGTTTCTCTCTCTTTCTCCCTCCCTTCCCTCTCTAAAAATAAATAAATAAAATCTTAAAAAAAAAAGTTGCAGGTTCCATTCCTGGTCAGGGCACATTCTTGGGTTGCGGGATCAATCCCTAATGGCGGCATGTATGGGAGGCAACAGATCAATGTTTCTCTCTCTCTCTCTCCCACCCCTACCCCCTCCCTATCTCTCTAAAATTCAACATATCCTCAAGTGAGGATTAAAAAAAAATAAAGAAAATAAATGAACATGGATGTGAAAATTACTGTACATTAGAAATTAATGTACAGTAATTACAGTAATGTGTAGTATTATTTAAATAGCTGAAAGCTGGAACATGAGCTAAAAATTTAATTAGTAGAAGATGGTTAAAGAATTTCTATCTACACATTCTTCCAAATAATGGAATAGTGTGTAGCCATTAAAAGTGACAGACTAGGTGTTTATTGACATATGTGGTAGACTGCATCGTTGGCCCTGATTCTCCACCCCTCCCTATGTCCAGGCCTTTTGCCATGTAACTCTGCAGCGCCCTTTCCTGTGGGCAGGATGGATGTCTGCACCCCTGCGCTCAGGGGTGTGTTATGTTTTGATCAATGGAATGTTAGCACATGTGATATAACCAGAAACTTAAAAAGTGCACGCCTGATTGGGCTTGCTCACAATTGTGCCTCTGCCATCACTATGACAAGAACACACCTAAATTAGTCCTTTGGTCCAGGAGGATGACAGACATATGGAGTAGAGTTCAGTCTAGATTAGCCACTGATGCATAATGAGCCCTGATGAAACCAACAAACTGCCTAGCCATGTCCAACCTAGATTAGCTGACCTGAACTGACTTATAGATGTATAAGCTAATGTTTTTGCTGTTTTAAGCCACTGAGTTTGAAGTGGTTTGTTAAATAACATTTCTGTGGTGATAGTTAATAGACACATTATCTAAAAACTCTGAAAGAAAAATGGGGGAGAGATAGAATCTGGAGATGTACACCCCAAAGCTAACAGACTTCTAGTTAAAAATGGTAGATTGATCACATGTATCATCTTTCTTTCCAAAAACCTTGCCAAAATGGCAATAAAGGAATAAAACTAGTCTTAAACGACAAAGAACAGGAGGGGAGATTATAGCAATATGAAATTTCATACAATAGTAGAAACATAAAGCAGATAGGAGAGGGATAAATGACTGAGAAATATGGAAGAAATTATAGCTCACGGGCCTGCAGAGAGGAATACCAGTAAAAAGTAGGCCAACTCACCCCACAGAACTTCTGAGAAATTCAGCACCTTGAAGGTACCAGATACTATGGAAGGTGGAAGTAAGGTACAGAGAAGGAAATCAAGCTAAAAGTTTGTATGCAGACCAGGCAGAACCCCAGATCTCATCTCAACTATGCACAGCCAGGTAACCACCCCTACATATTCCATCCTTCTAACTCTCTACTCCATCCCCAGAGACTCCAGTACTGGAGAATATTAATTAAAGAGGCACAGGTCTAAGGTATACTTAGCACAGTAATGTGCTAAGGGAAAGTGTGGGCTGAAGAGTAATGAGATCACACAAAGTCTATACATTGCAATCAGTCATCTCCTTTGTTGTGCTCACAACCTCAGCAGTTGGTCACACGAACCCCCCACCCTATGATAACTCCAATTCTGTTACCCTCAGGCAGGAAACGGGAGAGCTCCTCTCTGGAAACACTAAATAGTTTCAGAGAGAAAAAACCTATAAATGATGACATTTAGGGATACCTCCAACAAAAAAGGCCAGCCCAATGTCCTATCTCCCTACAGTGAGAATGGTCCGTTAACAAGTCCTGTCCATGCAGAGCCTCGAATTAACATGTTAGTTCCTCATTCTTAAACATAAACAGACAACCAAGGACCACCATAAATAAGAGAAAACCTTCTCACATGAAAAACAGAGCCCAAAATAAACAGGAAAACAAAGTGGGGGGGGGGACCAGGAAGACAAAAAGACTATGTTTAGAACTGTGGGGCAGGGGGGTACTCAGAGAGATAAGGAAGAATATTGTGGTGATAAAAATAATAACAGGCTGCTTCAAAAAGCAAATGAAACAATTGGAGAGCAATAAAAAACTTTAAAATATAATAGAAGACCAACAAAATCAATAGAAGAGTTGGAAGATAAAAAACAGACATAACCCAGAAAAACATGGAGGAAGTAAAAAAGATGGAACTATCAATAGGAAATAAAATATCTAAATTAAATATATCAAAAAAGTCCAATAACTAACACACATTCCTAACAAGGAGACAAGAGAAAACAGAAAGAATTTAAAAAACAGTATAGAAAAACCTTCTAAAACTAAAGGACACTAGTCTCTATATTGATAGGACCTACCAAGAGCCCAGTATAATAAATGAAGGCCTATGTCAAGACACAGCATCATGAAATTTCAAAACACTAAAGATAAAACAAAGCCCCTAAGTCTTTCAGAAAAAAAAATGGGTCGCTACATATAATGGCATCAAACTGATCAATAACAACCAGGAGGCTAGGAGACAGTAAAAAAATGCCTTCTAAATTCTAAAGGAAAACTTTCCAATCTAAAATGCTATAGTCTGCCTCAACTATTATTTTGGTGCTGACTTAGAACAAAGACATTTTTCAGACATAAAATAACTCAAAACATATATTTAATACACCTTTTCTTTTTTTTAATTATTTTACTGTTGTTCAATTACAGTTGTCTGCATTACTGCAGACATACTGCAAGGTATGTTTATTCCCCAAACATACCTTTTCTTAGAGAACTGCTAGAGGAAATATCTCAGCAAAACAAAGGGGGGGGGGGGGAATCAATAAAGAAGAGAAGAAATCCAGGAAAAGGGGGATACAATAGAAGAGAATGACAAAGGTAAGTTCCACTATGGCGGCTTTGCACCAGGCCCAGATAATGACCAGGACAGAATGGGGCAGAATGGAAGGTGCATGAAAAAGGTCTCATGGACAAACCTAAAGGGGGTAGGATCAAGGGTAGGAGGTGAGGATGGGTGGGGCAGGGGGGAGTAGTGGGGAGGAAATGGAGACAACTGTACTTGAACAACAATAAAAAAAAATGGGGAGGCTTCTGGCCAAGATGGAGGCATAGGTAGACACATTGTGCCTCCTTATACAACCAAAAGAAGGACAATAACAAATTTAAAAACAAAAAACAAACAGAACTGCTAGAAAATCGAACTGTATGGAAGTCCAACAACCAAGGAGTTAAAGAAGAAACATTCATTCAAACCGGTAGGAGGGGAGGAATTAGGCAGCCGGGCGGACAGGACTTGCAGAAAGGCTGAGGTGTCGGCTGATGGACAGGGTGGTCCCATATTCGCATGCAGATAAACTGAAAGGAACAACTGAGGAGTGAGACAGACTGTGCAACCCAGGGTTCCAGTATGGTGAAATAAAGCCTCAAGCCTCTGACTGAAAAAATCTGTGAGGGTTGAGGTGGTGGGAGAAACTCCCAGACTCACAGAAGAGCTTGCTAGAGAGAACCACAGGGTCCTAGAATGTGCACAAACTCAACCCACAATGGTCCTGGAATCTGCACCAGAAGGGCCCAATTTGCTTGTGGGTAGTAGGGGAAGTGACTGAAAACTGGCAGAGAGGAGAGCAAATGACACTGTTCTCTCTCCGATCCCTCCCCCACACAGTCACAACCTGGTGAGGTGGTTTACCCTGCTCCAGTGAACACCTAAGGCTCCGCCCCTTACTATGTAACAGGCATGCCAAGACAAAAAAAAAAAGGCCCAGTGAAAGAACAGATCAAAGCTCCAGAAAAAATACAACTAAATGACAAAGAGATAGCCAACCTATCAGATGCACAGTTCAAAACACTGGTAATCAGGATGCTCACGTATTTGGTTGAATATGGTTGCAAATTAGAGGAAAAAATGAAGGCTACATTAAGCAAAATAAAAGAAAATGTACAGGGAACCAAGAGTGACAGGAAGGAAACCAGGACTCAAATCAACGGTTTGGAGAAGAAGGAAGAAATAAACATTCAACCAGAAAAGAATGAAGAAACCAGAACTCAAAAAAATGAGGAGAAGCTTAGGAACCTCTGGGATAACTTTAAATGTTCCAACATCCAAACCACAGGGGTGCTAGAAGAAGAAAAGTAAAAAACTGAAAACTTATTTGAAAACATTATGAAGGAGAACTTCTCCAATCTGGCAAAGGAAATAGACTTTCAGGAAGTCCAGGAAGCTCAGAGAGTCCCAAACAAGTTGGACCCAGGGAAGCACACACCAAGACACATCATAATTACATTACCCAAGATTAAGGATAAGGAAAGAATCTTAAAAGCAGCAAGGGAAAAGGAGATAGTTTCCTACAAAGGAGTTCCCATTAGACTATCAACTGATTTCTCAAAAGAAATCTTGCAGGCAAGAAGGGGCTGGAAAGAAGTATTCCAAGTCATGAAAGGCAAGAACCTACATCTAAGATTACTTTATCCAGCAAAGCTTTCATTTAGAATGGAAGGGCAGATAAAGTGCTTCCCAGATAAGGTAAAGTTAAAGGAGTTCATCATCACCCAGCCCTTATTATATGAAATGTTAAAGGGACTTATCTAAGCAAAAGAAGATAAAAATATGAACAGTACAATGACAACAAACTCACAGCTATTAACCACCAAACTTTAAAAAAACAAACTAAGCAAACAAGTAGAACAGGAACAGAATCACAGATATGAAGATCACATGGAGGGTTATCCATGGGGGAAATGGGACAGGGAGAAATGGGGAAAGGGTACAGAGAATAAGTAGCATAAATGGTAGGTAGAAAACAGACAAGAGGAGGTAAAGAATAGTATAGGAAATGTAGACACCGAAGAACTTATATGTACAACCCATGGACTTGAACTAAAGTGGGGGAATGTGAGTGGGAGGGGATGTGCATGATGGAGAAGAATAAAGGGGGGAAATGGGACAACTGTAATAGCATAATCAATAAAATACATTTTAAAAAAGAATTTTCTCCAGAAAAATAATAGAATGAATGGATTATTTGATGTTTTTAGATATTTTTAAAAAATAAGGCCCTGGTTAGAGTGTCATCCTGATACGCCAAGGTTGCAGGTTCAATTCTTCGTCAGGACACATACAAGTCAACGAATATGTGCATAGACAAGCAGAACAATGAATCATTGTCTCTCTCTCTTTCTTTTTCCCTCTTCCTCTCTCCCTCAAATCAATAAATAAAAAAATACAATATAGTTAGGCACTTGACAGATCTAGCAAAGCAACTGGGGGAAAAACAGTGATTGGTACAAAAAGACTAAGCAAAAATAACAAGCAAGCAAAAAGGAAAAAGAGAAACAACTATTGATCTCAAGGAAACTAATACAAGAGAAAAAAATAATCTTAGTTACTATTTTGCCTAGCAGTAAATAATACTCCAGTGTCATAAATATAGGTACCAACTACTGATTTAATCAAAAGGGTGACAAACTCCTCGAAGAAAATGAGGTAAAGGTAAAGTGGAGATACTGGTATAAAAAAGCTAAATCTTTATTTCCCATGAGAACGGAGTAATGTTGAAAATTTATATTTCATTAAATAGCAATATGAAGTCTTATTTAGAAATACAGAAGTAGCCCTGGCCAGGTAGCTCAGTTAGTTAGAGCATTGTCCTGATATGCTAAGGTTAAAGGTTCAATCCCCAGTCAGGGTACATATAAGAATCAACTAATGAATGCATAAATTAAGTGGAACAACAAACTTCTTTGTTTCTTTCTTTCTTTCTTTCTAAAATTAATAAATAAAAGTTTTAAAACTATGAAAGTAAATACTAGCAAAAATTAGAAATAGATGATTTGAAGAAGTTGAACTACGGGTGAGAAGACAGAGGTAGAAGACTGCTATCTCATTATACGCCATTAAAAATATTTTTAAAAATAATGTTAACAGTAACTTTCTGAATGGTAGAATTTCAAGATGTTTCAACTAATTTTTTTCTCTTAGCTTATCTAAATTTTCTATAATAATCTAGTATTACTTGTGTAATTTCTTCGGTAGTTCTTTTTTTAATTGAATTTAATAGGGTGACATTTGTTAATAAAACCATACAGGTTTCAAGCATACAACACTGTAACACATCATCTGCATATTGCATTGTACACTCACCACACAAAGTCAAGTCTCTTTCTGCCCCATTTATCCCCGCTTTGCACTCTCTCACCACCCCCACCTTCTTTTCTTCCTGGCAATCACCATACTGTTGTCTGTGTCTGTTTTGTTTTTTTTTTTTACTTAATCCCTTCAACCTTTTTTTACTCAGTCCCTCAACTCTGACTGTTTTATGTATCTATGAGTCTGCTTCTATTTTTGTTTGTTAGTTTCTCTCTTTTTAAAAGATTTATTTATTTTTAGAGAGACGGGAAGGGAGGGAGAAAGAGAGGGAGAGAAATATCAATGTGTGGTTGCCTTTTACACACCCCCAACTGGGGACCTGGCCTGCAACCCAGGCATGTGCCCCAACTGGGAATTGAACCGGTGGTCCTTTCACTAACAGGCCAGCACTCAATACATGGAGCCACACCAGCCAGGGCTGTTTGTTACCTTCTTTTGTTCTTTAGATCCCACAGTGAAATCATATGGTATTTGTCTTTCTGTGACTGGCTTATTTCACTTAGCATAATACTCTCCTGGTCCATCCATGAACCAGGTCACAGAAGGTAAGATCTCCTTCTTTTCTTTTGGCTGAGTAATATTCCATTGTGTAAATGCACCACAGATTTTTTATCCACTCATACTTTAGTAATTTTTTTTTAAGTTTTTAAGTGCTGCATTGTATCTTTAAAAAATCCACAGCGTAAGTGTTACAAAACACTACACAAATCAAGGCTTTGTACTTTTGGCAGGCGGGGGGGGGGGGGGTCTTACCTTTTATTGTGGCCAAAATGAAGAAAGCAATGAGGGTGTTGTTGATGGCACAGGTAGACTTGGCAACACAAGATAAGACCGTGTAAGGATTTAAGAGATAGCTGGGGAAAAGCACACATATTTAGTATTAGTAATCCTGGTCAAAGGACCAGGAAGTCTTGGCCACTAGAGCTAGAAAGCAAAAAAGTTTTACTAAAAGCATATTCAAGGGAAGGCAGTTTCTTAGAAATGAGTTCTAAGTAAAAGAGAATGGAGTGGGATTGAGGCCAGTAGGTAAAAGGCACTGAACATGTACTCCCTATTCAGTGCTATGTAGTCTATTGAAAACCCTCTTATTTAATCATTACAGAGATCCTGCAAACTAGCAATAGCATTATTCCCGTTTTGTGCATGAGGAAGCTGGAACTCAGTGCTTACTTAATTAAGGTGCCCAAGGTTTCCCCAACTGATAAATACATTCAAAATTAGGTCTTTCCAGTTTGAAAGCCTATATTCTTTCTACTACTTCAGACTTAAAATTAAAAAATTTTACCAATTTCTCCACAACCATATATTTTAGGAATAGTTATACCCAGAAAAGTACTTTTTATTCACAGCCAGGTTCCTAAACTGTGCCACAGGCTAACCACCCCATTCGAGAGCAGCTTAGATTTAGCCCTCTTGGTAGTCAAGCAGTATCCACCCAGCCGGACAACAAGGACAGAGTAAGTTATCTGCTGTTCAACAAGCTAGTTGCCCTAGAACTTCACAGGATATCTTGAACTTCCACTGGGAAGGAATTAAGCTGAAACACGGAGTCTTTTCCTGAGATGAAAAGGAATGACTGAGAGAATGAATTTGAAATGTGGTGAGTGGGGAAATCTTATATACTCATACTGGATTATTATTTTTATTTCTTTCTACCTGGCTTCCACAAGAGATCAGAGGCAGCTCAAATAAGAACAGATAATAAAAATAACAGTAAAATAAAAATAGAAGTAAAGAATCAAGACCAGGGAAACATAAATGAAAGGAGAAAGTAAAGGCCAGGGAAAGAAGACCCACTGGGTCCTCTACAGCACTGTAATAATCAGCTTCAAATCGGGCTCTGTGTTTCCTGGCAGACAAAGTGAAAAGAGAGACCAGTTACATAATTCTGATTATCAGATAGGAAGAAACATAACAGTGTCTCAGGGAGATTATAATTATTATTTAAAAATAAAGACCTTAAATCCAATACCTCCCAGGGCTGTAAGATTAGCAGTTCTAAAGACAAAGGCCTAGAAATTGTTGGTGGTTTTTTTTTCTCCCCAGCAATTACAAATAGGTTTATTACACAACCTTTAAAGAAATGGCTGCTGCTATTACAAGACTACCCTCAGGAGACATATTAGTCCATAAGGGATTCATAATGTTGTTAAACCTCTGGTTCTAATAAGTACTTCCCACCAATATTTCTGAAATACAGAGATGTGAACTGACACCTCAAAACTGGTGGCACGGGGACATTTCTAAGTAGAAGGTGATGTTCAAAAAGCAGCTATACAGCCATCTGTCTTGAACACTGAACAGGAGATTCACAGACAAGGCAGAGGGTTGAATAACCTGTCCTCATAAGGCCCCTTCTAATTCTGAAGTTCTAAGGTCATGATTTTGCATGAGGAAACTTGTCCATCTTGTTTACTATATATTCCTAAATCATTAATATTCAATATTATTACTATTAGTTGACTATTGTATCTCAAGAACATGAATGGGAATAACCTGAAAGAATTAAACCTACTGGCAGCACTGAGTACTCCTAGAGAATTCTTTTGCAGAGCCTCAGTAAGTTGCACTCTTCCCTTTTGGTTACCCATCTGGGCACATGGCATGGGTCCCTTTGGAACTCTACCTCTGTTTTCTGAACTACAAATCGAGGACTATATTATACATAAAGGATAGAAGTTACTCAAAACAACCACCATATAAAGATCAGAATTTACTCAACCTATATATCACAACTGAAGAACCCTTTCTTTCTTTTTTTATAGAAACAAACAGTGGTTATAAGTAGGCTGGAGCCCAGATCAGCATCGAGGGAAAAAGCATTTGTGAAGGGCTGATTGTGCATGTCCCTGTGTGAGGCTTTGTCCCAACAGAAACAGAATGGCTCTGTCTCTTTTGTTGGCCAGAACCCCAGTTGTGCAACAGAACTACAGCAAATACTTGATGACTAAGACTGCAAACCTCCAAAAATACAACAAACAACATGAGAAAGCCTCATCAGATTTTCCTTGCACTTGTTGGCACTGAGCCGTGTTCTGTCAGAGAATACTTACAACAGGGCCACTTTCAGAGGGATGTAATGCATTTCCATAGGCGTTCGGATGAGTTCAGCCACATCTGGGGCATATTGGTCTAGTTCAAGGAAGAGTTTCTGTTTTTTAAACTGGGGGAGGGGGGAAAGACAAAGCACATGAAACAAATTACTTCCCACTACTTTTAGGATAAAGATGAAAGTCTTTCCATGACCCACAGGGCCCTCCCTCTCCAGGCTCATCACACACTCACTCCCCTTACTTCTCACTTTCTGGGTTCAAACACCATGAATGTGCCATGCCCCCTCTTGCTCCCAAGCCTATACATTTGACCTGGAACAACCTCTTCTTCTAGTGAACTCCCTCTCACATAGCCTTTACACCTCAGTAAAATAATCACTTCCTCAGGAAGGCACACTCACTCCCCTACCATGACTAGGTAAAATCTTCCCCTTACACACATTTCTTACAGCACTGTTCAGTTATAACTTTTTTGTTATCCTAATAACTTTTTTATTTTTTTAAGTTAAAATAGGTTCACAGCATGTATTATTCTTTATATATTTTTTACGTAGCTTAGGTATTTAATAATGCAAAATTTCCCAAGTTAAAAAAGAGCTTCAAGAGCCATCTCTTTTTTTTTAAAGAATTTTTTTAAAAGATTTTATTTATTTATTTTTAGAGAGGGGAAGGGAGGGAGAGGGAGGGAGAGAAACATTAATGTGTGGTTGCTTCTTGCATGCCCCCTGCTGGGGACCTAGCCGGAAACCTGCTCAATCCACTGAGCCACACCAGCCAATACAAGAGCCATCTTTCAAAAGAAAACAAAAGGGTCACCCTAGGAAAAACCCCAGGTTTCTTCCAGGATTTAAGGTAGAGGCGTAATCAGAAAACCTGAACAAACTTTGAAACCCTCCCTTTGATCATCTCTGAAAGTCCAAGTTAAGCGGTGGGAATTATCATCAGTAAGATTTATGCTGCCATTCACAGCTGGGGTTGTTTAGTTAAAAGAGCAAAATTTAAACTAAGGTGCTTTTACCAGAGAAAAGGTGGCTGGCTCAGCAAAGAGGACAGCTGCAGCAGCAGTGGCAGAAGGACAGAGGCCCCACTAGCTAAGGATGCTGGAGTTCTATTGCACAAAGAAGGCCACCGGAAGGGAGTGAGGTCCACAAAGAAGGCTGCTAACAGGAAACAAGGGGGTTGTATAGGAGCAGCCAGAGAGACGGGGCAGGTGGTGGGGAGTAGTGGGGGTGGATATAGACCTGTTCCCCAGGCTGGCAGCTAGCTAGCAGGACTACATAGAGATGGAGGCAGCTAAACAGGGATAAGTAGACTCTGAGTAAAGGGGACAATGTGCCAACAATGAAAGAAAAGTAATTCCTTGTAACCCCGATCTTCCAAAATACTTTAAAATAGAAAGATTTTATGATAGGAGAGTCTCCAGGAGAGAAGAGTGTCAGGCCAGCAGTGCCAGATTCTTTGCTACCTCAGTTTTTGTCTCCCTCAGTATCACCCACACAGCTACCATTATGCCTGGGGCTTATTGGCTCAACATATTAACTCAGCACCCCTAAGCAAAGACAAAATTTCTTTTAAAAATCCCCACTGCATCCAGTTAGAGACAGGAAAGTGGCTAAAATTCTAAGGAAAATTAGACACACACACAAAGAAAATATTAGAAATGTAAACATAAATGAAATTAAGGAATGCAATTTAAAACCTAAAGGTAAATATTTCTAGATGTAATCAGCGGCCTTGACAATGATGAGACTTAAAGCAAAAGAGGTTAAAATTGACCAAAAGGTCTATTACCTTTTTGACCATTAATCAGCTTGTACACAGATGCTTGTGCTATTTCAGTAGAAAATTTTAAATTAAAAAAAAAATCTGCAGGTGGGGTCTTCTTCCTTTCTCTCCTTATCTACACCCCCAAGCACCCCTTTCCTGTTCCTTGGAAGATTTGATTTTGCAAGGACATAATTTCCCTTCTTCAAATAAGGAGCTCTTTTCTAATCATCAAAGCTGTGCCTATACCCTTTTGCATCCCAAAACCTATGGTGAGGGTGGGTGGGAGGGGGGTGGATACTCCATCCTCTGCTGCATTTCCAACTGTTAGCCTCAGCATGTTCCAAATTCAAGAGCCTATCCTCCAAATTCACAATGCTCTAATCACATTAAGGTTTTTATCACTCTCTACCAAACCACATGCAGCTTTTCCACATGAATTCTGAGTTCCAAACAGGAAGCACATCTCAGCAAAGGACAACTAGACTAATGCTGCTTTTGTCAAATAAGGTAGATGTAAAATGTCACGAGAATCAACTGGTCACAATCAATCAGCATTCACGTTCACAGGCTAACAGCTGGAGATGGGGAGGGGATGGAGTCCCCCATCTCTGCATCACAGTTTTCTGGGAGGTATTCTGAGTATAGACACAGCTACATTATCAGGGGTTAAAGCCAGCAAGACTAAAATGCTTCCAGATTATATGATACGGGCCCATTTTGAAAAAGTGGGAAAGATTTGAAGGAAGACATGTTCTGATATTCTACCCAAACCAAGAACAGTTTATTAACATCACCAAAACCTGCCATTTAGAATTAGTTAATTTTAAAATTGATTTCAGAGAGAAAGTAGAAAAGTAGAGGTAAACATCACTTTGTTGTTCCACTTATTTATACATTCACTGGTTGATTGTTGTATGTGCCCTGACGGGGGATCGAACTCACATGCTTGGCTTGGCATACTGGGACGACATTCTAAGCAACTCAGCTACCGAACCAGGGGTTAGAATGAGTTAATTTCTGACACAGTGTAAGTGAAACTCTTATTCTGACAAGAAACCAAATGTTCCAATAGGCTGAATTCTGAGTGTGGAGAAACGAAACCATTCCAAATTTTAACTCCGTATCAGTGACAACAGACGGTCTCAGTGTGCTAAAAAAACAAGGTATCGACAACAGCTCATTTGGTTTTTGTCTCCCTCTTTAAATAGTCTGTTACAAAGAAAAAAGCACAAAAATCTCTATGTGTGTTCAGAAACAATACAAAATCAATTAAAACTATTTGTGCTCTAAATTAAAGGATGTCTCTCCTGTTGACACCAAAATCTGACTTTAAGAAACTAACTGAAACCTAGTTTCATTACTTCCCTGTAAGGTTCTCCCCCGCATTAAAAACTGTTGTAATTAGAACATGTGTGGTGTTTTTATGAAAGCTGAACAGAAACAAAAGGAATATGCACGATCTTAGCAGCATCTGTAGTCAACGTTCATTAAAACACATCTCAGTTTTATATTCTGGTTGAAATCATCTGGCTGATTGCGTTTTTGTTTTAAATACTCACCCGATGATATGCTTATTGATTTTAGAGAGAGAACAGGGGAGGGAGGGAAAGATCGATCAGTTGCTCCCATATGCACTGTGACTGGGGATCAAACCTGCAACCTCTTGGTGTATGGGACAGTGCTCCAACCACCTGAACCACCTGGCCAAGGGCTGATTGTGTTCTTAAATCAGCTACCAACCCTCCCTCAGATATTCATATATATCCCATATATACCACATATAGACACGTGTACATATATATGTACAAACACACACAGGTGGATATAGACATTTTCTATTTTTTCTCTAGTCTGTTACATTAAAAAATTTCAAACTATAGAAAAGTTGAAAAAATTCAACTAAACACCTAGGTCCACCAATTGTTAACATTTTGTCACATTTCCTTTAGCTCTCTCTACACACACAAACATGCACAAATTTTTTTCTAAACCATTTGGAAGTTGTGGATAACATGACCCTTCATCCCTAAGTATTTTAGCTTGTAACCTCAAAGAACAAAGATTACGGTTTACATGGACAATTTATCTTGGAGAGGAAAACAGCCACTGCTAATTTATCTCTGAATTCCTCTGCTTATGAATTTCATGCCTAGTTATGTCATCTCTGGCCTTCCAAGGAATCTTGTTAAAGCTTTTCACCTCAGCCCTAAATTTTCTTCTCTTTTCCACCTTTTTGAAGTATAATTGATATATAACATTGTGTAAGTTGAAGGCATATAACACAATGATTGATATGTATATATACATATATGTGGTGAGCAAAAGTAGGTTTACAGTTGTGAGTACATGAGTTTATTCATTTTTAAAATATATATTATCAATTATGCTATTACAGTTGTCCCAATTTTCCCCCTTAACCCCTCTCCATCCAGTACCCTCCATTCCCTCAGGCAATCCCCTCTCTTAGTTCATATCCATGGGTCATGCACATAAGTTCTTTAGCTACTCTATCTCCTACACTGTTCTGAACATCCCCCTGTCTATTCTGTACCTACCAATTTGTGCTACTTAATCCCTGTACCTTTTCCCCCATTCTTCCCTTTCCCTGTCCCTATTGTTAATCCTCCAGATGATCTCCGTATCTATGGTTCTGTTCCTGTTCTGCTTGTTTGCTTAGTTTGTTTTTTGGATTCAGTCATTGATAGTTGTAAATTTATTGCCACTTTAATGTTCGTAGTTTTTATCTTCTTTTTCTTAAATAAATCCCTTTACCATTTTATATAATAATGGCTTGGTGGTGATGAACCCTTTAACTTTAGCTTTACTGGGAAGCACTTTATCTGCCCTTCATTTCTAAATGATAGCTTTGCTGGATAGAGTAAACTAGGTTGTAGGTCCCTGCTTTTCATCACTTTGAATACTTCTTGCCAGTCCTTTCTAGCCTGCAAAGTTTCTTTTGGAAAATCAGATGATAGTCTCATGGGAACTCCCCTATAGGTACCTATCTGCTCTTCTCTTGCTGTTTGTAAGACTCTCTCTTTATCTTTAACCTCTGGCATTTTAATTATGATGTGTCTTAGTGTGGTCCTCTTTAGTCCATCTTGTTTAAGGCTCTCTGTGCTTCCTGGACTTGTATGTCTATTTCCTTCACCAAATTAGGGAAATTTTCTTTCATTATTTTTTCAAACAAGTTTTCAATTTCTTGTTCTTCCTCTTCCCTTCCAGCACCCCTACGATTTGAATGTTGGCACATTTGAAGATGTCCCAGAGGCTGCTTAGCCTATCCTTGTTTTTTAGGATTCTTTTTTATTTCTTGCTTTTCTAACTGAATGTTTTCTTCTTCTTTATGTTCCAAGTCATTGATTTGATTCTCAGCTTCATCCACTCTGCTGTTGGCTCCCTGTAAATTTTTCTTAATTTCACTTAGTGTAACCTTCATTTCTGCCTGGGTCTTTTTCATGCTGTTGAAGTACCCAGTGAGTTCCTTCAGCATCCTGATAATCAGTGTTTTGAACTCTGCATCTGTTAGATTGCTTATCTTCATTCTGTTTTAGTTCTTTTTCTGGAGTTTTGTTCTGTGCTTTTATTTAGGCCATATTTCCTTGTCTCATTTTGGCAGCTTTCCTGTGTTTGTTTCTATGTATTAGGTAGAGCCGCCCTGACTCCCTGTCTTACTAGTGTGGCCTATTGTAGAAAAGTGTACTGGTAAGTTGCATGGGGCAGAGCCTTAGTTAATCGCCTGGGGGGGACAACCCACGAGAACCAGGTTGATGGAGTCTCCAATATGGTCTCGCTGCTGTGTGGTTCTGTGTAGGCAAGGGCTCAGAAAGGGGACAACGCTGCTGACTGGCCTCTGGAGTTTTATCTGGGAGGGAACTGTCCCCAGCACTTGCTCTAATGCCAGACACTTCAATTTCTCCCCATATGCCACTGATGTCCTTGTAGCTGTTGCCCCATACTAGAGTCCAGAGGGGGTGAGTCTGCATAAATCCTAAGTCCACTGCAGGCCCTTTAAGAGGAGACTCCTGAGAATCCTGCAGTTTCTTCTGCTGCCCCAAAGTCCACTGTTTTTTTACAGTCAGAATTTATGGGGACTTATCTTCCTGGCACTGGAACCCCAGGCTGGGTAGTCTGGTGTGGGGCCATCGCTCCCAGGTATCCCTCCTGATTTTTATCCACCATATGTGGGTGTGGGACCCTCCGTACTACATCTCAGTGTCTCCATGCCTCTCTGTGCATCTCTGCCCCTCCTACCTATCTGGTTAAATGTAACTTATTTAATTCCTTGGTTGTGGAACTTCCATACAGCTCAATTTTCTGGTGATTCTAGATAACAGTTGTTTTATAGTCTAGTTGTAATTTTTGCTGTGGTTATACGAGGAGTTGAACCATGTTTACCTATGCTGCCATTTGACTGGAAGTCTCAGTTTATTTTTATATTATTATTTATTAAGTATTCTATTATTTTCCATATGAACTATAAACCTACTTTTTCCTACTCCTGTATATTGAAAAGTGATTACCACAATAAGATTAGTTAACACATCCACCACCTCATGTAATTAACATTCTTTTTTGTGTGTAGTGAGAGCATTTAAGATCTAGTCTTTTAGCAACTTTCAAATATATGATACAGTATCATTAACTAATATCTCTATGCTATATGTATATTAGATTCCCAAGAAGTTACCCATTTTATAACTAAAAGTTCATACCCTTTGACCAATATTCCCCCTTTCCCTACTCCCAGCCAACTACCAATCTACTCTGTTTCTACAGGTTTGACTTTTTTAGATCCCACATATAAGTGAAATAATACAGTATTTGCCTTTCTCTGTTTGACTTATTTCACTTGGCATCCACATTGTCACAAATGCTCCAAGATGTATACTCCCTGCTCTTAGTGATACTAAGTCCCTAACTTGTTGTTCTTAATCCTTTAGAGGAGGAATTAAGGACTCTTTGAGCACTGATAAGAACTAAGGACTCTCTGAATGAAAAAAAAAAAAAAGACGGACTTCCAGCCAAGATGGAGGCATAGGTGGACGCACCGTACCTCCACGCACAACCAAGATTGGAACAACAACAATTTAGAGGCAGAATAACACCCAGAACTGACAGAAAATTTATCTGAATGGAAGTCGGACAGCCAAGAAGTTGAAGTAGACCCGTTCATCCAGACCAGTAGGAGGGGCAGAGACTAGCAGCCGGGGCGCAGGGCGCGGTGTGGAGAGCAGAGAGAGTTGGGTGCATAAGGCAACTGGGTGAGCATAAGGCATCTGGGGCATGCAATATTGCAGCGGGTGGACCCTGAGTACGCAAGCAGCAGCTGGCAGACCCAGTGAGGCAGCAATTGTGGAGCAGGGCAGAGCTCGCAACCCAGGATCCCAGAGAAGGGTCTAAGGTCCCACAGAGAACGGAGCTACCGCTATTGTTCCCTCTCAACCCCGCCCTCACATGCAACGTCACAATCTAGCAACTGGGGTGCCCGCAGCCCTGGTGAACACCTAAGGCTCCGCCCCTCACCGTAACAGGAGCGGCCAGACCAAAAAAAAAAAAAGAGAGAGAGAGAGAGAGAGAGAGATGGCTCAAACAGAAGAACAAATCAGTGCCCCAGAACTCATCCTTTTGAGCAACCAAGAGACAGCTAACCTATCAGATGCACAGTTCAAAACACTGGTGATCAGGAAGCTCACAGAATTGGTTGATTTTGGTTGCAAATTAGATGAACATATGCAGGTTACCATAAAAGAAATGAAGGAAAATGCACAGGGAACCAATAGTGATGGGAAGGAAACTGGGACTCAAAACAATAGAGTAGACCAGAAGGAAGAAAGAAACAACCAAACAGGAAAGAATGGAGAAATAATTCAAAAACAACGAGAAGCTCAGGAACCTCCAGGACATCTTTAAACGTTCCAACATTCGAATTATAGAGGTACCAGAAGGGGAAGAGGAAGAGCAACAGATTGAAAACGTATCTGAACAAATAATAAAGGAGAACTGCCCCATTCTGGCAAAGGAAATAGACTTCTAGGAAGTCCAGGAAGCTCAGAGAGTCCCCAAGAAGTTGGACCCAAGAAGAAACACACTAAGGCACATCATAATTACATTAGCCAAGGTAAAAACGAAGGAGAGAATCCTAGAAGCAGCAAGAGATAAGGGGACAGTAACCTACAAAGGGGTTACCATCAGATTGTCAGCTGATTTCTCAAAAGAGACCTTACAGGCAAGAAGGGGCTGGAAAGAAGTATTCCAAGTCATGAAAGGCAAGGACCTGTATCCCAGATTATTCTATCCAGCAAAGCTTTCATTTAGAATGGAAAGGCAGATAAAGTGCTTCTCAGATAAGGTCAAGCTAAAGGAGTTCATCATCACCAAGCCCTTATTTTATGAAATGTTAAAGAGACTTATCTAAGAAAAGAAGATTAAAAAAAATGTATAGTAAAAGGACAGCAAACTCAGAATGATTAACAACCACACCTAAAGCAAAACCAGAAGAAGCTAAGCAAACAACTAGAATAGGAACAGAATCACAGAAATGGAGATCACATGGAGGGAGGGTTAGCAACGGGGGAATGGGAGGAGGAGAGAGGGCAAAAAGGTACAGAGAATAAGTAGCATTGATTGTAGGTAGAAAATAGACAGGGGGAGGGTAAGAATAGTATGAGAAATGTAGAAGCTAAAGAACTTATGACACATGGACATGAACTAAAGGGGGGGGAGTGGGTGGGAGAAGGTGTACAGGGTGAAGGGGAGTAAAGGGGGAAATGGGACAACTGTAATAGCATAATCAATAAAATATATTAAAAAAAGGAAAAAAAGACATGCACACACACATATATAATTTTTCATATCATTTCAAGGGTTTTATAGACCTAATAATGGACCCCAAGTAAAGATACCTCTCAAATCCAGATATTTTAACAGTTTCTTTTTGATATCTAAAATTCTAGAATTCACCAGCTTTATGTGTTACTGATGACCAATGCCACATAAAGGCAGACTGCTATTTCTGGTTCTATTACTTGGTAACAGATGTGAAAATGAATCACAAACAGACATCACCAATGGGATGCAGCCTTCTCTCACCCCAGTCCAAATCTTCTCAGTGGCTTCCCGCCAATCAAGGAGGACTGCAGCCAATTTTTGAATAACTACATGGATAGTACGTACACATGGTTAAACTGTTAACTCTCTCAGAGCCAAGAAAAATAAAAATGGTCCCACTACACAATTCCCCTTGGCTATTACATATAGTTTAAAACTACAGTTTACATCAATACTTTCAACAGGTGTTTAATATATGCAAGTTTTCCAATTAAGATTGCTCTCTGCAAGGAAACAGAAACTACATTGGAAATCCAATTTTACCTTGGATACACATAACAATGAGTTAAAAGCTATATTAATTTTCCTTCATAAAAATAGAAAACTGGTGAAAGAAATGGAAGATTTTTAAGGGTCCTCATTAACATAATTGTAGTTCAATTCCATTTGCTGAAAAAAGTCTGAATTGGCACAGGTGAGTGAATATTAATCTACAAAGATTAAGAACACCTTTATCTATTAGTAAAGCTGTCTTATTTGTTTGGGTTTGGCCATTCCGGGGCTGGCTGAATAAGCCAGAAGCTTCGATCCCACTTCTTGGCATTTTAAAACAATTGGGTCCAGCCCTACCTGGTGTGGCTCAGTGGATTGAGCGCAGGACTGTGAACCAAAGAGTCACCGGTTCAATTCCCAGTCAGGCACATGCTTGGGTTGTGGGCCAAGTCCCCAGTGTGGGGCGAGCGAGAGGCAACCACACATTGCTGTTTCTCTCCTTCTCTTCTTCCCTGCCTTCCTCTCTCTCTCAAAATAAATAAATAAATAAAATTTAAAAAAAAAAACCCAAAAACCAGTTGGATCCTCAAGTACACGTGTGATCTTGGTTCTTTATAATAGGAGACCAACGTGCTACCAAATCCACCAGTTTTTTCCCCACTCACTGACTACTTACCACAACTTTATTGAAGTCTTGGATTGCAAAATACAGGGCAATGGCAGTGAGTACATCAGTTATCTGTCAAGAGAAAGGGAAAAAACAGGAAATGAACCCAATTAGTTTTGGAGTAATGGAATGCTGCCAGGGCCTGAAGCTTCTGGATGGTGGTAGACTATCAGTACTGACCTCTCACAGACAGACCTCAGCCCTCACTTTGAGTCCCAAAGACAAAGCCCCTTCAGGGAAGTAAGACTGGAAAATCTGCTCTGTAACTGCAAGTTGCTAAGTTTTCTGTAAAGTGGGAAAAATACCCACTGCTTTATAGGCCTAATGTATGTCAAGTGCCAGCACACAGTAAGTACTCAATAAATGGTAGCCATTATAATAATTAAAGAAGAACCCAGAGGACCTTCTACTTTACCCAGATTTTCGACCCTAGATTAGGCAAATGTTTCAAATTACTATGCTGTCAAAACATAGCCCTGTTGTCTCAGATTCCTGTCCCTGAAAGTCTCATTAGGCTTCTGTTACTGTCACAGAATCTCGTGGCAGAATGATTAGGAAATTGAGGATGCCCTTAACATTGACATCACAATTAAAGCCAATCTTGGCGCTAGAGAAATCAAGGCTACATTGTTCACATATCAAATTTTAAAAGTATAAGACATTGGACCTGGTCAGATGTCATAAACTCCTCTTCATACTTCCATTATACAGCTGACCCTTGAACAGTCTGGGTTTGAACTATGCAGATCAACTTATACACAGATATTTTTCAGTAAATGCCTGTGCTGTTAGCCATCCAGGGTTGGGAGTGCAAGCATGTGGAGGGCCAACTGCATACATTGATCTGCGCCATTTTATTCAGGGGACTTGGGCATCCAGGGATTTTTGGTATCTATGGAGGGAGCAGGGAAGAGGTGTCCTGAAACCAATGCCCTTAGATACCGAGGGACAACTTAAATTTGGGGGGAGTAAAAAGTTACATCATATGCGAATCTTCAACTATGTGGGGTGGGGGCGGCAAGGTTAGCACCCCTAGTCCCTGGCATTGTTCAAGGGTCAATTGTATAGTTACAGTTCTATGAATTCAAATTAAAAATAGGTGTTTGCTTTTATACTCTAAGAAACTCCTAAATTTCTAAAATATATTTTTTTCTTAAAAAAAGATTAAAGACAATACAATTTAAAATGTATACACATTGATTTTATGTGGAAGTTTGCTTACCATAAATACCAATTCAGCATAGTCAATCAGGAAATGAAAGAGGTATATTATTAATGGAGTCTGCAGGAGAAAAACAAACAGGCAAATTAAATCTTACTATTATCAGTTTCCACCATAGTAGGGAGTGGGGTTAGAAGCTATTCTGTCAGCAAAAATTTCTTTCCTACAGTACTGTTCTATGCCAGTTGGCCAGTGTACATGAAGAAGAATAATTTTGTATAACTGGATTATTTTGTACCACTGGGAGTATCTGCTAACTGAGTAAAGGGGAAAACAAGGTCCAACATGATAAATATCTGTTTAAGAATTGTTAACATACTAAAGGTATAAGGTGAACTTTAGTTCTAAGACGTATATAATAATAGCCAAGGGGAACTACACAGTGGATCAAAATTGCTGAACTCATAAAATATATTGGGAAATGTTTTTTCCTTTCTTCTGTTCTTTGAGATGTTTTATAGGATTGGTGTATTTCCTTCCAAAGAGGTGGGAAAATTCATTCACCATGAAACCATCTCAACCTGGGTTTTCCTTAAGAGAAGAATTTAAAGTACATATTCAATTTATTTTCTTATATGTCTGTTTATTTATTTTAGAGAGAGAGAAACATCGATTTGTTGTTCCACTTATTTATGCATCTTTGGTTGCTTCTTGTATATGCCCTTTTGGAAGATCGAACTGGCAACCTTGGTGCAGTGGAATGATGCTCTATCCACCTGAGCTACCTGGCCATGGCCCAGATTCAATTTCCTTCACAGATAAAAACTATTCAAATAGTGTTAAGTGAGGTAAATTGTGGTTTTTTAGGAATCTGTCCATTTCATCAAAATTTTCAAATTTCTTGGCAATAACTTATTCATAATATTTTACTTTTTAGTGTCTATAAGAACTATAGTGATGTTGCTTTTCATTCCTGATATTGGTAATTTGTACATTCTCTTTTAGATCTTAAGTTTTGCCAAATACTTCTTTTTTTTAGGTTTAATTTATTTATTTTTAGAGAGAGGGGAAGGGAAGGAGAATGAGAGGGAGAGAAACATCAGTTAGTTGCCTCTCACATCCCCAACCAGGGACCTGGCCAGCAACCCAGGCATGTGCCTGGACTGGGAATCGAACCGGCAACCCTTTGGTTCACAGGCTGACACACAATCCACTGAGCTACACCAGCTAGGGCAAAGACTTGTCCAAAGATTGCCAAAGATTTGCCAAAGATTTCTTAACTTTATTAGTCTTTCAAAGAACCAACTTTGGGTTTGCTGATTATTATTCTTTGGTTTCTATTTCATCATTTTCTGAATTTTACAGTATAATATACTGAATTATCCTTCAAACTATTGCAAGATAATTCCTTCTTCTCTTTCTATTGACACCTAGATCATTTTCAGAATTTCTTCTGTCCTAATAAGTTCATTTTAAGGCAATACATTTCCTTATAAATAATAGATAAATAACTGCAGCTTCAGCTGTATCACATAAGTTTTGATAGCTGTTTTTTAAAACTATTCTGTTCAAAATTTTCTAATTTCAATGAGATTTCTTTTTTTTAGACTACTTTATTATTTTAATTGATTTTAGAGAAACAGAAGGGGAGAAAGAGAGGGGAACATCAATCTGTTGTTTCACTTATTATTCCATTCATTAGTTAAATGACTACATTTAACCCAAGAACATGCTAATTGATTTTAGAGGGAGGGGAAGAAAGGGTGAGAAAGAGAGAAACATCGATCAGTTGCCTCTCGTACACACCTACAACCTAGGGGACTGGACTGAACCCACAACCTAGGCATGTGCCCTGACTGGCAGTCAAAGCCATGACCTTTCAGTTCACTGAACGAAGCTCCAACCAACTAAGTCACACAGGCCAAGGCTTGTCTATTATATTCTTAATTTTTTATGATGTTTTCCAGTTGTAGAATTTCCATTTGACTCATTTTTATATGTTATAGCTCCCTGGTGGAATTCTCTGTCTTATCATCTCTTTTTTGAACTTATAATCATTGGTCACAGTTATTTTTAAAATCCAAATTTGATCATTCAATATCTAGATCACCCATGAATCTCTTTTTATTGCCTTTTTTTCCTGTCATTTATTATGTTTGGTAATTTTTGACTCAATGATAGACATTAGTGTTTGAAAAATTGCAGTGATTATAAATGAGTTTATTTTCCTCCAGAAAGGATTTCTTTAAGCTCTGGTAAGCAATTAGAATAGAATTATATCCTATTAATCTAATTAGAGATTTACCTAATTGGAAGCTGGATTCAGTCTTTGTAAGACTAGCCTATAAGGTAGTCTACCCGCCTTCCTCAAGTGTAGACCTTCAGATGTCCCAAATGAAAGCCAAGTTCTCTACCAGAGCCATGCCACCTTGGTTGGCCACGCACTCAAATTTATAATCAATCCCTCAGCACCATGAGATTGCTGATAGCTCCTTAACCTTTTACCAGCCAGTTTCCATTCTGTTTTCCTGCCTCTCAACCTGTGCCTGTTTTGAACTGGTAAATGCATCAAAGAGAAAGCAGCTCAGAATGTCGGTCTCACTTTTTGAACTTTCTTCTCTGGGACCTCAGCTTTCAAACAGATGTTTTTTGCATTCATACTGCTTTTCTAATAGTTCTAGGGAGGAGGGTTGGTCTGCTCCTACAAGCCAATTCACTAATCTGACCAAAACCATAGGAAAGTGCACGACTTGGTTTTTAGTGAGCCCATGCTGGTAACTCAGGAGCACCTCTTCCCAACACCAACCACATGCAAAAAATGTGTTCTATATTGTAAAGGTCATCAACAACCTTTTTAGTGAGAATAAACGAGTGTGCTAGAAAAAACAAGGCTTTCGGTCAGACTCAGGTTTAAAACCAGGTTCTACCTGTGTACCTTTGGGCAAGTCATTTTCCCCTGAGCCTTAGTTTCCTCAGCTATAAAATAAGAATAGTGACCTATTTCACAGGGCTCTTAGGAGGATGAAATGGTAATGTGCACAAAGTACTTAGCATACAGTAAACCTCAATATACTAGCTACCTGAGATCAACTTTTTACCTCTTTCTGAAAACCAGGGCATCAACTTTGCCTTTGAAAGTTCTAAATGCATTAAGCTTTTACAACTATCTACTAATGGGTTCTTTTTTTTTTTTTCACTTATCTTTGTTAGTAAAAGGTAGTAACTTGATATTTATATTACCAATAGCCTTCTTTCAAAGTATTACGATACTTCAGATAGTTTAGAATGGCTCTAAATCAGTCTCAGAAATATCAGAACAAACAGTTTTCTAAAAGCCTATCAGTAAATAGGCTGGTTTCCATAATGAACTAATATGCATGAGGTAGTTAAACTGCATATAATCCTATTATAGAGAAGCCTATATTGAGTATAATTTGTCTTTATGCTACATCTCCATGGGGTGACCACTCCCAATCAGGGTAAGATATATATGAATAAACTCACAATTTAACTGCCAGTACTCAGCTAAATATAGAACACAGACACATCTGTTGAAGGCAGTCGTAAAAATCTAATCTGTGGCTGCTAAATTCCCTTTTTCTCTCGTGTACAGATTTTCCTTCTCCATTTTCACCTATTCTTACCTCTCCCTAGGAACTAGATAATAAAATCTGTTGAAGATTAAGAAACAATGCCAAAGCAATGATGAACTCTTTTCAAAAGTGTTCTTTTTGTTTGGCTTAACATAATTTTATTTCTTTATATTTTATTACTTAAAGATAATAAAATATAGCTGGCTTTAGATTTATGAACACCCAGCTTACAAGAAAATTAACCCATAATCAAGAATGAGGAGTGAGTTTAATGATTCTGAGTTTAAAGTTGTCCCCACTGTTTTCAGAGGGAAGCAACTGTTCTTGCCCCTTAATTCATAGTTCTTGAAGGTTAACAGTCCTAAAAGGCTTATTTTTATACAAGTATAGAGATGTAACATGGTTCTTGTAGCTAGAAATTACTACCTCATGCCGTTACCCTTCTTTACACACACACACTTCTGAAGAAGAGTAAGAATGTGTTCTAGGCTTCCTCACTGTATCTAAGAATGCATTTTCCCAGAGAAACGAAATTTTAAACTATGGTTAAGTGACTAGACAGAGCTTTTCCATTTATTCATTCAACATATTCATTCTTTCTAAAAGGACTATTTCACACCTTCCTCTCTCCACAACCTTCAACTTCCCTCCCACTTCTTCCTTCCAACCAACAGGTTTATTTCTTATTCCACTAAGAGAAGCAATTGGATGAGGACTACCTTATTTTCCTACTACCCAGCTGACCAGATTCCTACATCTAGACCTATGCAATATTCTCATATTAACAGTGATGAATTTCCTTTTTTCTTATCTAAAGCCAAATCCTCCACCCACAAACTGGATCCCATTCCTTCTTGCCTCCTTAAAGACACTGCTCATTCAATTATCATCTCTTTTTTAACATTATCAACTTCTCAGTCCACAGGATTATTTTCATCAGCAATCAAATATCCAGATCCCCATATTTAGAAAGTCTTCACTAGCCCTGGCCGGTGTGGCTCAGTTGGTTGGAACATCATCCTGTAGATTGAAAAGTCATGGGTTCAATTCCCAGTCAAGGCACATGTGTGGGTTGCAGGTTCAATCTCTAGTCAGTGCATGCAGGAGGCAGCCAATCAGTGCCGCTCTCACATTGATGGTTCTCTCCCTCTTTCTCCCTCCTTTCCCCTCCCTCTAAAATCAATAAGCATGTCCGTGGGTGAAGATTTTTAAAAAGTCTTCACTAGACATCTTCCTCTAGCTACCACAGCATTTCTCTGCCCTCCTTTAGACTAAAACTCCTCACAAAGGTTGTCCCCGCCTCTAAGTACTTCAACCAGTCTCTTGTCCTTACAGTCCACTGAAAATACTGTTGCCAAAGTCTTCAAAGATCTCGATTTTGGCATATCAATCATCAGTCTTCTGTCTAAATTTCCCCACTTTGCAATAGCGTTTGACGTCATTTTCAACTCCTGCCTGGAAACACCTCCTTCATCGGGCTTCCATGCACTACACTCTTAACTTTCCTCCTTCTCACCTTTATTTGCTAGCTCCCCTTCCCTTCCCAACCTCAATGTAGTGGAATGTTCCAGGTGTCTGTGTTCTTCTTTACTCACTAAATTTACTCCCTATGTGTCATAGTTATCTATTACTGTGTAACAAATTATCCTAAAACTTAGCTTAAAACAACACACATTTATTATCTTGCATAGTGTCTGAGAGCCAGGAATCCAGAAGTGGCTTAAGTGAGAAGTTCCGGCACTGAGTCTCTTATGAAGATGCAGTCTCTAAAGGGGTTTGCATACCTGCTTCTAAGCTTATTCATTTGGCTGCTGACAGGAAGGTTCAGTGCCTTATCACAAAGGCCTCTCCATAAGGTTGGTCACGACATGGCTTCTGCCAGAGCAAGTGATCCAAGAGACAGAAAGTCTAAGATGAAAGTTACACTGTCTTTTATAACCTAATCTAGAAAGTGACATACCAGCATTTCTGCCATATTCTATTGGTCACACAGACCAACTCTGGTACGATGTGAAAAGAACTACATGAGTGTGAATACCAGAAGTTGGAATTATTTGGGGGCCATCTTGGATGCTGGTTATCATACTAGGTGATTGCATCTAGTCTTATGTTTTCTTTTTTTTTAAGATTTTATTTATTTATTTTTAGAGAGGGAAGGGAGAGAGGGAGGGGGGAGAGAGAGAGAGAGAGAGAGAGAGAGAGAAACATCAATGTGTGGTTGCTGGGGGTTATGGCCTGCAACCAGGAATGTACCCTGGCTGGGAATCGAACCTGGGACACTTAGTCTAATGTTTTCAAATACCATCTATACACTGATCCCAATTTTATACCTCTGGCCTAGACCTCTCTTCTTGCATTTCACACTGGTATGGCCAATTGCATTAATACTGCCATTGGGATAGCTACCTGCATTTTGCCATGTATAATGCATACTTTTTGTCCTAAATTTTTTTAAAGATTTTATTTATTTTTTTAGAGAGAGGAGAAGGCAAGGAGAAAGAGAGGTAGAGAAACATCAATGTGTGGTTGCCTCTCACACATCCCCCACTGGGGACCTGGCCTGCAACCCAGGCATGTGCTGTGACTGGGAATCAAACCAGTGATGCTTTGGTTCATAGCCCTCGCTCAATCTGAGCTACACCAGCCAGACTGGCCTTAATTTTTGAGAGAAAAATAAGGATGCACATTATATATGGGTAGTACTAATTCTATATCTATATAGATGTTTTTAATTATTTTATTTACGTGTATGCATTAAAAGTGTAACTCTATAAAGCAATAACAATACCTGTATGCAAAATAATACCCTGAAATACAATAATCTATTTTGTTTCTAAATATAAATTTTTAAAAAGTGACCCTGGCTGGCATATCTAGTGGATTGAGCACGGACTGCGAACCAAAGTGTCGCAGGTTCGATTCCCAGTCAGGGCACATGCTGGGTTGCAGGCCACGGCCCCCAGCAACCGCACATTGATGTTTCTCTCTCTCTCTCTTTCTCCCTCCCTTCTCTCTCTAAAAATAAATAAATAAAATCTAAAAAAAAAGATTGTTAAAAAAAAAGTAAAAACAAGACTTTTTCATGAAAGTTTGGACCAAACACATGTGTATGCATTGTACATGGCAAAATATGGTAATAAGCACTTCAAACTTAACATGGTGAAATCTGACTATTTTCTACCCTGCTAGAACCTGTTCCTCCCTTAGTATGCTTAATCTCATTAAATACTACCACCATTCACTCAACTGCTCAGGACAAAAATCTGCTATCTTTGTATCCTTTAATCCTCTCTTGCCTTCATATCTCACATCAAATCTATTCACAAGTCTACCTCTATAAAAATATAACTATAATCTAGTCAATGTTTAAAGAATCTAATCATTTTTCACCATCTTCACTGTTACCACCCTAGTTCCAAGGCTCACCATCCTGCTTAGACCACTGTATAAGCACTCTAATAATTTTTTCCCTGTTTCACCTCTTGCCCCTAGAGTCGACTTCCCTCACGGTATCTACAACAGTATTTATTAAATGTAAAATAAATATGAGTACTTCTCTCCTGGTCTAAAAGTCTCCAGTGTCTTTCAAATCACAGTAAAAATACAATCTACTTTCTATTGAGAGCTGCTGGGGTCAGCGAAGGATCTTAGAATGGCCGGGTGAAAACTTGCTCTAAAAGGCAGTGACTGAGCCTTGAAGGCCATGATTGAGGAATATGAGAAAGAGCTGGAGAAGATGAAGAACATAATTCCACCTGATCAAATGACTACTGAGGATGTGAATGAAGTCTTCCAGAAACCAAATAAGACAAGAAATATCCCACCTGGCCTCACCAGCCTGTTGAGAATTTATAAACTTGAGTCTGGGAGGAAGCTCTGGCTCTCCTATTACAAACTGTGGACAGTAAAAATAATTACATTAGAAATAGATAGATAGAAAATCCAGATTCCTAATTATGTCTATAGAAGTCCTACAGCCCTGGCTGCATGACTAGGTTGGAGCAGTGTTCCTTGCACTCTAAGGAAAGGTAGTGGCTCGATTCCCAGTCAGGGCAAATTCCTATATTGCATTGCAGGTTTGATCCCCAGCTGGGGAGCATACAGGAAACAACCAATTGATGTTTCTCTCTCTCTCCCTCACCCCACTTCTATCTCTAAAACCAATGGAAACATGTGCTTGGGTGAGGACTATTTTTTTTAAGTCCTACATAATATGGCCTCTAATTTTTCTCAAAACTTACCTTTATTATTGTTCTCCTTGCTCATTCTGCCATAGCAACACTTGCCATCTTTCTGCAACTCACAGATGCCAAGCTCATTTCCAAATCAGGGCCCTCATATAGCTTGCTGGCTTCATTTAGATATCTTATTCAAATTACACTTCCTCAGAGAGCCTTCCCTGAACACACTATCTAAAACTGTAACACATATGACTGTTACTCTTCACCCCTTTGCCCAGCTTTAATTTTCTACATGTGCTTACCATTAACTGATATCTCATTTTTTAAACTTTAACTTTATTCGAGAAAAGTTAGTATAAAATACACTGTACATATTTAGAGTGTGCAATTTGATCAATTTTGACCTATGCAGCCATCCATGAAACCATCACCAGTCAAGATAGTGAACATATCCACCATTCCTAAAAGTTTATCAACTTTACTATTCATCCCAAAGAACCAACTTTGTTTCAGTGATTTTCTATTGTTTTTCTGTTTTCTATTTTATTTTTTTCTACTCACATCTTTATTATTTCTTTTATTCTGCTTTGGTTATTTTCTTTTTTTAGTTTCTTAAGGTAGAACTGAAGTCATTGATTTGAGGTCTTTCTTTTCTCAAATAGGCATTGAGCACTATAAATTTTCCCCTAAGAACTGGTTTAGTGACATCCCGCATATTTTGATAGATTGTATTTTCATTTTCATTCAGTTCAAAATACTTTTTAATTTCCTTTCTGGTTTCTTGTTTAATTCATGGGTTATTTAGGCATATGTTACTTAGTTTTCAAATGTCTGGGGATTTTCCAGATACCTTTCTGAGGTCAATTTTTTATTTAGTTCCATTGTGGTCAGAGAATATACTTTGTATGACTTCAATCCTTTCAAATTTGCTTGAGTCTTGTTTATATGATCTACCTTACAAAGGTTCCATATATACTTAAAAAGATTATGTGCTTTGCTTCTATTGGATGGTATGTTCTATAAACGTCAATGAAGGCAAGTTGGCTGATAGTGTTGTTCAAGTCTTTTATATCTTTGTTGACTTTTCAGACTACTTGTTCTATTAATCACTGAGAGAGAGGTACTGAAATCTCCAACTATAACTGTGGATTTGTCAGTCTCTCCTTGCAGCTCTATCAGTCTTCATGTATTTCAAAATTCAGCTCATAGGTACATAAATATTTAAAATTTCTATGTCCTTGTGATGAATTGACATATTTTTTTTTACTCCTCACCCAAAGATATGTTTATTGATTTAAGAGAGAAAGGAAGAGAGAGGGACACAGAAAAAGAGAAAGGGAGAGAGTAACATTGATGTAAAAAAGAAACAGAGAAACATCTATTGGTTGTCTTCTGACAGGGGATTGAACCCACAACCTAGGTATGTGTCCTAACTGGGAATCAAACCCACAGCCTTTCAGTGTATGAGACAACATTCCAACCAACTGAGCCACCTGAGCAGGACAATGAATTGACTTCTTTATTGTGATGAAATGACCTTTCTTATCCCTGGTGATATTCTTAGCTCTGAAGTGTTTCTTTTTCACATACTCATTATCTGTTTCTCACACAAATATAAGTACCTTGAGGCCAGGGACAATATCTTATTCTGTACCTCCAGCACGTTGCAGCATAGCTGGCACTTGGTACATACTTAACAAATTTTTATTAAAGGAAAGAGAGAAGGGAAGGAAGGACTGGAATACACAAGCAGGTATAGAGCTACACACTAGTATCAAAAAAATAAGTGATAGCCCTGGCTGGCGTAGCTTGGTGGATTGAGTGCGGACTGCCAACCAAAGTGTTGCAGGTTTGATTCCTAGCCAGGGTACATGCATGGGTTGCAGGCCATAACCCCCAGCAACCGCACATTAATGTTTCTCTCTCTCTCTCTATCTCCCTCCCTTCCCTCTATAAAAATAAATAAATAAAATCTTTAAAAAAATAAGTGATAAAAATGTGCCAGTACTTGTTTTGAGGAGCATACAATAGGTGAAATGAATACAGAGGCAATTTTAAGAGTGTGATATGAGCCATGAAAAGGGTAAGCACAAGATACTCTGTAAAACACAGAAAGAACATCGAACCTCGTCTGAGGTGATAAGTGATGGCTTCCTGGAGGGATAAAACCAAAGCTAATATCAGAAAAGAGAACCAATCACAAAAAGAGGGAAGAATGGCCCTCCATAAGGAGACAACAGCATGGACAAAGACCAAAGGTAATAGAGAGTATGTGCTGAAGCCTAGTGAACATATGTCAGGACTCTTTCAGGGGACTCCTACCCTGTCTAGAAAACACACAGCCCTGGGCCCACAGCACACTGAGCCCTCGTGGCTAGTGGGCTACTCTTTGTTATGCCCAGATAACCTGTTCCCAGTAACTGGACTGAGTGCTTATGAAGAATCTCTTAAAATATTCCTACTTCTGCTAGTAGTTCTTGATATTGTGATTTGATTAGACAGTAATACAAAGATAATGGAATATGAATGCAAAAGACAGTTATTATCTCCATGACTACCAAGTTAAATGCTTTAGAAAAACTAGATTGAGGAACAACAACAAAAAATTGTTCTCATAGTAGGTATATAAGGGAGACAACTATAAAAATTGGGGGTTACATCCTGGCTGGTGTGGCTCAGTAGACTGAGCACCCACCTGTGAACCAAGGGGTTGCTGGTTTGACTCTCAGTTGGAGCATATGCCTGGGTTTCTGGCCAGGTCGGGTCCCCAGGGTGGGGCATGCAAGAGGCAACCACACATTGATGTTTATCTCCTCCTCTTTCCCCTCTGTCTAAAATAAATAAATAAAATCTTTTAAAGAAATGTTCTAAAAATTGGGAGTTAAATTGCCAAATTAGAAAACCACTACTTTAAAATGATATGGTCAGTGGGAAGAGGGAGAAAAGAGGAAAAAATGTGGTTGCTGCGGTGAGTAGGGCCCACAGAGCATTATCCCATAAGGTGTTTGGATTTCATCCTGAGGTCTGGGGTGAGGCCCAAAGATACCAAGCAGAACAGTGACAAAATCAGATTCACATTTCAGAAAGACGGCCCTGACTGCAGAACAGAGTAAAGGAGCAAGACAGTGCAGAGAGACTTCTCAGGAAGCTGTCGGAATAACACAGACAAGAAATAATGGTAAGCTAAGAGTGATTTTATGATTCTTAAGAACTAATTTTATGGGTAAATAGGTTTTTGTGGGCTTCCTAAGAAACCAACATTGCTATCACAACATTCATAGGAAAGCATGTTCCAAAGAATCAATTACATGTTGATTAGCACACAACCTATTCATATACTGGGGACTGTTTATAATTTACTTGCCATTAAAAACAGTAACTTCTACAAAGTCTCACCTGCCTCCAAAAGTACAATCAATCTGGACTATTTCCGCTGTAATTGTGAAACCCTCTTATGTGAAAGACATCTAGAAAAGGGCTATTCTAAATATGATTTTCAAAAATAGATCTTTTTAGCCCTGACCAGTGTGGTTCAGTTGGTTGGGCATTGTTCCACAAAGCAAAAGGTTGCGGGTTCGATTCCCAGTCAGAACTGGGTCAGTTGCAGTGTCAGTCTCCAGTCAGGGTGCAAAAGAGAAGCAACCAATAGATGTTTCTTTCTTACATCGATGTTTCTCTCCCTCTCCCTCTCTTTCACCCTCCCTTCTCCCCTCTCTCTCTCTCAAAATATTTTTTTAATGTTTATACTAACTACAGGTTAGGCTTTGGTACCTATGACTATAAATTACCCTTAGTACCTAGAAAAGAAAACAAGAACACTTACTTCATGAAACACTGCTCCTGAATATGGAGACACTCCCAAGTCCAACAGTGAGAGGCCTTCGACCACTGAAAAGTAAGACATACAAGTTCACTCTTACTTCCAAGATATATGCTGATGGCCATAAACCAGTGTCAGATACTCCCCAGGACAAAGAGCCTTATAGTTTATCTACCCCCTTTACCTCATTCCTAGAAATTGGGTTTAAGTCTTGCTTTGAACATTTCTTATCATGGAGAGCTTTCTTCCATAGAGTATCCCTTTCCATTGTGGCAAACCAGTCATTATGAGAACATTTTATACTGAACTATAAGTCCTTTGATCTCCTTGTAACTTCCACCTACTCTAAAAAGTGCTTCATTTATATATATTCTGCTCCAATCCAAAACATAGTAAGATAACAAACTAGAAGCTCATGAGAAATGTTCATAGGTGGGGAAATGAGCAGTCACTCTCACATGTGCTTTGAGTGACATTTCTATTAACTTTTCTTCAGGCAATATGTACTTTTTAAGTGTGTGCTTTTTGACCTAGAAATGATTGTTCTTAAGGCAATTTATCTTAGGGAAATAATTGGACAAGTACTCAAAGAACTATGTTCATTACCATGCTCAATAGTGAAAAATTAAAAATAATCCCAATATCCATTAATGAAGATTTATTTAAATGAATTATGATGTTTTTGTGTATGTATATATAGATATAGATGAATAGACAGATACACTCTACAGTTAAAAATTATACTGTAATATAAATTGAACAAATAAAAAAAAAGCTCTTCTTTACAGACAATTGTATGTATCCAATGCAGAAAGAAAGATGGAAACAGAAAACCACCATTTGGCAGACCCCACAGCAGTAACTGTAAAATGCAAGTATCATCAATGAATACGAAAATTAGTGGGTAAAAACATAATGAGAAACAGTATTTGCAAGGGGAAAAATAATAATTTTATGTGAATAAACCTGACATTTACTACCTTAATCAAGAGACTGAAATTTATATCACCAGTAATACAGGGTGGGGCAAAAGTAGGTTTACAGTTGTTCATATGAAAATAATACAATAATTAATGAATAATAACACAAAAACAAACTCTGTTTCAAGTACTCATAACTGTAAACCTACTTTGCCCCTCCCTGTATGCTGACCAGTTGACATTGTCAACATCAAATACCTGATACTTTTCACTGAGATGGGCATAAAACACTTCTGTGGTCCTCATGCCAAAAATGTGGCATCCTTTCTAAAAACACATAATTCCCATCTAACCATGAGAAAACATTAGACAAACCCAAACTGACAGTCAAACTAATTGGCCAGTATTCGCTAACAATGTTAAGTCTGAAGAAGTGTCCCAAATTGGAAGAGACTAAGGATATATACCAACTACATGCAATATGGGATCATGGACTAGATCTTGGATGAGAAAAAGAACATCAGTGAAATGACTGTTATAATTCCAATGAGATCTACAGATTAGTTCATAGTATTGCATCAGTGTTAATTTTCCAGTTTAGGTCACTGTATAATGGTTATATAGGATGCTATCCTATATCCAGAAGAAGCAGGATGAAAATAAACAGGAAGTTTATGCATATTATTACATTTTTAAATACCCAAACTTATTTCAAAATTGAGTTAAAATAGCCCTGGCTGGCGTAGCTCAGTGGATTGAGCGCGGGCTGGGAACCAAAGTGTCCCAGGTTCAATTCCCAGCCAGGGTACATTCCTGGGTTGCAGGCCATAACCCCCAGCAACCGCACATTGATGTTTCTCTCTCTCTCTCTCTCCCTCTCTCTCTCTCTCTCTCTCTCTCCCTCCCTTCCCTCTCTAAAAATAAATAAATAAAATCTTTAAAAAAAATTGAGTTAAAATAAAAAAGTATACTATAGATATATATTTATTGAAGGAAAGGTGTCCATGAAATACTCTTAAAAAAAAGCAGGTTATATAGCATAGCATATTAAATATGATAAAATTTTAAATATTCCCCCAGCAACCATACATTCATGTCTCTGTCTCTCTCTCTCTCTCTCTTTCTCCCTCCCTTCCCTCTCTAAAAATAAATAAATAAAATCTTAAAAAACAAAATTTTTATTTTAAATATTTAAAAGCATTCATTCATTTAATTATTTGAGAATATGTAGTTAGTGATAAATGCCTCAAAATAAACATAAAAACAATAAAAGTAAGCAAAGAAAGTTAACAATGACCAACCACCTCTGGGTAATAAGAGTACAAAAGATGTTTAGTTTCTTTTATCTTTTCTTTATTTTCTGAATCTTTAGCAATGTACATGCATTATTTTATAATTATTAAAAGGAAACGAGGTTGTGGGGCTGGGTGAAAAGGGTGAAGGGATTAAGCACACATACACACAAACTTAGAGACACAGACAACAGTATGGTGAGTACCAGAAAAAAATGGGGTGGGGCAGAAGAGAGTAATAGGGGGATAAATGGTGGTAGGAGACTTGACTTGGGGTGGTAAACACAAAATACAATATACAGATGACATGTTATAGAATTGTACAACTGAAACCTATATAATGTTGTGAACTGATGTCAACCCAATAAATTCAAATAAAAAGAAAAAATAGACAGAAAAAATAATGTTAAAAGAAAGTGAGTAAAGATGGATAAGATAAAAGACTGGAGCCACAAAAACCTATAAAATGTACAAGCTTATATATGCATATAATATCTCACAAGTATATACAAGAAACTAATATACATGAGAAACTGTTTCCTTCGGGGGATGAACTGGGTGGTTATAGGAAAGGTGTCTTTTAATTGTACAGCCTCTTGCACCTTTGATTTCTGAACCATGGGACTGAATTACCTGTTCAAACATAAATTTATAAAACAGAATTCAAATTATAAAGTCTGTTTAAAAAAACTATATATTGTTAATGAGTGGCCATAAATATGGCTTTAAACTTTACAGACACCCCTTAGAAGAAAACCTAATCAATTACACAATTCGTGGTGGCTATAAAATAAAGCAAATCCCACGATTCAAACAAATTCTAACTGGTCCTTACACTAGGACCAGAAAGAAACTTCCCTCAAGGAGCCACATAACAAGGCTATGTAACACAGCTGTTAAACCCTTCACTAACAGCATTACTAGAGACTCGTGGAGATGATTCATCAGGCCACTTCACAAGGCAACTCTCAATCTAAGTCAACGGCATCCTATCAGAGTAGTAAAAGCATCTCTACAGAGGAACGGTAACATGCTGTCGAGGAACATCAGTCTCCACTGGTTTATAATCCAGACGAGGATTCTGGATTATTTAGCTAGAGAAACACACTACAGGACTTTCAGATAATAGTCTAAAACATAATCTCTCTCAATATATTTTGCCTAGATATTGTACACCAGTGAATTTGTTAATGTGTTCTTTGGCAAGTGCCTGGAATGTGGCTCTGCTATCTTGATTATTAAATATGATCTCATACTACTTAATAGATAATTAATCTGGAGAAAGAGTTATTAACCTCACGTAAAAACAAAAAAATAAGACCCATGCCATCTTGTACTCCCATCATCTAGAACATCAAAAAATGTAGGAAGAACATAAACTCACCATATTTTTACTTAAATACGTTTAACTTTATAATAAACTTCATATAATAACCTTATTTTTTCTTGTTTTGGTACACGTGATTGAAAACTTGGACGTGGTCAGTAGTGTGTTTGGGAACATCTGAGCTATCGACCACCAAAATCCTCTAGAATATATCAGTGCCTCCATTCCATGTGTAAAAGAATAATCAGGGCCCCAAATTCTACTATATATAACAATGTTTCAATATTTTGCTGGAAATATTTTAGGGTAGGCTTCACAAAATGCCTACGTGGGTAAAAAAAATTTTTTAACCCTTATAAAAAAAAAAAGAACCCACAGCTTTAAACCATTCTTTTTCCTAGAATAACACACACACACACACACACATTCACACACACATAAAATCCATGAAAAGTATACCAGAGCAACTGAATAACATTTCTGCTTCATGGGATTACCCAAGAACTAATGTTTTTGATTAGTTGACCATTAAAGTTTCATTAATTATGGTCAACTATTCTAAAACATAAGTTGTTTTAATAAAGTCTCTCAATTCTTAACTATTAAATTCCACAAAGCAAGAATTCTTATTTAGTTAACTTGATGTACTTTTCCTGAGGGCAATAATAAAAACCTATCATCTATTATAAGACAAACACTGTCTTTGAGCTTCCCATATCAAAAAGGGTAAACGCCCCGGGCTGGTGTGGCTCAGTGGATTGAACAACCCGCCTGCAAACTGAAAGGTCGCAGGTTGGATTCCCAGTCAGAGCACAGGCCTGGCTTGCCCGCCAGGTCTCCCGTTGGGGGCCTGCAAGAAACAGCCAATCCACATCGATATTTCTCTCCCTCTCCTTCTCCTTCCCTTCTCTCTAAAAATAAATAAATTTTTAAAATTCATTAAGCTCCAAACTTATTATATGGGCACTGTATATATAGTACTTCAGATTAAAAAAAGTTTTTAAAAATCTTCAAACTCTGGCGCTCTCCTAGCACCCATCCCATTCCTCCCTTGCTTTGGACATTCCCCATCTTTCAACATTTCTTGATCCTGTTTACCTCCTGCTACCTGGAACTCCCCTTTCTCTAATCTCCCTTTCCAAACTCTATGTTCTTCACGAGTTAGCTCAAATCCCTCAAATTTAGGAAACTGGAACTTGGAGTTCAGGGTCAGAACTCCAAGGAAGGACCTGGATGGACACTGGAAGCACACTTTTCATAAATGATTGTAAATGTTTGTTTCTTCCACTGGAAGGACCTGTGGATCCTTCAGCCCAAATTCTGTCTCATTGCAGGCGCTAATATAGAACAATGTTTAATGAACATCTTAAATAAAAACAGTAGAAAACCCTGCATCTAAGTCCCAGACTGAGGATAGGCGTCTAAGCACCTCACCTACGCTTCTTGCTTAGGCAAGATTGGCCCCCTCACCAGGGACCCCCTCACACACCATCCCATAACCCGGGGAGCACCACTTGCGACCCCGCCTTAAATCCCATGCCCTTCTCAATTCCCACTCCACCCTGCATGCCCTTTACATATCCCGACCCTCCCTCAGACCAAGCCCCTGGCTCAGGACGCCAGTGGGACACACCCCCTCAGATAGCATCCCTCAGGTAATCCGGCTCTCAGGGCCCAAATCTCACCAGGAAGCCCCACGACCCCTCCCCTCAGCAGCCGAGCCCTTAGGCCCCGCCCCCCCGCCCTCTGGGGACTCCAGAGCCGATCAGAATCCAGAGCCTGCGGCCACTGCCGAGCCTCTCATTCACAGAGGCCAGGAGAGCACAGACGGTATTTGGCCACCTACTGGAGCCGGTGGCCTCACCTCTCTTCCAAGAGCTCAGTGGGGATACCACCTCCACTCGCTCGGAGATGAACTCAGCCAGACTGGAGCGGAACAAGGCCGCCCGCACTGTCACGGCCACCACTAGCACAAGGGCCAAGGCAGCCGCCATGATAGCTGGGGCGGGCGCGCCGGCAGGGAGGCGAACGCGAGGCGGAAGAGTCTCGCGACCAGGGCACCACTTCTGTAGTTCTGCGACCCGGCGCGCCTGGCTGGTACCCTCGGAGCTGCCAGACACAGAACTACCACTCCCAGAAAGCCTTGCGGCCACACGGGGAGAGACGACGGAAAGCGGGGTATCTCAAATTTGTAGCAAAAGGTTGGGCGACGTCTCCTTTGGTAGCTAGTGAATTGTAAACGCACTCAGGGTGAAGGCGGTTATCTTCCTGGGTTTCTCAGACAGCTTTAGAGATGTTAGTTTAACTCTTGTGTATGTTTTGTTTGTTTTTAAGATTCCATTTATTTTTAGAGAGGGGAAGGGAGGAAGAAAGAGGGAGAGAAACATCAGTGTGACAAAGAAGTATCAGAAACACCTAGCAGAAACATCCATTGGTTGCCTCCCAAATCAAGCTCGCCCGGGGGCATCAAACTGCAATTCAGGCAGGCGCCATGACCCGGAATCGATCCAGCGACCTTACTTTTGCACCCAACCAACTGAACTTCACTGGTCAGGGCGTGTGTGTGTTTAATGGTTAAATGTTTACTTATTTTTAAATTCTCACCTGTGGACGTGTTTATTGATTTTAGAGAGAGGGAAAGAGGGAGAGAGAGAGAGATGTGGTATGTGTCAGAAAGGGAACTGAACCACTACCCTGACGGGGAATTGAACACCAGACCTTTCAGTGTCCCGCACAAGGCTCCAGGCCAGCTGAGCCGCACTGCACAGGACTCTCTTATTTTTTATTTATTTATTTAATATTTAGAGGTGAAAGGAAAGAAAGAGAGGGCAAGAGCGAGAAACATCAATGTGTGGTTGCCTCCTGCACACCTCCAACAGGGACCTGGCCCACAACCCAGGCATGTGCCCTGAGTGGCAACCGAACCTGCGGCCCTTTGCTTCACAGCCCCGCCTTCAATCCACTGAGCTATATCAGCCAGGGCTGTTTTTAAAGAATATTAAATATGTATTCATGTATTTATCATTGTGTATTGAACACCAACTGTTGCCAGGCACTATATTGGATTCTGAGGATACATTTTGGAGTAGTAAACAGACTTGTTAGCCCTGTGGCCTTGAACAAGTTATTTAGCCTTTCTGTGCCTCAGATCTCTCATCTGAAAAATGTACTGGTTGCTGACTCCTATCAGCCTGCTAGAAACAACTGAGGAATTCTTTAAAAATTTGCCAGTTGCACCCTGGATGGTGTGGTTCAGTGGATTGAGTGCCCACATCTGAAGCGAAAGGTTGCCTCTTCCATTCCTGGTCAGGGCATATGCCTGGGTTGCTGGCAGGCCCCCAGGTTGGAGGCTGGCGAGAGGCAATGGGCATCTCTCGCACATTGCCGTTTCTCTCCCTCTTCCTCCCTCCCCCTCCTCTCTCTACAAGTAAATAAATAAAATCTTTTTTAAAAAAATTGCCAGTTGCTTTTCAACACATCATTATTAAAAATTAAATCATATAAACTTACAATAAAATAAGTTGTATTAAAAACAAGATACCCTGACAGGTGTGGCTCAGTTGATCCGACAGTCCTGAAAAAGGACTCGGGTTGGATTCCCAGTCAGGGCGCATGCCTGGGTTGAGGCGGAGGCAACCTATCCATGTTTCTCTCCCTCTTTCTCCCCCCTTCCCCTCTCTCTAAAAATAAATAAAATCTTTAAAATAAGTAAATAGGTTTAAAAAATAGAGATCATTATATCCCCAGGTTCTGTACTGGGTGTTGGGGAATATTGCACTAACAAAGTTATACCCCTGCTTTTATGGAACTTAGAGAGTAGTTGCAGAGTCATAGCCTTAAGATTAACACAGGTAACAATAAAATCACAAACTATGATGACAGAAGAAAGGAGGGGAGCAGGTTGCTAGCAGAAGACAAAAATCAACCATGTAGCTGATAGCTTTCCTGACCAGTGGGAGGAGCAAGTCTCCATTGGAAGAGGGGATCATGAAGGAATAGAGAGGCGCTGTCATCCTTTGAGCCCTGCTCTGCCAAGCATTGTGCCATACTTTTAACACACATTAGCTTATGTAGCCTGTACAGCCTTCCCAACATTTGAAGGTTTTTTCCCCTTTTTTGAAATGCAAGTGCCTGTCTGAAACTATGCCTGAGGCATCCACTTCAAGATGCCATCTCGAGTAAACATTGCCAGTCACACAGCTAAAGAACCAGACTGCCTCCCCCAGCTGAGGCTCCTTAGCTTACCATTGGGCAACCTGTTTGTTTGGGGGTTTTTTCCTCTCTCTTTTCCAGGGCTTTAAATTCCTGCTTTTTAAATTCAATAACATGAAAGCCCATGAAACCCTAGGCCACCATCCTCGACCCCCTACACAAAAAAAAGCAGCACCCCAGGCCTGTGAGCTCACTCTGCTCTCGCACACTCTCCCTCCCCCTTCTTTAACCTTGTTGTGCTGCCTCAGGTGTGTTGTGTAATTTGCAGGTCTTGCAGGTCTTGTAAGTAATAAACCCTATCTTTTCAAAGTTTCCTGATGATTATTGCTAAAGGGCATCTTGAAATCATAATAAGGACCATCAAGGCTGGTCCAACTACAACATTGTAATTGATAGGCTAAGTGAGACCAGTACAAAACAAGTGTTGGTGTTTTCTTTTTACATAAAAGGAGGAGACATGTATTACATCATCTTAGGGTAAAGAATATTGCATCATGAAAAGTGGAGGAGATTATAACACAGTGAAGACTGAACAAGATTATGTAATATAAAATGCTTAGCATATAGCAAGTGCTTAATACACATTATTAGCTATTTTATTATTATTTACATCATCCTAACAAATGATTTGTAATTCTTAAGGTAAGGATTGTCTTTGGGAAGAACAGTGATTAGCCATTATAGATAGTAGTTTTAACCCAGACCAGTGGCTCTTAAAACATGAGTGTGCACAGATCATAGACCTAAATATAAGAGCTAAAGCTTTAAGACTCCTAGAAAAAACATAGAAGTAAATCTCCATGACCTCGAGTTAGGCAATGGCTTTTTAGTTGTAACTCCAAAGCACAGGCAGCGAAAGAAGAAATAAATTGAACTTCATGAAAATTAAAAACTTTTGTACTCCAAAGAACATCATCAAGAAACGAAAAGAGCCCTGACTTCTGTGGCTCAGTGGATTGAGCACCAACCTGCAAAACAAAAGGTCATTGCTTTGATTCCTGGTCAGATCACATGCCTGAGTTGTGGGCCGGGTTCCTGGTTGGGAGCATGTAAGAGGCAACCATTTGGTGTATTAGTCATACGTGATGTTTTTATTCTTCCCTTTCTCCCTCCCTTCCCATCTCTCCAAAAATAAATAAATAAATCTTTTTAAAAATTAAGATATCTCATCTAACCATTCTTTTAAAAAAAGAAATGAAAAGACAAACCATGGAAGAGAATATCAATGGGAGAAAATATCTGTAAATCATATATCTGATTAGGAACAATTATAATATATAAAGAACTCTTACAACTCAATAATAAAATGACAAATGACATGATTAAAAATGGGCAAAGGATTTTAATAGATACATTTCCAAAGAAAATACATAAATGGCCAATAAGCATGCGATAAGATGCTTAGCATCATTAGTTATTAGAGGAATATAAATCAAAATCACAATGAGATATCACTCCATACCCACTAGGATAGCTACAGTAAAAGACAGATAACAACAAGGATGTGGAGAAATTGGAACTCACAACATTGCTGGTTGGAATGTAAAATGCTATAGTCATTTTGGAAAATGGTTTGGCAGTTCCTCAAAATGTTAAACATAAAATTGCAATATGACCCAACAATTCAATTCCTAGGTATATTCAAAGTAAATGAAACATATGTCTATACAAAAATTTGTACACAAATGTTCATAACTTATTTGTAGTTATTGTTCATAATTGCCAAAAAGTGGAAATAACCCAAATATATGTTTTGTTTGCCATCAATGAATAAACAAAATATGGTATATCTATGCAATGAACTAAATTGGGCAATAAAAAAGAATGAAACATTGAGCCCCGGCTGGCGTAGCTCAGTGGATTGAGCGCGGGCTGCGAACCAAAGTGTCGCAGGTTCGATTCCCAGTCAGGATACATGCCTGGGTTGCAGGCCATGACCTCCAGCAGCCTCACATTGATGTTTCTCTCTCTTTATCTCCCTCCCTTCCCTCTCTAAAAATAAATAAATTAATTAAAATCTTTAAAAAAAAAGAATGAAACATTGATACATGCTACAATATGGATGAACCTTGAAAACATGCTGAGTAAAATCAGCCAATCACAGAAGACCACATACTATATAATTCCATTTATATGAAATATCCAGAATAGGCAAATCTATAGAAACAGAAAATAGATTAGCGGTTGCCTAGTGCTTGGCCAGGGGTGAGGATAGGGGTGGGGAAGGGAATGGGGCATGACTGCTGCAGGATTTCTCTTCATACCTTACTTCTTTTTGGGGTGAAATGCCCCCAAATTATATATACCAAAAACCATTGAACTATATACACTTTAGGTAAATTTAGGTATGGTATGTGTATTATGTCTCAAAATTGTAAAAAATGAGTGAGCATCAGAATCACTTAGGAGATGTATTTTTAAGTGTAAATTCCCTAGCTCTCTGCCTTAGAGATTGTGATTCACTAGGCCTGGGGTGGAGCCCAGGAATCTGCATTCTTAATTTCTCCAGTGTAGTTGATTGCTGGTGGTTCAGGAACCATATTTTGGAAAACATTACCCTGGAGGCATAACTATTCAGTAACATACGCAATAAGAAGATGACAATATTCATAATACCTAGTAAGTACTGAGTGTTTACTATGTATTAAGTATTATTTTAAGCAATTTACCAGAGCCTGTTTTCTCATTTAAAATATATACTCTTTTGGGTACTATAATGTCCCTATGACCACATGCATATGAAGAAACCGAGACACCAAGAGATTTAGTAATTTGTCTAAGGTCACACAGCTAGTAGATGGCATAACAGGATCCGAAGAGCAGCTCCAGACATTGTGGTTAAGTTGCTCTGCCTGAGAAAATGAAGAGAATTGTGGTTGGGTTGATTTGGGTTGGGTTGTTTTGTTGTTGTAGCTGAGAAGGAAGGGGAGAGAACTAAAAGGAGGAAGATAATAAAGCAACATACAAGGTGATTTTCTCTCCTGAGAAATCAGAGATCCCAGATGATATGTGGGTTACCTAGGAGGAAGATTTTGAGGTTCCGAGATATTAACTAACCAACTTCAAGCCACATACCTGGACAGTTTTTCCTTGAGCATTTATTTATTCTTTCCAGGTCCTGAGCCAGGCTTTGGACATATAGTCTATTCAGTACATTTGTTTTACTCCAAAGAGCAAACTGATTATGGCAGAGAGTTACCTACAAAGGAGTGCCCATAAGACTGTCAGCTGATTCTTCAAAAGGAACCTGCAGGCAAGAAGGGGCTAGAAAGACTACTCAAAGTCCTGAAAGGCAAGGACCTACATCCAAAATTATTTTATCCAGCAAAGCTATCTTTTAGAATGAAAGGGCAGATAACGTGCTTCCCAGATTAGGTCAAGTTAAAGGAGCTCATCGTCACCAAGCCCTTATTATATGAAATGTTAAAGGGACTTATCTAAGAAAAAGAAGATAAAAAAATATAAACAGTAAAATGACAGCAAGTGCACAACTATCAACAACTGAACCTGAAAAAACAACCCCTAAAACTGAAACGAAGCAAACAACTAGAACAGGAACAAAATCACAGAAATAGAGATCACAGGGAGGGTTATCAGTGGGGAGGGTAAGGGGATAGAATGGGGGAAAAGGTACAGGGAATAAGAAGCATAAATGATAGGTACAAAGTTGACAGGGGGATGTTAAGAATAGTATAGGAAATGGAGAAGCCAAAGAACTTACATCTATGACCCATGGACATGAACTAAGGGGGCAGAGGGAATGCTGGTGGGAGGGGCAGTGCAGAGTGGAGGGGCATAAAGGGGAGAAAAAAAATGGGACAACTGTAAATAAATAAATAAAATATACTTAAAAAAGAAAAGAAACACAAGAACAGGGTGGAAAAAATCAGGGTTGCTATAAAAGCAAAAAAAAAAAAAAGGATTAAAGATACACCATTGTCTTGATCTGTGTTTAACCCTGCCGATTTTTAATCAGATGACAATAAATTATATAAAAACTTAAAAACAGCCCTAGCCTGTATGGCCCAGTTGGTTGGAGCATCATCCTGTACACCAAAAAGTCATGAGTTCAATTCCCAGTCAGAGCACATGCCTAGGTTGTGGGTTTGGTCCCCAGTTCGGACATGCATGAGATACCCGATCAATGTTTCTCTCTCTCACATTGCTATTTCTCTCCCTCTTTTTCTCCCTCCCTGCCCTCTCTCTAGAGTCAATAAGCATGTCTTTGGGTAAGGATTTAAAAAAACACATACAACTTAAAATCAATAACAAGTCAACAAATGGAGGTGAGTGGAAGTCAGTGGCATGTAGGGAAAAATAATTAAAGGCATTTTTAAGATTGAAAAAGTAGGAAAGTCCTGATCTAGTCCAATGTACAGACTGGGAAACGAAGGCCTCGAGAGGAGCAGCACCTGACCTAGGATCACACAGGAAGTCAATAATGGTACGGGGCCCAGAAAACACCATCTAACTCCTACACTAGCTGATTCTTGTTTCTGGGCTGTGTCTCTGGTGAGGCCCACTGGGAGTCCCACTCCAGATCCTTCTGCAACCCTCAGACCTGAGTATTGTAAAGTGCTGAGGGAACCAGAGATCTGGCCTTACATAATACCCTGAGGACAGGTGCCTTGGCAGAGCCATTCCCCTACACCATCATGTGGACAGAGGGCCTGTCAGGAATTAGGCTACCTCCTGGGAAGTGTTTTGGGGAAGTTAGAAAAGACTGGATCTTTGTTCCACATTTGAGCCACTGGATCAAGCCTTACCTGAAGGCAATTATGGCTGACCATTTCAACCAAATTCTTTTTCTAGTTTAATCCAGTTTGAGTTGGGTCTTTAGTTACTTGCAACCAAAAGTTCTTAACCAAAACAACAGGAGATGGAACTCAGCCTCCTAAAGGACTCTCATATACTGGTTTCAATTCATGTCCCTGGTTTCTGTGACCATTTATATGTGATGGCTCTCAGAGCTTTACTTCCAGCACAGATTTCTCTTGTTAAAATTCAGGCATATATATTAAACTACCTCTTAGACATTGCCACCTGGATATCCCAAAGCCACTTTAAATTTCAAATATCTAAAACTGAGCTCATGATCTTTCCTCCACCAACTCACTCTTCCTTTTTAACTCCTTATCTCTGTGAATGGCGCCGCCATCTTTCAGATGCTCAGCCAAAACCTGGGAGTCAGTCTTGATATCTCCCACTTCCCCATCCCTTGTATACAATTCACCTTCAGACATTGACCTAAATATCAGTCACATTCACCTATTCCTCAACATTTTCACTGACACCACCCTAAGCTACCATGACTTCTCACCTAGATGTTTACTATACTTTCTCGACTAGTCTCCTGCTGCCACCCCTTATTCTCAACCCATTCTCTATCCCTGACACCCATTGTTGAAAGAAAGAAGAAGGAAGGAAGGAAGGAAGGGAGGGAGGGAGGGAGGGAGGGAGGGAAGGAAGGAAAAGAAAGAATATTACTAACCCTTCACTTAAACCCCTTCACTGGCTTTCCTTTGCACTTAGTTTACAGACCAAGTCCTTAAGATGCCTTACAAGGGCCAGCATGATCTATCTGCCTCCCTCCCTGCCTTGCCTCTTCCCCACTTTTCTGCCCTATTTGCATCTGAGAAAATAAAGTACCAATAGTCCTTCCCTTGGTTCATTCTACTTTATATACCCCACTGGCTACTCCCAACAGCATTTGTCCTCACTTGGCAAAATCCTACATATCCTTCAAAGAACATTCTTAAAGTTTTCTTCTTTAGGAAGACTGATTCCATCAGGGAGTCAGTTCTTTCTCTATGCTCCCAAAGCATTTAACAGCTACTTCTATCCTGCACTTAATAATCACTATCTAATATTTCTGTTACCTGAAGTCATTGGGAGTCTTATCCTTTTGTTCCTTGTGTCTGCTGAATCTTACTCATGGTGGATTTTTTCCTTGTGTATTTCATCAGTTGTTTCCTTGCAAATTAGCTAATGTTTGGAAGGGCTTTAGGAATTCTGTGTAGCCTGCAGTGGGGAGCAGAGGCAGGGGAGGGAGGATAGATGCAGAGAGAATTCTCATTTGTTCCTGCTAAGCATCTGAGAGTTTTGGAGTAGCCTCATTGATTCCTAGCCATGCAGGTGATGTAAATTATGAACCCTAGACACATTAAGGGCAGGCGTGTGGTTTCAAATTCTCAGGAAATAGTTTTTTCCCCCACCTAAAGACAGAGTCAAGACAGACATGTAGGACACAAGGATTTTTTTTTCTCTTATGCTAGTAGTCAGATGTTTATTTCCCCCTAATCTACTCTTTCACTGTGGGTGTAGACCTTCAAAGGTCCTAGATTTATCAAGGGTCTCACTTCCAACCCCAAGCTTCATATAAGCCAAGGCTTCAGCTCCCCAGTTGTCTATTAAAATCCAAACTATTGCAGGTCCAGTTGTACATTTAAAAGGATGTTTACTGTTTTTATTTCCAGCATTTCCACTTGTTACGTAGCAGGAAGTTCCAGCTATTTTCAGAAAGGAAGTCCAACTCAATACTTAGTAGACGGTATTGTCACTGGCTGTTGACTTATCTGTTTTCTCCACGAGTATGAAGCTCTGAAAGGGTAGGATCTGGATCTGACTCATCTCTGGGTCAAGACACCCAGCCCTAGACCTGTCCCAGAGTAAGTGCTCAGTGTGTTTGTTGATACCAAATCTCCACTCAGACACCTCCAGAGATGGGGAGCTCGCTTTTCTCCTGAAGAAGCCTTTCCTTTGGTTGTGTTACCTGGGTGACCACCCGGCTAATGGGGGACAGCCTTCCCCTCATTTGTCTGTGTTCATCCTTCCCAACACTTAGTTTGTCCACTCAGATTCTGTAGGTGGGGGTGCAGGGGGAGTCTCAGGGCCTGGATGATCCCAGTGATAACTAGAACTTCGAACTTTAATTCAAAAGGAAACAGACAGGGCAAGTTCTTTTTTTTAAATCTATTTATTTTTTATTGATTGATTTTAGAGAGGAAGGGAGAGTGAGGGAGAGAAAGAAACATCAATCTGTTGTTCCCCTTATTTATGGAATCTTTGATTGATTCTTGTATGTGCTCTGACTGGGGATCAAACCCACAACCTTGGCATATTGGGATGATGCTCCAACCAACTGAGCTACCCAGCTAGGTCAGGCCAGTTCTAAATGTACACCTAAAGTTCTTAAGCACCATTAGTAGAAATCTAAACTGGCACAATAATTTGGGAGAACAATTCAGTATCATCTATATAAATTTGAAATATGTACACTTATATTGCAACTCACTTCTCTGAATCAATTCTCTTCATACCATAGTCACTGGAACATTGTGATAGCAAAACAAATGAAAACCACCCAAATGTCCATCAATTAGTGATCAACTAAATAAGCTATCTACAGCCATACAATGGGACTGTTTTTTTTGTTATGTTTTGTTTTTATGAGGTAGATCTACATGTATTGATATAGGTAGAACTCCAAATCATATTGCTGGGTGAAAAATGGGAATCTGTAGGACAGAGTATATAATATAATACATTTATGTAGAAACCAACAAACAAACCTACACGTAGTATAAATTGTTACCTCCTGGAATCTATTTGACAAAATCTATCAACTTTTACATAAGTTAATAAGCTACTTTTTTACATAAGCTGCTTAAACTTTTTAGATAACCTCAACTGACTAATCCCCTTTAGTAGATAGTCATCTTAGAAACAAATGTGCAAAATAATGGATAAAATACTCATAGCAGCATTGTCTGTAGTAATAAAATATTGGAAACAACCTTTCTTTCATTAGGAGACTGGTAAATATCATGCATACATACAATGGGATGCAATGCAGATGTGAAAAATAATGAGATTTGCAAGATATGCTGAAAAGCAAAAAAAAAAAACAAAATAAAAAGGGGGCATAACAATATCCCTGTATATGTGCAAAAATACATATATGTACACATGCATTGGATTTTAAATGCGCAGAATATCTCTGGAAGGAATCACAGGAAGCGAGAGTTGGTAGTTACCTCCAGGGAGGAGACCGAATAGTTAGGAACCGAGGAGGGAGAGACACCTGCTTTTCACTGTATTTCCTATTGAACCTTTGGAATTTTGAACTCTGTCTCTGTAACTAAGTACATTAAAAATTAAAGCATAATTCTAAACCTAGAAGCAAAACAAGCCCAATGAAACCCAGCACTTCCTATATGTGTATGCATATGTTGTGTACAAAAAGGAAAGGAGGATACGGTCCAAATTATGGGCAGTGGTGGAGGGTCTCTGGGACTGAATGAGGGGTGGTCAAGGGTGAACTTGACTTTATCTTGATTGTTTGAATTTTTTATTTATAATTTTTTAGAAATTACAAATGTTGCTTGTATTTTATACAAGTATTTATGTAAATTGTTGCATTCTTTAATGCATTTTAATTTCTAAAAACAGACTTTAGGTAGATAGAATTACCACCACCCCCAGGCAAAGGAGTGAGGCTGACTTTCCTTCTGAAAGGAGGATTCATGTCATGAATCCTTTGTCCCACCTCCTTTACCCAAGGACACCCTGGTTCAGGAGGGATCTGGGCTACTCCTGACATCATTCCAAAGGGCCTTACCTGTCACCTTTCACCTGCTTGGCTCCCTCTCCCTTGTGTTCTGGGCTGAGAACCAGAGCCAATTGGCTGGAGGGTCATATTTCCAGAGGTCCTCATCGATGTGAGGTTGAGCAAGGCCAGCCCAGAGAAATTGGGACAGCTGACTCTGACATCTTACCTCTCGGTGGTAACCCTTGCAATGCCCCACCACCATTTCCCCTACCTCCCAAAATGCATTCCATTCAGTCCATTCAGTGGAGAGAGGTTATCTGAAGAACCCATCCAACTAGTATGTAGGAATTTAGTATACGATCTCTGGAGTCAGGCTGAAAGGATTCATGTCTCAGTCTGTCATTTAGTTGCTATCAAACCTTGGGCAGATAACTCAAATTCTCTGTGCCTCAGTTTCCAAATCTGCAAGACATGGATAATGAGAGTAGCTCCCTCATAAGATTCATTGTGAAACTGTAATGAGAGATTACATGAAAAATCTTCAGAACACTTCCTGCAACAATGGAAGCAATCAATAAATATTAGCCATGATTATTAATACTTGTGCGGATACTTTTTTAAAGGATGGAACTAAAAAGCTCTGAAGGCCCCTGCAGAAGAAAAATTAAATCTGGCAAGTCAGTAAATCCCCCGTATATAGAGCAAGGAGGCATTAGTCACTAGCTTTCTAATCTGACTCAAGTCAGGAACAGTTGTTATGACAGGAAGTTCTTGAACAAAAAGTCTAAGGGAAATGATGTCCTAATCAAAATCTGTGACAACTTCACTTCAAAGATGGAAAACATCTGACCTGGGAGTTAGGAACTGCTGACTTTGTCCTCTTTGAATGAGTTGGTCAATGTTGATTTTCTGCATGTAGGTCACTGGTCGTATTGTATTTTCTCAACTAAGTTGAGTAATTATATTTCAATGTTGCCTTTTCATTCTTTTTTTTAAAGATTCTATTTATTTATTATTAGAGAGGGAAGGGAGGGAGATAGAGAGAGAGAGAAACATCAATGTGCTGTTGCTAGGGGTTATAGCTTGCAACCCAGGCATGTACCCTGGCTGGGAATTGAACCTGCGACACTTTGGTTCGCAGCCTGCACTCAATCCACTGAGCTACGCCAGCCAGGGCCCTTTTTATTCTTTTTAAACTGACCTTGCTGAGGTGTAATGAGTGTTGACAAATATATACATCCAAATAACCAATCCCACTATTGAAATATTGAACATTTCTATCACTGCAGAATATACCCTCATTCCTCTTTGTAGTTAATCCATGTACCCCCAGGCAGCTATTGATCTGCTTTCTGTCAGTATATGTTGCTTTTGCCTCTTCTAGAAGTTCATATAAAAGGAATCAGATGGTATATGCTCTTTTGCATCTTTTTTTTTCTGTTCAGCATGGTGTTTTGAGGTTCATCCAATTTTTGCAGGTATTAGTAGTTTATTCGTTTTTGAATGCTTAGTAGTAGTCCATTGGGTGAATATACCACAGTTCTGTTAACTTTATATACATTTTGAGAGAATGCAGATGGACTGTGTTTGAACTCTAGGAGAGAGTGAAGCAATAAGAACTGGAGGTAGAAGGCTCAAGTTCCTGTCCTGTGCCTTTCACTCACTCATTCTGTTACTCTGAGCAAGTCCTTCTCCCTCATTCAGGCTTCGGTTTCCTCATCTGTAAACTTAGAGTACCAAATGATGTCTAAATGACCATTCCGTGCAATTCCATTACAGGTAGAAGGGTTTATTCTCCTATAAGAAGGCACATTATTTTAAGGTTCACTGGTGAGATCCTGTCTGCAGGAGCAGAGTAGACCCAGTGAATTCCTCTGGCAGAAAGGGAGGGCAAAATCCTCAGAAAACCAGGCAAGCAATGGAGAATAAGCAGGGAGTCTCCAGGCAACTCCAGAAATCGATAAATAAATATTTACACTCTATTCAGAAACTTTAGCCCTGGCTTTTCTGCCAAAAGGTCCTGGAGGTAGACTCTTGGCTGGAATCAAGGGAGACAGGACAAGGGTCAGGAGGATTTCACAGAGTAGGAGGGGTTCTGACGCCAGAGAACAGACCATGGTGAAGACAGAGGCTGCCATTCTGGGTCCAGAAGGTGGGTAGGTAAAACCAAGGGAAAGGATGGAGAGAAGAGCTGATCCAGAGAATGGATCAGAATCTTTGAAGATACCATTGAGCCCAAATACCATAACCCAAATGAATCTCAGGGCCTCACATGACTTGGGCTTAGCACCTTCAACGGCAAATTGAAAAACTACATTATAAGGGAAAATTGCTGAAAACAAACTACATTTTCAGCTACAGAGAGGACTGATTCAATAACTTTAGTCCATCCTGACTGTGATATGGTGAAATACTATGTGGCTGTAACAAAGAATGAGAGCTCTGTAGGTACTGTTAGGGACTCCTCTTTAAGTTGTATTGTTAAGTAAAAAAAAAAGAAGCAATTTCAAGATAGTGTGCATAGCACACCATCATTTGTGTTCAAAACAGGGAGATCATATACACATATACATACATGTATATGTAGAGACTATTTCTGGCAATTCACACAAGCTGGTAACAGCAGTTGCCCCTGGGGAGTGGAAGCTGGTTGGAAGGTGCTGGAGGTGGAAATGGAATGGAAACCTATATCCTTTTGTTCTGTGGAATTTTGAATTATGCACTTTTTAACCTATTCAAAAAAAAATTCAGTCCAAGAACAATAGTCCAACTCCCAAAAGTAATTTAAAAAAGACTCTAATATTTGTTAACTCTCAAAAGACAGGAAAGGGTCTCCAAACCACGTCAACACTTTAGAATCTCCTCTGTTTTCACTAATCCTCTCACGCCCTACTGCTGCCTCTCAGTGTCTCTTGCTCATCTAACCTGTCACTTTCCCTCAAAACTTGTTCCTCTTAGGCCTTTTCCCACAGCATAACTTTTTTCTTCCTTCCCTCTTTCATCTCACTTCGCCATCCTCTTACCCCAGTTCTGCATCTCTGAAGCCTAGAAAGCAGAGAGACAAGACAAAACTCTCCTTAGAAAGCCATGGGCAGAAAAAATAAAGAGCAGACAAAGGGATTTCCCATCATGCTCCTATCATACAGACGGAACAAGGCCCATAGAGGGACAGAGTGTCACTCAAAGTCAAATAACAAGTCAAAAGCAGAACCAAGACAGGGATGCAGGGCTCCTGATTTGAAATTATATACCAGGCCATTCAATCCATTTTCCTCAAGGCAAGCTTCTACTCATCTTTCAAAGTCTCACTCAGATGGCCTCTCTTCCAGGAAGCCTTCCTTGAATCAACACCCCCCGCCCCGTGCTTTTTTTTTTTTTTCAGATCCTCCTAGCACTTTGGCCTACCCACTGTGCTAGTTCTTATCTCCCTGTATTATAATGTCTCTGATTATGTTTCTGTTTATATCTCAGTGAGAGTCACAAGTACAGAAAAGGTATCTGTCTCCCAGAAAGTAACTAGGCCTTTCTTTCTTCTTTCTTTCCTTCTTTCCTTCTTTCTTCTCTCTTTCTTTCTCTCTTTCTTTCTTTCTTTCTTTCTTTCTTTCTTTCTTTCTTTCTTTCTTTCTTTCTTTCTTTTTCTTTTTCAGTTAAGCATTTCTGAGAGTGTGGTGGACTGAGAGCAGCAGTGCTTGAAGAGACTGGCAGACAATGTATTTGGGAACTCTGAGGAAGGAGGGGTTACTTCCTCCCAGAGAGATCTTGGAGATCTTCCTGGAAGAAGTACCATTTGGCTAATAGATATCCTGGAATGACATCCTGCATATTCAAATTACTCATTTTCAACTATATGACTTTGGCAAAAGAAACAAAAGAAAATGATTTTTTCCCAATCACAACACTATTTTTATGAGGTTCACAAAATTATCTGTGCTAAGACAAAATATATCAGAGTGAGATTAGTAACTCAAGCTGTCTCCTTTTATGCAAAAAACTTTTTCAGTCCTGACTGGTGTGGTCAGTGGGTTGGACATCGTCCTGCAAACTGAGAAGTTGCTGGTTCAATTTCCGGTCAGGGCACATGCCTAGGTTGCAGTCCAGGTTCCTAGCTCGGGATGTGTGAGAGGCAGCCAATCATTGTTTCTCTCCCTCTCTTTCTCCCTCCCTTCCTCTCTCTCTAAAACTAAATAAATAAAATCTTTAAAAAAGCCTGTTTTTAACATATGTGTTGCAGTTTTTAATTGTTGTATAACAAACCTCCACACACTTAGGGGCCTTAAGACAACACCCATTTAACTGGGGTGATCACTTCATAAGGTATATAAATGTCTAATCACTATGTTGTACATCTGAAACCGATATAACATTTTATGTCAACTCGTTTAGAAGTTAAACATCTTTAAAATAACTAAGATAATACCACACTAAATGAAAAAACAATACAACACCCATATTCGTTAGTTCACAGTTCTATAAGTCAGAAGTCCAGGCACAGCTTATCTGGGTTCTCTGCTCAGGGACTCAAAAGGCCGAAATCAAGGTGTTGGCCAGCTGTGTCCTTATCTGAAGACTCAACTAAGGAAAGTTGGGCTTCCAGGATCCCTCAGGAATTCATTTTCTTGTGGTCATGTTACTGAGATCTCCATTGTCTTGCTGTTAGCTGGGGACCCCTTTTGGCTTCTGGAGACCCCTCTTGGGTCCTTGCCATGTAGCCGCCTCCACAACATGGCAGTTTGCTCCTTCAAGGCTAACATGGGAGTGTTAGGCAAAAATACTGTACATTTTCCACATATAGGCTTTAATAACTTTTATGCTATTTACTATTGTACGCATATACACATATAATCAATATTTCTAAACATTGTTGAATATACACAAACATGCACTGACACAGTAGGTCAGTGATCTTGGGCCTCAGCAGGCTGAGACCAAATTTCCTCATCTGTAAAATGGGGATAACAACAGTGTCCATCTTGGAGGGTTACAGGCACATAGTAAATGCTCAATAAATACAAGCTGCTGATTAGTCCTGAAGAATAGGGAGGTGAGGGAGATGAGGTGGGTGATTAGACAGAGTTCCAAATGAGGGGGAAACTACAAGAGCAAAAATCCCAGAAGCAGGAAGACTGGCGGTGGTTTGGATTATGGTCATTTGCACAGGTGTGTGTGTGTGTTGTGTGTGTTGACAGACCAAACAGGGGATGAGGGCAGCTTCATTCACTTCCCGTCAGTACTTACTAAATGCTTACTGTGTACCAGGTACCGTGAGAGGATGCCTGGGCAGCAGCGTGAATTGCATCTGGAGGTGATAGGAAGGCAAGGAAAAGGTGTGAGCAGAAAAGGGCAGTGCTTCCAGCTTCAGGGGATCCATTTGCTTCTAGAAGAGTGGTTGGGAACCCTGCTGTGGAGAGAACCCTGCTGTCCACTCTCTTCCCCTCAGCCTCAAAACTGGAGGGATGCAACCATTTCCCTTCAAAAGTTCTAAATGTGGCAGTTCATGCAGGGCACTCACACCAACGCAGCTTGCTTGCGTACTTGTCCACACTCACAAGCACATCCATGGAACACCAGAGTCACTACCCTACCCTCACACCATGAGCAGGTGGGCTAAAACTAAGCCAGGCATTTGCCTTCCTGCCACCTGCCTCCTCTTCCTGAAATGAATCCTGTACTGACCATCAGCTCATCATCATCAGGGGCATTAAGCAGCATTCATACAAACCCAAATGCTTGGAGGTCGGGACTGGAGTGCTGTTTAGAAAGCCTGGAGCCAGCCATGTTGCAGATGGGAAACTCAGACAAAGAAAGTGACTTGCCCTGGGCCAGGCAGCGAGCCCAGGATTGATAGTACTGTGATTGAAATCTGGATTTATTGACCATCAGACTATGGTTTTTCCTGGTGTACAAACACACACAGAATTACCTTCAATTCAGACATCTCTGGGTTGAACAACAAAGCTTTTTGAGTAAGAGTTCAGGGGATATGGCCCCTTGTTAAAATATAGGCTTATCTGTTGGGGGAATTTGGGAGTAGGTTTAAATTTAGGTGGCTCTACCAATTCACTTTTTCCCCCCTCTCAGTCTCAGTTTCTTCATCAGTAAAATAGAAGAATACTATTACTTATATTAGAGGATTGTTGTAAAGATTAAAAGAGTTATCAACAGGTGCTCAGAACATTACCTAACACACAAAAATACCAATAATACCATCATTAATATTACTGGCTTAACTCTATAAACCTAGTAGGGGCTTGGAGGGCTTTGCTTCTAGGGTGATAGGGCCTTGCTGGTTTTGACTCAGATTCCAAGCTACCCACTTGGCTTCATCTCAGCCTTGCCCTCTATGGAGAGGGAGAGTGGGGAGAGGGGGAGCGGTGAGCCAGTTCTCCAGCAGGCTCATACCTTTGAGTGAGTGCAAGGTCCTGTGAAGGACACGCCCAGGCTGATATATCTCTGCCCTTTGAAGTGGGGGGGCCCCAAGCTATCGGGGAGCCTCCAGGGCTTGGTAAGGGCAAGGCCAAGGCCCAGACAGGAATAAAAGGGTGGCCTCTTGACCTCCAATCCTGGGGCCCATAAAAATGGGCAAGTGTTTACATCTGGGCAGGGAGTTCATGTGCACATTGTGTATGTTTGTACATGGATGCCTTCATGTGTATGCATAGCTGTACATGTCTATCCATGTATGTACACAGGAGTGGTACCTTATGTCTGATTGAAAATGAGACTCCAGGATCACTTCCATCATGGTGGTCCCTGACTCTTTTAATGGCCCCCAGGCCTAAGCAATGGGCCTAGGATACTAAGCCTACTCTCTGGGGCCAGTGTCAGCTGATGGCTCTGCTGCTCTATAATTCTAAGCAAGTACCTTGATCTCTCTGTGTCTTAGTGTGCCACAGTTTCTCCACCTATAAAATAAGGAGTTTGGATGAAGTGAGGTCTGAAGTTTCCTCCGGTTCTAATGGTTAATCTCTGCAGTGGAGAGGGACAGTCCCAGGAGTTTCAGCATGCAACTCCACTGGGCCCCAGGCCCCTACTTCCATGGGTATCTTTGACTCTGTGGAGAAACTGAAGACTGGGAATCTGCCCTAGCAGCCTGTACATGGGGTTCAGCTAAGTTTGGGAGCAGAATCCAGGTCTTTTAGGGTATCAGAGTATACGCCAGGAATACCCTTTTGTAGGCTTGGGGAATCAGAACCCAGTCCCCAGTAGCGTGCTTCCTGTATCAAGGTAGAGGGGCCAGGTGTAGACTTCTATCCACCCACCTTTCAAGCTGTAACTAATGAGCCTTTGATCAGAGTCTACTATGCTGGGCCCAGCATAGGCCAGGTGGGGGGAGTATATGGGCAGAGATTCTGTCCTTGAGATGCCAACCATTCACTTGGGAAGACACATGCACATAAACACACACAATTAGTCATCACTTTCTGTTTAGTGAACAAATAAATGTCCCAAGGAAGCTCTGTACACATGGGTGGGGACAGGGAAGGCTACCTAGAGGAAGGAGGGGTGAGTAGAATCTTGAAGACAGGAATAATTTAAATTCAGAGAGGCCTGAAGAGGGCATTCCAGGAAGAGCTTGAGCAAAAATGTGCTGGTGGAGAGTGTTGAAGAGACAACAAGGAGTTTGACCTTAGCACAAGGTACAGGTAGAAGAGGTGGAGGGGATGAAGCTGGAGAGAATTGCAGCTGGACCATAAAAGGCCACAAATGCTGTGTTAAGGAGTGTGATACTTTGGGAGCCATAGAAGATTTTAGAAGAAGCAAGTGGTGTGACAGGAAAGGCACGTTAGGGATTATTTAGTTTAAGTCAGCAAGGAGGTCAAGAGAGGGTATGAGGTTAACAGGAAGTAGATGTGATGGGCAGAGGCTCAGGGCTGCACAGATTGAGGACACTTTGGGAACACCACTCCTGGGGCCTAAACACGGCTCTCTCCTCCCCCTGGAAACCTCTGGGTATTATTTCCTGGCTCCTTCTCCTAGTTGCTAGGGCTAAGGAGTCCCTCTGGGGTTTCAGACTAGGCGGAGACAGGATTTTCTCACCAGAGCACGAAGCCTTGGCCTAAATCACCCCCTACCTCCTGTTGAGCCAGATGGGCAGGTCCCAGACCCACCCCCACCAATCCTGCTGTACTAAGAGTCCATCCAGAACCTCTGGCCCTGGAGATTCTGAGGATGTGTATTTGTGGTCTCTCTCCATGCATTTCTCAGGCCATTGGGAGACCCGGAAAGCCTAGAGAATAGGATTGGCAGAATCCTGAGGATGGAAGGAAACTTGGACATGTTAAGCTTACAGATAAGGGAACTGAGACCCAGAGAGGTAACATGACTAGCTTGAAGTCACACAGCAAGTTTGGGGCAGTCAGGAGTGGGCCCAGGTCTCCTGGAGGAGGCTGGAGCACACTGGGAATTAGGCAATCTGGCACACATAGAGAGTGGAAGGGTCAAGGCCAGAAACTATGGGCTCAAATCCTGGCTCTGCTATTTATATTAGCTTTGTGATCTTGGGAAGTCACTTGGGCTGAGTCTGTTTTCTCACCTTGGAAATGGGGATAATCCCCAGCTTTGGGAGTTGTTGTGAAGATCAAAACACATAAGTGCCTGGCACTTGGTAAGTGTTCAATAAATGCCAGCTAATAGTCTGTCAGTGGGAACAGTAAGTACTCAATAAATGTTGAATGCATTATTGAATATGAATCCACATGCTAACAGTAAGATTTGTGAGCCTCATTTTCCCTGCACGTAAATCGGGACTAATAACCAATCCTTGTCATTTTTCTGTCCAGCCCCGGTAGCAACAGATTAAATAAGGTGTGTAAACTTCCACTACAGAGCGGTCTCTAGGTCAATGTTTATTCAGCCCGGGGCAATTCCTCTCCAAGTCCTACTCCCTAAAATTTCCTGTCAGTAAACCAACTTCTCTACACTCCCAGGTGCTGTCCCAGAATAGGTGCTTGTATCCTGTATCCAAGTCCCCCAATCTGTACTACTCAACTGCACCTCCCAAACCTGCCCAGCTGAGGAAAAGTGGGGTGGGAAAACAGAATGTGTAGTGGTGAGGAGGTGAGACAGAAAAGGGAGGGCGAACAGGGAGACAAGTGGTGGGAAGGATGGAGGTTTATGGACATGGTGTGGAGTTGAGTAGTACAGACTAGACTAGGGGACTTGGATATAGGATGCAGGTGAGAGGATCTGGGGGACAGAGGGAGGGGTGAGGGCGCTGGGGTATGAGAAGGGAGAGCAGGAGGATAGGGGTCCCATAGGGAGGGGTTGGACCCTTCTCACTGAGAGGTCTCTGACAGATAGAAGATCCAAGCTCCCAGCAGTTGTCTCTCCGGGCGGCGCCCCGCGGCTCTGAGCTGGGCTCCCAGGCAGGAGCCACTAACCAGAGGAACAGTGGAAAGGAGGCAGGGAGGGGGAATCCGCAGCCTAGGATTGGTCTCTGCTCCGCCCGCCAGTGACGACAGGCGGGCGGGCCCCTTTGTGACGTCACAATCAGCTGTTTGAACGTTCCAATTTGTTCTGCGAGCCCAGCAGCAGCGGCTGCACACACTCAAAGCACCGCGGGTGAGAGCAGCAGCCACGGGCATCCGAGGAGTAGCTCCGCCGCCTCCTTGACCAGTCTACGGGATGCGGCCTGGAGTGTGATCAGCCGCCGACCCCCCGGCCATTCCGCGGCACAACTACCTCAGCGTTACCCAGCCGGCTGCACCGCCCGGGTACCCAGGTGAGTTCCAACCAGCTTTAGCCAGGGGGCTCCCTGCGCCCCCAACTCCTAGGTCTTTGTTTGTCTCCGCCCGCGGCTGCGGGGGCGCATTCCCGTCTCCGGATTGGCTGTTGCAAGCCCGGTAGACCGTGACGTCTCTCTATTTGCATTTGACATTGAGACGTCACTAAGGCCGGTACCGCCCCCTCCCCCTTCAGGTCGCTTGTCCTCCCCTGACCCGGTGGGCACTGGGTTGGGGCTGCTGGGCTCTTGGGTGAGGGACGCTGAAAGGCAGAGGGGCCCAGAGGGGCCTTGGCAGTTTCCTGGGTTAATTCAGGGGCTGGGGTCAGGCCCCTGATCACTGACTTTCTTCTTGCGACTTGAGAGGGGTTCAGATTGTGCTGCTGAGTCTAGGTTCCGGGCAGGGTGGGGGTCGTCAGGAGTTGAAGGGAGGCTTGGAGCTCCAGCTCCAGGTCGTTGGGGCAGCGCCAGATGGTGGTGGAATCTCCTCCTTATGGCTTCAGTCTCCGCACCCCTGGGGTCTAACATAATAACATCATCCTAATCCCTGATGTGTGCAGCGCTTTATCTGACTTCACTCCCAACCCCCAAACTAGGGGTCTTAGATCCCATTTCGCAGAAGGGGAAACTGAGGCCCAGAGAGGAGATGTGGCTTACTCATGGTGGTCATGAAGCCAACGGGTGCAATAGCCATGGGCACATGCCTAGTAGGAACTCAGTACAAGTGAAAAGTTACACATCCTCCTATGACTGAGGACACTACAGTGGGCCCAGTCCCCTCCAAATTTGATAGGGCTCCTAGGTGTCCTCACTCCTGGATGTTTTTCCAGGAGTTCTTTGGAGATTGGGTCCCGTTTTGTGGCCCTGACCCTCACTCTGTACTTTGGAGTCAGAGCCTAATAAAATTTCTGTCTCCCAGCTGTTTTGACCACAGAAAGGTGAGTCATTGGCTGCATCAGGGTGTCTCTAGGGCTGATTTTAGGGTGGGGTGGGGGTGAGAGTTTGGCCCTTCATCATCTCCCCAACCCCCAAAGGACATGACCTGGCCTAGTGCTAGTAATTACAAGGTTTGTGCTGCCCCTCTCTGCTCACTGAGAGGGGCAGGAGAAAGGGTAGGAGAAAAAGCTTCTGACTTTCTAAGTGGATTGGGCCTAGAGGCTGGATGGGCTTTGCTCAAGGATGGGCTGGGGTAGAGGTGGCTTGGGGCTCAAGTGCTATTCTGGTCACAGCTGCTGCATGGTTCTCCCTGGAGCAGGGCTGGGAATGTGAGAACCAGGAAGTTGGCAGGACTGGGAAAGAAAATCCGGGAGACTCCCCAGTGGTCATGAAAGGGGCGGGCACTGGCTGGCTGGTGCGCTGCTACTCTTGGCTCTGTCACTGACTTGCTGTGTGACCTCGGGCAGGCAGCTCTTCCCCCACCCCCAGCCTTCCTTACCTCAGTCTGTCTGTAATTTGAGGAGGCCCTGAGCAGGCTCTGGTACACACTGGGTACTCTGGCAAATGCATGATGAATCTTGGTATCAGGAACCCCAGACCCTTTCATAGCTGGGCAGAGGGGCTCTGAGAGGAGCAGTGACTGGATCAAGGTCTGATTCATGTCTAACCTCCCTATCTGAATATTTTGGGGGATTATTTGCTGAGGTTTTTCTCTGTATACTCTAGACTGGAGGCTCAGTGACCTGAGGCTAGGCCTACCCTGCCACAATCTAGCTGTGTGCCCTTTAGATAGATTTACATCTTCTGATCCTGAGGTTGTGAAATGGACTGGGTGAATATGATAGTCCCTGAAACAACTCTTAACTTCATTTTCTCAGTGAAGTAGAAAGAGGGGGTTCCTCATTAAGGCCCCAAACTTCCCTCAGGAAGGGCCAAACTTTCTGGATTTTTTTGTAACTGAATCACTAACTCCTCCCTGTGGCTACAGATGGGCTGGGATATGTGGCTGGTGCTGGGCAGCAACTAGTTGGGATGGCCCAACCTATCACAATCCCCATAGATCTCCCAACAGGGAAGCCAGCACCCAGGAAACATTTCCTTCTGGAGCTCACTGTGGGTCTGCAAATGTGGAAATACTCTCAGGGTTGGAACTTAAGGAATTTTCTGGCAATTGTGAAAACACTCTCAGGGAATGGGAGAGATAGCCACAAGCACATAAATACCCCAGGAGCATTAACAGTAAGAGTCGAGTGCCTTCAGGGACTGTATTGGGTTGGCCAAAAAGTCCAGTTACAATTTTTTTCCTGTAAAAGAGACATTTTTCATTTTCACCAATAACTTTATTGATTTGGATATTTTGAGTATGTTGACTATGCCCCACTATTGGCTTCTAGTGGGTAGAGGCCAGGGGTGCTGCTAAACATCTTCCAATGCATAAGACAGTCCCCCAGCAAAAAATTATTTGGCCAAAATGTCAAATGTCTAGTACCAAGATACTCCGTAAACCACTTTCGACATGTTCAGTGAGTCACAGCACCTTCTCCATACATTGCATAAATCTTATTTTATGTGTTTCAGTTGCGTTTTTCCTTTCTTAAAATAATAAAGCACAATATGCAAAAATATTGCTTATTTTCTTCCCTCTTCAGTAATAAAATGGCTGCACAAAAATTCACCAATTTTGATAAGTTTTTTTAAAAACACACACTGAGAGCCCTGGCTGGCGTAGCTCAGTGGATGGAGTGCAGGCTGGGAACCAAAGTGTCCCAGGTTCGATCCCCAGCCAGGGTACATGCATGGGTTGCAGGCCATAACCCCCAGCAACCACACATTGATGTTTCTCACTCTCTCTCTATCTCTCTCCCTTCCCTCTCTAAAAATAAATTTAAAAATATTTAAAAAAAACACACACTGATATGACAGCTGTCATAAAACAGTCTAACAAAATTGTTTTGAATGCAGTTAAAGACAACTAAGCACTACTAGAGCCATCTTATGGAAAAAATGTAATGGACTTTTTGGCCAACCCAATAAGTATGGACATGTCCCCAGGGAGTTCTACAGGAAGTACAGAAATATTCTTTGAGGAAGGTGACAAGTGGCTCAGTAGCAAAACTACTGACCATCTTCAGGGGACAAATGTGGAGGGTCAAGCTTTAGGGACATCTAGTGGGCCCTGAGCCCAGGTCTAGTCCTGAGGTAGGCTGAGGTGGGGAGAGGAACAGATCTGTAGTGGAACAGAATGTTGACACCTCCTTGGGATCTGCATCCCTGAAGCAGGGGTTTTTCTTCCTCATCTTCACCCAGGGAAGGGCTGATTGAGGCCTTGAGTCCTGGCCTAACCCTCAGTGCTGATCCTTAAGGGCTCCTGGGGTATGATAGCTCCCTCCCTCCACCATCACCTCCCAGTGACCTGTTGTCTCTCTGCAGCCAGGCAACCTGATCTTCGTCCTAGCCAGGGATGTTGCCCTTGAGCAGGAGCTTGGGGGTAGGGGGTTAGAAGGGGGAGGGCCTGTGGGAATAGGATCTTCCAAGCTCATTTCACAAACAGAACTTAGTTTAGGCCTGTGCAATCAAAGGGTTCTGTGGGATTTTTGCTAGCCAGCACTTTTCAAGTCATGAAGGCTCAAGTAATGGTTCTTAATGTCTGGGCTCAAGTAGTGCTGTTCAGGAAAACATGATGAAATCCAGGGTTCTTTGCCCCAGAAAAAATGCACATGGACCATTTGGCCCTTGGCTACCAAGTTAAAAATGCCTAATTCACAGAGACACCCAGCAAAGGCAATGGAATATAGTGATTATGGGTGCTGCCTTTGGGCAAGTTACCTTACTTCTCTTAACTTCAGTTTCTTCACCTGTAAAGGAGGGATAATAAGAATACCCACTTCCTAGAGTTGCGAGGATTACATGAGGCAATACGGGTAAAGTGTTTAGTATAGTACCTGGCACATGAATGTTAGGAATATTATGATGATGATAAATAATCACAATATTGGGCAATTTCTTCCTTGCTTGCAGAATCCTAATTACCCTTCAAGGTCCAGCTTGTATGTTCAATCCCCTGAAGACCTTCCTTGACAGAGTCTGGTCATATATACCTCTCTTTCTATGTTCCTAGAGCATGCAATAATATTAATAACTAGTTGATTAAAGGGTACTGTTCTAAGCTTTTTGTGTTTGGCTCCTTTAATTCTTACTAGACACTAGAGGAGGATACTATTATTAGCTCATTTAATTCTTATAAGGGCCCAGAAGAGGGTACTGTTTTCATTGCCATTGGTCAGATAAGAAAAGTAAAGCACAGATAAGTTAAATAACTTCCTAAGGTCACACAGAAAATAGAAAAGCCTAAAAGCAGGCTGACCTACCAGAAAGCACACACACCACAGAGGGCCTAGAAGAGGGTACTGTTTTCATTGCCATTGGTCAGATAACAAAAGTAAAGCACAGATAAGTTAAATAACTTCCTAAGGTCACACAGAAAATAGAAAAGCCTAAAAGCAGGCTGACCTACCAGAAAGCACACACACTGCAGATCTTCCAGAAATCTCCCTGTTGTACCCTGATCTGGTATGGTGGCTTGGGGTGGTATCCCCAGGCGGGAGTGGGGGTAGACTTCAGTCAGTGGTGGCTCTGACTCCTCTCTACGCCTCTCAGGTTTTTGCACTGCTATAGGACACCCCCCTGAGGCGGCTCCCCTCCCCCACGATGTTCCAGCGCCTCACCAGCCTCTTCTTCAGCAACCCCCCGCCCCCTGAGGACCTCGACTGCCCCCAAGCCTTCGTCCCCGAGGAGGAGGAAGTGGATGGCTGGCTCATCATTGACCTGCCGGGTGAGGCTTAAGTCGGGGACCAGAACTATGACTGATTACCTGGGCCTGTGAAGGTCAGGTGGCCAAGCAGCAGAGGGAGCTGCTAGGCTCGGAATTGGGGAATTCCCCAAGGCCTGCTGTGCAAACTAGGGCTGAGGCAGTGGCACTGGAAGTGGGGTAACAGCCCGTGCCAGCCCAGGCCGTCTCCCGGCGGCGGCGCAATGTTGGGGCCCACACCTCACGTACATTAGGGTAGCAGGTCGAGGCTCCTGACGGGTGGGTGCCTCGTTAGCGCGATGGGCAGGGCCGAGGGTCTGACTAACGATGCCTTTTCTCTCCCCACCCCCTTGTGTCCTGTGTGTGTCACTCCCCGCTGCACCCCCTCCCCTGCATGGCTCCGCCTCCCGCGCCTCGTAGACAGCTACTCGGCTCCATCCAGTCCGGGGGCCGCCCCTGCCCCCGCTGGCCGCCCTCCGCCCGCACCCTCCTTGATGGACGAGAGCTGGTTTGTTACCCCTCCCGCCTGTTTTACTGCAGAGGGCCCTGGACTCGGGCCCGTCCGCCTCCAGAGCAGCCCTCTGGAGGACCTCCTCATCGAGCACCCCAGCATGTCTGTTTACGTCACCGGCAGCACCATAGTGCTGGAGCCTGGGCCCCCTTCCCCGCACCCTGACGCGGACCTGCCTCACGGCGACCTTAGCGAGGATGGGTGAGCGGCTGGGGCAGTGCGGAGTCCTAGGGAGGCGTGTCGAGGAGGCCTGCGTCTTTGCCTGGAGGCTGGGCGAGCAAGCCCAGGTGGCCACCCCAACACTGAGGGGGCGGGGCCTTTAGAGGCCAGTCTTCCAGGCAAAGTGTCTGACCTCTCAGGGCCGGGAACTAGCAGCCTGCCTGAGGGCAAAGGGGCGGAGCTTTGAATTGGGAGGGGCGTGGCTAGGAGTCTGGAATGGCTGGAGCGGTATTACCCAAAAGTCAAGGGGGTGCGGCTTTTAGTGGCTTGTATTAAAGGCAAGGGCCAAATTAGAAGTTGGAATCTAGTCTTTGCTGGGGAGTGGATATTACCGGTCACAGCAACTAGAACCGAGAAGCTATCTCCAGGTTGGGTTGGAGGACGGGCTGGTTCCCGGAAGAAAGGCATTGGGTGCCCCCATATGAGTAGAGACAGTAGTGCTCCAGGGAGAAGGTTGGGGACAGGGTGGGAGGTGTCAGTGCTCCCCTTAGCCCCGCATTGGTTCGGCTCTGAACCTGAGTCCACTCTGCCCCCGCAGGGAGCTGGCGCCGGTCCGCCTGGAGCCCCGGGCCCTGCACCATGCAGCTGCCCCTCTCCCAGCGCGGGCTGCTGTGCTGGAGAAGGCGGGCCAGGTACGGCGACTGCAGCGGGCCCGTCAGCGGGCAGAGCGTCCCGCGCTGAGCGCCAAGGTGATGCAACGGCAGAATCGCGCCCGCGAGAGCCGTCAGCGCAGGCCCAAGCACCAGGGCAGCTTCATCTACCAGCCGTGCCAGCGCCAGTTCAACTATTGAGCGTCTACCTGCTGAACCATGAACCCCTTGCTGACCCCTGACCCCTGTCATGCCCCTCCGCCGCAGCCAGTGTGTTGCTCAAGGGGCGCCCCCAGCCCACCTGGGGCTGCATACCACAACCTCCCTCCTTAAGTGTGTGAGGTGGGCTGCTAGCCCCCTTTTCAATCCCCTTGATTTCCCCATCCCTGAGTCTCTAATCCGCCTCTGAACCTCTTCCTGCCCTTCACCCTCTTTCTTTTTGGCCCCTATGCCCAACACCTCTAATCCTTCCTCTCCCTATTTTCCTTCCTTCTGTGGTGCCCATCCCCATCTTGCACTGACATTCCCCTTTGTCCTTGTCGTCCTGTCCTCTACTGCTGGCCCACTCCTATTTCTGAGAGTCTCCTCTTCCAGTTCCAGATCAGGCTCTTTCCTCACTTTAAATCCCACTATACAAGCCTCACCCTATCTCATGTTTGGCACTACACTCTCTCCTGCTTCCTTATTATTCATTCCCAGCAATTCCCTCCCAAGTGGATAGGGTGGGGAGGGGGACTGAGACTAAAGGTTTCTGTGTTTAGTCTCATCTTCCCTCCTCCCCTGGGGGCTGGGCTCCTTGTAGTTGTTTAGGCCTGGAAAGGTAAAGTATGTGGAAGAGGGCTGTGAGATGTAAATTAGAGGGAGAAGGTGGATGGAATCAAGGGAAAGAGACAGCCTATTGGAAATATAGACAGGACAGACAGGTTGAGAAGCTGTAGGAAGCAGGGCACCATGGGAGCTGGTACTGTGTGCTTGCTCAGAGAGGCCAAACCCTGCTCTCAGGCTGAAGCCTGGAGTCTGCCCCCACCTCCCTTTCCTGTAATCCCACCTCCCAGATTCCTTCCTGAAATCTACCCTTCTGCAGGCCCCGGGTCTGAAAGGCTTAGTTAGTACCTTGCCACCCTACCCCCAATATGTCACCCCAGGAATAGAGGCTGGGCAAGGCCCTGCCATGCTGGCCATCTGTTCACATGCCCAAGGTGCTAGAACTAGTTTAGGAGAGATGCAGGCCAGAGGGCTTCTAGGCAGGGAAAGTGTACACCCCAGAGTAAGAATGCAGAGGAATGATGCTGGGGAAGACAAGCTGTGGGGTGAACCTATCCCAAGATTGACAGCTCAGCCTTCATCTTGCCTCTGGCTTTATATTTCACACCCTGCCCAGGATGGCTAATAAACACTTCTGGGTAGGAGGCCAGGAGCTTCAGTGTCCCAATCCCCAAATAGTCACTATCCAGGTTCAGGGCCTTCAGAGGACTCTCCTCATTTTCTCCGAGTGCTCTCTTCCTTTCTAGGCTGCTGGGGAGAAATGGGTGCCCTACGGTTCCCCTCCCCTTCTCCTCCAGTAAATACCTGGAGGAGGGAACCTGAATCTCTGGGTGAAACAGAAGGAACAGGGGCAGCCAGCTTTGCCCTTCTCGTGGTGGGACTGAATATTGGGCTCAGACACCAGCAACAGCCTTTTGGGATGCCCCGAGTTGCTTCCCTTTTTCTCTAACTGTCCTTTTCTAGTGTGTGCTCTTTCTTCCTCAAAACTTTTAAGATTTCCTGTTACATACTAACATAGGTCTTCCCCCTTTACCCCAAATCCAGGTCTCACAGTCAAGCGGAGGCTTGGAGATAACTGCATTCCCATGAGGGCAAAGGCAGCTGCCCTTCCAGACCCTGTAGCCCAAAGCCTCATGTGGGATGTGTGGGTAAGGGAGCAGGTAGCTCAGTGGATGCTGGGATGGGGACAGAGGAAGCTTTGTTGGAGTCTCCTATCAAAGGGAGTAAGCCAGATCTACACTAAGAACTGATCTAAGTCCCCATACTAGTCCACTGGGGCCCTAGTAGTTGGCAACCTTGTTTCTGTCCCCAAGGTTCTCCCTCAGTTATTACCTAGTCACTTTTTTCTTCCAGCTACCCCTTGGTCACAGCCAGCTTAGGGCCTTCAGCACTTCCAAGAGCTGAAACTCCCTCCAACTCTTCTTGCTTACACCTTTGCTGCCAGCTGGGGCCTAGGCTCAGTCCTGGGCAGTGCCCATGATCCTTCTGGAGGGGGGAAGAATAGTAATAGGGCATTAGGCTCAAATTTTAAAAGACCCTTCCCTTACCCATATTTCTGGAGCTCCTGTAGTTCTAGAATCTTCCAATCTCATCACCTGGCTGGTTGAAAGGCTCATAGGTTTTTGTACTTTCCTATAGATTCTGTAGCATTTGAGTGTGGCAATATTTTAATTGTGTATAGATTTCTAAGAACCAACACTACTCAGTCTCCTGCTAGTCTGACTCCTGAAGCATCAGACCTCATCATATTGTATTGACTGTGTATGTGCCTTTCACCTTAAGCATGCTTCAGGATTTTTTTTTTTAAACCACAGAACTTGAATATATGAGGGAACCAGAATTCACAAAGTCCTATGCAACCTTAGACAGGAGGGGGGTTAGAGAGTCTGTCTTGACTGATGTTTTCAGAGACCCTGGAGAAGTTTGTTCCAGTTTGTGAGTATTAATGTCAATACTACCAGCACTTTGCCAAAACTATGTCAGAGGGACCCGTTTCTAGAGTGAGTCCCAGTTACATCAAAGGGCAACTTACAATAATTCCCCAATATGTCTGAGTGCTCTCTTCAAGCTGGGTGTCACTTTCCAGCCTTTGCCAGTCTGGCCCCAGCAGGGTATCACGTGTGTATGAATGCAGTTTGATGCCGTTTTGAAGTATGCCTGCTCCCCAGCTCCTGCCTGTACCCTGATCAATTTGCTTTGACCCATAATATCTTAGGTGCAATAAGGACCCCACCAGAGCCCCTGGATGCCTCCCAGATCCATGTGGCTTTATGCGAGGGGACCGAATGCAGAACACTATAACCCCTTATATCTTCTCACTTGCCCTGCCACCTAGTTCCGAATGGAACCAAGTTGAGTGCATCCCTCTTGGGTGTTTTGTGTTGAGACGGGCTGAAATGAGGAGACTCTGGTTGACCATGTTATGACATGTCAACAGACTCAAGGACACAACCACCTCAACACAGTCGTGTGGCATGCCTGTGTACGTGTGTAACAGGATTCTGATCGTTAGACTGTAATGTTATTCCTCTATGGGAGAAAAAGTATAAAGAAAAAACAAATAAAAATCTATTTAAAGCACATTACGCTTTCTGCCTGACTAGAGATAAAGTAGAAGCACTTTGCAATCTTAAGCACAGTGCTGGCAGAGGGTATTATTATCAGGTTGGCTTTGGTTCTCGTGTGTGTCATAAGGGAAGGAAGAGGGTAGATAAGCATGCTGCAAACAGAGTTGGTGTGGGGTCTGACTCATAATAACTTCTTTTAGAGGATCCTTGTAATGTGAGGCATATAATAAGACAGTTGAAATAGAGATGAGAATAAGAATATGAAAGAGAATCACCAACTGACCCTCTTGGTCTCAGTCATGGGGTTATGGCGAAGGCAAGGAGCTACTGCAGCGGAAAGGATGGAATATACATCTAGATGCAGGAGACACAGCGGAAGGCTGAGACCCGGACCAAGACAAGAATAGTGCTCCAAGCACCTGAGTCCCTGAAGGTAGGTAGTGATTAGGATGGGAGAAAAGTAGCTGGCTTGTAGACTACACCTTTTTAGATAAGAATTGAGCCAGGGAAGGAAAAACATGGGCATGTAGATGGTAAGTCACCCTTAAGCCTGATGCAGATGTTACAGAACAGTCAAAGAATGGAATGTCATGGACATTTTTCAAGTATATAACATAACGACTGCTTTTATGTGGGAACTGCCACATCTAACCACAGAACTGGACCAAAGGTGGAAAGCTGAACTAGACTAGGCTAGATTCTTGATGCTGTTATAAAGAATCTTGCGGGTCAGGCTGGGCTGATCTCTTGAATGTAGGAGGTATAAACCATTGTTTGAGAGCAATCCATCATGTGCCTGGAGAAGCAGTTGTATAAGGTGAAGAAAAAGTGCTATCTGGGTTGCTGATGGCTTCCTGTCCCTAGAAAATACTGGGTAGCCTTTGATCCTCTCAATTATTTGCAATCAAAAGAAATTTGACCAACATATAAAGTGCTCAGGACAGTGTTGCACAGGGCTAGTTTCTGGAAAGCCAAGAATGAGTTGAGTAAGCAAGAATGTTACATTTTCCTCAGCTTGCCAGGTGCAATCAGGACAATGTGGGATTCTAGTTCATCAAGAAGGCTGTTTCTATTCATTTATGATCCAAAGAAAAGAGCTTGCTCACCCTATAATCCCTCACCAATAACATACGTTTATGTTCTAGGACAATGACATTTATTTAAACACATTCAGTATTTCACATTGTACAAATCCTTAGATTCTCTTTATTCACTGGTCCATTTCTACAACAAATACATCCAAAACACTATATAATAAAATTATTTACATTTCCAGATGAGACGATTCCTTTTGCCCAACCCACCCCCCGCTACTGCTATTCACACAGTACTTCCACAGCACAATACATCATTAGAAGATCTAAAAATGCTTACCCTGTACTCTAGGCTGCTTAGGAAATGTGAAAACTAGTAACAGAATCGCATTAGCTCCTCTCAATACATGGCAACATTTTAGAAACCTTGAACTTCATCAACACCAAAAGGGTTCAACAATTCTGCTTTCCTCATTGCACTTTATGAAACAGGTTGCAGGGACTAGGAAAAGGGCCACATTATTAAAATGACTAGCTGTACAGAAATGGATTTTAAAAAGTCACAGCTGAAAATTGCATTTTGTAAAATTCACACACATTTACAAGTATCAAGTCGCTGTCCAGCTTGTTTACTTGGATTTTCTTCGCTTGGATTGCACCGCACTGGTTATGTCTGTGGGGGGAAAGGAAGGATATGGTCAGCTGAGGCAACTCTTTTTGCTTTTAGATTTTATTTATTTTTAGAGTGAGAAGAAGGGAGAAAGAAACATCAATTGGTTGCCTCTTGCACGCCCCCAACTGGGGACCTGGCCCACAACCCAGGCACATGCCCTGACTGGGAATCTGACCAGCGATCTTTCAGTTTGCAGGCTGGCACTCAATCCACTGAACCACACCAGCCATGGCTGAGGCAACTCTTCATAGCAGTGCCTTTTAGGCAGTGCCTTTCAGCCCGTGTTCAGCCCGCAAGAACACGGGCTGACCTAAATGGAGCTCTGTTGGCTCTGCATCTAAGGGCCTCAGGAGGAGCACTCACTGTGAAGAGGGTCTCAGGCTTCTATGAGAAGGGGTACAGCCCTGTGTACGAGAGCCTGACAACTGGGGAAATGTGATTATAGGTGGTGGGAAATTAAGCACATGTACCTGTTTGGAAAAATGGCAGAATGGGAAGAGCCTGTTTAGCTAGGCAGTTAACCCCATAATCTCCATCGCCAGTTCCCATCACCCAAAGAAATGAGACAGACTAACAGTGCTTTTGTTGAGAAATTAATGAGCAATGTTAAACAAGTGAGTAAATTGTGCCAGAGTATAAAAACCAGCTTCTGGATCCCTTTTGGAGCCAAGCCATTGTTTTGTAATAAGAAACCTCTTAACATTATTTTTTTTATTGATTGACTTTAGAGGGAGAGGAAGGGAGTGTGAGTGAGAAACACTGATTTGTTGACCCACTTAATTATGCATTCACTGGTTGATTATTGTATGTGTCCTGACCAGAGATCAAACCCACAATGTTGGTAAGTATCAGGACAATGACCTAACCAACTGAGCTATTTGGCCAGACCTGCAGCAAGCAACTCTTCTTGCCATGCTATAGTCAAAGTTTCTAAACAGTATGACCATGACCCTTGGTCAACAAGTGTCTATTGTGACCTAGCCAGGTATATCATGGCTGTGGATACATACAGGCGTGAAAGCAATTCAGAGCAAACCACAGCCTGCTCTGCGAGCCCAGGTAAGCCTGAGGACTTCATGGAAGAGATGGAAACTGAATGATTTATACATATGATGATGTAATGGGAAAGAGTATGTTTTAATTTTATATTATCATAGAGTCTTAAATCAATTCAATCTTACATTTAAACCATGTTTCTAAAAAAAACTTTTTCACAAGTTTTTTATAACAGAATACAATAGTTTGCTTTTGAAATGTAAACATTTAAAATCTCATATTGATCTTAAAATTCGCCCTCATTCTTCATGCTGTTCCATAGTAGATATTTTGGTTTTAATATGAAAACAGTATTTTAAAATTACTTCCTACCAAGGAGAAAAAAATATTTCCTATCTAACACATTAATATGTAAAATGAATCAAGATTTATCCATTTCTGGAAATTAGGCTGAATTTCCTGATGCTGAATATTAGATTCAGTGTCCTAAGCAATTTTTCTTCTCTCTTTTGTATCCTACTTTGAGAACCCAGACTCAAAAGGGAGGCACAGAACACAAAAATTTTACTGTTCTGTTAGCTATAGTAATTTCTAACAAGTAAGGCTTTGATAACTTTCCAAGAAGTGACCTGTGCAATGTTTTGGGGCTTCTGTTCTTGGAAATCTCAATGTCACATATGAAAATTGAGTACTGCTGGGAGGTCATGTTGCTTGTGCCATGGGGTAGCATCAGTCTCTCTGATTTCCCACTAGTCTTTTGCCAATCAGAGGACAGTTAATCTAACCGGATGTTGATAATGCTGTTCATTTTAAGTCATGCAAACTAAGAGTCTCACACAACCAAAACTCCCCATAATCAATTCTTTTACTTCCAACACTCAAGCTTCATTTTCACTGTAGCAAATTTGTCATTTGAAGTAAAAATATAATTCTGTCTTGACTGAGTGTTCATCCTTAGAAAAATGTCTGTTAATTAGGACAACTTTGGAAGCTTCTCCTTTGTTGTGATAAGAAGGATCAAGTGGTGTGTCTGAAAGACACATATGTGGCTGGAAAAAGAGGTGAAGAGTGGGGATGGGAGGGGGATAAGCAACCTCAGGCTTTCCCTTCCCCCCTTTCCATCTGTTACTGCTCCAAAGCACCCAGAGATCTGGCAGGCTGCCTCTGCTTCTGAGGATGAATCAATGACTGCGGCCATGAATAAACAAGTGATTTGTGGTAGAAACTACAAAGTAATCTTTTAGTTGATACCAAGGTAGAGGATGGGAGTGGTGGTGTAGGGTGCACTTTAACACTTCCATGAGGAAAAAAACGTATCAATGTGATTCTGGTGTCTTATCACATTCCCCAGCCAATTTGGGTCATAGAACAAACTCACTTTTAATGTCTTTATTAATTTTTCTAAAAAGATGAGTTTTCTGTTTTTTGATTCGGTTTTATACTCCTAACAAAATGTTACAACTTTTAGTACTCCACTGAACAATGAAGAGAATTGAGAGGCAAACTCTTTAAGGTCAAGAGTTCTAGGTGACTGACGGTACATTCAGGGTGGGGATCAGGCCTGCTCCTGAAGGCTGCCTAGCTTATCTGACTGAGCATAGTCCCACAAGTAGTATCAGACAGGCAAAAAAGATCCATCACATATATCGCCGAAAAATTCTCAGTTTTTTAAACCATCAAGGATTTTACAAATTAATGCAAAAATAGATATACAAGGTCTGTCCAGAAGTTATCCAGCCACGTAGTATGAAAAATAGAGACATTTATTGAAGAAGATACAAGAAACACTGTACATAGGACAATTGATGCCTTAGTCTCCTTCAAAGTAGGTATCTTGGGACCTCACATAGTTCTCCCAATTGCTATCAGCTTCCCTGTCATATTTTCCTGAATCTCATCGATGGTCTGAAATCTCTTCCCTTCCAAATGTGATTTTAGTTTTGGGAAAAGGCAGAAGTCGCAGGGTGGTCACCTGGGTGGTTTGGTGTTTCATCAAAAAACTCTGCACGAGATGTGATGCATGACTGAGTGCGCTGCCATGATGAAGCTGCTAATCACCAGCTGCCATAGCTGTGACCTTCTGAATCATCTAAACAGTTTGTGTGTGTGGAGAAATGTTCAAGCTTAATGCAAAATCTGATGCAGATTTGTTGCTTTACTCGCTCAGTCAATGGTGTCTATTGCCCCCCACTGACTAGTACAGGAAGTAGTCATTGTTCACGCATGTGAGTTCCAGTCCACTCTCGTTGGCTGCCTGGTTACATCTCTGTCATGCAAACCGTTCTCATTATATTAACAGTGCCTGGACTTTTCCCAGGCAGACCTCATGCAAATAGTTCAAAAACTAATAGTGAAGATATGTTATTCACATATTCACATTTTAGAAGCAACTATATAGAAGTAAAAAACTGGATCAATAACTTTCAGTCAGCTGTCCATTTTAATTTGTACTAAATTGTTAGAATTTTAGAAAATTGACTTTGACTTTGCTCACTTCTTGTGCTTTTTACTGTACCACTTCTAGCCAAGATTTCTATTTAATTGTAAAAAAATTTTTGAAAATTTCCTTTCAAAATTTGCATGGCTGTTTTCTAAATGATGCTACAGGAGTGCAGTTTCACGCAGTTACTGTTCAGGTTTTTCTCCCATAAGATGTATCTAATTATGTCTGCTCATTTGCATTTCCACAATAACAACACTTCTGTTTTAAGTACATCTATTTACTCTGATTTGAGATTGGTGCTTCTCAAGTCACTGGTTGTGGGGAGGCTATAGCTTTCACCCCACTTTGCTGTCAGATGCATCTCAGAGGCCCCTGGGGCACCCACAGCTGCTGATGATTACAGGTTACTATGAACTTCCCTCATATTTGCCTATTTTCCCTGGTTTCTAACTCAAGCATTGAACTTCATTTTTTTTAACTACTAAGCCTTTTCCCCAGTTGAAATATAATACAAAATTCTACACAGTCAAAAATAAATAAAGAATAATAAGGAAAACTAGAAAAAAAATTTTCTGTGTTAATGAGGAACTCATGCTGGGACTGGAACTACTCATTTGCATACTTATAAACCATTTCTGATCAAGTGCAATTTTAAAAGGAGTTCACTGATTTGTGGGAGCCAATTTTTGTGTGTAATTTAAAATGTGTGTGTATGTGGGAAATCCAACCAACCAAAAACAAAACAACAGATTACTGCGTGACCTATTAACCATGTGGGCCTCCCTGGACTTGCCCAGATGTCATCCATCCCACCTGCTCCAATATGGCAGTCTCATAGGTCTTGGCCAGTGTGACACAAGTAAACTCTATTCTCACAGCAGGAACATGATTAATGTCACACTGTAATTCAAAAGTACCCCAGTAATTCAAAAGTACCAATACTGCCCTGGCCAGGTGCTGTGGTTAGTGCACTGTCCTGATATGCCAAGGTTACAGGTACAGTCCCTGGTCAGGGCACATACAAGACACAACCATGAATGTATGGATAAGTAGAACAACAAATCCATGTCTCTCTCTCTCCCTCTCTCTCAAAATCAATTTTAAAAAAGAATCTTTTAAAAAAGTACCAATACTTCTCATATAAACTCATATTTCTTAACTTTCAAGATTCTTGCAAAAAACACATACTATTTCTGATTTTGTTTGTGCATATATGACCAAGATCTTATGAGTGCAAAAAAGTGAAACTTTTTCCCCTCAAAACTTTTAAGGAGTACTGATCTGTAGGAAGATGTTCCAGGTCCTCAGTGCTGCCAGTGTCTCAGAGTTTGAGAACCATACATTTTAGAAACCAGCTTGATATTTTGTGATCACTCAAATTATTTTATGAGTTTGGTTCACATATGGATACAATATAGCAGGCCAAATAATATACATATTTATTCTTTAATTTGGATTCAAGAGCTCTAACACTTAAAAACCAAAAGAGCTATAGCACTCATTTCTGATTTAAAAGGTAACTTATGCTAAGACAGCTAAGGACTGATAGATAGCCTGAGGGCTGAAGTGGAGATCTATATACAACTGCGATTCCTGGGGGCTGGCCAGAACTCTGCTGTCCTCTAGGGAGACATTTACTTAGCACTCCTCCGAAGATCACAAAGCTGTGAGTCACTATGGCTTCTCTTAAGCCAGCTGCTAAGCCTCAAAGCATGGATGGGCCAGGTATTCCAACATAACTACCACCATCTTGGGATAATGTCCAGTTTAAGTAAACAGGCCTATTACCCACTCCTTTTTTTTCCTCAAGATTTTATTTATTTTATTTTTAGAGAGGGAAGGGAGGGAGAAAGAGAGAGAGAGAGAGAAACATCAATGTGCAGTTGCTGGGGGCTGTGGCCTGCAACCCAGGCACGTGCCCTGACTGGGAATCGAACCTGCGACACTTTGGTTCGCAGCCCGAGCTCAATTCACTGAGCTACTCCAGCCAGGGCTTCCCACTCCTTTTTAAAAACAGGTTCCAGCTTTCCATTTCTTCTTGGCTGGCAGTTCTCTACAGACAGGCTCTAATTTGGGCATCTCTTCTTAAGTGTCTCAGCTACTCCTTAGATTAATTCTTTCTGGTGCTTGTAAATGACAACCTTAGTACCTTGAGGCTCTGAGGTCAGATCAAGTTTCCAAAAATCTGGTGTGTGATATCTTTAAAGGCCAACACTTTTTTCCTCCTCTAAAAGTAATTATACACCATATGCTACAGATACAGTGGTAAGCAAAACTTTGACCTTTTGGGAAAGTGAGGGGCTAAAAGAATACATAGAATTGAGGGGGAAACAGTTTTTCCCATAGAACTCCAGGAATCTTCCCTTTTGTGCTCAAAGTTTCATACTCATATACTGAAAATGTGTTTTCTTCCAAACACGTTTCTACTGAGGAAATTATTCCCAGGGAGGAGGCAAAGCTGTTGGGTCCATATCTGTATCCAAAGTGGGGACACCTAAGAGGACACTGCCTGTAGTATACTATAGGGGACTGGGGTCTGCATCAGTGTGCAGGTATGCCTGGAGAGAAAAGGTCCCTCCCAACTTCTCCCCTCACTTTCTGGTGGGCCTTGAGGTAAGGTGACTCCTACACCCCTGCTTTACCTGTGTATGGTCCACAGGCCTGTGGCCTATTCCCAGGGGGTCTTGTGAGGCATCATGAAATTCCTGCGCAGAAACACAACCTGCCAAAGACAGCTGAGTTCTCAGGTCAGTGTCTGGTGTTGGTGCACCACAACCTGCTCTGGTTTTCAGGCTGGCACCCCAATGTCACTTGACTGTTTCTCAGCAGCCCTGCTGACATCAGGCAGTTGGTGGGGATCCTAGCTATTGACCAACCTGAGCTACTTAAGCTCAGTGCATTTCCTGAGAGGATAAAGTATCAAACTCTCCCTCAGACCCGGGCCTTTGCACATGCTATACCTTTTGCCTAGAATACTCCATTCAACCCCTATAGCTTGGATAATGCCTCCTCACTCTTTAGGTCTCAGCTTAAACATCATTTTCTATAGGAGGCCTTCTCTGATTTGGCAGAGGAGCAAAGCATCCCAGCTATGTGCTCCTATAGAACCATGTAATTGTGCTATCATAGCACTTACACTTGATGACACACTGTATGTATTAGAGTCTGTCTAGCTAGCACATACAGCTGACCCTTGAACAACGTGGGGGTTAGGGACACCAACCACTGTGCAGATGAAAACTGTATAACTTAAATTGACCCTCTGCATCTGTGGATTCCCAGCTGCAGATTGAAAACAGTTGGTTCAAACTGCAGATGTGAAACCTAGGGAATACAGAGGGCCAACTGTATTAAAAAGATCCATGTACAGTGGACCCATGCAGTTCAAATCATGTGCTTGAGGGCCAACTATAATTAATAAGATTACGACAAAGACTCTAACTCCTCACTATTATATCACCAGAGCCTGGCATATATTAATTATTTAATTTATATTTGATAGATGGTTATTAATTTAATAATTACTGATTGTATACCTCTTTGTATTAGGCACCCTACTAGACACCACAGATACAGTGGTGGGCAAAACCAGACCTCTTTTGCTCTAAGAGAGTATTAATTACCTATCACATAAAGAAACATAAAGTTACAACTGTGACGTTATGAAGGAGAAGAACATGATGCCATGATTCATTACCAGTGACAACTGAGCTAAGTAGGAAAAGTTGGATGTCACTGAGAAGAGAAAAGAACGCTCCCTGCCACAGGTGTAACATATACACAGGTATGTGATGAGAAGGACGAGTGTGGTATGTCTGATTTGCTGAGGGACATCAGATGAGGCTGAGAGAAGCTGTTGGGCCAGGCCACACAGAAACTTGTGGTCCGTGTTGACACTCTTAGGCTTAAATCCTAATGATAATGGTAAATCACTGAGGGGGTTTAAGCTAGGACAGCAGTAAAGATGGGAAAAGTAGATGAATTTGGGCCACCTAAGATAAAATCAGCAGCTTTTCCTGATGGATGTGAGGGTGAGGGAGAGAGGTGTCAAGGAGGACTTGCCTAATAGATGGTGGTGCCATACTCCCTGAGATGGGGAACAACGGCAGAGCATCTGACACTTGGGATGAAAATCATAAGTCTGATTTCAGACATGTTGATCCTGAGGTCATATTAAGGTTGCACATGCAGTCGTCTAAAGTCTCTAGAGGCCTGTACTAGAAATAAATTCATGAGTGGTATGTGAAAGGTTGTGACTAAAGGGAGGCATGAATGAGATAAGTTAGGAAGAATATAAGTTGAAGAGACAACTCTGGATCAAAGTTTGAGGAAAGCTGGCATCTAATGTCTGTATACAGACACTGAGAAGGAGTAATCAGAATAGTCAGAAAGCTATTGAGAGTTCTGGGTCACAGAAGCCAAGGACAGAGTTAATTCAAAATGAAGATAGCCGTCAACAAAGAAAACTTATAATGTAAAGGTCTTGAGAAGGTCAGAGAAGACAGGATCAAAGGCACAGGTGGAGGAACTGGCCTTGGCCTTGAGGAGGGACAGCTGCTCTATTAAAGTAGGAGCAAAGGAGGACACAGTAGATTTACATGTTGGTAATAAGAGTTGAGGGAGTTCTATTTTCTTCTGTGAGGAGAGAAGAGTCTCTGCTGAAAGAGAGGGGAGAAAGTAGGGGCTAGAGGTTTAAAAGCAGTAGAGAGCAGGAAAAGAGAGTTGACTACAGAAACACAGAAAGACGGCTGGGCCCCATTCTTGAGGACCTATCTGAAGTGATAATGAATCACTTGTTATGTTCTTTTGTCCAACACTGCTTTCTGTTCTTGTGTACACACACACACACACACAACACAAAGTTAAATGAACTAACAATTAAAGGGAGGTCCAAACAGAAGTCTAAGTAACAACAAATTTAAGGCATAGATGCAGAGATGAAGGACAAAGTTGTGGTAAAGCTCCCATTCTTCTACTTGAACTACAAATATTGAATTGGCCAAAAAGTTCGTTCAGTTTCAAAGTAAAAATAAAAGACACATTTTTTCATTTTCACCAATAACTTTATTGAACAACTATTCACTGTTTTGTTCCACTATCTTCTGCCATCTTTTAGGCAACTTCATAATTCCACCTTCCCAAAACTTTGTATTTTTTTGAGCAAAGAACGGTTCCAGGTGCCTTTTGCACTCTTCCAAGGAACTGAAATTTTTTCCATTAAGATGATTTTGTAAAGATCAAAATAAATGGAAATCCACAGGTGCCATGTCTGGTGATTATGGTGGATGAATCAGAACTTCCCAGACAAGCTGTAACAGTTTTTGCCTGGTCACTAAAGAAACATGCAGTCTTGCATTATCTTGATGGAAGATTATGTGTTTTCTGTTGACTAATTCCAGATGCTTTTCATTGAGTGCTGTTTTCAGTTGGTCTAACTGGGGGCAGTACTTGTTGGAATTAATCATTTGGTTTTTCTGGAAGGAGGTGATAGTAGAGGACTCTCTTCCAATCCGACCATATACACAACATCACCTTTGGATGAAGACTGGCCTTTGGTGCAGTTGGTGGTGGTTCATTACACTTGCCCTGCAATCTCTTACAATTCTCATTATTATAAAATATCCACTTTTATCAACCATCATAATTTATTTTAAAAAGGGAACGTTTTCATTACGTTTAAGTAGAGAATTGTCTGAGGAAATACAGCCAAGAAGGATTTTTTGCTTAATTTATGTGGAACCCAAACATCAAAGCAATTAACATAATCAAGCTGGTGCAAATGATGTTCAATGCTTGATTTGGATATTTTGAGTATGTTGGCTATCTCCTGCACGGTATAACATTGATTGTCCTCGGTTAATGTCTTGATTCAATCGCAATCAACTTCATCTGGTCTATCTGACCATGGAGCACCATCCAGAGAGAAATCTCAAGCATGAAACTTCATAAACCACTTTTGACACATTCTATCAGTCACCGCACCTTCTCTATACACTGCAGAAATCTTTTTTTGAGTTTCAGTTGCATTTTTATCCTTCTTGAAATAATAAAGCATAATATGCCAAAATGTTGCTTATTTTCTTCTATCTTCAATATTAATATGGCTACACAAAAATTCACCAATTTTGATAAATTTTTTAAAAATGCATGCTGATATAACAGCGGTCACAATACAATCTAACAAATTTGTTTCAAATGAAATTAAAGACAACTAAGTGCTACTAGAGCCATTGTACAGAAAAAAAATGAACAAACTGTTTGGCCAACCCAATAGTACCCACACCCCACTGCTAACCTTTAGTAGAGCTGGAGGCTGAAGCAGGCCGAGAGGATCGCTTCCGATGTCCATTTTCCATACTTTCAGAAGCCGCAGTTGGCTCTTCAGTTCGGGAATTTCTCCGGCTTGGGGTTTTGGACTTTTCAATGATCTCTTTGGGCTCACTGCTGACAGACAGAAGCACAAAGTTTCCAAGTTTTCAAGTCACACAAAAATGTGCTCTTCAGACAGAGTTTCATTCATAAGGCAGGAGAACTACATAGTTATTCTGGAGAGAAAATATTCCACTCTGGGACAATGAGCACAATTACCTTCTATATTACTGGCAATTTAAGAGTGAGTCTAGTTTGTTACCTCAGTAAAAATAAAAACTAAAGCATAATGCTGGTGAAATTGTGGAATACAGGTAAAAGACATCAGAACTTCACAAAAAATCCCCCAACTTTCTCATCCATTTTCCTAAAATAATAATATCCTCCCTCAAAAGTTAACAGTACCTAAAATCTAGGAAATTACTAACATACTGGCATTTACCATGAACCTGGTGTAGTTAGATAATGGCTTATTACAAGTCACATTACAGAAGAATATACAAGGGAATATATTCACAATACAATGATGGATATATTGATTATCCCTACTTCAATCCCCTTTTTCTTTTTTATGTCTCCCTTCAGTCCCCTTTTTCAGTATGCAAAGATTTGTTTTATTAAGATTTTATTTACTTACTTTTAGAGAGAGGGGAAGGGAGGTGAAAAGAGAGGGAGAGAAATGTCGACGTGTGAGAGAAACATCCATCAGTTGCTTCTCACATACCTCCAACTGGGGACCTGGCCTGCAACCCAGGCCTGTGCTGACTGAGACTTGAACTTGTGAACTTTCGGTTTGCAGACTGGTGCTCAATCTACTGAGCCACACCAGCCCAGACAATATGCAAAGATTTTAAATTGGTAATATCTAGTATTATACTGAGGGTAAATGGACAAAAACTCCTGACCGAGTGTCAAGTGTGTAGCCCAATGGTACTCAACAGGGGGCAGTTTGGCCTCTTAAGGAACATTGAGCAATGTCTAGAGATATTTTTGATTGCATGACTTGGGACAGACAAGGCAGAGTGTGGAATGCCACTAGCATCTTTCAGTGGAATCTACCAGGGATGCCAGTAAACTTCCTGTAATGCATAAGACAACTTTCTCCCATCCCTAAAGAATTATCTGATATAAACTATCAATAGTGCTGAGACTGGAACACCCCGGTGTAATTCTCTGGCTCAGCAATTCTATTTCTAGATGCCTAAGGAAACCAATCTTTTTACAGAGCTCTATTTATACCAGGATGTCAAAGCATTTTATTCATATCAATGAAAACAGAAGACCTAAATGCTTAACAATAGATTAATTAAATCATGGTACATCATATGCAATCTTAAAAAAATCATACTGTAAAGGTTACTTAATGATAAAAACCGTTCATGCTATCATGGTGGGGAAAAAATGTTACCAAGATTATAAATAGTATTAGCCCATTTTCATTATAATATATATTGAATATATATATAACCACATAAGAATGAATTGGTGTGATACATGTGTGTGTGCACGCACACAATGTACAGCATTTATACATAAACACTACATATTTAGATATAACACAACACATTAGGTGTATATAACACTAGATATAGTGTTTACATAAAACATTCTATCTCTATCTGTACATATACTCTGTGAAGAAGACTAGAAGATAAACTAAAATATACACAGTGAATATTGTTGAGTCACAGGAATACTGGTTGACTGGTGAGTAATTTTTCTTCTTTGTAATTCTCTGATCTGAATTTCACATTTTTTAATGTGAAAAAAGATTTTCACATTAGAGATTAATGTAATTTTAATTTTCACATTAAAAGATTAATGTAAAAAAGATTTTATTTATTTATTTTTTAGAGAGGGAAGGGAGGGAGAAAGAGAGAAAGAGAGAGAGAGAGAGAGAGAGAGAGAGAGAGAGAGAGAGAGAGACATCAATGTGTGGATGCTGGGGACCGTGCCCTGCAACCCAGGTATGTGGCCTGACTGGGAATCGAACCTGCAACACTTGGGTTCGCAGCCTGTGCTCAATCCACTGAGCTACGCCAGCCAGGGAGGGCTTGAATTTCACATTTTTTTAAAATAAACTTTTTACTACTTTCATGGTATAAAAAATGCATGTTAAAATCATTAGGAAAAAAAGCAGCTGATTAAGTTTACTTATAATGCACAGAACTGAAACAAAAATAATGTAACAAAACTACAAAAAATGGTGAATGGGATGTCTCCTCTGGGAAGTCCTCCATGACCTCTCTCCCTAGGTGGAGATGTCTGTTCTGTGTTTTAGATGCATAGTCTGTATCTGGCATCAGACTGTACAGCATGTTTTATTTTAATGTCTTGTGCCTTTCAGTAGATTGTGAGCTCCTTAAGGTCATGAACTATGAACTATAACCTACCAACTATCCCTGCCCTTCTACTCCTGCCAGAGGACCCTTTGCTAGTGGCATTATGGCTGGGAATTTAGCCACACTGTTCACTACTTTAGTTGTAGTGTAGTAACTGCCCCAAAAGTCAAGGTAAGTCAAGGAGAGGTAAAGCTGAAGCTGGGGTGGAATTACAAGTCAGGGAGATTTACACATCCTGTTAGAAGTGGTGAGGACAGGTTTCTGGCCGGGAGCCTAGAAAAGGGTCAAAGCCTCTGAGGAAGACAGATCCCTAATGGAAAGGCTTCTTTCTCCTGGCAAAACAAAAGCCACAGCACTACTGTTCTGGTGTTTATATGGTCAATGTTCAGGCAGCTCTAGAAACAAACGCCCACAGGGTACTTTTGGTCATTATGTGCTTTCTCTAGCCACATAATTAGTGTATGCTTGAAAAATGCAAATGAATTCAATTATTAGCCCAATAGAAAAACCAAACCAAACAAAAACAAAAACACCTACATAGGCAAAGTAGTTTAGTAGAAATGGTAATGAATTTAGAGCCCTAATAACAGGGGTCAAGTCTTAATATGAATTTATTGGCCATGATATGTAATTCTCTCTAAGCTTCAGATTCTTGATTTATAAATCTCTATCTTGTCCCCTATAAAACATTAATGAAGTGTCAGGGCTCTGGGGTCAGAAGGCCTGGGTTTGGATCTTAGTCTCACCACTGACTAAATGTTATCTTGGGTATTTTAGCTAACTGCTCTGATCTGTAGGTTCCTAATCTGTAAGAGAGAATTTACTTTCCTAATAGATATTGTGAAAATTAAATGAGATAATATCAATACATCTACAGAGCTTATAGCCCAATACATGGCATGGAATAGCATTCAAATAAATGCTGGTATTATTACCACTACACAGGGCAGATATGAGGATTAAATGAGAAAATGATTGTGAATGTGTTTTACAAACTAAGCAAACTAAGCATATTTACAAATATGAGAAATTCTTTAAAATGTTATCTAGTGCATTCCTACATTAAAAAGGAGTGACTTTTGGACCCTCCTCTCCCATGAGGTTGAAGCCACATTTGGTAGGTTATTGTGGGACATCACAGGATAACAACAAAAACAGCATGGGTTTGAGGGTCAGACTGTGCCTGGCTTTTTCTCTCTTCCTCCTTGAGAATCAAACAGCTATACTTCAGAAGGTATTGCAAGGACTATTATTAATGACAATGACAGCAAAAACTCCTATATATTGAACATTTACTATTTATTCACTATACCAAGTGCTGAATGTTATCTCATTTAATTTTCAAAAACAATTATGAAAGGTACAAATTTAGCCACCAGGTTTTATTAAGAAAAATGTCACCTCTGAAAGGTTAGGACTCATGACAGCTCCCTACTTTAGAAGAGGTTTAAAGGCTGAGAACACAGATACCCTTCCAAGAGGTTTATGCCAGGTTCATGCTAAGTCTGCAGAAATGATCATCTTACCTTTGTCCAGAGACTATGGCAGCATTTGCCTCGAGTTCTGTAAAAAATACAAAAGACAGAAATGAGATGTGCGAGTGTCTGGTGTATATGTCCACAGGGAGAAGCTAGGTGCTCATGAGATTCTGAATGCCCTATTTAGGCTAACATATCTCTATGCCCAGCAGTATCTACAAGGTATGGAGACAGAGCTGGCACAGACACAACTAGATTGTCTGAGGCATAAGACGCTTACTTGGTCTATTTTTATTTCTACTCCACACTCTGAAATAATCCTGTCTGGATCAAGAGAACTAAATTCACATTGCCTGGTTCATATTTCACCCAGGTATAACTAGGTTAGTAAAATAAGCCTTTTCCTCTCATATAGAAGAGATTATTTTCATTCTTAAAATATTTCCACCCTCTGGACACTTTTTTTAAAAGACAGTAATCTTCCAATATGTCTTAGACATCTATTAAGAATGCATTCTCCGCCCTGGCTGGCGTAGCTCAGTGGATTGAGCGCGGGCTGGGAACCAAAGTGTCGCAGGTTCAATTCCCAGCCAGGGTACATTCCTGGGTTGCATGCCATAACCCCCAGCAACCGCACATTGATGTTTCTCTCTCTCTCTCTCTCCCTCTCCCTCTCCCCCTCTCCCTCCCTAAAAATAAATAAATAAAATCTTAAAAAAAAAAAAAAAGAATGCATTCTCCCTCACTCAAAGGTCTTCCTCACAGAATTTTAGAGGGCAGACTGCCTTGTTTTGAGATATGGCCTACAGGCCCTATTCCTCAACCTCCCAGCAATTCCCTCCAAGAAAGGAAAATCTCAGTAACTTGTCTATCAACGTCTTACTGAAATAAGCATCCTAAGGTTTACCAGCAGAAAAACATCGTCCTCCATTATATGCCTTTAGGTAGTTTCATCTTTTCTAATAGACTTCCCTGATACAACAGATAGCAGTGATCTCTCCTGATCTCTCACAGCTCACAGCCCTGTCCCTGTCCCTGCTTTTAGGGAATTCAGCACCTCAGTCTCAGTGTACATGTCTAACATACCCTACTGGTTATACGGTAACCTCTTGAAGGCAATTAAGCTAGGTACCTAGGTTAAAATTTTGAACTCATTGCTTATTAGCCATGCAACCTTGAACAAAGTACTAGACTTGTCTGTGCTCAATGCCTAATCTGATAACACTTTACCCACTTTAAAGTTAAGAAGATTAAACAAAATGTCACATTTAAAAAATTTAGTACAGTACCTGGTTCTTAGTAATACTGCAGTATTAGCTATTATTATTGTTGGTATGATGTTCATGTTGATGCAGCCTTCACGTGAGGAGGCGGGACTACTCTGCCTTTAATGCAAATAAATGCTGGCAGAACAGAATCCTCGCCTCTCATCATCTACTTAGCTCCCCATATCTCATCCACAAAACCTGAAAACTCCTACCCAAGAAACAGATACCAACTCATTGAGTCTCTGTTGCCTTGCTGGTTCTACTGGAGCAAAGAAGTTTAGGTAATGTGTACTCAAAAATGAAAATAGCTCATCAAAAGAGTGATTTTTAAAAAAATCTTGATTAGCTTGCTGTTTTGGAACTAAATTCAATCCTTTTGAGACCTCTAACACTGTCACAGTTCATTCAGGTAAGTCTGGATCAGAGGGGTTGGTGGACGCAATTAGTGGCTTTGGGGGTATTTTAAGGAAATTCATTTAAATCAAACTTTTAAAAGGAAGAGGATCCTTGGGTCAGTTATTCTGAAGAGGACATATATGATAAAGCCCATTTTCTGCAGAAAAAAGTTGGGACTGACTCATTTCTAGTTGCTCCTTTTCTCACCAAAAATAAGGTTTACCATCTACTCACTTCTCTGAATAATTTGTTCCATTTTCACCAATGTCAGGTATCATGTGGCCAGTTCGTAGCTAAGGGAGTCTGGGTGGCTGAAATGTTTTTGCTTGTTCATTTTTTCAGAGGCCTGATTTTACCCAAAGAGTGTGGAGTATAAAGTCCTATCCACCACACAGGACAGACCAGCCTGAAGCAGGTTTAAAACATAAACACAGCTCTGACAGGTGTGGCTCAGCTGGCTGGGCATCAACCCACAAAGTGAAAGGTTGCCGGTTTGATTCCTGTTCAGGGCACATGCCTGGGTTGCTGGTTTGGTCCATGGTTAGGGCATGTACGAGAGGCAACTGATTGATGTTTCTCTCTCATGTTGATGTTTCCCTCTCTTTCTACCTCTCTTCCCTTCTTTCTAAAAATAAATACATAAAATCTTAAAAAAACACATAATCACAAATTACACCTTACTTTTACTGGCTTGGACTTACAAAATTAAACATGGGTGTGTTTCTTTGCCTACAAATTTTGTCAGGTGTATAAATTGTGCTGTAAATGAGATTCTAATGTCCTTGCAGAAGCAGTCATACTTTATCTTTTTTCCTGGTACCCCTCGAATGACCTACAGTTATAATGACCCAGGCAAGACTAAACTGTAACATACCTATGGTATTTATCTACTTTGGCAGTGCTGTTATTGCCATCAAGATCCTCATGCATCCAAAGCTGACCTAGCATCCCACAGCTATTATTTGTCAGAGTTCCATGGACTCCACCTTCCAGAAACACCATCCCTAGTGCTATTTACAGCGTCTTGGTCATAGGAAGAAACTTAATGCCATCCACAGATGACTGAAATGACTTGTCTCCCTGGAGGAATGGCTACCTCACTGTAGCAAAGCTCCCTGAAACAAGCTTCTGCTCCTGTCATGATAATGCAATTACTATGTGTAGTAATGCTTGTCACCCCAGTGAGTTACCATAGTCCAGTCCGTCAGCTGCCAGCTATGAGTGTCAGGGTTATGGAACAGGGCAAACTCTGCAATGGAAACTACCCATGGCAGGGTGGCAGACAGACAATGGGCACTGAGATGCTCTTATTGGGTTCTCTGGCTGACACCAGGCATGTGTAAGAGAGTAAGCTGCTCGGGAAGAAAATAACCTTAAATAGTACTGCACAAGCTCTGCCACTCAAACAAAGTCTGTTTGAAGTAAACTGATAAGAAGCGTCAGCCACCTCCTGGCACACTGAGAGCAGCAACAGTTCCTCCACACGTAACCCATTCTACGTTGAGATTTTTTCTAAAATGTGCCTTACCTGGTCTGGCAACAGACCCCTGCAGTGCTGTGGTTGGAGTTTCCTTTGGGACTAAACTCTGTGAAGGGGCTAAGGTAAGAAAAAAAAAATACAGGCCTTTTATTTTCCTTTCTAGACCAAACAGAAAGCATTGACTGAATCAAGGGCTAAGCAACTGCTGAAATACACATACTCTTAGAGGGCAGCACTTGAGATTGGCTTTGAAAGTACATTTCAAATCTTACTTAAACAATTAACACTCAGTAGTAAAGACTACCACTAGGGATATTTGTTTTTCCTTTTTGTGTGTATAAGGATCAGGGAAGGAGGGTCCCTGAGGACAATAGCATGCATAATTTTTGCTTCTTGGGATCACGTTCTATCCAGTCTCTAAAAAACCCAAAGCATACCTTAGTAGGCAACCCAAACCACTTTCAGAGGAACAATTAATCACACCATTCACCCTACCACTTAAAAAATTGTCTCATACCTCTAAAGACTACACTCCTTGAGACCTGAAATGAATCACATAATTTATTTTGTACTTTCCTACAGCACCTAGCAAGACTGATGCACAGAAAGCAGATATTCAATTCATACTTAACAAATCAATTTGTTACTTATCTAACAGGTAAAAGAACTTACTAAGGCACTGTGCCAAACACCCTTAGAGAACAAATTACATCCTTTTTGCTGATCAGGAACTCAATCTAGAATTAAAGGTAACTAACATATACTCATGTGGTACACTGGAGTGCACTGTGATGTTATATGAAGATTGATAAAATTATAAAGTGCTGCAGGAGTCCAAAGCACGGGAGATCTATTGCAGACTGAGCAATTCGAAGGTATATTAAAAGGAGAAATACAATTAGGCTTTGAAGGACAGAGAGAACTTAGGCCCCTAAAGAGGAAAGGAACAGAACACACAACATACTCTAGAATGGAAACTTCTTGGATCACATGGTAAAGATCAAGGGCCTAGATATGCCACTCAAAGATATGTCCTCCCAACCTGACACCTCAGTCTGAGAGCCTAGATGAACTGCAAAAGTTTTACCCTCTTGTAGAAATTACGAATTTTGTAGATCTCTCTCCCACCTTGGTAAGAAGTCATTAATGCATTTGCATTAAGAATTTATTTTGAACGCTTACCTGATAAAGCTCAAAACTATAACTTAAGTTGTACTCTTAACTCCAGTACTAATTTCTCACACTTTCAAGGTAAAAGTCCCTTGAAAAAAGAATGGGAACAATCTTAACTAAAATTGAGAATTTTTGCAAGTGCTGGTTCATCTTCCTAAGGCTCACATATTTCTCTAGGAATATATATGATCCAGATATAAATATTTTCTAATCATGTCATCATTATTCTCTTGGTATTGGAGGGAAAAGTTCCCTGAAAGGAAGTAGAATAGAAACGCTTAATAGCAGAGACTGTATTTAAGTCATATCAAGTTGCTTTTCAATTCTTAGGGCTCACCTACCTCAGCAGAACTAGAACCCAAACCCTACAGCACCTAGCCCTGTGAAGTCACTATCTCCTACATGGCCCCTGAACTCCTTAAAGGCCCTTAACCTTCCCTGTATCTCGAGCTTTGAAGTAAGAGGCAGAGAGAAAGAAGGGGAATTAACCTTTCCAGAGCTCTATGAGGCAGTGTGCTGGCCCCTTTATGCTAGGCTCATTGAATCTTTGTATAAATTCTGGGAGGTAAGAATTACAATCTCCATTTTACAGGTGAAGCATATGGGCTTACAAGAGGTTAAGGAATTTATCCAACTGTGATTGGAAACCAGTGAAGCTAAATTTGAACTCTGATCTTACCCTGAAGCTTGTGTTCTTTCTGCCCCTTCTCCTGGGTGCTTACCACTCAGGCGTAGGTACTTGAAGTATTTTGGCTGCATGAACAAGACAGGTGCTCTTAGCTGGCCTAGGACACAGCAGTGGTCCTTCCTAGGTTTGGCAGAGTGTAACTGATTCCATGGTAGGGAAACAGAGCTTTTGAATCACTTAAGATTCACAGAAGGAGGAACACATTTGCATGGGTGAGGGGGAAGAGTGTGAAGGGAAGAAGGGGAGGTGTAAGGACACCTATGCATTCATCATTAAGCCACCTTAACACCGAAAATAATACGAACTAGATACACATAAACGAAACAGTCTAATTTACAAAGAGACTTTATCAAAAAGAAACTGGCAATAATTTTGTTTTTACCATTTACTAAATGATTACTATACTCAGGTCTTGTGCTAACCATTATATATGCGTTATCTTATTGAATGCTCACAACTGTTGTTCCCCTATTACAAAGCAGGAAACAAGTTTGGAGTGGTTAAGGAACTTGCATTAAACCCACACAGCTGATAAATGCTGGTGCTGGGATACCAACCCAAGCCTACTGTCTCTCAAACACCTTGGTCCTCCTATGTCTATTATCATGAAAACTGATTTCCTGGAAATTTCTCCTTTGGAGCAGCCACTCAGGAGAGAATAGTCTCTGGGACAGAGTACAGTGAGGAAGGGTATATGAGAATCCTGTTTTGAAACTGTTGAGAGCAAGCCTTTACCATGGTTAAGAAGAGCCTGAAGAAGTTGTTCACACTTAAGGCACAATGTCAAACCAGAGGTTCTACTCTATACACTTTGAACAAATACTGAACTCCTCTGAGCTTCAATCTACTCACCCACAGAACAGGATTAAGGCTACCTAACAGTTTGATATGAAGATGATATATGATAATGTATGTAAAAAGGCTTCCTTGTAAAATGAAAAACTATGTAAATGAAATGTATGTCATTATTTCAGGACCATGTCAATCAATGTAAGCTTAACATGGGATTTTAAAAGTATACTTCCCCAATGCACTTCTAATAAACGAAACACCACTATTACTATTTAGCCCATTCTTCTTCCTGCAACTAGAAAATGAGTCATGCTTTCTTTTGTGGGATAGGCCATCAAAAAATGGACAGAAGATGATGCCAGGCGTGAGTACATACCTACACTGGGTAGAAGCTCTTGATGGGATCCCACCTTCTCCTCCACTAGGCCACCTGCAAGTGGCTCAGATGCTATGCCAACATGATTGTTTTTTGTGGTCGGCGCCGAAGAGATGAGCTCAGAGGGTACCAGAGTGGTTACAATTGAGCGTACACTTGTGGGGAGAGTATTGCCAGGTAAGCTGGGTCCTGCTGAAGCGGAGCCCGAGCCCACAGGGCTAGAGGTCATTTTTAGCAGAGTGGGTGCTGGGGGCGTTGGGGTTTTACTGTCCAGCTCTGTGGGTAACTGCTCTGTTCCCACCAGCCCTGGAGCTGTGGTCTCTAGCCCATGGCCTTCAGTTTCTCCTTCTGCACCATATTGCTCTTCCCCTTTTTCAAGAGAACCTGTAACTTTCTTACAGGCCTTGGTCAGCAAAATCTGGCCGATTTTGTCCACTTTTCCTTTGCCCTTACTAGATGAAACTGGGCTTCGCCGGTTGACAGAGGAGCCTGGACTATTGGTCAAAAGGGGAGAAACCACTGTAGTTGACTGTGAAGAGGGCAGAGGGCTTTGATCTGCTGAGGTGCTCACCTGAGGACTAGCCTCATCTGGATTCAATTCTTTCACTTGCTGGACAGGGGGATGAGAAGGGACAACTGGAGAAGCTGTACAAGGCGGGGAAGGAAGCTGAACAGGGGTGGCTCGTGAGTTTAGGACCAAGGGTCGACCTGCATGTATGTTTGGAGCAGGAGTACTGGAAGGCGTATTGGACGGTACAGGTGCAGAAGAAAATTTTATGTTCTGAGGTATGTGTAAAGGGCCAACGACTGCAACAGAGGGAGGCATCAAGCCAGAGTTGGTTGTCAGTGGGGCTGCAGGAACTGTGCTTGGCTGCGATCCTTTCATAACCTGAATTATTGAAGATGAATTGATAAAGACAGGCGTAATGAACTGAGGTCGGGCATTAGGCTGAGCAGCTGACTGTCCCTCAGAAACCATAACCTTGCTACCCATATTGGGCATTGTGACGACTGTTGACATTAGTGCAGATTGCAGGTGAGTTGGCAGAGCTGCTGATGTGTTAGCTGAAGTTGTGATGGGATTGGAAGTTACGAAAACAGTTATCTGATTTGGGGGTAAAGGAGTGGAAATGGAGGAAGAGCTGACAGGTCTTGAGATTACTGGAGGGATGCTTGATGCAACATTAGAATTGACCTCACTCAATTCTGGATGCACAAGGGTTGAACATGGCTCATTATTGTGAGGTAAATTTAGGGAATTTGAGGGTTCTTTAGAAGACGGATCCTGCAGTGTGGGAATGGCAGATGCTTTTTTCAGGTCCTCCCCAGAAACTACTGGAGGTGTTACTTCCACATCTGTAAGCCCAGGGGGTTTAATGGTCACATTAGGAGCTCCAGAGTTGTCAAGAAGTTGACTTAATGATGTTGGTGCTTCCCTCATAGCAGGAGACACCATATTTTTGTTCTCTTCAACACTGGGGAGTTTGTTAGGATCCGAAGGTTGCACATCCTTTTTGGGTTGATCTTCAGGCACAGCCATTTTAACTTCTTGGGCAGGCACTGCTTTTAGCTCAATGTTTACCTGCTCTTTCCTACCCTGGGAATTCTGGCAATCGCTGTCCTGAGGCACATTCAAGCTCTCCTTGTTATCCTCAAGAGTGCCCCCCACGGCAGCCACAGGCATGGTAGAATTCTGAGGATTCAGCCCGCTGTTGTTAGGAAAGCTCCCAGGTACAGGGGGATTGGCCAAAGGAGTAGGACTGACCAATACATTTCTTGGCAAATCCACGTTCTGCAACAGGGTTGCATTTGTTTGAGAGGCCAGAGTAAGTTTAGGGCCTTTTGAATTTTGTCTCCCAGGACTTGGAGTGGTTTTCCTACTGGACCCAGGACTAGACCTGCGACTATTGCTTGGGCTTGCCCGTTTTGTTGCTCCAGAATTAGACTGCTTTCCAGAATTCACCACCACAGAGTCTAATTTGTGAGTCTGTGGGGCAGCAAAATTAGAAGGATTATTCATGGTAAGATTTGAAGGTGCTTGCCCAATGGCCTTTAGAGTTGTTGGATTTAGGCCCTGTTGATCAAAGCCCCTGTTTAAATTTGGCCTAGGAGGTAAAGGAATATTAATCTGTGGGGGAAATAGTCCTGCTATGGAGGCATTGAGTCTTTCTGGCGATAGACTGATTTCTGAAGGTTCTGTACTGGGAGGGCGGTTGTTGGGTGTCTGAGGATAATAGGGCCTGGGGCTCGCTCTGTTTGGCGTCTTAGGCCTAGATGTTTGGGTTGGAGCAGTCACATTTGGAAAGTGGTGGCCATGAGAGCTAGGCAAGGAATTTATGGAGGGTTGCTGGGGAGTTGCACCTTGAGTTGCTGGAAGAGGAGATGGCCCAGGTTTGGGCACTGTCATCATTAACTGATTCTGGGAAACTACTAAATGTGAAGGCATGTTATTTGGGCCTCCTGAGACAGATGGTACTTCACTGCTACTTGCTTCAGGAAGTGAGGACATATCTCCCAGTGGTGAGCTGGAAGGATTCTGTGGGTTTTCCTGATATACTATTTTCCTTGAATTGCTTCCCAAAGGCGTATTCACAGGCATTGGCATTCTCTGTTTATCAGGTGACGGCGGCACAGAGACAGGTCCTGGTAAACTGACCATGACAGGCATGGTGCCACTCTGTTGCATGGGCATTCTCTGGGAATCTGGATTCAGGGGGCCTCTTGGGGGATGGACATTTTGGGAGACTGGAAGCCTAACTGATTTGGGGTCCTGCTGCATCATGAGCATCATCATCATTTGTTGTTGTTGTTGCTGCTGCTGCTGCTGCTGCTGCTGCTGTTGCTGCTGCTGTTGCTGCTGCTGCTGCTGCTGCTGCTGCTGAGATTGTGGCTGACTGGGAGGTGGTGGCTGCTGCTGCTGTGGTGGTGGCAGTTGTGGCTGTGGCTGCTGCTGTGGTGGCTGTGGTGGGGGTGCCACATGCTGCATGAGCTGAGGAGGCATCTGCTGAAGGGGTCTCTGTTCAACTGGTTGAGAAGGATAACCTAAAACAAGCCCCCAAAATCAGGGAAGTTAGATTTTTAGCAAGAGAAGCTTTGCTACCTTTAGAGTATAGCCAAGCAATACTCATTTAGGTGGCACAGACTGTGCACAAACAGCTCAGGCATGCCCATTCCCAGGGTGCAGGGGCAGCCCCTCATTATTCAACATAAGCAAAGGGCACAGTGCTTAAAGAAGCAAAAAGCAAAGCATCATGAACTTGAGTTCCTCAGTCTTTAGGGTCTCAACGAGGCCTTACTGTACTAGGACTCTGACAGACAGACAGACAATCTGTGCTATGTACTGCAAATGGCCATGTTTATACCAGCCAAACATTTAGATGAAATGAGAAAAACTTCATCAAGAGGAAGGAACTGACCACCCAACACGGGAGTCTCGCGCAGGCATAAATATTTCACTGTATTTGTGAATGAAGTAAAGCAATTAGGATTCACTTTTCCTGTTAGCACAGATTACATTTTTTTAAAGACTTGGTTTTGTTGAAAACGCCAATATTGAAGATAGCCTTTTAATTCTTTTAACAGAAGTAAAACGTGACTCTCTAGGATTCAATTCCTTAAGAAAGAGGGGATTTAAAATTACTCCAATCCATTGGCTCCACATACCATGCTGGATCCCTCAGGTTCAATCCTCTGGGGGAAGCCAAATTAATTAAACTGCCCTTCCAACGTAAATTAGTTTAATAAATAGATGAAACTAATAGAAGTTGATACACTCATTGAAAATAAATGAGAGCACTGGAGTTTTTTTATGGATATTAATTTTCAATGAATCCACATTTGGAGAATAAGCCAGAAGCATAGCCCTCAGGAGTAAATAATAATTTTGAAAAAAGAACTCTGAGGGACAATGCCCTATAGATTAGCAGAAGTCAACATCTCAAATGGTTCTTTCTTTTGCGAAGACTTTACTTGGCTTTTAGAACCAAAATCTTATACGATTCCAAGAATAAAGATGGCTCACTGGGAAAAAGTGGGCATATAGCTAGGATACAATTTTGCAAACTAGATTTGTTCCATTGCTGCATGAAAAATACATTTGGAAAGTTTTAAGAAGGTGCAGGAAAAAGAATAGTTGGCTCTGGCACTTGGAAGAAAAGCTGGCTCAAGATTTTCACAGACAGCTACCAAATGCTGCTGATCCACAGGGTCAGACCTGTGCTCAAGAGTGAATTAGTATCTTCTGGCCAAAGATTTCCATGGCGCCAATGAGTACAATGTGCAGAATCCAGTTTTGAAGCTTTAAAAAAAAAATCCTTTTTTGTTTTAGGCTCAAGTAACTTCTTCACACTTACAAAGCCAATGACATGGCATTTCCACAGGCTTAACTCAGGTTCCCATTGTAAGAAACTTGTAATTTCTGTAGAAGCCCCTTGATGTTAGGGCTATGACACAATGCCTTGTATTTTTAAGATCAGGCCACCAGACAGTACAGTAAGTGCCAACGAGAGCAGCACAGACAATACAGCAGCCTCTCAAAAGTAACAGTTAAGGGCATGGCTGCTATAACATTCCAGAAGCTAGAGGCAGCAGTCCAAATGACACTGATATAAGACAGATTGGTGTTGCCATGACAGAATGGTGGAGGGGAAAAGCCAGGACACACAGTGCACATGACATAATCAAGGACCAATTTATTAATCAAGGAATGCAAACATATGCTTTTAGGGGTCAGGCTGGTAGGGAAGAAGAGAAGTAGGCTGATATAAGACAGAAGTAGACATGTGGACAGAGCCAAACTGCAGAGCAAATGCTCTGTTTAGAGGCATTTAAATTCAGTTTTTGTGTTAAGATGCTGCATGACAGGTCAAACACATTACAGGCCAAATTCAGCCTGCAGGCTTCCAGTTGCAAGCCATAAAAAGGAAGCAATAATCCCAGGTGTGAGGACCCTTGGGATTCATATAACAGGAATTTAGATGTGCTTGGGGAAAGAAGGTGCCTTCCTGTTCGTAATGCCTTCTAGACATATAGGCAAAGACTGGTGACCTCCCAGCCTCAACTGTGCTGCTGTAATTCACTGACTGGAAGTGTGGTATGCCCAAACAATTTGAATAAATAATACAAATTATTGACATCATGGTGAACTTCTTGATTCACTTTTAAAATATATAAATTAAGGGTGGATTAAAGTTTATCCCTAAAATAACACCACTCTCACTTATATGGCAAAAAGAAAGTGGAATAACTCATGAGGAAGAAACAAAACAATCTTTTGCACACTTAGAAGCGAGTGTCTGCAGTGTGATAGGCTCATGTGTTTTCAACCATTTCACAAAGGAGTAAGGTTACAAATCACTGCTCAGGTGTAGAGATATTGTGACGGGTGCATTTGGTTCTATGATTCTAGGCTGGAATAAATGAATTTTGGAAATGTTTTCCTTTTCAACATAATTTTTCAACATTTAGAGGGTAATATTATTTTATCATGAAAAAAGGGTATAACACAGGGGGATTCAACAATATTGGTCCTAATTATTAAGTTAGGTAGTAGGTACACAAGTATCTTTCTTATTTTAGACCATGGTAGTTCTCTGCTCTGAGAAAGCCCCAGGAGGAAAGGCTGCAGGAAAGAAGCAGGCAAGCAGGATTAAAGCGAAAAACATCTTTTCATTTAATCTTATTCCATTTTGATGCCAAATAGAACCTTCATATTGACAAGAATAAAGAGACACTTGACATTTCAGTCTGATCTAATGAGGACATAAAATAAAAACTAATTTGAGCAGAATCAATATACCATCAGAAATTATATTTGAACTTTTTACTTACTATCCAGACAAATTTTCCAAATACTGGACACATTAAACTGCTAGCATAGTTAGGAGACAAAATAATATACTATAGTTTCCTTGAAGAGAAGTCTTGTAATGCTGTATACATGATGCCAAGCATATAATCTTAAACATTTTATCACCTGGTGGTCGGTTTGAAAATTCTGGCAGTTTAGGGCCTGAGTTGTCCAAGTTAATTCCTTGTTCTCCAGGCAAGGGCTGCTGATCGGCCTCCTCTACACCGGCTGGGCGAGTATCTGGGGTGCTAAAAACAAATTACACATTTGAGTAAACTGTACTGTTCATACACAAAATTACCTTTAACCAATCTCCTATTTCTGAAGAACTAAAATCTGTTTGCATGATCATCCCTGCCATTATTTATATTACTCGTCTTGATAAAATATTTAACATTTAGCATAAAAATAATCTGGCAATTTCATTAAAATTTAAAATCTACTCAATCCAATAGCACAGCTATTTACTCAAAGTGCCTTCTGCAAATTTCTGATATAATGATTTTCATGTAATCATCCGTCTTTTAGATGTTTTAAGACTTCATCACATTTTGGGTTATCAACATTATAAAGCGCTGTTCCTGTGAAACCAAACTATCTCTGATGTATCAAATTCAACTAGTAGTCCAGATTCTCTCTTTTTTGTGGATATTACAGTGGTGGCTCTCACAATTTATAATACCTGGCAAGAAGCTGTAGGCTGCTGGTGAAAATGGTGCTCAGAACAAACAAAGACGGGGAATACCGGAACAAAGCTAATTAACTTTGTTGCAGAGTATTTGTAGACATCCCATTGATTTCGGAATGCTTTATTTTTTACCTAGGTGTAGCTTAAAATTTTTAATGTGAAAGAAATGGAGAAAACGTTATCTACTAACACCCACATTCCCAGAGAACCACTGTTCACATCCTCATTTTGTTTATAATCTTACTCCTATTTGCACCTTGCTTTTCTGACCTTAAGGTTCCCTTTGTCCTAATCTTGGTCACCTACTTTTGGACAGTATTTTATCTCATTGTATTCTGGGTAGTTTCATAAGCCTTACCTTTAATCCATTAAAAAAGCCATACCATAGGACATGGAAATTTAGAACCTGAAATAGGTCCTTGGCACACTCAGGGGCCTGTAACAAATGTATGATTTGTTTCTTACATGACTTATCTTTCACTTCAAATTATAGACAAGGATTCTATAATATTCTTTACTTTCAAAGACCTGTACTACTAAAAAAAAATCTTGGGTGTCTAGTCCACCCACCTCATATTATGTATAAGGAAACAAAGGCCTAAAGAGGTGTAGAGACAGGCCCAAGGTTCCAGTGAGCTGGTGGAAGAGCTAGGATTAGGTGCTCTTCCCATTAAACATACTGTCTCCCTTTCCTAGGAGTGATGCTGTAGAATGCCCTTTCATAATCTGTACCCCCCAAAAGTAAACAGTCTCCCTCAGGGCTGGTGAAGACAGCCAAAATGCATACTAACAGCAACTGAATAACCTTACAATTTTACTTTTAGGACTACTGGGAGGAATAAACATTACCACAAAAAATATTCCCAGAGGTTGATAGCAGTATAGAATTCAACTTAGATCTATTGGAAAAATTCTATAATGAAAAGGCTTATTAAGCCTAACTCAGGAAAATGCAGGTTGTTTAATATATAATTACTGATTTATGAGATTCAAGAAGCAGCAAGTGAGCATGATATATAACATTAGAGTACAACCAAAGAAATAAGGAAGCTGGGAGAAAGGTGGTTGGTTTTATTTTGAACAGTTATGCTTGTTTACCTAAAGCTCCCCTATTCCATAGTTCTAGTAATTTATTTCCATTAGCTTACTTCACATTCATTTGTCACTATTTCCTTTAATAAATAATTAAAAGCAGAAGGTTCAATTTAATCAGTATTCTTTCTGGGACTATTGTATTAAAGCCAAAATAAGACTTAACACTTTGCTTTAGAAAATGAAGTACAAGTTGTCCTTCCTGATGTGACCTTGCAAAAGAACTCACCTGGTGAACCCTTTGCCAAAAGGGTAACTGATTTAAAAGGCCCAATCATCTTAGTGTTAGGTTTTAAGCTTCTAGGGATAATAAAGACCCTTTAAAGGCACCTGTACAAAAACCACTTTCTATGTGAGAGACAGCGGGGGATCTCCATAAGTAGTCTTCATTTCCAAGACACACTGAGCCTTTCTGGTTCCCCAACAGCCCCTTATAAGCCTGAAGTGCTCCGAGGAGTTGTAGTGTGGTAGAACTGGCTGTTTTTCAGGCTCTGAGTACCACAACCCCCCAGAGACTATTGACACAAGAGACATATATTAGTCGACTGCAATGTATGAACCCTGTTTGAAACCTTATTTGGACAAACTGTAAAAAAAAAAAATTAACTTGAGATAATCAGAAACTTGAATACTAGATATCTGAGAACATGAAGGAAGTATTATTTTTCTAGACGTGCTAATAGTATTGTACGGTCTTAAAAAATCTATCCTTATCTTTTAGAAGTACATACTGAAATATTTAAAATAAATTAGCTTTAAAATAATCAAGAGGGTAATGGGTAGAGCACAGATAAAGGCACGACAGGCTGTGAGTTGAAATTTGTTGAAGCAGGGGAATTTCATTATACTAATCTAATTGTATGTATGTTTAAAATTTTCCATCAAAAAAAGTCCACATAGAAATAAATGAATAAAATTTGAGCAAAGCCTATCCCAACCTACTTTAGATCTTGCTGACTATTTTTCTTCTTCCGAGGGGGTTTCTTCTTCTTCGGTTTATTTGCATTGGTATTGTTTTGCTTATTGTTTACCCCAAAATGGCCTGCAGAGATGTCACTCTGCAGTAAGTTGACCAACAATGGGCTTGTCAGCGTGACGTCCTTATTGACTGGGAAGCCTGGATTCTGACCACAGGACATCTGATTTCCATTGGGTGCTCCGCTGAAAGGTGCATTAAAAGGCATTCCATGGCCTGAGAAGTGGTTTCCCGAGGCACTATTTCCCTGCATGGCCTGCACATGGGGGGGAACCATGTTGGTTTGTTGCATGCTAACATCAGGCATCATTTGAGACAAGCTGACATCATTATTTGCTGTAGTAGCAGGGTCACCATGCTGCTGGGCCATGTGTGAGCTGGGCCCTGGTGGCCGTAACACCTGGCCCTGAATCCCCATAACCTGAGAAGGACTGCTGTTCACAGGCCCTTGCTGGGGCAGCATCTGTCCTGACATCTGTCCCGTAAACTGCACCATGTTTCCTTGCATGTTTGGAGTTGGTCCCCTCATTATCTGTGCTGGTCCCGGCATGACATTGGATTGGTTTTGAGTGTTAAACTGTTGCTTATTCCCCTGCATCTGATTGGTCATGATCTGCTCTATCATTGGGTTCTGCTGGAGCAAAACTTGCCCCTGAGGCCCCATCATCTGGTTATGTGTCGCCATCATTTGTGGGCCTTGCTGGGTAAGCATCTGTTTGGGTGGGGTCATCCTTTGGGGCGAGGGCCCAAGATTTTGGCTCTGAGGGTTCACCATCATCTGGCCCTGTGGCATAAGTGGGGTCCTTGGAAGGATCATAGGGTTCTGAGGGTTCAAGCTTCCTTGTTGCTGGACCATCTGGCCTTGGGAGGGCACAATCTGCTGGTGCATGCTCATCAGCTGAGATGGTGGGCCCTGCTGGGGCTGGCCTTGCATGTTGCCCAGGTTCACCTGAGGAACCCCAGAACTACCAGCCTGCTGGTTGTTCATGTTGCCATGAATTCCCATGAGGCTGGGCTGCATCATATTTGGTGGCCCATGGGACACCTGCATCTGGTTTTGGGGAGGACCAGCTCCTTGACCACCTTAAAAAAAACAAACAAACACAGTTTCAGAAAAAAATACTATTATCTTATTGATATTAAGATACTCAAATTACCTTGATTAGAAAAACACCCACCACCCATATATCCTCTGACCAACATAAACAAATGTGCTGTGCTTGACATACTTTCTGTGGGTGTCCTAAAGTATGGAGATTTGACTGTGTGATAATTGTTACATTCTCAATAACCATACAATACAGGAGAAGAATCCATGTCATTACTCCTATTAGGTAACTTAAAGGTAACATTTCAAAGATCAATAAAGTTTACTTTCTTTCATATTAAATGAAAAGCAAGGCAGCATCTCATTATTTAAAAAGGACTTGTACTCCATAACTCACTGAATCTGTTTCTGGCCAAATGAATTTTTCCTAAAGTGATGGCTGGGGTCCACCCTCCAGGCCTGCTTGGGTTTCAGCCTCCAGATGTGGATGTCAAGGTGGGCTCCGAACGGCACGTCAGGGAGATCATGAAGTAGGGTTGATTAAAGTGACAGCCAAGTTCATTGAGAACTTGTGCTTTTTCCTGGGACTCTTTGGGTAGAACATGGCATCCTCTCTGTGATACTTGCCCTCACTTGCAGGGTCTAGTAACAGATCTCAGCTGGGGTGGGAACTGGGCCTTAAGAGGACATGTGTGAATATGTTACAGGGTATGGCCTGGTTTTAGCCTTTCTTGAATTAAATAAATACAAATAGTGAATATATTAAAAAGATGATGAAAATTAATGAAAAACACTAGGCTAGTGAAATAAGCCCTGCTTTAGATGAGTCAAGGAAACAAAGAATGGGATATATCCTCTTAGGAAAACCTCAACAATGCTGACAAGACATTTAAAAATGCTTCTTGAAAAAGTAATAATGACTCTATCTGTGTGATATCTGGATGCTGCACTTTAGAGAAAAGAATACCTCATGCTTCCTAAGGACAGATCTCCTCTGCCCCAGTGTGGTAAAAATTATTTAATCCTGATCTGAAAGCTGAGCCTCTGGTAGGAGTCAACTGACAGATGACCCAGAAGCTGTAGATACACAACAGTTAATAAGGGATATTAAAACTGCAGTGACCATCCTCTTGGCAGTTCCTGGTGGACCCCACAGGACATGTTCTATTCTTCAGCGATTTCTAATTTAGACAAAGAACACTGCCTGGCTTGTTGCACTGTTCACTTACTTTGGGTCTTTGGGATTTTCCTATAGCTACCTGCATTCTCTCTCCCTTCTTACTGAATAACCTTCTAGCTTATTTCAGCTCCCTTTTATTTTTTACTTTTAAATGGGGGCTAGAAAGTGACAGGCACAACAAAGTTAGGAGGCTAGTCCATGCTCCAGCCAGGGAGGCAGGGGACAAACTGTCTGTTGCTCACACTATTCAGAGTTTTCCTGAAACTTAAGGAAGATCTGCTAAACCAGTCTTATAAGTTCTTAAGGTGAACTCCATTAACACTATATATACACTGAATATGCCAGTGTATATTCATCCAATCAACCATTATTTATTGAGTGCCTATGTACAAGGCAGTTTTAGTACTAAGGTAACATCAATAAACAAGATAGACCAAATCCCTGACACCTTGAAGTCTAGTTGGCACAAGACAATGACAGACAAGTATTTTTACAGGAAGAAGTAAAAGCTAACAGGTAAAAATAGAGTGAGTGTACAGAAAAAGGCAGGCAGGAGTAGAGATATCTTAGATTGGATAAATGGGGAAATGAAAATAGTATGTGGGAGGCACCATATACAAATGCACAGAGCTGTGCTGGGTAGAGGAATCATGATTTTATCACAGTTTAAAACCTCCTAAAGAAAACACGATTTCACAAAGCTCAGGAATGCAGTTTTGTACTAGCAGATAAGGAAAGACAAGCAGTTTGCCCTAACCCTCGCCCTCCAAGAGGTAGTTTGAACTATTTCTTGTTAACTTAGAATTTTTCTCATTCCTTAGTGATTTACAATTAAAGCTGGAACCACACAACTAAACTAACTCTAAGTCGGGATGGGGTTGAGGAAATATTTGCACTAATTCAGTTCTAACTGACTGAATGAGAAAGGGTAAGAGGATTACTTGTGTGACACCTAAGCAACAAGAAACATGAAGCCTGGGCTTATATAATACTGTTTTACAAACACTTTTTAACTGTTCTGCTCCACTCCATTTCTCCTTCAAAATTTCTTATATGTAATACGCTGTTGGCGTTAAACCAATACTGATTGAAGTCTGGTCTTCAAATACCACAGTGTAAATCGGAATTCAGGCCCTTAGCATAAACACAGCTAACATCCACTATATAGAGATTTTTAAAGTAGCAGTTGTCCAAAATGCCATGTATCTCCATGCCTTTGTACCTATAGTTTTCTCTGCCACAAACACGTTTTGCCCCATTACTAACTCAGGGGTTGGCAAACTATAGTCCATGAGCCGACAGGCCTGCTGCCAGTCTGTAAATAAAGTGTTTGGAACACAGCCAAATTCATTCCTTTATGTATTGTCTCTGTCTACTTTTGTACTACAACACCAGAGTTTAGTTGCCAAGCTTAAAATATTTACTATTTGGTTCTTCTCAAAAAAGAAAAAAATGCTGTAACTCAAGTTTCACCTCCTTTCCTTAGGTGTTTCCAGGTTCCTGAGACATTTTACCTACTTTTGATACTTCAGTTACTGCGTTGAAAGAATAATTCATATTTAAGGGTTTGAAATTAAGGGGAGGAATCAGGATTTATGTTTACCCTTGTTGCTTATCACAGTATCTACCACACAATGCTCAATAACTGCTTGCTGAATAAATCATAGAAAACAAAAGAAAACAAACCTGCATGCTGGACATTTTGATTTGCTTGCAGCTGAGGGGCTCCTGAATTCCCAGGGGTGGTTGTTGTTGTCGAAGGCACCTGACCTTGCATAAAGTTCGGATTGGCCTGTCCTGCTGAGAAGCCAGGTGGGAGGCGTTTAGGCATTCCTTAATAGAAAACAATGAGTAAGGCAGTTACCTGGCAAATTTATACTCTTGCTTAGATGTGGAATGAATAAGGAAGGATGAGCTGCATGAAGTCTTCACTGGCTTAGCTCTCTGTCACACTGGTAAGATCTTTAATAATCAGGTTGGGAAAGATGGTTAAAAAAATCAACACAATCTCTTACATGAGCATTGTCAAAATGAAAAAGAAATACTAAAAAATTTACACTTAGAACATGCCAAGGAAAAGATGGCAATCTGCTCCCTAAATGTGATCTGAGGCCACGTCACAGCAAGGTTTAGAGCTCTTTATTTTCCTCTGTAATAGAGCGAACCCCCAAACTTTACATACTTGAACACAGGTACCAATGGAATAAATTCTCTCATGTTCAAACAAATTTGTAAGAAATACTATAAAACAAAAGCTGGGTCCTGATATTAGGCATAGATAGGTGGTTTGTTTTTTTTTCCCTCCATTGAGGGAAATAGATGACAATCTCCTTTGTAGAAAAATTCCCCCCATTATTATTTTTTAGAAATGACTTATAGGAGCTTCAAAGTTAAGCTATATAAAATTTATCATCACACCTTCCTCCTGTAAAGTCTGCTGCAATTTTGACAGCTCTGGTACCAAAAACCATGCTCTAATGGAATCTCGCTTAAGTATTACTTCTTTTTATAGGAAAGTTTAATTTCAGAAAATCTGTAATAAGGAGAATCTCAGAACCCATTCGTTGTTTATAACGTAGGCCTTGATGTGGCCAGATCACCTAGGTGAGCACATCAACTGCTCTATGAAAGCATCAAGACCTAAAGCTCACTTAAAATTTGTGTTAGTCCATTTATTTTTTTAAGGGCCAAATTTTTCAATGTCCTGAAAAACACTTTGTAGGCAAATATGCATTTGTCCTTTCTTTAGCAGCGACAAGTCCCCATTTGCATGCTTTCATTGTAATTAAATCAGAAATCACATTCGCAGGAGGGACTACCCAGCTTCCACTGATCCAGGGCTAGATGCCCAGAACAGTGAAATTTGGAGCTGAAACATTCTTGCATTTTCTAAAAACTTCTTAGGATTAAAATATTGGAGCCTGCACATCTATAAAATTAATTATAAGAGAGTGAACAGACTGATGAGCAACTTAATTTCACCAGAAACCATGGGAACATGCCTTTGCTATGTTGCACTAAAGATGCAAGGGTTTTTTTCTGGATAGGCAATGGGTGTCTTTTGGTGGGAGGGGGGGTGTTTATCAGATGACAGCATTACTGACACTCTCTATACCTTACTAAAAAGCTCCAAGCACATTCATGTGCACTAGATCAATGATTAATAAGAATAAATAATAAACATGGAGATGGATAAGTTTTACTGTAATCGTTTTACCTCACACATTAAGCTCCATTGCTTTTTCTTCATACAAGAGGCACCTTACAAAATAAATAAATAAATCTCCTTTAGGTATAACTGGTGGAATTCCCTCTCTAAGGAGCAGGCATTGGCATTATAAAACTATAAAAGTCAATGATTTCTGAACTTACTCCCCTTTAATACTTTAACCAAATTCAACACATATCATGCTATGTTACTAATTTAGGATTATCAAAATTGAAGACTAGATGGGCCTTTTCCCCAATAAGACCTTGTACTTTTCATTTTTGCTCTATTGCATAATCTTAATTTTTTTTCTACAGCTGAACATTATAAGTTTTGTATGCAATGCATATTTCTTTTTGACATTTTAATTTACTAGTACAAGATCAAGCAAAAATAATTTGAAAACAAAATGAGCATCTCTATATTGAATTTTACCTGTATTTTTATCCAGAGGGCTAGCTTACACATAACCAGTAAGATACTGCATAATGTATCAAGTTAACTAATTTATATCAAACGTCACCACTATATCCACAAAACCAAATAATTACATCCTTATTTCACTCCCTCAATTATCTCAAAATTGTAGGTCCACTAAGATCTATCTCCAGTAGCTTTACTAACACAAGTAGCTTCAGTGTTCCTCACCTCCTAGGCCTGGATGTAAACTCTGTGGCCCCTGGTTTGGTGGTTGCTGCTGCATCACCATGAAGTTAGGTGGCACGTTTCCCTGTTGAACCATAGGATTCCGACCCGGAGAGCTGACAGGCTGTTGAAATCCCTGGGGAAGTGGGTTATTTTGAGGTGGCCTTGGTCCCATCTGCTGCTGAGTTTGGTTAACCGTTGGGGAGGATGCAGGGGATCCCTGCTGGAAGGAGGAGGGTGAGGAGGCAGGAGACTTGTTGGTGAGATGGGGCTGCTGCAGGGGTGTTGGGACCCTGGAGGGCCCTCCCTGCATGCTCTTCATTTGAGGAGCTGTGAACTGGCCTGGATTGCTCATCTGAGGAAAGTTTGTATGGGCTTGTGAGGCTTGCTGGCTGCCAAAGGGATATGGAGGGGGAGGGTGGGAAGGTGTCTGTACCGTGGCTAAGGATGGTCTTGCCTGGAGTTGCTGCTGTATTGGGCCAGGCAAGGGGGCCTTCTTCCACCCTTGGTTTGCAGTCATTGTGCCCAGAGAACCCTGGGCTGGAGGAGGCTGAAGGGCTCCAGAAGGCAGCTGGTTCCAGCCCGGAGGAACAGGCACCTGAGTCGGGGCAGTAAACTGGGGTCGAATTCCCTGTGGCTGTTGCTGCTGATGTTGCTGTGGGGGTCTTGCCTGCAACTGTTGCTGTTGCTGTTGCTGCTGTTGTTGATGCTGCTGCTGCTGCAGCTGGGGAAAATTAGCTGGGTTCATTTGTCTGTTCACAGGGACAGGCTGCATTGGGTGATGCGGGGGTGCTAAAGATCCTGAGGGATGACTTTGCTGCTGTATATGGAGCCCAGAGAGGAGTGGATCCATTGCATCTGTTTAAAGACAGTTAACAAAACAAAAATTAACTTAGTGCAACCGAGATCCTAGAACAGTAGTCTTGGCAATTCTGCAAATACAGAGTAAAATCTGCTGGTACCATTTGGTGAAATGTTTGTGAGCATCTTCTACATGCAAAGCAACATACTAGAATGACATAAAGATAAATCTTGTCTAAAAGAACTTATGATTCAAAAGGGGACATAAGAGCCAAACATAAAATGTGGCGTGATATTTTCAACGTACATTCTGGGAGCTATGTTCATTAGTGTTATAGAAAACAAAACAAAACAAAACACAGTCAATTAGGCTTGGGAAACAGTGACCTAACAACTTAGAAGGGTTCCTTCACTGTAAGACTTTCAGTGCCTCTAGTATGTTAATTTTGTACCTCCAAGAGGATGATCAATTTACCAAATTTACTTCACCATTTAGAATGCTCTTTCATGGGGTACCTTGCAGGAATAAGTAGGCCAAAAAATGCATTTTTAGGAATGTTGTGGTAAGACTGGTAAGAGAATAATGAGAAATTCTGAGAAGGAAATGATGACTTTTAGCTTGAAGAAATTGGGGCAGATTTTGTAAAGAGGTGGCATTTAAGCTGGGCAGTTGGGAATTTCATCAGAGACAGATGAATTTTGTAATCATCTGTGCAGGGAGTTCCAGCCTCTTTGATCCTAAAAGACTGGAGGTAGTTACCTGACTGAGAAGCAGGGCGAGGAGTCCTGGGCTGCAGCTCTGAATTGTGGCCTGGTGCCATCATGGAAGATGACACATTTCCACCCGGGGGTATCATAACAGTGGCTGGGTTGGTCATTCTTATTAATCCTAGAGAAAAAAAAATTCTAGAATAGAGTACTGGAATTGACACAGTGTTTGTTTTTAATGAAATATCTCAAGAATATGAAAAAGTATGAAAAATTTCTGTACCATCATCTACCTTATACACATCTAAGCATTTTGCCCCATCTCCTTCAGATACATATGTATATATACCCTAGAAGCTCCCTACCCCTTCCCAATCCCATTCCATTCCCTCCCTCTTATCTTATAATTGGAGTTAACAGTTTTGTGCATGTTTTATTTCTTTTCATTTTTTACTTCTTTTCCATATATGTAGGTAAACTGCATTGCATTTTCCACGCTTTTAATCTTCATGTAAGTGGCACTATATTATATGTAGCCTTCAGTTTCCTTTTGCATTTACTATTATTTTTTGAGCTTTATTCATCTTGACTGCCATTAATAGTGCTCCATTTTACAGAACCCATACATCCATTCTCCTGTTGATAAATACTAGTAAGCTCCACCCCCGCCCCACTCTAACTTTCCGTTCTTAGAACTTTGTAATGTCATGTATTCTTGTGGACATGTGCGAGTGTCTTTATACTATATAATTAGAATTGCTAGGTTATAAAGTATAAGCATCTTCAATTTTACTAGATATTGGTAAACTGCTCTCAAAAGTGGTTATACCAATTTATACTCCAACTAGATTTTCAGAACTTCTCTTGCTCCATAGCTCTCTAATTTCTGATACTGATAGGCTTTTTAGGATTTAGCATCTATGTTCATAAGTGATACTAGCCTATAATTATCTTCCCTTCCTGTCCCCCTTTAATTTTGGCATCTAGATAAAGATAACTTCAAACTGAGTTGAAAAGCATCTTTCCTCTTTTTCTCTGCGGTGGAAAAATATGTCTACCTGTTCTTTAAATATTTAGTGAAGCTCACCTGTAAAATCAACTGGGACTATGGGTTGTACTATTGGTTCATAGGGAGACAGACTTTTATTTCAATTTTTAAAGTAGTTATAGCTTTTTCAAGTTTCTATATCTTATTAATAAGTCAGTTTGAGTTATCCTTTAAAATTTATCAGCATAAAGTTATTCATGGGATACCTTCTCCCTTTTTTGAAAAATTGAGATATAATTCACATACTATAAAATACATTCTTTTAACATGTACACTTTTTTTCCCCATTCTTTGTATTGCCTGTGCCTTTTTTTCTTTATTTGTTTTACTAGATTCATCAATTTAGTTGGCTTTTCAAGAAAACATCTTTTGGTTTGCTCCTCTGTTCTAGGTTTCTTAAAGTTCATACTTTACTTATTTTTGCTCTTTATTATTTCCTTCCTCCTAGATTATTACTCTGCTGGTTTTTTTTTAATTCTTGAGCCAGACACATAGCTTGTTAATTTTCAGTTCAAGTTCTGCTCTAATATAAGTATCTGAAGGCTTAATTGTCTTCCAAGTGCTTTACTGACATCTCACAAATTTTGATATGTGCTCTTCTCATTATTCCATTCTAAATATTTTATGTCCATGATTATTGATTTTTAAAAAAATCATTGGGTATGTAGAATGTATTTTTTAATTTCTAAAAATATGGGATATTTTAGTTAGGCTTTTTTTTTTTGGTCACTGACTTAATTGCACCACATATGGGTTAGAAAGCAGGATCTGTGTGGTGCCAGTCTTTGGCATTTACTAAAACTTGCCTTTGGAATAATACATGGTCAGCTTATATAAATGTTCCACTTATGCTTGAAAAGATTAAGAACTCTTAAATTATTAGTACATGATTTCTATATACTGTTAGCCCTTGAACAACGTATGTTTGAACTGTGCAGGTCCACTTACATGTGGATTTTTTTTCAATAAATATGTAAGTACTACAAGTGTATTTCCCCTTCCTTATGATTTTTGTAATAACATTTTCTTTTCTCTAGCTTATATATCATAAGAATACAGCTTATAATGCACACAATATACAAAATGTGTATTAAAATTGACTGTTTATGTTATGGTAAGGCTTCCAGTCAATAATAGACTGTTAGTACTTAAGTTTTTGAGGAGTCAAAAGTTATACTCAGATTTTTTACTGCATGGGTGGTTGGTGTCCTTAACCTCTGTGTTATTCAAGGTCAACTGTATACCCATTATATCAAACCATTTTAATTATGTTAGTCATAATATCCTTACCAATTTTTTATAAGCTCAATACATCAATTACTAACAGAGCTGTGTTAAAATTTCCCCTAAGATTTGCTATCTTCATGAAATTCTGTCCATTTTTGCCTCACGTATTTTGAGGCTAGCTTATTAAGAACTAAAAATATAATTACCTTTTTGTAGAATGTTTTCTCTACTTGTATAATTGTACTTCTTATTCTCCATAAAGCTTTTTATCTTAAATTGTGTTTTTTTAACCTGATAAAAATAGTCCCCCTTTTCTTGGTTAGTATTCATTTGGATTATCTTTTTTCCTATCCTTTTAACTATGAACTGAGTCCTTATAATTTATGTTTCCTGTAAGAGCACACAGCTAAATCTGATGTTACTATTGAATCTGATTACTTTCATTTTAGCAGAGTTCATAGTCCATCTGACTTTATTGTTAAATACTAGTATATTTTAGTTTATCATTTTATGATACCACTTCTTTTTACCCTTCTTTTTCTGTGCTGTTTTCCTGAATTTTATTGCATTTATTTTTTCATCTGTCCTTCCTTTCTATCCCTCCACTAACAGTTTAGAAGTTATACACTCTATTTCTATTATTTTAGTGACTATATTTAAAATGTCAACAGACATATTTGACTTAAAGTCTAAAGACAATATATAGTCATCATTATACTAAATAAGTCAATGCTTATTTAGAAATATTTACCCCAGGTTTACCAATTATTTAGCTCACCATTCTTTCTTAGCTCTTATTTCTTCCATCTTAGGTTCAATTTTCTTCTTCCTGAAGTACATCCTTGAGCAGTTCAATTAGCAAGGGTCTGTTAATGGTAAATTTTCTTAGTCTCTTTGAAAAGGTCTTTATTTCATATTAATGTTGATAATGTAGCTAAGTTTAAAATTCTAGGCTGTCAATAATTTTCTCTTCACTTTGAAATATTCCAGTGTTTCCTAGCTTCCAAAGTTGCTGCTGAGAAATCAGCTGTGGGTCTGATAGTCTTTCCTTTGTAAATAATTGGTCTTTTATTGTGAGTTGCTTTTAGCATTCTCTTTGTCTTTCATGTTGTGTAGCTTTACAATTTTGTGTCCAGATATGGATTTACTTTTATTTGTAGTGCTCAGGATTACTGGGCTTCTGAATCTTAGGACTCATTTCTTTCATCAATTCTGAAAAAGTTTAGCCATTCTCTATTTAACTATTGTCCCTCCTTCATTTATCTTCTTCTGGAACTATTTTCAGACTTATGTTAGACCTTCTCATTTTATCCTTTATGTCTCTTGACCTTTTTCATATTTCCATCTTTTATTTTTTTCTCTGCTGTATTCTGGGTAAGTTCTTCAAGTTTACCTTCCCATTCAGCTGTGTCTAATTTGCTGAATAAGTTATTTACTTCAATAATTTAAAAATTTCTGTAAGTTCTGGTCCCCTCACCCCAAATTCTGTTTATGTTTTGGTAGTGTCTTGTCCTCTTAAGACTTTCATAATTTTAAACACCCTAATATTCCCATTATCTGGAATTCATATTAACTAGAGGGAGGGAGTCTGTTCCTAAATGTTATACATTTAAAGTATAATTTCATTTATAGTAGGCTTTAACTATGAGAATCTGAAATGGCTTAGGCTGAGCATGTGCCTCTCCAGAGCTTCAACAGTTATTACCAGCCCAGGACCACTTAATGACTTAGCTTGGCGGGTCCAGAGTCATTTCAATAATATAGGGTAGGACAAAAGTAGGTTTACAGGTTTTTTTTGGTATGGAAAATAATACAATATTAATGAATAATAACACAAAAATAACCTCTGTTTCATGTTCTCAGAACTATAAACCTACTTTTGCCCCATCCAGCCTGCATGAGGGTAGAGAAAACAATTCTAAAAACACCATTTCCCCTACCCTCGACTAGGAGCCCAGGCTGAGAGAGACAAGTTTTGCGTTTGTCTTTCTATGCCAGAGGGTAAAAATGTTCAAACCTATCTTTCACTGAAAATTCAGGCTTCACGTGGAGTTCTGAGTTCTAGCTTTCTTCTTTATGTGGACCCAAGGCAAGGCTTCATATTTTATCCCTGCCTGGTCATTAAAATTCAAATCCCTTGGCCCCCACACAATCTCCTCATTTGTTTAATGCCGTCTATTTTTTTTTTCTTTGACTTCTTTCTTGCCCAGGGGATTTCCCTTACTCTCTCACAAGCTCAACTGTGCATTAAATGCAATATTTTTATTTGACATTTTTAGGTGTTTTGTAGTTAAAGAGGGCAATTGGGTAAATGTTCATCTGTTGAAAATGGATTTGTTTTTGAGGAACCCCATCCCATTTTTCAAAGGTGGTAATTAGACAGTAAGAAAGTTCTTGGGAGATGAGCAGCAGGTTTTCTTGTCTATAATCAGCCTCCTACACTTAGAAACGTTCAAGCACAGGCTGACTACATGCTCAGCAGTGCTACTACAAAATACATTTCAGTACTAGGTAGGAATTTGGACTAGATCCATGGTTCACAACTTTGGGGGGAACACCATTTTGTCTCCCAGGTGACATTTAGCAATGTCTGGAGACAGTTTTTGTTGACACTACTGGGAAGAAGGGGTGGTAATACTGGCATCTGGTGGGTTGAGGCTAGGGATGCTTCTAAACATCCCACAATGCACAAGATAACTCCCAACAGCAAAGCATTATCAGCCCAAAGCATCAACAGTGACAAGGTTGAGAAACCATGTCTAAATGACTGCTATGATATCCTCACTAATCTTGAGAATCTCTAAAACTATGGGGAAAAAAGACTATGGATATGATTTTAATTACAAAAAACTTCTGCATATCAGTCAATTTTCTGTTACCAATGCTGAGAGAAACAGTACTAAGAAAAAACTATAATCAGAGACATTCTAGATATACAATTCCCAATTCATGTATTTTTGTTTTATAGGGTACTAAGTTCACTTTTCTCAGGAAAAATTCCTCTTCTTAGTTTAACCTCATATTAAATGTGTTTGCATCCACTGTCCCTATGGATAATAGAGAAAAACAAGCCTGAAGTATGCCTGGCAGTAAAGAAAGATTAGGGGTTAAAATGTTATTGTGACTACAGATCACTACCAGCTCATTATTCCTGAAACTTCATATTGTATATATTATCACAATCACTGGTCTTTGCTAAATCTAACCTAATTTTAACCCAAAGTTTCTAAGTTTCCTGTGTTGACAATGAACTACATATATCACTATAATTTATACTCATTTTCCAGAAATACTTATATACCTGCTATATGCAGATACTAAGAGAGTTATTTGCCAGATACCAGGAGAGCTTACAATTAGTGTGCTGATATCACTTTAATGGGGTCCTAATATTTTAAAGCTGGAAGGGATCATTGTTTCTAGAATATAATTAAATATGTTTACAGGAAACTAAGGCTAGTAAATATTAAGTCATCTGGCAAGGAATTGAGACTAGAACCCGGATTTCCTGAATCTCATCTCATGTCTATTCAGTCTTTCACTACTGCATGCAACTTCGGTAGGCTCTTCCCACTCTTCAAGATTTTATTTATTCATTTTCAGAGAGGGGAAGGAAGGGGGAAAAAGATGGACAGAAACATCAATGTGCAAGAAAAACATTAGTCAGTTACCTCTCGCACGCCCCCAACTGTGAACCTGGCCTGCAACCCAGGCATGTGCTCTGACAGGGAATCAAACCCATGACCTTTTGGTTCATAAACTGATGCTTAATCCACTGAGCCACACCAGTCAGCGTGCCTTTTTTTTTTTTTTTAAGATTTTATTTATTTTTAGAGAGAGGGGAAGGGAGGAAGAGAGGGAGAGAAGCATGAATGTATGGTTGCCTCTCATGTGCCCCCTACTGGAGACCTGGCCTGCAACCCAGGCATGTGCCCTGACTGGGAATGGAACTGGTGATTCTTTGGTTCACAGGCTGGTGTTCAATCCACTGAGCCACACCAACCAGGGTTTGTTTTTTTTTTTCAATGTTAATTTGTTTTATTGGTATTTATCAAGCTGCCTTAACACCAAATGCTCAGACTTCTATGGAGAACTACATCTACTGACTCCCTACTATTGGTACCAGGCTGGGTATTTTCCATCTACTATATGGTACTCCACAATAGCCCAATAGCACAGGTCCTGACACAGAATAGGAATTCAGCAAATGTTTGTTACATGGCTCATCCCTCCACCTTCAAGCATGAGCTCAGCAGATTAAAGGCACTATTATCTCATCTTATAGGTGAAGAAACTGTTGCCTGGAGAGATGCAGTGACTAGCTTGAGGTAACCACTAAATGGCAGTGCCAGGATAAAAATCTACTTCCAATGCTATATGGCCAAGTTTTCAGCTACCGTTCAGAGCAATGGCTTTTTAAACTGAGCTTCTCCCTTTTCCTGCATTTCTTCAGGAGCTGTTGTGGTAGGTGGGGAGGTGGATGACCGGGTATAGTTTCAGCTACTTACTCTGCTTCAACCACGGCAGCTAGGCTTTTCTGGTTTCTTTGAATAAAGATGTCTTACAGCAGAACTATGAAAGCCACTAGTGTAGTGAAAAGACCACTGAGCTGGGAGTTAGATATGAGATATTAAGCCTACTGCTACTTGCTCCTGGGAAACTCACTTCCTTTCTTTGGAAAGCTAAGTTCCATAGCTTCCTCGGCTTTAAATGCGAGAGCCAACTCAATTTTAACATCCTGTAATTCACAAAATGTTGAATTCAATCTCCAAAGAAGATATTTCAGGATTACTAGAAAAGGCAGTAAAAAAAATTGTAACTCTCTCAGGTTCTAAGTATATAAAAACACATATTTTCCCACATACTTCTACAGATTCCACATAAGCATGCAAGAACCCCTAGCTCACAGATTCTCAGCCTTAGAAAAAAAGGGAGTTAAAAAGCTACATTCTCCATTATCTATAAACATCCTGAGGGTAAAAAAAATTATTTTATTCATTTCTATTTCCAACACTAAGCATAGGTCCTGTCATATAACAAGAACTTAATAAATGTTTGCAGCATTGCTCACTGCTCATCTACCTTTAACAATGAACCCCAAATATTGTGAAGACTATAAGCTTCATGCTCTGTGACTCTATCTAGCTTCCTAATCTTGATTTCCTGAAATAGTAAACAGAGATGTGCCAGGAACACCTGCCTATCTTACAGGACCCAAATGATCATACATTAGCAAGTAAAGCCAAAAAGGAAACTAGTAAAATGTCATACAAGTGAATGGGATCTCACCTGGACCACCTGCCATGGGAAATCCCGCCTCCATCCTAACTGAATTTCCAGCTCCCATGGGTCCATTCATTCTCACATCTTGGCTTCGGTTCTGAGCCAAAGCCAGGTTGATAGCACCTTCCCCTGGAAATGACAGGTTACAAAAAGGAAACCATCAGAATAAATGCAAATTTTGTTTAAAAACAGATACACAAGAGTTGTAGTTTTCTGTTTTTGAAGGATTATGGTAAGTTTACCAACACAAAAATGGTGAGTTCAATCCTCTATGGGTCTTTCTTCAACCTCATCTGAGCAGGTTACCTTACATGAAGCACGAGGAGGCCATAACCAATGCTCACAATACAGCAGATGGGCAATGTGTAATGATGCATAACATCAGCAGAGGGCTTGGAACTCTGAGTATTTATTTTCAACCAGCTCACCAAGAGTGTGTGTGCATGAGCATGTGTGAAGGAAAATAATGATATGGGGACACTGTAATATTTGTGAGCAAAAAACCAGTTTCCTTTCAATAACTGCAATGTAAACAGATATCTAGCAGAGAAATTCATGCAATGAAGAGTAGAGAGGTTGTTAAGTGTCCACTGATAGATGAATGGATAAAAATGTGGTACATAATATATAATGACATGTAACTTAGCCATAAAAAGTCAGAGAAATACAAATACCATATGATTTGACTTATATGAAGAATCTAAAAAACAAAATAAAAGAACAAAAGAGAAATAAACTTATCCATACAGAGAAGAAACAGATGTTTGCCAGGTGGAAGGAAGGTGGGGGATAGGTGAGAATGTTCATAAAGAGGGCTAAGAAGTACAAATTGCTGGTTATAAAAACAGTCATAAGGATGTAAAGTACAGCTCAGAAATGTAGTCAATAACAGTTTAGTAACTATGTATGATATCAAATAGGTACTAGGCTTACTGAGGTATCATTTTGTAAGTTATATAAACATCTCATCACTACCTAATACATTGCATATCAACTTCAACTGAAAAAAAAAAAAGAGAGTAGACAGGTTGTTACTAATCTACCTTTGAGACATCTGATGATTAGACCAGCATTTGTATGATTGTTAATGCTTACAAAATCTTATCTCATTTGAACCTTACAATGCCTGGTAGGTAATGTCACTAGAAGTGTTCTAAATGAGTGTACCCTAAACTTAGAGGCAACTTAAATCTTATTTGTTCTAATAATAAAAGGTCTTTGAAATAAATTTTGGGATACTTCACACCTTTAATCCAAAAATTTGACTGTTGCTCTTGAGAACAGCACCACCTTGTGGACAATAAAAGTATAGCTGGCCTGTGGCTAAGGAATCGAAAGGATGCATTCACTGGAAGTCCTTCCTTACAGAGCCAGATGATAAAGAAGGAAGCTAATGAGAGTATAGGTTCGCTCTTTTCTTGTCACTGATGTATGCCAGCTTTGTTTTAACCAGGAAGGTAGTTTGGTCTTAGGGAATAAACATCCTACCAATCACCAAGGGTTACAGGATGCTCTAAGTTAGCTATGGAAGTCAAGAGAGAGAAATACAGATTTTGAGGGTTTCTACTAAAGCAAAAGAACTATTAATATACCAAACTTGCTAGGACATTCTAAGCAGAAAATACTGTTCTTAAAATGGACATCAGATCATGTCACTTCTCTGCTTAAACTACTCCACTGCTTCCCACTGGTTTAGGAATGCAAGCCAAACTTCTTAATAGGGTCTACAATGCCTCTAATTGTCTATCTAGCCCAGTGCTACTCAACAAAAATATAATACAAGCCACACATATAATTTTAAATTTTCTAGATGCTTTAGTAAAAAGGTAAAAACAAACTGGTAAAGTTGACTGTAATATACTTTATTAACCCAATACATCCCATGTATTATTATTTCAACATATAATAAACATACAAATTATTAATGAGATACTTTACATTATTTTGGGGGAGAGCTAAACTTTCAAAATCCAGGATGTATTTCACACTTACAGCACACTGCCAGTTGCTCAATATCTACATATGGCTTGTGGCTACTCTATTGGACAGCCTACCTCTCTCTAAGCCCAACTCACACTAGTTTCTCCTTCAATAGAAAGGATTCAGCCTTTGTGGCATTTTTTTAAAGCTTCTTAGGCACACAAACCTGCTTCTCATCTCAAGACCTTTGCACACATTGTTCCCTCTGCCTAGATCAGTCTCCTGCACTATTCTCGTGTAAGTCAATGCCTCAATTTTCATGTCTTCTTGAGTGTCACACACCCTGAAAGGCCTACTCTGACCATCTTATCCAAGGTTAGGTCACCCCTTCCAGAATATCCTGTTATTTATTCAGAGGACACTCCATGTAAATACTTATTCATTTACTTGCTTTCTTGTCTGTATCCTCCATCACTAACCATAAGTCTGCTTTAGTTCCTTTACATCTGTTGTCTTGGGATAGTTATTAATAGAACCCTCTTTTACTCTTGAAAATGTCCTGATTTAGATGATATATTATAAGACCACCCTAGTTATAGCCTTTATACACAGAATAGTGCCTGGTACATGGTAGGCATTTATTAGCTATTTATTGAACAAAAGATAAATGGTCATAACCTTACAAAGAATTATAGGCATTTTTCTATATGATAAATGCAGTCCTGGAAAACTGCACATTCTGTAAAATCGCACACTGCAAATAACTGGCTTTATGAGAAAAACACTGTTGGGACAAACTCAAAACTCCTGAGGCTCTGTAACCAGAGCTCTAATAAAAATGAAAATAAAAAAAAGTTAGTGGAGACAACATACACAACACTACAGTGGAAATGCCTGATGAAAGGTGCTGAGACACTGCAGATAGAATGATGCTCTGAGCCAGTGTGGCTGCCATTAAGGCAGGCACAGGAGGAAGTGCAATTTGTCACAAGCTGAGAGCCATGCAATGTGATTCTGGGGAAGGTAAAATACTTGAGTGTAAGTTCCCATTCTTAGTTTTCTTAAAATAAAGCTGAAAGGACTTCCACCTATGCAGCAGCTGAGCTAAAGGCTATGCTTCCTTGTAGATAATTATTCTTTGAGTCCTACAATTCTAGCTCCCCCTGCTCAGGAACAATCACATATGAATAAACACAATTTCCACATTATAATGCTATTATTCCTCTAATTGCCAACTACATATAACCTAAATTTTGGTAAAAAAGAACAAAAACAAACCAACAACAAACAGACTTCTGGCCAAGATGGAGGTGTAGTTAGATACACTTTGCTTCCTCGCACAACCCAAACAGGGTAACAACCAATCTAAAAACAAAAAAACAATTGAAGTTGCCAGAAAATCTAACTGTATGGAAGTTTGACAACCAAGGAGTTAAAGAAACATTCATCCAGACTGGTAGGAGGGGCAGAGATGGGCAGCAGGGGTGGTGAGGACTCATGACAAAGTGGCAGCTGGAAGACTGGGGCAGGCAAGATGAAAGCTGGTGGACTGGAATATCCTATATTTGCATGAGGCTAAGCTGGGAGGAACAAATGGGAAGTGAGACCGCATAATCCTGGGTTCCAGCGTGGGACACTAAAGCCTCAAAACCTCTGGCTGGAAATACCTGTGGGGGTTCTGGTGGTGGGAGAAATACCCAGCCTCATAAGAAAATCCACTGGAGGGGCCAAAAGAATCCTAGGAAGTACACAAGCACACCAACCTGGGAATCTGCACCTGAAAGGGCATAATCCACTCTGAAACTGGGACTCAAATCAAGAACTTGGAACAGAAGGAAAAAGTAAACATTCAACTGAAACAGAATGAAGAAACGAGAATCCAAAAAACTGAGGAGAGGCTCAGGAACCTCTGGGACAACTTTAAATGCTCCAATATCTGAATCATAGTGGTGCCAGAAGGAGAAGATAAAAAGCAAGAGATTAAAAACTTATTTGAAAAAATAACAAAGGAAAATTTTCCCAATCTGGCAAAGGAACTAGACATGCAAGTTCAGGAAGCTCAGAGAGTTCCAAAGAAGTTGGATCCAAAGAAGAACATACCAAGGCACACCATAATTAAGTCAGCCAAGATTAAAGAGAACGGGAGAATCTTAAAAGCAGCAAGAGAAAAGGAAAGAGTTCCCTACTACAAAGCAGTTCCCATCAGACTATCAGCTGATTTCTCAAAAGAAACCTTACAGGCAAGAAGGGGCTGGCAAGAAGTATTTAAAGTCATGAAGAGCAAGGACCTACAACCTAGATTACTCTATCCAGCAAAGCTATCATTTAGAATGCAGGGGCAGAGAATGTGCTTCCCAGATAAGGTCAAGTTAAAGGAGTTCACCATCACCAAGCCCTTATCATATGAAATGTTAAAGGGAACTATCTAAGAAAAAGATCAAAACTATAAACAGTAAAATTACAACAAACTCATAACTATCAATAACTGAACCTAAAAACAAAACAAAAACAAAAACAAACTAAGCGAACAACTAGAACAGGAACAGAACCACAGAAATGGAGATCACATGGAGGGTTATCAGTGGGGTTGGGGTGGGAGGAGAATCAGGGAAAAGGTTACAGGGAGTAAGAAGCATATACGATGGGTACAAAATAGACAGGGGGAGGTTCAGAACAGTGTAGGAAATGGAGAAGCCAAAGAACTTGTATGTACAACCCATGGACATGAACTAAGGGGAGGGGATGCTGCTGGGAGAGGGAATGAAGGCAGAGGAGAATAAAAGGGAGGAAAAATGGGGCAGCTGTAATAGCATAATCAGTAATATATACTTAAAAATAAAGTTTGGTGTTTATTCTGTGAACAACAGCAAGCCATAGCAGGTATGGCTATGGTATATAGCCATATATATACCATATATATATTTGGCTGGTATATTTTCATTTTGAAAAGATCACTCTGGCAAAGTATTTTAAAAATAAATACTGATACAAAGGAATTGTTTAGGGCCTCCTAATCTCTATTAGATGAACAAAGAAATAAAAACTAGGGCTTAGTTGGTAGAAGGAAGCAACTGAAATTAAATAGTCTTCAATAGACAAATCAGTTCCTGGTCAGGATACCAGCAAAATCAAAGTCTGACCGGCTGACAGCCAAAATCAGCCATAAGAATGGAGTTTGAGGCTACAGATGCTGAAGCATCAGGACCCAACCAGAGCCTCAATCCCTCTTCTTCCTAAGGTGCTATAACGTGGATTGGAGCACAGGTTACATAAGTTACTTAGCATTCTGAAACTCGAGAGGAACAGGTAGCACAGGAAATCATGCTACATTCTGCTGTTGTTATGATTTAGGTACAGATAGGCACCTTCAATCTGAACGGAGAGAATCCCCAGATCCCGGAGCTGCTGGTTGTTGCTCTGAGCCAGGATTCGTAGCCGCTCCGCTGCTTCCCGGGGAATGTTGAATGTTACACGTACACTGTTCCAGGGCTCTACCTTCTGTACCTTTAGCTTGCTGGATTCTTGGTTGTGAAAGAAAGAGAATAGTATTAGTAATCTTTGGCCACCAGAAGGCATGAAAACACACACACACACACACACACACACACACACACCAAAGTAAAAGAACAAGACAGAGCACTAGCTTGGAGTAGCTGAGCTTAGGCTTTGGTGTTAGACTTCAAATCCTATCTCTACCACTTAGCATCTGGGTGACCGTGAACAAGTTATTTAATCTTTCTGAAAATTACCTTTCATAAGAGTGTGAGTGATAAATGAGACAACACATGCCAAAAACCTAGTGCAGGATCTGCCACACCATAGAAACTGAATGAATGGAAAGCAGCAAGATGGAATAAGAAATATGAGAGAAGAGATAGGTTAAGTTTAAACTAACAGAATAATGTCTACTTCTGGACTCAGTTCAATGTATGTGAACTGAGAAGTTGACAACATTTAAGTCCCAAATTTTAAGTAAAATTCTATTAAAAATTCAATTGGCAGGTAAGCCTAATGTAGAAGACTAAAGGATATGCAGTTTATTTAAAGAAACAGAACTATAAGGGACACTAGTAGATTTACTTATAAAAGGTAAGTATTTGAAATTTTAATACTCATATGTAAATATTCACTAAGCATCCCTATGGAAGATAATTATAGAGACAGAGAACAAACATATCTTCCAATGCCCTATAAATGCTTTGGTTTACGGAGGTCTTAAGTCTTGATTCTTTATATCTTTGATTTTTAAATCTTTTTCTTCTTCTTTTTTTTTTTTTTTTTCATTTATTCTTAGATAGAGGGGAAGGGAGGGAGAAAGAGAGGGAGTGAAACATTAATGTGTGGTTGCTTCTTGCACATCCCCAACTGGGGACTTGACCCACACCCCAGACCTGTGCCCTGACTGGGAATCGAACTGGCAACCTTTCAGTTTGCAGGTCAGTGCTCAATCCACTGACCCACACCAGCCAGGGCAAATCTTTTTCTACTTTAAACCAGAGAAGAATTTCCACTGAAGCATACCAAACTGAAGGGGGAAACCAACATAAATTTGACAACCCAGCTTCAGTTAGTATATGAAAACATTCCATTTAGCAAGTCTGAAGAGTCAATGCAAACTTCAGGACATGTTTTTAAAAGAAGATATACACATTAACTAATGAAGAGGTAATACTATTTGTAATTATATTTTATAGATGGAAAGCAAACCCCAGGTCCGGTTAGCAGATAAAAAAAACTTTTTTCCAACAATGCCAGACAAAGTAATTTTCCCTTTTGTCAAAACTCAGCTCAATTTGATCTTAGGACCCTCTATTCAATTTTACATTCTAATGTTCAGAAAATGGTGATATGGGTATATCTGTTCTCAAAATAAGAAATATCCATGGATAGGAGGAAGTGCTTACATGTTTCCTCAAGCCCCTGCCAACTTCATAACCATTATATATTGAAAGTTAACTTACCCAGACATGAAGTTCATTTGTTCTAACATGGGAAAAGAGACTAATTGCTAAAAGCAGTGAGGTAATATAATCACAGAAATTTAGAAAGGATTAGGAAATATTTAGTCCAAGTCTATTTTACAGGCAAGGTCACTGAAGCCCAGAAAGGCTAAGTGATTGGCCCAGGATCCGGTGGCTACCTAGCAGTATCAGAGGTGGATTAAAATCCAGCTCTGATTCCCAGGTCAATTTCCTTTCCATGGCACTGAACAGCAAAAGGCAGGAAGGTTGGGATCCTCATTCCATAAAGTACAGATGCTACAAAGCTTCTTCCCAATCTGAAAAGTACTGAAATCTTGTACATGGTCTAGACAAACATCAAATATGCTCATGATATTATATACTTGTGATATGGCTGCAGAAAAATCCTTGTCTATATGACATAGTTATATTTTATCAAAGTTTTTTAAACTTCCATCACATTTGAGAAGATATGATGACTTAAAATAAAATACTTTTTTTGCACCAAAAATACAAACTGGTAACAGCATTAAGTCTGGGTTTGGAAAATTATTTAAAAGCCATAAACAAACTGACTCAGCAATTTAAAAACAAGGGGAAAAATGTGGGTAACTATAAGCAATGAACTATTTCAGGCCCAGCTGGGTCCTTATAATATGATATATTATGCCTGTGATTATGGTGATAATGATGGTGATAACTGTAACTTTAACACATAAAATCCCCTATTACTATGCTAAATAATCCATAACTATAAAGCAGTCTTACATAACACAGTAAAAAAGTCCTTAAAAAAAACAACAGAAAAACCCAGCTTCTCTCCTGATATCATATCTCAAAGAAAAAAAACCCCAAACCTAAAAAAGTTAATGAGCACTTGATCAAATCAAGATTTCAGTTCCTCCATGTACTTAAAAGAAACACAATTGCATTTCTTAAAAAAAAATCCTAAAATTCCAATTTCACAATTAAAATCAGTCTTTCAAATCAGTACAGCAAAATTTTTACTTTATAAAACTCGAGATAACCACAGAAAGGCAAACACAGAGAAGGAAAAACTAATTAAAACAAATTACCCATGTGTAACAAATTGGGCACATTCTCCAATATTGTGTCCAATTTCCATTTGAAGTCTTTATCATCTATATTTCCTTTGAAGGCCACAAAGATTGTGGAATCCTCCAAAATACTATCACTTTTTGTGTCATCATCTTCTAGTCCAGAGTCAAAATCCATCTCTGAGTCTTCCACTGTCGATGAACACAAGGAAGTATAGATGTCTTCTAAGTTTGCAAGGTCATCCAAAACCATGGTGAATATTATTCCAGAAGCATGTGCCAAGTGGAAAATAAGAAAACCTTTGAAAAGAGAAGAGAGAAAAAGCATTGCAATGCATAATTTTACAAACAACAATGTATAGTTCTATGAAAACTTATTTGTCAATAAGAAAGTACTATAAAAATTAAGAAATTAGGATAAACTATTTTAATTAAGATATCAAATAATAATTAGTTCTCAAAGATACTAGAAATAAAAATACACCAGTTTTACTTTAGTTTTATTTTATGTTTTATACCAGTTTTAAATAAAATTCCTTTTAGTATGTTATAATGTTTATTATGTTATGTGCTACCTTTGTGTAAGTCTAGAATATGAGGAGGAGGGAACAAGGGATCACAAGAAAATAAAACCAGTCTTTTTTGAAAATTAATTTTTATTAGCTTTTGGTGGACCCCACAACACAAGAAGATCCCAAGACTTCCCTTACTCCTGTACTGACAAAAGCTTCGTAGAAGCCAAAGTTTCTAAAGCCCCCCTCCTTCTCTAACCTTTAAAGTACAACTTGATACAACTAAAAGTTTCTGGAGAACTACCTAAAAACTTGAAGTATTTTATGTGGATCATTTTATTTTGTTTTTAAAATAATTTTATTCATTATTTATTTTAGAGAGAGAGGAAGAGAGGGAGAAAGAGAGGGGGGGAAAACATCTACATGTGAGAGAAACATTGATCAGTTGCCTCTCACATGCCCCCAGTAGGGGACCTGGCCCACAACCCAGGCAGGTGCCCTGGACAGGAATCAAATCGGTCATCTTTTGGTTCATAGGTCAGTGCTCAATACACTAAGCCACACCAACCAGGGATATGTGGACCATTTTAAACAACTTTTAAAGGACTACTAATAGTGGTAAGACTGAAAATAGTGATTCTGAAACAAGACAAACAAAAACATTTAAAAATATTTTGTGAAAGGAAAATAAATGGTTAACACATGTTTACAGAGGCAAAGAACTGTGTCTAGGATAGAACTAAATTACTTTGTAACTTTTGGATCTAGAGAAGTCACATTTTCTGCTATATTCAGTTATGGCCTACTGAAGAGCACAAATACTAAAGATCACACACTATTTGGTTATTTCCTCCATTAAATTTGGGACTGAAGATCACATTCTTCACCCAAAGGTGAATGCATGAACATTAATTTTCAGCATTTGTGTTAAGCAAGAATATCATGGGAACATAAGAACCTCACACAGAAGATTAAGAATCTTCTAACTTAAAAGAATTCCTTATATAAATAATAATTATAACTGTTTTCTTTCTTTTTTAAGATGGGTAAGAAAAAAGGACTAAAAATCAACCCACTAAAATGCAAACACTAATTGTGCTAAGTTGGTAAGATTGCTGGTTAATTTTCTTATTTTCCAAATATGTTATAAGTTCATTAGGGAAACACAAACTAAATATGCTATAATATGGTTACATTACTTGAATAAGTGGAAAAATGTATTAACTTTTATATTTTGAAATAGCCACTAAACATCAAGACCAAAGGCTTTCCAAAAACCAATCTAAGCAATCTTATGGGGCCAAAAGTCCTAGGCTATCAGTAAATATGGGGGAAATGTTTTATATCTAACTAGTGCACCTTATATTCTGGTATAGTAACTGTTACTAAGGAACAGTGTGATGTGGGTGGTTTAGAAACAATGGCATTTAGAAAATCCTTTAGAACTATAGAGTTTAAAGAACTTTAAAGGTAAATAAATAAAACTTAACAACAGATTTTCACGGCTTAAAAGCTGCTGCTCAGCAGGAAAAAGAGTAATTGCTTATACTGCATGAAAAGCTGCAACTATTTAGCAGCTGTTCCTAGGTTGGAACAACTGCAAGAAGAGAATTTAAAATTTAAGAAACGTTTTCCAAAAGCATCCTTAACTGTAAAGAAGGAAACCAACTAAAAAACCTGGACTTTGATAGTCTTTTTATTTATTTATTTTCATTTTTAAATTTTAATTGTTGTTTTGACAGTCTTCTGAGTGGTCATTGGTCATGCCATTAAGGCTGTGTATTAAGATTTGGAAAACCCTCTACTGGCAGACACACAAGTCAGCTAATTTAAATTCAGGAATTACCAGTTTAGCAGTACTATAGACACCACACAATTGCTTAAAAAGCAAGAAACTGAAAGGCAGTCTATGAAAAAAATTGCTGGACTTCCCTCCAAAAAAAGTTTTAAAGAAACTTCTAGATAACTTCATTGAGATCATTCCACTTAAAATCTATTAATAAAGAATTCATATCAAAATAATGACTACTTTTTTAGTTTGAAATGCAGTTCAGCAACTGACTCTTAGAGAGAGAAAACATTACAGTTGACTATATCAAGAGACTCATTTGCTCACTTAAAATCATCTTTCACAAAAGAGTATGTGTTATTTCTCTCGGTTTATTAAGATTAACTACCAGTTATCTTGCTTACTCACATAATAAGTTTCTAGATTACCTATTGATTTCACTTTTTATTTGGGCTCTTTTGATTTTTTTATGAATAATTTAAGAACAAATGTGGTATCCAGGAGAAATTAAAAGCAAGCATATTATTTATGCTACATTTTCAAGGTAGAATAAAATAGATTTTCAAATGAAATAATTTCTGGATAAATATTTCAGGGAAGCCAAACAGCTCCAGTTGATGAAGAAAATCCCTTTATTATAGAAGAATGCCAATTTAAATGTAAAAACTATTTATCGTTTTTTTTAAATCATAATTTTGAAATCCCTAACAAATAATTCAGGCAAGGATCATTAGTAAGGATAAAACATTATGTGAAAAATTGACACACAACTGGATATTCACATGACGTTGAAGGATCATCCCAGATTTGCTGTTTGACAATGGGAAAACTGCAAGTTCACAATGTAAGGACCTGACTGTCACCACCTGAACACAATGATCAACCTTAGCATCATTAACAGAGGAACAACTAGAAACTATGTATAGTATTAAATGCACAGCATTACCTATGAAATAGTCTTGCCAAAAATGTTTAACCTGAATCTAACAAGTTTTTAACGGGAGACAAAAGAACAACTTAATATCATGAAGAAATAATGAGACAAATATAAAGTGTAGGATTTCCATAGGCTTGACCTCTTCAAGTAAGTCAGTGATAAGGGGGAAATAAAAAGGTGGGTAAAACTGTACCCTACATTAAAAGAGATTTAAGAGATCTAAAAATCACGATCTTTTATTGGGTCTTGGTTTGAAAAAAGATGTAAAGCATCCCTGACCAGTGTGGCTCAGCTGGTTGGGCATCATCTCACACAGTGAAGGTTGCCAGTTCTGGTCAGGCCATGTGCCTGGGTTGCAGATTTGGTCCCCAGGCAGGGAGTATATGAGAGGCAACTGATCGATATTTTTCTCTCCCTTCTCCTCACTCTAAAAATAAATAAAATCTTTTAAAAAAGTAAAGCACATTTTTAGGATAATTGAGAAAATATTACTAATTTTGTTAGGTGTGATAATAATGGTGTTGTGCTTATACTGGGCAATGTTCTTATTGTTTTTTAAGAGATGCATACAGAAACATTTAGGAGTGAAATGTCATGATGCCTGTAATTTACTTTAAAATATGTTAAGCAAATGTGGCAAAATAATAATGGATAACTAGAGGTCATGGGTATATAGGTATTATTTGTACTATAATTTTGTATGTGGGTAAAATTGTTCATAATAAAAAGTTCACAAAAAAAAAAAAAAAAAAAAAAAAAGGAAAAAGCTCCAAGGTAAAACTTGACTAGATGTCAGAAAGGCTTAGAAGCTTACTTATGAACATCTTCCAAACTAAAGTAGAATAAAGTAAATAAATATATTTAAATATATATATCTCACATGTATTTTTTATGTATTCAGCTACCTGCACCAGATAAAAATTTTGAAGAGAAAGGACTGGTGCATGTAGCTGAATAATAGGTAAAATTTTGTCACAAGCTATTCAAATTATTTGACTTGGTCACCATCTGAGCAAAAGATAAGACACTACTCTCTACAACAGATATCACAAACTCACGTATCTACTGGAGTCCAAAAGGTAAAATAAATAGAACAACATTGGGCCCTGGCTGGTGTGGCTCAGTGGACTGAGTGCTGGCCTGTGAACCAAAGGGTCACTGGTTTAATTCCCAATCTAGAACACACGCCTGGGTTGCAGGCCAGGTCCCCCAGTAGGGGGCACTCGAGAGGCAACCACACACACTGGTGTTTCACTCCCTCTCTCCCTCCCTTCCCCTCTCTAAAAATAAATAAATAAATTAATTTTTTAAAAAAGAACAACAACATTGGGTATCAAATGCATTTGCATATACTGTAAGAATAGTTTGGGCAAGGGAAAACAATACCCATCTATGCTGGGCACTGACAACTTTGCTCCAGCTTATTTTCTTTTGGAGGGATGGCAGGAGTTATACAACCCCAGAAAGAGTAGATATTCTGAATCATAATACTAAAATCCTTCCTTCAGTGAAATCTCCAGATTTTTAAAAAGAGATTTACATTTTCGGAAAATACTCTATAGGCCAAATGAAACACACTGCAGCTTCATATGCCCCACAGCCATCAGTTTTCAATGTCTAATTAAGTCAGACAATCCATGTATGACTTATGTGACTAACTAGTACGGTACTAGGCCTGAACTAAGTGGGTTTGGTGTACTGTTGGAGGAGACCTGATATTTAAAATGAATTTATTAAGGGTTATGATGTGCCTTTTGGGAGGTGTGTGGACTCCCCAAGAAAAAAAGAGACTAAGCAAGGTCTTTAGAAGAACAGGAGGTACTCAAACTTAGTTAATTTTGTCTTTATTAAATATGCTGATGTCTTTCATATGTAGCTGAAGGATTATCTTCTCCTTTGACAAAACACTAGATAATGAAGGGAATAGAGTTACTTGCTAGGTAACTTTGGTAGAGTAAATCCATTGACTGGAATCCAGACAAGCCAAATCCACTCTCTCACATAAGGATGCACTCACCAAAATGTCTTTCTTAATTTTTATCATTTATCCAAGTCATCTTCTACATCCAAACAAGCTGGCATTTTTCAGGCCTATATTTCAAGGTAGCCACCAAATAAAAATTCTAAAAAAGAAGGAGAAAAAAAGAAGAAAGTTACAATATTGTATAAAAGTTACACAGGTAACCTGTTTTTGCAACAGAAGTTAATGTAATGTAATGTAATGTAAATATCACAAGTTATCAAGTCAACTTAGACATATCCAGACAATGTTAAAACAGGATTTTCTTTAAAGTCTACAAATTGTGCCTTTTTTCTGAGATCTTAGACTACTCATCAGCAAGCACTCAGAGTACAGAAGCAAACTGAGGGACATACACCATTTTCACTTAAGAATCATGAAACTTGGACCCTAAGCATTAGAGCCCTCCCTATACTGTCATTTATTCATCCATCAAATTAAAATAAATTAACATCATGCCACACTGTTTGCACATACTTGGTGCCAAAACCAAAATATTCTGTATACACACTAAACAACAGACTCGTTTCTTCTAACAGAATTTCAAAATTCATTTTTAAAAAGTACAGATGTAAGTTTTTTCCTACTTTACGTCCAATACCTATACATTTCATTCTTTTTTTTTAAAGATTTATTTATGTATTTATTTTTAGAGAGGGAAGGGAGGGAGAAAGAGAGAGAGAGAGAAACATCAATGTGCAGTTGCTGGGAGTCATGGCCTGCAACCCAGGCATGTACCTTGACTGGGAACTGAACCTGCAACACTTACATTTCATTCTTCATTAAATTTTCAGTTTAAGTTCTAAAGTATCCCTCATTATACACACAGAAATTATGCATAGGAAGTACATAATACTGGCATACTTCAAAAAAATTTTCCCTACTATCTGGCCTTGGCCAGTGTGACTCAGCTGATTGGAGTGTTGTCCCATGAAGGGTCGTGGGTTTGGTCTCGGATGGCGCATGTATTAGAGGCAACTGACAGATGTTTATCTATCTCCCACTGATGTCTCTCTTCCTCTCTCCCCCACTCCCATTACCCTCTTTCTAAAACCAGTAAGCATGGCCTTGAAAAAAATTAAAATGATACTATCTGTATACAATGTCTTCAACTTGGCTGTTATGGCTTTTACATTATTGGCAAATATTAATTTTATAATCTCAAAATTTTAGATGAATATATGTACTAAGCATTAATAAATACTTAGGGGAAAACTACCCCTTTATTATTATTATTATTATTATTTTTAAAAGAATTTATTTACTTATTTTTAGAGAGGGAAGGGAGGGAGAAAGAGAGAGAGAAACATCAATGTGCAATTGCTGGGGGCTGTGGCCTGCAACCCAGGCATGTGCCCTGACTGGGAATCGAACCTGCGATACTTTGGTTCGCAGCCCGCGCTCAGTCCACTGAGCTACTCTAGTCAGGGCCCTTTATTATTTTTTAATAAAAAAAAAAAAGCCACTGTTGTCTCCATGGAACATTAATAAAAATTAACCTTCAAGAAAAGCTTTAAAGAAAAGTTCAATAGATTCAAAAAGTAACAATAGGATAGTCAAATACTCTGATGACCATGCACAAAAATTACAAACTTAAAGTAAGATAAAATAAAATAAAATAAAATAAATAAAATAAAATAAAATAAAATACAAAGGTCTTTCTACCTTAAAACAACAAAATGTTGGATTTGGGTTAAAAAATGCAAGCTCTCTAGGAAACAATAGGGAAAATACTACATATTGGAACCTAAATACAACCAAATCAGTTAAGAAGAAAATTCGTAGCCATAAATACCTGTATCAAAACAAAACAAAAATATATTAAACATCCAATGCAAAAAGTTAGGGGAAAAGCTGATAATGTGAATTGAAAGAAAGCAAAATGAAGGAATTAATACAGATGAAAGCATAAATTAATCAGAAATTAGAAAAGCATTATAAGAACTAATAAACAAATCCAAAAATTGGTACACTGGGAGAAACAGTTAAAACACTACTTAATCTAGTGAGTAAAAAAGGGAGAAAGTCCAAATATATAAAACAAGAAATAAGAAAGCCACAGACACAAAGGAAATTAAAAGGACCACAGAGACTATTTTACTCAGGCTTTTGCTCATATCTATGTCAGCAGTTTTCAATGAGTGTGCCACAGGAATTTTTAAAATGTGCAATATTTGACTAATTAATTAGTACAGAATTAATGGAAGCACTATTAACCCTGTAGAGAACAGATAAGTCTAATGATCTGAAACTGTTCCAGAGTATACAAAAAGACAGAAAACTCCCTAATTTTTTTATGAAGCAGAAAACTCTCTCTTGATAACAAATCAATCTCTCCTATATTGCTCAATCTCTCTTATATTGAGGCAAGATTTCTAAATCAACAATACATTAAAAGAATAATCATGCATAATGATCAAGTGAAGTTTCTTCTAGGAATGCAAGGAAGGTAAGGGGGAAAAGTCATATAATCGTCACCACAAATACTAAAGTCATCTGACAAAATTCAAAAACCCTTTAAAAAAAAGATTTTATTTATTTACTTTTAGAGAGGGAGAGAGAGAGGGAGAGAAACATCAATGTGTGATTACTTCTTGTGCACCCCCTACTGGGGGCCTGGCCCACAACCCAGGCATATGCCCTGACTGGGAATCAAACCAGCAACCCTTTACTTTGTAGTCTGGTGCTCAATCCACTGAGCCACACCAGCCAGGGCTCAATAACCCTTTTTGATCAACACAACCCCTCAAATAAATAGGAATAGACAAACACTTCCTTAACATGACAAAAATATATCTTTCAGCCTAAAAGTCAGCGGATTGCTGAATGAGAAAAGACTATTAAACATTATAGAAGAGGTATAAAAATCAGTGAAATTAAATAAGAATCATAAAAGTATAAACATTGGAAGGATCTAAAACTACTACTCTGCAGATGGTATAATTATATTCTTAAAATCTTAGAATATTGACCAAGAAGACAGCAAAAATTAAAAAAATTCATCAAATAGCATGGTATAAAATTAATATGTATAAATAATAGTTTTCATTACATATGTAATTGATCACCATTAGGTAAAAAAAAAAAAAACCATTTGTAATGGCAATAAAGAAGATGAAATATTGCCCTGGCTGGTGTAGCTCAGTGGATTGAGCATGGGCTGCGAACCAGGCATCACAGGTTCGATTCCCAGTCAGGGCACATGCCTAGGTTGCAGGCCATGGCCCCAGCAACCTCACATTGATTTTTTTCTCTCTCTCTCTCTCTCTCTCTCTCTCTCTCTCTCTCTCTCTCTCTCTCCCTCCCTCCCTCTCTCCCTCTCTCTCTCTCTCTCCTCCCTCCCTACCTAAAAATAAATAAATAAATAAATAAATAAAATCTTAAAAAAAAAAAAGAAAAATATTTGGAAAGGTCTAAAAACATAAAAACTACTATAACCTTCAACAATTAAAAAAAACAAAGAAAAAAAAGGATGAAATATTTAGGAATAAACTAAAAAGAAATGTAAAGCTACAAGAAGAAAATTTAAAAACACTAATGTATCCAAATACAAAAAAGACCTGAATAGAATGAAACACCAAATTCTTGGATGAAAAGATTCATAAATACAGATTCTCTCCCTGATTTATAATTTAACAATTTCAATAAAAATGTGAACTTTTTTAACCAAACAAGCCAACTCCAGAATTCATATGCAAACAAGAGTTAGACAAACTAAAAAATCAAGAGCAGTAAAATAGACAACTCCTACCAGATATCAAAACATAAAGTATTAATAATTCAAACCGTGGTACTGGAATATAAATGGATGGGAGACTGATGGAACAGATTAGAAATTCCAAAAATTAATCAAAGTGAATGCAGAATGTTAATATCTCATAAAGGGGAAAAACTGACTTTTCACTAACTGGAACTAGGTAGCCATATAGAAAAAAAATTAAGAGTTATATATATCTCACATCAAGTAGTGTAATAAATGAAACCCTAAAAGTATCAGAAAAAAGTAGAGAAGAAATTTTTATAACCTTGGAGTGGGCTTTAGGTTTGGTTAAAATGAAAGATTGATATATTCAAGTACATAAAAATCAAAGAATTCTGCAAAATAAACCTCATAAATTTTTAAAAAGGTGAAGAATGTTTGCAATCAAATTACTGATAAAAGAGCAAATTCTCATATATAAACATTATAGAAAAAACTCGCCTGGCTGGCGTGGCTCAGTGGATTGAGTGCAGGCTGTGAACCAGGCATTGCAGGTTTGATTCCCAGTCAGGGCACATGCCTAGGTTGCAGGCCATGGCCCCCAGCAACCGCACATTGATGTTTCTCTCTCTCTCTCTCTCTCTCTCTCTCTCTCTCTCTCTCGCTCTCGCTCTCTCTCTCGCTCTCTCCCCCTCCCTCCCTCCCTCCCTACCCTCTCTAATAATACATAAATAAAATCTAAAAAAAAAAAAAAAGAAAAAAGTATACTGTATTTATAGGTATGGTATATATGTGTATGCATATACAGATACCTAAGATAAAAAGAACAAAAATTTGAACAAATTATTGTGTCCAGAAATGAATACAAGATATGATCATAAAATTCACAGAAAAGGAAACAGACAAATGAACTTTAAACATATGAAAAGATGTTCAACATCATACATAAAAAGAAAAGAAATATTTTCACTGATCAGATTAGCAAAAATCCAAAAATTTGATGATGCATTCATTGTCTTGGCAGGTTTGAGAGAACAGGCACTCTTATCTATTGTTAACAGTAGTACACATTGGTGTAACATCAGCAACTAGGAAATATCTATCAACATTACAATTATATCTATACCATTCACCCAGCAATCTCATTTCTGGTTAGTGATCCTTACAGACACACCTGTCCCCATACAAGATGACATAATACAAAGTTATTCACTAAAGCATTGTTTATATAGCAAAATAGGAAATTACCCAGATGTCTATCAACAGAGATTGATTCAATTATAGTATATCCAATAAAAGTGAAATGCAGTGAGAATAAGGATGCTTTCTATGTGCTAATATGGAAAGGTTGTCAAGATATGTTGTTCAGAGAAAAAATACAAGGAGTAAAACATTAACTATAGTATGCTTCTTTTTGTGGGAAAAGAGAGAATATATTTTGTATTTATAGTACTCTAGAAGGAAATATAAGAAACCAAAGAAAAATTGGCTATCTTTAACGTAAATTAAAAATACTCTAGAAGGAAATATAAGAAACCAAAGAAAAATTGGCTATCTTTAACGTAAATTAAAAAAAAATCATGTTGTATGAAAAGACAAGGAAGCACTAAGACCAATAGGAGGTTTCAAAAGGACACAGGAGCCAATTTTAAGGGGTTCCCACTGGCAAATTTGAAACAATTTGAATATGAAAAAGAATATTGGCCCTGGTGTGGCTCAGTGGATTGAGTGCCAGCCTGCAAACCAAAGGGTCACCAGTTCAATTCCCAGTCGAGGCACATGCCTGGGTTGCTGGCCAGGTCCCCAACCGGGGGCATGTGAGAGGCAACCAGTTGATATACCTCCACACATCAATGTTTCTCTCCTTCTCTTTCTCCCTCTCTTCCTAACTCTCTAAAAAATAAAATAAAATCTTTATAAATATAAAAAAATTACACAAAGTAATTGATTACATGAAGATGTAATAAGATATAAAATTTGAAACATGCTACAACAAAATTTATCTGGTTTCTTCAAAACCCAAAATCTAACAGCAAGAGATAAATAAGGAGACAGTAACCTCCAAAGGAGTTCCCATCAGACTGTCAGCTGATTTCTCAAGAGACCTTGCAGGCAAGAAGGGGCTGGTAAGAAATATTCCAAGTCATGAAAGGCAAGGACCTCCATCCAAGATTGCTCTATCCAGCAAAGCTTTTGTTTAGAATGGAAGGGCAGATAAAGTGCTTCCCAGATAAGGTCAAGTTAAAGGAGTTCATCATCACCAAGCCCTTATTTTATGAAATGTTAAAGGGACTTATCTAAGAAAAAAGATAAAAAACATGTATAGTAAAATGAAAGCTAACTCACAATTATTAACAACCACACCTAAAACAAAAACAAAAACTAAGCATACAACTAGAACAGGAACAGAACCACAGAAATGGAGATCACATGGAGGGTCAGCAACAGGGGAGTGGGAGGAGGACAGAGGGGGAAAAGGTATGGAGAACAAGTAGCATAGATGGTAGGTAGAAAATAGACAGGGGGAGGGCAAGAATAGTATGGGAAATGTAGAAGCTAAAGAACTTATGACACATGGACATGAACTAAAGGGGGGAATGTGGGTGGGAGAGGGTGTGCAGGGTGGAGGGGAATGAAGGGGGGTAATGGGACAACTGTAATAGCATAATCAATAAAATATATTTAAAAAATAAAAAAATAAAAAATAAACATAGAAAAAAAACAACCAAAATCTTGGGGGAAAATACAAGGAGAGGATAAAGTTCTAGATTCAGAGACTGAAGTGACATAACCAATACATAAATGTTGCTTACACCTGCTTTGAAGAGAATAGCCATAAAATAATTTTTAGACGTTTGGGAAAAATGAATGTGAAATAAGTAACAGATATTAGGGCATATAGAAATTTTTTTCTTCGGTGTGATAATGTTGTGATTTTACAGACAATACCCTTATTCTTAGCAGATGCATGCTGAAGTATTTAGGGATAAAGTATTCTAATGTCTGCAATTTATTTTCAAAGTATTCAGCAAAGATAGGTAGATAGATGAGACAAATATAGCAAAATATCATTATTATATTATTCTTTCAATTTTCCTGTATGTCTGAAACTTGTCATATTAAAAAGTTGGGGAAGTAAGGCCTGTTGAAGCTAAGGGTGGGATCAAGACTTCCCTTTGCATCTTTTTTATGTTTTGATTTAAGATTTATTTATTATTTTTAGAGAGGGGAAGGAGAAAGAGAAGAAGACAAACATCAATGTGTGGTTGCCTCTCGTGTACCCGCAACTGGGGACCCGGCCTGCAACCCAGGCATTTGCCCTGATAGGGAATTGAACCAGCAACCCCTTGGTTCACAGGACCGCACTCAATTCACTGAACCACACCAACCAGGGTTATCTTTTTATTTTTGAACTATGTGAATGTATTATCTATTGAAAACAAAAGCCAGCTATCTACCACCCTCTTAAACCCTTAGCAGCAATTATATTTCTGTCCTTAGCCTATCTCAGACATGCAAAAAAATACCCTCTGCTTTCTACCTCCTTGTTCTGAGAGAACTCCTCTGACCACATTTCTCCTGAGTCATTTGACAGTAAGATAAGAACCTGGACCATATCATTACTAGGTCCTGAGCTACCACCACCACCTCCAACAATATTCCCTTAGGCCAGTCACCCATACTTGTTCCCCAACCCTATCTCACCCCACCCCCTTACCTCCTCCCTCTGTTGTTCACGCACTCTGTTCTTCCCTATCCATTCCCCTCTCATCCCACAAAGAGCATGGTTCCTTCAACAATGCTCTTATCAGTGTCATGGCCTCCCTGGCTCACCTATTTTTCAGATACACAAAACCCACCAGCTGCCTCTCCTTTACCTCAACTGGTTCACAGATTTGAAGTTTAAGAGCTAGAAAGTAATTTACAGAATAATAGTCTAATTTGCCCAAAGACATGGAGGAACGAACCTATACAATGGTATTATGACTTGATTCAAGTTACAGACTAAGATTGTGGCAGTATCAGGACAAGGCCCTGGTCTTTCAACCTCAAGTTATGTGCTTCTTCCACTATATATCAAACCTTCTCACCAGAGGGACTCTACCCAACTCATACTCATTGTGTAATTAGCAGAAATATCAGAGCCAGTGACCCAGTTTATTTCAGGCCAACACTCACCAATTAGAATTGTGTTAACTACTCCAAAATGGCTGAAGTCAGAATACCTGAGATGAAATGAGTATATGCTTTGAAAGAACTTCGGCAACTCTCAACTTAGTTACACATTATAATTATTTGGAGAAACTTTAAAAAATAATAATGCCTGAGTCATGCTAGGTCTGCACTGTGGCCTGAACTTTGGGTATTTAAACATTATCCAGGTAATTCTAATATGCAGCTCAAGTTTAGAACCAAATTTTCATACACTATTTAGTTTGCCTTTGTTATGTTATTTTTAAGATTTATTTATTTTATTTTTAGAGAGAGGAAGAAAGAGAGGAAGAGAAACATCAATGTGTGCTTGCTGCTCACACGCCCCCTACTGGGGACTTGATCTTCAATTCCCAGGCATGTGCCCTTACTGGGAATTGAACTGGTGACCCTTTGGTTCACAGGCTGGCGCTCAATCCACCGAGCCACACCAGCCAGGGCTAGTTTGCCTTTAGATGAGGTATCTGAATTAGGAGAGAAATGTACTTTAAGAATTTGCCTGAGACTTTCGGCCAAGATGGAGGCATAGGTAGACACACTGTGCCTCCTTGCTCAACTAAAAGAAGGACAACAACAAATTTAAAAACAAAAACCAGCCAGACCTGACAGAAAATTGAACTGTATGGGAAGTCTGACAACCAAGGAGTTAAAGAAACATTCACCCAGACCAGTCAGAGGGACAGAGACAGGCAGCCAGGTGGAGAGGACTCTCGGCAAGGCAGCTCCTGGAGGACCAGGGCAGGCAAGGCAGCAGCTGGTGGAGCAGGCGGTCCCACATTCAAGTGCAGATAAACTGGGAGGAACAACTGGGGAGCGAGATAGACCACACAACCCAGGGTTCCAGTGGGGAAATAAAGCCTTAAAGCCTTTGAAAACACCTGCGGGGACTGAGGCAGCAGGAGAAACTCCCAGCCCACAGGAGAGTTCGTAGGAGAAACCCATAGGATTCTAGAACATACTCAAGCCCACACACCCGAGAATCAGCACCAGAAGAGCCCAATTTGCATGTGGGTAGCTGGGAAGTGACTAAAAATCAGCAAGGAGCGAACGGCACTGTTCCCTCTCAGACCCCTTCCCTACATACACCATCACAAGGCAGTGATGTGGGTTGCCCCACCCTGGTAAATACCTAAGGCTCTGCCCCTCACTACATAACAGGTACCCGGAGACCAAGAGGAAAAAAAGGCCCAAATGAAAGAACAGATCAAAGATCCAGAAAAAAGGCAACTAAGTAACAAACAGATAGTCAACCTATCAGATGCACAGTTCAAAACACTGGTATTCAGGATGCTCACAGTACTGACTGAGCTTGGTTGCAAAATGAAGGAACAAATGAAGGCTACCAAAAGTGAAATCAAGCAAAATATTGGGTCTCTAAATATTGCTAGAAATTCATTTCTCTACTAGCTCATTTTGAATGCCATGGCCACACAGCACACATGCTCACTCAACAGCATCTATCGTCCCCATTGACTAGTATAGCCAAGTTGTCATTGTTCACACATGCGCATTCCAGTCCACTTGCCTTGGCTGCCAGGTTACATCGATGTTGTGCAAACCATTCTTGTTATATTAACAATGGCTGGACTTTTTCCAGATAGACCTCATATGTCAATAGAGAACCCAGAAACAAGCCCTATATGTTCAATTAATCTATGACAAAGGAGGCAAGAAATACAATGAGGTAGATACAGTCTCTTCAATAAATGGTGTTTTGAAAACTGGACAGACATACAAAAAAATGAAACTAGATCACTTTCTTACATTATATACAAAAATAAACTCAAAATGGATTAAAGACAAATTTAAGACCTGAAATCATGAAACTCTTAGAAGAAAACATAGGCAGTAAACTCTTTGACATTGCTCTTAGTAATGTTTTTTGGACATGTTTCCTAGGATAAGGGAAACAAAGAAAAACAAACAAATGGGATTATATAAAACAAAAAGTTTTTGCACAGTGAAGGAAACCACTAACAAAATGAAAAGACAACCTACTGGATGGGAAAAGATTTTGGCCAATGATACATCCAACATGGGGTTAGTATCCAAACTACATAATGAACTCATGCAACTTAACACCAAAAAACCCCCCAAACAATCTGATTAAAAAATGGGCAGAGGACTTGAATACACATTTCTCCAAAGAGTACATATACATGGCCAATAGACATATAAAAAGATGCTCAACATCACTAATCATTGAGGAAATGAAAGTTAAAACCACAATGAGCCCTAGCTGGTGTGGTTCAGTGGACTGAGTACCAGACTGTGAACCAAAGGGTCACTGGTTTGAGTCCCAGTCTAGGGCACAGGTGTGAGTTGCAGGCCAGGTCCCCGGTAGGGGACATGCGAGAGGCAACCACACATTGATGTTTCTCTCCCTCTCTTTCTCCCTCCCTTCCCCTCTCTATAATAAATGCATAAAATCTAAAACACACACACACACACACACACACAATGAGATAATTACCTCACATGGGTCAGAATGGCTATCATCAGTACATCAACAAACAAGCATTGGCAAGGATGTAGAGATATCCTTGTGCACTGCTAGTGCAGCCACTATGGAAAACAGTATGGAGGTTCCACAAAAAATAAAAAATAGAATTACCATACGACCCAGCACTTATCTGAAGAAACCCAAAACACTAATTCAAAAAGATATATGCACTATGTTCATTGCAGCATTATTTACAACAGCCAAGATATGGAAGTAATCTAAGTGTCCATCAATAGATGGATGGATATATATAATGGAACAATATTTGGCCATAAAAAGGAGTGAAATCTTGGCTCCGGACAGGTGGCTCTGTTAGTTGGAGCATCATCCCATACACCAAAAGGTTGTAGGTCTGATCCCTGATCAGGGGCATATACCTGGGCTACAAGTTTGATTCTCCAGTTAGGGTGTGTATGGAAGGCAACTGACTGATGTTTCTCTCTCACATAGATGTTTTCTCTCTCAAATCAATGCTCAAATCAATGCTCAAATTTCTATGCTCAAATCAATGAGCATATCCTTGAGTGAGGATTAAAAAACAATGAAATCTTGCCTGTGTTAAGCAAAGTAAGTCAGACAGAGAAAGACAAATACCATTGTGATTTCACTTATATGCTAAATCTAAAAACCAAAATAAATGACCAAACAAAACAGAAACAAATGCACAGATACAGAGAACAAATTGATGGTCACCATATGGGAGAGGGTTGGGAGAATAAGTAAAAAAAGGTGACAATGATTAAGAAGTACAAATTGCCGGTTATAAAAATAGTCACGGGGATGTAAAGTACAGTATAGGGGATATAGTCAATGATACTGTAATAACTATGTATGGTGTCAGATGGGTACTAGACTTACCAGGGCTATCCCTTTACAAGTTATATAAATGTCTAATTACTGTTGTACACATGAAACTAATATAATACTATACGTTAATTGTAACTGAAAATAAAATAACAACAAAAAATGTAAGACCACAAAGAAATAACACACCTAACATAATGGCTAAAATTTACAAGAATGATAATATTAAATGTTAACGAGGATACAGAACAGGAACTCTAACATTGGTGGGAATATATAAAGGCATAATCTAGGTTTTTATAAAGTTAAGCATATACTTATCATAGGACCCAGCAACCTCACCTCCAGGTATTTACCCCAAATAAATGAAAATATGTCTACACAAAGACTAGCCTATGAAAGATAATAGCAACTCTATTTATTACAGCCTTGAACTGAAAGCAAATGGGAAACGAACCAAATTGCCATTATAATTAGTAAATGGATAAAATACAGTATATCCCTACCATATTTGGAATATGGCTCAGTGAGGTCCGAGATGCTGTTAAATATCCTACAATGCACAGGACAGTCTCTGAAACAAAGAATTATCCAACCCAGAATGTCCATAGTGCCAAAGCTGAAAATAAGCTGTTGAAGCTGGGAGAAAAGGTACATAGGAGTTTCATGATAGTATTCTACTTTTATATCTCCCTCAATTTCTACAACAAAATGTTTTTAAAAATAGATAAAAAATACACGATACAGGAAGCCCTTAACTGAATCTCTCTAAAAAGAATACTACTCAAGATTAAAATCTCATTGTGGGAATGACCTTTATGTCTTTGTTCTTGAAGGGGAGAGGCTAATGTGAAAGGTAGAGAGAAAGAAGGGACACAGTTTGATAGAGGGAAGGTAAAGAAAATTTCACATGTTAACCTTTTCCCCACCCCTCTCCCCAGTGTCCTATGTAGTCCCAGCCTGGCACTAAGCCATGCTTTCAGTGACAGATGGACTTCTAAGATGACCACCAATTATTCCAGCCTCCTAGTGTTCATACCTTTGTGTAATATCCTCTCTCTGAGTGTGGGCTGGGATAGTGACTTGCTTCTAAACTATCAAATACAGCAAAGGTGAAGGGATGTCACTTCCACAATTAGGTTATAAGAGATTGAGACTGTCTCCCTGGAAGACTCTCTCTAGTGCCTTCTCCACATGCCATGCTGGAGAGGCCACATGGCAAGGAACAGAGAATAGCCTGCAGCCAATAGCCAGTGAGAAATCAAGGCCCTTAAACCCAATATCCCTTGAGGAAGTGAATTCTGCCAACAACCAAGTGAGCTTGCAAGCAATTCCTTCTTTAGTCAGGCATTGAGAGGAGACTCCAACCCTCTCTGACACCTTCACTGTTGCTTGTAAGAGACCCTGAAACAGATGACCCACCTAAGCTGGACCCAGATTCCTAACCCATGGAAAATGTGCCATAATAAATTGTGTGTTTTATTAAGCTGCTAAATTTGTAGTAATTTTTAAAGTAATAATAAATAAAAACCAAATGTACCTTTCTTGGAAATCTTGCTGAATATTCACTTCCTTTAACATTATTTGGAAATTTATAAGTTAGGGGTACTGGCCTGGCTGGTGTGGCTTAGTGGATTGAATGCTGGCTTGCGAACCCAAAGATCGCTCATTCGAATCTCAGTCAGGACACATGCCCGAGTTATGGGCTAGGTCCCCAGTTGGGGGCGTGCTAGAGGCAGTCAATCAATGTATCTCTTGCACATTGATATTTGTCTCCCTCTCCTTCTTCCTTCCTTCCCTTCTCTCTAAAAATAAATAAATAAAATCTTTAAATGAAATAAAAAATTAGATACTATAGCATATAACCTAACAATCCCACTGCTAAGGATTTACCTAAGATAAATAAAAACATGTCTACACAAACACTTGTACAAAAATGCTTGTAGTAGCTTTATTCACAATTATCAAAACTGGAACAATCCACTGGTGAATGGATAAACAAACATGGATAAATATCAAAATCATTACACTGAATAAAAGCTAGTACAAAAAAGAATATAATGTATAAGTATTTATATAAAATTCTAAAAAATACAAAGCAATATCGTATAGGTGGGGGTGTTGGGAGAGACAGACTGAGAAGGAGTATAAGAAACTTTTTAGGGCCCTGGCTGGTGTGGGTCAGTGGATTGAGCTCCAAACTGAAAACCAAAAGGTTGTCAGTTTGATTTCAGGTCAGGACACAAGCCTAGGTTGCGGGTCAGGTCACCATTTGGGGACGCGTGAGAGGCAACAGGTCTGTTTCTCTTTCCCTCTCTTTCTCCCTCCCTTCCTCTATCTCTAAAAATAAATAAATAAAGTCTTTGAAAAAAGAAACTTTTTAGGGAAATGGAAATTTTCTGTACTTGACTGTGGCAGTTACTTCGTAAGACATACTATAAACTAATAAATACATTGGTTGAAACTCATCAAAACATGTTTCACTTCAAATGCATGCAGTTTACTATATGTAAATCATACCTCATTAAGTTGACAAAAAATCACTTTTTTTGTTAAGTTTTAATTACATTTAATGCAGCTGATTCTATTATCCTATCTTAGTCCTTAAACAGTATTCTACAAATAAATTACCCAAACTGTAGAGAAACCAGGGCTTCTTGAATTCTATAGCGGCTAAAACTTACAGAACATTATTATGTGTCAGGCATTGTTCTGAGTGCTCTGCATTATTAACTCATTTGTATCCCCAACAAACTCATGAAATTGATTCTATAACCCCCATTTTACAAGTGAGGAAGTTGGGGCACAGATAAAAAAGTTGCTTAAGGTCATACAGTTAGTAAGTGACAAAGCCGTGATTTGAGACCCAGTAGTCAGATTATAGAGGCTGAGCTCTTCAATACCACCCCATTCGATATCTCAGACCACTCGAGTATCAGGTAAAAGCATACTCTCAGCTCACCAGAGACTGATAGGTTCATTCACTCATTTAACAAATTATTCAAGTATGCGATATATGCCAGGTATTGGTCTAAATGCTAAAGATACAATGGTAAAGAAAATACAGACATGGTACTTGCTTTTATGGAGCTTCCACTCTAGTAACAACTTAGGTATAAAGCACAGGATTCTTAAATCACAATATTTATCCCCTTATTTATATATTTATCTAAATATTTGTGCAAAAAAAAGTTAAGTTGCATAGTGGCCAGATCTGCTTTAAGCAGCTAGAGCAGAGGTTCCAAACTTGTCTGCACTCTGGAATTACCTAACCATCTTTTAAAAATTCTAAAGCAGCCCTGACTAGTGTGGCTCAGCGGGTTGCTGGGGGTCATCCTGCAAACTGAAAGGTCCTTGGTTCAATCCCAGGTCAGGGCACATGTCTGGGTTGTGGGCCAGGTCTCCAGTTGGGGGCATGCAAGAGGCAACTGATAGATGTTAACCTCTCTGTTTCTCCCTCCCCTATCTAAAAAAAATAAATACATAAGCAAAACCTTTTGAAACATAAATGAAAATTCCAAAGCTCAGGCCAATTAAATAACAAAACCCCAATGTAGGAGTGTGTGTGTGTGGGGCAGGGGGCGGTAGGGAAATAAAGACATTAGTAACTTGCCAAGCCCCATAGGTGACTCGAGTGTGAAGAAAGGTTTGGGAAACCAATAAGCTAGAGTTTTTATGTCTGGTTAATGATAAAGTTCATTCATGGTAATGAGATGGGTAGATGAATGAAAAAACCCCAAAACCAACTATATACACTTGCCCTTCTCTGAATCAGAGACTTGCAAGGTACTTTTAATTTTTTTCAATGGTATGAATTCTAAGAGCATCAGAAAGAGGACACCAAATAAATAATTATTCTCCTTCTTGGATTTATCCATGACTCCAATCCCATCCAGAATCATGGACAAATAAAATATTCACCTTTTCTTGGTACTTTCCATGTAATCAATAAAGAATTCTTCCATATTACATATTTCCAACAGAACTGATAAAGACATAACTTAACAACTGCTTTTCTACTATGCAGACCTTAGTCACTTTCGGTCCAATCCACAGGCCAAATGCAGCTGGCCAAAGTAAAATATTCTACAGACACTGAGATCAAAAGGTCTTTTTTTATTTAAAAGTAAAAATCTCTTTTTAATTCAGTCCTTTGTTTAAGTAGATACCAAGTCTTTTATAAATCAAACTTGCATTTGTAGTCATAGAATCAACAGACCTGTTAAGAACTCTGACCACTCTCAGAAAAGATAGTTAGAGGTTCAGTAGGACCCCTCTCCATTCTATCCAGGACCTAGACAGAAAGGAAAAAGGGCAAAGAGGAAGAAGAGAAACATCAGAAGACTAAACATGTAAGTGCAATAAACCTCTTCAAGGTAAAATTTTCATGACTGCCCAAATTCATTCTCTCTACCACTATTTCTGCTAATTTCACTCTAGAAAGAGTAGTAAAGACATGAGAGTATCTATAGTCTCAAGTCCAGGGTTTTCTTGTTTGTTTGTTTGTTTGTTTGTTTGTTTGAATAAGGAAAGCTTATCATAATCATCAAGGATATTTTTCAAAATACATCAGTAGTGATTACACTAGGGTGCTCATTTTATAATTCAGTATCCTTATGATTTGTGCATTTCACATTATGCATGTCACATTTCGATTAACAAATATTTAAAAATCAATTCATTTGTCCTGGAGAGAACCCCTGAAAGATTCTAATTAAATAGGGAGCTGAAACAGAGTCCCACAGGGGTTACATGATTTGCCCTACATCACATATGTAGTTAGCTATAGACTTAGTCTTGTCACTTTCCTGCTCTTTCTGTTGTAAAATTATAAATATGCTGATTATATTTTTTCATTCAACATTTACTTATTTTCTTAAAAAATTTATTACAAATGACAACTGTAAAACAAAAACAAACAAGCAGACACATAAATGCAAAACACAGATGTCCTGGCTTCACAACTGTGCACCATCACAGCTGCTGCACCATTCATGTAAGGAAATTAAACAAAGCCAAATGCATATGCAATCATTTCCTAACCTCGATGTTCACTTTTTAAACTGTTTTCATACAAATGTCAAGTTATTAGCAGTAAAATCAACTGAGTGTATCTTGAGAACAGACAAGCATTATTCATAATAATGAAACAAGGTAACAGAATAGAGAGCTAGGTTGAGCATAGTAGGGTGTGCCTTGAGTTCTAGTCATGACCTTTCCATAAAGCTGTTGTATGATTTAGGGAAGGACACAATCTCTCTGGGCCTAAGATTCCTAAATTATAAAATGAGAGGATGAATCATTAAGCTAGAGCTAAAGAGAATCTAAAGTTCCTTCTAGGTTTAAGAAAATTCAAGAACTATTTATCAAAAATGTTAATTATTATTTTATATGCTTTCATCCTAGAATTCCTACATCATCTACCTTATAAACGAAAGTCTAGATATTATACTTACATTACTTAAGAAATTAAGTTGGCCTTTAACCACACAGCCTTAACTGTTTCAGGATAATTAATAAGGCATTTCAAGTACCTGAATAAACAGCTAACTGTGGACTATCAAAGACAATCTGCCACATGACAACTAAAGTAAGACCCTATCTTACCCTCCCTATGCCCTCTCGTGAGGTTCTTATAAAACCAGTACATGCTTCCTGTTCCCAAGTCCAGTGCTCCAAGGAAAAATATATGTAAATCTTCAGCCTCATCATAGGAATTTAGTTTCCTAAAGAATCAGTAAAATGACTGTCAATGATATTGGCATTTCAATACTGTAACAACACTGGTTTACTCTTGGTTGTGATAACAGACAGCTTAAGAAATTAAGAAATATTAATAAAATTAACTCTTAAACTTCAATTCTGACATATCAGTGTAAGAAACAAAAGATAAGTTAGTAAAATATGAAATTTTAGATTCCTAAAACTAGTACTCATCCTAACACAGATATAGTTAATAACTTAATTATGCACATTGTAAGCCAAAAGAATAAATCGGAGGCTCAATGAGATTTTTCCCTTCTTGTTATACATCATAGTAGGTGGATAAAGTAAAATTTAGAGAAAAACTACTTAATATATCATGTTCTTTTTAAAAAAGATTTTATTTACTTTTTAGAGAGAGGGGAAGGAAGGGAGAAAAAGAGAAAGAGAAACATCAATGTGTGAGAGATACATCAATTGGCTGCCTCTTGCATGCTCCCAACTGAGGAACCTGGACACAACCCAGGCATTTGCCCCTACCTGGAATCAAACCTGCAACCTTTCGTTTTGCAGGTCAGCACTCAGTCCACTGAGCCACACCAGCCAGGGATACATCATGTTCTAATTATAAACACCACCATGTTCTTTCAACCATAAAGCTACAGTAAAAATAATAATAATACGTTTGGAGCATCAGTCTTTTAATTCATGCTCTAAATATACAAATGACATTGAAAAGTTGACCAATCTTATCTACGGCCATACCACCCTGAATGTACCCGATCTCATGTGAAAAGCTAACCAAATCCTACAATCTAGGAATAAAATTCTCTAAAAATACCATGACAAGAATCTGAGCAGAGTAAGAACTAGAGAGACCTTGGCAATAATTAGGTCCAATACCCTCATGGAACAAATGGAAAAATTAAGGTTCAAGTCAACAATTTGTCCAAAATTTCTTAGTAGTAGGGAAACTTCCTATGTGACACTTCTCTACAAGCGAAATACTTCATTTTAAAGAAACTAGAGCCCTGGCTGGGGTGGCTCACTGGACTGAGTGCCAGCCTGTGAACCAAAAGGTTGCTGGTTCAATTCCCAGTCAGGGCACATGCCTGGGTTGCAGCCTGGGCCCCAGTTGGGAGCATGAGAGAGGCAGCTGATTGATGTATCTCCCACACATCATTATTTCTCTTCCTCGCTTTCTCCTTCCCTTCCTCTCTCTAAAAATAAATAAATAAAATCTTTAAAAAACAAAAAAGCATCATGAGATCCTCTTAAAGAAATGTCCCATTATATATATTACAATCTGCATTTTTTTGGTTAAATTATATTTTATTTTCACTATATTTTGAAACTTTACATTTATCTTTTATAACAATGCACCAATTTTTTCACTGAGTAAAATTTTAAAATGCATAGTACAAACACTTGAAAGGAAAATACCAAATCTTCACTAAACAAATGGTCATATCATATGAAAATTAGATAAAACGAGATTTAAAAAATGTTCATCAATGATAAGTATGTGTATGTGTATTTATTTATTTGCAGGTTACAAAGAGAATAAATGCAACTTCACAACGGAAAGATCTGGCAGTCACAATTTGAACCGTGACTGAAATTACCATCAATAGTGGGAAAACCTGACATTTATGTACCTTGTAATATCATACAATGTGGAGAATATTTATTATCTTTGCCAAAATGTTTAACTAGAATATAATGAAGTCTTAAAACCTTTCAGTTTAGGGAAATACAAAGAATAAACAAGTTAAATACCACAAAGAAAACAGACAAATCCAGAAGTGACAAATTCAACAACAAAACTGCTCTGGTCTCAGTGCCATGGGGGGAAAAAAGGCGAGGGAGCAAATGGGAATTGTTACAAGTTTTTAAAGAACTACAAAAATAACAACATGCACATGAAATGCATGGTACTTAATTTGATTCCACTTTGAACATTTTGGAAATAATTGGAGAAACTTAATACCACTTGATGTTAGGTAATATTAAGGAATTGCCAGTAATTTTGTTAGGTATGTGAATGGTACTGTGACTACGTAGGAAAATGTTCTTATTTGTAAGAGATGGATTTTAAGGTGGGGGGTGGGTAGGGCAGGGGAGAATAATAGGGGGAAAATGAGGACTACTGTAACTGAACAGCTTAAAAAAAGAATTAATAGCAAGTAAATAAAAAAGTAGAACCCCTCCAAATAAAATAAAATAAAATAAAATAAAATAAAATAAAAATATCTAAAGGCATACTATCATGATGGCATTATTTTAAAAAGATTTAACAGCCCTGACCAGGTGGGTTTGGTTGGAGTGTCGTCCTATACACCAAGAGGTTGCAGTTTTGATTCCCAGTCAGGACACATACCTAGGTTGCGGATTTGATCATTTGATCCCTGGTCGGGGTGCATAGGGGACGCAACCTGTGTCTCTCTCACACCGATGCTTCTCTCTCTCTCTCTCTTGCTCTCCTCCAGCCCCCTTCCTCTCTTTCTAAAATCAATAAAACATATCCTCAGGTGAAGAGTTTTTTAAAAAGGTTTAACATAATTAATATATTACTAAGCATATGGCAGCATGCTAAATACAGGCAATGGGTAAAAGGGTGTTCATTATACTATTTCTGGGTGAGTTTTTCTGTATGTTTAAAATTTCTATATTAAAACTTTAAAATATCACCCCCCGCCAAAAACTGTGAGCTACCACTATTATACTGGAAGAAAAAAATGTGACATCTAATATTAGCTAGTGGTTAGTGGCAATATAAACTGGTAGGTGCTCTAAAGAATACTTTGACAATATGGTTAAATACTTAGACCCAATTGAATCATTTCAAAGAAAACACTCTACGAAAAAAATAGAGAAAAAAATTTATAAAGAGATGTCACAGCAGTACAATTTAGAATTGCAAACCCAAAATAAAAACAAACTGGCAATTACCCAAATCCAAAATAACCAAAAAGTATCTAAACATTGGTTATTATGTATCCATTAAAAATGACAACTACAGCCCTAGCTGGCATAGCTCAGTGGATTGAGCACGGGCTGTGAACCAAAGTGTCACAGGTTCGATTCCCAGTCAGGGTACATGCCTGGGTTGCAGGCCATGACCCCCAGCAACCACACATTGACGTTTCTCTGTCTATCTCCCTCTCTTCTCTAAAAATAAATAAATAAAATCTTAAAAAAAAAAGTCTTCATGGTAAAATTTTTAAAAAGATATTAGCATTAAAAAAAAGGTAACTATATAGACAAGTGGAAAGGTGCATGAATATATTGCCAAATGAAATAAGTCTATAAAAAAACTATATAAATTAAACTTGTAAAGGTTATATGTATATGATAATGACTAGGAAGTTATGTATATATATGTGATATTTAAATATAATTTTAAAAATTTCACGAGGACACATGTTCTCAGAGAAAATATGAACAATGAAAATAAAGAATCAGGAAAAACTTACTGATTCTTACTTTCTTACTTGTGCGTAGGCACAAGTAAGAAAAAGCACCTCAGGACTACTGTTGACCATGATCTGAATGAGAATTCACAATTTGAATACAGTCCTATTGTCGATAAAAGGTCAACTATCATTAAAAGGACAGAAAAAAAGAGTACCATTGACTTATATTGTACATAATCTTCCTCAATTTTTACCTTTAGTCAGATGTTTTAAAAAGATATGAAAAAACTGAAACGGTTCAGAGAAAAATTAAGACATAAAAAATAGGATGGAAAAAAGGTGATTTTGAGAAAAAGGGTGAAAGAAAATGTAGAACAACATGACTATTATTACTGATATCCATGGACAGGCTTTTGAATAGAGACCCTAAAAAGCTGATCTATCTCAATGCTCATAGATGACTAAGAGGCTAATAAAAACCCTCAGTTTGTTGTCATGGTTTCTGTTGTTTTATTTTTGGTGTTGATTTTTTCCTAAGAGGGATTTCTTGACTGATGAAAAGTTACTGGCATAGGCAAATGAGGGAAGCTGGGTGTGCTATATCATCAACCATCTGTTTTTCCTCAAGTAGTCTACTTATCCACAATCCTGATCACAGAATCTCCCTAAAGCTTGAATTGGTTGTTCAAAGCTTGAATCAGTTATCCACCATTTCAAAATTCTACAGTGCTGTCTTGCTCCCACACACCACCTACTCAGAACTATTCAAATGTCCCAGATCTGCCATTTAGGGCCCCAAGAAACTACTCTGGATTTCTCTCCCCACAACCCTTCAACATACCAGCAAACCTCACTTCTCACTATTTCATTTCCTAAATATTCCTTATACTTTCCTATGTCCATCATTCCCTTTGGTTCTTCCCTCCTTGTTGCAATCTTACCCTTCCTTTTATTTAGTAAATTTTATTTTTTTAAATCCTCATTCAAGGATATGTTTTTATTGATTTTAGAGAGAAAGGGAGGGAAAGACAGAGGAGAGAGACAGAGACAGAGACAGAGAGAAACTTCAACGTGACAGAGAAACATTACCTGGTTTACCTTTTGTATACACCTTGACCACAAATCGAACCTACAACCTTTTTGTGTACGGGATGTTCCAACCAACTGAACTACCTGGCCAGGGCCTATTTACTACATTTTAATTTAATATCCCTTTATCATGTCATCTGTTATTAATTGAATTGTGTTCCCACAAAAGATATATTGATATAAATCCTAATCCCCCAGCACCACAGAACGTGACCTGATTTGGAAGTAGTGTCACTGCAGATGTACTGTTTTTGCCCTATATAATGCACACCCATGTTTCTGTGCACATTATACACAGGATTATTATACCCATAGTATGTAATCATTATACCATGTATAATGAGCATCCTTATTTTTCCCCTCAAAAATTTAGGCAAAAAAAACCACACACAACTGTATTATACACAGCAAAATATGGTAAATAGTGAAGAGGAGGTCATACTGGAGTTGGGTAAGCCCTTACTCCAATATGACTGGTATTCCTACAAGAAGAGGGAAGTTTGGAGACATATAGGGAAAACGCCATGTGACAACAGAGGCAGAGAGTAAAGTGATACAGCTGCAGACCAAGAAACACTGATGGAAGCTAGGAAGAGGCAAGGAAGGATTCTACTCCAAGTCTCAGAGGGAACATGACCCTGCTGAAATCCTGAATTCAGGTTCTAGCTTCAAGAACTGCCAGAGATTAATTTCATTTTATTTTGTCTTTTTCCATCACCATTTATCCCCTCTGTACTCCCTCTTCCCCCACATAAATTTTTGTTTTAAGTCATCCAGTTTGTAACCACACCTAGGAAGGTAATACACCACCTTTTCCATGAAGCCTGCCCTGATCCTCAAGTTGAAGTGTTCTCTCTCTTCTGAATTCCCATAGCACTTACCATCTCATTTAAACCATGGTTTCCCTTCTTTTTATTTATGTTCACATCACTTCCCCAGATGAATGAGTTTACTGAGAGGCAGAAACTAATTACTCATCAACTGTATACATCTTTCAATGCTGGTAGGCAGTCAACATATACTGACTATACTAATTAAATTCTTCACACTTATTCTAATCTCAATGTGTCTGAATGAATCATCTTTTCATTCACTGAAGAGTAACACAACCTAAAAGAACTCAAATGCTCATTTTCTTTAGGAAGTATTCCTAGATTCAACTTTAATTACATTAGTTCTATCAATATATTTCACATTGATATATGCATGCATGTGTATGCACAGACTGTTGTTAACTAATATCCATAATGAGAATGTTTAACAAATTCATTATGTAAGGTATACTAAGCTGTCTCTATTGAGTCTAGTCAGATGATGGTTTACCTATCTTCCCACTTTCACTGATTATTTGGTATTAACCACAGTGTCTGTGAATTTCTCCAAATGTATGAATTTTTTTAAGTCTGTATTTTATTGAAGAAACAACCTTACTTCCATATAACATTTAAAATTATGGAAAGGGACTTAATCTAATGAGTAATTTCCCTCAGTAAAAATCCAAAACAGGAATTTGATTCACAAATTTGCAACTATTTCTTCCTGTGAGAGACAGCTGCTGTCTGATCTTTAGAATATGTACATAAACAATACTATGGAACTAATAATCAGTTCTATATTCAATGGTTCAGTATCAGTAAAGGAGCTGTTTAATAAGAACTTTTGTTGTCTTCTTGTGTGTGTGGGGTGGGTGTGAGGGTGGGGGGAATTTGCATCTGCTTAATGCTAAATATAAACCTAAATACCTATTTGAAGTATAAATGCTCTCTGAATTTGAGAATCATTAACTGACATTGTTTTTTCCCAGCTTTATTGAAATATAATAAACATAAGTTGTATACATTAATTAAGGTGTACAAGATAGATACATGTATATATTGAAAAATATATAACAAATGCAACAATAAGGTTAGTTAGCACATCTATCACCTCACATAATTACTTTTTGTGTGTGCTGAGAACATTTAAGATACACTCTCTTAACAACTTTCAACTGTTTAATATAGTATTGTTAGCTCTAGTCACTATGTTGTACATTACGTCCCCAGAACTTATTCACCTTATAACTGGAAGTTTGTGCCCTTTGACCAACACCTCCCCATTTTCCACACCTCCCAGCTCCCAGTAACCACCATTCTACTGTTTCTATGAGTTCAGCTTTTTAACTGACATACTTAACATTAATTGATCATCAATAGTCTATACAATTCTTCACAAGTTAAAGATGACGTTGGTTCTGATTTTTTGCTTTATAGGGTTTATATAAAATATAGTTTATCACCAAATTCTAGGGCTGCATTACTCCCTCTAACAAAGTCCTAGTAGTCCCTTTATGTACATATTTATATATCTCTACTCATTTATTAATTAACTCAGCAAATGTTTATTGAGCTCATAAGCATCCACCTTGCCTTTTTAGAATAAGATGAGACACAAAAAGATTAAATTTTTAAAAATAAATAAATGTACAAGATAACACACTAGGCAGACATTAGGGCCACAAGGAGGGAGGAGCAGACACAAGCCCAGCCCTCACGGAGCACTCAATCTAGTGAGGAGTGGGCGAGCAAACTCATTCCATATCTCTCCTTTCTTCCCATGCTGTTCCTTACACTTCATGGCCAAGCTTACTTTCCTAATATACAGCTTTAATTATGTTACCACATGGCTAAAAACTATTGAGGACTCCTCATTACTTAGTCAATTAAGTCCACACTTCCTAGCTTGAAACCTAAAGGGATTCAAAGCCTTTCATTATTCAGTCGTATAGCACCCAGAAACTAAGACGACAAGCTTTGGACTGCCTGTACTCAAGTTCTTTCTCCACCTATTGGTAGCTCTATTCTGCCCTTGCTGGTGTGGCTCAGTGGACTGAACATCAGCCTGTGAACCAAGGGGTCACCAGTTCAATTCTCAGTCAGGCTACATGCCTGGGTTGCAGGCCAGGTCCCTGGTGGGGGATGCATGAGAGGCAACCACACATCGATGTTTCTCATCGATGTTTCTCTCCCTCTCTTCCCCTCTGTCTAAAAATGAATAAAAACTTTTTTTAAATTGTTAGCTCTGTGCCTCAGTCTCTTTATTTGTAAAAAAAAAAAAATAAAAATAAAAGTAGTGTCTATCTCACAGGGTAATTGTGTGGTTTAAATGAAATACTACTATAAAAATGCTTGGCACATTATCTGGCAAATAGTATGCAAGTAAAAATGTGGCCTTCTACTATTATTACTGCTGCTATTGTTCAATCTCAATTTCTAGCCTTAACTCTTAACAGCAGCCCTGTTATAACGTTGTTCTCCAGCCAAACTGGACTCTCTACTCTTTCCTAAACATCCGTCTCTACAATCATACCTTCACTCAGCCTGCAAAATCCTGCCTCATCTCCAAGTGTTATGATCCTAACCATTCTTGGCAGCCCCACTCAAAGACTACCTCTTCCAGGTACCATCCTATGATGTCCCAGATCCATCACACTTTACACAGAATCCACATGACGCTTAAACCCTGGCTAGACTCATCCTCACATCCTACAGAGTCCTGACCAAATGTACATGGTAGGGCTCAATAAAGTTTTGACAAATGAATGAATTCCTATATTTCCTACCTCTCATCCAACTGCTCTCTTGGAAAACAGCTCTACGTCATAAGTAAAGAGACCTCTTCTGTAGTATTTCATAAAGCTGACCAGCTAATTTTCTTCTATTACTAATGTGGTAATTTCTAATGTAGTACCCAGCACATAGTAGATGCCTAAATACTCAGTGATTTGTACTAAATTTCACCTCATCTTTTAATTTCAATTATTTTATTCATTATGATCAAGTATGAGTCAGCCTTAGAAACAGGTTTTAGTTTTTTCCTGCCCACAAACTCATCTGTCAAATTTCTGTCCTGACCCTATCCCCATATGTCATTTATTGGTTTAGGAGAGATAATATTTACAACCTCAGTAAGAACCAGAATTCAAATGCCTACAGGGTGATAAAAGTAAATGTGCAAATCAAGTGAGTATGAGGATCATGAAGGAAACCAGGAAATACATATCCACCTACAAGCTTCAGCTTTTATAGTATTGCTATCAGAGAATGTGGGCTTGGTGTTGAAAGATCTTTTAATTTTTCAAGATGTTAGAAACTCTGAAATTTATATAAACTTTTAAGACACTAAAAATACTGTATGAGCCCTAGCTGGTGTGGCTCAGTGGACTGAGCGCTAGCCTACAAACCAAAAGGTCCTGGGTTCGATTCCTGATTCCCTGGTCAGGGTTGCAGGCCAGGTCCCCAGTTGGGAGCTGTGAGAGGCAACCAGTCAATATACCTCTCACACATCAATGTTTCTCTCCCTTTCTTTCCCCTTCCTTCCCCTCTCTCTAAAAATAAATAAGTAAAATCTTAAAAAATATATTGTATGAGCCAAACAAAAGGTATCTGCACATCAAATCCAAACACAGGCTGCCAGTTTGCATCCACTGCTGAAGTTCTCTATAAAATAAGTGTTAGGGTGGGAGGAGTTCCATCTCAGCCGACAGTCTAAGGAAGCACCTAAAACCAAGACAACCTGGAAGCATCTCCTGCAACCCTTAGCCTAGCTCTCAACCATTCTGTATTGTCCTGAAAACCAAACTAATTCTACAATTGTGTTGAGCATATCAAGCCTCTCCTCTGTGCTTACTGCTAGGAATCAGATATAAACAATAATGCTAAATAACAGATAACATTGTTGAGCAATTTCTAGGTGCCACACTGTCCTAGATATATGAACTAACTCACTTAATCTTCACGACAACCCTATGAGTTAAATACTATTATCCTAGTTTAAAGATCAGGAAACTGAGGCAACTTGACCAAGGTCACAAATTAGCAAGCAGTGGAGCTAGGATTAGGACCTCAGAGTCCACCAAAAGAACTCACAATTTGAAAACAAAAGCCATTCAATAAATGGTGCTGGGATAATTAATTGTACATAGGGAAAAAATATGAAACCAGACCATATCTGAAACCACACACAAGAGTCTATTCCAGATGGATTAGTGATCTAAACATCAAAGACAAGTCAGTATGGATTCAAGAAGATAGTATAAAGAATAACCTCAAAATCTTGACAGGGGGATACACCAATAAACTTGACTTTATTAAAATTCAGAGTTTCTTTTTAACAAAAGACAACTTAAAAAGATTTAAAAGATTAACAACAAAATGGAAAATGGTATCTTTAATATATATAACCAACAAAGGATTAACAATCAGAAAATATAAAGAAATCTTTTGAAAAACACAACCCAAAATAGAAAAATGGCAAAACAAGCCCCAGTATGGTCTAAGCTGTAAAAATCTGGTATTACCATAGTCGCCACACAGCAGAACTGAGAACAGCAGACCTTGGTGTCTCTGACAGATATAAAATATTCAGGGGTCTATGTCATGCTGCTGGTACAGAGAGCACGCGGGACCTGGCCAGAAGGACAGAGGACAGAGCCAAAACGGTTATTCTCCATAATATAGAAACTAGAATGCTAAACAGAAGTTGAACACCCAACATTAGGACACACACAGATCAGGGACTAGCAAATATCTTTGTTAAGGGCCACATAGTAAATATTTTCAGCTTTGTAAGCTACATATTCTGTCACAACACTCAACTCTGCCATTGGTAGTGTGACAGCAGCCAAAGACAATATGTTAATGAGTAAGTGTGCTAGTGTTCCAATAAAACTTTACATAAATAGGTGGCAGGCCAGATTTGACCTATGGGCCATAGCTTGTGGACCCCTGCCACAGACAGCTGTGATTTCCCTACACTCTAGGAATATTTCCCCTATATTTCCCTGACTTTTATGTCTCCTGACACCTCTAATTTCCTGAAGCAAAAACTACACATTCAACAGTTTTGCAATGGTTTCCAAAAGTCAATTACTCTGACAAAAAACATCTTCTCCCTTATTATCTGCGACAATTCTCACCTCATTTTCCTTTCATCTATTTAACCTCTTTGACAGCCACCATTACAAACTAGAAATCTAAAACATTCTCTCACCATTTACAATATCAATTATCAACACCTGCAAATTCTAATGTTGTTCAATGCTCCAAGTCTCTGCCTTAGTTCAAGTCCTCATTACTTCTTCCCTGCTCTCCAGTTCACCCTCCTACTAAACATTCATTTGTCTCCTAAAAATTAAATCTCATCTACAGCCCCCTCTTCGAAGACCTTGAAAATGCCTCCTATCAGCTAAGGATTCAGTCCAAACTCCTTAGTAAGGTCCTTCACAACCATATTCTAATCAGCCTTCCCTGTCTCATTCTTCATTCTTCCTTCTCCTCCCTCCCTCCTCTCTCTCTCTCTCTCCCTCTCTCTCTCTCTCTCTCTCTCACACACACACACACACACACACACACTCTCTGGCCACATTCAATCACATTCCCTAAAAATGCATGAGTCTGCTGGAATACTTTTCTCTCCAACTTTCCATCTAGCAAACTCTTTCACATTTCATGGCATCCTTTCACAAAACTTTCCCTGGTTCCTAGAGCAGACACATGCCCACTTCTGTGTCCATACAACCATTGATTAACTCTCCTCTGGTATTTACCATTGTTTACATGTCTGCTTCTCTCATGGGACAAAATATCCAAAGTGAAAAGACACTGCCCTAAAGTCCTTTGAATCCTCAAAGCTTACCATAATGCTTGACATGCAGTTGACATCTAGCACACAGTAAATGTATGTTGAATGGAAGAAATACTTTGTGGTAGGGGTAGGGTTTCTTAATCTGGGTTTCATAGACAGGAGGCCACAGACAGAATTCAGGGGTGAGGGACCCATGAACTTGACTAAGAAAATAAATTCTGCCCTGGCTGGTGTGGCTCAGTGGGTTGGGTGCCATCCCACAAACTGGAGGGTCGCTGGTTCAATTCCCAGTCAGGGCACATGCCTGGGTTGCTGGGTCCCCAGCTGACGGGTGTGCCAGAGGCAACAGATCAATATTTCTCTTTCACACATAAATGTTTCTCTCCCTCTCTTCCTCCCTTCCTCTCTCTCTAAAAATAAATAAATAAAATATTTAAACATACACAAAAAAAGAAAATAAATTCTGTCTCTCTCTTGCTCGCTCTAAAATCAATAAAAAATAACTACTGCCCTGGCTGGCATAGCTCAGTGGATTGAGCACGGGCTGCGAACCAAAGCATTGCAGGTTCAATTCCCAGTCAGGGCACATGCCTGGGTTGCAGGCCACGGCCCCCAGCAACCGCACATCGATGCTTCTCTCTCTCTTTCTCCCTCCCTTCCCTCTCTAAAAATAAATAAATAAAATCTTTAAAAAAATAACTACTATATTTCAATATAATTGGTTTTCTTTGTGATTAAATGTATTCTGTTTTATGTTATTAAAAATACATAAGCTTCACTAGATGTTAGCAGGGCCCATGGCACAAAGTTGGGCCTTCCTGAGTTACAAAGACCTGGAACAAATGAATCATGTTGCTTTATATACATACGGTATACATATACATATTGAATATATATCGAAAATCTTATTGTTATGAACATCCTCATAACATTTTTGTTGAAAGTTCTTTTTGGCCCTGGCAGGGTAGCTCAGTTGATTAGGTTGTGGGTGATGAGGGCAAATACAAGAATCAACTAATGAATTCATTAATAAGTGGAACAAATTTATGTTTCTCTTCCCCCTCTCTAAAATCAGTAAATTAAAAAATCAAGTCCTTTTTGATTGTCCGGGAGCCCTAGAACTCTATCATGACTGATTTGCAGTTTTCCCTCAGAACTCTCCCACAGCCCATTTGAACTTTCAATTCTCTCTAACTGAAGTTTGATCATGATAGAGATCCTGGGTGTCTACCACTACCCACTTTTTAAAAAAGGCTTTTTATGTGCCTTTGCTGTATAATAAACACCTACAATGAAGGAGCATTTCTTAAAACTCTAAAAAGTTAGAGTCAAAAGGTTCCTGAAGATAACTTCTTTCCACAAATGGAAGTCGGCTGGAAATTATCAAATAGCTGGTTACCTATACTTTTTGTATCCCCCTCAGCCTCTGAACTGACAAACTTACTAACAGAAACAAAATAAATAGTTCTTTGACATAAGCTGCTATGTCTGACTTCTTAACATTTTTCTGCCTGCTAGCAAATTCTTCTAAGGCAGTGTGTTGAATGAGGCAGCGGATCTGAGTGCCAGTAGCCCCCCTGACACTAACTTTTAAGATCTTGAGAAGTCAACGTCACCTTTCTATATATGTCTCAGATAAAAATCACCTGAACTTGCTACAGGATCTCTAAGACCTTTGTATTTTCTACACACTCACTCCTTCACTATTCTTGCTGGATTCAATAGTGCCTTTCTGATGACCTCCCAGGTGACCCTGCTCTTAAAACAGTGGGCTGTCCCCTTCCTGGGAAGACACGTTGGGTCACCGCCCACAAACAGCCCGGTCCCTCCTTTTAAAGACACACACAAACTCCCTAAGTGGATGGAGACGAGACTCGCTCTTTCTTTTTGCCAACCAGTTCCATTCTCTTGCACCCGTTTTGCTGGCCAGTTCCTGCACCCAAACCTCAGTCCCTCTTTTTTCTCTTATCAATCCCTTCCCTTTTTATGTTGCTCCCCCAATAAAGGAATGGAGGATCCTGGGGGCACTTATGAGTTATACGGTCTTACAATTCAGCCCCGCGACTCTGATGACTGCCCCAATCTGATACCCAAAGAGCCCCCATTTCTAAGCAACCCCTTCCTCTCCGCCCAAAGAACTGCCACAGTCCTGACAGCCTGAGCTCGGGCCCCACGCTCCTCCGGAGTCTACCGGCTCTGGGGTCCTGAACACTGCCCATAGTCTAACCCAGCTCCAGGTCTTGCCACGCCAAGCTTCACGGACCCCGACCCTGGTTCCGTTTGGACCAATGTCCCTTGTCTGCGACCTGGCCACGACCTCACGTCCAGCTCCGCCAGTTCCTCCGGCCTGAAGTGCCACCCGGTGCAGACCCCGGCCCGCCCTGCACTCTCCTCAGCGCCTGACCGCGCGTCCGGCACCCTCTCCAAACCCGGCCGAGCCCTAGCTCCCTCCAGCGCCCCCGCCCGCAGGCCCGGGGTCCGCTCCCCAACATGGCGACGGGGACACGAGCACGGCGGGCAGGCGGGCGGGGCGGCTCCGGGCTGGGCCCGTACAGGGGCCGTGCTCTACGGTCGGCCGGCGCCATTTTTCCGCGCCGGGCCCGGGCAGTGCCTCCTTCCAGCCGAGCCAGCCGGGCCGGGACCGCGGGCGGCCGGCGGGCCCACCCCTTACGGGCTCGCGTCGCCGTCACCTCACCTGAGCGCGGCCCCAGCCCTCCCGGGCGGGCCTCGGAGCACCGGCCCGGGCCGTGCGTGCCCGCGGCCCTCCGTGAGTTCGTGCGTCCGTTCTCGCGTGCACCCGTCTGTCCGGCCGTCGGCGCCCGGCTGCCAGCAGCCCGACCCGGCAGGGCCTCAGGGAGCGGGCGGGGAGGGGGATGGGCCGGACCGGGCCGGGGAGGGAGGGGGAGGGAGGGAGAGAGGGAGGGAGTGCGGGAGGGGCGGAGCAGACCAGGGTGGGTGGGGTCTGGTCACGTGACCAAACGTCTCAAAGTGCGCGAGGCGGAGCGCGCACCCGCTCACTTGGGTGTAGAGCTTGGTACTGCGACCCAGTGGATCCGTCTGTCTCCTGGCGCTGAAATATGTCAATGGCTCCTGTCCCCAGCTCAGAGTCACTGCACAGCCCTGTGGGAGGCTTCTGACTGAGTGTTCTTGGGCAACTCAGTTCTTCACGCCTCAGTTTACCCATCTGAACTATGGGGATAATAGTGCTTGCAAAAAGAAAATGAGCGACGGCATGAAAAACACTTGGTACAGCATCTGACACATACTGTGTAATAACTTTAATGGTGATAAATACAACCTTTAGCCTTTATTATCATTTGCCTATAAGTCTCTCTACATTTTCCCATCACCATTACTCCAGAGAGCTCAGCAGGTGCCTTCCCCTCTCCTCAAATGCAAGGGGGCCTCCTCAGCACTGGATTTGATGTCTGACTACAGACCTGGATTCAGATCTGGCTTTCACCCTTGATAGCTTTGTGTTTTTCTTTGCCTCTGAACCTCAGCTTCATCATCTGTTAAATTCAGTTTAAGAGTCTGTTACCACAAAAGCATCACAGAAGACAGAAGATGAGCAGGTGGATTGTAAAGTTATTGCGAATCTCAGGCATACTGCTTTCATCTAAGAAAAGGAGTCAGGACTTCTTTCATTCCACAGTTATTTATTTAACACACTCTGTACGCTAGGACTGGTGCCCAAACTGTCCAGGGCCATTTCACATCCTCTCTGGTACCTCTCCAATCTATTCTCTACCCTGCTGTGCGAGTAATGTTTCTAAGTCAGAAATCGGATTATGCCCCTTACCTATTTAAAACTATTTGATGGTTCCACATCGCTCTTAAGATAAAGGCCAAATAGATGTCTTACTGCTACTCTTTCCACAACTCCAGACATATCTCAGGGCCCTCTTCGCCTCTCTCTGGACTGCAACTACAGTGACCTCCTTCACATATTGTACTTCTCCCCTTTTCAGGACCCTTAACACATGCTGATCCCTCCCGCCTAAAATACTCTTCCTTCCTCCTCCCCCCTTTAAATAACTCTTTACCCTCAGATCCCAGCTCCAACATTGCTACCCCAAGGGTACCTTCTCTGACCACTCCCCAGACAGGTTCTTTTACTTGTTCTCAGTAGGATGTGCTAGGTTATTTATTCCCCATCTTTACTACTAGATTGTGGGCTCCATAAGGGGGGAGATTATCCATTTTGTTTACTACTGGTCTCAGCACACAGCACAGTGCCTGCACAAGAGGAGGTGCTCAGTTAATATGTGCTATGTGTATGAATCCTGGGCATTGAGCTAGGTGCTGGGCTTGAGGGCAGAGAAAAATAGAGAGAACCAGAAGGGGACACCTTAGACCTTTGAGCCTGTGAAGCTAATACCAAAAGGATTTACAAGAAGAGCCTGGAAAAAAATTTTAAGCGTTTTCTTTTAACTTTTAAAAAGTGAGGTGTAATTTACATAGAGCAAAATGCAAACATCTTAAGTGTATGCCTAATAAATTTTTACCTATGTTCCTATGTTACCACCATCCAGACCAAGTTACAGATAAACCCAAAAAATTTCCTTTGTTCCCCTGCCATATTGTCCCTCCCAGTCAATACTTGCTCCCCCAGAGGTAACCACTATTTTGACTTCTAGCACCACAGACCAATTTAGACAATTATTGAACTTCATATAATCATATAAGCATATACTCTTTTGTGTTAGCCTGGAAATCAACCATACCTAAAGACTGACTTTTTGGATAATGGTACAATTAATGATTTACTTGATTAATTAATTAACATGAAAAACTAAATGAGAAACTCTGGTTATTTCATCCTGGCAGAGACAAGGTCCTGCCAGAAGTCAGCCCAGAAGCTGAAATGATATACATATACTACATATACCTCTAAGTCTTACAAAAATTTCTAGAGGTAAGAAAGCTCTGAAAGGTTCTAAGCAGCAAAAATCTAATCTAAAAATGGGCAAAGGTCTTGAATACACATTTCTTCAAAGAAGACATACAGAAGACCAGTAAGCTCATGAAAAGATATTCAATGGCACTAGTTATTAGGACAATGAAAATCAAACCCACAATGAGACCACTTCACACCCATTGGGGTGGCTATTACTAAAGAAACAGAAAACAAAAAAAAATTACAGGTGTTGGTGAGGCTATGGAGAAATCAGAACACTTTCACATTGCTGATGGGACTGTAAATGGTGCAGCAGCTGTGGAAAGAAAGTTTGACGGTTTCACACAAAGTTAATCATAGAATAACCATCTGATTGATCCAGCAATTCCATTTCTGGATATGTACCCCCAAAAAGTAGAAGCAGGGACTTGAATCGATATTTGTACATCCCTGTTCATAGCAGCATTATTCACTGTAGCCAAAAGTTAGAAGCAACCTATAGCAAAATGAGCTATTTACATACAATGGAATATTATTCAGCCTTACCAAGGAAGGAAATTTTGGCACATGCTACAACATGGATAAATCTTGAAGGCATTAAGCCACAAAAGGGCAAATATTATATGATTCCTCTGATGTAAGTTTCCTAGAGTAGTCAAATTCATAAGACAGAAAGTAGAATAGTGACTACCAAAGGTTGGAGGGAGGAGGGAATAGAGTTACTATTTAATAGGTACAGAGTTTCTTGGGGAAGATGAAAAAATTCAGTCCAGAAGGTATCCAGCCATGTAATATGAAAAATAGAGGCATTTATTGAAGAAGATAACAAGAAACACTGTACATAAGATAATGATACCTCAGTCCCCTTCAAAGTAGGCACTTTGAGACCTCACACAGTTCTCCCAATCGCCATCAGTTGCCCCGTTGTATTTTCCTGAATCACATTGAGGGTCTGAAATCTCTTTCCTTTCAAAGGTAGTTTAGTATTGGGAAAAAGCAGAAGTCTCAGGGCGCCAAAATTTGGGCTGTAGGAGGGCTAAGTCACCTGGGTGATTTGATGTTTTGCCAAAAAACTGCATGAGACTTGATGGGTGAGTGGGCATGTTGTCGTGATGAAGCCGCCAATCACCAGTTGCCCATAGCTGTGGCCTTCTGTATCATCCAAGTAGTTTCCATGGAGGAATGTTCAAGCTCGACACAAAATTAGATGCAGGCCTTGCTCTACTTGCTCAGTTATTTTGAATGCCACAGCCACACAGTACACATGCTCACTCAACAGCATCTACCACTCCCACTGACAAGTACAGTGAAGTCGTCGTTGTTCACATATATATGTTCCAGCCCGTTCTCCTTGGCTGCCAGGCTACGGCGATGTTGCACAAACCATTCTCGTTATATTAATGATGGCTAGACTTTTTCCAGACAGACCTCATATATAAATCAGAACCTGAGCCACTATCCTTTTTTTTTTTAACCTGTTTTCCATGTCCTTATGCTGAAGGTCATAGGTTTTTCTGGGATTAGGAAGGATGCAGGGAGCTACGAGACAGGGGCCCACTTGGGTACCTACATATCCAATAGGTGAAAATAGCAGGAGTATAGGCAACATAAATATTTGTTGCCCACAGGAAGGCAGCAAAGGAACAGAAAGAGGCCAGGGACTGGCCCCATGGTTAGCAGAGTAATTAACAAGGTTGGGCTCTGGAGCCAAAATACCCAAGTTTGTATTCTAGCTCTGCCATGTATCAGTTATATGACCTTGGGCAAATCTAACCTTGTTAGACTGATGAGAAAACTGGGATCAAACAGATATAAAAGCTTGTCTGACAGAGTTCAAAGTATTTGAACTTAAGTATGAGCAGGGACTCATACTCTTTTATTTTGTTTGTTTTTAATCCTTACATGTTTTTTATTTTGTTTTGTGTCCATGATAGACTGCAAATTCCCCAAAGAATGTATATTTTTGTAATATTGTCACTTGTAACATAACAACTTTTTTGTGCTTCAGTTGCCTCATCTGTAAAGTGGAGATAGTAAGGGCACCTTACAGATGAGGATTAGAGGATTAAATGAATTAGTAGAGGATTAAGTGAATTAGTACTTATAATGTTTAGCAGAATGCCTAGCACTTAGGAAGCCTCAATAAGCAGCACATTAAGAGGCCCTGAAAGAGGTTATCAGGTTGCTTCACAGGATGTTGTGAGCAAGAAAAGAAGTGTTTAAAGCCCTGGCTGGTGTAGCTCAGTGGATTGAGTGCGGGCTGCGAACCAAAGTGTCTCAGGTTCAATTCCCAGTCAGGGTACATGCCTGGGTTGCAGGCCATGACCCCCAGCAACCGCACATTGATGTTTCTCTCATTCTCTCTATCTCCCTCCCTTCCCTCTCTAAAAATAAATAAATAAAATCTTAAAAAAAGAAAAGAAAAGAAGTGTTTAAGACATCTAGGATTGTACTGGATACAGATTTGGGTAAAGAAAAAGCTAATCAATTGTTCTTTGATGTGAACAATTTGGTTAACATGTATTGACCTTCTGCTTTTATATGTTTGTGCAGGTGGGCTTAAACTTTGCAGTGATAAGATTGATGGTAAATACTTAAACCATGTCTTTAAGAAGAACATCAAGTATGAGAAAAAAAAGAACAAAACCATCTACAGAGCATCAACATTCTATTTTCTGTGGGTTTCATCACAACAATGCCAAATGACAGGTTATCACGTTCAGTTGGACAAGCTGTTTTGCAGGAGGACATCATATCTAAATGGGTGCCATAGACATTATAATTTATATATTTGTTGTGACAATTTACCAGTAGTTGGCAGTAAAGTGTCTTTTTATTAGAAAATCAGTCTACAGTTGTACCACCCTGAATGCACCCAATCTAATCTGATCTCAGAAACTAAGCATGGTCGGGCCTGGTTAGTATTTGGATGGGAGAAAATCAGCTCAACAATTTTAAGACAATAGGACAGTGATTTGCAACTGGTGTTCCACAAGAATTTTTAAAACATGCAATACCTGACTATTTAGTCAGAGGCACTGACCTCTTTTCCCTTAGATTGTCAGATTTAAAAAATGACAACAGCCCTGGCTGGTATGTCTCAGTGGATTGAGCGCTGGCTTGTGAACTGAAGGGTTACCAGTTCAATTCCCAGTCAGGGCATGTGCCTGGGTTTTGGGCCAAGGCCCTAGTTGGGGGCACGTGAGAGGCAACTGATTGATGTAACTCACACGTTGATGTTTCTCTCCCTTTCTTTCTCCCTCTCTTCCCCTTTCTCTAAAAACATAGAAATTTTTCTTTAAAATACTCCCTCAAAGGAAGTATATTTAAAAAATGACAATAGCCCATACAACAGTAGCTGTCCACTGTAAATGAATCAAAATTATACCTATTTTTTCTTGTCAGATTGGCAATATATATATATTTTTTGGTGTGCTGCAGAATTTTAGTAATTAGTTTGTGTGCCATGAGATGAAAAAGGTTGAAAATTACTACAATAAGAAATAGAAGAAGGGTCACTTCTACTTTGAAGAAAGCTTTATTTATGGGCAGCAATGGTTTGCTTTTAGGGAAGAAATTGAAAAACAGAAATAGAGTGATATTAACACAACTGAAAAAAAATTAAAGAGTATTGAGAAGTGACCAAAAAACAAACAAAAAACCCCCCATGAGATATACATTCTTAACATTTAAAAGCCTGTTTTCAAAAACATTCTGAAATTTTAAAACCTTTTTATTAGAATATAACATAAAAATTCACAAATCATAAGTGCATAAAGCCCAATGAATTTTCACAAAGTGAATCTAAACAACAACTCCCAAATAAAAAAATAGGACATTACCAACCCACAAAAGCACCTCATACCCCCTTTCTAGTTATTTACCTACTCATGCCCCTGAGGGTAAACCAGTATGCTGACCTCTAACTCCACAGATTAGGCTTGCCAGGTATTATACTTTATATAAATAGAATCTTGAATCTGGCTTCTTTTGCTCAATTTTATGCTTTTGTAATTCATTTATATTGTCACAAATAGTTGTGGTTTGTTCCTTTTCATTGCTTCATATCATTTCATTTTTTGAATATATCATAATTTATCCATTCTACTGATAATGAGCATTACAATTTCCACTCTAGGTCTATTTTTAATAGTACTACTGTGAATATTCTTGTACATGTCTTTAATGAATGTGTACAATTTTCTGCTGAATACATACCTAAGACTAAGATTGCTGGGTCATAGAGTTTGCATGTGTTCTGCTGTAGCTGATATTGCCAAATGCTATGTCTTTTTTTTTTTTAAGAAAAACACAGCTTTATAGAGTTATAATTCACATACCATACAATTCACTTATTTAAAGTATACAATTCAATGTTTTTTAGTATGGTCACGGTAGGTGCAACCATCACCAGTCAATTTTTTAGAACATTTTCATCACCTCAGAAAGAAACCCTGTGCCCCTTACATGTTGCCCTCCTTCCAATTTCCCTCCCCCCACTTTCCTATTCCTAAGCAACTACTAATTTACTTTCTGTCATTATAGATTTGCCTATTCTGGATATTCCATATAAATATATCTGGCTTCTTTCATTTAGTATGCTTTCATTTAGTGTTCATCCATGTTGTAACGTGTCAAAATTTCATTTGTTTTTATGGCTGAATAATATTCATTATATGAATATACCACATTTTGTTTATCCCATTCATCCACTGATAAACATTTGTGTTGTTTGCACCTTTTGGCTTTTGTGAATAGTCCTACTATTCATGTACAGTTCTTGTTTGAACACCTGTTTTCAATTGTTTGGGGTATGTATCTGGAAATGGGATTGCTGGGTCCTATGGTGATTCTATGTTTATCTTATCAAAGAAATGCCAAACTGTTTTCCACAGTGGCTGCACCATTTTACATTCCCCCTAGCAATGTATGAGGGTTCCAAGTTCTCCATACCCTTGCCAATACTTTCTTAAAAGTGATTTTAAAAAATTATTATAGCCAACCTATAAATAATGTAGAGTGGTATCTTATTGTGTTTTTGATCTGTATTTCCCTGGTGACTTCTTATATTGATTGAGAATTTCGTCATAGACTTGTTGACCATTTGATATCTTCTTTGGAGATATATCTATTCAAGTCCTTTCTTTGCCCATCTTTTAATTGGGTTTTTAAAATGTGAGATGTTTATGTATTCTGGGTACTAAACCCTTATCAGATATGTGATTGCAAATATTTTCTCAGCATGGTGGGGGTTGTCTTCTCACTTTCTTGAGGTTCTATGATGCATAAAAGCTTTTAATTGTGATGCAGTCCAATTTATTTTTTATTTTGTTACTTGTGCTTTTGGTCTTACAGCTAAAATAGCCATTGCCAAAGTTAAGGTTGTAAATATTTACCTGTATGTTTCTCAGAGTTTTATAGTTTTAGATCTTATATTTATATTTAGGTCTTTGATCCATTGTGAGTTACTTTTTATGATGTGAAGGGTCAAATTTCATCCCTGTGTATGTGGTCTATCCAGTTGTGGCAACACCATTTGTTGAAGAGACTATTCTTTCTCCATTGAATAATCTTGGCACTCTTGTCAAAAATCAATTGACCATAGACATATGGGTTTATTTCTGGACTCTCAATTCTATTCCATTGATATGTTTATCCTTATGCCAGTACCACAATGTTTTTATTACTATAACCCTGTAGTTAATTTAGAAATCAGGAAGCTTCATCTTTTAACCAAGATTTGAAGGAAATACCAAAATATCCAGTTTAAAAAGCAAGATGTTATATCTTGGAGCTAATTTGAAGCCAGAGAGAGTATCACCATAAAAACTGTTTAAATTTCCAAGCATCTCTTCTGTTCATAGTCAGCAAAAATTCAGTTCTCAATATGAGGTGAATTTTATGTTTTTTTTTTAATGGTAGCTTGAGATAGTACAGTCTAACTAAAGTAAAAATGATTAAGAATATAAAGTCTAGGAGAGCAAGACCTTCTCTGTCTTGTTTACTGGTATTCCCTTTGTCTAAAATGACATTCTCACATCTCACATCTAATTTTTTTCTTTCAATCTTACTCACCCTCATCACTTCCTTGGGGAGGCCTTTTCTGGTCCCACCCCACCCCTGACTTAGATGAACTCTGCTGTTATACATTTTCATAGCATCCCTCATAGAGCTTTCTGTGATGGCAATTACTCTAATTATCTGTGTCCTATTTCTTTAGTGTTTCATTCCCCCTGTAGATTGCAAACCCATAAAAAAATTCTTGTTCAGTGCTGAATCTCCAGTGCCTAACAAAGTGCCTGGAATACAATGGATGGATACATGCATGCACAAATGCCATAATGTATAAAAACTACTTATCCGATATATACTGTGTACAATATACTTCATAACAAATAGTTTACCTAGTAGATGTGCAAATGGTTAAAGGCACAAATTAAGAGTTGAACATCTTGAGACTGAATCCCAGTTTTTCCATTTAATGTATGAGGAACCTTAGACAAGTCCCTTAACCTCTTTTTTACTAGCTTCCTATCTGTAAAAATGGGCAAAATATTAGTACCTACCTCATGAAGTTCGTAATAAGGATTAAATAAAATTATCCACATAAAGTATTTAGCATAGAGCCCGGCACACATTAAGTGTTCAACAGATGCTATCTATAACTATGATAATTATTAACTTTATAACACAAGTCTTAGATAGATGGCAGATATTACTGTGACCCCCACAAACTTGACTCCAATTTTCCCTGAAGTCAGGGCTACTGGGACAAGGTAAACCAAGGTCTCATCTGCACCCCACTCACAACACAGCCAAACATAAATCAAGCCAGAGCCATGGTTAAGCAATATTCTTTCTTTAATTCCCCTTTGCAAATGGAAGCCCCTGAGCTTGTCCCCACCCCTACCACTATTCCACACCCTGGGCCCCAGATGCAATGCCCCAGCCTCAACCTGGTAGGAGGAAGAGAGGAACACCCCCTTCCCCAGGATGGTCCATTAAAAAAATCCTAGTCATTTAAGAAATGAGGCTGAGGACAAGAGGAGGGAGCTGGAAGACAAGGCCCAGGGAAGGCCAGACTGGAGATGTTGGGGTTATGAGGACCCTTGAGAAGGGTTTGCAAGCACATCCCTAAGCTCAGGGCCAGCATGGCTGAGGGAAAGGAGACAGACAGATAGTCTGACCCTTCAAGGTCCTGTCTGCCTGGTTATGAACACTGACACTCACCGCCGCCACCACCACAGGCCTCCAGGTGGAGAATTTTCCAGTTACTCTGGGAAAGGGTTTGCTAAGCATCCCCTCTGGCCCCTGATCTGGGGCATCCCTGGGGTCCCCCTGAGACCAAACCTGGGAGAAGGAGGGACTCTAGGAACATGCAAAGGGGGGGAACAGAGACCCCCACCCCACCCCGCTGCTCTACACAATGGTGGCTCCAGCTGCATCTGGGCTCCGAGGGTCCTTCACACCGATGATGAAGTTGTTGGTTCTCCGGCTGCCATGGACCCAGGATAAGACATCTACCTTCTCCACGTGGTGACCCCTGGCTTCCAGGAACTCAATCTCTTCTTCTGTGAACTCACCTGAAAACCGTCCCCCAACATATACACATTCAGAGTGTTTAGAGCATTAGCTCAGGAGTACCTTGTTCAGAACTGAGTCCTGGTCCTGGATGCTCCACTGAAGAGCTGTATGACCTTGGGCAAATTGCTTTACCTCTCTGAGCCTCAGTCTCTTCATGCATAAAATGGGGGATTATACGAGAACCTACTACATGAAGTTGTTGTAGCGATTAAAGGAGAAAATAAACAGAAAGCACAGAGCTCAGAGCCTTGCATATGGTAAATGAGCAATAATATGTATTCACTCTTAATATTGGAAAAGGGGTTATAGAGTCTCATCTCCACCTGTCTAGGCCAAGCTGCCATCCTAAGTTGCTAGGATAACTGCATGGCCCACTAACTGGTCTTTCTGTTTTCAGTCCTGCCTTCCTTACAGCCTATTCACCCAGCAGTCGAAGAGTCTTTTTAAACCATTAGACCACATCACTTCCCACCACTCAGAGCTCTCTAAAAGCTCTGGTGACTCTAGAATAAAATCCAAAGTCCTTACCAAGACCAGTAAGGCCCAGCATTTTCTGGGACCTCACTACCTCTTTGAACTCCTCTCCTCACTTCCTTCTACTCTCTCCCATAACTCTGCTCTGACCTCCTTGCTGTCCCTCAAGGAGGCCAAACGTTCTCCTACCTCAGGACTTTGCACTTGCTTTCTCTCTGCCTGGAATGCTGTCCTCCTAGAGAGTCACAAAACTGCCTCCCTCCTGTCATTCTAATCTTCAAGAACTTCCCCATCACTGTCTAAAACATCAGCCCTTGTTATCTTTACCTTGTTTTGTTTCCTTTCAAAATACTTACTGCTAATGTATCTGTTTATTTATTTACTGTGTCTTCCTCCACTAGATTATAAACTTTTTAAAGGTGGGAATGTTGTGTTGTGCACTATTGATCCTCAATGCCTAGAACAGGGTGAGGACATAGTAAATGTTAAACAAGTATTTACTGGGTTAATGAACAAATCCCCATCCTCTTGCATAAATTCAGGCCTACATCTCCTGCTGGGCCATTATCCCAGGTGCTTCCTGTATTTCCCCAACCTAAATTTTCCTTCCATCCATCCACCTTTCCTATATGAAACAAACCAGGTCCTATCCCTCCCCTACTCAACTGGATCAAGTCCATGCTTCTTTAACGTGGGCCTCCATGATAAGCCCTGTGACCTCACCTCCCAATGCTCCTCAACAAAAATATGGTCTTGGGGATAAATGGTGATGAAAAAAGAAAATAAATTTTAAAAATACATGGTCTTATTTCCCCAACTGGCATGATTCACAATATTGAATAGCACTAACTCACCGAGCCCTGTGGTTCACTGTCAGTCTGTCTGATGACAGCAAGGACTGTGTTTCAGTCAGTCTCTAACATTTCTGATCTTCCTCAACAGATCAAGCAGCCCTCAGAGCCTTCTGAAGGTAACAGTATCTAACTAACTAAAACCTAAAAATATTTGACTTTTTATAGTATTTATTGTCTGTGGCAAATGATGCCATTTTTTCCATTTGGGATTATGATATAAGATTTGCTTTTAAAGAGACATTTAGGTTAAATATATTTATAGACACATTATGTAAATAATGGGTTAGATGATGTGTAAATGTGGCAAAGGTCATGAAGGTAATGGATAAATTCTGAAATTTGGGAAACAATGTCTCTAGTCCAGCTAGCCTCTTTGGCTGCTCTCTGAGCCATACTTTCTGGGCTTTTGCCCAGGCTGTTCTCCTGTCCAGAATGTTCTTTATCTCCACATGCCAACCTCTTGCTCATACTTAAGGCCCAGCCAGTTGTCACCTCTTCCACAAAGCCTCCCAGCGTCGTGAGGTGGATGAACATTCCCTCCACCAAGTCTCTGCTCCTCATGTCCTGTCTTACACTGTAAGCCCCTCAAGGGAGGGCTAGGATGAGCCTCCTCACCCACAAGTAACTTAACATAAAGCCTCACATTTCATACAGAGTAGAAGATAGTGGTTGAGCAGAATTCATTTTTAAGGACTTAGCGTCAACATCCATCAGTTGGGATCCAACGTGTCACCAGCCACCCTCAGGGTGTGACTGCTGGGGATCTAGCTGGTGAGGCTGTTAACATGCTTCAGTCCAGGAGATCTCTAGAGCCACGCAGTAAAGAGCTGAGTCTTTGGTATCAGCTCTTTGGTACCAGCTGTATGAGTATGTTCTCCTCTTAATTCTGCCACTTACTGGTTGATCTTTGACTAGTTTATAACCTCTGTGGGCACTAGTTTCTTTCTCTGTAAAACTGGGATAATAACTCTGAGCAGGAAAGAACCAGGTCTCATTCAATGTGTATCTCCTTTGGACTTGGATAATACACGGTCTGTTATAATGAAGACTCCTCGGAGGTGCACATAATTTTCCATTTACAAAGTTAAGCTGTGTCCAAAATTAAGCACCTCTCCTCCTTAGAGGAAAGTCTGTCTCCTTACCGTAATCTGTAAGGTCCATGATCTGACCCCTGCCTACCTCTCTGATCTCATCTCATCCTCATTCACCTTTATTTCCTTTCTACTCCTAAAACACACCAAGCCCACTCCTGCCCTGAATTCTTTGCATTTGTTCCCTTGGCCTATAAAACTTGCTCCTCTTCAGATCATAGCTTAAATGTTACCAAAGAGAAGCCTTCCTCAATCATTGAACCAGTCCTATACATACATTATCTTGATTTAATGCTCTACAGAGCATCTATTTTGCTTTCTCATATTGTTTATTATTTATTTTCCTGCCTGCCTGTAAATGCAGTATTTCCAGTACCTGGGATAATGCCTGGCACACAGGAGATGTTCACTACAAACTGATAAATGAATGGTTTGCAGAATGAACAACTGAGAAAACTAAGGCTCAGAGTGGAGCCATAAATTCCCCAAGGCCACACAGCCAGGAAATGGCAGGACAGTTCTAACCCCCCAGATCTTTTATTATTAGGAGTTAGTTGGAGGAAACCAAACTTTCAATGGCAGAGAGTTGGTGCTGGTTGAGCCAGGGGCACCCTTGGGAGGAGCCTCTTTCTTCACCAGGGCCTGTGCCCACCCCATGGGAACACTCACTGTCCACCTGCAGGAGGTTGGACTGCAGGTCCGGGTGCAGGCGGCCTCGAGCTAGGCTGTCACTCAGGTTCCGGTTCAAAGTCAGGACATTCAGCAGAACCTGTGGGAAGCCGAAGGACAGAAGTCAGGGCTCCCCCAGAGACGGGCAGGACTCCACAGTCCTTACCCCTGATCCAGACTCCTTAGTCTTTAGATTCCTTGCACCAGAAGTGTCATCCGAGGTTCTCGGCAACCCCAGAAGACAGGTAGGCCTTTGAATACTGGCCCTGTTTCACAGAGGACAAACCAAGGGCCAGAGAATAAAAGTGATTCACTCCCAAGTTTAGAGAACCAGGGAAGAGGCATCACTGCCACCCAGTCTCCTTTAATCTAGCCCAGGGCTGACCTCTCTTCTCCCTGGCCAGGGCAGAGTTAATGGCCAAGGATGGTGTAGGTTACAATGTGGGTACTTTTAGCTTATTGGTTTGGCATATGGGTAGGTCCTGGAACCAACTTCCTGCCCCTTCTTACTAAACTGGACCTAACTTCTTAACCTCTCTGGGCCTCAGTTTCTTCATATATGAAATAGAAGTCAGGAAGGTTAAAAGGGTCAACATGCGTAATGCCATGCCCAGCACTGTAAGAACTCTGTATATGTTAGCTATTGTTACCTCCATTTTACAGATAAGGAGGGGGGTTCAGAGTGGTTAAGTGAATTCTCTGACATCACACAGTTGGAAATTGGTAGTCCTTGGGTTAGGACTCATGGGCATCTGATTCCAAAGCTCATGTTAGTTAACGCACCACCTGCCAAATTAGTGCCTGGCACATATATCTGGTGTTCAAGACATTTATGGAATTGTTGCAAGGCATTTTGGAGAGTAGCAGACCCTTTCTCTCAAAATCAGATCCTAAAGAAGGGTGCTTGTCTATTCAGATACTGAGTGGAGCACGATGAGACTCGAGATGGACAGAACCCAAGCAGCCCAGATGCTGTATCACCTTTCAGTTCTACTGGCCCTGCAATTTCTGCAACCTGGGAAGAAAGGGGACTTCGGGGCTGCATTTTCAGTAAGAAACTTAGCACAGTCCATGTCCCTAGTGTCCAGGAGGAGCCTGGCACAAGGAAGCCCAGCCATGTTTACTGTGAGTAAAGGATGAAAATAAGCAAGACCCAAGGGCATCTGCAGCCCAGGCCACAGCTTGGCTCCTGGCCACCAAAGGCCCATCACGGAGAAAACCTCACCTGGGTCAGGCTGCTGAGGCCCCGGGCAGCTCCATTGGCCCCCAGGGCGAGGTAGGTTCCACAGAGACCCTCTGCTGGCCGGACCACAGTGGGCAGCAGAAAAGACAGCGGCCGCTTCCCTGGCTGTACCGAATTCTCCTGTTGTCAGAAGGCAGAGACCACAAAGGGGATGAGAGGTGGGGCGAGACAGGATAAAGACTACTCCACCACTCTTGTAACCTCTCTCCTTCTCCTGCATCTTCCACAGGCCCAGTTTTCATGGGAGACTGGTCTGTCCTCAGGTCACAGTTTGCTATATGTGAAATGGGCAGGGTCCTCAGATAACTGGGGTGGACAGTGAACACACTAAGTTCTGGGGCTACCCTGGGTGGCGGGGGAGGGGCCAAGCCAAAAAAGATGGCTATGGGAAAGAACAGGATAACCTCCACCCTGGTCATCTCTGTCTTTGCCCTGCCAGGGGCCCAGCCAGGGGCCCAGCCAGCAGGGTGTTAGAGTGCTGGCCTCCAACTACACAGTAATTCCTATCTCCTTCCTCCTTTGGGGCCCAGCAGTAGGGCTGAGCCCCATCAGCTTAGTATCACAGTCATAGACCATTAGTGCTAAAAAGTGCCCAAAGCATAAAATCAGAGGCCAATATCCTCATTGTACAAGTGAAGAAACTGAAGCCCAGAAAGGGGACAAGACTTTCCCCAGGTCACACAGCAAGATAGTGACAGAATGGGGAAAGATTTCTTCGTACCCACCAGGCTCCAGGCCCCAGACTTGGGCTCTTTTTCTTTATAATAGAAGTTCCTAGAGGTAGTAAGGAGGGACTGTAGTATATCCTCCCCAGCCTTGGGGTCCCCAGGGTGGGAGGGAAGCAAGACCCTACCAGGCTGGGCGCAGAGTGGTTAGCAGTTCTGTTGGGCCAGGAGAAGTCCAGCATCTGGCTGTTGAGCAGGATCCCAGAGGGGGTGATGAGGCCACTGCCAAAGGGCCGGTTCAGGGAGCTGGGGGCCAAGATTGGGGCCAGGTGAACCCTGAGTCCACCCTCACTCCTGCCCAGCCCCCACCTCCTTCCTGGTCTAGATGATCTCTTGTGCTAGGTTCTGAGTCTGAGCGGGCATACCTGACCATGGCCACAATGAAGTCGTCAGGACCCATGATCAGCACCTGGGCAGCTGTGGGAGCCCCGTCCAGCTCATAAACAGGCAGCAGTGGGGCAGGGGCTGCCTGGGAGTCATTGATGTGGCCCCGGAGGTAGGCAGCCTCTACCTTGCTGAAAAGACATGGAGTAGGAGATGAACACACAGCAAGTTCTCATTACATTCCACCTACCACTTTTTCTGATGTCTATGCAATTATTTGACTAATATCTGCCTCCCTCATTGGACTATTAGGTCCATGAGAACAGATTATTTATTCTTAGCATATAGGTAACATTCAGGAATGGGTTGTTAAACTGAATGAATTTATTTAGGTGTTATTCAGATTCTCTTCTAGAGTTAACTTTTAATTTATTTAGTGCTTAAATCAAGAGTCTTTTAGTTACCTGACTTTACTCATTTAATGCTTTCTATGAAAGTACCTGGGCCACAGTGGATGCTCAGAAAATATTTGTTTTGACCTGAACTGAATTCACTTAACCTAACATTTGTAGTCCAGAAATTAAGTTTCATTAAGGGTTTATTATGTGTGTGTGTGTGTGTGTGTGTGTGTGGGGGGGGGGGGGGGGGTGGTTGTATACAGGAATCTTTACTTGCTATTAGAATTTTTTTTGAAGACAGAAAGACTCAACACATAGTAAGCCCTTAATAAATATCTATTGGATGAGTTAGTTGAATGGATTTAATATAAGGTATGTGTGTTTGTTTTAGAGCTGAATTTGCATTCATCTTGAAATCGAATTATGAAATTATGAAAATACAAATTTTCACTGTTTTTAATTTCTGATTTTTCCCTTAGCTAGCCTTTAAGTCAGTTATAGTAGAAGTAAAATAGTACCCTGGCTGGCATAGCTCAGCAGATTGAGCGCGGGGAGCGAACCAAAGTATCGCAGGTTCGATTCCCAGTCAGGGTACATGCCTGGGTTGCAGGCCACGGCCCCCAGCAACCGCACATTGATGTTTCTCTCTTTCTCTTTCTCCCTCCCTTCCCTCTCTAAAAATAAATAAATAAAATCTTTAAAAAAAGAAGTAAAATAGTAACTATTCCTACCCCTATTGCCAATGAATAATAATGATGATATTTTAAAAATATTCATGATATGACTTCCGGCCAAGATGGAGGCGTAGGTAGACACACTGTGCCTCCTCGCACAACCAAAAGAAGGACAACAACAATTTAAAAACAAAAACCAACCAGAACTGACAGAAAATCGAACTGTAGGGAAGTCTGACAACCAAGGAGTTAAAGAAGACACACTCATCCAGACCGGTAGGAGTGGGGGAGTTGGGCAGCCCACTCCTGGGTACGCTGGGTACGCTGAGCATACCCAGCCAGGTGGTGGATTGTGGAGCAGGGCGCTGCATGCAAGGCAGCTGGCAGACCTGGTGGTCCCACATTCACGCGCAGATAAACCAGGTGAAACTGGGGAGTGAGACAGACCATGCAACCCAGGGTCCCATCGAGGGGAAATAAAGCCTCAAACCACTGATTGGAAACACCTGTGGGAGCTGAGGTGCTGGGAGAAACTCCCAGCCTCACAGGAGAGTTCGTTGGAGAGACCCACATGGTCCTAGAATGTACACAAACCTACCCACCCAGGACCAGAAGGGCCCAGTTTGCTTGTGGGAAGTGGGGGAAGTGACTGAAATCTGGCAGAGAGTGGATCAAGCGCCATTGTTCCCTCTCAAACCCCTCCCCCACATATAATGTCACTACGCAGCAACGTGGGTGGCCCTGCCCTGGTGAATACCAAAGGTTCCGCCCCTCACTACATAACAGGCATGTCAAGACAAAAAAAAAAAATGCCTAAACAAAAGAGCAGATCAAAGCTCCAGAAAAAATACAACTAAGCGACAAAGAGGTAGCCAACCTATCAGATGCACAGTTCAAAACACTGGTAATTAAGATGCTCACAGAACTGGTTGAATTTGGTCACAAATTAGTGAAAAAATGAAGGCTACACTAAGTGAAATAAAGGAAAATGTACAGGGAACCAATAGTGATGGGAAGGAAACTGGGACTCAAATCAACGGTGTGGACCAGAAGGAAGAAAGAAACATCCAATCAGAAGAAAATGAAGAAACAAGAATTCAAAAAAATGAGGAGAGGCTTAGGGACCTCGAGGACATCTTTAAATGTTCCAACATCTGAATTATAGGAGTACCAAAAGGAGAAGAGGAAGAGCAACAAGTGGGAAAGTTATCTGAACAAATAATAAAGGAGAACTTCCCCAATCTGGCAAAGGAAGTAGACTTCCAGGAAGTCCAAGAAACTCAGAGAGTTCCAAAGAAGTTGGACCCAAGGAGGAACACACCAAGACACATCATAATTACATTAGCCAAGATGAAAGATAAGGAGAGAATCTTAAAAGCAGCAAGACAAAAGGAGAGAGTTACCTACAAAGGAGTTCCCATAAGACTGTCAGCTGACTTCTCAAAAGAGACCTTACAGGCCAGAAGGGGTTGGAAAGAAGTATTCCATGTCATGAAAGGCAAGGACCTACATCCAAGATTGCTCTGTCCAGCAAAGCTTTCATTTAGAATGGAGGGACAGATAAAGTACTTCTCAGATAATGTCAAGTTAAAGGAGTTCATCATCACCAAGCCCTTATTTTATGAAATGTTAAAGGGACTTATCTAAGAAAAAGAAGATAAAAAACATGTATAGTAAAATGACAGCAAGCTCACAATTACTAACAACCACACCTAAAGCAACAACAAAAACAAACTAAGCAAACAACTAGAACAGGAACAGGACCACAGAAATGGAGATCACATGGAGGGCTATGAACAGGGGAATGGGAGGGGGAGAGGGGGGAAGAAAGGTACAGAGAATAAGTAGCATAGATGGTAGGTAGAAAATAGGTGGGATGGGTAAGAATAGTATGGGAAATGTAGAAGCTAAAGAACTTCTGACACATGGACATGAACTAAGGGGGGGGATGTGGGTGGGAGGGGGTGTGGAGGGTAGAGGGGAGTGAAGGGGGGAATGGAACAATGGTAACAGCATAATCAATAAAATATATTTTAAAGAATATTTATGATGTGTCAGACAACATGTTCAGTGCTTTGCATGTATGATCTTGCTTGGTCCTCACGACTTCATGACGTTGGCACCATTATTGTCGGGCCTCCTTGTAGAAGGTGAGATTTAGAGGGTTTAAGACTGCATAGCTAGTGGGTGGAGAATTTGGGATTTGAACTGAATCAGTCTGACAAGAGCCCACAATCTTACTACTATGTTAGGCTGCTAATGTAGATATATTATAATCAAAACCACCACCACCTCCAATATTTTCTTGGAGACTCTGTTCATTGTCATTAGGTTTCCTTTTTCCACTCAAAAGGGGAAACAGATGAATATATATATATATATATATATATATATATATATATCCTTCTGTGGTCAAAAAATTTTGAGAGCCATGTAAAATGGAGCAACTCATTATACAGATGGGAAAACTGAGGTATAAGGAGAGGCATCCATAATCACATTGTGAATTGGGGTTAAGCTGAAGTTGACTTGGGACTTCCAGCCTATTGTTCCACTGGCTGCTTTTCACCTGATCCTTTCCCCATACCCTCCACCACATCACCAGTCTCCAGGGTCCTGCCATGGGACCCACCTTAGCATGTCATCCATGCTCTCAGTGATGGTAGAATCATAGATGGGGTCTCCCAGTCTGCTGGCCAGGGCTAATGCAATCTTCAGGGTCTGAAAACAGAGCAGAGGTACAGCAGAGGCTTCCAGGCCCCTTGTAGCACCCACACCCAGAATCCTTGTGCATGAAAAAATGTAGAGAGGATTTAGTTCTACCCCATGGTAGCACCCCATCCCCCCACTCCCAGTGTCCCCACCCCCGGTGTCCCCACTGCAGGGTAGCATGGAGGGGTTGGCCTTACCTCTGCCACCCAGTGAAGAGCCTGTTCCCGGGATACATGGCTGGTGAGATTGAAGCCCTCGAGGATGTTGAGAGCACTGACGAGAGCAGGGCCTGTGTGTGGGGGTGGGGGACTGAGAACCAGGTGGCCTGAAAGGACAGGAAATGACCAGATGGCAGGGGACAGGTTAAGGCATCTCACATCCCACCATCTCACAGACTGAAACCACTGCACTGAACTCCCACATCACATAGGGGAAAAGCTTGACAGACAAAGAGACCCACCCAAGTTCACATGGCAAGTCAAGGACAGGGCCAGGACTCCAACCCAGAACAGTGTTCTTCAGTTTCCTCTTCCATATGAGGAAACTAGGGCTCAAGAGGACTGCCCAGGGCCACAATGCAGGCCATTGGCAGAGCATGTTCAGATGTTCGGATTCCTGGTCTACCATGTGTCTCCTTTCAGCTCCTCCCACAGGCCAGGATACTATTCAGGGCCCCTGATAGTCCTACCCCTGAAACTTCTTGGGAGCAGTAACCTCTCAAGGTCCTTTGATTTGGACATCAAAGGAATAATAATACCTGACATAACTAATTAACTCATTTAGCCTTCAGAATGAGTACTGCTGTCACCCCCATTTTGCAGGTGAGAAAACCGAGGCACAGAGAGGCAGCTGGTCCAATGTTATAGGAGACAAGTGGAACCCAGAGTACTCATAGTGCTGGCATTGCCAAGAGAACCCGGGCTGGGGAGGGGAAATGGAAAATCAAATTCAGTGCCCATTCTGATCAGAGCAACTTCCAACATCATCTCATCAAATCTGCATGGCCATCCTGAAAGGTAGGCACTATTATCTCCATTTTAAGGAGAGAACCAAGGCTTGGAGTGGGAAGTGACTAGTTCGAGGTGAATGGCATTGCTGGTACTCAGACCAAGCTCTTCCTGGCTCCCTAGCTATGCTCTTCCTCTGCTCCATATACCACTGCTTCTGGTAGGAATCAGGCTGGAGATTAAGGCCGGGAAACCTGAACTCAGAGGCGGCCTCTGATAGGGCTTGAGGTAATCTGGGCCTCCTAGAAGAAAGAGAACCTGCAAACCTCCTTAGGGACCTAGGAACCCACTACTTTGGGTTCAGCAAACATGAACTTCACCCATGTCATAAACTTGGCTTTCCAGTTCCGTCGTTGGTTTTGAGTTTGATAGGTTTAATTCTATTCCTTCCCTGGGTCCTCAGTTTCTTTTTGGCACAATTAGGAGACAGGTATATGACTGTCTTGAAAAGTTTGTTATAACCAGAAGCTTAGATGAACCTTGGTCTTATGACTTCTTACGAATTGGGTCAAGGCAACACAAAGCCCAAATCAAGAAAACCTATGCCAGGACCCCAACTTCTAGGCCTGAACCTTTGGCCATATCCTGAATACTTGGGGTAACTGACTCCATGACTGCTTCAGAAGGTAGGCTGTCTCTGACTTGCTTCATTAGTTAGCTGCCTGGGAGCTCAATGCCTCAGTTTCTCTCCTGTGAAATGGGGAGGAGTCTTTTGGCCAAAAGCATATAGCTATGGACTGGGAGGCTTCTCCTGACGGGGGCCCTGGGAGCTGGGGGAGAGGTCACCTCTGTACACGCCACACACAGGCTTCTCCACGAGGGCACTGTAGTTGCTGAAGTCCTCCTCAGTTATAACACCCCCTGCATGCTGAGCCTGGAAGGGAGAGAACGGCCCACCACCACGGTAAGCCACACATCACAGAGTGAGCATGTGGATTTGATCTACGATGAAAGTTTGGATCAGAGATGAATCAGATGCATATAATTTTTGTGCCTTCTGCAACTCCCATCATGGCCTTTAGGAACCACACCAGCCCTAAGTACCCCAGAAAAATGGGAAAAAGCACTAACATTGAGGAACTAATATGTGCAAGAAATTGTGCTGGGGACATTCTATGAATGACCTTCTTAGTTCAGTACTCAAGGCCCCTAGTGATCTGGCGCCTGCCTACATCTCTGCTTCATGTTCTGCTGTTCCCCAGTGACCTGCAGCTCCTGAACTCATGATTCCATGTCTCTGCACATACTGCCCTCTTTGCCTAAGAAAAACGAAGCTTTTCTACTTACAGCAGCACTTGCCTGAGATATGAAAACTGAATTCTGCATTTCACTATAACCAGCTAGAGCCACCATGAAACCATGGATGACCCTGGTAGGAATGATGTCACTGAGCACTCTGCGGCCCAGTGAACCAGTCTCGTACAAACTGGTGGGCTCATTTCCTATTGTCCAGCATGCGTATTTTCAACCCTAAATTCGCATAACACTAGGAATCCTCTCCTTTTTTGGTACTTGAAACCTCTGACTTCTAATCTACTGTAAGTGAACTATACATTGAATTTCTTGGCTGGTGCGTGTTCCTTTGTCTGACAAGTAACACACTCAACTTTGGATTGTTTTTCTTTTAAAGCTCTCATGGTCTTTATTAGTCTCCTTCATCCCCCTCTCAACCTCCAGGAAAGGATACACAACCCAGGTCTGGCTAATAGCATTTCTTTTCATAGCACAGTGATTGGTTTGGGAATAATCATGAGACCTTGACAAGCCAATGAGACATAACCTTGAGGCTTTTGCTGGAACTACTGGAATGAGAAATGCTCTTTCTGTAGGATGGCTTGCTGGAAAGATGGCTGATGGGGAGCAGGTGTGGGAAGGATCCAACAGAGAATGAATTGGAACAGGGGAAAGTAGAGTCATGAGACAGAACGAGAGACAGACCAAGTCTTGACAACGTGGATGGAACCCCGGGATCCAGCAGACCTAAGGCCAGTACTCTGCTGGGCTTCCTAGTTAAATCCATTTGAGATGGGCTTCTATCACTACATCCATACCTCCAGTGCCCAGCACAGGGCCTGGCACAGTGGGCACTTCATAAATGTAGAATGCATGATGGACCTATTCAATTCCCACAGCTGTATCTCAGAGATAGGTATAATCACCCCCATTGCACAATTGAGAGAACCACTGAGTTGGTCTGTGCATCCTTACCTTGAATGTAATTTTCCATTGGGAATTTTCAAATCTTGACAACACTTCTCAGAATCCATTACTACCTCAGACTGAGACTCTTTTGGGTTGGTTGGTAGGCCCCTATGTTAATCCCCCCAGTCCCAATGGAGGAGGCACCTCCCTCAGTCCCCAGAAAACCCAAGGGCAGGGTGGGGTTGTGGGCCCAGGGAAGCAGAAGTTGATCCTGGGTCTCTGTCAGGCCAGGGAGGGACGGGCCAGGCCCCTGAACAGGTTGGCGCCAGCGCTGGGGAGCCCAAAGTTATGACTCCCAATCAAGACAGAATGTTTCCATCCCTAGCAGGTTCTTCCTGATGCATCCCAATCAAGCCTCCCACTCTAACAACCAATGATCTGGTTCCTAGTATCAGAGGTTAGTTTTGCCTATTCTAGAATTTCAAGTAAAAAGAATCCCAGTACATATATTTAGAGAGAAAGGGAAGGAAGGAAGGAAGGAAGGAAGGAAGGAAGGAAGGAAGGAAGGAAGGAAGGAAGGGGATGTTCTTACAGTAAGGTCCTCTAGGGTAGAGGGGATCCCCACACGCTCACCTCAGCCACCATCTCCAGCGTGAGGTTACCACCAGCATAGAAGGCGGCAGGGCCGTAGGTGCCAAGTACATCCAGTACCATGGCCAGGTCAGGCCGATGCATCAGCGAACCAGGTAGGGGTGGGCGGCCAGATGGCAGGAACATCGCGTGGAAGCGCTCGGACGCATCAGGTGGCAGCTGTTCTGCCAGGGCGTGTGCTGTGGGCAGGGACAGGAGGCTGGGCAGGGGGTACTAGGGCTGAACCCAATGGCTGAGACGTGTAATACGTGGGGTAGATGAAGACTGAGTGGCTGGTCCTAAGAGCTTTGGTCCCCCAGGAGCCTGTTATGGGAGAGTTAGGGGCGTATATGGGCCTTTTTCAGATTTCTTCATTTCAGTCTGCGTCCTGATGAGGGTTGGGGGTAATTCTGGGGAGCAAACTAGAAGAGAAGTGCTTTCTGGTTTGGGCTCCAACTCTCCTCTCCCCTCTCCATCAACCTCATGCCTTTCCCCCCACCTCCAGGCCCCACTGACCTAGATCATGGGTCACGTTGAAGCCATCTTGGGCCACAGCTGCTGCGAAGGCCAGGACTTGGTACCATGGCAGCCTGGGGGGGCCGGAGAGCAGGGGGTGGAGGAGGTCCTGGGGGGAGGAGGAGGGGTCCTGGGGGAAGGGGGGTTCCTGGGAAGGAGAGTCCTGGCAAGGGAAGGGGATATTAGGAGGGGGAATTTGGAGGGGAAGAATCCAGGAAGGTAGGAAGCCACCAAAGGAGGGGTACAGGCAGGGGGCCCCTGGTCCCCAGGGGGAAGGTCTTTACCTGCCATAGAGCTGGTGAGCTTCATGTAACCCCTTCACCATTCCGGGAACCCCCACCAAGAGCCCAGGCTGGGCGAGGCGGGCAGGCGAGGGAGAGAGGAGACCAGGTCACTGGAAGGGGGGGGCTGGGCTGAACTCTGCAGAGCCCCAAGCCAGGGATGGGGGCTGGCACAGGGGAGAGACACAGGCCAAGTATCCCAGAGGAGGGAGAAGCTGTCCCAGCAGGCATCTTCCCTCCTATCTCCCTGACTTCCTATCAGCAAATGCAGAAAGGCCTCCTTTATCTATCATAGTTGAGGGACTTAGAAATTAAGCAAACCCTTTTAAGAGCCAGGACATAACCAATTTAGATGGAAACTTGTCTACAGCGGATTATGTCTATTCCTGCTTTTTAAAATAGTGGGCAAGGGACCTTCATATTACCTTTTCTTATCACGCCACCATTACAGTGAGCTGCGATAATTCAGGAGTGTGTTGGGCTTTTACCTCTGCACTAAGTATCTATTTTTCCAAGTTATTCCATTTCTGCCTTTGCTCTCAGTGGAGAGTGGGTTTTCCTCCAGCAGTTCCTCTCTAATCTTCCAATATGTCACGGGCTGGGACAGTTACAGCCAACAGGCTCAGAGTGGGACGTGTGAATGCAAGTGAGGCAACTTTGACATCACAGGCTGCTGAGCGGTCTTTTTTCTCCTTTCTATGTGCCAGCTAGGGAAGGCTGCCAGAGAAGTTAAGATGTTACTATATTGCCTATCATCCACCGCTCAGATTTTTTTTGTTCATTATTTTATTTGAGGGGTTGCCTGTCTCCCTCACGGCCTAAGAGCATCCCACTCAACTCATTCTCTCACCTCTGTAGCAAATACTCAGCAAAGTAATGCTTGGGTTAGTGGAAGGGCCGTAAAGGGAGACTCCCCCCATACTCTTTTCTCCTCAGGGTCCCCACCTTGGTTTCCCAGGATCTCTGCAAAGCCTCTTCCCTGAGAGCCCCTGGTGCAGACTCCCGGAAATCAATCAGGTGGCTCTCGTTTCGTCGGATGTCATGTATCAGCATCACGCCCCCACTGGAACAAACACAAAAAGGGCAAGGTGATGAAAAGGTGTCACCCCGTTGAACAATTAACCTGCCACCCCTCAACCCCCAATGGTGATGGGTGTAGGCTCAGTTTGTCATCAGGAGTCAGGTGTTTGAGCCCCCACCCCAACAGGGACTCAGAGGCTTAGCCACACCATAAGGGTAGGGAGTGAAATCAAGGCAGAGATCCAGAGTTCATGGACCTCTTACAGCTTGTCACTGGAGACTTTAATCCCAGATTAGGAAAAACCCAGAGAGTGGGAGAGCAGGATGTTCTGCCCCACCCCCACCCCAGACCACAGCTGGACCCCTGCCAGCTTCCTGCACCTGCCTCCTTGGTATGCCTCCACTCCCTCTCCCAGAACTGAATTATGTAAGAACAGATTGTGCAAAACCAAAAGGGGCATTTCTTTAAAAGGGCCTACAGGATTGGTCTTATAGGAACCAAGACATGGACTTTGTCAGCTTGTCCCTTTCTGTGGCTTGTTTCCATCTGAGATGGTGGTTGCATCTGAGAAGGCTGGCCTATAGCCAAGTACCATAATAAAGAAAGCAGGACAGACAAACAATAGAGAGTGGTAGCAACTGTGGCAAAGTATACAGGCACAGAATGGGATGTTGCTTCTATTCAGGTCCAGGTAATTGCAGCCATGTGGAACTGTGGGCCTAGTGTTACCAGGTCTCTTCAGGTTCAAGAGATGTTGGAAATTCTCAACTTTTTGATAAAAGGAAAATGTATTTTTAAAAATCTAACTCTCCAAACCAAACTAGTCTGTGTTCTGGGTGTGGCCCATGGTTGGCTGCTTTGTCATCTCTGTTTCAAGAATTCGTAGCCTGGGGTGTATTTTTGGAGTATGGAGGGTCCATTGCTTTCGTCATACTCACAGGGATTTGTGCACCTAAAATTTTAAGTATCAACTGCCTTAATTAATGAAAGTATATCCCCACCTGTGCACCTTACCTTATAATTTACAAAATCCTTTTCTAAGTTAACAAAAAAAAAGCTTTTGAAAACACCTCCTCTCACTCCATGTAAGGAGGAGATGAACTTGGGTGTAGAAAGGGCACATGCAAGGAGTTGGGGCCCATCGGTCTCTCTGCTGAATCTTGGAGGCCCCTCTATATGAGGTCTACAGACCAGGACACGGAATTAGGCTTGGGGGACCCCAACCTCCACAGCAGGGAGTTCCTTACCCGCCCAGGCCAGAACTGTGCGGAGCCACGATCCCCAAACACAGGGCTGCTGCCACCGCTGCATCCACAGAAGATCCCTGTTTACTGAGCACCTCAATGCCCAGTGATGTGCAACGGGCGGCATCGGTCACCACGGCACCCTGGTGGAAGATCTGGGAGGGGAGAGGAGACTAGGTGGGGACAGTAGGAGCCCCCTGCTTCCCTCGAGTACCTCCATTAAACCAAGAACTTCCGCGGGGTGGGGGTTGCTGGTGGCAGCCCTGTCCTCTTGTCTCCTTAATTCTCCCCTATTTCCCATCTCTTCCCTTACTACCTCAAGTGCCTCTTACCTGCTCAGGTCCCATCCTTGCTCTGCCCCTTCATGCCCACAGCCCCTTCCTTTAGGACCTTTCTCTCCCAAGTCACCACCCTCTCCCTTTTCCAATTCCTGGCCCACTTCCACCACTCACCCGTTCCCTAATTCCCATGGTCTCCTCAAGCAATTTCTCACCTGAGGGTCCCCGAAATAGATCTGCATGATGAGCGCCACAGTGACACCCGTGGCAAAGGTGAGGCAGGCTGTGACTATGACCGTGAGCCCGTCCTGACGGCAGGAGCACTCCGCTGCTGCTGCTGAGAACGGATCTTTGCGCGTCTCCCGCAAAGGCGACCCGTCCTGGCTGCCCATCTCCGAGGATGAGGACGGCAGCCTCTGCAGTCGCGCTGACTTCAGGAAGGAGTCTGGGTCTGCGGGTGGCCATGGGTCGGTCTGGACGCTTCTTACCCCGCCCTGCCCGCCCTCCAGGCGGGGCTATTTCCCGTGCCTCCTCTCCCCATTCCCATCAAAACCCTACTAGATAGCACCGCCTTTCAGCATGTCCCCTACCCAGGGCTGGCGGGGGTGTCAGTCACGGCTAGGAAGAGAAAGGGACCATCAACTGGGAAGCAAGGGTGCCGGTTTACAGCCCCGAAGCCAGGAAGTGAGAACACTTCCTGGACAGGGGGGGGTTGGACCCTCCCTTGGAAACCAGATACCTTCTGCCTTCTCTGCAAGGAGGCTGCTGCCTAAACTGAGTGTAGGGACCCTGGCTCTCAACCCTGTTTCATTCATTCATTCATTCAACAAATATGGAAGGTATGCTATGTTTTCGCCCCATGCTGCATGCTAGGGGACAGGTACAGACAGTTTCTGCCCTCTGGGGTTCACAGACTAGTGGGGGGGAAAGGCAATAATCAGGTAAACAAAGGAGTATATAATACAAGTTGTGACAGGTGCTATGAAGAGAAAGGAAGAAACAAAACAATAGTATTGTGTCCGGGGCTGCTTAGCTGGGAAAATCAGCCATGGCTCCAAAGCAGAAGTGATTTTAAGCTGAGAACTAAGGGATGAGAAGGAGCTAACCATATGTACAGCAAGTGGTGAGTAGGTAGTGTTCCAGAAACAAAGAACATTAGGTGTGAAGGCCCTAAGGTAGGAATGAAATGGCTCATTAGAAAAAAATAACCAAGCCCTGGGTGGTTCCAGTGTAGTGGGCAGTGGGGTGGAAGCTAGGCCAGATCACTTGGGACATCTTGGCTTAGTGAGAAGCTTGGATTTACCTTAAGAGCAATGGGAGGCCACTGAAGAGTTTTAAGTGAAGATGTGAAACCATCTGTTTTATGTTTTAAAAAGATTCCTCTGGCTGCTACCTGGAGAATGGATCTGAGGATGCAGGAGTGGAGGCAGGGAGACCTGCAAGCCACTTACTTGCTGAGTGTCTTCAAGTTACTTGAAGTTAAGTCACTTCAAGTTAAGAGCCTCACTTTCCTCATTAGGGAATTAACCCCTAATTGGCTGGACGGATATAAAGATTCCATGAAGCGATGTCTACCAGGTGCCCTGTAGGTGCTCACTCAAAGTTATTTCCATTCTTTTTCAACCTTGGTCATAGCTGGGAGACCCTCTTCTGTCCCATAGCTCCCTCCTCTGAGTGCTATCAGCCTTGAACCTAGGCCTCTAAATGACCTAAAGGTCCTGGGTATTTGCAAACAGCAAAGAAATAGCTTGGCACCTTGACCTTAGTACCTTGCTATACTTACAATGTGTTTTTAAAAGTTCATTCATTCATGCCCTGGCTGTTGTGGCTCAACAGATTGCTTGCCAGCCTGTGAACCAAAAGGTTGCCAGTTCAATTCCCAGTCAGGGCACGTGCCTGGGTTGTGGGCCAGGTCCCTGATTGGGGGCATGTGAGAGGCGACTGTTCCTCTCTCACACGACGATGTTTCTCTCTCTTTCCGTCTCCTTACCTTCCTCTGTCTCTAAAAGTAAATAAGTAAAATCTTTTTTAAAAAAAGTTCTTTCATTCAATAAGCATTTTTTGATCACCTGCTACTGTGCACTAATAGTATAATCTCTTTAAAAGTCTGTGGGATAATATTAAATGTTGACTGTTGTTATATTTTCCTATTTAAAATTGGTTTACCACTGCCAACATCATAAAAATCTAAGCTCCTTGACCTGGTATTCAAGGCCGTGCATAATCTACACTCTCTTATGTAAATAAGAAACCACATACATATACTGATAATTTTTAGAAATTATTTATCTTGGTTACTTTTGGGAAAAGGTCCTGAAGGTGGGAATGAGATGGGATGGGAGAATATTTTGTTTGAAATTTTTACTGTTGATATATATATATATATATATATATTTCTTTCATTTTTTAAAAAAATCAATAGATAATTTTTAAATAAAAAGGAAAAATTTCAAGGTGATACCAATGGAAAAGGAAATTTTTAATTTTTCTCACTATTGTTTATTCATTCATATATTTATTTTAACCTTGAACATGTAATTTGTATTTTGTTTTTTAAAAATATTTTCTTTTTATGTATTTATTTTTAGAGAGGGGGGAGGGAAAAAGAGAGGGAAGAGAAACATCATTGTGTGGTTGCCTCTCCTGTGGTCCACAATGGGGACCTGGCCTGCAACCCAGGCATGTGCCCTGACTGGGAATCGAACTGGCAACCCTTTGGTTTGCAGCCTATGCTCAATCTACTGAGCTACACCAGCCAGAGCATTGAACATATAATTTGTTTTTAAATTTTTATTTAAAAAAGAAGATTGTCTTCCAGAAGCTTCCTTCAGTTCATCAAGTTTGTGTCTAATGCTCAGCACCAGCACCACCAAGTCTGTAAACAAAACTGGAATTCATTCACCAAACAGGTGTTAAACACCTGCCGTGATCACAGAACTCTCTTTGGCCCTTAGAGGTTTCAAAAGAACTGCACAAAAGGGTTTTGAACTTATATTTACTGACACTGACTATGTACCAGGCACTTCACACACATTTCCTCATTTTAGTGTTCCCATAATGTTATGAGACAGGCCCACTCTCCATTTTAAAGAGGAGAAAACCTCTGGGGCTGAGAAAGGTGTTACTGCCTGCTTAAGATCATAAGTAAATAAATGGAAGGACCATGAGTCTGTGTAACTCAAAAACCTCCTTCCCATTCCTCCTTATGTCATCAATAACCATTTCCCATCCTCAAAAACCAACCTTCCAAGCTAATTCTATTAGATATTTCCAGTACTTGTCCTTAAATCTGTTTTCTCCAGTCAGATAGATATGAGAAGCCAGGAGAGGAAGGTATTATCAGAGTTGGATCTGTTCAAGAATTTTTGTCCCACCAATTATTAAGTTATTCATTTATTCAACAAAATATGTATTGAGTACCCTACTGTGTAAGTACTGGAGCAATAATACCACTGATTTTACTAATATGTCAGACAACAGCAGGACACTGGGAAAAGGTAAGTTTGGGATGAGAATAAACAACTCTTTTGGGGGCAAGGTGAGTTTAATTTTAGCTATTCTGAATTTGTGAAACACCATCAGGAGTTGTCTGGAGGCAGCTGACCTAGTAGGCATCTAATTTGTATTCACTTAGATACCATTCCCCATTCAGTTTTCCTTAGAGAATACTATCCCCCCCTCTCATCCCTCATTCCCTCATTCCTGACTAGAGTAAGTATAAGACCTAGGCCTAGCCAATCAGAACAGGCACCTCTGTACAGTGATTGGTTCAGGGACAGGCATATGACCAACACCAGGCCAATTAGATTCAAACTTTGTTCTTTTGCTGGAACTACTGGGAAAGAGTTTGCTGGAACTATGGGCTTTCTTTCTATCTAGGCTGCTAAGATAAAATGTAAGCCTGTTGCTGCAGGGGGCAACTGGCTCCCACAAAATGAGGATGGGAGGCTTTCTGAAGATGAAGCCCATATATAGGAAAGCCAAATAAAAGATGGAGAAAAAAGCCCATTCCTTTTTAGGAACCTCAATGCAGCTATGCCCGAAGCTCCATAACCCTAAACTTTTCAGTTATGCTACCCAATAAAATTCTCTTTTCAGATATAGCTCAGTTTTAACTGAGTTTATGACAAAAGAACCTTGAATGGAGTCTACTTGGTAAGTCTGGAGCTCAGGAGAGAGATCTTGGCTGGAAACTGAGGTCCTCTCTGGCTTGCTTGGAAAATCACTAAAGATAGTTAAACCAGGGAGTGACATGAGAAGTGCAGGGTATAGATGGATTGAGATTGGCTGGGAGGCAGGGAGAGGCAGGAGGCAGGAGGAATAGCTAGAAGCCTATGGGTAACACAGATAAGAGAGAATGGCAGGTTAGTCCACAGTGGTGATGACAGGGATGGTATGATGGAATTTGAAAGATACTTAGGAGGGGGACAGAGAACATCTGATCACCATTTGGAAGTGAGAGAAAGGGACTGGATGATAGGTAGCTCCTGGGAGATTGCATGGATGGCAGTATCATTGAGAATGACACTGGAAGAAGAGCAGGTGTACAGAAAAGAGATGAGTTCAGCATAGAACATGCTGAAGGTGAGGCAGGTACCTGGGAGAAAGAAGAACACATGGGCCTGGAGCTCAGAAAAGAGGGAAGAAAGTAATACTCCAGACTTGGGGTGGTTATCACCTAGCTCTGTTTTCCACAGGGTCTGCTATGGGGTACCTGGCACTTGGTTCTAGGACATGACAGGCTGGGGGGGGGGGGGGGGTCCTAGAGAAGAGGACAAGGCAGTGCCACTAGGTGGCACCACCAGGTTGAGAACATAGGAGGCCATGTTAGCCAGCAGGCTGGTCCAGCTGGGCCCAAGGAAGCTTTGAGCTGGGAAGCAGTGCTGGGAGACACGGCATTGAAATGACTACACAGACATGATGGCAAGGTCCTTGGAACCTTAGTGCACAACCCTGGTCTAAAATGCAGGTTCCCGGAAATTTAGGTAACTGGGATCTCGGCTGGATTTTTGTACAGATTAGGGCAGAGTCTGTTTTAACTCCCCACGGTACTCCCTGAGTTTTTAGAACTCCTTCTGCTGCCTTCTTTTATCCTGAGATCTTCTTTCTCATTCATTTATTCATTCAACAATTTTTATTGGTGCTTAGCACTGTGCTGAATGGTGGAGAAAGGATGGTGAACAAAATAATCATGATTCCACCCTCAGGGTTTACAGGCATCGAATAATTACATGATCACACAAATAAATAATACAGTTTTTGATAAGTACAATCATATGGGGCCAGGAGAAAACATATCATGGGTTTCCAATCCCCAGGCTGGGAGAGACAGGCATTCCCAGTTAAACTGGAAGAGGAAGCTAAGGAAGCTAAGGGTAGATGTACCCATTTTTTCACAGTGAGTCAGGGCAATCTGGGACCAGAACCGGCACCCCTGCTCCTGAATAAAGGACCTGGTTCAGGATGGCATCTCCCAGAATACATCTTCCCACTCTCCTTCCTGCTGCCTCCTGGTTCCAGGGCTACTCCCTTTGAAAAAAAAAGTTTTGACCTGCAGCTTTGACTTTTGACACCCATAAGGCTCCCTCCCTATTGTCATCACATACCCTCCAGCTAGGATATAGTCTGTCAGGTTGGCAGGGGCTGGTGGTCAAGGCCAGATGATCAGAAAGTTATAGAGGGGGAAAATCTGGGGGACTGTAAGACTGGGAGTAGCTACAGAAGGACCAAGCTAACGAGGGCTGAGCCATAGAAGCAGGTTTTGACAGGCTGGTAAGGGCTAGGACTCAAGTGCAGGCACTGGGAGGAAGAGAGAGTGAAGCAGAAGGATGCTCTAATGCCAGGAAGTGACGTTGAGGGAAAGAGGGATGGGGGATGGAGGATGAAGAAGGGATGGAGAGGACAGAGCTGGGCCACATGGATAGCAGAGAGAGCACTAGGGAAGAAATGCTCTGAAAGCCTTTGGCCCTCGGGGTCTCCCTACTCCTAACCCTTGCAGTCCCTGCAGAGGGCTAAGAAGAACACAGTAAAATTCTGAAGCCTGCTTCCAGGGTACCTTACTAACATCCCAGCCTGATCCATGGCTCTGGTACTGGTGAGGTAATCCACAGGGCAGCAAAGGCACTCTAGTCCCCAAGGACTTTGAGAGGTCATTCAGTTCATCCCCCTGTCTCCCAATACCCAGCAAATACAGAAGGAATCATATTCTCTTTACCCCTCCCTGGACATGGAGAGATTCTCAGCCTCTTCCCATGGTCTCTCCTTCCCACAGCCCCTAACTGTGGGGAAGTTCTTCTCAAGACCTAGCCTCTATTAATCCTGCTGGAACCTCTGACTTGATTTCTCCTATCCTGTTCTCTGTGACTAGAGAAAAGCCTCTTGTGGGTGATCATAGCTATTCCTCAGGATCTCCCCTCCAACACTCCTTATTAGTTGGTTCTTTCCAAAAGGTAACCCCCATCCCTCCTACTGCAGTCTCTGGCATCATTCTCCCTTGTCGCATCCTAGGACTCCAAGGCAGGAATGCATTCCCAACCCCATCAGATAATCAACAGAGAAAGGGGAGAAGAGAAAGGTCCAGGAGGAAGGAAATGAATTAAGGAGATGGAGGCTAGAGGTAATGCTCCGCGTAGATGGAGGACCAGGGGCGTCCCAGCGGGCAGGAACGGGGTCAGCAGGACTCACCTGTATCGGGGTCTCCCAGGAAGGCGTCCTCGTCCTTGCGGCCCCTCAAAGGGACCGCGGGCGCCGGTTCGTCCTCTGGCAGCCGGGGGAAGCTGGTGATGCTCATGTAGTCCACGGGCGAGTAGGCGCCCAGGGAGCTCTCCTGACTGGCCTGGTTCTCCGCCGCCATCCTCGCCCGCGCCCCCCGAGCAGCGCAGCGCCTGCCGGAAGTGGTGCGGCGGGGGCCCGGGTAGGGCGGGGCCTGATCTCCGGGCCTCCGGGAGGGGGCGCCTCACCGCCACCCTAACGTCTGTCAGGGTCGGACTCGCTTCCGCCCGCATAGTGCTGTCAGCCTGCAGTGGGTGCGCAGGTGGGGATGGGGTTATAGATGCAGAGGCAGGACGGCAAGACCGGGTTGCGAAGTCTGGGGGTGGGGGGAAGAGCACACTACTAGCGTCACCTTAGTAGTTTCAGGACACCTTATGCAGCCCAGGGGCCAAATCCCTTCTTCCAGTTGCAGCTAGGATCCACCTCAGACCTCAGATTCCTCCCTCCGCCCACAGACTCTTCTACAGACTGCAACCCTCTTCGTGACTCCAGATACCCCTCAGACCCCAAACTCCCGCTCAGGCCCCAGACGTCTTCTTGGATTCCAAGATCCTCCGATCTCAGACTCCTGCGACCCCAGATTCCTCTTTCGACCTCAGACTCTGCCTTCATCCCTCAACCCCTAACTCCTCCCCACTCCTGCTTCATCATCAGGCTGCTTCTTCACCTGGAGATCCCTCCTTGGACATCTCAGAAGTCAGATCCCTCAGTGGACCCCTGTTCGTCTCCTCACTTCTGAGAAGTTCATCACTTCTCAGACTCCTCTTTCAAGCCCAACTCCTGTAACTCTTGACCTAAACTTGAGTGTGTGTTAGGGTCCTTAAGAGCAGATCCCTAGATTCCACTCTAGAGATCATGATTCAGTATGCTGGAGTGGGGTCTCTGGAACCTGAATATTTACCATCATTTTAAAAGTTTTTTGATGTGGTTCTAGAAAGGATGCTTTAAGAAAGAAAGAATGGGCAGGATGGTATGGCAGGAATGGGGTGGGGTGGGAAGAGTGGGGAGTGGGTTCCTGTAGTTTAGGTGTCTGTGTTCTATTTCCTGTGTACCACTTACAAACCGTGTGATCTTGGGCATGACACTCAATCTCCTTGAGTATATCAGTTTCCTCATCTGAAAACTGGGGAGAATAATAGTATCCATCCCAAGAGATTGTTGTGAGGATTAAATAACATGTAGAAAGCTCTTAATATAGGTCTCAGCCTTACTTAATAAGTGCCATTATTATCATTACTTGCATATCCTTAATCTTGTGGATTCTCATTTCATCCAACCCTATCCATCTTCTCATTCCTGGGAATTCCAACTATGCTATAGACTGCACTACTTCCCCATCTCCAAAGGTGATGGATTCAGTCTTTTTGTTTTTAAGATTATGTATGCATGTATTTTTAGAGAGAAGGGAAGTGTGTGAGAAAGAGAGGGAGAAAAGCATCTGTCAGTTGTCTCTCACGCACCCCAATCAGGGACCTGGCCCACAACCCAGGCACGTCCTGGGCGTGTACCCTGATCAACAGGCGACCTTTTGGTTTGTGGGATGACGCCCAATCCACTGAGCTACACCAGTGAGAGCGACGAGTTCAGTCTTTATAAAGCCTCTTGTCCAAACTTTCTTTGTACACTTCACAGGCGGAGGGAGAGGGCTGGTCAAGTCCCTGGTACATCCCCTCTTCCAACCCCAGGACAGTTTGAAAATCTACTACGGGGTCCAGATCATGCAGTGCCACCTGTTGACAGGAGGGGGCAGCAGTGTGTTGGAAACAGCTCAAGCACTTGGGAGAAGAGAGTTGGGGAAGAGAGGAAGAGGGCTGCCCAGAGCTATGTGTCTAAGATGGGTAGATGACTACCTATACCTGGGACTGTGTACCCATTGCTTGTGCCTTCCTCCCTACAGAGAGGCTAGCATTTTCTCAGTGAGTTCCGTTGGGTTTATTATGCTTCAGTGAAATATGATCCCCCCAAAAGGGCCTATCCCAACTAAATGAGGTCTTATCTCTTTCATTGGTGTCCCTTCTCCTCAGTGGGGTTTGAGTCTTCTCAGTGGTGTCAATATCTCTTTAGTAAAGTCTATATCTTCTGTACTTCCTAGAGGGAAGTCCATTTCCCCTCAGTAGGGTCAGTGACCTTCAATGCCATTCATGTCCTATTATGAGGGTCCACAGAACTTCAGTGACATATGAGACCCCTCAGTAAGGACTGTGCTTCCTTAGTGGAGCCCATGTTCCTTCAGTGAAGTGTGTGCCCATTTGGTGTAGTTAATGTCTCCTCATCGAAGTTTCTGTCTCCTCTCTGGGGTCCATGTTCACTCCATGAGGTCTGAGACCCTACCCTCAGAATTGAGTAGGCTCTGATCATAGATTCCACCATGGAAATTTTTTTTTTTTTCAGTTTAGGGTGTGCTGGGCTTGTGGTTAGCTGTGCAAAGAGAAAAGGTGCAGGTGAGAAGGGAGGCTGGGCCTGATGTGGCCACAAGCCCTGTGCGGGTTTCAGGAGATAGGGCGTATCTGCTCTGGGCCTCAGAATCACTCCTGGAGTTAAATATTTAAGGTTCCTTCTTGCATTGACAGCCATTCTTTGAACTGACGGATGATTCAGTTCTTTGAACTGAACTGAAAGGCCAACTGAGGGTTGGCCTTTCTTGGTGGTGAGTGCAGTTTGGGGATGGAAGGTCCTGCCTGGCCCCTCCTTTCTGGATTGGAAGGACAGAGGAAAGTCAGAAGTAACTGAACCCAAGCGTGGCAGATGGGAATGGTTTCTTTGTAAAGTAAAGAGACTGGGAAGGAAAGAAGGGTATGAGTGTTTCCTCCTAGTTGCACAGTTATTGGTACAGTGTTTCATAAGCCTTAGCTTCAGCCTGATGAGGGGGGTAAAAAGACTTGGAGTTGGGAGACTTAGGCTTGGCCTTGACTTGGTCGTTGTTTGCTTAGTGACCTTGCACAATTTTCCTCTTTTCCCTGTGCAATAAGGAGGCGGCTTTATTAGCAAAGACTTGAATACACCTCCTACTCTTCAATGAATCTTTTAGAGCTGGATGGAAATTTGAGGAAGCAGGGAGAGTGAAGACATATCCTCAGGGGTGGGAGAAAATCTGAGCTGGCACAAACAAGCACTAAATCTTGGGGGAGGAATTCCCGGCCCCCCACCCCGACCCCCCAGGACAGAGGGGAGGAGTTCACTCGGAATGGAGGGATAGTTCTTTGAGGGAAAGGGTCACCAGAAGGCACCCAGAAAGAACCCTACTCTACCTGGCTTTCCAACTCCATGGGGTGACAGGCTTGTGCAATAAGACCAAGGAGTGGCTCCACGATAGACTTGACTCAACCCTTCTGGTTAGCTAAGTGCTTTCCCGCTCCAACCCGGCCTTAACCCAACTCTTATTAGTCATTCCAAGACCCCACCCCCACTCGGCTCTCTCGGTGGGTCCGCCTCCTCTCCTGTCACACCCGGCCCTGCCACTTCTACTTTTATTCCATGGCCCTACCCCTTCCGCGAATCAGCTCCTCCCCTACCCCCCAAGAAGTACTCGCCTTTTCCCAGTCTGGTCTGACCCTCGGACGGTATGGCTCCGCCCCACCCTCCAGGCCCCACCCCCTCCCTAAGGCCCCACCCACGGCGGCCTGTTTTTTTTCTCCCCCAGAACTCCCCAGGCGACCGCAAAGGCGGTTGCAGTGCTCAGACTTGACGTTATGGGGCTTCCAGAGGAGCGGGGCCGGAGCGGCAGTAGCAGTGGGGGCCGGGAGGAGGCTGGATCGCGGACCGGGGTGCGGAGTTGGTCTCCGCCGCCCGAGATCAGCCGTTCCGCGCACGTCCCCTCGCTGCAGCGCTACCGCGAGCTGCACCGACGCTCTGTGGAGGAGCCGCGAGGTGAGGCCGGGCCCGGGCGTGCCCGCGGACGTCAGTGAGCAGAGGAGTGGGGGCTCCCCAAGGAAGTGAGGAATGGGGGTACATTCCGCGGGGAAAATGGGAGTTCCGTGAGGAGATAGAAGTTTCCTGGGGGTGTAGAGGGTTCCCTTGGGAAGTTGAGGGGTCCCTGAGGAGGCAGATGCAGGCTGTGTGAGAGAAGAGTTGCGGACGAGATGCACAAGGGAGGGGTTCAGGAAGAGATGGAGGTTCTATGGGGAGGGTTCTGGGAGGAGATGAGGGTTCCCTAGGAGATGGACAGTTCCCTGGCGGCTTCGGGGTTCCGTGGGACGTGGTTTCTGAAAGGGGGTTGGGGGTTCCTGTGAGGAGAGTGAAAGTTTCATGAGAAGAGAAGAAGGATTCCTTGGGTGAAAAGAGGGGTTCCTAGGGGCGAGGGGGCACCCGGAGGACGGGAGGACCCCGAGGGGAACAGCCTTGCCCCCTTTCGCACCAACTCAGCCGATGCCCCTGGACACCTTTAACGAGTGAGTTAGTCTCCGCAGCTGAGGGGCAGGAACTTGTCTGGTTCCCACCCTGCGGTTCCCACAATGAGTAATCAAGTCCCAGATCTATTTTTCATATTTTGGAAAGATGAAAATTACCCAATATAAGACTAAACAAGTCACATTTCAGTTGAGGTTGTTGTCTTCTTAATGCGCTGGTATAGTAATAACTCGGAAATCCTGCTAGGTGGTTCCATGTCTTTAAGAATGTGTGAGGAATCCTGACTGGTGTGGCTCAGGGGGGGTTTGTCATCGGTTCCGCAAACGGAAAGGTCTCCGGTGCGATCGCGGTTAGGCCAGGCCGTGTGCCTGGGTTGCAGCCAGGTCCTTGCTGGGGCGCGTGGCAGAGGTGACTGATCAATGTTTCTCTTGCACATCGATGCTCCTCTCTCTCCCTCTCTTTCCCCCTTCCTTCCCCTCCCTCTAAAAACAAACAAACAAACACCAAAAAGACCCCCAAACCTTCGAAAAAAAGTGTGAAGAAAATTCCCTGCCCTTACCCTTCAGCCTGGGTAAGAGGTCAGAACTGTTGGAAGGCAGCGTGATGTTTGGCAGTGGGACAAGCATGGGCCAGGAATCCAACCCAGAAAAATCTAGATTTAGATTCTGGCTCTACCACTTATTTACTGGGTGGCCTTAGTAGATTTTTAAACTTGTCTGAGATTCCTTTTCCTTATCTGTAAGGTAGGGATAATAATACTTGTCTCGTGGTTTTGTATGATGACAAAAATGGGTAATAAATAAAGTGTGCATTGTAGAGTGTCTGGTGCACAGTAGACATTCAACAGATGATGGTTAGTTTGATAACAATAACGACATGGATGAAGTTACTGAGTAACGCAAGACGAGACTGAGTCAAGTGTGAAGCCATTGATTGCAGCAGGCGGTGACCAAGTTTGAGTCCTCAGACTTTTCACTTCTCTTCCTCTCTGTATGTCTCCCATCGGAATTCATCATTTTTCCAGGGGTGGTCTATAACTGTCACAGTAGTAACTCCTACTCTACACATTTAGTTCTGTACCAGGATCTCACTTATGCTCTGGCTCCAAATTTCATAGGTCTGTAGACCATTTCATTCACACACTTTTGTTATACCACATTTAACATGACTGTGACTGGGATTTACCAATTTTCCCTCCCAAATCCAATCTCCTACCTAATTTTCTAATATCTGTCAATGGCTCTATCCCAAACTGTAAATCTCTCATCATCCTCTCCTTTAATAAGGTTTATCTATATGCTATATTTATTTATAGGTTACTTACTGCTCACTAACCACAAATCCTTTTTGATTTGATGTAGAAACTATTATCATCCACTCTTACAGAGAAGGAAAATGAAGCGTAGAGAGCTTAACTAACTTGGATAAGGTGAAAAATGTACTTCGAGGTAGAGCTGGGATTTGAACCAAGGTAGTCTTCTATTTTTTTTAATTTATTGGGGTAACATTGGTTAATAAAATTAAATAGGTTTCAGGTGTAGAACTCTATAATATATCACCTGTATATTGTATTGTGTGTCCACTACCCCAGGTCAAGTCTTCTTCCATCACCATTTATCCTTCCTTTACCCTCATCTCCCTTATCTACCGCCTGCCAACCTCCTTTTCCTCTGGTAATCACCGTACTGTTGTCTGTCAATGAGTTTTTTTTTCTTAATCCTTTTACCTTTTTCACTCAACCCTCCAACTCCCTCCCCTGTGACAGCTGTTAGTCTGTTCTCTGTATGCATGAGACTGTTCTATTTTGTTTGACAGTTTATTTTGTTCATTAGATTCCATATATAAGTGAAATCATATGGTACTTGTCTTTCTCTGGCTGGCTAATTTCATTTAGCATAATACTTTCCAGGTCCATCCATGCTGTCACAAAAAAGAAGATTTTCCTTCTTTTTTTATGGCTGAGTAGTATTCTATTGCGTAAATGTACTACAGCTTTTTTATCTACTCATCTACTGATGGGCACTTGGGCTGCTTCCACATATTGGCTGTTGTAAATAACACTGCAATGAACATAAGGTTACATATATTCTTTCTTTTAAAAATTGTTTCTTTATCTATTGATTTTAAAGAAAGAGAGGAAGTGGGAGGGAGGGAGAGAGAGAGAGAAACATCGATTTGTTGTTCCATTTATTTATGCATTCATTGTTTGGTTGTGTGTACCCTGACTGGGGATCAAACCCACAACCTTGGTATATCAGGAGGATTCTCTAACCAACTGAGTTACCTGGCCAGGGTTTATACTCTTTCTAATTAGTGTTTCATGTTTCTTCAGCTATATTCCCAGAAGTGGAATTACTGGGTCATAAGGCAGTTCCATTTTTAATGTTCTTGAGATAGCTTCATACTGTTTCCACAGTGGCTGCACTGATCAGCATTCCCATCACTAGTGCACAAGGGGTCTTTTTTCTTCACATTCTTGCCAACACTTGTTGTTTGTGGATTTATTGATGATAGACATTCTGACAAGTATGAGGTAGTAATATTATTGTGGTTTAACTTGCATTTCTCTGATGATTAGCGACATTCAGCATCTTTCCATATGTCTATTGGCCATCTGTATGTCCTCTTTGGAGAAGGGTCTATTCAGATCCTTTGCCATTTTTTAATTGGATTGTTTGTGTTTTTTGGTGTTGAGTTGTATAAGTTCTTTATTAACTTTGGATATTAACCCCTTATCACATGTATTATTGGTGAATATGTTCTCCTATTCATGGGTTGTCTCTTCATTTTGTTGATGGTTCCCTTTGCTGTACAAAAACTTTTCAGTTTGATGTAGTTCCATTTGTTTATTTTTTCTTTTGTTTCTCTTGCCCTGAGAACTGTCCAAGATGTTACTGCCTATGTTTTCTTCTAGGATTTTTATTATTTCAAGCCTAACATTTAAGTCTTTAATCCACTTTGAGTTTATTCTTGTGTATGGTGTAAGAAGGTGATCTAGTTTCATTTTTTTTGCGTGTATCTGTCCAGTTTTCCCAACACCATCTATTGAGTAGACTATCTTCATCCCATTGTATATTCTTGCCTCCTTTGTCAAATATTGACCATAAAGGCATAGGTTGATTTCTGGGCTCTCTATTTTGTTTTAATGAGCTATATGCTTATTTTTATGCCAGTAGCATGCTCTTTTGACTATTATAGCCTTATAGTATAGTTTGAAAACAGGTATCATGATTCCTCCAACTTTGTTCTTCTTTCTCAAGATTGCTGTGGTTATTCAGGGTCTTTGTGGTTCTATATAAATTTTTAGAATGTTTGTTCTAGTTCTGTGAAATATGCCATTGGTATCTTGATAGGAATTGTGTTGAACTAGAGGTTGCTTTGGGTAGTATAGACATTTTAATGATGTTAATTCTTCTTATCCATGAACATAGCATATGCTTTCACTTATTTGTGTCTTCTTCAATTTCTTTCTTCAGTGTCTTATAATTTTCTGAGTACAGGTGTTTTACGTCCTTGTAAACCAAGGTAGTCTTTATCAAAGAACTTATGCTCCTTAGTAGCAATGCTATTCCTCTTCCCTGACTCCACAGTCAGTGTTTCACCAGATTCTGTCAAATACTATTTCAGAACGTCTCTCAAATTACCTTTATTTCCATTCCCACAGACCCTTTTAGGTCAAGGAAGCAGTCTCCTAACTGGTTCTCTTCCCTAGTGTCACCCACTTTAAATATCTGATATATTTATGTAAACACTATTAGATCAATATTCTGAAAACACTGCTTTCTTATGACACTTGGAAAACTTTCAACAGTTTCCTATTTCCTACAGTTTCAAATTAAAAATCTGCCTTTGTTTTGTAAACACGAGGAATTTTATTTCATTTTTTTGCTGACATTATGAGGTAAAACAAAATTGACACCATACAAAATAACTTTATAAAATATCATTCACATCATATTTTATCTAAAATTCTGCCTTTTGTTCAAGGTCTCTGGATGTCTAGCCCCACTCCACCTCCTGATCTATATCTCCCACTATCCCCTACCACACCCCTCATTCTAGACAGATCATTCTCACTGATATACTGAATACACCAAAGTTCCTGTTCCACCTCCTTGCTTTTGCCCATTTCCTTCTGCTCCTCTAGTCAAAACTCCACTGATTCTACAAAGCATTCCTTGATCATCTGAGTCCATGTTCATCTTTTCCTCTCCTGAACTTCTTCAGTACTCAGAATGTATACCAATGAAACATCCAGACTTCCAGCCTCCCTCAAGAAAAACCCCCAAAACAACTGAAAAACAAAACTAAGTGATTATAAAACTCAGTTTTCTTCACTTCTTGTTAATGGACACAAATATGGCTCATAAATAGTTTTACATACTCTATGTGTACTATTATCACTGAAAATATTTTTGAGTATATACACATACTCAATGTAGTTGTAACAAATGAACTTCAGAATCAGATCTGGTTTTGCATTCTGGTTTCTAGCTGTTTGGTTCTTGGGAGAGTTTCCTATGTTTCCTGAGATTAAGTTTTCTCATGTATAAAATTGGGATAATAAGTGATTATTTCATAGGGTCATATAAAGATTAAGTGAGATTAGCCCAGTCCCTGGTACATGAATGGCATTTACTAAAATGCTAGTTCTCACTTACTTTCTTGTTAGAGGCCACTTAGTATTGTGTTACTATTATATTACTGATAGTATTAACTAGTTTTCACTAGGTGTTTTGTTTTTTTTTTCATTGTTGGGCTTTTGGGTTGTTTCCAGTTTCACTAGTATATATAGTTGTCTAAACATCTCTTTGGTAATCACTTTCTTTTCCTTTGGGATTATTTTTTTGGCGTGTGTTCCCCAAAGTTGAGTTAGCAGATGAAAGGGTGTACAAATTTTTATTGCTTTTCTTAGGCATTGCCCTGATATACACTAAGATAGTGCAAATTTCTTACAGTAACATTATCATAAGATTACCTGTTTCTTAAGGGCATTCAGACATTTGGTTTATTTTTAAAAATCTTTGCTAGTTTTTTTTTAAGATTTTATTTATTTTTAGAAGGGGGAAGGGAGAGAGGAAAAGAAACATCCATGTGTGGTTGCTTCTTGTACGCCCCCTACTGGGGACCTGGCCCGCAACCCAGGCATGTGCCCTAAATTGGGAATCAAACGCATGACCTTTTGGTTTGCAGGCAGACACTCAATACACTGAGCCACACCAGCCAGGGCTAATCCTTGCTAGTTTTTATAGGTATATAATGGCATTTTGGAATGATTTAATTTGGATTTTTTTAATTGATTGCAAAGGGTACAGCATGTGATTTAGCTTTCAATTATATTGGCTTGTATGTTCAAAAGTATTTATGTTTTAGTGTTACCTCTCCAACTACATTGTATAAGCTAAACCATATAAGGTTGAGCAAGTTACTTTGCCTCTATGAATTTAGTTTTCTATCACTAAAATGAAGGGTGATTATCTCTACAGTTCCTTCCATTGTTATGGTTCTAAGTGTCTTTCTTTCCTCACTCCTGAACCGGTACTGAGAATATCCTAAGTGCTCTGCAATTGCATATTTTACCTGTTGATTACATTTTCTCCAGAGGTTCAGGAAAATATTTTAAGGTTGTGAATCTTATCATGTCTCTCTCCTGCTTAAAGTCCTACAATGGCTTTCCTTTGCTCTTAGGATGAATACCAAGTTCCTTATTGTGCCCAGAAGTTGCATGATCTGCTCAGTTTATGCATCAATTCTTGCTATTCTTTCTCTTATTTTCAGTGTTTCAGCCTTAAAGAGTTCATTTTAATACACACCTTTGGTTACTTCCCATTCCGTAGTACTTTCTTTTCTGTTGAGGGAGTAAAGAAAAACTCGTGTTCATCTTTCAGATTTCAGCAAAAATATCTGCCTCAGGGAAGTTTAAATGTTGGCTTAGTAACTGTATAAACTTTGGCAAGTTATTTAACTTCTGAGCCTTGATTTTCAAATTAATAAAGTGAGAATGAAAATAAAGCCTACCTCCTAGGATTGTGGTAAGGACTAAATGAAAAAATACCTGTAAAGGGCTTAAAGCAACATCTGGCACAGAGGAGGTAACACTTGGGCAGGTAGTAGTAGAAGAAAGAGCTGCTCACTAAATAATTGTTGAGAGTGAATGAACAAATTAAGAGAAAGACATGGTCACGGAAGGCTTTATGGGTAAAGGATTTCTACTTTCACTAATTAATTCATTTAAAAATTGCCTATCCTGGCCTTGACTGATGTGGCTCAGTGGGTTGAGCATTGTCCCGCAAACTGAAAGGTTGCAGGTTCGATTCCTGATCAGGGCACCTGCCTCTGTGTGGGCCAGGCCCCTGGTTGGGGGTGTGCAAGGTCCCTGGTTGGTGGAGTGTGAGAGGTAACCAGTTGGTGTTTCTCTCCTTTTCTTTCTCCCTCCCTTCTCTTCTCTATGAAAATAAATAAATAAAATATTTTATAAGTGCCTACCCTGTACTGGGCATTGTGATAGGCTCTGGGTAACTGCAATTTGAATAGAGGGTGAAAAATGGAGTGGGAGCTTTGAGGAGAGAAGGAAGATATTTGAGCCAAGATTCAGCTCATGAGAACAGAATGTGGACTAGGAGAATGGTGGATGATAAGATTAGACAGGCAGAGGAGAGAACCCAGGTAAGTAGGTCCTAGAGTACAAGGCAGGGAAGTTGTGACTTAATTCTGTGCATAGACTGGTCAGCTATCTGAGGATAAATATGTCTGAGAAGGTTAATGATGTTGGGCTTCCTTTTCTGTTGCAGAGTTCTGGGGAGACATTGCCAAGGAATTTTACTGGAAGACTCCATGTCCTGGCCCATTCCTCAAGTACAACTTTGATGTGACTAAAGGGAAAATATTCACTGAGTGGATGAAAGGAGCAACTACCAACATCTGCTACAACGTATTGGATCGAATTGTCCATGAGAAAAAACTTGGTGATAAAATTGCTTTTTACTGGTAAAAAAATTTATTTTATAGTCCGTGGTAGATAAAAAGTCATCCTTCACATTATATAGTGTTTTGTAGTTCCAAAATGCCATAAAATCCATGAATTCATTACAACAACCTGGTAGAGTAAGCCAAATATAGTTAGTTTAACATCTCAGGTGAGAAAAAAGTACCTCAAGGAAGTTAAATGACTTCTATAAAATCACATAAATAGCATGTGACAGAACTGATATTCAAAACCAAGTGTTCTTACTTCTAGTCTAGTTTTCCTGGCTTATAGTTGGAGAGGAAAGAGGGGAAAGGGTAAATGGAAGAGAACAGGACTGAGTAGCTTTCTTTCTCATTCTTGCTTTGGGAGAAAAATTGGTATTGGATTTTTCACTACCATCACAACTGTTATTATCATTACCTTTTACTGAACCATATGCCAGACACCTCGCTTAAGTGCTTAACAAATATTATCTCATTTGATGCTCACAACAAACCAAGAATGTACTATTTATTTTCCTTATTTTACATATGTGGAAACTTAAACTTTGAGATATTAAGTGACTTATCCAAAGTCATACAGCTAGCAAGAAGTAGGACTGAGATTCAAACCCATGTAGTATAATTCCAGAGCTTACACTCTTTTTAAAAAAAAATTTTAAAGATTTTATTTACTTATTTTCAGAGAAAAGAAAAGGGAAGGAGAGAGAGAAGGAGAGAAACATCGATGTACAAGAGAAATATCAGTTGGTTGCCTCTTCCACACCCATAACCTGGGACCTGGCCTGCAACACAGGCATGTGCCCTGACAGGGAATCGAACCCATGATCTTTCAGTTTGCAGGCCAGCACCCAGTCCACTGAGCCACATCAGCTAGGGCCAGGGCTTACACTTTTGACTGCGACACTGTGCTACTCTTCTAAATCTTTACATCAGCCTCTCAAAAGCCTTGCAAAATAGGTATTCTTAGCTCCATTTTATAGGTGATGAAATGAATCACAGAATGGTTACACAGTGAATAAGGTCATAAAGTAAGTGATAGAGCCAGGATTAAAAACCAAGTCTGTCTCACTCCTTACCTGTAAAACTAGGCCATGGTGCCTTCCCAGCAGGAATTTTCTTAGACCCCCTCTTCCTGACAACATAGCTGTACAAGAGATATTAATATACTGAACCCAAATAGGACCTTGAAGTTTCAGTAACTGGGGTGTTACTTCTGCCACCACCTGTGAGCACTCTGAGAATGATCTACTTTTAAGTGAGCCATTTGGAGCAGATTGGATGTTTCATTGAAGAATTAAATGAGTACTTAGTCAAAATTTGACCAGGTTATGTAATATATTGAGAAAAGCCCTAACCTGAGAGATAAGAAATTTAGATTCTTATTCTAACTCTGTCATTCACTTGCTGTGTAACTACAGGCAACTCTCTGAGAATCAGTTTCCTCTTCCATAAAATAGGGATAATAATTCCACCCTTGTATTTCTCCTTAGATTGTTAATGAGAACCAAATAAGATAATGTGAAAACACTTATTTATTTATTGGAAAACTCTGTACAAATGTGAGTAGGTGTATATCACATTGCCATTGCTCAATTTGGGGTCACTGTGCCACTGAAACTCATGGTCTGTATGTCTGTTTAGATATTCTTTAGATCCTGCCAACATTTGGGCCCACCTCTTAGGTTCCTTAAACATCAGAAAACCTTTAATTATCTGCACAGGACATACTTGTGTGTGAATATTTCCTCCTGGTTTGAAATAATTCAGGTGCATGGTGAAAGACTGAGAAAACACAGACCAGAGCTGGGGATTGCTCCAAAATCCTGAGGCTCTTCTTCCTAGTTTCCCACCATCCATACCTGAACAGGCCCCAGAGAGCCTCTGTTCCTCATTTATAAAATGAGGAGAGTAAACTAGATCTGTGTTTTCCAAAGAATGTTCCAGAAACTACTGACTACTGGAGATATTAGTATAATGTCTTAATTCTTAATTCATGAAACAAATGAGTCTGAGAAACACACATACTAAATTGCCTTTTGTGGGATTCCCAATCTATATTAACATAGTAAACTCTCCAAGAAGTCCTACAGTAAACACATCTGACTGATTTTGCTTAACATGGGATTTCCAAATTTATTTGAATGCCAAACAGATTTTTTGCAGCATGCTATTAACATCATAAGAAGAAATATTCCACCCTGGCTGATGTGGCTCAGTGGATTGAGTGCTGACCTGTGAAGTAAAGGCTGCCAGTTTGATTTCCAGTTAGGGACATGCTTGGGTTGGGGGCCAGCTTCCCTGTTGGGGGCCTGCAAGAGGCAACTGATTGATGTTTCTCTCCCTGTTTTTCTCCCTTCCTTCCCCTCTCTCTAAAAATAAATAAATAAAATCTTTTTTAAAAAGAAGAAGAAATATTCCATGAAAAACCAATTTGGGAAGTACTAGATTAGATAACCTCTAAATTTATTTCCAGTGCAAAATTCTGCAACTCCATAATAAGACATCTTCACTCCATTTTTACATTGGTCATTCAACCAACAGGGATTGTTAAAGTCATTGGGTACTTAGACCTAGGTGGATACAGGGGTAGAGGAGTGGGAGACAAGTCCCATATGGGCCATTATCACTCAATACTTCTATGTTTACAGTAAAGCAAAAGCAAACTACAAATAAATCATATTTGTTATAAGAAAGTAAAATACAAATATGCAAGATATGTGGTTACTTCCCTTTGTTACCGCCATATTTTATATAATATGCTTATACTGCTATTTCTTCATCTTATTTTTAGAAAGTATTGACTTCCCATTATGATAGATGAAAATTTAATTCTTGTATACTCTTCCAACTTTTTTCATCCTCCCAATATAACTATAGCTCTGTTTTTTTAAGTTAATTTAAAATCAGTGTTTAAATAAGAGTAACATTATGATTGGATTACCTTTTAATACATATTTTTGTTTTTTCTGAAGTTAAAAATCGCCTGCCATTTTTCTTGTACAATTTGTTTTTATCATATCTTCAATAGTTTTCAAACTCTCCATCATATCCTTTATATTCTGTGAATTCTTCCTTTTCCCCCAAAGTCCTTTGCCATAGAGCCCACCTTCTTCCTGCTCTAGTTTTTATTAATGTTTTTTTAAGCTAGTTACTATGGCTACTTTATTTTATTTTATTTTATTTTAAATTATATTTTATTAATTATACTATTACAGTTGTCCCAATTTTTCCCCCTTAGCCCTCCCTCCACCCAGCACCCCCCATTACTTCAGGCAATCCCCATACCATTGTTCATGTCCATGGGTCATGGGTATAAGTTCTTTGTATACTCCATTTCCTATACTCTATTTTACATCTACATGTCTATTCTGTAACTACCTATTTGTACTTCTTAATCTCCTCCCCTCTTCACAGATTCTGCCATACCTCCCTCCCATCTTGCAACCATCAAAACACCCCCCATGTCCATAATTCTGTCTCTGTTCTTGTTTGCTTAGTTTGTCTTTTAGATTAAATTATTGATAGATATATATTTGTTGCCATTTAATTGTTCATAGTTTTGATCTGTTTTTTCTTAAAGGAGTCCTTTTAACATTTCACATAATAATGGTTAGGTGATGATGAATTCCTTTAGTGTTTTCTTGTCTGTGAAGCTCTTTATCTGCCTTCGATTCTAAATGATACCTTTGCTGAGTAGAGCAATCTTGGCTGTAGGTCCCTATTTTTCATGACATTAAATATTTCTTGCCAATCCCTTCTAGCCTGCAAAGTTTCTTTTGAGAAGTTAGCTGACAGTCATATGGGAATTCCCATGTAGGTGACTAACTTCCTTTCTTTTGCTGCTTTTAAGATTTTCTCTTCTTTAATCTTTTGCATTTTGATTATGTCGTGTCTTGGAGTGGGGTCTCTTTGCACCTATCTTGATTGGGACTCTCTGTGCTTCCTGGGCTTGCATGTCTATTTCCTTCACAAAATTAGGAAAGTTTTCTTTTATTCTTTTTTTCAAATAGATTTCCAATTTCTTGCTTTTTCTCTTCTCCTTCTGGCATCCCTATGATGTGAATGTTGGAAAGTTTGAAGTTATCCGAGACACTGCTTATACTATCCTCAATTTTTTAATTCTTTTTTCTTGTTGTTCTGATTGGTTGATTTTGTTCCTTATGTTCCAAATCATTGATTTTATTCTGGGCTTCATCCACTCTACTGTTGTCTCCCTGTAAATTGTTCTTTATTTTAGTTAGTGTACCCTTTGTTTCTGACTGGATCTTTTTTATGCTGTTGAGGTCCTCACTAAGTTCTTGTAGCATCCTTATAACCAGTGTTTTGAACTCTGCATCTGATAGATTGTTTCACTCCATTTAGTTTAGTTTTTTTTCTGGAGTTTTGATTTGTTATTTCATTTGGGCCATGCTTCTTTATCTCCTTGTTTTGGCTGCCTCCCTGTGTTTGTTTCTATGTATTAGGTAGAACTGCTATGACTCTTTGTCTTGGTAGCATAGTAGTAGACGTGTCCTGTAGATTCCAGTGGCACAGCTGCCCCTATCAGCTTGCTGTGTATTTGAGGGTGCACCCTTTGTGTGGGCTGAGTATACCCTCCTCTTGCAGTTGAGCCTTGATTACTGTTGGCAGGTCGATGGGAGGGATTTACCCTGGCCATTCAGCTGTACTGACTGACTGTGACCATTGACACCAACCTCCGCTCTCCATGGAGGATCAGCTGTGCAGGGTGGTGGTGCTCCAACATGGTCTGTAGCTGTCCCCTGGGTGCCTAGTCTCTGGGGTTTCCCGGGTGGTGCATGCTAAGGTCAGCCTCAGCATGGGTTTTGCCCAGAGCCACCCTACCTGAGCTATAAAGCTGTCTGAGATGGCTGCTACTTGTGTTGCACTTAGAGATTCTGAGGTAAAGCCAAGCTGTGAACCTAGGCTGGCTACTGCTAGTATGGGACCTGGGGCCACTTAGCAAGAGGTACAGGGGCTGGAGGCTCACTGAGGCTGGCTGTTGCTTGTTTGAGAAAATTTAGGAAGTTGTGAAGCATGAGCAAAAACCAGCCATTCATATGGAAAAACAGCTTGGTTGTACCCCTAATTTGGGTGGGATGGAGTCTCTGGGGATCTCCAGGGCAGGGCAAACAGTGTTAGCCAGATTGATGAAATCTCAGGTATGGTAGAACCTCCTCGCTCTGTGGCTCTGTTGGGGGAGGGTTCAGAAAAGGGACAATGGTCTGCCTTTATGTCTGGGAGAAGGCTTTGCCCCAGGCCTTGCTTGATGACAGATACTTCTGTTTCTCCCTATATGCCACTAGTGCTTTTCAAGCTGCTACCCTGGTGCTGGAACTTAGAAGGAGTGAGTCTGATTAAGTCCATGTGGGGGTTCTGTAGCAGGAGCTGCTTGGGACTTTAGAAATTTCTTGCACCAACTCAATCCCTGCTCATTTTTTTAGCCAGAAGTTATGGGGACTTATCTTCCTGGCACTGGAACCCTGGGCTAGGGGGCCTGGTTTGTGGCTGGGACTCCTCACTTCCAAGATAACCCTCACGAATTTTTATCCACTACCTGGGGATATGGGACCAGTCTGTTCCACATCTCTGCCCCTCCTACCATTCTGGATGGATGTGGTTTCTTTAATTCCGTAGTTGTCAGACTTCCATTCAACTCAATTTCTGATGGTTCTGAGTGATGGTTGTTCTATATTTTAATTGTAATGTTGATGTGGTTGTGCGAGGAGGCAAAACATGTTTACCTATGCCACCATCTTGACCAGAGTTGATGTTTTTTAAAATGACATCTCTTCAACAATTTGCTCCTGTTGATATACTTCTTATGGAGCCACAGTGTGACTTTCTTTTCAATCTAAACTATGTCATTTAGATAGCTGTAGTGCCATTAGCAAACCACATTTGTAGCTCATTCCTTGTTTGGGGCCATGTCTTATATATATACTGAAATAATCCATAAAGGAAATAGTGTTCTTAGGAAAGTACTCAGCCAAAATAGCCAAAATAGAACCATATTAAGGAAGAATTTGGCATTTTATTTTTGGCTTGACACATTGTAAATATTAACAGAAAAATAGTATTTTTAGAACTTGAAGCAACGATTTAGAGTCCATCTAGGCCAACTCTCTTTACAGATGGATAGATTAAAGCCAGAAAAGATAAGTGATTTGCTTAAGGGTCATATACTGCTTAGAGACAGAGCTGAGACTAATATGCAGACATTCTCACTCCTAGTTAACTACTCTTTTCACAGTACGATAATATTTCCTTATTCTAGTTGTCTAACACTTGGCTTTGACAATGAAAACAGAAATTAGTCATATTAGACATTAATTTAAATTAATTAAAAAAATATCAGATAAAATGTGTTATTAGGTTTAAATTGCCCAGACCTTGGTCTCATGGAATTTACTTCTACTTGAGAAGAATAGGTTTATATAAAAGAGCCTGAAAGCAATTGTATGGGCCAAATTGCAAAAATCCATATATACAAATAGTTGACATACGGGAGAAAGCATGTTAGGGAGGTAATATAACAAAACTTAGAAGGGTGGACTTGGGTGTCAAACTAACTTAATTTGAGTCCTTTTTCTGCCATTAACTGTATGATTGTGTCCAAGTTACTTAACCTAGGCCAGCCTCAGTTTTCTCAACTGTAAATGTGGATAAAAATAGTTTTCATTTCATGGAGTTGTTAATTGAATAGTATAAAAAATAAAAAAACCATGTGTCCAACTCCTGGTACATTGAAAGTACTCTGTAAGATTTTCATCTTTAAGATTAGCTACCATAATTATTAATTTGAGACAGTGATAAGTCTCTCTAGAGTAAAGGGTTTATGCAGAGAATAATTTATTCATTTAATAAATACTTAATGAGAACTTTCTGTGTACCAGGCACTATTCTGAGCAAACAAACAGAATCCCAGCCTTCATGAAGGTTGTACTCCAGTTTGAGGATACAGACAATGAAAAACAAACCAATAAATATATGACAAGTAGTGATAAGTGCTATAGAAAAATACAGAGCAGCATAAGAGAAAAGAGATTGGCAGTGAATAGTGGGGATTGATAAGGGAAGAACTTTGATAAAGGTGACATATGAGCAGAGGTCTGAAGGAAATGGAGTATGGCATGCATATAGTTAGATTGGGAAGGGGAAATATTCCAAATATGTGGAAGAGCAAGTGTAAAGGCTCAGAGGTGGGAGTATGCTGTTGCTTGGTGTGTTTGAAGGGTAGCTTGGAAGTTTGCGTAGTTGAAGCAGTGTGAGCTAGAGAAAAAGAGAGTAGTAGGGGATGAGGTCAGCAGGACACTAGATTGTGTGGAATCTTTAAAGTCAATATAGACTTTTGGGTTTTATTCATAGTGAAATGGGGACCACTGTAGGATCTTGAGTATAGGTGAGACAGTGATTTGACTTATATTTAGAATCTGTCTTTTATGTTGAGAATAAACTGTCTTGAGGCTAGAAGAGTAAGAATAGATTTTTTTGTATTGATAATACAAGGGGAAGAGTAGAAGCAGGAGACCAATTAGGAGGCTACTATAGAAATCAAGTTACTGTCTCCAAGCTGGTATCAGGGTAGGAGAAAGGGATTAAGAGAGGTTCCGGCCAAGATGGAGGCATAGGAAGAAACACTTTACTTCTGTGCATAACCAAAAGAAGGATAACAGAATCAGCATGTGAAATGGCACAATCCACTTATGGGAAGCAAGGGAAGTGACAGAAAGTGGGGCGAGAGCTGAGCAAGGCACTGTTCCCTCTCTGATCTCTCCCCCAGACACAGTACCACAGGGCAGTGACTTGGGTTACCCTGCCCTAATACCCAAGGCTCTGCCCCTTACAACATAACAGGTACACTGAGACAAAGAAATATGGCCCAAATGAAAGAACAGATCAAAACTCCAGGAAAACAACTAAGCGACAAGGAGATAACTTATTAGATGCAGAGTTCCAAACATTGGTAATCTGGATGCTCATAGAAATGATTGAGTTTGATTGCAAAATGAAGAGAGAAATGAAGGCTATGCAAAGTGAAATAAAGGAAAATATACAGAGAACCAACAGTGAAGGGAAGGAAACTGGGACTCAAATCAACAATTTGAAACAAAAAGAAGAAATGAACATCCAATTGGAACAGAATGAAGAAATAATAATTTAAAAAAATGAAGAGAGGCTGAGGAACCTCTGGGACAACTTTAAATGTTCCAATACCCAAATCATAGGAGTGCCAGAAGGAGAAGAAGAAGAGAAAGAAATTGAAAACTTATTTGAACAAACAATGCAGGAGAATTTACCCAATCTGGCGAAGGAACTAGACATGCAAGTCCAGGAAGTTCAGAGAGTCCCAGAGAAGTTGGATCCAAGAAGAAACACACCAAGACACATCATAATTAAGTTACCCAAGATGAAAGACAAGGAGAGACTCTTAAAAGCAGCAAGAGGAAAGGAGAGAGTTACCTACAAAGGAGTTCCCATAAGACAATCAGCTGATTTCTTAAAAGAAATCTTAGAGGCAAGAAGGGGCTAGAAAGAAGTATTCAAAGTGATGAAAGGCAAGGACCTCCATCCAAGATTACTCTATCCAGCAAAGTTGTCATTTAGCATGGAAGGGCAAAGTGCTTCCCAGATAAGGTCAAGTTAAAGGAGTTCACCATCACCAAGCCCTTATTATATGAAATGTTAAAGGGACTTATCTAAGAAAAAGAAGAAGGCCAAAAATGTGAACAGTAAAATCACGACAAACTCACAACTATTAACAACTGTACCTAAAAACAAAACAAAAACTAAGCAAACAAGTAGAACAGGAACAGAATCACAGAAATGGAGATCACATGGAAGGTTATCAGTGAGGAGGGAGAGGGGGAAAATTCGGGGGGGAAGATACAGGGAATAAGAAGCATAATTGGCAGGCACAAAATAGACAGGGGGAGGTTAAGAACAGTATAGGGAATGGAGAAGCCAAAGAACTTATATGTACAACTCATGAACTTGAACTAAGGGTGGAAGGAATGCTGGTGGGTGGGGAGGTGCAAGGTGGAGGGGGATAAAGGAGAGAAAAAACTAGGACAACTGTAATAGCATAATCAATAAAATATACTTAGAAAAAAAGAAATCCAGGTGGGCAATGATGGTAATTTAGACTGTCATAGTAGTAGCTTGAAGGTTATTAATCTAAATCTGTATCTATTTTGGATGAAGAACCCATGGAAGTTTCTAACTTGGATTGTATGTGGCGAAGAGTGATAGAAAGAGGAATCAAAGTTGTTTTCAACGGTAGATGAAGTCCAGGAATGGGAGATCTTGATTATTTTTTGGAGACCTCAGAAAAGATTTTATGCAGGGAATGATGTGGTTATAGTTGGGCTTAAGAAGCTCAGTCTGCATACATATGGAAGTGGGAGAGTGAAGTCAGAAAGCTGGGAGTTTGTTATTCAGGGTAGATTTGCCTGAACTGGGATACTGCTGGTGGGAATGGAATGGAAAGATGAAATTTTAGAGTAATTTACAGGAATGAAACCAACAAACTGGATATGTAGATGGTGGGGTGACAGGGAGAAAATGAGAGAGAAGAGTCAAGGGTCCCTTGAGTCTATATAATGCTTTGCCTCTTTCAAAGGCACACATTCATCTGATCCAAGGGCTAAATTTGCCCTCCAAATAAGACTTTGGTTTTAGCCTCTCTCTTGCACTTTCTTCCCCCATTATGGCAGGTAGAAGTGTTAGTGGGGATTTGTGTGTATATGTGTGAGAAGGTGGTCAGTGAAAAAGTTACTGGAATAGTCATCCAGGGAGAGATAATTAGTGAAGGATATTGGGGTAGCTTAAGGAGTGGGGACTGGCTAGTTGAAGACACACCAGTGGGGGTGTGAGGGATTAATTAAAGGATTTATGGGGAGAGGGTGGAAAGAGCAAGAGCTATTAATGGCTGTTAATAGCTGTTCAATATCTAAATTTTTCCAGGAGATGATCCCAATCTCCAAAGCCCAAGAAATTTAGTACATAGTTCATTCCTTTTTCTGTTTGCTTCTGGTTGCCTGTGGCTGTCATCATTCTCAACTGAAATTATTGCTGTCCATCCACAACTTTGAATATTAAGCAATCCTCCCTTAGAAACGGAAACTTTGGTAAAGCAGTTGACTTTAGGAGTGACCTTATGATAGAGGCTCTGTTGTCAGGATCTCTGTATGCTCCTGACTATGAATTACAGAGTGTGATATTTAGAGCTCTCCAGATCCCTGTGGGGTATGTGTGAGTGTGTGTATTTAAGAAGGTGGGGATAGTTGGGAAGGTAAGGCAAACCCATGTTCTGACAAGGATTAGGTTGTCAGGGTAACATGGAAATCCAGAGTCCTTGAGTATAATGTCCTAGCTTTCATATACAAGGACTCTCTTAATTATCTAGGTTCATCCTAAAGTTTATTTCAGTGATATGGGAATGGAGGGACATTTTTGTTCCCCATCTTTATCTTTGCTGATTTTACAACAGTGTACGTACTGATTTAAATATACTTTATAAGGAAATACACTCAAATCAAACCATTCTCTTCCCCCCTCTGAGCCTTCCTTTTGTGAGAGTGGTAGGAAATGAACTATAGATTCTCTGTGAAGTTTCTTCTGGCTCTAATACTTCAGGATTCTGTGATTGTTTCTGAAGAGGAAGTGGTTTTAAAGTTCTGTTGCAACCAGTTAGTGACTGTGGTGATTCAGTAGGTAGGCTTGGCTTCTACTGAGATGGTGAAAGAAAGGGAGGTGTTTAGAAGGTTTGCAGTGAAGGAAATGAGTAGGAAAGTCTGGTCCCCTTTTCTGGGGAAATGCTGTTGCTGGTAGCATAAGCACTTGAAGCTAATGGGAGATATGTAGGGAAATAACTCTTCCTGGAACAGTCTTTCTTCACTTGAATCAGATATGCAGATTGTGGAGGAGGGCTGAAGGATTTCATGTTTAAGTTGGATCTCTAAGCTGCTTCTCTCACTTCTCCTTGAGTTTCATGACCCTTGATGCCTTAAAGAACCTCTCCCTAAAGTATTGAAAATGAGATAAGCAGGCTGTGCTATCCAAATTAATACTCGTTTTTTAGAAGTACATGGGATATAAATAGTAAATGTGTAGTAGTAATGACAATAATGTTACATATTAATATTATTATATATACTAACATTTGTAATAATAAATGTGTAATAAATGGAGACTGACTTGGAACTTGATTCAGTGTCCTGAGCTTCATGTCAGATACCTGAGTTTGTGTCTAGGCTGACTTTATACCAGTGTGTTCAGTAAATATTTAATGAGGAGAATGGCTTCAGATAATGCCCTTTGCTGAACTTTCTTTTTCCCACCTGTAAACTGTGTGTGGGTGGGGACTGGTGAACAGGATACTTGCTCAAGTTGTTTCTCACACTTACTTTCAGAATTTCTGTCACAAATGTAGGGAACTTGCAGTAACAAGGCAGCTATGAGATGTTGGAGGAAGGGGAGGAACTCAGTACTGGCTTCCTGTCCTTTGAAGAGAGCAGGTAGTTGGGTGGGAGCAAGGGCTCTTGCCTTAGGGCAGACTCACATTTACAGCAGTAAATACAGAAGGCATGGAGCTGGGGATGGGCCTTCCCCATTTTCCTGGATTTGGTATGTGAGAGACTGGGCACTGGTCATGATCCCCAGTGTTTGATACCTTGAACCACTGAGTATTTGAGATTCTCAATTCCTGTCTTTTGAGGTCATTTAGTCCACTTCCTGTACAAAGCAGGAATCATAGCCCCAATTATCTCTATTCCCCAACAATCCCCAAAATGGATCATTCTGGTTCTGGACAACTATCAAGACCACCGAGTTTACTCACTACCTGTCCCATTGTTGGGTAGCTCTGTTACAAAGTTCTTAGATATACTCCCTCTCCATAACTTTCTCCCCACTCTGTCATCTCTTTGCTTGGTCTTAGTTCTATGTTCTGGAGCCACACAGAGTAATCCTATTTTTTTCCATAGACATTCCTTCAGGTATTTTAGGGCAGTTATTATATCCCTTTGCCAGGCTGACAGTAGAATTATAGAAATTTAAATATACAAGATGCCTTGAAGATCATCTAGTAACTTTTTAAAAAGCATTATAATCCTTTTATTTAAATACAGTATTATATGTATAGTGATTAAGAGAGTAGACTTGGACTCTGCTTAGGTTTTAATCCTTACCCTTATCAGTTGGGCAAGGTGACTCGTCTCTTTAAACCTTACTTTTTCCATCTGTAAAATGAACGTAATAACAGTTCTTATGACGTAGACTGTTGTGAAGAATAATTGGAATAATCTGTATAAAGGGCTTAGTGCTTGGCAAATAGCGTGTTAGCTCTTTTTATCATTATGCCAAAGCCCCACCCCTAAACCAGGTAAGAGCAGAGCGGGTCTGGTTGAAGCGTGGATGGGAGAACCAGAGCCACATCCTGTTGGCTTCTTCACTGTGGTCACCTTGATGTATGTGTGTGGAACCTCTAGGGATTTGCAAACTCAGTTTGAAACCTACTGATCTAGTTCAGTGATCTTGTTTTATGAATGAGGTAATACTGAATCAACATTCCAGGTTCCTTGTATGATATAGTCTCCAGAACAACTCATTCATCCACGTCAGCCTCCTCTAGACACACTATAGTTGGCCAATATCTCTCATTAAGTATTCTAGATGTGGTCTGCCTTGCACAGGGAACTATTAACATTTTTTGCTCTGACTTTACATATTTAGATTACATTAGCCCCATTGACAGCCACACTCTACCACTCAATTTACATTCTCCCATAATACCTAAAACTTTATATTTATTCTAATAATAAATTCTGGTATGTCTCTCTGTGTTGTACTTGTATGTTAGTTACCTTGTTTTTTTGAACTTGGTTCACAACAGCACTTGATAGATGAGGAACTTGATGCTTAGAGAGTGGAAGTGACTTGCCTAGAGTCAAATAGCAGATGTAACTTGTTCTGGACAGAAGAACACCTACATTTCTTGTTGTAAGATGCTGCGTTTTCTACTTATACAGCCTTAGCTTCTTTGACAGTTTTTCACTTGTTTAGCCAACAGTTAAAATTAGAGCAAACCTCAAAGAAATATTATTCTTTCCTTAGCTGAGATATGCTGGTTCATGCATTCATTGAACTCTTTTTTAAACTGAATATCTACTATATATAGTCTGAATACTACCTTGAAAATTGTGGTGGGAGCACAGGACAATAGCAAGAGAACCAGTAAGGAGGCACTCACAGTAGTTCAGGCAAGATATGAAAATGAAGATAATGTAGAGGTCATGAAAAGTCCTCAGCTTTTGGAATATTTTGAAAGCAGAACCAATAGGATTTGCTAATGAACTTGATATGGGGTATAGAGAATGGAGTCAAGAATATCTCAAAAGGTATTTTTGTTTGTGCAACTGGAAAAATGTAATTTTCATTAGTAGAGTTGGAGGAAAACCCAGGGAGAAAACTTTAGGGAAGGACCAGGAATTTGTGTTTCATACACAGAGATGTAAAATTATAGCTATAACAAGTGCTAGGGAGCCAATAAAGAATTTCAAGTAGAGGTTTGACATATCAAGCTTAGCTTTTTAATAAATCATGTATATACATAGAAGCTTAGCCTGAGTCTCTGCAGGCAGAGTTCCTAACCACTGCTTTGTGACCTTCAGCATCTGATAATATCCTTCTGAGCCTCAGTTTCCCAACCTTTCAAATGGGTATAACAAATCTTGTCCTGCCAATCTTAAAAGATTGCTTCAAGGACTAGCTGAGATGAAAGATGAGAAAACACACTGAAAAGAGTTACTACTGAGGTGGTTCTAATACATGTATCACATATGTCCAAGGGCATCATTAGGCAGAGGGATTCAAGACTGGCAGCCACATATGACTTTCCTGTCCTTTCCAAAATGCCCTTCTTTCCTCTGATGAACTCTTGGCCCCTTTTCTCAAACTTGGCTCAAAATTCATCCTTTCTAGGAAGTAGCTTATCATTGACCACATTGACATTATTTCTTTTTGCATTCCTTTGGTGATTTCCTACTCCTGCATTTTCTTGTTCCTGATCACTGTCTCCCAAGATTGCCTTTAGGTGGTAAGTGGCTTAGATACCACTAATTAAAGATTTTGAGTTTATGGCGGTAAGGATTAGCCTTTCATTCCCTTCCTTTTGTGATTTAGCAAGCAGTTGGCATTGATTATCGGGTGACTGCTCTGGCAAAGATCATCCATTTCAGTTCCTCCATAGCTTGGGATTTTAATAGGTAAAAAGTTTTGAGATGGAGAAAGGGCCTTGAGTCTAGGCACCTGTCTGGATTTTTAACCTACAAAAGAAAACTTAAACTAAGTATTTAGGACACTTTATATGAGCCCTCCCTGGTATATTTATCAGTCTTTAATGGTTTGAAACATTTCTTAAATTTATGGAAAAGTTACAAGTACAGCCCTTTCTCGGTTACTGGAGTCTGTGATTAGGTGCAGATGGGAGAGTGGTGTCAACACACAAGTGGCCTAGAGCTGGGTTTGTGGCAAAACCTAAGTGACTCCCACTCCCACCCCGCCCAGAGACCCTGCAAATCCCGCCTGGACCAAGAGCTGAAGCTGATTGTCAAATTTTGAACAAATGTGAGGTGTGGAGGATCAACATTACTCTGGCCAATATCATAAGGCTGCCCAGGAGCTGCTGGTGCATGCCTTCATTTGAAGGCAACACAGTGCTGCAGTGACTCATCTGCATCTGGGTATCGGACAAGGGCAAGATGAGCTAGATTACATCCTGGTCCAATAGATAAAGATTTTTTTGGAGAGGTCTTCAAACTTCACTTGCCCAAGTTTATTCATCATGCCTGAGTGCTGATCTGCAAGCTCAATATCAGTGCCTGCAAACAGGTAGTGAATATCCAGTTCTTCATTGTCCTCCTGGATTCCCAGAAGCACATCTATGATGCTCTCCACTTCCACTTTCCTCACAAGGAGGCCTCGTGAAGAAGAATAATGCCAGGAAGTGCCCTGGCTTATGTGGCTCAGTGGACTGAGCTCCAGCCTGCAAACTAAAAGGTTCGATTCCCAGTCAGGGCACATGTCTGGGTTGCAGGCCAGGTCCCCAGCTGGGGGTATGCGAGAGGCAACCACACATTGATGTTTCTCTGGATCAACACACACACAAAAAATGAAGAAGAAGAAGACAAGTTGCAAGTACCATAGAAATAACTTTTTCCTTAGAGTAAGATGTAGACCCCTGAATACTTTAGTGTGTGTCTCCAACAGACTTTCTCTTATGTGGCCATAATACAACTATTAAAATCAGGAAATCAATAATGAGATACCCCAACCTTCTAATCCTCATACTCCATTGAAGTTTTTGCCAGTTGTCCCAATAATGTCCCCTATATCAAAAGGATCCTGTCAAATCACACACGACATGTAGTTATCATACCTTTTTAGTCTTCCTCAATCTAGAATAGTCCTTTAGTCTTTTTTATTGTATTTTTTCCATGATCATTTATCCCCCTTACACTCCCCCCCCACACACACACATAATCACTGCACTGTTGTCCGTGTCCATGAGTCCTTTTTCCTTTTCACTCAATCCCTCCACCGCTAACCCTCCCCCCATAGTGGTCACCCTGCTCTCATCTGTGAGTCTGTCTCTGTTTTGCTTGATAGTTCAGTTTGTTCATTAGGTTCCACATATGAATGAAATCATGTAGTATTTGTCTTTCTCAGTCTTAGTCTTGACTTGACTTTTATGGCCTTAACATTCTATCTTTTCAATCTTATAGCCAACAAAATACAGCGTACATTCTAAACTGAATTGGTTACTGTTTTGTTTTATATCAATGATTGAGATTTTAAAAAATTTAATCTTCATTGTATTTCTTCCCATTACCATTTAGTCTCCTAATACTTCCCTCCCCCCATCAATCACCATACTGTTGTCCATGTCCATGAGATTTTTAAAAGTTTTTCATGAATATTACATCTGGGACCCCCAAAGAGTTGCCAATTTAAATTTTTATGAAGAAAGAATATTTTGAAACTGTAAGAATCAACTGATATCACTACTTTTCAATTAAAAATAAAAATAATTAACTATGTAAGAATAACCAGGCCCTGGCTGGTGTGGCTCAGTGGATTGAGCACCAGCCTATGAACCAAAAGGTGACTGGTTCAATTCCATATCAGGGCACATGTGTGGGTTGTAGGCCAGGACCCTGATGGGGGCATGCAAGAGGCAGCTGATCAATCATGCATCTTTTGCACATTGATGTTTCTCTCCCTGTCTTTCTCTCTCCCTTCCCCTTTCTCTAAACATAAATAAATAAAATCTTTAAAACATAGGAAATCCTGCAAAAAAAAAAGAATATCTAGCATGTAACAACACAAAGTATAGTCCTTTATGTCAAATAAACTAGCTTTATAAAAATACCCTCACTGCTAGATGAAAATATTATTTAGGATTGGTGTTGGCTTATAGACTGGTTTATGCTTTTCCGCTTCTGAATCTAAACTAACGTTGTTCCCCTCCTTCTGAATTGGTTTGTGCCTTATCTGGGCCAGTCTAAATCCTGCTTATTCTTTTTATTTTTTTAAGATGTTATTTATTTCACTTTTAAAATAATAAGTTGGGGCATGTGCAAGAGGCAACTGTTCAATGTTTCTCTCTCACATAGATGTTTCTCTTCCCTTTCTCTCTAAAATTAATAAACATGTCCTCGGGTGAGGATTAAAAGTAAATAAATAAATAAATAAATAAATAAATAAAAATACCCTGAAGTTATTCACCCTGGAGCGCATAACACAGAATTGTTTTTGCAGGAAACTTTTCTATAACATATTAACACCATATTGTTTCTGAGTATGATTTTTGACTGAGGCTTGTTTTTGAAACCAGTGTTTGTTTCTTTTTGACTATGATGTTTTAATACATGCAAATTTATCCAAATGGGCAGTAACACAGATCTCTTATTGAACTTAGTTTCAGCTTCTGTTAAGGATTCCTGTCTTATCTATTTTAAGTCAGATAACCCAAACTGACAGAACCTAATTTTGTTTGGCTAGGCATGCTTGATAGACAACCCAGTAGCTTCTAGCAGCAGGTTTTGTTGTTAGATTTTTCTTCTTTTTTATTGCATTAAAATACAAATAACATAAAATTTACCATCCTAACCATTTTTTAAAGATTTTATTTACTTATTTTTAGACAGAGCAGAAGGGAGAGAGAAAGAGAGGGAGAGAAATGTCAATGTGTGGTTGCCTCTAGTACGCCCTCCACTGGGGACCTGGCCAGCAACCTAGGCATGTGCCCTGACTGGGAATCAAACTGGTGACCCTTTGGTTTGTAGGCTGGTGCTCAATCCACTGAGCCACACCAGCCAGGGCCATCCTAACCATTTTTAAGTGCACAGTTCAGTGGTATTAAGTGCATTCACATTGTTGCGCAGCTATCACCACCATCCATCTCCAGAATTCTTTTCATCTTGTAAATCTGAAACACAATACCTATTAAAGAATAACTCCTTATTCTCCTCTCCCACCCCAGCTCCAAGCAACTACCACTCTTCTTGTCTCTATGACTTTGATTGCTCTAAGTACCTTAAATAATTGGAACTGCACAGTATTTGTCTTTTTTGTGACTGGCTTATTTCGCTTAGCCTGTTTCCTCAAGGTTCATCTATATTGCAGAATGTGTCAGAATTTCTTTCTGTTTTAAGGCTGAGTAATATTTCATTGTATGTCTATACCATATTTTCCCTACCCATTCATTAGTTGGTAGACACTTGGGTTGCTTATATATTTCAGCTATTGTGAATAATGTTGCTATGATCATGAGTGTACAAATATCTCTTTGAGACCCTACTTTCAGTTCTTTTGGGTATGTACCCAGGAGTGAGATTACTGGGTCATGTGGTAATTCTATTTTTAATTTTTTCAGGAATATTGTTTTCCACAGCAGCTGTACTACTTTTACAGTCCAACCAACAGTGCACGAGAATTCTGATTTCTTTTTTCTTTTATTTTATTTTAATTGTTGTTGCAGTATAATTTTCTATCTTTTACTCCCATCCCAGCCCACCCACCCAGCCCTCCCCTCCTCCCTCCCATTTCCACCCCCCCCATTTACAGGAACGAGTATAAAGGACACATCGATTTCTTTACATTCTCATCAACACTTGCTGTTTTCTGTTTTTTTGTTTTTTTATAATAATCATCCTAATGTATGTGAGGTGGTATCGCTTGACTTGAAATTCCCCAGTGAGTAGTAGTGCTGAACATCTTTTCATATTTTCTTTGGGGAAGTGTCTATTCAAGTCCTTTGCCCATTTTGATTTGGGCTGTTTTGGGTTTTGTTGTTGTTGTTGTTGTTGTTGTTGAATTTTAGAAATTCCCCATATATTCTATATATTAATCCCTATGAGATAATATAATTTTTAAATATCTTGTCCCATTCTGTGGGTTGCATTTTTTGTGTGGGTTGTTTCTTTTGATGTACAAAATTTTAAAATTTGGGACTTCCGGCAAGATGGAGGAATAGGTGGACGCATCATATCTCCTCGTACAACCAAGATTAGAAAACCAATAATTTACAACAATAATTTACTATCAGAATAACACCCAGATCCGGCAGAGGATTTATCTGAATGGAAGTCGGGCAGACAAGAAGTTGAAGTAGACCGTTCATCCGGACTGGTAGGAGAAGACGAGCCGGCGGGCGCGGGGCTGGCTCGGCGGCGCACGGAGGTCGGGGGAAGGTTTGGCTCGAAATCGGCGCAAAAGCCATCGGGCGCACAAGAAGGAAGCGGTGATCCCTGAGTACGCAAGCTGCGGCTGGCAGACCCAGAGGGGTAGCGATTGTGGACCAGGGCAGAACTCGCGGTCCAGAAGCCCAGACAAGGGTCTGAGTCCAGGGGAACGGAACTACCGCCATTGTTTTCTCCCGCCCCGCTCCTGCTCCCGCCCTGCCCCCACATATAACGTCACAATCTAGCGACTGGGGTGCCCAGCCCCGGTGAGCACCTAAGGCTCCGCCCCCCACCGTAACAAGAGCAACCAGACCGGAAAAAAAAAAAGGAGAGACGAGGGAAAAAAAAAAAATGTTTTCAACAGAGCAGATCAGTCCCCCAGGACTCATTCTTTTGAGCGACCAAGAATTAGCCAATCTATCAGATGCGCAGTTCAAAACACTGGTGATCAGAAAGCTCACGGAACTGGTGGATTTTGGACGAAATTTAGATGAAAGAATGCAGATTACCATAAAACAGATGCAGGAAGACACGCGGAGGAGAGCCAATAGTGAAAGGAAGGAATATGAGTCTCAAAACAATACAGTGGACCAGAAGGAAGACAGAATCAACCAAGCAGGAAAGAATGATGAAATAAGAATTCAAAAAATTGAGGAAAAGATTAAGAGCATCCAAGATACCTTTAAACGTTCCAATATCCGAATTATAGGGGTACCAGAATCGGAAGGGGAAAAGCAACAGATTGAGCACGTATTTGAACAAATAATAGAGGAGAACTTCCCCAATCTGGCAAAGGGAACAGTCTTCCAAGAAATCCAAGAAGCTCAGAGAGCCCCAAAGAAGTTGGACCCAAGAAGAAACACACCAAGGCACATCATAATTACATTAGCCAAGGTAAAAACGAAGGAGAGAATCCTAGAAGCAGCAAGAGATAAGGGGACAGTAACCTACAAAGGAGTTCCCATCAGACTGTCAGCTGATTTCTCCAAAGAGACCTTACAGGCAAGAAGGGGCTGGAAAGAAATATTCCAAGTCATGAAAGACAAGGACCTACATCCCAGATTGCTCTATCCAGCAAAGCTCTCATTTAGAATGGAAGGGCAGATAAAGTGCTTCTCAGATAAGGTCAAGTTAAAGGAGTTCCTCATCACCAAGCCCTTATTTTATGAAATGCTAAAGGGACTTATCTAAGAAAAGAAGATAAAGAAAAGGCATGTATAGTAAAAGGACAGCAAACTCACAAATATTAACAACCACACCTAAAGCAAAACCAAAAGAAACTAAGTAAACAATTAGAACAGGAACAGAACCACAGAAATGGAGGACACATGGAGGGTTAGCAGCAGGAGGGTGGGAGGAGGAGAGAGGGGGAAAAGGTATAGAGAATAAGTAGCATAGAATGTAGGTTGAAAATAGATAGGGGGAGGGCAAGAATAGTACGGGAAATGTAGAAACTAAAGAACTCATAAGTATGACACATGGACATGAACTAAAGGGGGAAATGTGGGTGGGAGGGGGGTACAGGGTGGAGGGGAGAGAAGGGGGGAAATGGGACAACTGTAATAGCATAATCAATAAAGTATATATTTAAAAAAAAAAAAATTTTAAAATTTTCATTACTTCCAATTTGTCTATTTTTTTCTTTTGTCATCTGTGTCTTTGACACTATATCCAAGAAAGCATTGCAAAATCCAATATTGTGAAGCTTTTGCCCTATGTTTCCCTTTAAGAGTTTTATTATTTTAGGTTTTACATTTAGGTCCTTGTCCACTTGGAGTTAATTTTTGTATGTGATGTCAGGTAAGGATCCAGCTTACAAATAGCCATGCCCTGTGGAGAATCTACTAGCTTTCAGCAGCAAGTTTAAAAAAATAATTTTACAGATATGTGCCAGGCACTGTACTAGGTGCTTAGGATATAGCAATCTACAAGGGAAGTCTGGTCTTTGTCCTCATGGAGCTCACAGTCTGGTGGGGCAAGATATTTGCCTATCAGTTGAAATTTTGTTTAGGAAAGAAATGTTGGGGATAATATGTTTTTCCTTATTTCGGGGAGTGCGGTCATGTCTCTAGGAACAAATACATGAATAAGTGCTCCTAGCACTGTTGAGGACTGTGAAAGTAGATATTTGTGGGATTTCTTGCCTTAGCTTTTGGGCCTTTCAGGAAGTTCTTAGGATATTGAAGAGATCGTGGTAGTTATGATCATGACCACAGGCTAAAGCTCAAAGTGGATGGCAGTCTCCTCTGCTTTTCACAGTACTCCTGGAGATTCTCAGGAGACTTCTCCCCATTCATTCAAGTACACTCTAAATTGGCAGAGTGGAACAAACGTAACATGAAAGTCAGACACTTGGGACCTAGTTACAAATTTGTCTATAACCATCCTGTGTGGCCTTGGAAAGCTACTCCCTCTAATTTTTTGCATCTTTAAATTGGGGATAATTATACCTGCATTACCTGCTGTTAAGTAGCTGTGAGGATCATATGAGGGAGTATCATCTAAAGCAGTTTTATAGTGTTCTCATGTAAGGAATTAGCAGGATTTTTATTTGACCTACACAAACCCACATGAGGCAGGCACATTAGGTTTCATTACTTTTATTTGGTCTCTACTTCAGCTAAATTTGTTCTTTTTCTATTCTTTAACCCACATAAGTAAAACTTCTTTTTCTCTGAGACTGGCTTTTAGGGCCTATTTTCCTGCCTATGAAAGGCAGAAATGAGAATCAAGGAGTCTAAGATACATTAGAGATTATCTGGCCTAACACCACCCACCTTCCTCCTCCTCTTGACTCCCTCTTTTCATCTTATACTTTACAAAGAAGGAAACTGAGGGTCAGAGAGAGGTGGAAATGTGTGTAAATTCACACATTGAATTAGGGATCAAAAATAAGTCTAGGTCTGGCAACTCTAGATAATTACCTGAGGATCTTCTTAATAATCCAGATTCTTGGACCTCACCCAACCTATTGAATCAGAATCTCCAAAGGATAAAACTTCAGTCTTGTATTTTTGTAACCTCCTCACATGCTTCTGATGTGGTAGGCAAAACTTAAAAAAATTGTATACCTAAAAGAGTTTTGAAAAATTATGTAACTCTTCACACATTTTGAAGTTTATACTTAAACATTGTAATATAAGATTAAATAATTGCAATGTGCAATGGGTTTTATATTCTATATATGTACATATTTTGCATATATTTTTCAAAACCTTGGAATTGACCCTGGTCGGTGTGGCTCAGTTGGTTGGGCATCACCTGCAAACCAAAAGGTCACCAGTTCGATCACCAGTCAGGGCACATGCCTGGGTTGCTGGTTTGGTCCCTGGTTGGGGCTCATGCAAGAGGCTACCAATCTATGTTTCTCTCTCACATCAATGATTCTCTCTCTGTCTTTCTCCCTCCCTTCCCCTCTCTCTAGAATCAGTAAAAGAAGAAAAACCTTGGAACTGCAAGTCTAGCTCATATAATTTATAGAAAATGTCCACCATATAACCTACTGTATTTTTTGGACAATAAGATGCACCTTTTCTTTTTCTCCACACCCCCTCCCCCAAATTTGGGAGGAATAATGGTTGTTAATGCTGCTTTTGAGTTCTGTTTACATTTACATTGGTGAAATATTATGTTATTTATGTTATTAAATATTTTACCATATTTTTTGCTTCACAAATTTTTTCCCTATTTTCCTCTTCTAAAACCTAGCTGTATCTTATGGTCCAAAAATATGGTACTTTGTACAGCCAGTTCTTACTGTCAATGTAATCAACCAATCAGATTTACTTCTGTTAGAAAATACCTGACTTCTTTTTCTTTTTTTAGGTTTTATTTATTTATTCTCAGGGAGAGGGGAAGGGAGGGAGAAAGAGAGGGAGAGAAACGTTGATGTACAAGAGATATATTAATCAGTTGCCTCTTGCACAGCCCCATCTGGGAACCTGGCCCCCAAGCCAGGCATGTGCCCTGACTGGGAATCAAACTGGCAGCTTTTAGGTTCACAGGTCAATGCTCAATCCACTGAGCCACACCAGCCAGGGCTTCTTTTTCAATTAAAATAAATATGTTAATATATGACCCTGCAAATACTATTATATTTATCTTCTGAATTATAATTCTAATAAGGCAAATAGTGTTGTCATGAGTTTGTCATCTGAATGGAGATGTTATTCCTTTTAATACTTATTTCTTACAGAAGCTGTATGATTTACTTTCTTGGGGATCTCCTTGTGAAGTTATACCTTCTCAAATTGTCCCTTTGTTTGGCACACTCTGCATAAGAGAGAGATGGCATTCTTTTTAATAAAGTGGGAGAAGGGTATTTGTAAAAGAGAAGTGGGAAAGGAGACCCAACTCAGACATATCAATGTTAGGAGAGATTACATATGGAAATTCAGAATCTGGACATTAATGCTCTTAAAACGTTTTCTGTTCATGTACCCACAGGAATAGAATACCCTAGCTTGAAAACATAATGATTTAAACTATGCCATCTACCTAAATACAAAGAGACATTGTAATGAGTATTTTTGAGTGTGTCTGTTGTACTTGAGAGACCTGATGTTCATGGAAAATGGTGCCCCTGGTTGTTGTTCCCACTTTCCTTTTCTGCTCCAGGCATATATATTCCTGTTTTAGGCAGCATTCCAAATGCTATGATAGAGGATCTGAGAGGGCTGCCTTCATTCACTCATTTTGGGTATGGCTAACAAGGGGCACATGATAGTAGGAACGAATGTGTTGATTTCCTTTCTGTAACAGACATGAATGCAGTGGGAGAGGGGTTACCTTCTGTACTGGTCCAAGTCTGCCTTCTCAACAGGGGATAGGTGCAGAATCCAACTGGCACTAAAGCTACCTTGGCTGAGGGTCACAGGCACAAAGTCCCTGGATCAAGGCCTGAAAATAGCTGGCAGGAAGACAGGGTACAATAATAGCCTACATTGCAAAGCAGGAGTCCCATAGCCTAGGCCCAATATCCTAGGGCTTCTTCTAGTCTCTCCCATGGCAAAGAGTCCAGAACTAAGCCCATTGTTGGGGCTCAAGAAACACTTTTTAATATATCCTCAAATCCCATTCCACAAGTTTTACATTCTTTTCTTCTCCGTGTCTACCATTTCCTCCCACTCATCTTGCATCTATTTGTTTGTATGTTCAATAATCTCTCCTTTCCTTGTTATGTTTTTTTAAGATTTTATTTATTTATTTTAAGAAAGAGGGGAAGGAAGGGAGAAAGAGAGGGAGAGAAACATCAATGTGTGAGAGAAACACTGATCATTTGCCTTCTGCATGCTCCCAACTGGGTAGCTGGCCAGCAACCCAGGCATGTGGCCTGATCAGGAGTCAAACTGGCAACGTTTCATTTTGAGAGACAGTGCCAAACCCACTGAGTCACTTCAGTCAAGGCCCTCCTTTTCTTCTATGTTTCCTCACTCTGATTGGCCTGGATCTGGCTGATCATATGAGCAGAGAAATTTGTTAATTTATTCATCTTTTATCCATTGATTTCATTAAGTACTAGGTATGTGTCAAACTTTATGCTAGGCACTGAAAAGGAAACACATAGAAAAGCTATCTTGTCTACATTTAAGGAACTCACAATCCCGCAAGGGAAACAGATGCATACATATGACTGTAATGCTAAAAATAAAATAGGTAAGTGCCAAGGATTTAGGCAAATAAGGAGAGATGGTATGAATGAATGAATGAACAGTATGAATGACTGAATAAATGAATAAATAGTTGGTGCTAAGAGACAGTCTTTCTGGAAAGGAAGACTTGTAAAGATGTCTATTTTATTCCCAAATTAATCTGTATGTTTATTGCAATTCCAATAAAAAGTCATATGTCTTTAACCTTGAGCTATAATTCATCCATTACAATTACCCATTTAAAGGGCACAATTCAGCCTTGGCTGGTGTAGCTCAGTGGACTGAGTGCTGGCCTGTGAACCAAAGGGTCACTGGTTCAATTCCCAGTCGGGGCACATGCCTGGGTTGCAGGCCAATTGATGTATCTCTCACATATCGATCTTTCTTTCTCCCTCCTTTCCCTCTCTCTATGAATAAATAAGTAAATAAAATCTTTAAAAAATAATAAAGTACACAATTCAACGTTATTTGGTATATTAAGAGTTGTACAACCAATCAATTTTAGAACAATTTCACCACCCCAAAAAGAAACCTCACAGTCATTAGCAGTCACTTTTCCTTTTTCTCCAACTTTCAGCCCTAGGCAACCACTGATCTACCTTCTCTTTCTATAGCTTTGACTATTTTGGATATTTCATGTAGGTGGAATCATATAATATGTGGTCTTTTGTGACTAGTTTCTTCTACTTAGCATAATCTTTTCAAGGTTTATCTATGTTGTGTCATGTATAGTACTTCATTCCTTCTTATGCTGAATAATCTATTATATGAATATACTACATTTTATTTATCTATTCTTCAATTGATAGACAATTTGGGTGTTTTCACTTTTTTATATCATGAGTTAGAATAATTCTGATGTGAACATTTGTGTACAAATTTTTGTATGGATGTATGTTTTCAATTTTGTTCAGTGACTATAGCTACACTAAAATCCATCCTTGCTGGACTTCAGCCTCAAAGTTCTCAGGACTCCTACACTTGTATTTTCTTCCTGATGCTAATTCTGGCTTTGGAAACAACAGCCCCCTTTTGGGGACCATGTAATTTAGGAGGAGAGTGCCATGAATTGGAGACATATAGATTCCAGAACCTTTAATATTTAAAATAATTATCCCTGGCTGGTGTGGCTCATTTGTTTGGCGTGTCATCCCATAGACTGAAAGGTTGCAGGTTCAATTCTCTGTTAGGGCACACACCTAGGTTGCAGATTCAATCTCCAGTTGGGGTGCATTACAAGAAGGCAACCAATCAATGCTTCTCTCGCTTTGATGTTTCTCCCTCTCTTTCTCCCCCCTCCTCTCTCTCCAAGATAAAATAAATGAAAATTAAAGTAATTTTTTAAAAGATTAATTAATTACTGGCTGGTGTAGCTCAGTGGGTTGAGCGTGGGCTGCGAACTAAAGTGTTGCAGGTTTGATTCCCAGTCAGGGTACATGCCTGGGTTGCAGGCCATGACCCCCAGCAACCGCACACTGATGTTTCTCTCTCTCTCTTTCTCCCTCCCTTCCCTCTCTAAAAAAATAAATAAATAAAATCTTTAAAAAAAGATTAATTAATTAATTAAAAATAAAGCAACGACAAAATGTCCTTGGGTGAGAAGTAAAAAATTTTAGATAATTAAAGTTAAATAAAATTTAAAATGGAGTTCCTCTGCTACATTTTACATTTCAAGTGTTCAATAGCTCCATGTGGCTTTAGAATAATGCTGCTATTAATGTGCTAAGTAACCTCCAGTTCATCACTTCTCTTCTGTGTACACAGGTTTCTCATCTGTAAATAAGGATGGTGGACATCAAAAGCTCCATCTTCCTCTGGCACTCTAAGTATTTGTGATTCAGCCTTTGGGGTGTGCCTCCTCCTACCTCTTCTCCCTCTCCCTCCTCTCTTGGCGAGTACCCAGAGGGAATGTTAGGCAGTTAATTGGTCAGCTTATGGTGTTCCCACTCCCTGCACCCTTGGTGAAAGGGAAAGTGACTTGAGGGTGTACTTATATTTGAGTGCCTCACATTTGTGCAGTGCTTTATAGATGATAGAATACATTATTTCACATCATTTCCTGATTTTACAGAATCAAAGAATCTCTTAGTTGGAAGGGCCTAAAGATCATCTTGAACTTCAGTGCACATGAATTACATGGGTTGCTTATAAAACTGAAATTCCAAGGGATCCACTTCTGGAAAATAATCTAGTAGCTGTCAGGGTTTCCCAGGCCCATCCTGCACAATCCTGTGCTGCAACTGTGTGGGGCTGGGCCTTCAAACTTGTATTAGTAACACTGGCTGATCACAATTTGATATGCACTCATTTTGCTTGTCCAAACCATGTCGTGAAGTCTGCTCTTTAATATCCCTGCAAATCCCAAATTCTGCATGATATCTCTAGAGTTAGGGAGCTCCTGAAGGACTATCTTCTATCATTAGACAGCTCTGACAGAAAGGCTTTTCTTATTTGACTTACCTCTTACATATATAGTTATATAACACAAGTGTTTTTTTTTTCTCCTATAATAATTCTCAGGTTCTTTCATTTAGGAAACATTTATTGGGCACCCACTATATACAAGGTCTCAAGGCTCTAGGTATTATTCATCAGTAAACAAGACCAACTTGGTCTTTGCCTTCAGAAAACTTACCATCTAGTATGGGAGATAGATAGCCCCCCCCCCAAAAAAAGTAAAAATTATGGCTTGAGAAAAATGCTATGAAAAAGTCAACAGAACGTTGTGATGAAGAATAAGAGTATTGTGATGAGGGCTGATGCTACTTAGGGTGGCTGGGGGAAGCCTCCCTAGGGGAGTGACATTTAAACTGATAGCTGAAACACGAGATAGAACAAACTGCTCAAAGAGTTGGGGAAAGCTGGTAAAAAGCACATGGCATGCTTTATCAGTCAGAAGGCTAATGTGTTTGGAGCTCATTAAGCAAAATGAAATGACAGAGGTGAGTTAGAGAGGATACAAGGATAGTAAAAGTTTGGGGTTTTTTGACATGCAATGGAAGCTACTAAAGGGTTTTAAGCAGGAGATGATGTAGTTTGGTTTAATTTTTAGTAGATAATTCTGGATGATGTATATGTATTAGAAGGGGATAAGAGTAAAGTGGGAGACCAGTTTGGGGCCATTGTTGTTATCCAGGCAATAGATGACAGTGGCCTGAACTAGGGTGAGGCAACAGACATACAGATATTTGAGACTTACCATGTCTCTCAGTATCCTCTCTTCTTCATGCTGCACAGCTCAGTCCAGTGTTCTTCTCATAACAAGTTTGACTTCTCTTCTTATCTGAGTGTTTCTCCTCTGGAAGACCTATCTCACCAGGTTAGATCCTGCCCTCTGAAGGTTCTGTCAAGAACCCAGTTTTCCCTGCACATTTTTCCCTTGGCTCTTTCCTCCTATCCCGTGCCTTACTTTTCTGTTAGTCTAGGGAACTAAAATCTCTAATCCAATGACAGTCTATTATGTAGAGAGGAGGACCTCCAGTCTTCCCTGTCATTAATCAGTGATCACTTTTTCAGTGATTTCACTATGAACCTTAAGTACTTATTGTGCCAACTGTGCTCAGAGGGGATAGAGGATAAGAAGACATTATGATCCCTGCCCTGGAAGAGGATATAGTGGGAAAGATAAAGTCCCAGTAAATGTAATGCAAGGTGGAACTGATAGATCACAAGGAAAGTGAGATAAAGGGCCTTGGGAGAAAGAAAGAACTTTCAGCTTTGTGGGGAGTGAGGAAAAAGAGAGAGTAGGGACTTCCTGAAACATGTTCATTTGGATTACTTGAGACTTGAGGGAAGTGGGGACAAGGAGTGACTTTTATATAGAGTGTTCAAGGATGGCCTCACTGAGAAGCCAACATTTGAGCCATAACTCAAAGATAGGGAATAAACCATACAGCTATCTGGTGGAAGAATGCACCAAGTAGAGGGCAAAAGTTCTGAGGTTAAGCGTGCTTGGTGTTTGTACCAAACAGGAGGCCATGTGGCTGGAGCAGATTGAAGGGGAGAGGAAGAGAGAACAGGAGTATATGAGGACAGAGAGGTAATGAGGGTCTAGGTTATACAGGGACTAGTAGGCAATTGCGAGGACTACTCAAAATGGTATGGGAAGATATTTGAGTAGAAGAGTGACATGGTTGGACTTATCTAATGGTGATTTTGGACTAGGATGGTAGAAGTATTTATGAAGAGATGTAGTCTATCTAATTCTAAATATATTTTGAGTCAATAATAGATTACAGTAAATTTGGAGACTGTGAGGGTAAGATAAGCAGAGAAAGCCCTGGAGGAAGATGAGAAGACTGTATACCTTGGGCTGTCCCATACCATATAGCCTTCGGATAAAGGGAAGTTACCATATTTTGGACCATAAGACGCACCTAAGTTTTAGAGGAGGAAAATAGGGAAAAAATTTGAAGCAAAAAATGTGCTAAAATATTTAATAACATAAATAACATAATATTTCACCAATGTAAATGTAAACAGAACTCAACAGCAGCATTAACAGCCATTATTCCTCCCAAATTTGGGGGTGGTGGTGCATCTTACAGTCCAAAAAATATGGTAGTTTGGTCTACAGCAAGGGTTCCCAATTGGTAGCCTGCCAGCCAAATCTCTTATTAATAGCTTTTTTAAAAGATTTTATTTATTTTTAGAGAGAGGAGGAGGGAGGGAGAGAGAGAGGGAGAGATATATCGATGTGCTAGAGAAATATTGATCGGTTGCCTCTCACACACTCCCAACCAGGAACCTCGCCTGCAACCCAGGCATGTACCCTGACTAGGAACCTAACCAGCAACCTTTCAATTTGTTGTATAATGCCCATCCCCCTGAGCCACACCAGTCAGGGCTCTTATTAATAGTTTTGTTTGATCACAGTGTTTAAACCTTTAAAAAATTAGTTGTCAACACTTAAAAATTCAGAAATAGATTCCAGGCATCTCTTAAAAACTCGGGGGCGGGGGCGGTGGTGGGGAGGCAACACTGAGCCTTATTCCCAGAGGGAAAAAGTTGACAGGCACTAAGTGTAAGTACTAGATGCCTCCTTCTTCAGTTTTCCAGTCCCTGCCTCTCTTCCTTTTCCCCCCAAATTTAACTGTCATCCTGTATGCACTGCTGTTTTCTTACAGAAAAGTTAAGAGGAAAGTGAACTATTTCTTGCTGCTATCAAAATTTTTCTTTTATATGGTCCACTTCACTTATTTAGGTTACATGCCTGGACCTTGTTGATTTTTGAGTTTGCAACTCCCAGTGTAGAGGAAAGAGGCCCAGACCCTGAGTCCTAGTGCCTGTTCTGCCTTAGTCTACCATGTGACCTCAAGCACACAAAAATGGCCTCTTTGGATCTCCTTAGAGTTAGGAGACTAAATTGAATGTTATTTGAAAAATTCTAACACCCTGGAGGGCTTGTGAAGTTGCAGTAGGCCAGTACCCTCCCAAACAGCAAGGGGGCCCAGCCTAGTATATATGTCAGAGAAAGAAGACACTGGAAGGAACTGGTGCCTATATTAATAATGTATAACTTGAGCCCAGAGCCAGGGAGAGGAATGTACACTGTGGTGTGTGTGTAACTAGAAGTGCGCTCAAATAAGCTGTTCTTGTATAGGTTGGTGCTTATCTGTTCCTGTGTACTCTATGTACCAGGCTCTATTTTAGGTGCAAGGGATGTAGCAATGAACAAGACAGACAAGGTCTCTGTTATCATGGAGCTTATATTCCAGTGAAGGACACAGAGCTTATATTCCAGTGAAAGATCAAATAATATATAATTAAATAAAATACATACGATAATTTCAAATAATGAAGAAAGTGAAACAGAAAGATTTGATAGTTTCTGGAGGGGCAAGCTGTGCACAGAGGCAGGTACATAAATGTGGTGCATCTACTTGCAGAGGAGCCCATGTTTGAGTCCTGGGTCCACATATTTATGCTTATTTGTGCCTATATGTGTATTGGGTTGGCCAAAAAGTTGGTTTGTTTTTTTTCCATAAAATGGCTCTAGTAGTGCTTATTTGTCTTTAACTTCATTCCAAAGAATTTTGTTAGATTGTATTGTGACAGCTGTCATATCAGTGTGCATTAAAAAAAACACATCAAATTGGTGAATTTTTGTGTAGCCATTTTATTAGTAAAGATAGAAGAAAATATGCAACATTTTTGGCATATTATGCTTTATCATTTCAAGAAAGATAAAAACACAACTGAAATGCAAAAAATGATTTGTGCAGTGACAGAGAAGGTGCTGTGACTGATTGAATGTGTCAAAAGTGTTTTGTGAAGTTTTGTGCTGGAGATTTCTTGTTAGACAATGCTTCATGGCTGTGTAGACCAGTTGAAGTTGATAAGGAACAAATCGAGACATTAACTGAGAACAATCAATGTTATACCACATAGGAGCTAGCTGACATATTCAAAATATCCAAATCAATAAAATTATTTGCAAAAATGAAAAATGTGTCTTTTATTTTATGGAAAAAACTAATTGGACTTTTTGACCAACCCAATACATGGGCAGTATGTATGTATGTATGTATGTATGTAGTTATTTATTTATAGATTTTACTTATTTATTTTTGGAGAGGGGAAGGGAGGGAAAAAGAAGGAGAGAAACATCCACATGTGAGAGAAATGTCAGTTGGTTGTCTCTTGCATGCCCCAATGGGGAACCTGGCCTGCAACCCAGTCATGTGCCCTGACAGGGAATCAAACCAGTGACCTCTTGGTTCACAGGCCTACATTCAATCCACTGAGCCACACCAGCCAGGGCCATGGGCAGCTTTTATACCTGGGGCATTTTTATATTATATGTGATATTATGCATGTCAGCTTACACAGATGAGCTGGTATGTGGTATGCATGTGGAAATGTGTGCATGGGTACGTGGTATATGTCTGCATTTAGCCATAACTGGAGATGTTCTGAAGTTCCTATGGCACTCGTCAGTGGGTCAGTTAAGGAAATGGCTTTTTTGCCTCTGGCATTGAGGGCCATTTGCCAGCTTCCTCTGTCCCTGTTCCTTCCCACTTTAGAAAGCTCTCTCTGCTTGGCTCCTCTCCACCCTAGAGGAGCTAAGCCAGGGAGAGGATAGTAACTGACTCATCAAGCCAGGAGGTGGGAAGAGGCTGATAATCCAAAGGCCTGGCTTCTCTGCTAGCCTCTGTCCTTCACAGTATGAGGGGAAGAGCCTGGACTTGAAATCAGAAGACCTGAGAATCTATTCTTGGCTCTACCAGTTAATTATTGTGTGACCTTGGCCAAGCTATTACATCTCTCTGGGTTTCAGTTACCTCCTTCATAAGTACTCTGGGTAGCGTAGTGTTTAGGAAGAGCTATGTGGTGCTGGTGCATTCTGAGCAGGGGCAATGGCATGAGCAGAAGTATGGAGGTGGGCCTTTGTGTGTAAAGGAAGCCAGGAGAAACCCACTTAGAATAAAATTCAAACTTCTTACCATTACCTGGAAGGCCCTGTGTGATCTGGCTGCTTTCTGCCTCTTATTCTTACCCCGCTTCTTGTTCACTATGCTTCAGCTAAACTGCCTTCCTTTCTATTCTTTGAATAGTCCAAGCTCTTTACCACCTCAGTACCTTTCCAAATTTCATTGTTCTCTCTGCCAAGATACTCTTCCCAAGAATGCATATAGTTGCTTACTTCTCATTACTCAGGTCTTAGCTCAGATATCACCTCCCTGGAGAAAGGCTTTCTCTGCCTTAGCATCATCCTCTATTGTTTATCAATATTTAAAATGCACATATCCTTTAATCTAATAATTTTACTTCTAGTAAATCATCCTACAGATGTATTTAAAAGTGAGTACAATGACAAATTAATAAAGATATTCGTCGAGCATTTATTAGTTAAATAAATTATGGTACATACAAATGGTAGAACATTATAAGGATGACAAAAAAATGAAAGCACGGTAAATCTTGATGGAGAATGATATCAATGTATATTGTTATTTATTTAATTATTTAGATTTTATTTATTTATTTTTAGAGAGGGAAGGGAGGGAGAAAGAGAGAGAGAGAGAAACATCAATGTGCGGTTGCTGGGGACCATGGCCTGCAACCTGGGCATGTGCCCTGACTGGGAATTGAACCTGTGATGCTTTGGTTTGCAGCCCACACTCAATCCACTGAGCTACGCCAGCCAGGGCTATATTGTTAAGTTTTTTTAAAAGCAAGGTGATTGAGCTCTATACTTAAGACTTGTGCAGTTTATTGGATGTATATTGTACTCAATAAAAGATAAGATATAGAATAGTGTGTACTGTATGCCATCATTGTATAGAAAACAGTGAGAATTACACATAAATACATGCATGTTTATGCTTGTAAAAAGCATATATTTATGCTTGTCTGATACGTTTGTCCTTTAGTTATACAGCTTTCCCACATCTACCTTCCCTGTGCTTGGTTGGCATTTGTGAGGTGCTTATTTTTCTTTTGAACATCATTAAAATTCAATTTTTTAACTCAGCTTTTAGATTTCCATCTTTAGTGATAACCCAAGGACCTTATGAAAGTTGCTGAAATTGTAGCCTTCTTCCAAAGTAATTGTCTTGCTCACATCATGCTAATTCAATTTCCCTATCTATCCCTTCCTTCCTACAAGGAGTGGCCTTATCTCCATATTGACTATTTCTGGAAAGTTATACAACATAGGGTAACAGTGGTTGCCAGTAGGCAGAATGACTGGGGTATGGGAATGGAACTTCTCATCACATATCTTTTTATGAAGTACCATTTATATTTATTATTCAAAAAATAAAATTGAAAAATTAAAACCACTGAGGGGGAATATTTTTGTAGTTAAACCTTCACATACAATCATGAAAGTTCCTTAAGATATCTTTTTAAAATGTATTTCTCAAGTAATATTTATCATAATCTGAATTGTCTTGGTTGTATTTGTTACTTGGATATTTCTTGTACAATCATAGGAATATAAACTTCATGCCAGGAATCTTGCTTATCTTATCCATCAGTGCCTTATTTCTACATGTGTATATAGTACATAATAGTCATTGAATAAGCAAATGAACAGATGTTAAGAATGACCAAAGAAAACCAGGCAGAGGCCTAGGGAGGAGTGGGAGGCAAGGCTGAGCAGGACAGAAATCAGCTGATAGAGGCTGGTCATTCTCAAACTTTAAATTGATGTCAGAATCATGTGTGATTCTTTTTACCAGCTTATAATAAAGAAGTAGATTCTTGGACCCTGTGATTCTGACTCAGTAGATCTGAGTAGGGGCTCAGGAATCTACATTTTAACAAATTCCCCAGGTGACTTGTGTGCGAGTGTTCTGGAGACCCCACTTATATCTGTGATATAATTTCTCCTTAATACATCCTTAAGATGGAAGATAAGGGACCATCATCCCATTTATCAACCTAAATGGGGCTCAGAGATTAACAATACAATTTTCAATGACACACAGCTTGTGTATAAAGTATAGTTTGAAAGGCCAAAGTATTTGACCAGTCAATTCAAGGTGTAGTGGTAGATGGCTCAGCCTCACAGGACATTCCCAGGCCTTGGTGTTACTGAATGGGTTTTATGACTGTTCCTATTTTTTATTTGGAAAAGAGATTATATTTCCTAATGGCTTTTTTTTCTGATGTATTTCAGGGAAGGCAATGAGCCAGAGGAGACCTCCCAGATCACATACCATGAACTTCTGGTCCAAGTGTGTCAGTTCAGCAACGTTCTCCGAAAACAGGGTGAGTGAAGAGGTGGGGGGAGGGGACTGAAGGGCCTGACCTTGGGGTATCTGAGGACTTGGGAGAAGCAGACAAGGGATGGACAGAATCTGGTATTGGGACTAGAAGAGGTCAGCTGGAGGGGTGGTGGTGGTGATAGCTGGATGAGAGGGAGGGAGTAGCAGCACAAAAGATCCATGGTCTATGTCCTTTATGTGCAGGCATTCGGAAGGGCGACCGAGTGGCCATCTACATGCCCATGATACCGAAGCTTGTGGTAGCAATGCTGGCATGTGCTCGTCTTGGGGCTGTGCATTCCATTGTGGTAGGAATTTGGGCTGGGAAAGGGGCCTGTTGGGGAATGGGGCTCTGAAGAAGTAGATTGGGTCTGGGTAAGAGGATCTTAAGAACCAGACTAAGGAGTTAAAATGTTGTTTTCTTTTTTTAAATCCTCACCCAAGGACATGCTTAGAGAGGGGAAGGGAGTGAGAGAGGAAGAGAAACATCCATGTGGAGAACAACATCTATTGGTTGCCTCTTGCACGCTTCCCGACCAGGAACCAAACCTACAACCTAGGCATGTCGCCTCTCTGGGAATTGAACCCGAGAACTTTCAGTCTATACAATGATGCTCCAACCAACTGAGCCACACCAACCAGGGCTAAAATGTTTTTGTTATAGGTTATCAGTTATCCAATTTCTTCTAGCACCCTAACTTATAGACCCTAAAGGTTTTATTAGTGACTCCTTTCTTTGTTCACTTAATCCCTGGGCCCTCACTCCCTTGGTCTTTTTTTTTTTTTTTTTAATTGATTGGTTTAAGGCAGGGGGTGGGGGAGCAAAGGGAGACACACACACACACACACACACACACACACACACACACAGGAAAACAGACAGATACTGATTTGCTGTCCCATATTTATATGCTTTCATTGGTTGCTTCTTGTATGTGCCCTGACTGGGGATCAAACCTGCAACCTTGGTGTATAGGGATAATGTTCTAACCAACTGAGCTATCCAGCCAGTGCTCCCTCAGTCTTTCTTTCCTTCCCTAGTTTGCAGGCTTCTCTGCAGAGTCTCTATGTGAACGGATTCTGGATTCCAATTGCAGCCTTCTCATCACTGCAGGTGACTAATTTTCTCACTGCTTCTCCAGAACCCCTACACTCCCAAGTCTTTGTTTCAATTAGCTAGTTGGAGTTTGGGACTGCTTAGTGTAGAGGGTAGGGACTGCCTACTGTGTAGCTCCTGGTTCTACCTCAGCCAACCCTCTGTCTGCTCAAATCAGATGGAAAAGTTAAGAGGCCCACTCAGGAAGGACTTTATGGATATTGTGCTCACTAGGGATAAGGGGCAAGGAGTGTGGTGCCTTCCTAAGGTCTGGAATGTCTGTTGCCTCCCAAAGATGCCTTCTACAGGGGGGAAAAGCTTGTGAGCCTGAAGGAACTGGCTGATGAGGCCCTGGAGAAGTGTCGGGAGAAGTAAGTATGTTTGGCTGGTTGGCTACTACTCTGAGTCAATGAGGCCTTTTCCCAGTGCCATTTTCCCTTTGTCCCACCTACCCTAGATGGACAAAAGTTCTCTTTTGAGCCAAACATTCCACCACTTCAGGCTTTTCTTTCTTCCAGGGGTTTCTCAGTGAGATGCTGCATTGTGGTCAAGCACCTGAGGAGGTCAGAGCTGGGCACAGGTGACTCTGTCAGCCAGTCCCCACCGATTAAGAGGTCATGTCCAGAAGTGCAGGTGAGTCTGTTACTGCTATGCTCTCCTCTGGGCTCAAATGGGTTTCCTCTTCCTGCCCAGGAAGTTCCTGATGTCCTTTTCTTCTTCATTATAATTCTGAGGATCTGAGAGCCATCGTAGGAATGCCTCCCCTGGTAGGACTGGCTGGGAGCTGGGGAACTTTGAACTTGAAAGTAGTTAGGGAGCCCTTTGCAACTTGGGACCTTTGAGTGAGACATTGTAAGGAAGACTGGTTGGGGTATCCTGATGGGCACGAGGGACCCTCAGGGCTTGGACTTAGGTTAGAAATGGGCAGACTGGGGTGACTAAATACAGTCATCTTGATTACTGGGCTGTGGCTTGGGGTGGGCTACCTGTGGAATCCCACCATGTAAGGACTAAGATCTAGCCCTCAAGATATCATCCTTATTAGAAAAGGAGCCATCCAGAAAAGGAGGAGTTTGGGGCACACTGACCCTTCCCTCCCACTTTTCCTATACTTGGACCTTGCTCACCGTACTTTCTGTGGGCTCTTAACAGGGTAAGCTGAAAGAGAAACCCAAGCACATCTGGCCCTAGGTATCCACCTCTGCACTGCCTTGGGCACTGTTTTTCTGCGTGCTTGTCTGCGGGTCCATTTGCTCTTTGCTTGTTTGCCCCATTGAGGTGACTGCCAGACCTATCCCCTTTATCTCTGCCCCGGGGTCCTTTGCCATTTAAGTCACTTCCAAGGGTTGTGAAGCCGATCACCAGTTGCTACCTCTCTGAACTGGCATACAGCATGCTCTCAGGGTGGTAGCAACAGACAACCCATTTTACTCCTGCTGCTCAGGACCTTTGTGGGACAGACGACAAAGTAACCTATCAGAAAGTCTTTACTATGCACTTAGTTGGGGCAGAGCCAGGAAAGACAGGAGGAAGGCAAGTAGAATAGGTATAGACCTTAACATTGGGAATTCACCATCAAGTTGGGGAGGTAGATATGTATTACAAATGAAAGCCTAAGTTCTGTATAGGACAGCAGAGAAGAAGATTCTTTTTTTTTTTATTTTAATCATTGTTCAAATACAGTTTTCTCCTTTTTACTCCCAATCCAGTCCCCCCTCCCACCCCTTCCCACTTCCCTCCCATTACCACCCTCCCCTTAGTTTATGACCATGTGTCCTTTAAGTTTGTTCCTGTGACCCCTTCCCACTGTCCCCTTAAATTCCCTATACTCTCTTATGTAGGCACTGTCAGCCTGTCCTCTATTTCAGTGTCTTTGGTTGTATTTTGCTTGTTTCTTTGTTTTGTTATTTAGGTTCCTGTTAAAGGTGAGATCATAATGGTATTTGTCTTTCACTGCCTGGCTTGTTTCGCTTAGCATAATGTTTTCCAGCTCCATCCACGCTGTTGCAAAGGGTAGGAGCTCCTTCTTTCTTTCTGCTGCATAGAATTCCATTGTGTAAATGTACCATAGTTTTTTGATCCATTCATTTACTGATGGGCATCTTGGTTGCTTCCAGCATCTAGCTATTGTAAATTGTGCTGCTATGAACATTAGGATGCATAGGTTCTTTTGGATTGGTGTTTTAGTATTCTTAGGATAGAGTCCCAGCAGTGGAATCGCAGGGTCAAAAGGCAGATCCATTTTTAGTTTTCTGAGGAAATTCCCTACTGCTTTACATAGTGGTTGTACCAGTCTGCAGTCCCACCAGCAGTGCACTAGGGATCCCTTTTCTCCACAACCTCTCCAACACTTGTTGTTTGTTGCTTTGTTTATAATGGCCATTCTGTCTGGTGTGAAGTGGTATCTCATTGTGGTTTTAAATTGCATCTCTCTGATAGCTAGCGATATTGAACATCGTTTCATGTGTCTTTGGATTTTCTGTATGTCCTCCTTGGAGAAGTGTCTGTTCAAGTCCTTTGCCCACTTTTTAATTGGATTCCTTCAGAGAAGAAGATTCTTAAATACATTTTTATACTATTTTGGGATTTACAAACTGCACATAAAGTCCAATAAAGTTAAGTGCTAAATTGGCCCTAGCTGGTGTGGCTCAGTGGATCAAGTGCCACCCTGCAAACCAAAGAGTCGCTGGTTCAATTCCCAGTCAGGGCACATCCTTGGGTTGCAAGCCAGGTCCCCAGTAGGGGGCATGTGAGAGGCAACCACTCATTGATGTCTCTCACCCTCTCTTTCTCCTCCCCTTCCCCTGTCTCCAAAAGGAAATAAGTAAAATCTTTTTAAAAATCAAGTGCTAAATTGAACAAAAGTTGCATTGTAGGTGGTTCTAAGAAGGGAAATCCCTAAGTGGGGACTCAAAGCAGATTAGTGTAGAGGAGAAACTGGGTTTGGAGTCCAGAGACCAATTGTAGCTGTATGACCTTGAGTAAGTTGCTTTTGCTCTCTGGGCTTCAGTTCTCTTATCAGTAATGAAGAGATGATGATGCATGCTTAAAAGGAAACCACTTTCCTTATTAACATAAAGTAGAAAACTCACAATTCCTCTGAGTTTTACCATCCTCATAGGGTGTCTTACCTAAATCTGCTATGATTATAACATCTTAGGCTAATGGTAAATATAATCTTCCTTTTCTCTATTCTCATTAGTATGGTAGAGACAGGTCTGATTCCTAGGGGACACTGTTTCCTTTTTAAAAAAAATTGTTGACACTATTACAGATGTCCCCTTTGCCCACCTCTACCCAGCCCCAGTCCCTTCCTCCCCTGGCCTTCACCACACTATTGTCTGTGTCCATGGGCTATTGCATATATATTCTTTGTCTTGGGAAAAAAGAACAAAGTTGTAGGGATCACAATACTGGATGTCAAACTATACCACAAAGCCATTGTAATCAAAACAGCCTGGTACTGGCAGAAGAACAGGCATATAGGTCAATGGAACAGAATAGAGAGCCCAGAAATCAACACACACTTTTACGGTCAATTAATATTTGGCAAAGGAGGCAAGAGCATACAATGGAGTAAGAACAATCTCTTCAATAAATGGTGTTGGGAAAATTGGACAGATACATGAAAAATAAAAGAAACTAAACCACCAATTTACACCATACACAAGAATAAACTCAAAACAAGTGGGACTACATCAAACTAAAAATCTTATGCATAGTAAAAGGTGCCATCATCAAAATGAAAAGGGAATGCACTATATGGGAGAACATATTTGCTAATGATACTTCTGGTAACTTCCAAAACATATAAAGAACTTATATACCTCAACATCAGGAAGACAAACCATCCAGTTAAAAAGTAGGCAAAGGACCTGAAGAGACACTTCTCCAAACAGAACATAGAGATGGCCAATAGACGTATGAAAAGTTGCTCAATGACACTGTTTCCTTTTAAAACTCAGGCAGGAACCTAAGACTTTTTCTCTTGAAGGAGGTAACAAACTCAGTGATTAAAGCATAGGCTCTGGAGCCAGACTACTTGGGTTTAAATCCTGGCTCTTTCTCCTGCTACTATGGGAGGTTGGTCCAGTTATGTAAGCCCTCTTGCCTTAGTCTCCCCATCTGTAAAATAAGGATAATTGCGGGCTGGGAACCAAAGTGTCCCAGGTTCGATTCCCAGCCAGGGTACATTCCTGGGTTGCAGGCCATAACCCCCAGCAACCACACATTGATGTTTCTCTCTCTATCTCTCTATCTCTCTCTATCTCCCTCCCTTCCCTCTCTAGAAATAAATAAATAAATAAAAAATCTTTAAAAAAAATGACATCTTTAAAAAAAAAGGATAATAGTTGTACCTAATGGGTGGGGTTTTGTCAATATATGCAAGGTATTCAGCACATAGTAGCTACTCCATAAATATTAGCTTTTATTGCTTTTAAAATAGGCTGCATTTCTAAGAGGGAAAACAGGAAAAAAAAAAAAAAGTCTTGTAATTCTTTAATACCAGAGATCTCCAGGCCACAAGCTCCTGGATTTATGTTTCTTGGAGGTGAAAACAGTTACCAAAAAACCAAAGACCATAAAAACAGGCTTACAAAGTCCAGGTTTCTTGGCCTAAGAATTGCAGTCCAAGATGCAGAATTCTTGGCAGAGCTCCAAACCCCCTCATCCTTAAGCAATCGCTAAGGATGGGCCTACACAATTTGTATGTGCTCTCCTCAACTATGTCACCTTTGAGCTTCCTCATGTTTCTCTAACACCTGGCATCTGCCCTCCCTGAGGCTACCCTGGTCCAAGGACAAAGGCCAACTCACCTCCTCAATGTGTATTTCAGAAAACTCAAGTCCTTTCCTAGTTCAAAGCTCTGGGCTCTCATAGGCACAGAGCTAATTCACAATGTTTGTGGAACTAATTGAACTTTCACCCTACTTCCTGGTACTGGTTATCAGCTCCACACATGAAGCATGCCCCTTCCTCCACCTCCCCTTCTTAATCACACATCCACAAAGTAAACAGAGGGAGAAGAGGGAGAGAAACATTGATGTGTGACCGACACATCAATCAGTTGCCTCTTGCACACCCCCAACTGGGGACCTGGCCTGAAGCCCAGGTATGTGCCCTGACTGGGAATTGAACTGGACACCTTTCAGTTCACAGGCCGGCACTCAATCCACTGAATCACACCAGCCAGGGCAGGTAACAGTTTTATAAGATTATAAGAGTCCTCTCATTGTCACAATGTAACTTGCCTTTACATGTACCTAGGTCCTTTTCTGATAATTCCCATCACTGTCGTAGACTGGCAGTATTTGCCCAAAGCCATATTGGCACACTTTTGCTTAAATACATTAATGATGGTCTGGCTGGTGTAGTTCCATGGATTGGGTGCAGGCCTGTGAACCAAAGGGTCACTGGTTTGATTTCCAGTTAGGGCATATGCCTGGGTTGAGGGCCAGGTCTCCTGTAGGGGATATGCAAGAGGCATCCACATATTGATGGTTTCTCTGCCCTCTCCCTCTCTTTCTCCTTCCCTTCCCATCTCTCTAAAAATAAATAAAATCTTTAAAAAATAATTCAATTAAATATATAAATGACCTCATCTAAAGTAGATCATTTGGCAAGAAAAAAAAGTGTTCATGTGACAAGGTATGTGTAGACCTATATGGCTATTCCACTAAAAAATACGGTGTGTTTTTGAGCTCACTGGCAGCTGTCTCCCTTCTTTTTCTTCTTAAATTTTTAATGGTGCCTCACTTGGTCTGGGCTTGTCATTCTTATGATGCTTATATGCCAAAAACTTCAAATTCTCTAGACTAAGGGGCAGATAGTAGAGAAAGAGGAGAGTGGTGAGAGAGTTATTTTATAATTTATCAAGGTATGTGTCTAGTACTTTGGGGGTTTTTTTAACCAAATATATACACAGTAGATTAGCATATAGACATACAGCAGGAGTAGGGTGTTTCTCTTACAGTATCATGTCTACCTGCCATTCAGGGCCATCGAACATATGAGAGGTTAATGAATATGACAGGGCTTGCAAACCTCAAACAGTTCCTATTATCATATCCTTACATTTATCTCCTAGAGGAGTTTAGGGGAACTGAACTAACTTCCATCTTTCTGACATTCATTGGTCCCCCGCCCCCCCACCAGAGTAACCCAAGTCCTGATATTTACTGTGGATAATACCTTTCTCTTTTGATACTCCCCAAATCCTGTGAGACCACTGGGACAAATGACTATCCTCATTTTAAAAAGGGGTAACAAGGTAAAGGGACTTGCCCAAGTGACTTGCTTAGAAGTGGCAGAACCGGGATTGAAATCTAGTGCAAATTTTGGACAAATTTAGGGAATTTTGCTTCAGCAAAACTGTCTGTTCAAAAGGTGATATAACCAGGAAAGTAAAACAGTTTCAAGCAGAGTTTAGAAAAATTTAGGGATGACAGATCCAAAAATAGCTATCAAAGGCATTCCGCTATAGGGAGACATCCCTCCGAGAGAAGTCCATTTTGGTCCTTCTCCACCAACTTAAAACAAGTCCTCCTGACGCACGGAATCTCAAGTAAGTGTATTTAGGGAAAACTCATTGGTACCAATGATGTAAAGGCAGAGGGAGGTCAAGGTAGGACCCTCCAGACAGAGAATGAGGTCTGGACTTTCATGAAAAGGCGCTTGGAGCAAGATCTGTTGACTTCTTTCACTACTAACTGGCAGGGCCAGATGCCTGCCTTATCTGCAGGCTGACTAATTTTGCATTTCTGAATTGTGTGGTGTTCGCATCTGTGCCAATGAGCCACTAGTCCCACAAGTATATATGTGTGTATGCAGGGCTGTGTGTGCATATTCATTCATCCAACAAAGTTTACTGAGGACCTTTTAAGTGCCAGGCATTTTGCTAGGTACTGGGGATATAGGTGGGAAAAAAAGACAGACATACCACTGCACTTACAGAGGTCACTATCTAGTTGGGGAGACAGTAATCAAGCAAACAACTAAAATAACTAGAAATATGTGCCGAGCAAGAAAGGGATATGGTGCAGTGATCAAGAATAATAGCAGGGGTGATGCTGGGAGTGGGAATCTACCAGATGCTCTCCAAGGAAAGCCTTTCCAAGGTGACATTTAAACTAAGAACTGAAGGATGAGAAGAGACCAACCAAAGGGCCCTCCTTAGCCTGAGGGCCAGGTGAGGGGGAACTCTGGAGCAGAGTGCTGGGAGCACCCAGGAAACCTGCTATTCTGTTCCTGTTCTCTCTGCTCTATTCCACCCTCGCAGGGCCCTTCCTCCCTTCCACAACCCCCACCTGCCAGGCCCACCCCAGCCCCTCCATGTGCCAGGTATCTCCTGCCCCCATCTTGAGCTGTTCACAGTTCTTTCCTGCCCATTTCTGCCTTTCTTCTCCTGCAGATCCCTTGGAATGAGGATGTTGACTTGTGGTGGCATGAACTCATGCAGGACGCAGAGGATGAGTGTGAGCCTGAGTGGTGTGATGCTGAGGACCCGCTCTTCATCCTGTACACCAGTGGCTCCACAGGCAAACCCAAGGCAAGTGTGTGAGCACATGTATACACATGTGCATACAGTGTGTAAGGGTGAGAAGTGAGTTTCTGAGGGAGCATTTAATAACATCAATTTTATTCTACAACCCTGAGTTTCATAAATGTCAATTACCTTTTCTAAATCAAATTAAGACGTTAGATTGTGAGGCTCAGGTGAGATAATTTAAGTGGAGGCTTTCATAGTGCCCAGAAAATGAGAAAAGCATGAGTCTATGTGGCTTGTATTGATGTTTTTTATCCATGCCTACATGGTTTGGTTGAAGGAGAGCTGCCCTGTCAACTCAAGACCAAGGGTGGACACAGGGATCCCTCTTGGGCTCCTAGACTACAGCTTTTAGAGTTCAGCTCCTTCAACATGCCACACTTTAACATCTAGTCCAGGGGTGTCAAACTCTTTCACTGGGGGCCACATCAGCTTCGTGGTTGCCTTCAAAGGGCTGAATATAATTTTAGGACTCTATAAATGTAACTACTCCTTAATAACTAGGGTCAAGGAGTTCGGTGCTGCCGCTGGGTAGAAACAAGGTGCCCGGCTGGATTTGGCCCATGGGCCTTGTGTTTGCCACCTGTGATCTAGTCCCTGGGAGGGCACAGTGGGAGCCAGAAATACTTAAGAAAACTTGGGCTACTTCTGGTCAAGGTGGAGGCATAGGCAGACACACTGTGCCTCCTTGCACAACCAAAAAAAGGACAACAAATTTAAAAACAAAAAACAACCAGAACTGACAGAAAATCGAATTGTATGGAAGTCTGACAACCAAGGAGTTAAAGAAGAAACATTCACCCAGACCAGTAGGAGGGACGGAGGTGGGCAGCTGAGCTGAGAGGACTCACGGCAAAGCAGCAGCAGGAGGACCAGGGCGGTCAAGGCGGCGGCTGGCGGAGGGGAGGAACTACTTGGGAGTGAGATAGACTGCGCAACTTTATTTCCAGTGCGGGGAAATAAAGCCTCAAAGCCTCTGACTGAAAACACCTGTGGGGGCAGCAGTAGTGAGAGACTCTCAGCCTCATAGGAGAGTTTGTTGGAGAGACCCATAGGTTCCTAGAACGTACACAGACCCACCCATCCAGGAATCAGCACCTGAAGGGGCCAATTTGATTGTGGATAGTGGGGAAAGTGACTAAAAACCAGCAGAGAGTGGAGCAAGTGGTTTTATTCACTCTGGAACATACAACGTCACAACTCAGCGACGTGGGTTGCCCTGCCCTGGTGAACACCTAAGGCTCCACCCCTTAACCTCTTACTATGTAACAGGCACACAGATACAAAAAAAAAAAAAAAAAAGAAGACTCAAATGAAAGAACAAATCAAAGCTCCAGAAAAAATACAACTAAGCAACAAAGAGGTAGCCAACCTATCAGATGCACAGTTCAAAACACTGGTAATCAGGGTGCTCACAGAATTGATTGAGTATGGTTGCAAATTAGAGGAAAAAATGAAGGCTATGAAAAATGAAATTAAAAAAATGTACAGAGAACCAACAGTGACGGAATGGGAACTGGGACTCAAATCAATGATTTGGACCAGAAGGAAGAAAGAAACATTCAATCAGAACAGAAGGAAGAAACAAGAATTCAAAAAAAAATGAGAAGCTTAGGAACCTCCAGGACATCTGTAAATGTTCCAACATCCAAATCATAGGGGTGCCAGAAGAAGAAGAAGAAGAAGAGCAAGAATTGAAAACTTAATTCAACAAATAATGAGGAACCTCCCCAATCTGGTAAAGGAAACAGACTTCCAGAAAGTCCAGGAAGCTCAAAGAGTCCCTAAAAAGTTGGACCCAAGGAGGAACACACCAAAGCACATCATAATTACATTAGCTAAGATGAAAGATAAGGAGAGAATCTTAAAAGCAGGAAGAGAAAAGGAGAGAGTTACCTACAAAGAAGTTTTTATTAGACTATCAGCTGAATTCTCAAAAAAACCTTGCAGGCAACAAGAGGTTGGAAAGAAGTATTCAAAGTCATGAAAGTTCAAGGACCTCCATCCAAGATTACTCTATCCAGCAAAGCTATCATTTAGAATGGAAGGGCAGATAAAGTGCTTCCCAGATAAGGTAAAGTTAAAGGAGTTCATCATCACTAAGCCCTTATTTTATGAAATGTTAAAGGGACTTATCTAAGAAAAAGAAGACCAAAAATATGAACAGTAAAATGACAACAAACTCACAGCTATTAACAACCAAGCCTAAAAACAAAAACAAACTAAGCAAACAACTAGAACAGGAACAGAATCACAGAAATGGAGATCATATGGAGGGTTATCAGCGGGGGAGTGGGAAGGGAAGAGAGGGAGAAAAGGTACAGAGAATAAGCAGCATAAATGGTAGGTACAAAATAGACAGGGGGAGGGTAAGAATAGTATAGGAATTGTAGAAGTCAAAGAACTTATATGTATCACCCATGAACATGAACGAAAGGGGGGGGGATGTGGGTGGGAGGGGGTGTGCAGGGCAGAGGGGAATAAAGGGGGGGAATGGGACAACTGTAATAGCATAATGAACAAAATATATTAAAAAAAGAAAAAAAAAAGAAAACTTAGACTGTTCCATCGACTTGAAAGATGTCACTCTGCCTTCTACCTACCCCATCCCTAAATTATTTTCCCCGCATGCTCTGGAATATCCCTCAATGAGTTTTTAGAAATGCAGCTTTGGTCTCTCTCTCCTAGGGATGGGATATTGATAGAATAAGAAAACACTGTCTATTTTTCTCTACTCTCACTCTGTTGATGTGTAATTGAGTGTGTGTGCACAAACGTACAACAGAGACACCATCTGTGAGTGTACTGTGTTCATGTATGAAAGTAATGCAGGTGGCTCCTAAATACCATCTTAGGGTGTGGGTGTGAATGATGGACTGGTGTTACATGTGTGTGAGGTACTACCCGGGCACGCGGAGAAAAGGGGTGGAGGAGAGATGGATGGTGTGAAAGGTGTGCCGGTGGTCAGCGGCGGTGAGCCCAAGCCCCGTCCTGAGGCCTTCTTCTTCCCGCAGGGTGTGGTGCACACAGTTGGAGGCTACATGCTCTATGTGGCCACAACCTTCAAGTATGTGTTTGACTTCCATCCGGAGGACGTGTTCTGGTGCACAGCAGACATTGGCTGGATCACTGGCCATTCCTACGTCACCTATGGGCCACTGGCCAATGGTGCCACCAGTGTTTTGGTGAGAAGGGAGCTGGGACCAATGACTACCTGGCCTACTTAGGGGGTGGACAAGGTGATCCAGGATGACTGCCTCCCAAGCCACTTGGTCTAGAGGCAGTAGGACTTACACATTTCTTGCACAGTTCTGGGGGGATTGTGAATCCTTCAGTGGGAAGTTCTTTTGGCTTGTCTGGTAAAGGAGTAAAGTCATGGGTTTGTCAGAAAGGGCAAATTACTGAGCCTGGGGCATGGTGGGGGAGTGGAGGAGCTACTGGGAAGGACCAGAAATGACCAGCCTTCCCTGGGTTAGTTTGAGGGTATCCCCACATACCCGGACGTGAGCCGCATGTGGAGCGTTGTGGACAAGTACAAGGTGACCAAGTTCTACACAGCACCTACAGCTATCCGCCTGCTCATGAAGTTTGGAGATAAGCCTGTCACCAAGTGAGACCCCTCCCCAGCTGCTGCCCCACTGGTGTCCCTGAGAACAACTGGCCTTTGTGCACTCGTTTTCATGCCACTGTCCCAGCTCCCTAGCCCAGAATGGGGGTGGGTGGGCAGAAGAGCCTGGGTATATCTTCCTGATTCCTCTTTCCCCACTCCCCTGCCCAAGGTATAGCCGGGCATCCTTACAGGTGTTGGGCACGGTAGGTGAACCCATCAACCCTGAGGCCTGGCTATGGTACTACCAGGTAGTAGGCGACCAGCGCTGCCCCATCGTGGACACCTTCTGGCAGACGGAGACCGTGAGTAAGGGGTACAGAAGGTTGGGGCTCAGGGACAGTGTGGGAAGACTAACTCAAACCCCCTGATCTCTGACTTCCACAGGGTGGCCATATGCTGACGCCCCTCCCTGGTGCAACACCCATGAAGCCTGGTTCTGCTGTGAGTGAGGCTCCCTCGGCTGGCCCTGGACTAGGCAGGGACAGAGTCTTAGGGCATTTGGCCTAAGCAGAGGGTGGAGGACTGGACTGAGATGTGTGATGAATTTGGGGCTCTCCTTCTCCATGGGAGAGGTTGAGTTGTGTCAGAATTGCCTCATCTCTCTCCTTGGGTCCTGTCTCCTGTTTGCTTCTAGACCTTCCCATTCTTTGGTGTAGCTCCTGCAATCCTGAATGAGTCTGGGGAAGAGTTGGAAGGTGAAGCCGAAGGCTATCTGGTGAGGCCCTTGGAGGGGGGTCTTGGAGGAGTGAGGGGAAAGGGTCCACTAAGGGATACTGTACTTTGCTTCAGCGTTTAGAACCTAGTCTCTCCTGGTAGCTGCTGTGATTCAAGCTCCATAGTTGGGGGTTTATCATTTGCAGAGATCCTGCAGGGAATTGTTCTGAATTCTGCATGTGCCTGCCGCTCTGCATTTTGGCCCATGAGGCTCTTAAGAACTCTGCTCAAAGACTCCTGAAGGTGCCTTTTTGGGTCTTGAAGATTTAGTCCCAACTTTTCCTTTGACAAACATTCTAGTGTGAAAGGAAGCTTTCTAACATAGTGGGAAGTCATATAGGCTCCAGAGTCAACTTACCTGAGTTCAAATCCTGGCTCTGCCTCTTCTGTGACCTCAGATAAGTTACCTAACCCTTCTGAACCTAAATTTCCTCAATTGTAATATAGGGTTATGATAGTACCTTTGTCTTCTGTGGTTGCTGGATTGATTAAATTAGATGATCCATGTGAAGTTTAGCACAGAACCTACCAGTACTTGATAAATGTTAGCTGTCGTTGTGATGGTTGTATTAGAACTTATAACATCAGCCCCTACTCTCCACCCCACTTCACTTTTACTAAGAACAAAGCAGTAACAAGGGCAACACTTGAATCCAGCCAGGCCTTCTGCCTCTTAGCCATCATCTTCTGCATTTGCCACAGGATGTTATTGATTGGGGAAGTAGTTTACTCATGAGTGGGTCCCACATTTTTATTCTGTTTTCATTTGCATCAAACTGGATCTGCTTTCCTGAGAGGATTATCCAAAAGGAGACTCAAATTTACTAAGTGTTCATCATCAACATAACATTGTGCTAGGCATCTTATACCTGCTATCAATTTAATTCTCAGATTATTTTCTCTGATGTACAGATGAGGATCCTGAAGCTCAGATAGGCAAAGTTACTTTCCTGAGGCCACAAAGAGGCACAGTTGGGATTCCAAGCCTGGACTGTCTATCTCCAAAGCCTATACTTTGTAGTACTTCTCAGGAATGGCATCCAGGGCATTTATCCTCAGATTTGGCAGAGCTTGGATTATGTTTCAGTGAGACAGAGTAACAGACGTGACCGCTGTGCCTTCCTCACTCCCCAGGTATTCAAGCAGCCCTGGCCAGGGATCATGCGCACAGTCTATGGGAATCATGAACGCTTTGAGGCCACCTACTTTAAGAAGTTCCCTGGGTACTACGTGACAGGAGATGGTGAGCCTTGGCTATCCCCTTCCCCCACTTCCTAACAAGACATGTACCTTCCCCTCCCATTTTCAGGAAGACTTGACTAAGGGTGAAGAAGCACAAGGAGAGAACAATGTGTCCTATGTTATCAGAGCTCCAGAGACTGTAAGGGCAGGAATGAGTATTGCAGAATGGGTCTCAGTGTGGTGCCATCAGAGATTTGCTGTATGAGAAATGATGTTTTTGTTGTCATTGCTCCTGTGTTGAAAAGGATGGGGCATATGGCAGTATTATGTCACGTACGTCCCCATACCTGGAGGCTGTGTTTGCCCACATGTCCATCCACCATTGCACTCATCCACAAATATTTACTGAGCACCTGGTATGCCCAGACACTGATCTAACCACGGGGATAATGCCATGAATAAGGCAGGCAAGGTCTCTGCTCTCATGGGACTTACTTTCTATTAAAGGAATACAGACAATAAACTCAGCAAACAAGTAAATAAGCTTGTCTTACTGATGAGTGCTGCGAAGAAAAAATGCTCTGAATAAAGTAATGGGATAAAGAGTGTCTGAAGGCATGGCCATATATGGAGTGATGAGAGAAGGCTTCTCTGGAGTGACATTTGACCACAGACAAATGTCTGGTTAGGTGAGATGAAGCCAGTCATGGGAAAATGCGGACTAAGTGCAAGTGTTCTGTGCAGACACGCGCTTGCAATATCTGAGGAACAGGCTGAAGCCTGGGTGGCCAGTGTGTAGTGAGCAAAGGCAGAATGTTACATGGGTTGAAGAGGAAGATAATATAAGGCCTTGTGGGCCATGGTGAAGTTTGATTTTATCCAATGTACAGTGGAGGCTTTTAGGGGTTTTGAGCAGAGAACTTGATGAGGACTTATTTACTGTTTAGAAAATAACTTTGCCTGCTCTGGCCAGTGTGGCTCAGTTGGTTGAGCATGGGCCTGTGAACTGAAATGTCACCATTTCAATTCCTGGGCAGGGCACCTGCCTGGGGTGCAGGGTTTGTCCTCCATAAGGGCATGTATAAGAGGCAACCAATCAATGCTTCTCTCTCACATCGATGTTTCTCTCCTTCTCTCTCTCTCCCTCCCTTCCCCCCTCTAAAAAATAAATACATAAATATTTTTAAATGATTTTATTTATTCATTTTTAGAGAGAAGGGAAGGAGAAAGAGGAGAGAAACATCAATATGTGGTTGCCTCTCATGCGCCCCCTACTGGGGACCTGGCCCACAACCCAGGCATGTGCCCTGACTAAAAATTAAACTGGTGACCCTTTGGTTCGCAGCCCACACTCGATCCACTGAGCTACACAGCCAGGGTGAATACATAAATATTTTTTAAAAAGAAAATAACTTTGCCTGATTTATGGAGAATAAACTTTTGGTATGTGTATTAATTATCTATTGTTGTGGAGCAAATTACTTCCAAACTTGGCAGCTTAAAACACCAAATATTATATTATCTCATACAATTTCAGAGAATCAGCAATGCAGAGTATCTTAGCTGGTAGTTCTCATTCAGAGTCGCTTGAGGATTGCAATCAAGCTGTTGTTTGGGGCTGCAGTCATCTGAAGGTTTGACTGAGCCTGGAGGACCCACTTTCAAGCTCACTCATGTGGCGGTTGGCAGGAACCCTCAGTTCCTTGCCACTTGGGCCTCTCTATAGGGCTATTCATGATGTGGCAGCTGGCTTCCCCCGGAACAAATAATCTGAGATAATGCAACCAAGATAGAAGCCACATTGTCTTCTATAGTCTAATCACAGAAATGACATTCCATCACTTCTGCCAAATTATATTGCTCGCACAGACTAACTAGTCCAATGAGAAAGGGCCACATTGGGGTATGAATACCAGGAGGTGGAGATCAGTGTGGCCATTTTGGAGCCTGGTCTCCACAGTGGGCAAGCACAGAAGCAGGAAGACTTGCTAGGAAGCTAGTGCAGTGGGTAATATGGATCATGTATCCTTCTGTGGGGTATTACATTGTGCATTTCTTCATAATTCCCAGGCTGCCGGCGGGACAAGGATGGCTATTACTGGATCACTGGCAGGATCGATGACATGCTGAATGTATCTGGTGAGCGCCAGGGACCATTTTCCCTTCTCATTAGCCCTGCTCTCCCAGCGACTCCCAGCTAAAGCCTTCTGAGAGAGCCAGGATGTCCTTTGGCCAGACTGTGTTTGGAGTGAAGCATCCAGTTCTGAGCCCAGGTTTTGGAGGAAGTGATAAACACTGGAACGTGCCTGGAGGAGGGGACTGGGATGGTGGGGCAACTGAGGCATGTCGTATGAGGAATGAATGAAGGGCCTTTCTAATTCGACCAGACCAGGACTGCCCTGCAGGCACGGATGGAGCAGGGGCTGGGATAGAGGCCAAGATCTTTCTCATGGCACTTCCTTTCCCTTGACAAGGTCACCTGCTGAGCACTGCAGAGGTGGAGTCAGCACTTGTGGAACATCAGGCTGTCGCAGAGGCAGCTGTGGTCAGCCACCCTCATCCTGTGAAGGGCGAATGCCTCTACTGCTTTGTCACCTTGTGTGATGGCTACTCCTTCAGTCCCACTCTCACCGAGGAGCTCAAGAAGCAGAGTGAGGAGCCTCCCCGGGCAGGGAGGGACTGCAGGGTTTGTCCCAACAGCCCAGTTACCACTGCAGGTTGTTGGGAGGGGCTGGAGCGAGCTGCTCCCCAAACCACAAACAGATCCCAGGGGGGTGATTGCCCTCTTTCCATTCTGTCTCCATCTGTCGGCCACTAGGATAATAATGGCTGTCAGGTATAGAATTCTTTCTCTGTGCCACCACTGGGCTAAGTGCTTTAAATGCATATAATCACCCCCAAAATAAATCCTAGTGTTACCATCATTATAAAGATGAAGACGTTGAAGCTCAGAGAAGTTAAATCACTTGCCCAGGGCCATACTCTAGAAAAGTGGGATTTCAACTCTAGCGGGTTGATTCTAGAGCCTGAGCTCCATGAAGATACGTTAAGATAAATGAGATAGGCCCTGGCCAGGTAGTTCAGTTGGTTAGAGCATGGTCCCAACAGGCCAAGGTTGTGGGTTCAATCCCTGGTCAAGGCACACACAAGAATCAATCAATTAATGCATAAATAGGTGGAAGAACAAATTAATGTTTCTCTCTCTCCTTTTCTAAAATCAATTTTATTTTTTTAAATTTTTTTTATTTTAATCATTGTTCAAATAGTTTTCTCCTTTTTACTCCCAATCCAGTCCCCCCCCACCCTCCCCACTTCCCTCCCATTACCAACCTCCCCTTAGTTTATGACCATGTGTCCCTTAAGTTTGTTCCTGTGAACCCTTCCCACTGTCCCCTTAAATTCCCTCTTCTCTCCCTCTAAAATCAATTTTAAAAAGATAAATGAGAGAGTAGAGACTGTGTTTTAAAAAGAGAGACAGACAGGCAGTGCCCTTGAAGAGGCGATAGGTGGGGAATAAAGTCATCTCTATTTTGGTTTGGGGGAGCCTGGCTAAAGGTTCTGAAGTAATGCTTAATGATTTGTTGGTTACAGTTAGAGAAAAGATTGGCCCCATTGCCACACCAGATTACATCCAGAATGCACCTGGCTTGCCTAAAACCCGCTCAGGTATGTTCAAAACCTCGAGGACTGGGATTGGGTTGTGGTGGAGTGTGGGTGGATGAAAGCCTTTGGCAGAGCTGGAGTTGGCTGGCGCGGTCACCAGGTAACCAGAAGCCTGTGGTCCTTTAGGGAAAATCATGAGGCGGGTGCTTCGGAAGATTGCTCAGAATGACCACGACCTGGGGGACACATCTACTGTGGCTGACCCGTCTGTCATCAGCCAGCTCTTCAGCCACCGTTGCCGGACCATCCTGTGACCAAGACTGCCCTTTACCTAGGATTCCCCCCGCTTGGCTTTCCAAAGTTTTGCCCACCCTCCCTGTCCCCATCCAAGAGTGCTGAGGGCCAGGGCTGACCCACACCACCTCCCTCAACCAGGTGTCCGGGACCGAGGACCAGCTTTACCCTTGGGTGGAGGCAACTTCCTGTGACTGCCAGGCAGATGGGACAGAATCCAGGTCAGCCTTAAGTTGCTGTGCTTGCAAAGAGCCCTTGGAGCCCGGAACAGGGAACTGAAGGTCATATTCCCAACCCAAGTTGAGTGTTCAGAGGGCAAGTGAGGCCCAGACTGGAGAAGCAGGGAGGCAGCTCTGTAGTCCTACGTCAACTCTCAGGAAGCACCAGCACTTGTCTTGGGCATGTGCTTGCCCTTAGACACACCTGTTTGTGAGTTCTGGAACAATTATTATTATTTTTTAAATACTCTGCTTCTTTTGCTCTGGGTCTTTTGTGCCAGATGACAGTGCTTGCCTGCTCATTTGCTCCAGGGGCTGTGAAGGCAGGCTCAGTTTCCAGACGGTTTTTAGATCATTTGCTTCTTTGGGGCCAGAGGAACTTGTCTTCTTTGTCTTCTGTCCCCACCTTCATCTGAACACAGTCGTGCCCAGGACAGACACTCTCAGATGAAACTCTTTTCTCCCCTCAGTTGTGCCCAAGCTCTGTTGTCGGAATAAAGTCTGTGACCTCAAGAAGATGATGACTTGTTTTCTTAGGTGTCTTACAGGTTCTGCACTTGCTAGCTGCTCTGGTTTGTGTGGGGACGGACAGGGGAGTGGTTTTCCCCAGGAACACCCTAACACCCTCCTTCCACAACTTTCGGTTAGGACAAACTAGGCGGGGCTACACTCGGAGGCCCTTTGACAAGCTACTGTGCTAAGCAGGAAAGCAACTGAAGCCAGTTCACAGTTGTGATGCCCCATTACAGTTGCCCTCCTTCCGGTTCCTGCTAGGGGCCCTCTCTCCTCTCTGTGACCCCTTGAGAGCATTAGTGAGTCACTAAGGATTCTTCAAGGTCCTATTCATAGGGTCTGGAGCTAGGCAGACTCTGATTAGAGCCAAACCACTTCCCCTGCTCCAACCCACCTTCAGTGGGCTGGCCCAGATTGAAGATCCTCCTTCCCCTGATTGTACACACCAAGCAGTCGCAGAATCAGAAGCGTAGTTTTATTTAAGGCAGAGGTGGGGAAGGCTATGCCCTCCCACCCCACTCTTCCTATCCCTAAGTCCTACCCCAAGTCAGACAGAGACCTGCTGCAGAGGCTGACGAGGGACTGACAGGAGGGTGGCAGTGCTATGGACTGTTACCTCGGTCACCTCCTTTCAGCTATGCCCATGCCCTCAGGATTTAGGGGCTTCTAGCTCTCACCTAAGGGAAACGCAGCTTCTCTAGTCCTCAGACAGGAGGTACCCAACATTCACCCTTCCATGAGGACCCTGGGGTCTCTACAACAGACCAGCCCTCCCAAGGTGGCGGGGGGAGAGAAGCACCTCTCAGGAGGACTAGGAGAGGAATGACAAGTACAAGGGGTAGAGGGTCTCTTGAGCGAAGTCGGGCGGGCCTGGCTGTGCCCTCACGCAGGGTATGGGTTGTCCAGGACTGCCACTCCTGCGGCCACACCTCCATCTGCATGTTCAATGGCTTTGGTTCGAAGCAGATGTCCCACGTGCCTGTTCATCACAAGTGTCTTTCCCTGCCTATGGAAATGGGAACAGGGGACACACAACTCTGTCACCTAGACTCAGTCCTTAAACCCAGGACCTCCCCTGGTCCCAGCTGACCAGTACATGGATGACTAACCGCACCCAAGAAAATGTTAGGGTTTTAGAGTAAGACTTGGGTTTGCATCCTAGCCTGGAAATGACTAGCTCTGTGTCTTTGAGCAAGTTACTCGGCCTTTTTAAATATCAGTTTCTTCCATTTTAAATAGGGATAAGACCTCTTATTTTGCAAGATGTTAATAAGGATTAAATAAAACAGGAAAAACACTTAGCATAACATGGCACCAAGGCTCACATTTCATGTTCTGTAGTTGTAAATTTCCTTCTCCACTTCTCTTAAGATGTCTGTGGTGGTGGGCGGGTTTGGGGTGGTGAGGAAGATGTGGGGTGCTGGGGAGGGATTGGGAGAGGCAGGCAAAGACGCTGCAAGTAGTTAGAGGGGATTACGGAGAAGGCAGGCCCTGGTATTCCTACCTTGCCCTGAGTATTTTGAAGGAAGTGGTATGAGGGACCAGGAACTGTTCCTTATAAATTCACAAGTCTTCCTCTCTTCCTGATTCCTTAGTGTTCAAATCCAAACTCAGGGGCCACTCAGAATTTCAAAGTCACTGGGTATCCTCTAGCTGGCCCATCCCACCTTTCCCCAGACCCCCCAGTAGCTTGGGAACTAGACCCAAACTCTCTTCTTCCCAGGGGTCTCCTTCTAGTCCAGGGATTTTCTCATCCATCCTGATACTACTTGAAATTTCCTTCATACTTGCAGAATACTTCTCATCTGGGCTTCATCTGATAGCCCTGTGAGGTGGGCAGGTCTTGGTCCTTGGCTGATTTACTAGAGAAGGAAATGCAGCTAGGGACTGGCAGAGCCGCTCCCTGTCCAGTGCTTCCCTCCAGGCTTTCTTGGCTGGCCCCCTGGAAAGCAAGAGCCCCTCCTACCAGCTCACCTGACATAGACCCCGAAGATGCCCAGCTCCGAGATGCACTGGGATACTCGGACAGGGCTTCCAGGCCGTAGTAGGCAATTCCCAAAAGGCTCAGGCTCAATCTTCTCCATGAGGATGTAGGAGGCTCTCTCCTCACTGTCTTTGAGCCGCTCCAGGGCCTGTGTCATCTCTTCCCCATATAGGTTGTTACCTGCAATTCCACTGGCTAGTCACCCTGGATTCTGCGCCCAACGTCTCCACCCCGCGCTCCCACTTCTGGGGCCATGTGCACAAGTCAGCAGCCTCGTTCCTGACACCAGCTCAGAGAAGCCAGAGCAGGCCTGACTCCTGAGGAGGGAATCTTACTTTAACAGAACAGCCCTGACTCAGGGCGAACCCACCTTCCACCACACCATCCTGCCCTGGTTCTCCTCCTACCTGTCTATGGCTGTTGCTGCTCAGCCTCTCTGACTGGCTCCTGCCTCTCTTAAATATTCAGATTCCCAAGGAATTGGTCATCCACCCTTGTTCTCTCCTCCATGCACAGTTTTCTCAGGAAGATCTCTTCCAAGTCTCTATCTATATCCTATAACTTATTAACTCCTAAATCTTTAACTCAAGCTGCCTACTCTAGACATCACATGGACATCCCATGGGTCCTCCAAAACAAACTCAACATGTCCAAACGGAATTCATTACTTCTGCCTGAACCTCCCCAGCTTAGACCTTCCTCCTCCCAATCAGGCAAAAGGCATCCCTGAGTCATATTTAACTCCTCCCTCTCCATTATCTCAGCGATTCAGACACATCTCCTCAGCCGGTACTCCACGCTGTCGCAGCCCCAGCCCAGGCCTCTGCCTTGCCCTTCGGGGCAACTACACCAGCCTCCTCTGTGGTCTCTGCTACTAGTGTTCCCCCTCATTCCAAGACATGCTCTCCCATGGCTGAACCATGGGTCCTGAATCAACTGTGCGTTTCTTCCCTCATTACAACTCTCTAATGACTGCCCACTGCCCTTAGGATAAAATCATCTATTCAACATCCCTTATAATCAGGTCCCAAACCATCCTTTCCAGCCCAAACCCTCGCCTCCTCCCACTTCCCATGATGTACTCCAGCCTCACTAGTAACCCTTTAATCTCCAAACATACCACATTTTCATGGACCAGTGCTTTTGCTTAAGGTTGCTCCTTCTGTATGGTAAGCTGTTCTCTCTTCTCCTGGGAAACTCCTACCTATTCCTTCAGACCAAGATCAAAAACCATTTCCTCTCAGTCTGTGGGGCACAAATGATCCTTGCTCTCTGCTCTCAAGGAGTTCAGTCTAGGCAGGAGGACATCCAAAGTCCTGATGTCTTCATCCCACTCCCCTACAATCCACCCACAGGCACTGCAGACTAAACTAATCCAAATGCTCAAATGCTGGGTACTCAGATTCCCTGCGCTCCACAGCCCTGGATCACAGAGTCTCCTGGGACACTGTCCAAGGCGAGGGCCTGTGTCAGTTCTTTCATCTCTCAGAGGCTAGGACTGTGCCCAGAGCAAGTGCCGGTCAGCACTGGTGACAGCCTGCTAGCCCCTTTTCACTGAGCAGCCTTGCGAAGGGGGATCCACCTACCTCCACCTTCTCTCTGGGGCTTTAGCACAAAGCGGCTAGGAGCAGCAAGGGCCTCGGCGATGGCCTGGTCTCCTTCTCCACCCTGGCAGGAGGTAAAAAAGCAGTCATCAGCAGTTTTAGGCCAAAGAGGCAGGAGCTGAGGTCCTGCTGGTTGTGCAGAGCAGAATCAGAAGAAGAGTATCTGGGGGAAAAGCCATACGCCCCTTTAGGCGGGGTGACACTATATGGATGTGAAACCCTCCCCCCACCCCTGCAAAGCAGGTACAGATATTCCCTAACCCTTGCTGTCTGCCTCAGTCTCTCCCTATGGTTACTGTCTCCATCTCCACCTCTGCCGAGTTTACAGTGGATTCCAGCCCTCCTCCCCAGGGCTCTCGGGGTGGAGGCGTGGGGGTTCTCACAGAGCATCGCTGACCCAAGTCCAGCCCAGTACCAGCTCCAGCCTCTCCCACCATTGGGCTCTGGGTCCCTGCCACCTAGGAGGTATGTGGTGGGGGAAACAGGCTGCCCACCTACCATGTCCAGTGAGTAGAGGCCAGCAAAAGTGGCACGGAGGCGGGCCACGGCCTCAGGCTGGCCAGGGAGCAGCGCCTCCAGCACGCCCACTCTGCTCAGCTCCTGCTGCACCTTCTTAGTTCCAGCCAACTGGGTGGCAATATCTGGGCACTTGACAGCACATGACCTCTCCAGCAGGAGGCGTGCTCCCCAGTTCTGCAGAGAGAAAACGAGGAGTTTTACTTTATATCACAGCACCTGTCCAGCAGGGGCCAGGCATTGTGCTTTCTATCCTCACATTCATTGTCTCCCAGGGTCCTTGCAACATCCTGGTGAGGCAGGCACGGCCCCTCCCAGTCTGCAGGATTCTCGCCCTCAGGGAGCTCACAGTCTAGCGCACTGATACATGACTATAATCAAAAGGGAAAATGACATAAGGTCTAAAGGCACAGAAAAACTGATGAAAAAGTCTGAAAGGGATGGGACACTTGTTTCCCACTGCACTCCAAATAAATCCAAACTCTCTCCTTCTCAACCTCATTCTATGCCAGCACTCTACCCCCTCCCACATTCTAGCCACACAGTCCTGCCGACCCTCAAACGTGCAAACATCATGCCCGCCTCAGGGCCTTTGCATCTGCTGCCTTCCCCTCTGCCTGGAGCTCCCTTCCTTCTGACTCTTTCAAAGGATGGCTGGATCCTTTTTATCCTTAAGTCTTGCCTCAGAGTCATCTTCTCAAATCACCCTATTTAATGTGAGTTTCCCCATAATTCTCTATCTTTTCACCCTGTTGTTTCATTCAGAGAGTTTCCCCAACTAGAAAACATATTTTCTATTTTGTTTCCTTTTGGATGTTCACCAGCCTGACCAGACTGTGAGCTCCATAAGGACCAGACCCTTGTTGTCTCTCTTCGTTCCTGTCGTACCCCCAGTGCCTAACGCGGTGCCTGGCGCTTTGTAGGTTCATAATACATAGTTGTTATTGTTGTTTAGTACAGTGAAATCTGAGTGACAGGAAGAGTCAGACAGGAGAGACTCAATAGGGAAGAAGCCCAGTAAGTGTTCACTTAACACTGTCGATAGATTCTTGGAAACCAATTTTAGCACATGCTAATTGATATGAGCAAGAGTTAAGTTCCTATGGCATATTTCTGGTCACAAAAACATCACCAAACTTCTGAATAAGGACCCAAACATTTCTAATATTAAACACTGAAATAAATGTGAGTTATACCTACGTTTAAGAAAGATTAATAAAAACGAGTAAGATAATGACTTTCCAACCCACTTCGTGCAGTCCCGGGTTGCGGGCGGAGGAGCCTATCCCAGCAGCTCTGGGTGCCAGGCCGGAGCCAGTCCTGGACGGGACAGCCTTCCATTACAAGGCACACTCACACCGCCCCCCACTCTCAGACTGGGACAGTGTAGACATGCTGGTTCATCGTCTCGGGGATGTAGGAGGAAACGGAAGTACCAGGAGAAAACCCATGCAGAAATGGGAGAACATGTAAACTCCAGAGACAGTGCCTCCAGCTGGGAATAAATTTTGTTTTTTCATCAACATTATGATGAAATGACATTATTCAAGCACCTGCTGTACTCTGGTTAACAGAATAACATAAGCAAAGGCCTACAGGTGGGTAATCAAAGGGATAAAAGGTCTGGTGTGCCAGGACTTCAGAGTGTGAGAGGCAGAAATACAGCAGAGGGACATGACTCCCGGCTGTAGTCCCCATTCTCAGGCACGAGGGAGACGGTCTGTCCTGATGCCAGACAGCATCAAACTGCCCACAGCAGGATCAGGGCTGTGGTCTGAGGAACAATGCTCCCCACGCGCCCCCCCCCAACCCCTGCCACGCCCCACAACCCTGCCTCTCCACCCCGCCCTACCCCTTGCTCATGCTGTCCTTCCTTTGATATAATCATCCAGCCACGCAGTACCGTGGCTGGTCTTCACCAATAACCCCAGGCACCTAACTGCTAGGCAGGTATTCCAGGCAGAGTTACAGGTGCCCAGAACGTCAGAAATAAGCCCAGATAAGTACCCTTATGTCAGAAGCAGAAAGCAAAACTCAGAGATAAGAAGGGGGCTGCTCAGGGTCAACTTAGCAATTCATTGAGCCTTGCAGACTTATCTCCATGTTCTAAGCCTGGTCTGAGCTCCTCCGTTCCCTTAAAATATCCTCCTGATACACTAATTTCCTTCCTTATTAGCTTGCTTCTTTCTTTTTAAAGTTTTATTTGGCTCCTTCCCCCAAACCTCCTGTCCGAGAATCCAAGTCCATTTTCCAAATAGGTAGTTTCTCTCTTCTCTAGTTAGTGAGTTCCCACCACTGCTAACCACTTTCTAGAAGAACAGACCTTTTGTAGAGCTGCTCCCTGTACAGTGGGGCCTTAGGAAGAATCCTATATTCAAAGAACAATAGATCTAGAAGGAGCTTCCTCAGTTTTCTGGTAGTTCCCTCAGCTTATAGAAACTGAGCCCAGAAAGGGTCAGGAATCTACCCAGGGGCACACGGAGGCACAGCCAAAGGCACACAGCCCCTAATGGTATTTCCTAACTTATTTCCTCCTTTACCTTCTCTGAACTGAAAACAAGGCTTCTCAGACTCTCCAAGCTGTAGATCAGGGGCAGAGGGAATGATATACTGGGAATGCCACTGGCCTGAGAGTCAGGCAGCCTCAGAACTTCCTGTGGGACCTTCCACAAGCCCTTGCATCTCTCCAAACCTTGGTTCTTCCATTTGTGTGATGAGAATAATTATATGCCTCATAGGGCGGTTGTAGGATTAAATGAAACGATGGATGTCAAAAATAATTTTGAAGCTACATGGTAGGGATAACAAGATAAGGTGATACTGTCATTAACAAGAATGGGCAGGTGGTAAAAACTTTCTGAGGCAGATAAGAGTAATACGAGTTGGCAGGAAGGAAATAGTCAGTGGTGTCGCGAAACTGGTTTGCATCAGCGAGTGACAGTTGACTGCACCCATCTTTCCTCAAATCTGTTTTTAGAGATGCTAAATTGGGTAGCTTGAAACTGGCCATAATGGGGAGTATTAACACCATAGAAATCAGCAAATGCTACAAATTGGGACTATCCCTCTAGAAAAATGATTATTAAACATTGCCAGCCTATCCCCAGAAACAGTATAAATGGCTAAAGCACTGGGTTCCTGAGGATTCAGATTCAGGTTCTAGAAGACAGTGTGTTTGTAGAGAGTGAGAGGGAACAAGAAGTTTACAGGACAGGAGGTTCCAGCAGCAAGTTCTCTGAGGAAGTACTGAAACCAGAGCTCAGGAAAAAACCCAGATTGTTGTGACCCCTGAGTTGGGTCTGAGGAGCAATAGCACAGCCCAGGAGGCAAAGGATGGCTGAACAGCAGATACCAACCTGTAGATTGTACTGACTCGGCATGTAGCCATCCCGGAAGTAAACCACAGCAATCTCCTGGCCGTCCCTAGAACACGGGTTGGAGAAAGCTGCTGTGTTAAATTATAACTGATGTGTTCAGTGGTTCAACCTATTTCAGGGAGCATCGGAATGAGTTTGGCTACTCTGCAAGTCCAAAGGGGCAGTCTGGACAGGGGTTCATTGGAACCAGTGAGAGTACAGATACTCACACACCACTGCTTCCACTAAAAACATACAGTCTTCAGTAAGGAATGCTTTAGAATATTCCAGATCTAGAGTCATTCTAGGAAGGCCAGAGGGAAACAAGAAGGAAATTAGGTAAATTTTTACAAACTGAGCTCAAAATCACTGAACAGCAGAATCACATCGCCAGGCTTAGAGAAATTCACTTGTGCGCTGACCAGTGTGGCCCAGTTGATTGGGTGTCGTGTGCAAAGTGAAGGGTCACCGGTTCAATTCCCACCACTCCCAAGGATATATTTATTGATTTTACAGAAAAGGGAAAGGGGAGAGAGAGAGCAAGAAACTTCAATGTGAGAGAGAAACATGGATTAGTTGCCTCCCATACTTACCCTGACTGGGACCAAACCCACAACCTAGGTACGTGCCCTAACAGGGAATCGAATCTGTGATCTTTTGATGCACGAGATGACACTCCAACCAACTGAGCCACACCAGCCAGGGCAGACTGAAACTTTTTTATTAATGGCGGGAGTGATGGTGGGCAGATGCAAAATTATGAGTCTAGTTAAGACACAGACTGTTGCCCTGACTGGTGTGGCTCAGCTGGAGCAATGGCCTGTAAACCAAGGGATTTGATTCCTGGTCAGGACGCATGACTGGGCTGCGGGCTTGGATATTTCTGTCTCTCTCCTTCCCTTCCCCTCTGTCTAAAACTAATAAGCGTGTCCTTGAGTGAGGATGAAAATTAATTAATTCATTCATTAATTAACAAAAAAAAGACACAGACTGTCTTTTGAACTGTTTCGCTTTTTAAATTTATTTAATATTTACTGGCTTATCTGGAAGGTAAATTTTGTTTTGTTATGATAAATAAGTATAGTTTGAAAATAGTAAATGGTATTGTAAAATCCCATGGAGGTTCTTAACTTTAAGAATCATAAAATTCCAGGTCTACATATGTGTGCTGCAAGCAGCACTATCCAAAAAATGTGGCGCTAACATACTTGGTAGGGGCCCCTGGCGGGAAGTGCAGGGCCCGGCTGGGGGCACCAATCCAGGCCCCTGAAGGTTTGCCTGAACTCAGAGAGCAGGTCCCAGATCAGCCACAGAACAAGCCAGCCACTCCTCTTCCCCCCTGACTGCCCCGCCCAACTGCTCAGGCCTGACCTGACTAGCCACCAAGAGGGACAAGAAACTTTTGGAAGCACAAGGACACGTGAAAACCAGGTTATTTTACGAAGGCCCTTATCTAGTATGTCAGCAGCTCTGACACAGCCCTTTAGAAGCAGAACTTGGCTAGCCTTCTCCAAAATTTCCTGAAATGATGGGATATTTCAGAGTCCACCCCGAAAACTCAGAGAGAAAGAAGTAAGCTGTCCCATCTCCCGGCAGAAAGGATCATTTGGGGCGAGTGGGTGAAAGGATGAGTTTCCAAACCCAGCCCTCTACTGGCCCGTGGGGGAATGTTCTCTGAGCACTCACACAAACAGCTTTCGGTCTTGATCCAAAGATCCCTTTTCAGAGACATCTTCAAACCTTCTCCGGATCACATGGATGTTCCTGGGAGGGATGGGCAGAGGTCATAGGGAGCAGATGTTCTGTTCTGAGTGGCTCTCCCCAATCCTGGGGCCACATCTGGGGGTCTCCCCTCTTTTACTTACCTGGCCAGTAGCTCATTCTCTATGGCACGCTGGTCAAATATGTTCCTTTCCTTCTCCTGAGCAATCAGCAGCACCAGAGCTCTGGGGAAAGAGCACAGGGGGCCCGTGTGGCTACAGAGCTTACACTCCCACTGGGCCACCCCTTTCAGGCGTGAGGAAGAGCACAGCTTCCCTGGGAGAGTAGGCATCTCAATTCAGGACTGCCTCGGGCAGACACCTGAGGCTACAGCACATTATTTCCTGAAAATAGAAACTTGAAAAAATAAAGATGTCTCTGCCCCTTCTCTAGCAGGCAGGTGAAATACTGCAATGGTGTCAACTTTCTGTGCAAATTAATATTCAGATGTAAAACCATCTCAAGGGGGTGGGCTGGATGGAGGAGGGCAAAGGGGGGAAATTGGGACAACTATCATAGAATAACAATTTAGAAAAATCTCAAAACCCAAAAGGACTTTTTCTTCGAACCTGGTTCTAAAATCTTTCTGGAAGAACAAACAAGTGAGAGTACTAAAGAATATTTTGCAAGAACAATGCCGGAGGTTGGGATGAATGACCCTATTACTAGATAGTAAAGCGGATAATAAATAGTTTTTGATTCTTGCATGAAACACTAGAATAGAATGGAATCCTATAAAAACGCTACAGCACCAACTATAAGTAAGGAATTACCTCCTCCTGGGGCCTCCCAACATTTTTTGATGTACACAGGGCCACTTTTTTAAAAAAGGATTTATTTATTTATTTTTAGAGAGAGAAGAAGGGAGGGAGAGAGAAAGAGAAACATGGACACCCATCGGTGGCCTCTTGCACATCCTCAACTGGGGACCTGGCTACACAGGGACATTTTTTGATCCCAAGGCATTAACTTGGGGTTAACTTGATCTCTTACTCTGCTTATTCACTCGTTTCTTAACAAAACAAGAGCTTAAGGTCTCAGGGAAAAGCTAATGCCAGAGAGCTGCCCATTTGGCTACCAACCAAGCCGTTTACAGCTGTCAAAGGCAGGTCCAGCCCCGCACAGGACTCTCTGAGAGCCAGAGCCAACGATCGGCAGCACCACACTCCGGTTTTGCCGTAGCCGTGCTCCTCTGTGGCCGTGGCTCTTCGCTGAGACTCTTGGACGGCCAGACTTTGGCTCAGAGTTCTAAGTGTGGATTCCCAACCTCCTGTACTTGGCCTCTTGTCTGTTTGTCTCTGCTTCTTCTTAACCTCTGTGTAATTCCACTTAGCGGAAATACAGGCCCTAGTACGCAGCCTCTCCTGGGCTGCCTGGCATTGAGCTGAGTCTTGGCTCAGCCTAGTGTCTGAGAGGCAAGCTGGAAATGCTGCTCCCCCAAGCCAGCTTGCCCTGAGAGAATCCCAAGGGCCCATGGCCTTGCTTTCACTTTGTAGTCTCATCTGCCCTGCTCATAAGTGGGGAGGTGGCACCTTGGCCCAGGCTGGCCCACCCCTAAGAAGAGGCAAAGAAGAGAGGTGGGAGGCTGTAGGTGAAAGTGGAACTACATGCCCTGGTTAATGAAGTCAGCCTGCTCCCTGCTAAATAATTGGAGCCAGACTCAGAAAACATAATCTTCCCCCTACCTTCAGTTCTGAGCAGTCTGTCGGGATAAGGGCCAGAAACATCATCAGCTAAGGAGGCGAAGGGGCAGTACCATGCTGGCCGGGAGTGAGGACTCCTGGGTCGCAGTCGTGGCTCTGTCAGGGACCTGTGGTATCACCTGACCTCGGGCAAGTCAGCTTCTTCCCTTGAGCCCTGATTTCCCCATGTATAAAACAGGGGTGTTAAATAGATCATAGTTCCCAACCTTTTATACCAAAGATCCCCCCTTCTTATTTCGACTCATTCCAATCACATATACTATATTTTGAAACAGTTTGAATAAATGGTCTAAATTGAAATCATAATTTTCCAGCCTTCCTTTTAAAAAATCCTTGCAAAGTATGAGGTAACTGATGAAAAATCTGCTCTACAAAGGCCTCAGCCTCAGTTTTGCAATCTGTACTATGGGACCATTCATCTTGGAGGGAGGACATAGTCTAAGCGAACACAGGCTGCAGAGGCAGAAAAACGTGAAGTCTAGTCTAGCTGGTGAATTCTAGTCACCAGCTGCGTGACTTTGGGCAAGTCATTCTACCGCTGAGAAGCCCTCATTTTGCCCCTCTATAAAATAATACTAATAGTCCTTCAAAAGTAATTTTATTAATATTAAAAGTCTCACATAAGGACCTTTTAGTTTTTTAAAGAATTTTTCAAATCCACGATTTCATTTAATGCTCACTACCACCCTTGCGTGTATTATCATTACACTCCTTTTACAAATGAAGACACTGACACAGCGAAAGAACAGACTTAGCAAAGGTCGTGAGCTGGGTCAGCAGAAGTACCTATTTGACTCTCAAAGTGAGAGAACGCTGGTGAGAGCTCATTAACACTGCCACGGCTGTCAGATCGGTGGGCCTCACTTATCCAGAAGCCACTTACCTAGCACCTTTACACATCTGGAACATGGCTGGGAAATAGGAAGGAGGTAAAAACTACCTCTAAACAGTTAAAACAGACACTGAAATCCCTAAATGAAAGCTTATGCATTTACTTATCAAGGAAGCCCTCACACTCGTTAGACGTTTGCTTTTCCGAACGAACCACAGCAAATTGGAAAGGAGGTACAGGGATGGGAGTGGAGGATCCCAAATTCAAGTGCTCTGATAACAGTGAGGCAGAGAGAAAAACTATGAAGTAAAAGAAGGAGCACTCAGAACCTAAGAGCTGGGGCCATTAGTGCAGGCAGACAGCCTTGCAGCCTTTCCACCTCTAGGCAGCACCTCCGCATCCCAGCAAAATGCGACCCCGACAGTCATAATGGTGACCTTGAGCCTACACGGAAACATTAAATTATAGTCAGTATCTTTTATTTAAGAAGGAAGCCCAAACCTCCACTAAAATGACTTTGGCCCTTGAAAGTATTAAGCTTCTCTATTTCTAGAACACTCACTCACTCCCTAATGATGTCAGGCAGAGAAGTTGCTGCCCCATGAATGCTGAATCTGAAGCAGGATTCCTCTGCCGCTTTCTCCCCCTTACTTGGCTGAGCCATAGAGCTCCCAGGCTTTGGCAATCCCCAGGGCCAGTCCCTTGCTGGGATTATTGGAGAGGATCTTGGCAGCTTCTTTGGTCTTACCCAGGACACTGAGAACATGTCTGTTGGAGGAGAAACATCTGTTCAGTAATTGGATGGACCTGAAAGACCCCCTCTGTCTGTGACTCACAGACAGTTAGAGGAACATCACTTTGAGAATCAGCTGAGCATTAAAAAACATCTTACCATCATATTCCTGCAGGATCCAACTTAGGCTAGAATACGCCGGGCTGCCTTTAACCCTGGCCCCTGGTATATTTGCACAGAGGGGCCCTAAGACCCTGTGCTTCCACCACACCAGCCTCCCAGTGAGCTGGAACCCCTTTCCTTGAGCTCCAGGTACCGCCTGGAATCCTGCTGTGGACATCTGGAATTACAGCAACCTGGAGCATTGCTGCTGGCTAGAAGTAGATGCTATTACAGCCCAACCCTCAGATGGCAAGCTTCTGCATCCCTCTCTGCCTTGGATTCTGACCTCCTTTCAGACCTTCAAACATATGAGCTCTGTCTCACCTCAGGACCCTCACAGATACTGTTCCCCCCCGTCTGGAGTACTACCTTGTACAATAAGGGGGTAGGACTGGATGAACTGTGAGGTCCCTTCTCCACCTGAAATATCAAGACCTACTAATTACAAGTGCAAACTGTGCTACTGGGCCTGGGGGGCTAGGGGGAGAACAACACGTGACCCAGGGCCCTGGAAGGCAGAGTCAGAGTCGGAGAGTTGGAGATCCCTGTCCCCACCTGACTGTAGGCTCACAGGCTGTTACCCACTGGTATGCCCAGGGCGGCCTAAGGGACCTACCGGTGCACAGCTGGGGTCCGCGAGGCCAGGCCCCCAAAGCTGGCAGAGATGGTGTTGATTTCAATCTGTTTCAGGGCAGGGGAGCCATCTGCATTGCGCTGGAACATGTAGTCTGAGCGATTCAGGCCCAGGAACACAGTCTGCGGGGAAAACTGAAAGCTGAGGACACTTGCCCAGGGTCTAACTCTGATGGCCTACCCATGGAGCAGACAGGTACCAGGTGCTCTACGTAGCCAGAGGTTAGAGATGCTGGCTAACACTCCCAAACATTGTTATGGTCATCCCAGGATTGGCCAGTGAGGTTCAAACTCAATGAGAGGCAGGTTCCCATGAGTTCAGGACCTGGGCTTAAATTCTTCTGGTTAAAAAAAAAAAAAAAAAAGAGGTGAGGTGGAGGGGCAGGTCCCACACGGGAGTGGACATGGAGCAGGGAATGGTTGGTTACCTGGGCAATACCCTCTTCCAGGACTTGCTTGTGGATGTCAAAGAGACGAGCTGTAAAGGTGTCCCTTTTGATGGTGCTGGAGGAAGAAACATTTTCTAGGTTACATGGAACTTTAAAGGTCAAGGAGTTCTACCCCTGTCCCCCGATTCCTGAATCCCCTCTGGGTTCTACTGACCCAGCCCTGAACACCGGCTAGAGAACAGTGGTTCGGAACCCAGCGCTAGAGCTGGGTGACCTGGTTGAAGTCCCAGCTCTACCACTTACTAGTAGGAAGCCTTCGAGAACCACTTTACCTCTCCGTATCTCAGTGTGCTCAATGTGAAATGAAGAGGAAAACGATTATATTCATAGCACACAGTTGTGGTAAAGAGTAAGTAGGATGTTTCATGTACGGAATTGAGTATAGTGTCTAGTCCCAAGAAGAACTCAGAAACGGCGTGATATAACCGTTCTATACCTAAATAGCCCAAATGGCTGTAAGCTTTCTGACCGACTTATCATTAACTCTCTGTGGTTTCCCCTATGCTCTGGGACCTCCCAGAAAAAGGCCTTCTCTTCCTCTTCCGTAGCAGCCCGCAGAGATTAGGAGACAGCAGTTACACCCTGTGCCCCAACAGGAGTTTTTCGACTCAAGCTAAATATCCTACTTTCTCCCCTCACCCAGTCCTCAGGTGACATGATTTCCTCAGGAAAGCCTTCCCTGTCTGGTCTGGCTGCTATGTGAGTTCATGGCACCTCGAACCTCTCCTATATTGCTCTGACCGTGGTGGCAATTTTCCATTTTATTTGTGATTATTAGCACTGTCTCCCATTTGACTATAAACCACGGGGGGGTCAGACCGTGTCTGTGCTGGTTCATCATCACGGCCCAGGGCGCTGCTGTGGCTCAGGGGAGGAGCCCAACCAGGATGGTTTTCTGGATCCTCAGGAAGAGGCATCCACAGGTAACCAGTGCCACACTTGTTGTCTCTGAGCATTCAGGAGGGTCTCTGCCTACCTGCCCAAGCCTGACTCGCAGGCTCGTCCTGTTACAGGGGGCCCGCTGAGCCCAAGCAGCTCAGGCCGGCCCTGAGGTTCATCTGCTCCCCAGCCGGCTCTCTCACAGGGCTTCCCAGGCCTCCATGAGGAGTCGAGTCCCCAGCTGGACTTCAGCCTCCAGGGCAGTTGGGGACACATTTTCCCACTTCCAAAGAGGTGCTTCCCTTCAATTCACTCCAGGGTTTGTGTGTGTTTCACAGGTGAGGGGAACAGGGGTTGTGGCCACAGGCTGCAGGGAACGTCTCCCACATAATGGCTTCTTCAGGGTAAAGGTCACAGTCGGACTGCTCATGCTCCCCACAATCCAGAAGCAGAGGCTTGAAAGCCAGGCCCACCCCAGGAAAGACAGGGGTGGTCGGGATTGTGCATTCACTGGGATTGCGACTCATTGAGCTTTAGCTCCAGGTCAATGTTTCCAAACATCTCACCATACGATCCCCTGTCATGTTCACCCTCACACCAAGGTACACATTTTAAAAAGATTCTGTCTCTAACAAAATAAGCGTTTTCTTTTGAAAAATTAGTCAGACATGTAATTACATATATGTCTAGTCTTTCTCTTATACATACATACAAATATGTATGTATACATATTTATATATATTTAATCCTAAAGTAATTTCCCTTGCCCAAGGGCCTGAAGGAAAAAAGTGATCAGGGGAAAGAGGCAGAGAGGGGTGGCTGGGCTAAGCCGTTCCAGGTGCTCTGTCTCCTCGTTGCCGAGTCTGCACCCCGCCCCACCGAGGGATGAGGGGCCTTGAAGAACCAGAAAGGGCCACTGGCTAGGCGAAGTAGCAAATATGGCTTTACACCCAAAAACCTCACTTGCCCTGTTTTCTCTAAAACCGTGACGACCTTCTTTAATCCCAAATGGAAATTTCAGTCTTCAAAGAAGGGGGTCACGGATCAGAGAATCACAGAATGTCAGTGTTGGAAGGGACCCTCGATTTAGGCCGACCTCCCCAGAAACTAAGGCCCAGATTTAAAAAAAAAACGGCTTGAGGCCATATATTTAAATAAGTGGTGGAGCCAGGATTAGAAGCCAGCTCTTCTGACTTTTCTACTACTTTTTGTTTCTCTGGGGGGAACTTGTACCCCACTCTACCAAGTTAAATGCCAGAGCCACACCTCATGGCTCCCCAGTCTTCCAGGCCCTTGGTTCCAGCCACTCCCAGCCCCCCAGTGTCCCAGCACCTAGCACCTGGAGAGAGTTCGCTCCAGAAAGGCAGCATTCTGGCTGACGGCATCCACCAGCAGGTTGAAGTCCATCTGCACGGCGTAGGCCTGCTCCAGCAGGGCACCGGGGACCAGTGAGGGGAAGAGCGTGAATGGGGCATAGCTCACCACCTGATGGAGAGTGGGCAGGGGTAGAACACCTGTGAATGGGCTGTCTTCCTGTAAATGGGACCCCATGGAAAATGTTTCCCCCAGGGCTGGAGATGATGACTCAGGTTGCCAGGCCTAGAGTTCAGCTGCACTCTCAATTCTTTGAACTTTGGCAGGATCAGGAAACCCACATACCATCCAAGATTCCTAACAACAAATAAACTGGAATTTGAGTAAGACAGAATAACACGACCTGGTGACTTATTTACGAAACATTCTTGAATGTAACCTCTAAGTTAATATCAATTTGCCATTCATTATGTTGGTATGAGTTTATGGTGTTAGAACATGTCATTGAAATATTTATTTACAAAATATGATTTTGAATAGATAACACAAACATGTGATACAGAATTCAAAGAAACAGAAGGATCCACAGTGAAAAGTATGTCTCACTCCCACCTTGGCCCTAATGACCCAGTTCTCCTTCCCAGAGGCAAATGGTATACCAGTGTCTCGCATATCTTTTTAGGCTAATGTATATGTATACGTATACATTTTCTCATTTTTTACACACATCAAAGCATACGATACATACATTGTTCTGTCCTTTGCTTTATACATACTTCAGAGACATTTCCATATACATCCAAATAGAACATTCATTCTTTATAATGGCTGTATAGTATTCCATTTGTTGGATATACCACCATTCACTGAATCTAGCCTTTTATCATGAACATTTAGGTGGTTTCCTTTTTGCCACCATTACAATCAATGTTTCAATGAATATTCTGGAATATACATCCTAGGTATTTTGTGCGTGAGAAGGTCAGTTTCTAAAAGTGGAGATGTCAGGTAATGAAGGTAAATCCATTTGAAATTTTGGTAGATAATTCCCAAATTGCCCTCCTCAGCGTCTACTTTAAGACAAAACCAGGGCAGTGTGTTTGCGAGAGTCAGGCTCACTCAGCTTGAAGCTTTGACGGGTGTGGGTGACTGAAGATCACACAAGCGGTGACTTAATTCCCTGAGTGCATGTGATGATCGGTCACAGGCATGTTCCCTTGGCTTGAAATCTCACAACTCTGCCTCTTCCAACCAATCCGATTTGGCCTGAAAAACTACCCAAAAGTTTTTCTGCTAGGACTCGTCATGCCCACTTGAGTTTGGGACCAACAGTATAAAGCTATTCTCTGCTGTCCATAGGCTAAAGGCTGAAACACAAGTTTTGTACTTTTGATAGAAAAACAGACACAGAGTAATATTCTTCCACTATAAGAATCACAGCCCATGCATGACAGTTAGCATCTGCTTCAGACGCAGGGAAACAATGCAGAGCGACAAGAAGAACTCCTGTCCTATCTAAACGGCACAGTCGGAACTCCGCTGTAGCCAATTGTGGGCATCAGGAGAGGCAGCCAGGGTTAACAGGTGGTTTGATTTTTCAAGAGAAACTGGGTATCTAGATTTTTTTTAATGTCATGACTTTAAAAGATGTTGGCTCTGACTTTTTAAAAGACACTCTGATGAAAAAAAAACAACAACAAAACACTAAACAATGCCTACCTCTGGGGAGGAAAACAGTAGCAAGAGGAAGGAGACTTTCCCTTTTGGATTTTGTGCCCTATTCAAGTGTATTTTTGCAAAAATGAATGGACTCCCTAAACACTGCAGGAGCCAACCATTCAGTCTGCACACAACTGGTCCAATCTACAGAACAGAGTTCAGGCTCTCCTCCACCCCGTTTCCAAAGCCTCTCGGCTGTCTGCCTTTGGCCCGCCTCCTTTCCCAGTCCGTCCACCTGCGTGCCCCGCAGTCAGCTGAATTCTCTTAAACATCTTTTGCCTTTTCCTGCTCTGGGGCCTCTGCTCTGCTGTGCCTTTCCCCCATCTGTCTTTCAACAAACTATAGAAATGATCCCTGAAAGTAGAGTCTTCCATTTGTCTTTTAAGATCTAGTTCAAACACCACTAATGAATTACTCCTTCCTCCGCATGTCCTCTGTAGTATCCTGGGAGAGGCAGCAACATGTGGAAGTCCAGAGAATGGACTTAGGAGGCAAACTCCTTGAGTCTGAATTCTGGCTCTGCCAATTACACCACCATTTAAACGACCTGAAGCAGTTACTTCACCTCTCTGGGCCTCGGTTTCCTCATCTCTGTTGCAGTGGGTTAAATGAGTTACTGATTCCAAAGCGAAAAAGACAAGCTTCCTGTCTTTTTTCCTCTGGATTGGAAAATTGAGGGCTATGCCTTTTCTAGGTTCCATCAACTTCCAGAAAGACCAAGTGCTGGACCTTCACACAATACCTGTTGATTAACAGAATAAATAAAATCTTGGAAGAGAAAATGCTACATCCTGGGTTCAGACAAGCAGCTCACGAAATCTCGGGTTCACAAATGAAGCAATGATAAAGCCAGAGGCACACCGTCCACAGTGTCACCTGGTCTTTGGTGAGAGCCGTTCTCATTGACTTGGGCCTCAGCAAACACTTCCTAAGCCTGGACTCGCTACTAGGCCCCCAACTAGGTTGCAGGCACACACAGCCAAGACGGTGCCTCGGTGGGAAAAGATGGAGGCAGCTCTTTAGTTACGAATCGGTATAGTGATAAGAATAATGTTAAGTAAAAAAAAAAGTAAAGCACAGAAGAACTCATCTAGTATTCTTCTTTGTGTAAAAACTTGGAAAAAGGAATATATACATATTTTCTCTTTATGAATAAGCAATCTAGAAAAAATAAATAAGAATAAATATTTTCCTTATGCATATAAAACGCAGGTTATCTTCAGGGCAGGAGAACTTGGTAGCTAAGGAATGTGGGAGGGAGGGTTAATGTGTAAACTCTGACACACTTTAAATTTTGAAGCAAGAGAATGTTTTACCTAGTCATAAAATCAAAAGAGGTTTTTGTTTTGTTCTGTTTTGTTTTAAAGGATGAAATTTTTTAAAGGCATGGTGTGGACTCAGTAGCTCCATAATAATACTTTTCCATATGAACCACAGAGAAACACTCACATAGGCGTTCAAACGGGCACGCACAGTGACATTCCCAGCAATGCTATTTGTGGTCATAAACCATCGGAAATCCCCTAAAGAACCATCAGTGGAAGAAAGTTAAACTGTGATTCATCCACACCTGGAATACTGTACATCAGAATGCAGCTGATCCTAATGGAGGAAGTTGGAAAGAGTTCTAAGACAGACTGTTAAATGAAAAACAAACAAAAAAACACATCACAGAATAGTATGTGTCATGCAACTTGTTTTTTTAAACTGTATATTTCTTTATATACATACATGTGTATATAAATGCATAGAGAAAGACCTGGAAGGATGCACTACAAAACAACTAGAGACGGTAGTATGATTAGGGTTTCCTAAAAAACAGTAACTCGTAGCTCAGTGGATTGAGCGCGGGCTGGAAACCAAAGTGTCCCAGGTTCGATTCCCAGCCAGGGTACATTCCTGGGTTGCAGGCCATAACCCCCAGCAACCGCACATTGATGTGTCTCTGTCTCTGTCTCTCTCTCCCTCCCTCCCTCCCTTCCCTCTCTAAAAATAAATAAAAATAAATAAAATCTTAAAAAAAAAAAAAAACAAAAAAAAAACAGTAACTCACTGGACAAAGTGCTTCACATCACTTATCTTCTAATTCTCTTACCAACTTGATGAGGTAGGTCCCACGATTATCCTTTTTTAATATTTGGAGAAACTGTAGCTGAGAGAGCTAAGTAACTTCCCTAAGTTACACTTTAAGTCTCAGGCTTAAATGTGATTACTCTAGCATGGTGCTTTATACTTTACATACTTCTAGAGATCAATATTAGTTATTAAAAAATAAAATCACCCTGGCTGATGTGGCTCAGTGGATTGAGTGCCGGTCTGCAAACCGAAAGGTCGCTGGTTCAATTCCCAGTCAAGGCACATGCCTGGGTTGTGGGTCAGATCCCCAGTAGGGGGTGCACAAGAGGCAGCCACTCAATGATGTTTCTCTCCCTCCCTTTCCCCCTCTCTTCCCCTCTGTCTAAAAGTAAGTAAGATTTTAAAAAATACAAAAACAAATACATAAAACAGAGTAAAGATGTGATCTCTGACTCAAAGGAGTTGCCTCCAGCCTGGCAGGGGCCAATGGGCAGAAGGACCCAGAGCGGTGTGATCAGAGCAGTGGGTCTGGAGGGGCTGGGGGCTTACGTCGGAGGAGCTGGGCTCCTGCGGGGTCCTCAGCAACACTCCCTCGGCCAGGGCCCGATCCACAGCCTGCTGTGCCAGCTCCTCCAGCTGCTGCTGCTCCTGCAAGAGGCTTCCCCAGCTATTGGCCATCCCAGCCTGCAACAGGAGACAGGAGAGCTTGGTGACAGTTAGCCGGACGCCAGCAACTGCTGAAACTGGCAGTGTAGTACAGGGGAGACAACACTGGCTGGCAGCTGAGCTTCCGTGAGCACAAAACACAAAGCTTGGCAAAGCAATTCCACTGCCACTTTCTCTTTTGATCACTAGAATGATGGCATTATCCTCACAATAAGGAAGCAGAGGTTCAGAGATGTGAAGTGACTTGACCAAGTTAATTGCTAGTAAAATCTGGACTTGAACCCAGGTCTCTGGACTCCCAGCTCAATGCTTCTCATTGGAAAAACTGGCGCTAATGTCCTGTGTGATTGGGTTAAGTTCCTTTTCCTCCCAAGCTGCAGATTCTCTACATGTGAAACAAGGGGGATGGGGTAGACCAGTGGTTTCTAAACCTGGCTGAATATTTGGGGATGAGGGGGTGGCTTGGGAAAGAATACAAATTCCTATACTTCATTCAGAGACTCTGATTCAAAAAGTCTGAGGAGAGGAAGGGGCCGAAACTGTATTTTTAACAAGTTCTCCTGGGATGGGAACCACTGCAATAGATTATCATTTCCCTTCTAGCCCAACAATCCATGTCAGCAGATCTCAGATAAATCACTTGGGGGTGGGGAGGTAGGGCAGGGCCCTTTGTGAAGTAGTACAAAACGCAGCTGGGGTGGATTCATTCATTTCTGCAGCAGGCCCTAGGGGTTTAAGATCTGGATAAAAATCTGGAAACACCACTCATTAATTTTGTTCTGCCCACTGTCATTTGATTTTAGGAGCAGAACACGGCTGTCCAGTTCAGTGATCCCCAGGAAGAGAGCTAAAACCTCTATCACATTCAGCTCCATCCCTGTCCCCATGACAGGGCTGGTGCTAGACGGATTATGAAAGTCTGCCAGCCTCAGGGCAATGTTTGGAAAGAATAAGCATGTGATCTCAGGAGGGCCCTGACAACATCCCTGTTGGGTGAGAGATAGGTAAGGGTGGTCATAGGAAAGAACAAAGCTCTGAGGTTAGTCAGACCTGAGTTTGAGTCCGTAATATTACTTCCGTTATAAACAAGGTCGCTGTGTGGCTTAAATGAGAAAAATCTGTGTGCAACCCCTTAGCAGTGTTTGGAGCTCTAATCGTGGGAGCTTCTTTTTTAGCTGTACCCATTCTACAGGTGGCAGACTTGTCAGAGGTCCCACAGCAGTCTGGTGGCAGAGCCAGGACTAGAACCTGTGACTTAGACATTAGAGCAATGGAACCCTCCAACTCTGATTGCTGTCGGGCTTCTGTTTAGTTGGCAAACTCTAACTGGCACCTAACTCCGGGCCCTTGAGTAGGTACTGGACACAGAGAAAGATAAGGCATAATCACTATGAAAAATACCAATTGGGCCCTTTGTTTTTCTCCTTCTATAGTCTCAACCATTCTTGTGGCTTTATTTGTTTTGCTGAGGCCACTCAAATCTGTACCTTTACAGCAGTGCTTTGCTGACTTTCAAACTAGAATATCCGACTGCTTACCGGGAGTCTTCACAGAACTAGGGTAGAATTTGTTGCCTCCCCACAAATCTGCTCTTCCTCTGACGAATCCCACCTGGGCACCCAGGCCTTGCATATGCGTCTACACCCCATTCTCCCCAAATTCTGCGGAGTCTATCTAAATATATAGTCCTTTGAATTCCCTGATTTCTCTCCATCTCGACTGTTAGGAGCCTAGCACCAAACACCCCGGGCACTAAACAGATTCAGAGTGAGATTATCTTCAGTGATGAGCATACACCAGCCTTTGTCCCGCTTCCAGGTCTGGGCACGTGCTGTAGTCTCTCTTCGGGACACTCCCCGCCACCCCTAACCAGGTTCCTGGCTTTGTTTTAGAAGTCGTCCTCGTTCTTCTCCATCCAGGGCTTCCGCAGCCCTTTATATTTCCCTGCACCGAATCTGTCTTCATCACTTTTCTACCTCCAGCACCTACTACCGTATTCCATTGAACGTTAAATGAAAGAATGATGAATGAATGGCAGACTGGGTCCAGATCACCAAAAGCATTACAACGCCCACACGGAAACCGGTCGGACCTTACCCCGAGGGCAGGGCCAGTGCCTGTGTAAAGGCCGAGGTTAACAACACGGTCTCTTGCCTAGGCCTGCACCAGTTCACGGGCTTGCTCGCTCCCACCCTGGACAAAGTTTGGTCCTAATAGCTCCTACTTTTTTTTTTTTTAATTTGGGCTGTAGTCTCACCGGCTCCATGTTCCCGACAGTGGCCCCATCTGAAGTCAGAAGATCTGGGAAACGTGAGATCAACACGCACCAGACCAACCCCCTCACTGGACAGCAGTTTCCCCATTCCAGCCACTGAGTTTGATCTACAAGACCTCCTGATCTTCAGGGCGCCAGTCGCTGGCCAGTCCCCTCCCCTCCCCTCCCCTCCCTCACATCCGTCCTCCGGAGGAAACGTGACCCTTGCCGGCCGCCGTTGCCACTCCTTCAACCTACTTGCAGTGGGTCCCACCGCGCACAGTACTCAGGCCCCTCGCGCCGTTACTCCAGGTCCAGGAGGCGGGGTCTCCATGCGATCCACTGCGCTTGCGCAGACCTCCTAGGCGGGGCCTTTAGAGCAGGTGGGGGAGGAGACCCGTGCTTTTGGCGCTGGACGGCGGCCGGGAAGGGGCAGTCCGTATGTAGGAGCAGCTTTGGCCTTAGGGTGGAGTCAGCTGGACTCAGGCTGTCCAAACTTTAGGAAAGAGGGGAGGAGTCAGGTTGTGTCGGCCGGGTGTTGCGGCTTTGCACAGCTCCTAGGGCTTTAAAGTTGGTGTAAGATGGAGAAACACACCCAGAACGGGGCAGTGACTACCTCGGGGACACAGAGCTGGTAGGAGTAGATGTGGTAATAGAGGCCCAGAGAGGGTCAGAGACCGGCGCCGGGTTCCCTAGCACGTTACGGGCTGAGCCAGTGTTGGAACCCAGGCTTGTTTTCCACCCAGCCGGGTCCCGGAAAAGTCACCTGCTTTCTCTAACCCGCGACAGCTGCAGGAAAAGCCTTAGAGGCAAAAGGAAAACACTTTCACTTTTCTAGCAGTTTTAAAGTTAGGAACTGTTAAGGGTTACCCAGTGTTTCTCAAAAGGTCCACAACCATTTGCATCAGGATCTGGGGCAGGTGTTGTTGGTTTTTTGTTTTGTTTTGTTTTTTTAATGCTGATTCTTGATCCCACCCATACCTCACCCCTTGGCAGGTTCCCAACGCCTTAACTTTTTTCTTTCTGGCTTATGATAGGATTGTTCTCAAGCTGAAGTACTTGATAAGAATCGTAGCTAAACTTGATTCAGTCCAGGTTCTGATGAATTAACCATGAATAAGAACCCCTGCTTTCACAACTAATTAAGAAGGTAGACCTGTAAAGAGTGATTTTCTGGGGAGTCAGGGGAGTCTTTGGGGGTCTTGGATAGGTAGAAATGTGTAGGCAGTGAATACAGGTGGAGGTGAGGCAGGAATGGGGACAGTGATTCAAGTGCACCAACAGAAACTGCAAAGGCGAATAATTTTGGGTGTGGCTTGGATTGTTTCAGAACCGATTAGGAGTTTGGTGTGGACACTGAGAGGGGCCTGGGAGTTGAAGCAGGCTACTAGGAAGGAGCTCAGTCTCGGAGGGGGAGCTTTGGGTGCCAGAGTAAGGAGTTTGGCATTTGGCCAATGAACAATGGGAAGCTGTCTTAAGGGTTTCAAGTAGGGTGGTCGTCAGCTCAGTAGACTGAGGGTCAGCCTGGGAAGCTAAGGATCAAGGATTCGATTCCCAGTCAGGGCACATACCTGGGTTGCTGGCCAGGTCCCCAGGCCAGGTCCCCAGTAGGGGGTGCACAAGAAGCAACCACACATTGATGTTTCTTTCCCTCTCTCCTCCCCTTCCCCTTTCTCTAAAAATCAATAAATAAAATCTTTGGAGAAAGGGAGAGACATGGTCTGTTTTCTGTTTGGTGCTGGTTACAGTGTGGCAAATGGTTTGCAAGTGGGGAGACTAAGTATGGCCAGAGAGAGCTACCAGGACGCTGTGAGATGATGAGGCCGTGACTGAGCAGATGGAGAGAAGGGGCTACTCGGACTGATTATAAGTCAGTGGTCCAACCCGTGGGCCAGGGTGCTTCCAACTTCTTAAATAAAGCATTTACATTCTCTGTCTACAGGACACACTGAGCTCTTCAATCTTGCTAGGGGGGAGGGAAAGGATAAGTAGTCCGGTTATAACCACAACAGTGTCCCATGATGTCCTTCCTTGGTCTCCTTTCATACCTGAGGAAGAGTTTGAAGCAGCAGTTACTGCGATAGGCCCCAGGTGGCAGGAAAAGCCTACTGTATTAACAAGGAACAAAGAAAGCTATTTCTAGTGCAGCATGAAATAAATCATGACCCAGGGTCCATGGTTCCCCTCCTCCAAGATGGGTGTCCGACGATATAGCAGGTGTCTATTTATGAGATTTGGGGAGGATTCCAGACCTAAACAGCCTTTTGGTTGAGTTCCCTCACATTCTGGCAGGGAAGGTGTTTTTATTTCCATTCTATAGATGTACAGATGTGGCCACTGAACCTCAGAAGTTATGTGACTCGTTCAAGGGCACCTACTTTGGGGTGGGACTGGCAGTGAGGGGCTCTTGACCAAAGGTCTTTCCAGCAAGGCTTTGGCCCTAAATCTTGCCATGCCTGGCTCCTTCAGATGCCACCCCCACCCCATCAGTCCGTATCACATTATCCTATGTATTTTCTTGGTAGCACCTATTAGTGTCTGAAATTAATTTTATGTATCTAGTGTTTCCCTGCATTATTAGAATGTGACCTTCATGAAAACAGGGACAATATCTATCTTGTTCACCACTTTCCACTCAACACCTGGACTGGTGCCTGCCTGCCACATAGTAGATGCTCATTACTTGCTGAATGGCAGAAATAAGCTGGGGACGGAGGAAGGGAAGGAAACCAACATTAGGTGAAAGGTCAGGATGTTTCAGGTACTTCTAAACTACCCAGCTTAATCTCACAGCCTTTCAAAGTAGTTGTAGCAGGTCCCCGAATAACTTCGTTTTGTTCAACATTGTTTTATTATAACTATAGGAGCTTCTGTCTATATCAATTAGCCTGTAATAAAACTGGTTTCGTTATTTGTCACTTCACTTAAAGCCACACAACCTATTGAAGACATTCAGTGAGGACTTACTGCACCGTGTCTCCGTAGGGCGGATACGAAGACATGCTAAGTTAGGTTAAATTGGTGGTTTGTTAGTTTTGTGGCCATAGACCCCTTTAAGAACCTCCTTAGACACAAACCTTTTGCACACCATGTAGAGGTGTCCACAGACCTCCTAGAGCCCACTCAGGGATCCCGGGTCAAGGAACCCAGGATTGGAGAACTTGCCTGAGATCTCTGGCCTCAAGACTTTGCATCTTTCCAAGCTTGGACCTCTTGACTGGGGCATCTCTGCCATCCCAGGGTCTGCATTGCACATCGTCTGCAATGGCCACGTGGCTGCTGTCTCTTTTTAGCAATGACATCACCCCACCTGGTATTGTTTATGAAGCTGTCTCCCCACTTGGCTGGGGGGCCACTGCTTGGACATTCAGGGTTGGAATTCCTCTGTCATCCAGCCCCTGGTGCGGGCCTGGCCCAGCAGCGCTGCTCCGGAAATGCCTGAGAATCAAAGCGAGGCCTCTCCCATGTGTTGAGGATTTACTGTGTGCCAGGCCTGTCCCAGACACTTTATATGTGTTATCTCATTTACACCCCGACAGTAATCCTGGGTGGGAGAAGCTACTATCCCGGTGTCACTGAGAAGAAACAGACTCAGTTGGGCTTTGCCTTCTGCCCGCTTGCAATGATGGATGGCCTGTGCTCTCATCACGCATGAACCCTTGAAGCTGTGGGCTGATAAAGGGGAGACATACCCCTCCGCCCCCCAGGATCCTCAGAGACTTTCCACCAACAAGCTTCTAGTCCAGCTCTCATTTCACCCATGAGGTCACAAGCCCAGAAAGGGGAAGACTGGCTGATAGCCCCTCTTCTCTGCTTACTACTTATCCTTATCCACTTTGGGGCAGGGTGGGATCTGATTTTATTACCATTACACCACCCAGGTGGCGCAGTGCCTGGTCTAGGTCAGCACTGAGTAAATACTCTTAAATTTTATTTGTTGTGAAGACATTGAGAAAGGGATGATGATGAGTATGACAAACACTCTTGCACCCACCACCCGACTCATGAAATAAAACACTGCTGATTGAGCCGAAGGCTCTCCACAACCGCGCCTCCCAAGTAAAGACTCTCCTAAATTTGGTGTTTATTATTCCCATGCAATTTTTATTGACATATTCTGTACCATAAAGTTCAACCTTTTAAGTGTACAATTCGGTGGCTTTTATTCGCAAGATTGTGCAACCATTACCACTATCTAATTCCAGAACATTTTCATCACCCCAAAAGAAACCTCCTACCGTTTAGTAGCCACTCCCCCATTCCCCCCTCCCTCCAGCCCCTGGCAATCACTACTAATCTTTCTGTCTCTGTGAATGTTAGCGACATTTAACATAAATGGAATCTTATATGTAGCCTTTTGTGTCTGGATCCTGCCACTTACTGTAGCGTTTTCAGGGCACATCCATTTTGTAGCACGGATCAGTATTTCTTTCCTTTTTTGCCTGAGTCGTATTCCATTGTGTGGAGAGACCACATTTTGTCCATTCATCCACCCATCCATCCACCCACCCATAAGCTGGTGGACATTTGGGTTGCGTCCACGTTTTGCTATTATAAATAATACTGCTGTGAACATTCACGTACAGATTTTTGTATGGATGAATGTTTTCTGTTCTCTTGGGTATATATCTAGCAGTGGACTTGCTGGGTCATATGTCAACTTTGTTTAACTTTTTGAGGAACTGCCAGACTATTCCAAAGTGGCAGCACTATGTTGCATTCCCACCAGCAATTCATGCGAGTTCCAGTTTTTACATCCTCAGCAACACCTGCTATTGCCTGATGATGACAGTCCTAGTGTGGTATCTCATTATGATTTCAATTTGCATTTCCTAATGACTAATCATGAGCATCTTTCATGTGCTTATCAGCCATTTGTATATCTCCTTTGGGAAAATGTCTATTGAAGTCTTCTGCCCATTTACAAATTGGGTTATTTGTCTTTTTATTGTTGAGTTATAAGAATTCTTTATACATTCTCTCCCTGGCCAGGTAGCTCAGTTGGTTAGAGCATCATCCTGATACGTCAAGGTTGCGGGTTTGATCCCCAGTCAAGGCACATACAAGAACTGACCAATGAATGCATAAATAAGTGAACAACAAATCAATGTTTCCTTCTCTCCTTTTCCCTTCTTCACTCTCTCCAAATCCAGTCAATTAAAAAAAGAATTCTTTATATATTCTGGATGCCAGACCCTTAGCAGATGTTCAATGTGCAAATAGTTTCTCCCATTGTGTGGGGTGTCTTGCTGGGTTTTTTTACAGTGTCCTTTGAAGCACAGATTTTTAATGAAGTCCAGTTCACCTGCTTCCCTTTGGCTGCTTGTGCTTTGAGTGTCGTATCTAAGAAACCACTGCCTAATCCAAGATCATGAAGATTTACACCTGTGTCTTCTAAGAGTCTCATAGTTTTCACTCTTACATTTAGGTTTTTTATTAATTTTTAGTTAAGTTTTATATATGGGGTGAGGCAGGTCTAATACATTTTTAATCCTTTCACTGGGTGTGTGTTTTTAAACAACACATATTACTTTTCCTGTTTGGGGGGCTTGAAATGGTAATGCACTGTGCGTATTCTTGTGCGGCTTATTCAGCCTCGTGTTTGGGAGTCACCCATGCTGAGAAAAGTACCTAGTTCATTTTTTTTCACTGTGTTACAGGTTTCATTGCTCGAGAATACCACATTTCATTTACCTTGTCCCCTGCGAAGGTCCTTTGGGTTGTCTCTAGTACTTTACTGTCGCCGATGGTAAACAGCCTAACATGCGCCTCCCTGTGCGGTGTGTTGGACGTCACGAGCACATTCAGATCTGCTAGGAAATGCAAAATGTCTCTCCTGAGTGGTTTGCAAAGTTGCACTCCTTCTGGCAGTGTATTAGGGCTGCCCTTGTTCTGCATCCTCACGGAGACCCAGTGTTGTCAGGCTTTGTTTGCTTTTGCCAGTCTAGAGAGGGTGAAATGATATCCCACTGAGATTTTCCAGATTAATAAGCAAAGTTTATTTTCAGTAAGTATATGCATGGTTGGATGGATGGATGGATGGATGGATGGTGGATGTGTGAAGACGGAATGGATGCAGCTCATGGATGAGGAGATGATGCTTTACTTTGCCTGTGGCCAGAGGATGGCAAGGCCCCGGGCCTAACCTGTACAGGCTGTATGCAGGGAGGCCATGGAGCTAGGAGGTGCTGGGTGACACTGAGAACTCTCTGTGTGGGAGAAGGAGCTGTCACCCAGAAACTGGCGATGGGAGCCTTTCCCCAGGGAGAGGCTGTGGTCCTCCTGCCCTTCCATCTCCCCAGACTCTCACCGTGGAGGGAGGGGGCAGGAGAGAGAGGAGCCAGTGGGAATTGTGTCAGATGAGAACAGGGTTCCACAGTCTTAGGGTTGAGCCTTTTGGGGGAACCTTATCATGGCGTCTGCATTGGTCATATGTATTTCCCTCGTTTATTCTACTGAGTTTGGGGGTGAACATAATGCTAATAAGAAAAATAACAGTAATGCCCACGGACTGAACACTCATGTGCAAGGCATTGTGCTTTTTCTTTCCATACACACATATCATCTCATGTAAGTCCCTGTGGAGTAGGTGCTCTTATTAACCACGCTTTACAGATGAGGAACAGAGTCACTGAGGGGCTGCACTCGAGCAGTGTGACTCCGGGACGCTTAAGCACTGCACTGTATTGTTAGCTTGGTTCAGCCAAACCCAGGGGTGCAAAGAGTGGAGAGGCTTGTCCAGGTTTCGGTGGGTGAGAAACAAGAGTCACAATACCCACTGGGCCTGGCATGGAGGGGCCGCTGGGAGGAGATGGAGAGGCCCCTGGGAAAGACGGCTCCTGAGAGGCAAATGCGCCCATCCCGGTGGACACGGCCCGCACGCACGGGCACGTCTGGGCCCAGTTTTCTAGCTGCTGGGGAGGAGGAGTGGGACCGCTCTGCTCTCGGGTCTGAAGAAAGACCTTGTCTTGGGTGGAGAGGGGATGCAAATCAGCAAACCTACCAATAATTGTAATAAATTAAAAAATCGAAATACCTATGGGGAAGAGAGAACATTTATAGAAGGGACCTAATGTAGCTAGTACTGTGTAGTCAAGGGAGACCTCTTTGACGAGGTGACATTGGAACTGAGACTTGAAGGACAAGAAGGAGGAGGCAGCCATGCCCTCTTTTGGGGAAGGAGTATTTGGGGTGGAGGGAACGGCAGAGGCCAAGTCCCTGAGGCAGCAAGGGGTTTGGTGTAGTTTACAATAAACTCTCGGAAGGCGGGTGTGTCAGGAGTGGAACGAGTGAGAGGGTGGAGCGGCCCGAGATGAAACGGGAGGGGGCAGGACCTCTAGGCCGGGGTCAGCAGGTTCCAGGGAGACTCTGTTCTTGCCTGTCCCTAAGAATTGGCGGTGGGCATACTTGGGAGTGACTGAATCCTGATACCAGGTCTGAGAAAGAGGGTAGAAATGGAGGGGAGAGTTCTTGGCATAAGATGACAACCCGAACTGCGGGCTGACCAAATAGCCTTCAGTAGGTAAAGGGTTAAACACACGGTCGTGCAGCCGTGAAGTGGAGTTCTCACAACGAAAAGGAACAAACCGCAGATATGAGCAACAACTTGCATTTCTCCAGGGAGTTATGCTGAGTGGAAAAAGCCAATTTCAGAAGATTACACACCGTACGATCTCATTTACATAACATTTTTGAATTGGCAATTTTAAAAACGGAGGGCAGATGAAAGGTGGCCGGGGTGAAGGATGGGATCCTGTTGGAGCTGCTCAGTTGCCTCGACTGTGGTGGTGCATCCACGAATCTACACAGGTGATGACATTGTGGAACACACACACACACACACACACCCCAGTGTATGTATATACTGACTCCACATAACAACCCAATGAAATAAGATCATGCCTGTTTTATGATGGAAACCAAGGCTTTAAGAGAACAGACCTGCCCAAGGTCACATCACACGTACGGAACAGAGCTAGGCAGTCTGACTCTGGAGCCAGCGCTATCAGACCCTCTTCTGCCATCTCTCCCCCCAACCACCTATTTTTGGCGTCCTCCGTCCTCTGAACACTGGCCCTCCCAGGCCCCCTCCCCCCACCTTCCCCTCACCCCAGCTTCCAGGGCCTGCCCAGGTCCATGGCCCCCACCCCTTTCATTCATATTCTGAGCTTAGTTTGGAGCCTGGGGTTGGGCCAGACTATCTGGGTGGTGACCCCCTAGGGGGACGCTTCATACTCGAGGATGTCCTGCAGCCCTTCCTCATCCTCGCAGCTGCCTGGCAAGAGGAGTCGTGGAGGGGCTCCCCACCCAGTCCCCTGACCTACCTGCTGTGGCCAGAATGTGTGTAGCCCGTGCAGCACAGAGGACAGAGCCAGCCGGCAGCATGCCCATACCTGGCAGGGAGGCCGGCACGCCAGAGGGTGGGGGCAGCCCTGGGCCTCTCGGGGTGGGGGGTTCTGGAAGCTGATATGAGCAGCAGCAACTGCTGGCATTATCTGGGCTCTAAGAATAGCTTGGACTGGAGAGTTGGGGGCTGGGGCCAGGGAAGAGGGCAGGAGCCTGTTTCCACCACCCCCTCCACCCCTGCTGGTTGGCCTAGAAACTAGGAAGCCTCCCTCTGGCTCACCATTTGCCCTGGAATGGTTTTATGGACACACCTGGTCAGCCACTGGGCTAGAGGAAAGAAGGTATCCCGGGACTCAGACCCATGGCTGAGGGCAATGAGCCCACATGCTGAGGGCCGGCTCTAACCAGGCGCGCACGCCCCACGGACAGGGAGTAGGACCTTGTTTTTCAAGCATCATGTTGGAGATGACCCTTATTTATTTAGCAAACCCTTAAGAAAGGGGTAATACATATACACAATTCAAAACTCAAAGATAAACAAGGGTATGCAAGGAAAAAACAAGTCTCCCATTTTCCCGTAGTCCCTAGCCACCTGCTCCCCTCTGCAGAGGCAACCACTCTTGGCAGCTTCTTGCTACTGCCACTCAAAGGTGGTCCCTCCGCAGGTGAGCACACGAACACACGACTCCTCTCTCTGCACTTTTATATATCCCGTACATGCTTCTCCTCGCCTTTTCACCTAGTGATACATCATGGGAATAGCAACGGCAATTTGCTGAGTCTCCATTATGTGCCAGGCACTGCAAATGTTAATTTAACTCATATCACGCTCATCAGAATCCTGTGTGGCAGGTGCTGTTTACAGATCTCCATTGTGAAGAGATTAAGTAAATTTCCAAGATTTCACAGCTGGTGATTGACAGAGCCAGGATTCGGTCTCGGGCAGTCTGACTTTAGATGAAGTGTTCTCGGTCCCTGCTCTATACTGCCGCTCACGCGTGAGTCATATCGCTAACACGGCACCCCTTTACTCTTCCTGAAGGTCAAGGTAAGAAATGCATATTGAGTACTTGCCATGGCCAAGCTCAGGCTGGGATCCAGCAGAGAATAGGAGAGACTAGGTCTCTGCCTTCGTGGAAATGGCATCCCAGCGCCCAGGAGTGTCTGTCAACCAAGGCAGAGGAGGGAACCCACACATCACAGACTCGCATTCCCATCTACAGGCCTGCTGTTCGCACACGCCCTGCTCCTTTATCCACCGCTCCTTCACTCACACCGCCTCTGAGCTGGAAGGCCTGAGGTCCCAGAGCTACAGGTGGGGACACGGAGGTCCAGACAGGCCCTTGTGAGCCTCATCCCCTGCCCCCCGGATCCATTTCAGCAGGGCTGGTGGGGGCAGTCTCTAATCCAGGGCCCAACCATTGTTTGAAGTCAGGAACAATTGGAGGGCAAGGGAGCTATAGATAGATCCGCAGCTGCTGTCACCTGTTCCAGCTTGGGCACTGGGCCTGGGCATTGTCTACGTGGGGGCGCAGAACCAGTGAGGGCCCACTTGGGGGTGGGAGGTCGGCTCTGCTCTGCTCTAGGGAGACCAAGCTAGAGGCCAAGTCAGAGAAATACAGAGTCTCACAGGGCAGAGAGGGACAGGATGACAGAGAAAGACCAACACCCTTGAAAGAGAAAAGATAATTCTCACCAAACAGCCAAAACGCTGAGATTGGTGGGGGGTGAGGGCAGAGACACAGAGCTATGGAGAAAGTGAGGGCCTAAGACTAAGGCTGAACTCAAGGATGTGCAGCAAAGGGAGACCCAGACCAGCTCAGTCCGCCAAAGATCTTTCCACCAGCCTTGTCCCTTCCGTCTCTGGGAGGACTACGTTTACGTACTTCTCTCTGCAGCAGCCACGTCCCAGAAGAATCTGGGACGTCCTAGGGGGTGGAGTGCTCTGGAAGGCCCTGGGGTCTTTGAAAGGGGGAGGTTATGCTGCTGGGTCTAGTCATGGCTTTAATGCACTGTGACCTCTGGTGAGGAACTGCCCCCCACTCTGTGCCTCGGTTCTCCCAGCTATTCACTGAGAGAGTTGGTTTGCATGATCACTGAGGGGTCCTTTCATTCTCTGATGCTTGCCAGGACATTTCCCCTCATGTGTCTGACCTCCCTCCCACTTGCTGCAGCTGAGGCCACAGTCTCCTCCTTTATTTGCCCTTCGTGAGGATGGGGGACAGCTGGTCCCCATTCCCTCCCCCTAGTAACCTTTCAGCCATAAATCCACGCTGAGGCGAGGCTCCTCTGGATAAACAGTCCCGATGCCTTTTGGCTGCCCTCATCCTATTTTCTGCTCGAAGCATCAGAGCTGGGGCCCACTCGGGCCCTCTGCAGCTGCCCAGGGCCCCAGGAGGGGGACGAGCCTTGGACGAGCAAGGGCCCCACCACCCCCAGGGTGCCAGGGGAGAGGGCCCCCGCTTTGGGCCTCACCACCTCGCGGGCGGACAATTATGGCAGCCGCCCCCTGAGTCGGCCTTCCTGCCACCGGTCTCGCCCCTTCGGCCCGTCCTCCACACCAGCTGCTGCGGGGATCTTGTGAATGCATAAATCTGACCGCACTGTCAGATGCCCTCGCTCAGAGCTCTTTGATGAAAAAAATAAAATAAAAATGCCTTTGATGGCTCCCCAGCTCCTGCAGGATAAAGCACCACATCCTAATCTGGCTTTTGAAGCCCTTCACAGTGCAGTCCCAACTGCTCCGTCCAGCCTTACCTCCCTTTATGCCACCTGTGGCCCAACCCCAACCCGGGCGGCTGCTCTGGCCGGGGAGTTTGGGTTCATGCTCTCTCTGCCCCCCTCTCTGTCTACCTTCAGTGCCTCCCTCTGGCCAGGCGCCGCCTCTCCCACCTGGATGGCCACGGCCTCCCCATCTCTTGTCCCTTCCAGTCCATTCTGTATATGGCAGCCAGAACGATCATTATTAAACTTCAGACCGCTTACTCTCTTGCCATCACAACTTCCTGTCGCAAGGGTGACAAAGCTCAGAGCCCCTGCCCAGTCCCGCAAGATTCAGTGATCCAGCCCCTGCCTACCTGTCTCTTCACACTGTGTAATGCCCTCCCCTTGCCCCCACGCCAGTGGCACTAGCATTATGACACAGCCTCAAGCATACCACCAAGTATTTCTGCCTCAAGGCTTTTTCTTTACTGTTCCTTCTGCTTGGAATGTTCTTTCTTTGGCTCTTAGCCTGACTGTCTCCTTCTCATCCTGCAGGTCTCACCTTGAAACTCACCTCCTTAAAGAGGCCCTCCCTGACCAACTTGAACAGAGTTCGCCCACATCACCCCCACAGCGTTACTCTGCCGTTCTCTCCTAGCACGCGCCATGCTCTGCCACCACCCGAGAAACCACATTTGCTCTTTATTTACTGCCGCTCTGTGAGGGGAGGGACCTTCTTATCATGCCCCTGTCCTTGCCAGTCTGAGTGTCAAACTTGCTTTTATCCTTTAAACTCTTCCATTCTAACATCTTCCTTGAGTGCCTTTCCTATTCTGGACGACGAGTGTCGTGTTCCCATCCTGGACACAGATTAGAAGCTGTCAGGGGCAAAGTGAATTGAATGCTTGTGTCCCTCCTAGCTGGAGTACCACTTTAGCGGAGTCCTTCAATGTCTTTTCCAAAGAAGGACTTCCAGGCACTGGGGTGCGTTGGTGGCAGATATATTTTGGGCTGGGGTTAGTTTCCAAATCACATCTTCTCTGCCTACCTGCCTGGCATCTCAGGCTAGAAGAGGGGAGGCCAGAGGGGCTAGGCTCCTTTTGGGCTTTGCCCCATCCACTCATTGCTCATGGAAATCTCCTCCAAACAGCCCTGGCTCAGCAGCTGCCTCCAGGTCCGGCTGATACTAAGCTGTAGGCTCAGAACTCTTGGCGACTGCTTGCTGATCTGAAGCCTTTGGTGGAGAGGAGCTGGGGACACCAAGACCCTGATGTCTAGCTTGGCTCTGTCCCCCTTCATCCTAAGACTTCCTGTCTCTGTCTTTGGCTACTTTATCCTTCACCCTGGATCCCGCCCCTTCCCTCCAACTCCGTTCCTAGCAAGGCCCACATTTCCCTGGCTGTGCCGTGGGGAGGGGATGTGGGGGTGGGCAGATGACATTTCAGTCTTTGAGGGCAGTGATAGGCCCATCCAGAGCCCCTGAGGCCCAGCCCTCCCTGACAGCCCTTCCCCACACTGTCAGGATCTTAAGTGCCTAAGAGACTGTGGTTCTTTGAATGGTTTCTGGAGAGAACATTTCCAGCCCAGCAGGGTGGGAGCACTGTAGGCCAGGCTGCAGGTAACTCAGCTGCCCTCGTGCTGGTCCTGACAAGCTGCTTTCTGTTCCTGGCTTTCCTGTGCTGAGGGAGTGGGGTCGGCCCCTTGGGTGTGGGATCGGCAGTCTGGCCTGGGCCTCCCGCTCTCCCCATCAGGGCCTTGGTGTCCTCAGCTAAGCTGAGGGCCTGGATGAGACAATTTCCCTCCCAGCACTGATGCTTCTGATTCTGGATGCTTTGGAAGCCTTCAAAAAAAGAAAATGGAGGGAGTAATGTAAAAGATACAGGGAAGTACAGAGAATAATTAACACAGCATTGTACACATGTCATATTTGCTTCATCCTTTGCACCAGGATTCTAGCCTTACAGAGTTCTAATGGTCCCAGATTCCAACACCTCAGGATTCTAATGACTCAGGATTCCAATACCTCAGAATTCTAAACATAGGCACACACATGTGTTGGCTCTATACTGATGATGATTGGAAGAGAAGGCAAGAAGCAAGGCTTTGGGCTGTCTGCAGTTGCTGCCCAGTGGATGGGTTAATTGGGATGGGAGGGTGGTTATCAAGAAACAAAGCTTCCAAAGGTGCTAAAATCCTAAACTCCTAGAATTCTAGCGTCCTAAAGTTGGAGCAGATCTCAGGGGTTGCCCAGTCCACGGCCTCAGGCCCTGTGCAACCTCGGCTTAGCTCTTCCTCGCTGTAGGCAGGCTCCCTTTCTCCCAAGGCCACCTCTTCAATCGCCGACTGGCTCCAAGTGTGAAAAAGTTATTTTTTGTGTGTATGTCCAAACTCTGCTTCCTTGTAACTGCCCATTGGTCTGCTCTTGAGGTCACACCAGTCACATAGGCTCTTTAAGTATCTAAAGTCAGGACCTTAAGTCCTTATGATTGTAGCATTTGTTGCATCTCTCGGGTGCATCTTGGGCTTCCTCGTTGCTTTGTCATGTTCGTCTGTAAGCTCATCTCAGCAGAAAGGTGCACCCTGGGTGGTAAACGCAAATTTAAGGGCAGCTCTAGACCCATTTCTTTTGGTTGGTTTCTCAGCTCCAGGTTTTTACACTGAGCAGGTAATTCTAGAATTCAGACCAACATTATTCATGGCATCAGCTAAGCTGTTTAGAAGTTCTGAGTCTCCGGGCTAATTGTTTGCTTGGGCCCTAGGCACGAAGCCCTGCTTTCTGAGCACGTTCGAACAGTGAGCACAGTTTCCCCTGCCCCGAGGACTTCCTGTAAATAGCTCAAGCCCACATCCTTAGCCTCTGACCCCGTAAGGATGTTAAAACCCTAAAATATAAATGATCTATCAATTTTGGTTCATTTTCTTTTCTTTTTTTTTTTTTAGATTTCATTTATTTTTAGAGAGAGGGGAAGGGAGGAAGAAAGAAAGGTAGAGCAACATCAGTGTGTAGTTGCCTTTCATGTGCCCCCTACTGGGGACCTGGCCCACAACCCAGGCATGTGCCCTAACTGGGAATCGAACCGGCGACCCTTTTGTTCACAGTCCAGCACTCAATCCACTGAGCCACACCCATCGGGGCAGTTCATTTTCTTACTCAACAGGTATTTATTAATCAACAAAACAAAGAAACAAGCCAAATATAGCCAAAGACACTGAAACAGAGAACAGGCTGACAGTGTCCAGAGGGGAGAGGGGAGGGAATTTCAGGGGAAAAGGGGAAGGGTTTATAGAAACAAGTATAAAGGACACAGGGACAAAAACTAGGGGGGTGGAAATGGGAGGGAGGTGGGGAGGGCTGGGTGGGTGGGTTGGGATGGGAGTAAAAGATAGAAAATTGTACTTGAACAATAATTAAAATAAAATTATTTAAAAAACAAAAATAGGTATTTATTGACTTTCTACTATGTGCAGGTGTTTGCAAGGTGCTGGGCATCTAGACCAAGCTCTTGTATTTTAGTGCCAGGAAGCAGGCAAGAAACAACCTCAGGTCTATAAAGAGAATTAAAACAGAATGATGTTCTCACAAATATAGCACGGAGAGAAAGAAGAAAGGAATATGTAGCGTAGGATTCCATTCATAGAGAGGAGGAAGACTAGTCTGTGACACCGGAAGTCGGGACAGCAGGTGAGGGAGTGCTGGCGGAAGAGGATGTGAGTGGGATGCTGGCGATCTTGTCTCAAACGGGGTGTGTTTGTTTTCCTTGTGAAAGTTCATCAGGCTGTACGGAATAGTCACCACAGCCCTGATTGTCATGTTATGGCAGAATGACTGAGAACAATCTATACGTCCACCCAAAGGAGACCGGTGTCATTCCACAACATGGGAAAATATCTGTAGGATGAATTCCTACAAGAGTCTGGGCATTTGCAATTTGGATAGATATTGCCAAATATGGCGTGCATTTATAACACAGTCTTTACGGAATATACCCACAGTAAAGTTCATCCTAAGCATACAGCTCAGTCACTTGTACCGAAAGAGCACACCTGGGTAACCATCACTCGGCTCAGTACACCCAGCGTTTTCTACATTCCAGAGGCTGCCCCCATGCCCCCTGCGGTCATTACCCTTCCTCCAAGGACCACCCTTCCATTTCCATCATCACACATTAGTTTTGCTGGTTTTAAACTATGTGTGTTTGAGAATATATCTTTGAAGTTATTTCTATGTATTTTATGGCATACAGACATGTCTGTGTGTTTGGAAGGGTAGCCCGTTGGCATAGAGGATTTCTCTGTGTGAGCTTGGCCTGACACCCACGTGGACCCCCGGCTCTGGACCCCTGTCATTCTAGATGTGCAGTGTCTGAGGCTCCTGGATCCTCTGGTTCTCCGACTCTACAATTCTGTGGTGTCACCAGGGCCTGAATGGGATGATGGACAGGAGGGCCTGGCAGTGCCCGACACATTCCGAAGCCTGTATCAGGCTGACTGAGTGCCAGCACCCTCACCCCCTGTTGCAAGTGGGGTGCGGGACAGGGCTAAGAGCGGGAACTTGGCTTCCTGTGAATCTTGCGTGTCACAGTATGGAAGGGCTTCTAACTGGTCTAAATTTCCTCGATTTGCTTCCTCTTCAGCCAAAGCATTCCTTTATGTCTATGGTCTCAGGTCTGGTTTTCTTTATGTGTTAATTTCCCCAGGGAACTCCGGAGAGATGGGGACAGAGGCTGGGGGAGAGACGGCATCCAGGTGCTTGCAGAAGGATGTCTCTCTCTTCCCCTTTGACCTGGTTTCTGACACTGCTTATCTATGGAATTTGGCCAGTGTTTTCCTCACTCTGGGCCTCAGTTTCCCTGAATGTGTAAAGAGAGTTGGACTGAAGGATGCCAGAGGGCATTTTATAGTTCCCCCTTTCTGAGTCTCCTTGCCCTCCATTCTGGGGTTGCAGGTCTTCTTCTGCGTCGATCATATTCCCCGTGACTCAGTTTCTCTCCCCAAGTGCCTCAGTTTTCCCCAGTCTCTCCCTGCTTGGTCCCCGCCACGGTGTCAGCCTGTGAATCCCTGGCTGCCTGTCTCTCAGTGGAGTGTCTCTCTTCAGCCTTTGTGCTCCCCTGACAATGGGAGGTAAAAATAGCCCAGGGGCTGTGCTGGTGGAGATAAAAGGGAATTTGACTTTTGTGTCCTGCAGCCAGGCTGGGGGGGCTGTGACACGTGGAGATTGCTGACATAGCTCTCCTCCTCGCTGACCTTGACGGCGGCAATAAAAGGGGTAGCCCGGCTCCCAGCCCTCACCGTGGTGCTGAGGTGGGTGATCAGGGCCAGGGCTGGAGCTAGAGGGCAGACAGGTGGGCCAGTGGGTGAGGGTGAGAGTCGGTCCGCGTCTCTCTGTGTCTGTGGGAGAGGATGCTCTGGGGTTTGCGAGTGAGTGTTTGTGTGTCTTGGGGGTTCACCGGGGAGGCCAAGGTGAGGAGCCTGTGGGGAGCCGCAGGGAATCACCTAGTGTTGCTGGCTCATGCCCCACTTTGGGGCCCCGGGTCCCTCAGTTCCTCCATCACTGCCATCTTCCAGTGCCCGCTGCCTCGGACCGCCTGAAACCTCCAAGATTCTTAGTCCCTGGTCCTCCGCCTCTCAGTGCTGCCACCATGATGGATGTGAGTGAGCTCGGGGAGTCCGCCCGCTACCTCCGCCAGGGCTACCAGGAGATGATGAAGGTGCACACTGTGCCTTGGGATGGTAAGTGCAGGCAGGGGGCGCAGCCACAGAGAAGCCTTTATGGACACAGAGCAGGAGCGGGGTGGGGGGGGACTCCGAGCTCGGGGGAGCTGGCCTGACAGCTTCAGCTCTGGACCTTTCCCTCAGAGTCTGGGGCCCTGAGGCTAAGTTCTGTGCACATCACTGTGTTTGTGAACAAGCCTCGGTTTGCTCCTCTGAGAAATGGGACAGTATCGGCTGCATCCCGGAGCGGCCGCCTGTGGCCAGAGCCTGAGACCGCTGAGGTGAGAGTGACTGGTGTGGGTGCAGGCAGCTTCCACGTGTCCAAAAACCTGTCCTGGAGTTATTTTTAGTGCTTTCCATAGAGCCAAAGCCTCTGTTTACTGGGGACAGGAATAAAGACGACTATTTATGACCTGGTTTGTTCATGGGACAATAATAACAATAGGCAATGTGTATCAAGCGCTTATTGTGTGCCAGGCCCAGCCCATATGACCTTCCATGCATGATTTCAACAGCCTGGGGAGGCGGGGACCGGGGCGCCAGCTTTGTGGGTGTGCCATCTTTGCATCTGCAACGGGCGCTACCCTCCGGAGGGCCTTGTGTTTGATTTATTACTCTGTCACCCTCTTGAAGTTTCTAATAATTTTTTAAAACAAGGGGTCTGAGCTTTAACACTGAGGCCTGCAAATTATGTCGCTGGTCCTGACTAAAGCACTCGGCTAGTAAGTGGCAGGACGGGGAACAGAACCTGGTGGTCTGCACCCTGGGTCCCTGCCTTTAACCAGCATGCAATACGGGCTGGCTGAAGCCCTGGGGCCAGCCGGCCAGGCAGGAAGGGGCACAAGAGCTGGGTTTGAGTCTCCGATGAAATGGAGGAGGTGGAATCCCCCTGGGGGTTATGTGTCTGACATGAAGGGCCACTCCACATGCGACCGCAGGAGACGCCCAGAACATTTTGCCTTTGAAGGAACAGGCCCAGGGACAATGAGGGGTTTTCCTGCGGTCACAGGGCACATAGGGCAGAAGCAGGAATCTGAACCCAAGTGTGTAGTCGGGGCAGTGAAGGACTGTTGCCCCAGTCAGGGAGTCCCCTGAGAGGACGGTTAGAGTCCCTCCCAGCTCTGCCCTGCCAGGAGCCTGAGTCTGGAAGGATCTACTCTGGGTGTTCCTGCGACCTGACAGAGGGGATACTGGGAGGGGCACAGCTCTGTGGTCACGGTTCGAGACCCCCAGCCAGACCCCCAGCCCTTGCATATGCCTAGGCGCTCTCAAAGCCCCAGTGCTCTCCCTCCAACCCAGGAAAGAAGCGGGTCTGGGTACCTGACGAACAGGATGCCTACGTGGAGGCGGAGGTCAAGTCGGAGGCTACTGGGGGCAGAGTCAGCGTGGAGACCAAAGACCAGAAGGTTTGGCTGCACCTTTTCCCTGTGTTAGCTCCTCTACCCGCCCTCCCGCCCCCCACCCGGGGGTGCCGCACCTGGCGAGCGCGCTCTGTATGAAAGGGGGTCTGGGCGCTTACAGGGGTGAGAGGCGGAGGTCAGTGGATACCCGCCTGCCTGCCACTCCACCATACGGCCTTCACTCCACGGTACGGTCTCCCGGCAGGTGCTGATGGTACGGGAATCAGAGCTGCAGCCCATGAACCCACCCAGGTTCGACTTGCTGGAGGACATGGCCATGATGACACACCTCAACGAGGCCTCGGTGCTGCACAACCTGCGCCAACGTTATGCTCGCTGGATGATCTACGTGAGCCAGGAGTCAGGAGGGGCCACGTGTGGGGCGGGGCTGTGTGTGGTTGGGGCAGGGTCCTAGCGGCAGGAGCCAGGCTAGAGGGAGAGCCAAGGCACTGTGGGGACAGGGCTATGGAGAAGGGGAGGGGCTGGAGGTGGGGCAGGGCGATGTTCTGGGGCTGTAGTGTTGGGCTGGAGTTTTGGTTCTGGGAGTGTATGGGGCAGAGCTTCAGCCTGGGGGGTGAGGCTAGAGGCCCGCAGTGGGGCCGTGGAGATGGAGACCTGGGCTGTGGGCAGGAGCAAGGGTTGGGTTGGGGCTAGGGTAGCCACTGAGGGTATCATGTGCCACGGTTAAGTGACTCCCTGGGGAATAATGCAAAGGTCATGGTTTTGTAAGAGCTCGGCCTGGGAATGGGAAGTTAGCTTCCAACAACCCCTCTCTACCCTGTCTCCTCAGACCTACTCCGGCCTCTTCTGTGTCACCATCAACCCCTACAAATGGCTCCCGGTCTACACGCCCTCCGTGGTGGCTGCTTACAAGGGAAAGCGCCGCTCGGAGGCCCCACCCCACATATACTCAGTGGCTGACAACGCCTACAATGATATGCTGCGAAGTAAGGGCTGCCCCCACTCCTCCTCTTCCTCTTCCCGCCCAAGACCCCTACCTCAACTCCAGGGAAGCCTCTGTAAAGGACCCCCTTCCCTCACTTGCATCACCCTGCTTTAGCATAGCTGTTCTGTCTCTCCACGTGGGAGCTGGCTGCCCGCTGGAGGGTCCCATCTGGTCCCTCTCACTTCTGGCTCTGGCTGGTGGAGGGGCTGCCCCGGTGCCATGGATGCCCAACGTGTTCCACCAGTGGCTGATCCCTCACCTTGGCTAACTTCTGTGTCTCCCTCCCATTCCTCCAGACCGAGAAAACCAGTCCATGCTGATCACGTAAGTGTGGGGCTCTGGGGACGGGGTGGGACATGCTGGCCCTGGGGCGGGAAGAGAGTGGAGCTAAAATCATTCCCCAGGGTTGACTCCAAAGTGCTTAGCCCTGGCCGGAGTGGCTCAGGTGGTTGTAACGTCATCCCCTAGCTGAAAGGTTGCAGGTCCGATTCCTGGTCAGGGCACCCGCCTAGGTTGTGGGTTTGGCCCGCATCCTGGCACGTACGATCCCAGGTCTGGGCGTGTGTGGGAGGCAACCAACTGATGCTTCTCTATCTTATTAATGTTTCTGTCCTTTCCTTTCTCTCTAAAAATCACTGAAAAAATATCTTTGGGTGGGGATAAAAAACTTCGCTTAAAATTGCTTAGGATAGGACTTCTACCACTTGGTGCCAGTGTGTCAGCTGATGCTACATTAGAGCACATTCTCCACTCCCATTCTGGGCAGAGAGGTTACAGACGTGAGCAGGGAAGAGACACCCAAGCACCAGAATGATTGCCAGCCCCGAGACCCCTCTCCCCAGGGCCTAGAATCTTCTCCCACACTGATCTTTTGGGAGTTCTGACTCTGGTTCAAGGCGGGGGGGGGTTCCCTTCCCTTTCTTCCTCCTTACCATCTCCTTACCTCTGGGTCGTATTTCTGATCCTTTCTTCGCCTCCATGGGCAAGTGGTCAAATTCTAACATGCCAAGTTCACGTCCCACCAGGCCAATATGAACATTGTTTATGTGTGAGTGAGTGTGTGTGTGCGTGTGTGTGTGTGTGTGTGTGCAGGCTGTGGTTAAGGGCATGGCCTTGGGAACCAGAAAGACCTGGGTTCATGTTCTACATTCACGTCCTCCTGCCGGTGCCCTCAGGCCTCGGAGTCCCATCAGTACAGGCAGAGCAGTCCTATCCACCTACCCTGCAGAGCCATGAGGAGTCAGCAATGCCCACACCAGGGACAGCCACATAGCTTCTCTGAGCCCATTTTCTTATCCATAAAATGGAGGTGGCAATGGTGCCTACCTGACGGGTTTCTAAGGCTTAGATGAGCCAACATAGGTACAGCACCTGGCCCAGCGCCTGGCACTAAGTTTGTGCTCAGTGAGCAGTCGCTTTCTGTGTGTTCCCATCTGACCAGGGGGAGCTGCACTGGCTTTGCTTTGTAAACTGCTCAGCTCTTCTGAGGGCTGAGTCCTCCAGGGGAGGTTTTGAGTTGGGGGTCCTAACTCTGGAGCTGGGTTGGGGGAGGGCAGAGGGGCCCCCGCTTGTGGGGCGGGGGGGGGGGAAGGGAGGAATCAGAGTGGGCAGATGGGCATTGGTGACTTATGTTTGTGTTGTCCAAGCGGAGAGTCGGGGGCCGGTAAGACGGTTAACACCAAGCGGGTCATTCAGTACTTTGCCATCGTCGCTGCCCTGGGAGACGGGCCGGGCAAGAAGGCCGTAAGACTCGCCCGCTTGGGCGCTGCTCGCCGCTGCTTCTCACTGTTTTTCTTTTTGTGTCTTTCTCCTCCTTTTTTCCTTTTCTCTTCCTCTTTTTTTTTTTCTTTTTAAGTTGATTCCCAAGAGCTCTCAGCCCTGCCTGAGCCTTCCACCCTGGTGGGGGACTCTGGCCTGAGCAAGGCTTGACCAGAGAGGCCGCGGCCGCCTCGGCCACGCTGCCTGCGCCCCGCCCCCCTTCCTGTCTCAGCGCTCCCGTCCATACCAGAGAGGGGCGGGGCAGCATCGCTGCCCCTAAACTTTTTATTTAGTTTTCCCTCCCATTTTGACCTTCACATTTGAGTTTACCAGATAGGCTGCTGTTGCTAAGAAGTGATTGTTTTCTTGGCTGTCACACACGAGCGACCTGCTGCCAATCAAACCAGCACAGCAGGCTTACGTGGAGTTTGGCCAGAGCCGGACGCACCTGGCTTTCCCAGCGGCCAGGGGAGGGGCAGTTTTGTACCCTGTGATTTCTGGATACTTCTTGAAAATTTATGAAGCAATAGGGGGACCAGTTTTTGTTTTGTATTTTTTTGTTTGCTTTTGAGGTGCAATATTCATTCCTATACCCCAGGCCAGTGGTTCAGATCTCTGCGTGCCCCTCCCTGAGTCCACCCCCGAAATGGGCGGCCTTTTCTTTCCAAAACCCAAGCCCCGCCCACACAGTCCCCACTCCCAGGTCCTGTTGAGCCTTGCTTTATTCTGGGGCATTTTTCTTTTTTCTGGTTTTCTTTTCTTTTCTCCATTTTAAGTTTTTTTTTTTCTTTTTGCCTTTTCCTTTTTCCCCATTTGAATTTCTTGGCTTTTGATTTTTATTTTCAGTTTTGTTTTTTTTGTTGTGGTGGTGGTCGTTTTTGTTGTTTTGTTTTTGCTATTGCCTTTTTGGTACTTTTTCCTCCTTCCTCTCTCCACCCCGTTTTCTGAACCCCCGAAGTGTCTGTGAGGGTGCTGCAGAGAGCTGGGGTTCGGTTCAGGAGCAGGAAGGGAGGGTAGGAAGAGGCGGGAGCTGGCAGGGCCGGGGCAGGGAGGGCCTGGGTCAGAAAGGATCCCTCGTGGGGTAGGGTGTGGAGTGGGGAAGGCTGGCCCACAGGGGCTGCGGGTTCTGGAACTTAAAGTCCTTATCAACCTTCCGGTCCCCTGGCCTCAAATTGCTCACAGTTTCCGGAGAGAGCCCTGTTACAAATCTTTGGCTGAGATTATGTGGAGTGGAGCTGGGGGGATGGGCTCCTGCCATTTCTCTCCTGCCTCTGTCACCCCACCAGTGTTTCTGGGGGGATTGCTTAAGTCCTGGGCATCTCTGGAGGTGAGTGAATAACCAAAATCCCTTGGTGGCACGGCATCTGTCACTCTAGAACCCATTCCTCCTCCTCTCCTTTTCCCCCCAGGCTGCTAGGATCCAGGGTGGGTGGCTAAGAGAAGGAAAGGGCAATAGAGGGAAGACAAGGGTGAGGCTAGGGGAGGAAAGTGGCGGGGGGATCTCTCCATTCAGTAAGCCTCTCTAGGGGAGACACACAGGTGGCTCTGGGAGGGAGATGCCTGGGCTCAGTGCCTGTCCTGTGCCACCCCCCACCTCGCCTGTGAGGCTTAGTTTTCTCATTTGCATGGCAGGGTAATAGTAGGCATCTAACAGGGCAGAGTGGCAGGGCCACTTTGAATAAGAGTAGGTGCAACGCAGATGTGTCTAATCACAATACAAAGGAGAAGTGTGGAGAAGGGCTATCACCTCCTTACTCTCACGGAGGGGGGTGAGGGTAAGAGGGTTCAGGCAAAAGAGATCTCCTCCAGCCAAAGAGCATCAGGGAAGGCTTCCTAGAGGAGGGGGGCACTTGAATTGGGCTCTAAAGGGAAGTAGATTTTAGTCAGGAACCTCTAGGGCCTGGGGCAAGGGCTACTTCCTGGAGTGTGGGAAATAAAGGGATATGGAAGAGGCCAGAGACAGCCTCTGGGGGGGAAACAGACTCCCTCCCCCAGACTCAGCCCCCTGCCACGCCTGCTCCTACTTTCTAGCATTTCTCCTCATAACAGTCCTGGGAAGGTGAGGCATGGGGAGTGGGGTGGGGGGGCTCATGTTCACTGTCCTGCCAACCACTGCCACCCCGGCCTGGTGAGACCTCACACCCTCTAACATGGCCTTCCTTCTCCCCCCAGCAATTTCTGGCCACAAAGACTGGGGTAAGTATGGGGCCACTGTGAGTGGGACAGGCGACAGTTATGAGATCCTGGGGACCCTGCCCTTCCCCTTCCCAACCACAGGTTGTCTGAGATGGGCTGATCTGGGGTCCCAGTGAGTGAGCTCCCCTCACCCCACCAGGGTACCCTTGAGGATCAAATCATTGAGGCTAACCCTGCGATGGAGGCTTTTGGCAACGCCAAAACCCTGCGGAATGACAACTCATCCCGCTTTGTGAGTGGCCATGGTGGGAGAGGCGGGTGGTGGGGTGGGACCAGCAGTGGGGAGCCTTCAGCGGCTAGGGCAGCCCTGGCTGGGCCTGCTGACTGAGCCCGCACCTCTGCCCACAGGGCAAGTTCATCCGCATTCACTTTGGGCCCACTGGGAAGCTGGCGTCTGCGGATATAGACAGCTGTGAGTCTGGGCGAGTGAGGGAGAGGGCAGGCGGGGATGGGGACAGAGGCCGGGCCTGAGGCTCTCTGCTCTGACTGAGCGCCCCTCAAGTCCTCGGGGCTCCCGCCTGTTGCACGCACTTCTCTCCATCCCCGGGCCACTGCCCAGCTCAGGCCGCCTCACCTGTCACCTGGAACATCCCACCAGCCTCCACGTGGTCTCCCAGCCTCCATTCCTCTGCTTGATCTTCCAGCCAGAGTGACCTTTCTGTGGATGCTAATCTGACCACATTGTGTCCCTGCTCAGAAATCTTTTCTAGATCCTATCACCTTAAGATGGAGACCCAAACCCTTATTTGGCTAGTTAGGCTGTTTATGATTGTGCCCTTACACATCCCAGTCTTTCCTCTGGCCCCAGTGGGGTAGGCCTGTGCCCCGTCCTGCCCCAGCCTCCTCTCTACACATCGAGTCCCCATCCTTCCTGGGATAGGAGCTCCTCCTAACGCCCATCTGGGGTTGTCGCCCATCCCGCCTCACCCAGCCCAGCTGCACAGGCCACATGCACAGAGGAGCCCCCACAGTGGTTACTCCCCACCATGGGCTTCATGGCCAGATCCTGATGGATAAGCTCAGGCACATGGGGATGGGCAGGGAACATCCTAGTCCATGCCCCGAATGACCACGGGCAGACTCAGCAGCCTCCCCTGGAGGAAAGGAATGTGGTCGTGGAAGAAGGAATGAAAACACAGATGGAAGAATGGAAAGATGAACGCCCCCCAGCAGACATCCACGTTCACACACCCACACACAGTTACACACGGGTGTACAGACGGATACACACACATTCCCCTGTTGTGACGTGTGCACAGATGGAGAGACACCCTTAGTACAGGCGGACGTGTGTGGATGGTGCTTCTACATGCTCCCCTGCCCCTCACCGACACCCCTGCCTGCCCCTCCAGCCCTACTGGGGTGACCTGCTCGGGGGAGGTGCAAAGGGTGATGGGCCAGTGCCTCCCTTTCTCCCAGATCTCCTGGAGAAGTCGAGGGTGATCTTCCAGCTGCCCGGAGAGCGTGGCTACCATGTCTACTACCAGATCCTCTCGGGGAAGAAGCCAGAGCTGCAGGGTGAGGGCCGTGGATGGATAAGCTGGGAGGCAGAGTGTGTAGGGCTGGGCAGGCTTGAGGGCTGCCCGGCCCCGATCAGACCAGGGGCTGGGATGTCTGTTCCCTCACTCTTCTGGGGTCTGTGACATCCTGTCTTCCCTCTGAGCCATTTCTGTTCCCCTCACTCCCTTCCTGGGTCTCCTGGTTATTGTTGAGCCCTCCCCTCCTTGCAGGGAGCTGGCCCTGTAGTGCCGCTGCCCTTGCAGAACTGCCCCTCCTGCTGTCCTGAGACTAGAGAGGCCCCACCCAGCACCAAGGAAGGGTCAATGACTCCGTCTAGGCCCAGCTCCCCTCTCTTGCAAGATCCTGGAGGGCAGAGTCTGTGCCTCAGCACAGGGTCTGGGCCAGAGGGCTGGCCCCTGAACAGTGGTGGAGGGATGGATGAGATGTAGGCACTGGGACGCCTTCCTCAGAGAACCGTAAAGAAGCCATGGATGCGGGGGGTGGGATGAAAAACAGACTATGTGAAGTCCCGGGAGGGCCCTTGCCTCCTGCAGGGCTGGGACCCCACTGGGCACCGCACTGGGACGGGGGTGGAGGATGGCCAGGCAAACCCAGCCAGACCCACTTTCTCCACCCCGTGTCCCCTAGACATGCTGCTTCTGTCTATGAACCCCTACGACTACCACTTCTGCAGTCAGGGTGTCATCACCGTGGACAACATGGATGATGGGGAGGAGCTCATGGCCACAGATGTACGTCTGGGGCGGGAGCAGAGCCAGCGCCTGCAGCGTGGGGGCTGCATGGGGCTGGGCAGAGATCGGGGACAGGTCATCCCTGACCCCACCGTCCCGCACCACAGCATGCCATGGACATCCTGGGCTTCAGCGTGGACGAGAAGTGTGCCTGCTATAAGATCGTGGGTGCCCTCCTGCACTTCGGCAACATGAAGTTCAAGCAGAAGCAGCGGGAGGAGCAGGCCGAGGCCGACGGCACAGAGAGTGAGGGGCCTTGATCTCAATGTCCTGCCCTTGACCATTAACCCTAACCCTTGTCCGTGATCTTTGACCTCAGTCTTAGTTGACTCTGATTGTAACCCCTCACTTCTCAACTCCAGACCCTCTCTTTCCTAAGCTGTACAGTTTGCTGGCCCTGAACTTGACCCCTCCCAACCTCCCTCTCCGAATGCCAGGCTGAGGCCAGCTGAGCCCCCAGGTGCTTGAATTCTTGGCTTCTTCCTCCTCATTGCACCTGTGTGCCCTGCCAGGTGCTGACAAGGCAGCCTACCTGATGGGAGTCAACAGTGGGGACCTCCTCAAAGGCCTTCTGCACCCCCGAGTCCGTGTGGGGAACGAGTACGTGACCAAGGGCCAGAGCGTGGAGCAGGTGAGCCGCTTGCCGGCCAGGGCCCACCTGGGGACAGCTGGGGCAGGGCCCCTCCCTGCCTGGTCCCAGCCCAGCGTCCCCACCCCTGCAGGTGGTGTTTGCCGTGGGGGCTCTGGCCAAGGCCACCTACGACCGGCTGTTCCGGTGGCTGGTGTCTCGGATCAACCAGACGCTGGACACAAAGCTGCCCCGGCAGTTCTTCATCGGGGTCCTGGATATTGCGGGTTTTGAGATCTTTGAGGTGCGAGCAGGCCCACCCCCGGCTCTGTTCTCCCTCGGGTGGAGGGCCATGGCGGGTGGAGACAGCAACCCCGGGCTTCCCCCGGCACCCGGCACCCGGGGAACTCGTGCACACCCCTGTCCCCGGCCTCCCCTGTCCCCATCTGCAAGGAGGCCGGAGGCTGAGCCGGCGCCTCCTGCTGCAGTTCAACAGCTTCGAGCAGCTCTGCATCAACTTCACCAACGAGAAGCTGCAGCAGTTCTTCAACCAGCACATGTTCGTGCTGGAGCAGGAGGAGTACAAGCGGGAGGGCATCGACTGGGTCTTCATCGACTTTGGCCTGGACCTGCAGCCCTGCATCGACCTCATTGAGAAGGTGAAGCCCGGCGCAAGCTCGCTGCCGTGGGCGGCAGGTGTGGGTGCGCTGCGAGCACGTGTGAGTGTGTGTGTGTGATTGTGCACTGAAGTGAGCTTGTGTGAGTGTTTGGCTGTGACCAGGTCTCTGTACGTGCCATGAATAGGAATGCATGCATGTGTGTGATAGGGTGCTGGAGCCTGTGTGAAAGCATGTTGGTGAGTATGTGTGAGCAATACTGTGAGTGTGTGTATGCATCACAGGCTGCTGACCACAGCCCCTGGAGGCTGGACACAGTTCCGCAGTTCCCAAGGCCCTGTGGCAGCCGCAATGTCACTGGACCCTCAGAAGGGTCACTGCCCTGGGAGCCGGGCGGAGTAGGACGTGCTGACCTGTCTGTTTATGCGATTGTGAAGCATTACATATGTCTCCCCTTGTGTAAAGAACGGAAGAAAGAACAATGTGAAAGGACAGAGTGAAGGGGGAGAAGGTTCCCCCCGAACCTAACACGATCAGAACCGTGGCACGTTGGCTGGTTTCCCGCACGTCCTGCGCCCTGGGCCTCGGTTCTCTCGGAGGGCCCGGGCTCCTTCCCCTCTTTGCCTCTGAAAACGCAGTTTGAACGTTGAACTCTGTTGAAGGGGGCACAATAGTTCATGCAGCAGAGGATTTTCAGACAGCGCATTTCTGGAATCTCCTGTTGGACATTTATTTAGGTGGTCGACAGATATATTTTTTTTTTGCTATTAAAGCAGCACGAAGTATTCATTTCCCCATTTGGCAGGTCAGGAAACTGAGGCTTAGGGAGGTCTAAGGGCCCCACAGCTAGTAAGTGAGGCAGCCCCCATTTGAACTCAGCTGCTTTCTTTGTGCCGTGTGTGAGTGGGCGTGAGATCATGTGGGGGGTGGGGGGGAGTGGACGCAGAGGCACCAGTGAGTTTGCACAGGTCTCATAACCGAGGGGACAAAGAGCTGCGAATTGCACAGACGAGGCCAGAGGCCAAGCTACAGATTTTTCTGTCTGTGTTGGAAGACTGGGCTCCTGGGTGCAGGTCCGGTCTCGTCCCTCTGACAGGTGGCGGCGGTGGGGGGTGGGGGGTGTCTGGGAAGGCTCCCAGAAGGAGGGGCTCCGGGAGGCTGGGCTGGTGCGATGGAGGCCCTTCCGCTTGTCCAGCCGCTCGGCATCCTGTCCATCCTGGAGGAGGAGTGCATGTTCCCCAAGGCCTCAGACGCCAGCTTCCGGGCCAAGCTCTACGATAACCACGCGGGGAAGTCGCCCAACTTCCAGCAGCCAAGACCTGACAAGAAGCGCAAATACCAGGCCCACTTCGAGGTGGTCCACTACGCGGGCGTGGTAGGTGCCTGTTGGAACCCCAGCTCTTGCCCGTTCTCCTCCCTCTTCTCGGGTTTCTCCGCCTTGGCTCAGCTCCTGTCCCATCTCTTCCAGGTGCCTTACAGCATCGTGGGCTGGCTGGAGAAGAACAAGGACCCACTGAATGAGACAGTGGTCCCCATCTTCCAAAAGTCACAGAACAAGCTCTTGGCTACCCTCTATGAGAACTATGCAGGCTCCTGCTCCAGTGAGTGCTGAGGGACTAGACTGCCACTCTGCAGGGGACTCAGAGTGATGTCCCTGGAGTGACTGGTCCTCATGTCTCTCCCAGCTGAGCCTCCGAAGTCGGGGGTGAAAGAGAAGCGTAAGAAGGCAGCGTCGTTCCAGACGGTGTCCCAGGTGCACAAGGTGAGGCCCGGTCTGGTCCCTGATGCAGCCTCCAGCCTGGCCCTCGCTCCCGCTCTGTCCCCTGCACCCTGGGCGGGCGGCCGTTAAGACTTGCAGTGATGTTTAACTCGTCTCCACGTGAACATCACAGCAAGTCTGTGCTGCTTCCCGTCCCCACGCTGCCTGGGCAGGGTTTGTGGGGAGGGGGGCGCTGGGGGGTTTAGGCGGGGAAGCGGTGATCCTGGTGACAGGGACCAGTCAAGCAGAAGGGGGCAGAGGGCACGGGAACAGAGTGGAAGGACGGACGAGTGGGGGCACGTGTAGGCACTGGCCCCGGTCCTCAGCGGGCTGGTCCACTGCGGTTTCCAAGTCGGCTTCTCTGCCCCGTGTGCCTGCTCTCCCCCCAGGAGAACCTCAACAAGCTGATGACCAACCTGCGGGCCACACAGCCCCACTTTGTCCGGTGCATTGTCCCCAATGAGAATAAGACCCCAGGTAGTCACCCTGGGGCCCGGTGGGTGGTGGTGTGGGGTGGGGTGGGGCATTGAAGGGAGGGGTCTGGGCAGACTGGAAGCTGGATCCTCCCTTTCTGCAGAGCCCTCGTGTGGACTTGGGGTCTTTCTTTGAGGCATGAAGGTGTGTCTATTGACCTCTAACCTTTTCCTTTAACTCCCACCCGTGCAGGGGTCATGGATGCCTTCTTGGTGCTGCACCAGCTGCGCTGCAATGGGGTTCTGGAGGGGATCCGGATCTGCCGCCAAGGGTTCCCCAACAGGCTGCTCTACGCCGACTTCCGGCAGCGGTGGGTGTCTCCCTGCCCCAGCCCGGGCTGCTCCGCAGCTCCCCCTGCTGGGTCACCTTCCTCCTCCACCGCCACCCTGAGGGGGTGGGAAGGGCACACATTTCAGAGCCAGAGAGATGTTCCCACCCCTGAGGAGGAGGCAGGGGGACTGGGAGGGGGCTGGGCGGGGGTCCCAGTGGAGACGGTGGTGGCGGAGACCTGGGGGCCGCCGGGGTGGGGGAGAACCGAACGGGCCTGGAGCAGAGATCGGAGGTGCAGCCGACAGCCTCGCTGATGAGCAGGTTGCAGACGAGGAGAGAGAACAGACAGGGGTGACTCCCGGGTGTCTGGCCTGAGCACCTGGGGAGCTGGTGGTAGATTTGCTGAGGTACCAAAACAGGGGTTTTGATTTGGGGGGGCCTGGGGGGATGGTGCATTGAGGTCTACTTCGACATGTCAAGCCTGAAATGTCTCCAGCAGCTGTCCTGGAGGAGAAGGCATGGGCGGGACTGGACTCTTAGCCTGGAGCTTGGGGGCGGGCAGAGCTGGACGTGGACGTGGGGGTTGAAGGAGGGCTCAGGCGGCCCAGGCCGAGTACTCCTGCCGGCACCTCGCGGGCTCCCTCCCCTGCCCTTTACCGGCCTGGTTCTGTCAGGCCACTAGCCGCCAAAGTCCCTCTCCTCCCAGAAGTAACTGGCCATCCACGCTGACCGCCACACGTGTGTTCACACAAATACTGCACGCGTGGGCTCCCTCAGCGCACACACGTGAGTCTATGAGTGCATTTTGGAGATTATTCTCAGTCGGGATAAGTCTGGATCATCATCCTTCTTTTAACATTAAGACTTTATTTTTTAGAGCAGTTTTAGGTTCATAGCAAAACTGAGTGGAAGGTACAGAAATTTTCCCTTTTCTTCCTGTCCCACAGACACATAGCGTGTCCCCCCCCCCACCCCTGTTATCAACAGCGCCCACCAGAGTGGGACATCTGTTACCACGGAGGAACCTCCGCTGACTCGTGCTCACCACCCAGAGCCCACAGCTCACACCAGGGCTCTCTCTCGGTGTCGCACCTGCTGCGACTTTGGATGCATTTGGGGCAACAGGCGGCATTGTGCCGTGAAATAGCCCGCGGTCCAGTGACCCTGCTTTCTTCATCGGGCCCCCAGTGCGGGGCCTTTTGTGTTTCTGGGGCTTTGTCTTCACAGTGTGGCCACAGCCACCCGGCCTGCACGCCCCGCACACGTGCGCAAGGGTGCGCCTTGTCGGTCAGAGTCCTCTCCCATACGCTTCGTCAGTCTGAGGTGTGCTGTGCCACATCGCACGTTTTATATTTTTTTGTTCTTAAAAAACATTATAAAAGTGCTGCATGCCTGTGTAAGAGCTGCAGCCTCTTACAGAACTTAACTCCTGGATGCACTGAGACACAATCCGAGGTTTTCCAGCAGGACACGCCCACTCCCCCCCTCCACGTGGCAGTGCCTCCCCCTCCAGCTTGTTCAGTGTGTGCCCCCCACCCCCCCAGCCTCCGCTTCATCTCGGAGAGGCCCCGCCACAGCCTCCCCAGTCCGTGGCCCCTGCCCAGCCCCCTCCCCACCAGCCCTTCCCTGCTCCACCAGGTACCGCATCCTGAACCCTGGAGCCATCCCGGACGACACCTTCATGGACAGCAGGAAGGCCACGGAGAAGCTGCTGGGCTCCCTGGACATCGACCACACCCAGTACCAGTTCGGCCACACCAAGGTCGGGGCGCACAGGAGTTAGGGCTGACCCAGGGGTGGGTGGGCACCCTGGACAGGAGGCACGTGGGTGGGTGGAGGTTACACCTGCCCCCCCTCCCCCTCCCCCACACCAGGTGTTCTTCAAGGCTGGGCTGCTGGGCATCCTGGAGGAGCTTCGCGACCAGCGCCTGGCCAAGGTCCTGACGCTGCTGCAGGCGCGGAGCCGGGGCCGCCTCATGCGCCTTGAGTACCAGCGCCTGCTGGGAGGCAGGTGGGTGTGGGGCGGGGGTGGGGACAGGGGTTGTGGTGGGACCCGCATTCCCTGGCTCGAGGAACCACCAGGCTCTTCGAACCCTGTCCTCCTACCCGGTGGGTCAGATTACCCCCACGGCTAGCTGAACAAATCTCTAAAGGGGCGAGGTTCTGTTTTGCGCCCCTCAACCCCCCCGGCTTCCATTTCCCCACCTCAGAAGGTGGGGTGAGAACACCTGTCTCTCCATCCCAGCACGGCCCGCAGTGGTTATCATGACAGCTGGTGTTTCCCAAGACTCTTAAGTGCCAGGCAAGAGAACTTGTGTGGGTTATCTTGTTGGAAGGGCAGGACAGTCCTAGGACGTGGGTGTTGGGATCCTCTCCGTGCAGCAGAGGGGCGTCTGAGGCAGCGCCGTCCTGCCACGGCTGGCCGAGGGGTGGACGAGGCTGGGATGCGGGCCTGGGGTGTGAGCCCAGACAGTCGGACCCTGGAGCTGGCGGGGAGGCGTGACCCGTCCTGGCGTCTTTGGAACACAGTGCCACCAGGACATTCAGGGCTCATGAGCCCCCTCCCAGGAGGCGTAACTGTGTGACCTCGGGCCTCTCCCTCAGTCTCACCTGGAAAACGGAGGCTTGGGGGCCTGCTTGGGAGGGCGTTGGGAAGGTTAAGGGGGCTCCCCAGCGAAGAGCCCCGCCCACCCCGGGGAGGTGCTGGGCAACACGAGGACTGGACTCTGAAGGGAACAGCGCGAAGCCTGCGGTCGCCTCTCCCCGCCTTCCCCAGGGACGCCCTGTTCACCATCCAGTGGAACATCCGCGCCTTCAATGCCGTCAAGAACTGGTCATGGATGAAGCTCTTTTTCAAGATGAAGCCGCTGCTGCGCTCGGCGCAGGCCGAGGAGGAGCTGGCGGCCCTGCGGGCGGAGCTGCGGGGGCTGCGGTCGGCACTGGCCAGCGCAGAGGCCAAGCGGCAGGAGCTGGAGGAGACGCACGTCAGCGTCACCCAGGAGAAGAACGACCTGGCCCTGCAGCTGCAGGCGGTGAGTGGGGGAGGGGCGGCGGGAGGGGGTTCCTCAGTGACCTGGCACCCCCAGGACCTGCCCCCCCTCCACCGTGGACCCCAGGCTGCTCCAAGGAAATACCCAACCAGACCCCCGGCCAGGGCAGACCCAGTGCAGTCTGGGTGCCCAGACCTTGCTGGGGTCCACCCTCCTACTCCAGAGGTGCCACAGGGCGAGGCTGTGGGTTCAAGTCCACGCGCAGCCTCCCATTCCCAACCTTCCCAGCCACGGCTGTTGTCCACGTGCACGGTGCTCCCGCACCTGTGCCGCCGTAGCTTGCGGCTGTAGCTGCAGCGGGGCCCATCTGCCCGGCCCTCCCCTCCTTGCTGCCCCCCCTCCGCTCCCTTCTCCAGTCAAGGGCCACGGGAACCCAGGTGGCAGGTAACAGTAATAACCACAGAGGAGGGGGTCAAGGGTCTAGAGTCTCCCCAAGCCCAGCGATCCATTCTCTCCTTTGGCAAATACTTTGTGTCATCTGCATGCCAGGCTGGCTCTGGAGGGACATTGGTGGGAAGAGAGGGATGAGCCCGTGGTCACAAAACTCACCTGCTGGTGCAGGGTACCGGGAGGCAGCTGGGTGTGGTGAGGGAACGGCGAGGAGGCGGCGAGGTGGGAGAGAGCACCCGAGCCCCTCCATGGCCGTGCAGGGCCCGGTGGGCCCCCTGCTCACCCCCCACCCCCTCAGGAGGCTGCAGCCCAGCGCTTCTCTCCCAGAGCCCCCGTTCGCGCCTCACTCTGGGTTGTCCCCGGCCTACTATTCACCTCTTGAAGTTGCTGTTCCTGCTCCTGCTCCTGCCATCGCTCCACCCAAGGCTTCGTCCCACCTGAGCCCCTTCAGGGCCAAGAGCAGGTCTTAGGTGTCCCTCGGCCCCCAGAGCCCAGCTAAGTCACACCTGCATGTGGACAGGTGCATCTCCTTTTCCAGGGCCCGGCCGGTGCCCCTCAGTTGGCTTACCCGTTCCCGTGCCCCCTCTAGGAGCAGGACAACCTGGCGGATGCCGAGGAGCGCTGCCACTTGCTAATCAAGTCCAAGGTGCAGCTGGAGGCGAAGGTGAAGGAGCTGAGCGAGCGGCTGGAGGACGAGGAGGAGGTGAACGCCGACCTGGCCGCCCGCAGGCGCAAGCTGGAGGACGAGTGCACGGAGCTCAAGAAGGACATCGATGACCTGGAGCTGACGCTGGCCAAGGCCGAGAAGGAGAAGCAGGCCACTGAGAACAAGGTGGGGCCAGGCGGCTGCAAGTTCCTCTCCTGGCTCTGCCCAGGCCCCTGCTACAGAGCCCTGGGCAGGTTGCTTCTTCCCTGTGGGCCCAAACTTCCTCAGCTGTGGAATGGGGTTAACAGCAGCACTTACCTCCCAGGGTGAGCACTTCCCTCCTAGAGTCAGAATGTAACTAGCCTTTGCTAGCCCCCAATCTCGGGGCCTAGCACACAGTAGGTGCTCAGCAAACATTAGCGATCCAGGACCGCCAGCTCCTTGAGGGCAGGAACCATCCCTCCCGCACCCCTCCGCCACAGCTCTGCATCCCCCAGAGCCGCCTGCCACTGAACCCTGGCAGCAGCCCCGTGTGGTTCACTCGGGGAGGACAGTACTGCCATCCCTTGGGGATGAAGGAATGAGGCTCAGAGGAAGTGACCTGCCTGCTCACCGGAAGGGGAAGGGGTGGCTGCTCAGACCAGGGAGTGGGAGGACATCCCCATGAGACCCTGGCCGTGGCACAGGTGAAGAACCTGACAGAGGAGATGGCGGCCCTGGAGGAGTCGGTGGCCCGGCTGACCAAGGAGAAGAAGGCTTTGCAGGAGGCCCACCAGCAGGCCCTGGGTGACCTGCAGGCCGAGGAGGATCGTGTGAGCGCGCTGGCCAAGGCCAAGCTTCGGCTGGAGCAGCAGGTGGAAGACGTGAGTCAGGGCCCCAGTGGGGGGCTGTGTGGTGGCACCGGGAGAGCGGGGCAGTGCCTGGCTGGGCCCGGCGGCTGAGCATGTCTGCTCCTCCCCGTCCACAGCTGGAGTGCTCCCTGGAGCAGGAGAAGAAGCTGCGCATGGACACGGAGCGGGCCAAGCGCAAGCTTGAGGGTGACCTGAAGCTGACGCAGGAGTCGGTGACAGACGCTGCCCAGGACAAGCAGCAGCTGGAGGAGAAGCTCAAGAAGTAGGCATGGGCTGGGGAGCAGACCAGCCTGTCCGGCCGGCAGGGGCCTCCTGGGCCTGCCCCCACTTCTCATGCCCTTGGACTCTCGTCAGTTCCACATGACTGCAGAGGCTGACCATGGAGGGTTGGGAGATGGGGGTCCCTGGGGGCCTGGGACAGTGTCCTGCCCTCCATGGCCAGGCTCTGAGGCCAGGGCTGGGGAGGGAAGGCGTGGGGGAGGTCACGGGCTGCTCTGGGTGCAGAGCACCTCGGGCAGGGTGTGTGCTGGGGGGACGCCGGGGACCAGGCAGGTGGTGGGAATTGACCAGGGTGCGCTCATGCTCCTCTGTGACCTCCAGGAAGGACTCGGAGCTGAGTCAGCTGAACCTGCGGGTGGAAGACGAGCAGCTCCTCGGGGCGCAGCTGCAGAAGAAGATCAAGGAGCTGCAGGTGTGTGGGGGATGGTGGGGACCGGCGTCATAGGCCCAAGGAGACAACAGGAGGTAACAGCCGTTGCCCATTGACGCCAGGCTCGGGCAGAGGAGCTGGAGGAGGAGCTGGAGGCAGAGCGGGCAGCCCGGGCCCGAGTGGAGAAGCAACGAGCAGAGGCAGCCCGAGAGCTGGAGGAGCTGAGTGAGCGGCTGGAGGAGGCCGGCGGCGTGTCTTCCGGGCAGCGAGAGGGCTGCCGCAAGCGCGAGGCCGAGCTGGGGCGGCTGCGGCGGGAACTGGAGGAGACAGCGCTGCGGCACGAGGCCACGGTGGCCGCCCTGCGGCGCAAGCAGGCAGACAGCGCGGCAGAGCTGGGCGAGCAGGTGGACAGTCTGCAGCGCGTGCGGCAGAAGCTGGAAAAAGAAAAGAGTGAGCTCCGCATGGAGGTGGACGACCTGGGCACCAGCGTGGAGACTTTGGCCCGTGGCAAGGTGCCTGCCTCCTCCCTGATCCTGACCTCTGACCTGCCTTCAGTGTCCCCTCCCAACCCCTGGCTTGGACTCCAGGGCCATCCTGATTCTAGACCCATTCTGCCTCCAGCTGCTGATCCCTGACTGCCCTGTGCCGATACCGGATCCTGACCCCTCACACACTAGTGCTGCCCTCCAACCCTGACTCCAAAATTCTATGCCAAGTCACCTTTGACCCATCATCCAATTTGAACTTCTCTGCCCTTGACCTGTGCACTCTGACCAAACAACTTTCTCGACTGTTTCTGTCCTGAATCCCAGCACCCAAGCTCAACCCTTGACCTTTGTACCACCTAATCCTGACGGCTGGCCTCTGACCACTGTCCCTAGCTGACTAGTGTCCTGACTTCACCCTGACCCAGTGGCCTCAAGACTAGTCCAACCTTCTCACTTCCGATGTCCATCCTCTAAGCCATAGCCCAGCGGTGGCATCTCTGACCCTGAAGTGGGACACTGCTCTTCGATTCCTGAGCCCGTGTCCAGCCTTCTAGTTCCCCATCCCAGGTCCCAGTGTAATCGGCAGCCTAGGGCCTGCACTCTGATCACAAACTTGTCCTGCCCTGTGACCCTGGACCTCAGGCCAGTGCAGAGAAGCTGTGCCGGACCTACGAGGATCAGCTGAGTGAGGCCAAGATCAAGGTGGAGGAGCTGCAGCGGCAGTTGGCAGACGCGAGCACCCAGCGCGGACGGCTGCAAACTGAGAATGGTGAGGTTGGGGGCTCAGCTGGGCCACCCCAGGGCCTCCGTGCTGCCCCTCGCCCAGCTGACCGGCTGCTTCACCCCTTGGGCTGCAGGGGAGCTGAGCCGCCTGCTTGAGGAGAAGGAGTCTCTGATTAGCCAGCTGAGCCGTGGTAAGGCCTTGGCCACCCAGAGCCTAGAGGAACTGCGGAGACAGCTGGAGGAGGAGAGCAAGGTGGGCTGGCCACTGGCTGCCACAGAGAGGGTAGCATGGGTGTCAGGGCCACTGGCCCGGCCCGATTCTGAGGTCACTAGTGTCCCTGCAGGCCAAGAGTGCGCTGGCCCACGCTGTGCAGGCTCTTCGGCACGACTGTGACCTCTTGCGGGAGCAGCATGAGGAGGAGTCCGAGGCCCAGGCTGAGCTGCAGCGGTTGCTGTCCAAGGCCAATGCCGAGGTGGCCCAGTGGAGGAGCAAGTATGAGGCAGACGCCATCCAAAGGACCGAGGAGCTGGAGGAGGCCAAGTGAGTGTCTTGCCGGCCAGGCCATCACCACACAGGATGACACCTGAGCCTCTGCGCCCTGATGGGGCGAGGGGAGATACAGGGGCCATGCCTCTGCCAGCCTCGCTCTGTGACACACCCTACGCCGTTTGCTCCCGTGGCCTAGAAAGAAACTGGCCCTGCGGCTGCAGGAGGCAGAGGAGGGCGTAGAGGCCGCCAACGCCAAGTGCTCATCACTGGAGAAGGCCAAGCTGCGGCTGCAGACAGAGTCAGAGGACGTGACCCTGGAGCTGGAGCGGGCGACCTCTGCCGCGGCTGCGCTGGATAAGAAGCAGCGGCATTTGGAGCGGGCCCTGGAGGAGCGGCGGCGGCAGGAAGAGGAGACGCAGCGGGAGCTGGAGGCGGCCCAGAGGGAGGCCCGCAGCCTGGGCACCGAGCTCTTCCGGCTGCGGCACACACACGAGGAGGCTCTGGAGGCCCTGGAGACGCTCAAGCGGGAGAACAAGAACCTACAGGGTACGACCCACCCCGAGGTCAGAGAACTGCTCTGGGGTCACTGGGAACACCTTGGAGTCACACAAGGTGCCCTGGTGGGGTCGCCCTGGAATTAGGGGTGAATGATGTGACCTGGGTTGGAGCATGAGCCTTGAGGTGACTCCTCAGTGTCTTGTCCACTTTGCAGAGGAGATCAGTGACCTCTCAGACCATGTCAGCCTCAGTGGAAAGAGCATCCAGGAGCTGGAGAAAGCCAAGAAGGCGCTGGAAGGGGAGAAGAGTGAGCTCCAGGCCGCACTGGAGGAGGCTGAGGTCAGGAGCTGGCCACAGGGGTGGCTTGGGGTGGCTTAGGGTTGACAGTGACCCAGTGCTTCCTGGGCGTCCCTCCTCCTGGAAGACACACTCAGGTCCAAACTGCCTACCCTGTACCTCAGGGGGCCCTCGAGTTGGAGGAGACCAAGACTCTTCGGATCCAGCTGGAGCTATCCCAGGTCAAGGCGGAAGTGGACCGGAAACTGGCCGAAAAAGACGAGGAGTGCGCTAACCTGAGGTTTGGGAGTTCTGGCCATCCCCATCTACCACCATCCAGGGGGGCGCCGGTCCCCCCCAAGGCTAACAGCCCTTCCCATCCCAGCCACCCGAGTGGGAGAAAGGAAGGAAAGCAGTGTTTGCCGAGCCCCTGCCGTGTGCACAGCTTGGCAGGGCCTCTAGTCTGCCCCTCCCACCCGACTTCCTCAGGTCAGGGTAACTGTCCAGTCTGGAGGTGAACCTTGGAGAGCCCAGGGGACTTGCCCGGGGTGGGAGAGCCAGAGTTCAGCCCACACCTGTCTGCTCCAGAGCCTCTCTCTTGTCTGTGAACTTGCTTGATGGGGAACAAGGAAGTCACAAGGGGCTTGAAGCCAGGGAGGGATGAGTCCCTGATTCCAAAAATGCATGTCACCCTAATTCCAAAAATGGATGTCTCCAGTGTTCCCTGGGCATTTGTAAGCACAGGGGTGGTACTGTGCCTACCTCCTTTTCCATGGCTAAGCCTCGCACTCCCTCCCATCTCTCTCCTGCAGACGCAACCACCAGCGGGCAGTGGAGTCCCTGCAAGCCTCCCTGGATGCAGAGACCCGGGCCCGCAATGAGGCACTGCGGCTCAAGAAGAAGATGGAGGGTGACCTCAACGACCTGGAGCTGCAGCTGGGCCATGCCACCCGCCAGGCCACAGAGGCACAGGCAGCCACACGGCTGTTGCAGGCCCAGCTCAAGGAGGAGCAGGCAGGGCGGGACGAGGAGCAGCGGCTGTCGGCAGAGCTCCGGGAGCAGGCACAAGCCCTAGAGCGACGGGGCATGCTGCTGGCCACGGAGCTGGAAGAGCTGCGGGCTGCCCTGGAGCAGGGCGAGCGCAGCCGGAGGCTGGCGGAACAGGAGCTGCTCGAGGCCACGGAGCGCCTCAACCTCCTGCATTCGCAGGTGAGGACAGCAATTCACTGGGATAGGAGGGGTGGCCGCCTGCTGGCTGACTCTGAAGCTCTGCTGCCCCCCAGAACACAGGCCTCCTGAACCAGAAAAAGAAGCTAGAGGTGGACTTGGCCCAGCTGAGTGGAGAGGTGGAGGAGGCAGCCCAGGAGAGGCGGGAAGCTGAGGAGAAGGCCAAAAAGGCCATCACCGATGTGAGGCTGAGTGAAGGCGGTGGGGGTGGGTGGGGTCGGGGCGCAGTACAGAGCCCAAAGGGACTTCCGCTTTGGCCTGTTGCCTTCTGACCATTCCACCTCCTCCCCCACAGGCAGCCATGATGGCGGAGGAGCTGAAGAAGGAGCAGGACACGAGTGCACACCTGGAACGGATGAAGAAGACACTGGAGCAGACGGTGCGGGAGCTACAGGCACGGCTTGAGGAAGCGGAACAAGCTGCCCTCCGGGGTGGGAAGAAGCAGGTGCAGAAGCTGGAGGCCAAGGTGCGTAGGGTGTCCCCATCCCCTGCACACGGGCAGCCCAAGGGCAGGCTCAGGCGTCAGGCTCACGCCACGGCTGCTTACAGGTGCGGGAGCTGGAGGCCGAGCTCGATGCCGAGCAGAAGAAGCACGCTGAGGCCCTCAAGGGGGTGCGGAAACATGAGCGCCGGGTCAAGGAACTTGCGTACCAGGTGGGTCAGTAGGTCCAGCTCAGAGGCAGTGGCCTGAGAGCTGACCTGGTCCGGGCAAGACCTGAGTCCCCTATACCTGTGCAGGCCGAGGAGGACAGGAAGAACCTGGCCCGAATGCAGGACCTGGTGGACAAGCTGCAGAACAAGGTCAAGAGCTACAAACGGCAGTTCGAAGAGGCGGTGAGTGCGCCGGGTCTGGGTCCCCAGGGCCTGGGCAGGACGCCTGTGGTAACTCAGCTTCAAGGCTGGCCCAGGCAGGAGGCCAGCAGCCGTCAGCCCCACTCTGCCTCTGGCCCGGCACCTCCCAGTGCTGGCACTGGACACAGGCGGGCTGCTTCCAAGGGCAGTGACCTCGCTCGTGACCCGCCTGTCCCAGTGGGAAGAGTTTCTCACAGCTCCAACAGCAACAGATGAAACCCAGCTCTCCGAACAGACCCCACGTGTGTTCCCTTTCTGGTCCAGGTCTGGCACGTGGGCACCTCTGGAAGGAGTAACGTCTCAACCCCTTCCTTCCTGCTGTGGGTGCCAGAGAGGGGGGAGAGGGCCACAGGGAGTGGTGGTGGGAGCAGAGTGGAGCACCAAGAGAAGCCAGACCCCTTCTGAGATGGGGCGGGGACCACAGTGACCATCTGTTACCCAGAGGTGACCCGGCCTGCCTGTGCCCCCAGGAGCAGCAGGCCAACACTAACCTGGCCAAGTATCGGAAGGCCCAGCACGAGCTGGATGATGCAGAGGAGCGGGCAGACATGGCAGAAACCCAGGCCAACAAGCTGCGCGCTCGGACCCGGGACGCCCTGGGCCACAAGGTACACGGTGGTCCAGCACCAGCCTGCCCCTGCACGGACGGGAGCGCCAGCGGGCCGGCTCACTCAGCCACCCTTCTCCCCTCAGCACAAAGAGTGACGGACGACGCTCGAGCCCCCGGGCTCTGAGGAGGGACACCTGCTGTCTGCCCCTCACCTGCCGACCTCCGAAGAAACGCCTTCTCCGCAGCGCCAGCCAGTGTCCTCCTCCTCCTTTGGGGCTCAGGAGAGGAGAGGAGCCCACAGTCCCACAGACAAAAATCAGGTCCACATCAGTCATTTAAAATAAAGTTCTTTAATAGTCTCCATTTAATTGGTTTATTTGTTGTTAATAAATTGGCAACACAAGGAGCTGAGGGCGCGCTCCAGGCAGGTTCCTATGTCTGGGCTCAGGCAGGAGACGCTGCCCTGGGGCAGGGGCAGGGGCAGGGCACAGCCGTCCTGCGCCCCAAGGGATGGAAGGAAGAGGCCCCCCACTTCTGGGGCACCCATTGGGATGAACACAGCGGCCAATGAGCAAACAGAACCAGAGGAGCTAAAGGGAAACGAGGGAGGGACAGGTAGACGGGCAGGCTTGGGGGAAGGTAGCGTTCTCTGGTATCCCCCACCCCTGCCCAGGGCTCAGAAGCCTTTGCCTGGGCCCAAAGGCCAGGCCAAGCTTGGCTCACAGATTGGGGGAAGGTGCCCCTATCTCCCTCCCCATCCCAGGGCTGACGGCCAAGAGACTGGGCAGGAGCTCCACAGAGCTATTTTTAAAAGTCCCCTTGCCTCTGGCTAGGCCAGAGCCCCAAGGTTCTGAAGGAAGGATGGGCATAGCACCCTGTCCTTACCATGGGGATCTTGAAGGAACTAAGGTTCCACAATGACCTTGGGCCCTCAGACCCAGGGGCCGAGGGCTTCTAGCCACTCCCTCCCACTAAGCCTGTACCTGAAGACCTGGGGCAGGCAGAGAGCGGCAGGAAGGCAGGGGAGGGGTGGGGACACGGCAGGGCGTGCGGCACGTACACCACGCTCACCCGCACTGGCCCTGGCCCAGCAGCCTCCCGAGGCCTGGCCCAAGGTCACTCCTCAGTGAAGTCCCTGTCTATGTCCATGTAAGGCTCCTCAATGTAGCTGACGAGGGCAGAGGGCGACTGGCGGTCTGGGTCCAGCAGGATGGACACGGTCTCTTTCCAGTATGAGAAGCTGATGCAGGAGCTCTGGGCAGAGAGAGAGGGGCTAGGGGGCGGGTCCTCCAGGAGCCTGGCACCCTCTGGGGAGGGCCATGGTAAGGGGACAAAGAGTTGCCCACCACATGGCCCAGGTGGGGACCACGCGCCCCGAACACCCCTCTGAGGGGCCCTGGGTCTGCGTGCCTGGGGCCCGCCCACCAGCCAGCTGGGTGGGGCACTCACATTCTCCAGGCAGGTGCTGTCCTTGTCTTTGTGCAGGTAATGCTGCTGCCAGAAGCGCAGCAGGTTGTGGAAGTTGTTGAGTAGAAAGCCAGGGTACTTCTTGCTGTGCTCCATCCGCTGCAGCAGCCGCAGGTACAGGGGCAGCCTCTCTTTCCGTCTGGCCAGCATCAGGATCACCAGGCTGGTGTTGAGGCAGCTGACGTTCTCCTGCAAGGCCCCGGGCCAGCCGGCTCAGGTGTGTGCTGGCAGCCCCAGCAGCCCCTGGTGGACCTGGGTTGCCCCTCGGCAGGGAGTTGGGGGGGGCCCAGGCCCCACAGGGCCGTGAGGCCACGTACTGAGCTGTCCCTGCATACACCTGAGAGGGGACTGGGGCAAGGAATGATGCCGGTACAGTCAACACCCTGCCCTGAGCGCCTTCCCGGTCCCTACCCCCACCCCACCCTGATGGGAACATCATCCATCAACTGCCTCGTTAGAGTACATCCTGTCTCTCAAATGGGCTCAGGCGCTGTGTCTTCCAGAAGCTTCGATCCTGGGGCAAGACTGGGTGCCTAACCTGCATTCGGCACTAGTCTGTGGGCACCAGGCAGGAGTCTCGGCCTGTTTTGTTCACTTTGCACCCCCAGCTCAGGGCCTTATCTCACTAAGTGTGTGTCAGATGAAGGGGGTACTAGTGTTACCCCGTTTTAGAGAAGAGGTGTGTGAAGCTCAGCACATGACGGCTACCCAGCCGAGGGAAGTGGGAGCGAGCCTCGGGCCCAAGCCCAAAGCGGGCACAGCAGGCGGGGTGGGCTAAGCACTGCACTGGGGGGTCAGAACTCAGTGCAACCCCGACTCCTCCCAGCCGGACTGTGACCACAGAGCTCCGCTCCCCCCTCAGGCCCCATCTGTGACTCGGGGCACTGATCCCTCACTGGAAAGGTCCTCGAGGACCTGGGAGGAACTGGGAGATGGGTCTCGGGGAGATGCACTCCTAGGCTGAAAGTGGGAGAACGGCTCTGTCGAGCTCCAGGACAAGCTCTCCTCCCTCCGCACGTCTGCAGGGCCTCGCACCTGCGTCAGCGTCTGCACGTGGATGATGTTGATGAGGCGGAAGAGGAAGGACATCTGTGTGGGCACCTGGGATATGTAGGCAAGCAGGCGGCACTCGGACAGGACTTCAGCAACTGGGGACAGACAGGCAAAGGTGTGAGCAGCAGGCCTGGAAGGTGGTCTGTGGCTCAAGCCCAGGGGCTGCCACCGAGGCCACCATTTAAGTCCCCCTTTGGACCTGACTCTGAGGCTGGGAGCCCCAAGTGTCAGGCAGCTGATGAAGAGGTTGGCTGCAGCAGAATAAATTTCCCCTGTTCTGCGATCCAGGCCGCGCCTGCCATCTTGCTAGAGTCGCCCGCCGGGAGCTCACCACCAGTCCCTGTAGTCTTGTCCAGGGTCCAGCGTTCCGTGAGGCCCACCCCCAGGCGTTACCACCTGGGTCCTCATCCCCGGCAATCCCAGCCCAGGAGAGGAAGAACGTTTTTTGCATTCTGCTGGCAACAATGGTTTTTCACCTTCATGTAAATGTTGTATGTGTTCATTAAAGGAAGCACGCACCGTGAAGAAAAGTGAAAGCAGCAAAGAAAACCACCCTGAGAGCCACCACCTTGACCCAGGAAGGCCACACTGGACGATCTGCATTGGTGTTCTGGCCTTGTCTCACCCTTCATGTCCACCTGGTTCTCGAACCGGTCCAGTGACAGAGTGACGCAGCGCACCAGCATGTTGGAGTCCACCAGCGAGCTGTTGACCTGCTTCAGGAACACCTGGAACTGAGTGAGACCAGGCTCAGACGGGCAGTGGTGGGCTCCTGCAGCGGGCGCCGATCTACCCCTGCCCAGGTGTGCCCGACCGAAAGAGGCTCAGACGAACTGACGGACCTGCCCTCTGCACCCACCAAGCAGCAGCTCCAGCAGCAGCTCAACCCAGACTTTCCGACACCACCTCCTGTGGTCTTTCCACTGAAGCACACTGAGCTCCTCATTCTCACTTCACTGGTCAGAGCTGCGTTTCTGTCTCACACGCCCCCTCGGAGCCCGAACACGCCAGGCTGGGGCCCATCACGGCACCCACCATGCTGCATCAGAGCCGTCTTCACAGCCCCCCTACTCCCAACCGTCACACGTGCCCACAGCCGCTGGCACTTCCATGCCCAGCACAGAGACACTAACGAGTGCCTGTTCAACACTGCCCACTGACTCCCTGGCATTCTCCACTTTCAAACCAGCACTGGAGGCTGGTAAGGACAAGGGCTCCAAGGTAACTTCTGGACAACGCAGCACATCCTGTGGAGCCCTGGGTTAGTCTTACCTTTGCATCAGTGTTGATGTATTTATTGAATCTCTTGAATGCATCAACATTGAATTTCATCAGCTCCCCCAAGAGGTCAAAGTAACTCTGGAGTACATCCCTTGACTTGCACTCGCTGTCCACAATGCAGTACAGGATGTGCTGGGGGTGGGAGACGATGGGGTGAGGGCCGGGAGGCGGCTGAGCCCTGGGGCCCACAGGCAGCTGTGGCTGCCACCCCCAGGCTGCCCTCTGCTGCCTCCCACCAGGGCCTGGCATGTAGCGCAGACCACACGACATCTGCTTTGGCAAGCATCCGGGTAGATGAAACCTGCTTCCCTGTCTAGGTTCTCATCTGAGGATGCTGGTGGCTTCACGGGCAAGACCAGGCCCGAGACCTCACAGGAGCTGGGGGTGGGTTGGTGTATGTAGCCACGGCCCCTCTCGTCTGCCCGGGGCTCAGAGCTCAAGCCTGTGACCCGCTCTGTGGGCACGGAGACTGCCAGGGCTCTCCAGCTTGCAGGTGAGGGAGGCATCTCTAGACGTAACACTGGCCACTGCCCGAGCGCTTCAGGCCGCTCGTACAAATGAAGCACAGGGTCTAAGGTCATGAGACGCTTTTTGACCCCATGGTTAGTCTCTATGTTTATGAATAAAAGCATTTACACTAAAACAAATGACTTTATCAAGAACTAAAAGCCAATTTAACTCCTTGATGAGGTTTTCTACAACAGTTAAACTGTTTCCACTTTTCATTTTCCTAAAGGTACATTGGATCAATCATGTTCATATGATGTTTACAATGATTCATGGGTCAGTTTCTTGTGTGTGTGTGTGTGTGTGTGTGTGTGTGTAACCAATTATAGTTTTGGCCATTTTGCTTGCTTTTCCTGAAGGCCATTTTTCAATTAAGGAAAACAAACTTTTACTCAACAGCAAAATATCCTCAGGGTCAAAAGGCTTTGCTGGGTTACTCCGCAGACACTTCTGCTCCTTCGTGGCCACCCCCAGACCCTTCCATCACTCGTGAAGCACCACACGGAACCCACAGTTGGAAACTCCAGGCAAACACTAGGGCAGCCTGCACTGTCATTTCAAAACAGATTCAGGTGCTCCTGCCCAGCTGTCTAGGTCTCAGGACAGGAGAGCAACGCACGGGGCTGGGGGAGGACGGGGCACCCACACCCTGGCTCCTCCAGGCCATTACCTCCAGAAGGCCTCGCTTCAGCAGGAACATCTGGTCTGCATAGGAGGTGGTCCCTCGGAGGAAACTCTCCACAGCCCGGGCTTGCCAAAACCTGCGACCCAAATGTTAACCCCTGGCCCGGGCGGCTAAGGCTGCCCTCTTCTGGCCCATGTTCCATTCCCCAAGGGGCTGGGAGATGTCTGCCGCCTTTCCTCTATCCGGTAGTCATTTATAAAACATCTGCTAGGCATCAGGCCTCATACTAGGTACCAGGGACACAGCAAGAGCCCCGAGTTCGTGGAGCTGACAGCAGTGTAGTTACGAACTGTGATTCCTCTTTGGTTCTGTCTAGAAGGAGCGTGCGTCTCAGGGAGGGAGTTACTCCCCAGTGAGTAACGTGAAAATGCACTCTAGGCTTTGTCCCTTCAGAAGGACAGGAGGACACGGAAGGGAGGGGCCAGGAATGCGTGAGGGAACCTGATGGGCATGTGCGGATGGGCCACTGGACTTACACCTGATGGGCTGTCCTAGAGAAGAGGGGGCCTAGGCTGCCTGAGCGGCGCTCCAGTTGGGACCCTTAAGGGGGGTTGGGACAAGGCAGGCTGAACTGACAGGGGTGCATCTGGGCACGGAGCCTCCTGGCGGCTCACACCCAGCCCCACTGGAATGCCTCCCTCCCCTTCTACTCCTGCCCACAGCCTTTAGGACTCAGACAAGAAGCCTCCCTGTTCATGTCCACCCACCAGCCCCCAGCTGGGCAAAGGCTTTCCTTTGCACCCACGGCCCCTGGGGCAGCTCCTGGCTCTGTCTTTCCACATTGCGTGGAATCGCAATCTTTCCGTGTCCGTTTCCCACAACCCAGGGCAGTCTGTGTGGGCAGGACTGGACCTGCTATTTCTCTTCCACCTTTTCAGCACCAGCACAGAATGGGTGCTTGGCGAGTGCTCGGTCAATTCTTAAAACACATGGCTGGCCAGTGGCAGAAGCTAATACACATATACCTGCTAAGTCAGAACAGGGGAGACAGCAATTGAGTCCCCTTCTCCTGCACAGTAACCAGACACTGGCAGGAAGCTGCTGACTAAAGAAGGTATTTCTAACCACTGGAGACGCACTTGGCTCCCAGACCCCCTTGCAAGTGGCAGATGCCTGTCCCCAGACCTACCTGAAAGACGACTCAGCTGGCTCCTTCTTCATGACCTGCAGCAGACGAGTTAATAAGCCCCTCTTCCCATCACACACCAAACTCCTGAAAAAAAAAAATGATAGGGACACGGGCCTCCAGTTAAGATGGTGGCGTAGGTAAGCATGGTACTCGCCAACCACAGCCGAATTACAATCCACAGAACAACAATCATTCAGTTCCACCCGAAATCTAGCCGGGTAGAAGACCTATAATGAAGGATATGAAGAAGATACACTGGGACTGGTAGGAGGGGAGGAAATGTGGAATGAGTGGGTCCTACACCCAGGTGTCGCAAATAAAAATTGGGAGTGGTATCTTGGCTGCAGAGGTCCCCTGTGAGGAGTGACAGGTCCCAGCTCCACAGCAGGCCCCCAGCCCAGGGCTCTAGTGCCAGGAAGCGAAGTCCCCACAACTCCTGGCTGTGAAAACCAGGGGGACTGTGGCCGAGTGAAACGGGGGGTTCGTGCAGTCCTAGGCAGTTCCTCCTAAGGGGCCCAAACAAAGACTCGCTTGGACCCACTCCCTCTGTGCTCCAGGACAGTGGCAGCCGTGCAAAGGGCACCGGGGACATACGGAGAGAAACTGAATTGTCTGGTATCAGGACAAGGGCTGGAGGGGCAGCTTTCTCTTAGACAGAAGTGCTGGCACAGAGAGGCCACTGTTCCTTTCTGTGCCCTCCCCCCACCGAGCCAGCAGGCAGGCACCATGTCTGAGTCTCTGTTAACCCGGCCAACACTGTTCACCCCACCCTGACGATTCCCTGAGACCCCACCCCATCCAACTTTTGGGTTACCCCAAAAAGCCTCTTTCTAGTGGCTTTTTCTATACAAATGGCTTGTCTTGGCTCATGCTTCATACTTTCCTAAAATCTCTCAAGCACAGTGTCTGGCCTTGGTGCTCCCAGGTCTGGCATTAGCAGCAGGTGACCTTGGTTTGCAGCTTGGTGTCGCCTGAGCACCACCAAGCAAGCCCAGCACAAACAGCAGCCTTCTTCAGATTGCTTTGTAGCTCATGCTGGGAAGCCCCAGTCAGAACACAGGTGGAAGCTAACCCTGACCTTGGTAGGACACCCAAGAGCCACTGCACCTGGAGGACAGCTTCAGACCACATCAAAGTACCAATCAACCACGTTCACAAGCGACACACTCAAGGGGCAGACTCAGTGGGCACCAGAGCCCCACTGAAGTCAGCCCTGCTCCATGGGCCGGGCCCTTGCACAGCTGATCCGTTATAGCCATTCCTTGCAGCTCATCAGCCTAAGGGTAAACCCCTCCCATTGATGTGCCAACAGTAATCAAGGCTCAAATATAACAGGAGGGTCTACAAAGCCCACACAGGGGTCACACCTGGAGTGCCCAGCTCGGGTGAACAGGAAGACTGTGCCACGGATCCTACAGGACACCTACTATATTAGGCCACGCTACCAAGCCCAGGAGATGTAGCAGTTCTTCCTAACACACAGAAACAAACATGGGGAGGCTGCCAAAGTGAGGAGACAAAAAAACCCCACATCCCAAATAAAAGAACAAAACAAAACTCCAGAAAAAAGAATGAAAGAAAATGGAGACAAGCAATCTACTAGATGCAGAGTTGAAAACACGGGTTAGAAGGATGGTCAGTGAACTCAGTGAGAATGCTGACAGCATGAAAAACACTAGTCAGAAATGAAGGATACAGTAACTGAAACAAAGACTAATTTACAGGGAGTCCACAGTAGAGCTGATGAAGTCAAGAATCAAATCAGTGATTTAAGGATGCAAAAACCACCTAATCAGAACAGCAAGAAGAAACAAGAATAAAAAACATGGGAATAGTGTGAGGAGCCTCTGGGACAACTGCAACATTGGCATCACGGAGGCGCTGGAAGGAAAAGAGAGCAAGAAACTGAAAACCTATTCGAAAAAATTACAGAAAACTTGTCTAAACTGGAAATAGACATCCAAGTCCAGGAAGCATAGAGTCCCAAACAAAACGAACCCAAAGAGGCCCAAGAGCAAGACACATCCTAATTAAAATGTAAAAGGTTAATGACAAAGAGAGAATCTTAAAAGCAGCAAGAGAAAAGTGGTTAAGTTACCTACAAGGAGCTTCCACAAGACTGTCAGCTGATATCTCAACAAACTCTGCAGGCCGGAAGGGAATGGCAAGAATTACTCAAAGTGATGAAAAGAAGCAAGGCCCTACAGCCAAGATCACTCTACCCGGCAAAGCTATCATTTAGAGTTACAGGACAGATAAAGGGCTTCCCAGACAAGAAAAAGCTAAAGGAGATGATCACCACCAAATCTCTATTATATAAAATGTTAAAGTGTCTTCTTTAGGAAGAGGAAGAGAAAAAGATAAAAAATACAAACAATAAAGTGGCAATAAATACATATGTATCAACAACTGAATCTAAAAACCAAAATAAACGAACAAACAGAACAGAAACAGACTCATAGATACAGAGAACATTTTGGTGACTGCCAGATGGAAGGGCGGTTTAGACACGTGGGTGAAAAAGGTGAAGGGATTAAGTGCAAATTGGTAGTTACGAAACAGTCATGGGGATGTAAAGTACAGCGTAAGGAATATAGTCAACAATATTCTAGTAACTATGTATGGTGTCACATGGGTGCCAGATTTATCGACATGATCACTTAGTAACTTATGTGATGTCAAATCACTGGGGTGCAGCCCGGGCTGGGCGGCTCAGCTGGCTGGAGTACCATCCTATACATCAAACGGTTTTGGGTTTGATCCCTGGTCAGGACACACGCGTGGGTTACAGGTTTGATCTCTGGCTGGGGCACATACGGGAGGCAACCAATCAATACTTCTCTCTCTAACGATTTAAAAACAAATTTGCTGAAGTGTACACATGAAAATATTGCTTGTTAACTTTAATTGAAAAATTAAAAATGATATAAAAAAAGAATCTACATCCAACATCTAACAGCTACAATGTGTAAATGCAAGATTAAATGCTGAAAACAAACATTTTATACTAAAAAAATAAATAAAAAGAGATAGGGGCACTGGCAGCAGACCTGAGAGGCTGAGAGGGGCCTCTGGGTTGGTTTCTCTGCTGACTTAGGTGGGAGAAACACGGGGACATTTCCAGGCCACCCAGATGCCCTCCTGCTCTGCCTGTGTCCAGAGCACCCCACGGCCACCTTCATTCTTAGAACTGAACAGCCCAGTGCATCTGCGCCCACTGGCAAGTGGTGAGAAGTCAGATACACACCAGTCAGACAGGGCTCAGACCTACGGAGGGAGGCCATTTACACCAAAAGTGGGTTGGGAAGAGGCCATGACAGAGTCCACCAGATGGGGCAAAGTCTGTGCCAACAGGGTGAGGGCAGGGAGCACCCTGGGCCCCTGGCTGAGCTCCTGCTGGCCTTGGACAAGTACCTGGGCCTCTGGATCTCAGCTTCCTGGTCTAGGAAGCAAAGGCAGGAGATGAGAAAATGACTCAGACCATGTCATGGGGAAGAAACGGGAAGCAGGCAGGCAGGGGCTCTGGGCCCTCAAACTTTCTCTTTAAATAAGGCAGCTCCACTGTATCCACTACACACGAGGCTGATACTGTCTACAATTTCATTTGAACAAAGAGCTCGGACCCCTCAAAAAAAAAAAAAGTAAGCTGGAGAATTATGACCCCTGTTGCTGGATGCAGCCCTCCCTGTCCTGACCCCATGGGCTTGTGACCTCCTTGCCTGGTTCCAGGAGATGAGTCAAGCATAACCCAGCGAAAAAAGCTGTACTGAGGGTGAGGGGCCTGCCTCTGTCCTGCGTGGCTGCAAATGCCACCATGCCAGTGAGAAAGATGCCGGCAAAAGTGAGAGACAAGAGGAGGGGGCCCAGCACATATGACCTTTGGCAGACAACCTCTCCCAGCGCCTGCTCCCCCATCTGTACAGTGAAGTGATGATAGCACGGCCCTCTCAGGGCTGTTGTGGGGGCTCCAATGATACACTGCAGGCGGCATTAAGGACAGTGTAGCTACATGTGAGTGAGAAAGGACAACTCTGCACACATGCATGTGCCCCATCTGTGTGCTCTGGGGCACACGAGCAGCCAGGTGGGCTGTGGGCCAGAGCTGCACCCCATCCATGCTCACCTGTCAGTGTTGAGGACAGCTTCCACCTCGGGGATGTTGGCCTTGAGAGAGATGGCACTGAGCTCGTTCAGCTCCTGGTTGTTGAGCAGCAGGTACTTGTTCCTGAAACAAATGGGGTGCAGGGGGTTGAGGACAGGCACTGGGGCAGCAGTGTGCTAGTCCCCTGCCCTTTTCTTGTGGAGAGGGGGAATCTGAGGGCCCCCTGCAAATACCTTGTACCCTCTGATCTGGCAGTTCAGGGGGGACCCATGGTCTCGTTTGTACTTACTCGTGGTGGTCGCTGAAACTCTGGAGAAGCCTCAAAAACTGAATCTTCAAGGTGATGTCCTAAAACACACATGCACCCTCGATGTTAAAAACAGTCACAACGTTGCAAAAGAAAACACCCTGGGAGAGCCGGCACATCACTTTGCTTCTCTCAGCCCCTGTCCTCACGCACAGCGAGGACCTTCCTTAGTCAGAGAACACTTTGTGGGCTCCCACATCGGGCTAAAGACCCACCAACCTACTGGATTAAAAATTAACTGAAGTTCTTTTAAATGTGAGGCTAAGTTCATAAGGAAGAAAGGAAAACCCACGGGACTTGGAAACGAAGGAAGGACTGAGTTCAGGACGCTGAGCATAAGCACTGCCAGCGGAAAACAGGAAGCAGACTTGTTCAGGCCAGGGCTGCGGTTTTAACGCCCTGCAGGGACCAGACAGAACTGCAGGCCGTATAAGGCCCAGGAGTGTATACGTTCGGTGAAAGAAGGGTTAGAAAACCCCCACCTACCAGCCCAGAGAGCTGGCAAAGGAGCCTGTCTCTGCCAGGGTGCCGCTGAAGGACAGCCCCAGGAGGAGCAGGACACTGGGCTCGTGCACCAGAGCAGCAGGGTCGGGACACCAATGTGAACTTGCCCTGGGACCCGGAAGCCCCAGAAGAAGCCGGCAGACGAAAGCACAGTGCTCTGTGGAAATACACACTTCCAGGGCGCAGGCTACACAGATGCTCCCAGGGAAAACAGGCGCCCTAAAGGTGACCTCTCCATCCATAACCATGACAGAACACAAGGCAAAGCTCACCCTAAGTTGAGTCTAAAGACTCAAACACAAGTATTAGAACCCTAAGAGCAATCCACAAGAGACCACAAAAAAGTGTTACAAATAATTAAAAAGAGAAAAAATGCAACAGAACAAAACATTAACATATTTTGAATAAAGACCAGGTAGTTTTTGACAAAGAGCCAGATGAAATGTCTAGAAATGCAGAATATATTCACTTGAAGTTAAAACCTCAAGTGGATTGGGCTGAAACACACATGTGACAAGGCTAGAGAGACGCACGGTAAACTGAAGATAAGGAACTGAGGAAAAGTCCTCAGCATGTAGCACAGAGCCAAAAGGACCCATGGCAGCAGACCCAAACAGCTTGTGGCACTTTAAGGTCCCAGAGCACTTTCCCCCTCGTGCTGGTGGCCCAGGCTCCACGTGGCCTGTGAGGCCAGCAGGCAAGAAAGTGCAAAGTGCAACCTTCTTTTTGCAATAAACAGGCTCCAACTAGCTGAGCAGCACAACAGGCCTCCCGACTACCAGTTCATTGCTCTCTCTAGGGCACTGTGACAGAGACAAGATAGAGGAGGCCCCTTCACCCCTTAAAAATAAGGCATTTGAAAAACTTTTTTGGATGTAGAAAAAACCACATTGGTGGTATGTGGTTCTTAAAGGCAAAACTATTAATGGGTATAATTACAGTGCAGCAGAGCCCAGGAGGAGGAAATCCTTGCTGTTAGAGAATAGAGTGGGTGGCCTTACCTGGAAGGAAGTGAGCCCCATCTCTGAGGCATATAAAGGGAAGCTGGCTGGAGGCCCCCAAAGAGGAGCTCTCCTGCACAGGTGGAGGGGTGGGGTCAGATCCATCCCCAAGGTGGCTTCCAGTTATAGAATTAGTAGGTTATGACTTTCAGTTTCTGCTCTACTCTCCAAGACTGAGATTTCAAAGGGTCAAGAGCAGGTCTTGAAAACTACTTCTGGCAAGTCAAGCCCATTTGTCCCTGGGGTCCCTTGCTCACCGGGCTGCAGTCGCAGTTCTGATTGTGACCATGGAGGACGAGGGCAGATGCCGAATGCTTCCTCCAAATCAGCTTGTCGAACAAATTATTAAGCCCAGGGATCAGCTTGAACTCTGCAATCATTCTGTGGACCTGGATAGGGCAGGAGGAAAAAGCATTTTAAGACTAACGCACCCTGGCTGGCGTAGCTCAGTGGATTGAGCGCGGGCTGCAAACCAAAGTGTCGCAGGTTTGATTCCCAGTCAGGGTACATGCGCCTGGGTTGCAGGCCATGACCCCCAGCAACGGCAATTGATGTTTCTCTCTCTCTCCCTCCCTCCCTTCCCTCTCTAAAAAATAAATAAATAAAATCTTTAAAAAATAGTTAAAAAAAAAAGACTAACTCGAGGAAGAGATCTCGCAAAGCTTTGTGCTGGCAGAACAATGATCTTCAGGACACAGAAAGCCACAGTTGACAGGGAGTGCGGAGGTTTACAGTGAATGCCCACACACACCCTGCCCCCACCACACACAGATGTACTTTTTAACTCTGCCCATCTGCCCTCAAAACATTCCAGGGGTCACACCTTGCGAGGTCCTCTTTTAAGACCCGGAGTTTTGGATTCAGATGGCCCTGGGCTTGTTTCTTAACTCTACCACATTCAAACTGTGTGACCTCAGGCAAGTTCCTTAACCCTTCCAATTTGTTGCCTGCCTCTGCACATCATTAAAATAAAAATGCCCCCCATGATTCACAGTAGGATTTCAATTGGAGGCAAGATAAATATATAATAAAACAAAACTCTAAAGAGCCTAGGGAAATCTACACAAAGGCTTTAAAAAAAATAATCAGAGTGAAAAAGACTTTCTAAAGTATTATACCAAACCTAGAAGCCAAAAAAGAAGACTGTTGAATTCAACCACATAAACCTTTTAAAATTCCGCATGGCAAAACTCACAATAGGCAAAGTCCTAAATTAAATATAACCAATGGGACCACACTGACAGTCCTGTGTCACACAAAGGCAAAAGCTGATTTCCTCTATAAAGAATCCTACAAATTTCTTAAAACAAAAGACCAAGACCACAGAAAAAAAATGGGTGAAGGACACAAACAGGAAAATATAAAAGGCTCTTCAATATATGCAAAGCGCTCAGCCTCACAATATTAGGAGAAATTCAAATCACAACTCATTTTTTACTTTCTCAGATTGGTAGAGGAGGAGTTTTGTAATGCTGTGTTGGTGAGTGGGGCCTCAGCAAGCCCCACGCTGCCAGTGGCGGGGGGGGGGGGGGGGGGGCGCACTGGTGCCACAGGAGATGCGGACAGTATGCAGCACCTCTAAAAATTACAAGTGCATACTCCCTGTGACCAGCAATTCTCCTTTCAGGAACTCGTTCCCAGGCAGATCCACACAGTAATAAGCACTAGTTGGCACATGTGCGAAGTCGCTCAGGGCAGCACTAGTTGTAACACCAAGAAGACAGACTGGGCCTGACTTCCATCAGTGGGTAGCAGCCGCCTCAACTGTGGTGCATCCGTGCAGTGGGATGAGTGGCAACAGTGGGAAAAGATCAAGGCCTCTTACATACAGTGAACTGAACATTCACCAAAATGTGGTATTAATAAAGCGAGTGTGTGCATGCTACATTACTGATTATGTTTTAAAAGATGAGAGAAACACACTGTATATAAATAGAGACTACATGTACATGTTAATAACTGACGAAATTAGATGCTTGTGGCAGAACCAGAACGTTCAGGATCAGAGGGGAGAAAGGCCTTACTGATACTTATACATTTTAATACAGAACTACCTCTTACCATAGAAACTACACAAGTTATTTCCCTGATAAAAATAATGTTCCACGTAACATAACGTGAAGCTATGACTACCTCTTCTCGGGACTGGTGTACAAAGTCAGAAAATGTGTGTGAATACCTGACAGGCACCAGTGCTTACTTATTCCTGTCTCACAAGGGGAAGGTCGGCGGGACCGACCTGGACGAGACAATGGCGAGGATGTCACCCGTAGCAGGTGTCCTGACCCTAACGCCTGCCCCTTCCCAGCCCAGCACGGCACGCATTTATCGTGGCAGACCAGGATCTGACAAGGCTCTGGAACTCCAGGCAACCTTCTTCTTTGCGCCTGAGTCCCTTGGTGGGAAATGAACTGCTGGAAGGACTCAGTGAGGTATGCAGGGGAAGCTCCAGGCCTGCCCTACAGGGCATGCTAAAAAAAAAAAAAAAAAAGCCATATTGATTACATTTATTAGCATCAGAGGGATGCAATTCATGAATGTGGGAGCGTTTCTGTCTAGTGATTTCAATTTAGCCAAGACTGGTCGCAGAATGTGGCCCAAAGGCACAGTAATAAGGCCACTCTCAGACAGCCTTGTTGAGGCCTGGCCAAGGAAACGCTTCTCCTCACTGTCCCGGTCTAGGTGGGGTCTGTGAATCCACGTGCCCACAGCGCCTGGCACGCAGCAGGACTCTGGAAACGTGACCATGCCGAGGATGAGCCAGCATGGCACTGGTTCTCCAGGGGCAGGATTCCCAGGCCCACCGATGGTCCCACCCAGGAATTGGCGGTGTAGTCACAGTCTCACTGAAGAAGACCACAGTGACTCACAGAAACCTGGGGACAGGAGGCTTGGGAAGCAGGGAACAGTTATGGTGCAGGGACACGAGAGTCAGGGCAGCAGAGCTTAAGTCCTGGCTCTGAGGATGCTTGGCGACTGGGGGCACGGCCCGCTCTGCACCTTGGTTTCTTCACAAGCATCGAGTGAGGGGGTGGGGGGCCGCTATCTGCTGTATAACTTACTAAATGCCTGAAAATTCCAATACGGATAAGTGCGAAAGTGCCTCAAAAAGGTAAAAGCACTCAGCACATAAAAGCCATTATGAGATCCTGGTCTGTTGTTGCTTTTTAAGATTTTATTTACTTTATTTTTTTAGAGGGGAAGGGAGAGGGAAAGAGAGGGAGAGAAACATCAATGTGTGGTTGCTTCTTGCGTGCCCCCCACTGGGGACCTGACTGGCAGCCCAGGCATGTGTCCTAGACTGGGAATTGAACTGGCTACCCTTTGATTTGCAGGCCGGCACTTAACCACACCAGCCAGGGCAAGAGATCCTGGTTTTTAAATAACAACAATATGCTGATAACCCCCAAAGTGAAACCTCTGGTCTGGACCTCTCTGCTAACTGCAGGTGCTGGTGTAGGTATTCAGGGCCGATTCTAATAGACACCTCAGACCTAACCTGTTCAAACTGAACTCACCTTCCTCCCTATGCTGTCCCTCCATCACTCCTTACCCTCCTCCTTCACTGCCTCAGTAAATGGCAAATCCATCCTCCCCTCCACTTAGGTAAAAAACCCTACAAGGAGTTAAGGAAGTCATCCTCAAAACTAACTCACTCTCTCTCTCTCTCTCTCTCTCTCTCCCCCTCCCTCTCTCTCTCTCAGCAAACCCTACCTGTTCTACCCTCAAAACAGATCTAGAACGCAAGCTTTTCTCACCATGCCCACCACCACCAGGTGGTTCTAGCTACTGTCATCTCTTTCACACGGCAGCCACAGGGAAGACTTCCCATTCCACTCAGAGTAAACGCCTGTAAAAGTCCTGAACATGGCCTATGGAAGCCCGGTGCAGTAAGCACCATCTTCGTTAAGGGAGAGAAGTAGCCCTTCCCTGCTACGTACATAATTCTCCTAGGGATGAAACCAGGCATGGGGAGGGGGTGAGTTAAGGGGGGGGGGCAGGCTGATTCAGACACTGGACTGTTAACAGCTGCTCTGTGTGAGATAGGTCCTTGCAACCCTGCAGCCCTCCTCTCCTCTTCAGTCTACATTGCCGCCCCCCCACACCCCAGCATCCTTACTGGTCTCCCAACCCACCAGGCATGCTCCCACCTCAGGGCCTTGCTCCCTCTACCTGGTAGGCTGCCACAGGTGTCAGAATGCCTGGTTTCCTCACTTTCCTCAGGACACAGCCAGGCCAGATGTCCCCCTTTGCAGGGAGTTTTTTCCCTGCCTACCACATCGAGTATTGCTCCTCACTTGGAAAGTGGGGATCACCGCACCTGTCTCACACAGAGCTATTGCAACAGTCCAGTATCTGAATCAGCCTGCCCTCCCCTTAACTCACCCCCTCCCCATGCCTAGTTCCATCCCTAGGAGAATTACGTAGCTAGCAAGAGAGGGACACTTCCCTCCCTTGAAGATGACGCAGACTTCCAAAGCCCTCTTCCTCCCTTTGTAGGCTATAGGCCCTTGCTCCTCCCTCTTGGAAGTACCGGAAGGCTCAGGGGACCCCAGCACACCTGGAGTCTCCCCAGTAGCTCTCTAGTTTTCATAACTTTACATAGGGCTGGGTGCTGGCCCACCCCCTTGACCCTTATCAGAGCAGCAACTCCTCCAGTGCATCTACAGAGCAGACATCTCGCCAGTAACTGACCCTTTGTTCTTCATGTTAACAAGGTCAAGTAATGTGGTTAAGCCACTTGCTCTGCCCTGGGCACCAATGGATGCTGCCCACAGCAAAGTACAGTGGAAAGACTGAGCTCTGAAATCAGTCTGGTTTCCTCACGTGTAAAACAGAGAAAAGGAAAACCACTCGGCACCTGGCTGGCTCATTCTGAGAGGTGGCCTGGTGGAGTGCTTGGCACGCCACAAGACACACCCAGGAAACACTCGCCCCAGACTCCCTGTTCTGAGATGTGGGGGTGAGGCCCACCTGGTTTCGCTGACGCCCCATCAGCAGCACGCAGAGGACGTAGAGCACTTCCAGTTTGTACATGATCTCGTGCATAATCTTCATTGACTGAGGCAGCTGGGTCCTAGTTGAAGTGTGAGGCAGGCCATTGTCCTCAGAGGCCCCTGCAGGAGGGAAGACAATGGAGGCTGAGACAGCCACCAGGAGAGAAGGTTGAGTCACTGCTTTCGAGGAAGCATGTTTCTGTCCCTCCAACCTGCCCTGAATAGACTTGACGTTGAAGAGCCATTAGACTAGGCCCTGAGTCCCTGACAGAGACTCTGAAAGACACAAAACTCCCTCCAGGGGCCAGGCAAGCTTAGAAACTTAAGAAAAATTGACTGTAGTTTTAGCTCATCAATGTTAACATACACTGAAAATATTCTGACACAGCCAAAGCAGCAACATGATCCATCCCTTCCCCCACACTTCTTTCTTATGCCACCATCTGACAGCTCCTCCCTGCCCCGCCCCACCCCGAAAGTGCCCAGACTAGTGTCTAGCAGCAAACTGTGTCAAACTCTTCAGGTCACAAATGACTCTCTGAGTACTTGGTCCCTCTGCCTAGACTCCACAAGGGGGCGCTGCTCAAAGACTGGCAGGAATCCTTTTTGAAGGCTTTTTTTCCCCACGCTGTTTTTCAAAGAACCTTCTAAGCTTTTCTAAGGTTCAACTTTCTAAGGCAGACTAGGCATCACAATTGCTACTACTGATACAGATAAACATATTATCTACTGGCGGATTTTCATTTTACCCAGTTTCATTGTCAGTAACGATAGCAGCAGCTAAGTTATGGGACATTGGGTAGGTGCCAGGCACTGTATTCGGGCTTTAGGTGAACCAGCTCATCTATCCTATTACCAAATTAACAGAAAGTCTCCGTGGGTCATGCAGGCCACAGAGGAGTGTCGTGGGAGGAAGGCAGCACAGCCGAGTGGTGAAGACTGAGGGCTCTGGAATGACAGCTTGCAGGCTGGGAGAGTCACCTCCACACTAGGCCACAGGCTGCTCTGTACACTGGGAATGATAGTAGTGGCCCAGTGCGTGGCCGGGGTTATTCTGAGGACTGAAGGAGAACACAGGAAAAACCCAGCACCTGATCCTTGGGAAGACTCACTCTTAGGTCCCTATCATTTTCAAAGGTCACTCATGGGTCAGAGTCAGGAGACCTTAGCAGTTACTTCCCCTCAATGCCCCTCATTTTACAAATGAAAAGGTGAGTCTGTACTACTGAGGCACTTTCAAGATCCTACTGAAAGCGCTGCCCCAGAGGCTTTTTAGAAAGGCCAGAAAAACCCCTGGTACAGAGCAGTGATTATCACCTATATTCAGGAAAAGAGCATGCCAATAAATCATGGTGACTTCTGCATGTTGATATCATGATATGAGAACCGAACTTATTCCACCCTACAGACTGGAACTACTTTTTCCAGCCACGTTACATCACTAATACAAAGTCACACCTCTGGAAGAAGAGCAGCTGCTGGATGAGGAATGACTGGGAGGCACTGAAAGGGTTGTTAAGACCAGGCTGTGGGGCCTGACTGTTGAGTCTGAACCTGAGCTGTACCAGTCCCTAGTTAGATAAATTTGTTTATGTCACGGAGCTCCCATATCAATCCTCATCTGTAAAGCAGGGATAATGGCAACAGTACTCGTCTCTGATCAGTGATGGAAGGATGAAGGACTCACTGTGCTGGAAGTGCTTTAAACAATGTCCGGCACACACAGCAACATGTATGTTAAATAGAAATAAAAAGACACTAACTGAGTTTTTCTGATAATGCTTACTTGCTATTTGTGTTTTCTTCTTACTCTGCAAGCTCTTAATGCCAACTAAAGTTAGAGTGTACAAAGACTTAGGAAAAGTTCACTGGAGAAAATCTAGTTGAAAAAATTCTATTTTTTTCCACATATTTTCCTGAAGGTTGGGAGAAACACCATTGATTTCTGCATTGGGATTCACTGGCCCAGACCCCAGAACCATTTAAGAGCCCAATGGCCCATGGAAGGGACCTAGAGAGCTATCATGTAGAAAATCCTGCCTCTGCTGCTTACTTGTGTGGCCCCGAGAGCCTAAGCATCCTCATCACTGAGCACCAGGGATCCCGGGAGGACTGCAGGAGAGGGTGTCTCAGGAAGGAGCAGGTGCAGCGCATGGCCACAAGCCCTCCTGAGCGATAAACACGTGAGCGAGTGCAGCGCAGGCAGCTCAGGCTCTTCCGAGTCGCTGCCAACCTTTGGTGTCTGGTGTGCAGAGGCCTCACGAGAACCTCTAGCATAGGTATTTTCACGGAACACAGTCCCCAAAGCAATGGCCAGAGCTTAGCAACAAGGTAACTCCCCAAGGGTGAGGATGGGAAAACTAGATTAAGGGACCTGTACTTCCCCCCAGACCTCTTCGGCTCCACCAAACTGATGAAAGTGGCCTCCACCACCCCCATGTCTGTACTGCACTGTGAGGCATACTCTTTTTAAAAAACAAAGAACAAACAAAAAAAACAACAAAAAAAATAACACACAAAAAAACCAGGATTGACCTATAATTCACATACTACAAATTCACCCATTTAAAGTGTATGACTCAGAGGGTTTTAGTATATTCAGAGTGGTGCAGCTATTAATACAATCAATTTTAGAGCATTTTCATTGCCCCCAAAAGAAATCCTATACCTATTAGCAGTCACTCGCCATTTCCCACCACCTCCTCAGCCCCAGGCATCCAAGAAACTACCTTCTGTCCCTATGCTTTGCATAAGTCAGGACATTTCATATAAATGGAATCATACAATACATTTTCTTTTGTCAGCTTCTTTCCCTCAGCACAATGTTTTCAAGGTTCATTCAGCTGTACCATCTACCAGTATTTCATTTTATTTTTTTAAAAAAGATTTTATGTATTTTTAGAAAGGGGAAGGAGGAAGAAGGGGAGAGTAACATCAATGTGTGGTTGCTTTTGTGTGGTTGCTTTTTGAGCACCCCCTACTGGGGACCTGGCCAGCAACCCAGGCATGTGCCCTGACTGGGAATTGAACTGGCAACCCTTTGGTTCTCAGGCAGGCGCTCAATCCACTGAGCCACACCAGCCAGGGCAGTATTTAATTTTTTAAATTGCTGAACAATATTCTATTGTATACCACATTGTTATTTATTCAGCAGTTGATGGACGCTTGGATAGTCTCTGTATTTTGCCTATTATAAATACGCTGCTGTGCACATTCATGTATATGTTTTTTGGTAAACATGTTTTCATTTCTTCTGGGTATACAGGCAGGAATGGAATGCCTGGGTAATGTGATATTCGAGATAACACAAGAATGTGTTGTTGGGCGGAGTTCTATACCTGTATCTGTTAAGTCTGGCTGGCTTACAGCACTGCTCAAGCCTTCCATTTCCTTGTTGATCTTCTGTAGAGCTGTTTTATCCATCATTGCAAATGGGATATTAAAGTCTTCAACTATCACTACTGAATTGTCTATTTCTCTTCAAATCTGCTAGACTTTGCTTCATTTATTTTTGAGGGCTCTGTTGTTAGATGTATATGTTTATATAACGTATCTTCTCAATAGATTTACCCTTTTATTACTATAAACTGTCCCTTTTTATCTCAGTCTCTTTTAGTACAGCCACCCCAACTTTCTTGTGGTTGCTCTTTACATGATACATCTTTTTATATACTTTACTTTCAAACTATTTCTATCTTGGAATAGAAGGTATGTCTCCTGGAGGCTGTATCTAATTGCATCATTAAAAAAAAAATCTGATGTGACAATCTGTCTTCTGAATGAACTGTTTAATCAATTCACATTTAATGTGATTGACAAAGTTGGATTTACTTCTGCCTTTTCACTTTTTGTTTTCTATCTCGTGCTTTTTAAATTCCTTTATTTGTCCTTTAACGCTTTCTTTTCAATTAAGTGGTATCTGGGTTTTCTCATAGACCATTTCTGTTAACTGCTTTCTCCTGTGTATGGGTCACACTTTCCCATTTTTTTTGGTTTGTTTGGGGTTTTTTTGGTATGCTCCTTAGTTTTTGTTAAGTAGACATTACAGGAAAATATTGTAGCACTGATTCTGCTTCTATCCTTCAGGGCCTGCTGCTGCTTTCTGCTTGTTTAGTGCCCTGATTGGCCCATTTCAGAAAAGCTTGTTTCTCTAAGGACTGGTAAGGACCTGACGTTGCACAGCAGAGTGCAGCCTTGGGATTGTGCACAGTCTCCCCGGATGACAATATTTTAGCAGAATCCTCTTTAACCGGTTCTTTTTCTGATCTTTCTGTTAAGCATTCTGCCTCCTCTGGTATGCAACTCAGCTATCAGGCTCCCCTAATTCCTGGCTGAATGCTCTACAATTTCTGACAATGCCCTGAGGCATAAACTACTCCAAAGTCTGACTCAATTAAATTTGGGCAGCAATAGTTTTTGAGCATAAGGTTTGTTTTGATCTCAGAAGGACTCTTCTTATCTGGCTCTTTCCCTGGTTCTTTCCGGTAAACTAGCTAGCACATGGTTTGGCTTTTTATTCTCAAAAAGAGCTAATGGCCTCCTTTTATTTGCTTAACACCAAAACCTACATTGTTATTGAGAATGCCCTTAGATTCCAACTTCTCACATTCTGTTCTAACCTAGTACCTCTCCCGCTGGCAAGTTCTTGGTGCTACTACTTCAAGTGGAACCGGTAACTTCTAGTCTTCTGTGTATGGAACCTCTGTCCTATTTAGCTGAGTAAAGACAGATAAGAAGCAAAGAATTCTTGGCATGCCAGGCCTGGAACAGAGCAGAGCTTCCATACTATGAGGGTAGTATGGAGGTGGGTAGGGGAAAGGAGCCCTTGCATTATGCTAAGTGAAATAAGTCAGAGAAATACATATAATGACCACATGGAATTTACATGTAGAATCCAAACTCAGAGAAGCAGAGTAGAGGGGTAGTTACCAGGGGCTGGGGAACCTGGTCCCCAGGTGGGAGCTACTGGTCAAAGGGTACAATCTTCTAGTTAGAAGATTAACAAGTTCTGGGGATCCAATGTATAACACCATGACTATAGCTAATAATATTGTATCATATACTTGTGAATGTTACTAAGGGTAAATCTTAAATGTTCTCACCAGAAAAAGAAAACAGTAATTACATGATGGGATGGAGACATTAGCTAAGAGTGTGGCAGGAATCGTTGTGCAATATATAAATATATCAAACCAACACACTGTACACTTTAAACTTACGATGTTATGTGTCCACCTCAAAAAGGTTGGGAGGAAGAAAGAAAGGAGTCCCCAATTCCGTGGGCCATGCTCAAACAAGAATTTAGCCCCTTCCTTGGAGTTGGAGGGCGTCACTATGTTGGCAGCCGGCCCCTCCCAGTGAGATACCAGATTCCTTTTTTGGGAGCGAGGGAATGCTCTTTCTGGCCACACCTGCCCAGGGTGGAACTCCATGAATCGTAATTTCTACTGTCATAGACTCTCCTGTTCTGAGTTTTAGCAGATTTTCTTGAAGAACTGTTTCATTAGCTATATGCTCTTAGAACAATTTCTACAGACTTTATATAAATGGTTTTTGTCACAATGGTTTTGTCAAATCTTTTTAAAATATTTTTTAAATTTATTTTTAGAGAGAGGGGTAGGGAGGGAGAAAGACAGTGAGAGAAACGTCGACATGTGAGAGATACATCAATCGGTTGCCTCTCACATGTGCCCTGACCAGGAACTGAACCCGTAACCCAGGCATGTGCCCTGACCAGGAATCAAACCAGCAGTGTTTTGCTTTGTGGGATGACGCCCAACCAACTGAACCACATGGGTCAGGGCTGTCATTTTTTTCATTAAGTTTTGTTTCTAGTTTTAGTATATATGCTGCCAAAGCAAGCACCAGTTTTGTTTCCAGTTTCAGTGGGGTAGCAGGTCCACAGAGCTCTGCACACTGCCATCCCAGCATCTCCTCCCTCCAACTTTATCGGCATGGTTACAGTGAGAACTCCTGGGTTTGTACAATCTGACTCCACCCTGCTGGCCACTCAAATGCTTCAGGGTTGGGCAAATGACCCAAGACGGCCCAGAGTCCTTCACCAGGTAGCTAGAGCTGAGACTAGGATCCTACACATTTATAAGGCAGCCTACCCACCAGAGAAGAGAACAGAGAAGACTAAAGGAGAGCACAAGAACTCTCTGGGTTCCTAAGAAGGCTCTGGTTATTGGCTCCAGACAGTCTCTCTGACTGTGCAACAAAGCCCTATTCCCTCCAATCAGGTTCCCTTAGAGAGAGTTCAAAGGAGTTTCTGTAATTAGCTAGCAAAAGAATCCTAACAATCTTGATCTAGGATTCCCTGAGGGAAAATTCTACTTTGAGCAAATGTCAATTTATCCTCCTTGGAAAACAGGTCAAGAAAAGCTCCAGGAATCCACCGGAAGGCGCCCCACCTCCCAGGAGAACCACCGCAAGTACCTTGACTGTGCTCCGACTCCTCATTAGCTACTCGCATCAGGGCATCCAGCACCAGAGCGTTGTCAAGCCACGTGTACCACTCCTCCAACTCCTGCAGGAAGCTGGCCGTGCCCGTTGACTCGGACACCTTCCGAGTGGCCAGCTTGCAGAGCCGTTCAACAAAGCCAGGGATGCTGAGAAGGGCCGCTGCCAAGGAGAGAACAAAAGAGGGAATTTTCAAAACAGAGACCAGCTCTAAAATCCTCAACAAACAACCTGCTCCTCACCTGCACGACAGGAACAATTTCTGACCAGACAGTGGCTAGTCAGCCAGAGCTTCCCTTTAAATTTAAAGGCAAGGAAATAGAGAACTGACAGCAACCAGAGGGGAAAGGGGAGGAGGATAACAGGGGAAAGAAGGGGAAGGGTTGAGTCAAGGGACACGTATAAAGGACCGGTGGCCAAGGACAACAGGGTGGGGGGAGGACTGAATGTGGGAGGTGGGTGGGGCAGGGGAGAGTAATGGGGGAAAACTGAGGACAACTGTAATTGAAGAATGAAAAAAAGTAAAACAAAATGGAAGACCGAACAAGGTAAAATAGTAATAAAATTACAGAAACATCAATTTTAGCAAGTGCAGAGAAATAGGCTCTCTTATGTATCAACTGGTGGGACTATAAATCAGAATAGCTTATGCCTTCAATCTGTGTGTCTTTGATCCAGGAGGTCCATTTCTGGAAATTTACCATAAGGAAATAACCAATTATATATACAAAGATAGCTGTGTATAGATATCCATTAATGCAGTTTCTGTAATAACAAAAAGGTAAAAACAGCCACATGTTCACTGAGACTACATTGAGTACATGTGACATACCCAAACAATGTGATGTAACACAGTTAAACAGTACTGGCTTAGGCCCATTTCTTTCTTTTTAAAAAAAATTATTAAGTGATTTTAGAGAGAGAAAATCGATGTGAGAGAAAAATATTGACTGGTTACCTCCTGTACATGCCCCAATGGGGGATTGAACGGCAACCTAGGCATGTGCCCTGACTGGGAATCAAACCATTTTGGTTCACAGAACAAGGCTCCAACGGACTGAGCCACACGACTAGGCCCTTTTCCTTAAAAAGTTTAAAACTTTGTTTCTTTAAAATATCTACACAACATACACACAAAGAACAAGAAGATATGTACTAAGGTATTTATTGTGGCTGTTTCTGAGTAGAAGAGAATATAAATGCTTCTTTTAAAACTACGTATCTATAGTTTGATTTTCCTGTAGTAAACAGGAAAAAAAAAGATGACCTGTTAAAGGTCTTTTTTTTTCTTTTGTAAATTTAGAAACTAAATAATCAGCATAACCTCTGATCAGTGTACAAGAAGACAGTAAGCGTTGAAGGTAGTCAAGTCTGGGTTCAAATCTTGGCTACATTATTTAACCTTCTTTAAAATAAGGCTAACATCTGCAGGTATTTTCTTGTGTGTGCATTAAATCTTCCCGGAAAGACAGAAAACAGTGGTTGCTAAGGGTAGAGAGAATTAGGCCAATGGGAATAGAGTAGGAGGGAAACTTTTCAATGAACACCTTTTTGAATATGCACATTTTTTGAGGCATACAAGTATGTCATCTAATTCAAAATTAATACATATCTAGATAGTTCATAATATCAAGATATCACCATTTATGTTTTTATTTAGAAATCATGATATCATCATTAATTTAGAAGGGTATAATACGGTATCAGAGTTACCGTATTAAAAAGAGTTATCGCCCTGGCTGGTGTAGCTCAGAGGATTGAGCGTGGGCTGCGAACCAGGCATCACAGGTTTGCTTCCCAGTCAGGGCACATGCCTGGGTTGCAGGCCACGACCCCCAGCAACCGCACATTGATGTCTGTCTGTCTGTCTCTCTTCTTCCCTCTCTAAAAATAAATATATAAAATCTTAAAAAAAAAGCTTTACTAGAAAAAAAGAGTCATTACCTTCTAGAAACACTGAAATATATATATGAAATTTTACGATGTCTGGGATTTGCTTCAAAATAATTCAAAGTGAAGAAGGGAAACGCGAATGGCAGCAGAGACAAAGACAGGCCTCAGCTGACAAATGTATGTGGAAGATAGGTGACAGGCTAATGAGGACCGTCCTACTGTTAACCTGTGTCATGTATGTCTCTACTTTCATACGTAGGAAGTTTCCCATAATGAAAAATTTTACAGTAAAATTCGAAAAAATACATTAAAGAAAATTCTTTAAAAATTAAGATAAATTAAAACAAAGTCCAGGCTTCTGGCCAAGATGGAGGCATAGGTAGACACGCTGTGCCTCCTGGCACAACCAAGATAGGGATAACAACAATTTAGAAACAGAATAACAACCATACCTGACAAAAAAAACTGAACTGAATGGAAGTCGGACAACAAAGGAGTTAAAACAGACTTGTTCATCCAGACCAGTAGGAGGGGCAGAGTCGGGCAGCCGGGTGCGGCTCACGTCATGGAAAGCAGAGAGCATCAGGACCGGGCGCGAAAGGCATCTGGGGCATGCAAGACCGCATCAGGCAGACCCTGAGTGCGCAAGCGGCAACTGGCAGACCCCAGCCGAGGTGTGGCAACCAGCAGACCCAGCAAGGCAGCAATTGTGAAGCAAGGTATTGCACCCAACCCAGGATCCCAGAGCTGGGAAATAGACCCTCGGGGCACTGATTGAAAATACCTGTGGGGGTTGAGGCGCATGGAGAGACTCCCAGCCTCACAGGAGAGGTCCCTGGAGGGTCCTACGGCGTGCACAAGCCCACCCACATGGGAATTGGCACCAGAGGGACCCAGTTTGCTCGGGGGAAGCAGCAGAAAGGACTAAGGTACCACGGAGAACGGAGCAAGTGCCATTGTTCCCTCTCAACCCCACCCCCACATACAACATCACAACCCAGTGACTGGGGTGACCCGCTCTGGTGAACACCTAAGGCTCCGCCCCTCATATGTAACAAGCATGACCAACCCAAAGGAAAAACAAAACAAAACAAAACAAAACAAAAAGATGGCTCAAACAGAAGAACAAATGAAAGCCTCAGAATCCATCCTTTTAAGCAACTGAGAGATAGCCAACCTATCAGGTGCACAGTTCAAAACACTGGTGATCAGGAAGCTCACAGAATGGGTTGATTCTGGTCACAAATTAGATGAAAAAATGAAGGCTACCATAAGTGAAATGAAGAAAAATGCAAAGGGAACCAATGGTGATGGAATGAAAGCTGGGTCTCACATCAATGGAGTGGACCCAAAGGAAGAAATAAACAATTACACAGAAAAGAATGAAGAAATAAGAATTCAACAAAAATGAGGAGAGGCTTAGGAACCTCCAGGACATCTTGAAACGTTCCAACATCCGAATTATGGGGTACCAGAAGGGGAAGAGGAAGAGCAACAAGTGGAAAACTTATTTGAACAAATAATAAAGAAGAACTTCTCCAACTTGGCAAAGAAAATAGACTTCCAGGAAATCCAGGAAGCTCAGAGAGTCCCAAAGAAGTTGGACCCAAGGAGGAACACACTAAGGCACATCATAATTACATTAGCCAAGGTAAAAATGAAGGACAGAATCCTAGAAGCAGCAAGAGATAAGAGGCCAGTAATCTACAAAGGAGTTCCCATCAGACTGTCAGCTGATTTCTCAAAAGAAACCTTGCAGGCAAGAAGGAGCTGGAAAGAAGTATTCCAAGTCATGAAAGGCAAGGACCTACATCCCAGATTGCTAGCAAAGCTTTCATTTAGAAAAGAAGGGCGGATAAAGTGCTTCTCCGATAAGGTCAGGTTAAAGGAGTACATCATCACCAAGCCCTTATTTTATGAAATGTTAAAGGGACTCATCTAAGAAAAAGAAGGTATGACGTGGCTGGTGTAGCTCAGTGGATTGAGCGCGGGCTGGAAACCAGGCATCGCAGGTTAGATTCCCAGTCAGGGTACATACCTGGGTTGCAGGCCATGGCCCCCAGCAACCGCACATTGATGTTTTTCTCTCTCCCTCCCTTCCCTCTCTAAAAAAAAACATAAAATCTTAAAAGAAAAAGAAAAGGTAAAAAACATGTATAGTAAAATATCAGCAAACTCACCATTATTAACAACCACACCAAAACCAAAACCAAAAGAAACTAAGCAAACAACTAGAACAGCAACAGAACCACAGAAATGGAGATCACATGGAGAGTTAGTAACAGGAATGGGAGGAGAGCGGAGAAAAAGGTGCAGAGAATAAGTAGCATAGATAGTAGGTAGAAAATAGACAGAGGGAGGGCAAGAATAGTATGGGAATTGCAGAAGCTAAAGAACTTATGACACGTGTCAGGATGGGTGGGGTAGGACAAAAGGGAGCCACCTCCAAAGTTGCCACAGTCGCTGCTGCCGCCGCCGCTGCACACTTCCAGCCTCTATCGTCATCTCCCAGGTTGGGCTCCAGTGCCGCCCTCATCCCCTGCTGCCGCATTCCTGGCCAGAGCCCACCGCCACCGGCCACCGCCCATCGCCACCGGCCGCCTCAGCCTTCCGCGCCAGGTCTTCTCCAGGCAAGTGCCCAAGGTGGCAGCGCCTGCCGCCCAATGGCGGGAGCAGCCAAGATGGCGGCTGAACTATGACCCGGAAGAGATGGCTGACCTCAGACCACAAACCACGAATCACATGCGGCCTCCTTGTTCACAAAAGACCAATCCTCAGCTCCCTCGGAGAGCCGACCCAAAATACCCGCCCTCCTTCCCTGCTCCCTTGTGGTCTTTTCTCAGCCCTCCCGCTGTGCAGGCGGAGAAAATGTTGCCCGAGAGCTCTTCTCCCTTTGTGGCTAATTGGCGTTTATTCCTCAGGAGAGTCTAAGGAAACCTTACAACATGGACATGAACTAAAGGAGGGGAATGTGGGTGGGAGAGGGTGTGCAGGGTGGAGGGGAATGAAGGGGGGTAATGGGACAACTGTAATAGCATAATCAATAAAATATATTAAAAAAAAACAAAAAAACACACAAAGTACTTAGGAGGATTATATGTAGTCATATAAATTTATTCCCAGCACAGAGCTAGACAAATAATCTTACCCCTCTTTCCATCCACTATACGTTAGTGAGTGACTATAAAATAACATTTGACCTGCCCTGACCGGTGTGGCTCACGTGGCTCAAGTGTCCTCCCGTCAGTCAAAAGGTTGAGTGTTTGATTTCCAGTCAGGGCACATGCCTAGGTTGTGGGTTCAATCTGGTTCAGGCACGCACAAAAGGAAACCCATCGATGTTTCTCTCTTACATTGCTGTTTCTCCTCCACGCCCCCCACCAGCCTTTCCCCTCTTTCTGGAATCAGAAAGCATGTCCTTGGGTGAGGATAATGGGGAAAAAAAAGTTTGACCTCATTAAAAAAAAAACCTGATTTAAAACTACAAATTAACTTTTCCTCGGTTAAACACAGAGGGGGGAATAAACAGTAATGGAAAAAATACAATAAAAATAAAATAAAAAAGGAATAAAGAAAAAAGAAAAAAATAAAAGTTAACCATAGAATTATCCTGTGATCCAGCAATTCTACTCCTTAATATACACCCAAAAGAAATGAAAATAGGTTTTCAAACAAATACATGTACATGCATGTTCACAGCAGACTATCCACAATAGCTAAAAGGTAGAAACCACCCAAATGCCTATCAACAAATGGATAAACAAATTGCAGTGTATACATATGAGTATTATTCAGCCATAAAAAAGAAGGAAGCAGTGACATGCTACAGTGCAAGACATCATGCTGAGTAAAAGAAGCATGATACATGATACAAAAAGTCACATTAATGCAGACCCCATTTATATGAAATATCCAGAATATTCAGTGAATCCACAGATAGAAAGCAGATGATTGCCAGGAGTTGAGGAAAATGGGAGATAACTGTATATATGGGGTTTCTTTTTGGAATGATGAAACTGTTTTGGAACCAGACAGATAAATGTAAATGCACATTACATGAATTACATGCACAAGATGTAAATGTAGTAAAGGCCACCAAATTGTTCATTTTAAATGGTTAATTTTATGTTAGTTTCACCTTAATAAAAAATAGGTAGCTTTTTTTGGTTTTTGAAAAAAAATTAATATTTACTGTATTTTTTAAGATAACAGTTTTTACTGATCAGTTTGACAAGCACCAAGCAGTTTACAAAGCCCCTGTACTGGGAAGAGTATACGGAGTGGGAAGATGAACCAGCCATTTCCTTGGAAGTTTGATTTGTCAGCATCTACCAAAGTTCAGAAAGCAAATATCCTGCACATCATATTCCATACACAAGGTTGTTGTTTGTAGGAACAAAGACTTGGGACAAACCAAATTTCCATCAATAGGGAGCTAAACAAATTATGGTATGCTCACATAAAGGAATAATGTGTAGCTGTAACTAGGAATCAGATACTTCCAAATGTACTGGAATGGAATGCTTTGCAAGATAAAGTTAAAAGTCAGGGGCGGAATGATGCCTATTTTACCATACCGTCTTGTACAAGCAAGGAGGAGCCAATCTCTCTCCCCCCTCCCCCACCCCCACAACTGGGCAATTCGTCTGATGGACACACAAGAAAACGGTAGGTGACCATGGGAAGGGGAACAAAGTTTCTGCTATACACGTGCTGTTTCTTTTGTACCTTACAAATTTTTTTAAACCTTAGAAATGTTATTTTTCCCAAAAATAAATAAATGAGATTGGATTCTACATGAAAATCCTCATTTCTTTTCTCCAATTTCTTTAGCTTTTCCTCACAAGACAGTTCCTAAGACCTAGTGTTCAAACCCTGCACAATGAACAGCCCTTCCGATGTGACTGCCTGAGACTGACTCCCCGCCACAGATTCTTGAGCTTTTATGAGCCATTCATCTCTTGAAAAGCTGATGAAAAAAATGGACTCCCCTTCCTCCCCGCCAAAAAAACCAGTGGCTCAATTATATTCACCAACTTACATAAGTCTCAGGGGACTGGCACCCCAGCACTGCAGTCTTTGTATTCTCGCAGCCTTATCTGTAGCTCTGACACACTGCTGTTTAATATTAAACTGGCTGACGAGTAAAACACCCACTCTATCCAAGAATTTCTGCAAAAGCAGGCCTGTTCTGTCTTCTTATTTGTTAAAACACCAGTGTTTCCCAAATACTCCCATACATTTTCCTCTCACAAGAAAGGCCCTGCTTTCCAGTTATCTGAGATGATTCCGAATTCCACCCTAGCTCAGGTGTTGCATAAATCAGCCCCTCTTGGCTCAGAGTCACCTATAAACTGATAATTATCTGGCCCTGTGGCTTCATGCATATCTTTAAAACCCTGAATGATTTCCCCCCCAGATGGAGCCATTTGTTCCCATCTGAATTGCCAGAAGGACAACTAGTAGTTCTGAGAATCCTAAAAAGGGATTTAACATTTTAATTATCTATGCTCCAGGAAGTCAGGATAAAGCATTACTTTGCTGGGCAAGAAAACTAGCTCGGAGTTACAGTATATTGGAAAAAAAATGTTCGGCAGCATCCTACATGCTTTAGTTTTTTAAACCATCATGGACTAAATTGTGTGTCTCCCTTGCCCAATTCCTGAATCCATATACTGAAAGCCCTGATCTACATTATGACTGTATTTTGACACAGAGCCTTTAGGGGGGGAATTAAATGAGGTCACAGGAGTGGGGACTTAATCCAATAGGACCAATGTCCTTATATGAGAGGAAGAGACTCCAGAGATCTCTGTGCACACAGAGAAGAAAGGCCGCATGGGACACAGCAAGAAGGTGGCTGTCTACAAGAGAGGCCTCACCAGAAACCAGCACCGACGGCACCTTGATCTTGATCTCTAGCCTCCAGAACTGTGAGAAAATCAATTTGTTATTTAAGCCACTCAGTCTATGGAATCTTATTATGGCAGCCAGAGCTGACTACTATACATACCTCTATTTAAAAGTATTCATTACTGGAATTCAATTAAAGCATGACAATATTGAGGACTAAGATCTTTCTCATCTATTCATGATTTAACTACATTCACCTTGGCCGTCCCCGTGCCTCTGACTGGAGAAAAATGTGTACAGAAGAGGGGAGCAGAGATAGGAGTTATAGTCAGAGGGCTGCGAAGGCCCACACCCTATACAATATTATCATGTGCTAAAATCAACATTTAATGAAGCCTTATTCCAAAAGATACAAGCAGATATCATGTGGAGATTACATCATGTGTTACACAGGCATGAAAGTGAATCTGGACATTTCATAAAGGCTTTGTTTTTTTAATCCCCCAAATCAAAGAAAACTGGCTTAAATTTAAAACTCAGTTAATTAAAAAACCAATTAACTAGAAAAACCTCATTTCCCAAGGGTGATGGGTAATGTTGGTTTTACTGAAGTCAGCTCACAATCAGGTACATGAAGATAATCAATGCTAACAGGATTAAGCAGACCCCTTAAATGGGAAACTAAAAGTTGAAAGTTAACTTAGTGCCTCGGCACACACACGTATCCAATACTGAATCTTTATTTTATTTATTGCTTTAAAAGAGTTTATTTATTTATTTTTAGAGAAGGGAAGGGAGGGAGAAAGAGAGAGAAACATCAATGTGTGGATGCCTCTCGCACACCCCCTACTGGGGACCCGGCCTGCCACCCAGGCATGTGCCCTAGACTGGGAACTGAATGGAAACACTGGTTCGCAGGCCAGCTCTCAATCAATCCACTGAGCCACACCAGCCAGGCCTTCCAATACTGAACCTTTATGGCCCTCAGTTTCCAAAGCTGTGCAACAGAGATACTGGGTTGGCCAAAAAGTTCATTTAGTTTTTTTTCCATAAAATAAAAGACACATATTTCATTTCCACCAATAACTTAATTGATTGGGAGTGTATCAGCTATCTCCTGGGTGGTATAATGTTGATTGTTCTCAATGTCTCAATTTGATCACTATTAACTTAGTAACAACTTCAACTGGCTAACTGACCAGGAAGCATCTTCCAGCAAAAATCTCCAGCACAAAACTTCACAAACCACTTTTGACATGGTCGATCAGTCATAGCACATTCTCCATACACTGCACAAATTTTCTTTTGTATAGTTGCATTTTTACCTTTCTTGAAATAATAAAGCATAATATGCTAGAAATGTTGCATATTTTCTTCCATCTTCAATATTAAAATGACTACACAAAAATTCATCAATTTGGCTAAGTTTTTTTAAAAAGTACATATTGATAGGAAAGCTGTCACAATACAACCTAACAAAATTGTTTCACGTGAAGTTAAAGACAACTATGTGCTACTACAGCCATCTTAATGGAAAAAATCAAATGAACTTTTTGGCCAACCCAATACTAATCTTTATTTCACAGGGCTGCTTAAAGGATTATATAAAATTACTTCTAGATAAATGTTCTTCTGGCTCAATGTTTGCCACACAGCAGGCGATGAACAAATGTGGACTTCTGTTCAGTGTGTATGTACATGTACATTTAAATCAGCTTTGAGGTGTCTTCTGGCCAAGATGGAGGCATAGGTGGTCGCACTGTACCTCCTCACGCAACCAAAACTAAGGACAACAAGAATTTACAAACAAAAAACAACCAGAACAGAGAGAAATGAACCAAACGGAAGTCTGAACACCATACATCCAGTCTGGTAAGGAAGGGTGGAATGAGAAACCTATGGTGAGGGGTCGAGGGGTCCTCACAGGAAAAATTGGTGGCTGGCAGACACAGGCGCACAGGGCGCAGACAGCAGTTGGCAGACCCCAGAGGTACAGGGGCAGCTGACGGACCGGTGGCAGACCCTGGGTGAGGGAGGCAACGAGCAGACCCAGTGGGGTGCGCAAGGCAGCAGGCCATCTGCAGCCGTACATTTGCGCGCAAACTAAGTGAAAACGGGCAGCGACACAGACTGAGCAACCCAGGGACCCAGTGCCAGGAAACAAGGCCTAAAGGGACCGACTGAAAACACCTGTGGAAGTTGAGGCCGGGAGATTCTCTCAGCCTCACAGGAGGCTCCTTGGAGAAACCCACAGAGTCTGAGAGAGTGCACAAGCCCACCTGCCTGGGAGCCAGCACCAGAAGGGCCCAATTTGCTTGTGGGAAGCCACAAGGGGGACTGGAGTCCTGGTGAGAGTGGAGCGGGTGCCATTGTTCTCTCTCGAACCCTGCCCCCACATACAATGTCACAACCAAGCGACTGAGGTGCCCTGCCCTGGTGAACACCTAACGCTCCACCCCTAATACGTAACAGGTGCAACCAGACCAAAGGAAAAAAATAAAAAGATGGCTCGAACAGAGTTAAAAGCCCCAGAGCCTGTTTTTTTAGGCGACTGAGAAATAGCCAACCTATCAGATGCACAGTTCAAAGCACTGGTGATCAGGATGCTCACAGAATTGGTGGACTTTGGTCATAAATTAGATGAACAAATGCAGACGACAATAAGAGAAATGAAGGAAAATGCACAGGGAACCAATAGAGATGGAAAGAAAACTGGGTTTCAAATCAATGGAGGGGGCTAGAAGGAGGAAAGGAACAACCAAACAGAAAAGAATGAAGAAACAAGAATTCAAAAAAATGAGGAGAGTCCTAGGGTCCTCCAAGACACCTTTAAACGTTCCAATATCCAAATTATAGGGGTACCAGAAGGGGAAGAGGAAATACAACAAGTGGAAAAGTTGTTTGAACAAATAATAAAGGAGAATTTCCCCAAATATGGCAAGGGAAATAGACTTCCAGGAAGTCCAGGAAGCTCAGAGAGTCCCTAAGAGGTTGGACTCAAGGAGAAACACACCAAGGCACATCATAATTACAATACCCAAGATAAAAATGAAGGAGAGAATTCTAGAAGCAGCAAGAGATAAGGGGACAGTTACCTACAAAGGAGTTCCCATCAGAATGTCAGCTGATTTCTCAAAAGAGACCTTGCAGGCAAGAAGGGGCTAGAAAGAAGTATTCCAAGACATGAAAGGCAAGGACCTACATCCCAGATTGCTCTGTCCAGCAAAGTTTTCATTTAGAATGGAAGGGCAGACAAAGTGCTTCTCAGATAAGGTCAAGTTAAAGGAGTTCATCATCACCAAGCCCTTATTTTATGAAATGTTAAAGGGACTTATCTAAGAAAAGAAGATAAAAAATATGAACAGTAAAATGACGACAAACTCACAGCTATTAACAACCACACCTAAAACAAAAACAAGCTAAGCAAACAGCTAGAACAGGAACAGACCCACAGAAATGGAGATCACATGGAGGGTTAGCATCAGAGGAGTGGGAAGAGGAGAGAGGGGGAAAAGGTACAGAGAATAAGTAGCATGGACAATAGGTAGAAAATAGACAGGGGGAGGAGAGGAACGGTGTGGGAAATGTAGAAACTAAAGAACTTATGACACATGGACAGGAACTAAAGCGGGGGGAATGTGGGTGGGAGGGGATGGGCAGGGGGGAGGGGAGTGAAGGGGGAAAATGGGACAACTGTAATAGCATAATGAATAAAATATATTAAAAAAATAAATAAATCAGCTTTGAGGTGTACTTTAGCTGTGATAAAATTCACATGATTTTAAGGATGTATATTTCATGATTTACTAACCTGAGTACTTTTCCAAAGACATAAGAAAAGAGGAGGGGGGAAGAAAAGCCTGCAGAGACTGAGGAAGACTATGGACTCAGGAGAAAAACAAACCTGAAGGGAGAACCACAAACCTGGGGTCTATGGAATTCACACACTTCTGTTTCTGCATATGACTACGAAGTGTATAATTACATTCCCTCATAACCTGCAAGTACAGTTATGACCATCTGGGGCTCATAACTAAAACCAGGATGTTAATGGAGGTCACAAGGGACTCACAGTCAGTATCTAGAAGGAAGGCTGCCGGGTAGCCCTTAGCAATTCTGCAGACAGGCCTGGGAATGCACACATCCAGTCAACTGGACTTGAGAAACAGCAGTGTTTTCAAAGCATCATTAGGACTGCTGCAGGATGGTCGTGGTTCCCTGCTGCCTTTTTTAGTGATACATTTTTATTATTTCACCACAGTTATTTGGTTTACCCTATGATACACGTGAGGTTTCCATCAACCGTGGTTCTAGCCTATTAATGTTCAAGAGCTAGCTTTTACGACACAAATATTTTAGTTCAAATATGAATCATCTATACTCTCATGACCAAACAGACATATTCCCAATTTCCCCAAAATCTGCATAGGCAAGCACAATAGAACAGAATTCACTTGCTACCAAAAGCAACAGGTTGGGGAGATGAGTTAGAAGAGTATTTTTTTTAAAGATTGTATTTATTTATTTTTAGAGAGGGAGGGGAGGGAGGGAGAGAGAGAGAGAGAGAGAGAAACATCAATGTGCAGCTGCTGGGGGTCATGGCCTGCAACCCAGGCATGTACCCTGACTGGGAATCGAACCTGCGACACTTTGGTTTGCAGCCCGCGCTCAATCCACTGAGCTATGCCAGCCAGGGCTGTATTTTTTTAAAATTTAAATAACGAATATACCCATATGGTTTTAAAATCAAACATATATAAAATAATATACCCACACCTAACAGGTGGCCACTTCCTGTGTATACTTTCAGTTTATACAAACTGGATATGAGCAAACAGATACATTTGGTATTAGTCCCCCTCCCTACCTTAATGCAAAAAGCATCATATTATACCCACGGTTCTGCATTTTCCTTTTTACCATTAGTATACCTTGGAGATTTTTCTGTATGAGTATACAGAAATTTTCTTCATGTTTTTTTCTTAAAAGCTATACAATTTTCCATTATATAAATTAAGCAGTCTCATTTGCAATGAATAACCTTGTATATATGTATGTACATACATAATCTATAACGTAAAGGCCCAGAGAGGCTTAGTGAACCAAAAGGTACAGGTATCTGTAACTTTGATAAACAATGATTCCCAACTTTTTTCAGGTTCTGGATCCATTCAGAAATCTGATGAAGGCTATGGACTGGGCCCCCCAAATAATGAACAAATACACACAAATTCTGCATACTCTAAGTGACCCAAGTACCCTTACATGGATTAATCTCTACAGATACTAAAAAAAAAAAAAACCCTAGGTGATTTAATAAGGTATCTTATAGCTACAATCTTAAAGCTCTGTGATTTTAGAGACTTTACCTTGGTTGATTTCAGCTGCAGAAGGCCCCAAGCTCAAGCTCTTCTTCTGCTGAGCATTTTTGGCAAGAAGTGTGTGCTTGTCATCATTCCCCGTGTCCATCTCTGAGATGGTGACAGCCAGAATCCGGCAGAAATTAGCGAGCTGTTGCTGATCAAAATTGGATACTAAGGAACTCAGATTGGGGACTTCGTCTAGTCGGATCATTTCCTACAGAAGACACAAATAAAACAATTCCCGTTCTCAGTTCATTAGAGATTGGATGTGTTCCTCCTCTGCATGCCCCTAAGAATGCAGCCACTTTGGTTCAAATCCCAGCTCTGCAATGCACAGCAGTGCAACCTTAAGTAAGTTATAGAACTTCTCCTAAGTCTCTATTTGTCAAATGGGATTAATCTACCTCGTAGGACTGGTCTGAGGATGAAACCCTTTGAGCACCACTGTTCTCATTCTCTATCCTTGCTCATGGGGCTCATTTTGCCTATTAAAAAAAGAAAAGAAATATCTACCACCCATAAACTGCCAATCATGCTACAGGTGTTTTGTTTTTAAGAAGTAATGTATTTTAAATATAGCTGAATGCTCATTTCCCCACCCAATTGCATTCCTTTCTCTCTACCCAGAGGCAACCATTATTTTGAACTTTGGGACAATTATTCCTACATTTTTACACTCATGGAAGATTCTTATGGAAGACTATTTCCGTAAAAACATGGTATTGTATTGTTGTATGAATGGTATCATACACCACCTTACTTTTTAGTCAACATTGAGATTTAACTGCACTGATTCAAGTAACTCTAGTTCACTTGTTTTTAAAAATATTTTATTGATTATGCTATTACAATTGTCCCATTTCCCCCCTTTATTCCCCTCCACCCTGCACATCCCCTCCCACCCACATTCCCCCTCTTTAGTTCATATCCATGGGTCATACATACAAGTTTTTTGGCTTCTACATTTCCTATATTATTCTTAGCCTCCTATTTTGTACCTACCATTTCTACCTGTCTATTCTCTGTACCTTTTCCTCCTCTCTCCCCCTCCCACTGATAACCCCCCCATGTGATCTCTATTTCTGTGATTCTGTTCCTGTTCTAGCTGTTTGCTTAGCTTGTTTTTGTTTTAAGTGTGGTTGTTAATAGCTGTGTTTGTTGTCATTTTACTGTTCATATTTTTTAATCTTTTTCTTAAATAAATCCCTTTAACACTTCACAGAATAAGGGCTTGGTGATGATGAACTCCTTTAACTTGACCTTATCTGAGAAGCACTTTGTCTGCCCTTCCATTCTAAATGAAAACTTTGCTGGATAGAGTAATCTTGGATGTAGGTCCTTGCCTTTCATGTCTTGGAATACTTCTTTCTAGCCCCTTCTTGCCTGCAAGGTTTCTTTTGAGAAATCAGTTGACAGTCTTATGGGCACTCCTTTGTAGGTAACTGTCTCCTTTCCTCTTGCTGCTTTTAAGATTCTCTCCTTATCTTTCATCTTGGCTAATATAATTATGATGTACCTTGGTGTGTTCCTCTTTGGGTCCAACTTCTTGGGGACTCTCTGAGCTTCCTGGACTTCCTGGAAGTCTATTTCCTTTGCCAGATTAGGGCAGTTCATTATTTGTTCAAATTAAGTTTTCAATTTCTTGCTCTTCCTCTTCTCCTTCTGGTACCCAAATGATTTGGATGTTGGAACATTTAAAGATGTCTTAGAGGTTCCTAAGCCTCCCCTCATTTTTTTGAATTCTTATTTCTTCATTCTGTTCTGGTTGAATGTTTTTTTCTTCCTTCTGGTCCACACCATTGATTTCAGTCCTGGCTTCCTTCCCGTCACTGCTGGTTCCCTGCACATTTACCGCAGTTTTCGGACTATAAGATGTATTCCCGCACCCAAATTTGGGAGGAATAATGGTTGTTAATGCTGCTGTTCTGTTTACATTGGTGAAATACTATGTTATTTATGTTATTCAGTATTTTACCACATTGTTTTCTTCAAAAATTTTTTTCCTATTTTCCTCCTCTAAAACTTAGGTGCATCTTATGGTTTGAAAATACAGTACCTTCATTTCACTTAGCATAGCCTTCAGTTTTTCATTTAATTTGAGACCATATTCAACCAATTCTGTGAGCTTCCTGATTACCAGTGCTTTGAACTGTGCATCTGATAGGTTGGCTATTTCTTCTTCACTTAATTGTATTTTTTCTGGAGCTTTGATCTGTTCTTTCATTTGGGTCATTTTTTTTTTTGTCTTGCTTGTTAATGAGGGGCGGAGCCTTAGGTGTTCACCAAGGCGGGGCAACCCATGTAGCTGGGTTGTGATGCTATATATGGGGGAGGGGTCAGAGAGGGAACAATGGCATTTGGTCTGCTCTCTGCCAGTTTTCAGTCACTTCCCCCACAATCAAATTGGGCCCTTCTGGTGCTGATTCCCAGGTGGGTGGGTTTGTGTACATTCTAGGACCCTCTGGGTCTCTCCAACGAACTCTCCTGTGAGGCTGGGAGTTTCTCCTGCTGCCGCCTCAACCACCACAGGTGTTTTCAATCAGGGATTTGAGGCTTTATTTCCCCTCACTGGGACCCTGGGTTGCACGGTCTGTCTGGCTCTCCAGTTGTCCCTCCAGGTTTATCTGCACTTGAATGTGGGACTGCCCGCTCTGCCAGCCAATGCCTTGCCGGGTCTGCCAGCCGCCACCTTGCCCACCAGCTGCCACTTTGCCCACACCGGTCCTCCAGCCATTGCCTTGCCCCGAGTTCTCTGTGCCCAGCTGCCCGCCTCCACCCCTCCTACCGGTCTGGATGAATGTTTCTTTTTTTAACTCCTTGGTTGTTGGGCTTCCATACAGTTCAATTTTCTGTCAGTTCTGGCTGTTTTTTTTGTGTTTAAATTTGTTGTCCTTCTTTTGGTTGTGCGAGGAGGCACAGTGTGTCTACCTACGACTCTACCTTGGCTGGAAGTCTGCTTGCCAAGTTCACTTGTTTTTCACTGTTTTACTTCACAATTTATTCTGTGTATAAATATGTTTAGGTGAACTACTGTTTTTCACTATTAAAAAACATTGCAATGAACATCCCTATAGGTGTCTCCTGTATATGCACAAGTAACCAATTATCTAGAGAAAATGACAGGCATTCTCACCTTTTTCTTGACTTTAATGGAAATACATCCAAAGTTTAACATTAAATTTAATGTTTGCTGTAAGTTTGAATAGATATCTTACATCAAGTTAAGGAATTTTCTAAAATGCTCTTTGTTATCTGGTATTACCTGAGCAATTTAAGGATGTTTCAAAAGGAGAAAAGTTCATGTAATACACATTTGCAGATTTTAAGAAAAACATTTTTTAATTAAAAATTAACTAAAAATCTGTGTATAAATGGACCCATGTAGTTCAAGCCTGCGTTGTTCAAGGCTCAAATGTATTTTAGTTTTTATTTCTTTGATACACAAAACATACGGTATGAAACATAATGAAGTGAACAGCTGAGTGTGCCTTTACTACATGTACATGCCTCTCTGCCGGAAGTAACCACCACTATCCTGAAATTTTATCACCACATTGCCTTTCAAAACAGTTTTATCATGTGATTTGAGTCTGCTCATTTTTGAGCTTTATAAAAATGATATACTATATACATTCCTCTGCAACTGACTTCTAGTAATAATTTCTATGATTCACCTGTGCTGTTGCCCTTAGCAACAGTTCATTTATTCCCACCACTCTCTAACACAGGCATACCTCGTTTTATTGCACTTTGCTTCACTGCACCTCACAGATGTTGCATTCTTAACAGAAGGCAAGACTCCACCAGCAAAACGATTACACTCACTGTACCGCGACACTCACTTTATTACAGCACCTGCAGTATCTCCAAAGTACGCCTGTACTCTATTGTGTGAAGAGAGCACATTTACCCATTTTCCTGTTGAAGGATCACAGGCTTGGTTTCAATTTTTTGTTCTGTGTTTCTCAATGCATGTGTGCAGTTTTTCTGGGCTAGTGTATTACAAACCATTTGGACAAGGCCCAAGAATAAGGAATAAATTTTCCACAACAACCCAGTAAACATACATAAGTGAATGTATAAATAAGTGTACGAATCTGACACAAAAACTTCAAACAATACCCTTACATGGTATAATCTGATCTTTTCTATTGAGCTGGCAGGCCCAATGAACTGATTTCAAAACCTCCTGGTTTCAATTTAGTGTTTCCATCTCTAAAAAGCACTGTTCTGGAATGAGCTTTCCCATGGTTGTGCCTGGGCATAGGTTACAGGTGACTCAGGCCACAATACTGCTGTCTTGGCCCTCAGGGCAGTGCATACCTAAGTGCTGGGTCACAGAGTACATGCATACTCAAATAGAAAACAAAAGAAAGGTGAAGGTATTCTGCTGATATAAAAAAGTATCATCAGTATAGAAGTGTTATCAATGATGTACATTCTCACCAAAGCTGCTCTGTCTCTCTATGGTCTTGATTTGCATTTCCCTGATTACCGACAAGGTTAAGCATCTTCTCTTATATTTATGGACCATTTGTTTCTCTTCTGCAAAATGCTTGTTCATATCACTGCCCATTTTTCTACTGAACTATCTTTTTCTTGCTGATTTCTAAGAATTCTTGATAAATTCTGACTACTAATCCTTTGTTAGTTGCAAATACCTTTTCCCAGTTTGTGGCTTGGGTGCCTTCTTTATGGCGTCTGTCTCCCTTGCAAACTGCATCAAGGTACCCATAATGTCTAGCAGAACTCATCAACATTTTTGGCAACACAGAAGAAGCCATTCTGAACTCCTGTGCTGATAGTGCCAGGAAGACTGGAATTTCCACCCTGGAAGCCCCCTCTCACACTCTGGCTAGAACACACAGTTGGTGGAAAAATAACAAAGTCTTTTCATCAAAGGGCACAAAGGGTCTGTCTGGGACCTGCACACATTTCCAATGTGTTTCTACAGACAATGAGCCTCTTATACATCTTCTGCCTGGGTGATAACAAACAGGCCCTGAGGAAAAGTGCAGCAGAAGGACAGAAATAAAAGCTGGGGAAAACACAATGCATACGGGTGCCTTTTCCCAGCAACGCCAACTCTAGAAGGCTCCTGCCTCCTCAGTAGTAAGAGAAAGGAATCCACCAACCTGCAACAACATGGAGGTCTGGGGCAAAGACTGGAGAAACAGGCTTCAGGTCCTAGCCAGCAATACCCCAAAAATCTACTACAGTGATTCTCTAACAGAAGTCTGTGTGTTTTCTTGGGTTGTGAGTTCTCAATGATAAACTTTTAATTTAGTATTTGCATTTCAATTGTAGTTTGTTTGTTTTTTAAAGCATATTCTGGATCGTCTGAATGTCTATCTTATGACCAAGTGGCTGAACTTCAGCGTTCATATTTATGTCTCCTGTGTTGGTGCCAATTAACTGTTGACAACTGACGGGAAAAACAGAGGTGAACTTAGCGAGTGAAAGTCAGAATCAAGCATCACAGAGGGAAACATCCTAACGAATGAAGGTTTCACGGTAGGTCAAACGGAGAGGAGTGGCAAGAGAATGAAATCATGCAGCATACAGAAATAGGAATGCTAAAAAGATCTTGCATTATAATAATTTGTGAAGGGCAATTTGATTTTGGCAAAGTAACATTAGCCATCACATTAAATCCCTGAGATCAATCTGAACTTTCGAGTTTTATAATTAGTTTAATTTCAATTTGTATATTTGTTTAGGTTTTATAATCATATTAAGACCCATCATTAAGTACATAAAGTACAACCTAGTTTTTACTTGAATATATTTAAGTAACACAAAAAGATATTTTAACACTAGGAGTATGGAACAATTTTTCTTTTTAAAGAAAATTGGTTTCAGAATCCAACCATCTGAGACACCCTCCCCCATGTGGTTACCTACCTGCTGGAGGACATAGCTCACCTTTTTAACACCCAAAATATCTTCGATGAGGGTCGCTGTTTGTAAGAATGTCTTCTTACTCGTCATCAGTGTAAACAGGAAGATCACAAAGTCATTCTTTTCTGCTAAACGCTTTGTAACTCCTTCCGTCTATCATAAGGGAGGAGAGAAAAGGGAGAATAAGTTATAAATACAAATATATATATATTTCACCCGTGGCTCAGGTGGTTGGGCATCATCTCACAAGGTGAGGAGCAGCCAGTTCAATTCCCGGTCGGGGCACATCCTGAGTTATGGGTTCAGTCCCTGGTCAGGGTGCATACAAGAGCAACTGATCGATGTTTGTCTTTCAAATTGATGTTTCACTCCTTCTTTTGCCCTTCCCCTCTCTCTAAAAAAAATAATAAATAAAACCTTAAAAAAAGGGCAAGATATTCCTTCCAGCTACTAGGAAACACGATTCCACATTACATCAGGAACCCTTGGCTTGGGTCTTAAATCCCTAAAGCTACATACAAAACACTGTGTGCAAATGCCTTTCCCTGAAGAGGGCTTTTTTTTGTTTTCACCAATGATAATCCTCACAGGTTCGGGACCTAGTATCTGCTTGTTACCTAAAACAGGAGCTATAAACTAGCATACAGTAGGCCAAGTTTTATTTGACCAGCAAACAGTACTTCTAAATTTCTGAATTTAAATGTCTTTCAGGCAGGCCATGCTTACTCCAGGTTTATCACAACTTGCACAACACAAGTCCCCACTCCAGAAAAGGCATCTTCAAACATTTCTTGTTTTCTGCCCAGTCCCTGAGGACTGGTATTTGCAACTCTAAAAGCCAATCAATGATAAAGTCAATTACATCATACAGACCTTTTTTTTTAAAAATAGGACAATTCCTTTGTGGCCTTAGCTGCAAGAATCATTGTGCATTTCCTGAACAATGAGTTGATTTTTATCTTATAGTTCTGTCTGTGCCTATTTGTGTCACTAGCTACATGTGGCTATTAAGGACTTGAAATATGGCTAGTCTCAACTGAGATGTGCCAAGTGTAAAAACACTAGATTTTGAACGATCAGTTCAAAAAAAAGAGAATGTAAATATCTTTATATTTATTTTGAACTCTGAACTTATTAAAATTAACTTTACTTATCCCTACTGCTTTTTATTTCTTTCTTTAAAATAAAAGCTGCTACATGGAAATTTAAAGTAACTGAAGTGGCTTGCATTGTATTTCTCGAGCGCAGAACTGTTACAGATGGCGAGCTGTGTAAGTGTTAAAATGCATTCCCCTATCTGTCTTGGTTGCTAAGAAGCTTAAACCCAAGTTTGTGCACCATCCATAATGCAGATGAGTCTACATTTGCAGATGGTCTACATTTTTATATCAGCCCAATTCCTAGATGTATGTCATATCCTCACCTTATTTTATCCTTTCCATTCTTACCTATGTCTAAATTCATGATTTTGGTAGATTTCAAATATTCCTGTAAGGTGCCTGAAACCTTTTTTTCTGAATGAGGCAAGAAATGAAATTAAACCTTCCTTTGTATTGTCACAGCATACAGGTTTCACATCTCTAACAGCACCTGCTTCATTCTGCCCCATATTAAGATTCACTGTGTATAGTTTATCAGAGGTTCCCAAGACAGGTATTACGTCTCATAAAAACTAACGTTTGTACACTGCTTTACAAAGTACTTTTACACCTATCATCTCACTGAGCCCTCACAACAACCCTATGATGTTAGTATGATTAGTAACTGTACTCTACCGATAAGAAACTACAGCTCAGGGAGAGGAACTAATAAGCGCTAAGCCAAAGGCTAAAATTCAAAATCAAGTTCTAACACTAAGTACTGTGCTCTTTTCTTTCTACCAAATTTCTTCCTTTATTCACCATTCTTTCTCACTCAGTGGTCAATACAGCAGTGTCCTGCTCAGTATGTGGGCAGGACTTTTGGTTTTGTTTTGTTTTGTCTTCCGACAAGGAGAATGAAGAAATAGGCATAATCGACTTCTGGCCAAGATGGAGGCATAGGTAGACACACTGTGCCTCCTCGCACAACCAAGATAGGGACAACAACAATTTAGAAACAGAATAACAACGAGAACTGACAGAAAACTGAACTGAATGGAAGTCGGACAAAAAAATAGAGTTGTTAATATGGCGTTAAAATAGACCCGTTCATCCAGACTGGTAGGAGGGGTGGAGTCGGGCAGCTGAGTGTGGGTCGTGGCACAGAGAGCAGAGAGCGTTGGGACCAGGCACGTAAGGCATCTGGGGCATGCAAGACCGCAGCAGGCAGACCTGAGTGCGCAAGCGGCAACTGGCAGGCCCTGGCCAAGGGGTGGCAACCAGCAGACCCAGCAAGGCAGCAATTGTGAAGCAAGGCACTGCCCACAACCCAGGATCCCAGAGCTGGGAAATAAATCCTTGGGGCACTGATTGAAAATACCTGTGGGGGTTGAGGCGCATGGAGAGACTCCCAGCCTCACAGGGGAGGTTGTTGGAAAGTCCCACGGCGTGCACAAGCCCACCCACACGAGAACTGGCACCAGAGGGGCCCAGTTTGCTCGGGGGAAGCAGCAGAAGGGACCGGAGAATGGAGCAAGCGCCACTGTTCCCTCTCGACCCCGCCCCCACATACAACATCACAACCCAGTGACTGGGGTGACCCGCCCTGGTGAACACCTAAGGCTCCACCCCTCCTACGTAACAGGCGTGACCAGACCAAAGGAAAAAAAAAAAAGAGATGCTTCAAACAGAATTGAAAGTCCCACAACCAGTACTTTTAAGCAACTCAGAGATAGCCAACCTATCAGGTGCACAGTTCAAAACACTGGTGATCAGGAAGCTCACAGAATGGGTTGATTTTGGTCACAAATTAGATGAAAAAATGAAGGCTACCATAAGTGGAATGAAGAAAAATGCACAGGGAACCAATAGTGATGGAATGAAAGCTGGGTCTCACCTCAATGGAGTGGACCCAAAGGAAGAAATAAACAATTACACAGAAAAGAATGAAGAAATAAGAATTCAAAAAAATGAGGAGAGGCTTAGGAACCTCCAGGACATCTTGAAACGTTCCAATATCCGATTTATAGGGGTGCCCAAAAGAGAAGAGGAAGAGCAACGAGTGGAAATCTTATTTGAACAAATAATAAAGGAGAACTTCCCCATTCTGGCAAAGGAAATAGACTTCCAGGAAGTCCAGGAAGCTCAGAGTCCCAAAGAAATTGGACCCAAGAAGAAACACACCAAGGCACCCATAATTACATTAACCAAGGTAAAAATGAAGGACAGAATCCTAGAAGCAGCAAAAGATAAGGGGACAGTAACCTACAGAGGAGTTCCCATCAGACTGTCAGCTGATTTCTCAAAAGAGACCTTGCAGGCAAGAAGGGGCTAGAAAGAAGTATTCCAAGTCATGAAAGGCAAGGACCTACAACCAAGACAGCAAAGCTTTCATTTAGAATGGAAGGGCCGATAATGTGCTTCTCAGATAAGGTCAAGTTCAACAAATTCATCATTACCAAGCCCTTATTTTATGACATATTAAAGGGACTTATCTGAGAAAAGAAGGTAAAAAACATGTATAGTAAAATGACAGCAAACTCACAATTATTAACAACCACACCTAAAACAATAACCAAAACAAACTAAGCAAACTACTAGAACAGGAACAGACTCATAGAAATGGAGATCACATGGAGGGTTAGCAACAGGGGAGTGAGAGGAGAGAGGGGAAAAAGGTACAGAGAATAAGTAGCATAGATGGTAGGTAGAAAATAGACAGGGGGAGGGCAAGAATAGTATGGAAAATGTAGAAGCTAAAGAACTTAGGACACATGGACATGAACTAGAGAGGGGGAATGTGGTTTGGAGAGGGTATGCAGGGTGGAGGGGAAATGAAGGGGGGTAATGGGACAACTGTAATAGCACAATCAATAAAATATATTAAAAAGAGAAAAAATAGGCATAATCAGTTATCTTAAAGGTCACAGACACTCTTCCAATGCTTCTACCTCTTTGATAAGTAATTGTTCAGTCTCTGCTTGGACACCTCCAGGGTTTGGCTCTTAACAACTACAGTGACCCTTAAACAACAAAGGGACTACATGCAGTTGAAAGTCCACATGCAACCACAGTCAGCTCTCCGCATCCACCAATGCCAACTGTGAACTGAAAACGCAGATGACCCCTGAATGACATGGGTTTGAACCATGTGCAGGTCACACATGGGTGGACCCATGCAGTTGCAAACTCATGTTGTTTCAGAGTCAACTGCCTCCCCATAATTTCCACCTGTTAGTTCTGGTTCTCACACCACATAAATATGCCGCATTCCTCCAATGTCTGAAGACAGCTCTCATGTCTACCACCCTCACTTCAATCTTCCCTTCTCACGTATTGCAAATGTGGCGAGGAGAAAAATGCAGGCCCAGAGGCAGGGTACTTACACAGACACAGGTATTATACAGGATGCTCAAGCAATCCTTGGACATTTCATCACTTACTGCAAGCAAATGGATAATAACTGGTTATTTTTATCATTAAAAAGACAATATACCTATATTAAATTTTTTTAAAACAACTATTCCTCATAATCTCCTCCAAGATGATTATTTTTTTGTAAGCATATCTCATTCCAGTCCTTATTTACCAAAGATTTTCATGGCTCATCAGAACCTACAAACCAATTTATAGGCTGCTTTTGGTTTGATATAGTAGTCATTTTCTTATTATGCTCCCAAGTCTTCATAATTTCAATCTGTGGTGATATCATCATTTAAAATATGCCATGTTCCCTTTGTACAATAGCTTGCTTAGAATATACCCAAGGCTTTAGTTCTAGCTGTTTTTTTTTATATTTTGCTATTTAAATAGGCAAAAAATAAACAACAACTTAATATGTAAGAGTAGCCTTTTTATGCTTGCGTTGAATTGGTTTCTTAAGATACATTTTCAAAAGCTAAATTATTAGAATCCAAAGTATAAGCATACTGACACCTCTTGTTATAAATTTCTATAGAAAGTTCTACTAGCAGCAAACAATTACAAAATTTTTACTACAGACTCATCAGGTATTTTGTTTTGTTTTGGTTTTGGTTATTTACGTTACGGAAATGGCTTTCGATGCCCGACCTATCAATGTAATAAAAAACTAGCTATTTCCCTGTGAGTGGGAACAGGAGGGTAAGACAAAAAGGAAAAATAAATTTTTATGACCCCCCAAACTAGAAAATGATAAAATTGAGTATGAGCCATGGACAAAGTGTTTTGTTTGGCATTCGTTTTATTTTCAAAAACTGTTTCCATTTATCCTTATGCTCCTACAACCTCTAAAAATGCTGGGTCTCCTTATGAGATCTCAACAGGCAGTCCCAACAAGCTAGCTTGACCAGGTGGGTTATCTGAGAGGACCTGGTGATGCTGCAGGTGTCCTGTTACCTCTCACCTCTACCTTTCAGCCTACTGGGACTTTTTGGTTTATTTATTTTATGACTTCGAAGTAGGTGGAAAACCAGACAAGTATATTTCAGTATTTCCAGACCTTTCATTTTTGAAGAGAATTAGAATTCATTAGTGCAACAAATATTTATTCAGCACCAACTCTAGAGCAGATTTACTTATAAATCTAGTGAGAGAGAGAATAAATAAGTATTCCAACAGTAATTACCAGATATTACTTGCTATGAAGATTATGTGGGTAGACAGAGAACAGAAGAACCAATGTAGATGGGAATAAAAAGCTGAATATGAATATTCAAAGATGAATATGAATCCTCTTCACTGCTACTGTACCTACGAATGAGGTCTTATAAAGTATGTCATGTTGATGTTAGGGAAGAAATTTTGTTTTAATTAAAAAATATATATGTGATGTTTGTAGAAGAGTGCTCGTCAAATATTAAGCGATCTCTGGCTTTTAATGCTAAGTAAAGTGCACTTACTCTTCTTTAAAATTAAATATTGAATACCTAAAAAGAGTATTTGTAACATGCATAAATGATAAAGAAGAATAACAAAATAATACCCATGTGCCCACTGCCCAGCTTAGGAAATAATGCACTACCAAAAAACCCTTTTACTTTTTACTATATGCATTCTGGTAATGACCAAACTTGTTACAAAGAGCATGTATCACTTTCATAACAACAATAAAAATATTTTTTTATCTTATTAGGTTACTCTCTCAATTAACAATGTATGAGAAGTAAGAATTTCCAAAGAAAACAGAAAAGCTGGACCCAAGGACTATTAGAAAAGTACGAAGATGTAATTCTGTTATCCCAGTGGTTTTCACACTTTTTCTTTTAAAGCACCAGCCTATATTTCTACCTAGTACAAACTGAACAAATAGAGCTATTAGCTGGGATTGCAGAGAGCATCCTGCAGCTGGATGTAAAGCACATTCTCACTGTTAAGAGTTGGAAAGGGAACGGAGAGAAACTCCTGGAAACCACCATCATTTATCAGCAGGCTGGAAAATGAGGAAGTGGCCGACAAGTATACTTACTTTTCAGTTTCTGTCCCCGGATGGAGACTGTAGGCCTCATAAGAATTTCTACAAGGAGCTACAAAAAAAATTTTTTTTAAAGATTAAATCTTCAAAATTAATTCAAAGCACAACTTATAAAACAATCTGCTGTGCTAACTCACAGCCCAAATATCTGTAACAGTAGTACAAGAGCCTCTTGTTCCCAACACAGGCAGACGGCAGCGAGGCTCAGGGCAATGAGCTCGGCACCACTTGAAAACCTGGGTTCCAGTCCCAGCTTAGTCTCCTATTCCCCATGAAAACTTGGGCAAGTCAATGCCCCTAGAACAGCCTCACTTTTCTCATTTTAAAAAATAAGCATATTTAGATTAGGTAATCTTTGGGATCCAATGTGGCTTAATTTTTTAAAAGCTGCAGAATATCACTAAGATTCTTCTTTTGCTTAAAGAACATCTGTTTTCTCTTATAAACTTTTTATGAAAAGAATCTCAAAAGAGAGACCATAAATTGCCAATACTTATTTCTACAGGGACTAGGGATGATATGAACTCATTTTTGATTTTACATATTTAAATACAACACAATTTTGATTAAACTATTTACAATGAGCATATGCATTAAAAACCCATTCTGTTGAAACAAAAGAGGACAACTTACAACTTTAAAAGGGTAAATTCACCAAGAGGATATAATAATTACAAACAAAGATATACTTAGTAACAAAGCCTCAAAATAAATGAAGCAAAAGCTGGCAGAATTCAAGGAAATACAATTCAAAAGTCCTAGCTAAACACTTCAATACCCCACATTCAATAGTAGACAACTAAGCAATAGCAAAGAAGACTGAAGACTTAAACACAATAAACAACAGAGGGAGTTTGGCAAGAAAAATGGACCCAACTAGAGGTCAGCGATGGGCAAAAATGACCCAATAAAGCCCGTATTTATGAACAGACAGGTTCCTGGAGAAGCCAATCTAACTCATTGTAGGAGAGAAAACCACCATGAAGTCTAGAACCATTGATCCAAAGATGTCCAAAGGTGGACATCTAACAGGCACCTGCTAGAGAAAGTCACATTTTCACTAAAAACAGACATGAGGCTAGAGACCCACATTATTCTTTTTCCTCCCATAAACACATTGCTTTCTATTAAGTAAATTCCTTGATGAATGATTCAGAAGTGAAGAGGGGGGGTTCTCTTGAGCCAACTAGCAAGTAAATGTACAGGGCCACTCGGACTGCCCAGCAGAGCAAATGCTGAGAAGGAATTAGAGAATAAAGTCTATGGTAAACAATATGTATGCAAATGTTTAATATTCAATCTTTACTTTTGTAGAAAATGGCATCTCTAAGGAAAGAAAACTCTTCCAAAACTGAAGTATAAGACGGTGCAGCAGGTACAGCTCCGGTTTCCACACAGTGAACACCGTCCCTGTGCGATCGCCACCTGCATGGGGATGCAGAACCGCGCAACCCTGGAAGCCTCCCTCATCGCCATCCCAGTGGCGGGTGTAAGGACAGGTATCCCGGGGAAAAAGGAGGGTCCCAGTCCTTCATTCAAAATCAATTTGGAACAATGCAAAAATTTAAACATACATGATAAAAACTTTAAAATATTAGAAGGAAACATAGACACAGTCTATAATCCAACAGTGGGGAAAGCAAGAAACAAAATTCTGAAGCCATAAAAAGAAAAGATTGATCAATCCGACAACCTAAAAAGTAAACCTTTTTACATTGAAAATGACCATAAACAAAGTCAAAATTCAATTGTCCAACTAGGAAAAAACACAACAGATAAGCCAAAGGACCTTTAAAAATGAAGAGTAGTTGCATATTGCTATGGTCTGAATGTGTAACCACCCCAAATTCCTATGTCAAACCCTACTGCCTAATGTGATGGCATCAGGAGGCAGGGCCTCAGGGGTGATGAGGTCATGAGCACAGAGACCTCATGAATGGGACTACACCCTCATGAAAGAGGCTCCAGAGAGATCCCTAGCCCTTCCCACGGAGTGGGTAGCCTGCAACCTGGAAGGGGCCTTCACCAGACACCAAACCTGTCAGTGCAATGATCTTATACTGCCCAGGCTCCACAAGTGTGAGAAATAAATTCTTTGTTGTTTATAAGCTACCCAGTCTGTAACATTTATTATAGCAACCTGAAAGAACTTAGATAGAAAACCAGTAAGAGAAAAGCCTAGTAACTAAATAGAAAGAATGCAAAAGCCGCTAACAGACAATCAGCAGAAAAGAAACAACTTATAAACACACAAAAAGATATTCAATCTCTTTCATAGAAAAATGCAAATTTTAAAAACTATGGAGAGAATATATAAAGAACCCTTAGAACTCATAATGAAAGGATAACACAATTCAAAAATGAGAAAAGGAGCCCTGGCTGGTATGGCTCCGTGGATTGAGTACCAGCCTGCGCACCACAGAGTTGCCAGTTCGATTCCCATTCAGAGCACATGCCTGGGGTGCAGGCCAGGTCCCCAGTGGTGGTGGGGGGGGGGCACGCGAGAGGCAACCACACACTGATGTTTCTTTCCCTCTCTTTAAAAAAAGAAAATGAGAAAAGGAGACATTTTTCCAAGGAAGACATACGAATACCACATAAGCACATAAAAAGATGTGGACACCATTAGCCAATGCAAATCAAAACCACGACGTACCACTTCACACCCACTAGGATGGACTGGTATACTCAAAAACACATATAACAGCAAGTTTTGATGAGGACGTGGAAAACCTGGAGCCTCCACACATGGCCGGTGGGCATGGTGCAGCTGCTCTGGAAAACAATCTAATGGTTCCTCAAAGGATTAAACCTAAGAGTTACCACATGACACCATAATCCCACTTCCATACCCCAAATTAATGAAAAATCCAAGTCTACATAGAAAATTGTACGCAAATGTTAACAGCACCATTACTCATAATAGCCAAGAAGTAGAAGCAACCCAAATGTCCATCACTGAAGAATGGATATACAAATGTGGTATACCCATACAATAAACCATCATTCGGCCATAAAAAGGAAAAGTGCTGATACATGCAACATGGATAAACCTTAAAAATATTAAGCTAAGTAAAAAAAGCCTGTAACTGATCACATATTACATGATTCCATTCCTATTAAATGTCCAGAACAGAAAAATCTGTAGAGACAGAAAATGGAGTGACAGTTGTCTGTGCTGGGGGTGGGGGCTGGAGGACTAGGGGAGTAACAGCTAAAACATGGGTTTCTTCTTGGGGGTGATAAAATATTCTAAAACTGGCTGTGGTGATGGCTGGACATATCTATGAATACACTAAACCCCTGAATCGTACATTTTTAAATGACTGAATTGTGTGGTATGTGAATTATATCTCAATAAGGCTGTAAACATACTATGAAGAAATACCATTTTCTCATACCTACTTAGTAAGTACATTTAAAATACTTAAAATGTTATGTTTGGTAAAGGAGGCTAGTGGGTACCCATAATGTTCTGTTTTGTGATTCAGGTGGTAGTGGCAAAGGTAAACTTATTCCGCAGGTGTTACTGGTGTGCTTTTCTGTGTGCAAGTTCTACTTCAGTTGTGAAGTCCATGAAAACATACACACACACTGATGGTGATGATGTGCATGAATGAACACTCTTACCCTTCATTACTGGGATGTAAGCTGAAAAAAACCTCTTCAGTATGTAAACTGACAAGTTTATAAACAATAAAAGACACAGATGCTTTGATCCCAAAGGTACAGTATATATTCACAGGTACACAAAACTGTGTACAAAAACCTTTACTGCAATTTGTTTGTAATAGGAAAGGTGTGAGAAAATTCTAAATGCTCATCCCCTGAAGCCTGGGTAGATAAATTATCGCACAGTCATACCACGGAATACTACAGAGCTGTTTAAAATGAGGCAGATTTACCCATTTGCAAATGAAACTATCCCCAAGCTAGAAAATTACATGGAAAAGTAGGGTACAAGGCAATGTACCTGTGTATACCTGTGTATGCCACCTCTGTATGGGGAGAAAAGAAACCTAAAGTGGGGGTGGTGGGGTTATTCTCTCTCTCTCTCTCTCTCTCGCTCTCTCTCTCTCACACACACACACACACACACACACACACACACACAAAATCTCTGGAAGGACATCTGCAAGGACTAGTAATCACAGCTGCCTCTGAGGAGAGGACAGTGGGAAGTAGGACACATTCCTTTAACTTTGTGCTTTACAAAGCAAAGGTGGCTATGCTATCAATTCAAATAATTCAAATCTTCTAAAGTAAAAGCTATGCTATTTCAACAGGTGAGTGCTACTGAGCTTTTAAAAGTTAAAATTCTCAAATGTTTCCTATATACTCTGAAATGTGTCCTGTCTTCCATTTCAAGGGTTAACTTCTTGAACCATTAAGTAGTAATAATTGCAGTAGAAATAATAAACAACTACTTACATCAACACCTCCAAACAAGTCAAAAATATATGTATTGGGGTAAGTGGTTTCTTGGGTAAGTTTCCTCTCTTCAGTAACAAATGCCATAGCCTCCATGGAGAGAAGAGGAGAAATTTCCTAGTTTAAAGAAAGTGCACAGAGAGACATTCAGTTTTTGTATCTAATACAAACCAGACACCCAAGCATCAGTCTGCATTTTAATTACAACTTAAATCCCCGTGAGCCCAAAGACAGCCCTCAATGAACCACATTTCCAGGTATTCACACCCCCTTTAGAATCATCCCCCACACTGAGTCTGGGTGACTCACTTCAACCAGTAGAGTGCAGCAGAAGTGACACTATGCCAATTCTGGCCTAAGTCTTAAGAAAGATCGGCAAAGTTGGCTTTTGCCATTTTGGAACCAAGTCAGCACGCCCTGAGAAGACCCACATGGACACCTCCTGAGGCCACGAGGAGAACTGAGGCCAGGACTGATAGCCTTAGCTGATCGCCAGCTGACTGTCAGCATCAACCTACTGGCATGTGAGTAAAGTCATTTTGGACCTTCTAGACGATTCAATGCCCAACCCAACATCACATGAAGCAAAAGAACCACTCAATCGACTTCTAAAATTGTTAGAGATAAATGGTGATTATTATTTCACGCTACTAAGCTTTGGGATGGCTGGTTCTGCAGCAACAGATAACCAAAACATTGCTCAAGTATCACCTCTTTCAGGAAGTCTTCTCTGATTCCCCTTAGCCAGAGGCATTCTAACGTACCCCTGAACCCCCAAAGCAATCTGTAATTCATTGTGGTATTTAGCATTTTGACTTTGTACCTCTTCACAAACATATGTTATTTCTCCCCTAGATTAAATGTTCCTTGAAGACTGAAATGGATTCCTCTTTGTATGAGCCTCAGGTCCCAAGACATAGCAGCTATTTAATACAGCCAATGTAGTGCAGGGGTGTCAGATTGGGAGAGGCCAAAGAATCCTTTGTTCATAGAATGGGGCAATAGAAAAAATTAAGTCTTATAGAAAAGTTGATGATAATGAAAACTGTAATAGTAGTAGTAATAGCTAATTTATTTAATATCTGCTTCTAAGCACATCATGTATTATCTTTTTTAATCCTCACAACCCTGTGAGAGACAACAGTAACTTATCCCAATTTTACAAATAAGGAAGCTTGTCAGTGTCACCTGTGGTAGAGCCAGGGCTGAAACACAGAAGTCTGGCTCCAGAGTCTGTGCTTACAGAAGAAAACAAAACTATTTTGGATGAAATAGGGGAGAGAGTAGGAAGAATCCAGAACCCTCCTCATTATGTTGTCTCCTCAGGAACCTGTGAGGGAGCATGGATCACAAAGGGCTAGAGCAAACACTGTTTGCTCAAACACCAGTGAGCACTGTAATCATCTGGAGGGCTTCTTAAAATTCAGACTACTGCAGGATTTCAATAGGTCTGTGGTGAGGTCTGGGAAAGTACGCTTATAACAAGATCCCAAGTGATGCTGATGCTGCTGGTCCAGGTACCACACATCAACAAAAGCAGAACTCACTCTTGCGGATCACCTGCTATATGCCAGGCACTGGGCTTTTGTATTTTAGTTCACTTAATCCTTAAAATAATTCAATCAAGTAAGTACAGTTTTACTCATTTTACAAAGTTGCCTCGGGTCACATAATTAGTGACTGAACCACTTTCTCTGGATCTCATTTTTCTAATCTACAAAACCAGGAAGCACTTCCTGCTGGCAGCCTAGTACAGTGGAAGTTTCTCTTTGGACAAGACAAAGCTGGGCTCATCATATAGCAGCCACAGGGTTCTGGCTGAGTCTCATTTTTTTCCAACCGAAAAGGGAGAATATAAAAAGCATCTGAATTTTTCCTGCCCAGCAGCTTTCTCTCTGCTTCAGGTTAACAGCCCCGTTTCGTTAGAGGAAATGTCCCTCCCCACTTTCCACATGGTTCTGCTGAGGCTGTCACCAGGAGCAGGTGATCAGGCCTAACCAATAGTCTTCCATTCCACTCGCCTCGGTGGCTAGCCCATGTTGTAGAAATGTCACCCTGGACCTATGTTTACGTGGAGGAACTTGAGGTCACACACACATGTCAAGATAAGAAATGGACAACCCAATTCTGTTCAGCTCCTGAATTCACACCTTTGCTTGGCAATTATGTGAGACAATAAAAGATCTTTTTTCCCCCCAATTTGAGGGAGGTACTGTTACTGACAATCAAAATATTCGAGACTAACACAAAGAAAAATACCACCCATCTCATGAAATTACCGTAAGAATTAAATATGCCTGGAACACAGTAAATTTCAAGTATTTGCTGGATGAAATAAAGAAATGATGATCACACAGCAAGCACTCACAAATATTAATTTCCCTCCCTCCCTTCTACTTCTCCTCCTCCTCTTTCATAATGCAGAGGTTTTAAAGGAATCAAATGAAATAATATATAACTCTTTGCAAAGTGTTTTTAAACAAGTGAGAGAGGCTATAATTATTTCTATCCTAATCAGATTATGAGAAGATCAAGAATACAAAACATCTTTTTGCCCCCTCAAATCAATACATGACTTTTATTGCATCTTTAAAATACCATAAATAAGTGTGAGGAATCATTCAGCATCCTGCCGTTTCTGAAGCTGAACAAACTTAGATCTTACTCATCAGCCTGCTGGGCTCCTTTTCCAGAAACATAGATGCCATCCAAAATTTTCTGATATCCTTGTTTTTAATTGTTGTGCCTTTGCTGAATCAAAGCAGCTGAATTTGATACAAATTCAGGGTTGTTTCCTTCAAGAATTACCTCACCTTTCTGGGCTTGAGATACTGAACAAGGAACTCCTGACCTCATCCAAACCCTGCAGATATATTTTTCACCCAAGAAATTTCTGACTTCAAAAGCACCATTCTCCTGAATAATGACATGGATGGGGAAGTGAGCACATACATGCCTCATCTTGTAATGGGAGCCCAGCGTTAACGCCCTCAATCCGTTCTGTACATGATGGCAGGTGGTACAAACAGTGGCCAGTTCCTTTCTTTTCCCCACCACTTATCAACCTGGAGTCTCCTCTTTTTCTTTCCAAAGAGACTGAGTTCTCTACATTGATATAATTAAGTCCCTTAGCAGCATGCCTCTAGGGCCCTTCACAGTAACTGTGTAGCCCTTCAGAGCGATGCCCACATTTTCTGAAATGTCGACAGTAATTGCTGAGAGTGGTCTTCATCCTCGCAGTGGATAAGGCCCAAAACATCTTCTTAAAGGTAAAGATTAAGCTTATTCTGGAGCGCATTATATTTTAGAATGACTTATTATATGACAGAATAACCAAAACTTCACCTCTGAAGAACACTGTATCATTAAATTTCATTATGACCAAATATAACCTGCACGGGTTTCAATGGCAGCTAGAGCTCGTGCTCTAAACTCAAATGTGGACCTATTCCGCAAGTTGAAGTTTAGATAAGGTAACCCCAGACCTACTAAATCAGAAACTCCAGGAGTGGGGCCCAGCACGCTGTTTGAACAAGCCTTCCAGGTGATTCTGACACACGCTCAAGTTTGAGAACTGCTTTATTGTATCTCTCGGCATTCTTTCCATCTCTCCCCCAACCACCAAGTCTAGTCCCTTCAATCTTCTTATGTGAATTGTAATTATCAACAACCACAAAGGCCACTTCCATGAATCTTCAGCCATATGGGATCTTTTAAACCCCATTCGAAAAGAAAGTCATCTCAGTCCCAGGGCACAGTGCTGACCTCCCAAATTAAGCAAGCACTGACACAAAGCTAAGCCCAGAAGGACATACACAGGGAACTCAGTGGTGATTATCCCTGGGTGGGAGGGTTTTATTTTCTTTATAGGTGAGTTTTATTTTCCTCTGCACTTTTCTGAACTTCCCAAATGTTCTACAGCTTACGTAATAAAAACAAGCTATTTTAAAAAGTAGACTGAAAGAGGGACTAAAAAAAAAAAAAAGCCGACTTCTTGTATCACTTGGAGGCCCTGAATTGCAGTCCCTCCAAGGCCCGAAAGAATTACCTTGAGGATGTTCTGACACTCAACGAAGTCACTGTGGAGATGGCTCGTTGCATGCAGCTTAAGGAGCAGCTGAGGAATTCCACTCCATTTGGACTGTTTGTCCCTCTCTGTCAAAAAAGTCTCAGTGAACTGTGAGGCAAAAAAGAAAAGAGAAAGAAACATTTTACAGTGAGGAAAGAAGTATAGTTGACTTTGAACAACAGGAGTTTGAACTGTGTGGATTTTTTTCAGTAAATACACAGTCGGCCCTCTGCGTCCCCAGGTTTCGCATCCACAGATTCAACCAACTGCGGACTGAAAACAGTATTTCTGAACTGTGGCTGGGAGTCCATGGGAGTGGAGGGCTGCCTGTACGCATTGTTCTCTGCCATTTTATATAAGGGGCTTGAGCAACTGCAGATTTTGTTATCTGCAGGGGCCTTGGAACCAATGCCCCACAGATACTGAGGGACAACTGTACTAGCATACAGGGCAAAGGAAAGCAGCTGTCTCCCAAATCCACCCAGGACAAGTAATTCAAAGTCCTCTTTCTAGAAACCTCCAAAGGCTCCCCAATGGTCTATAAGCTAAAAGTCAACCCCTTGCCTTGTGATACAACACCCTTCACATCCTATCACCTACTTTCCTTTCTAGCCTCATCCATTGCCCAATGCACACTCTAGGCTCCAAATAAATATATTCTCTCTCTGTGCCCCTCTGCACATGTTCTTCCCCTAAAATATCCTCTCCCTGTCTTTTCTATCTGGAAGCTCCTTCTCCATCTTCAAAATGCAATCCAAATGGCCCCAAATTTTCCTTGACTGGCCTTCACCTCTTCTTTCTAAAAGAGTAAGTTGGCACCCTTCTGCTGGGCCCTTATCTAATATTTATCCTACTGTACCATAACTAACAGTTCATTTCTTCACCTCCTCCTGTAGAACCCAAGCTCCTTCAGAGGGTACTAAATTGTTTGTCATGCATGCCTTCTTTCTCTCAAAGAATGCCAGGCATTAGTTTAATAACAGGTACATTAATCAATTATGGCACAATTTCCACTAACACTAGTGGGACAACCATTATCTGGGGCTGGATGTCAATTATTTTCATGTGCACCTGTCCCTCAATCAGATTAGAAGTTCCTTGTAACTGTTATTATAGGATATGCAGGTCTTCAATAATGTCTTAGTCTATCCTGACACATTAGTCCTAGCAACCTAGACAAGTCCCATTATCCTTCTTGAGCATGTTTTGTTTAACTGTAAAAACAAGATAATTCTAAGGTAATGGGAGGTGATGTTTTTGACAGTAATTTGTATTAGGATGAACCATGGGAAATTACAATTTCTGTAAGTAAAAAATGATCAACTATTAGCAATTTCATACCATCAAGTAAGCTCAAATCAATCCAAGTCAGAAACAATGGACAAACCTCTTTCCTTTCCTTGAAAGGAAATCAAAGAAAACAAACATCATTTTATGGGACTTAGCAAAAGCAGTGCTTACAGACAAATTTATAGCTGTAAACATTCATATTTTAAAAAGGGAGAGATCTTAGATCACTTATTCAAACTTCCACCAAGAGAAACTAGGCATAAAAGGAGTAAACCAAACAGAAAGCAAGCACAAGGAAATTAAAAAGATTACTGTAAAATTGCCAAACAGGAAAATAATACAGAAAAATCAACAAAATCAAAAGTTGGTTCTTTGAATAGAGCAATAAAAATAAACACTTTACTTACACTGACTCAAATTACTAAATTCAGGAATGAGGGAAAGGACATTACTACCAACCTTACAGAAATAGAGTTTATTAGTGAGTACCAGAAACAATTGTATGCCAACAAAATAGATAACTTAGTAAAAATAGCCCAGTTCCTAGAAAGATGCAAACAAAGAAACTGACTCAAGGTAAAAAAACAGAACATCTCATGGCTCACAAGAGATCAAATTAGTGATTCAATAGAAAACAAAGAGAACTACCCGCCACAAAAAGCGCAAGTCCAGATCCTTCTATTAAATACAAGGGAATACTTCCCAACTCACTCTATGAGGCCATTATTACCCTGACACCAAAATCAAACAAAGACATCACAAGAAAACTACAGACTAATGTCTCTTATGAGAACAGACACAATCCCCAGAAAAATACTAACAAACCAAATCCAGCAACATATAAAAACAACTATACACCAAGACCAAGCAAGATATATCCCAGGAATGTTAAGTTGGTTCAAAGTACAACGATCAATCAATGTAATTAATCTGATAAAGGGTTATTTACCAAAAACCACAGCTATCTTCATAATTAATGGTGAAAGCCTGACTGCCTTACTACTAAGATCAGGAAAAAGACAAGGATGTTGACTCTCACCACTTTCATTTAACATTGTAGTAGAAATTCTAGTCAGGGCAATTAGACAAGAAAAAGAAATAAAGTCATCTGGATTGAAAAGGAAAAGCAAAACTATTTTTGCAGATGGCATGATCTTGTATATAGAATACAGAGTGGGGCAAAGTAGGTTTACAGTTGTTCATATGGAAAATAATACAATAATTAATAAATAATAGTACAAGAATAAACTGTGTTTCATGCACAACTGAAACCTATTCCTGTCCCACCTGTATATTAGGGAACACATACAAACTTTTAGAGCTAATAAGTTCAGCAGACCACAAGATACAAAATCAATATACAAAAATCAGAAGAATTTCTATTCACTTGCAATGAACAACACAAAACACAGTTTAGAAAAACAACTCCAGTTATAATAGCATTAATAAGAACAAAATACTTAGGAGTGAATTTAACAAAAGGAAGGAGGCCTAAATAAATGGAAAGACATCAACGTTCATGGACTGGAAGACTTAATATTGCTAACATGGCAATACTCCCCATATTGATTCAAATGTAGTTCCTATCAAAATCCAAGCTGGCCCCACTACGGAAATTGACAAGCAAATCCTAAAATTCATATAGAAATGTAAGGGACTCAGGATAGCCAAAATAACCTTGAAAAGGAAGAATGAAATTGGAAAAAAATCACACTTCCTTATTTCCAAGTTTACAATACGACTGACTGGCACTTAGATCAATTGTCTACTGAGTAATTGGACTGAGACTCCAAAAATAAACACTTAACATTTACGGGTTTTTGACAATGGTGTCAAGGCAATTCAGTGAAGAAAAAAGTCCTTTAAACAAATGCTGCTGGGACAACTAGCATCCATAAGTAAAAGAATGAAGATGGACACCCTTTTTCACATCATTTAAAAAAAAACAAACATAGCCCTAGCTGGCATAGCTCAGTGGATTGAGCACGGGCTGTGAACCAAAGCATTGCAGGTTCGATTCCTAGTCAGGGCACATGCCTGGGTTGCAGGCCACGGCCCCCAGCAACGTACACTGATGTTTCTCTCTCTCTCTCTCTGCCTCCCTTCCCTCTCTAAAAATAAATAAATAAAAATCTTAATAAATAAACAAACAAACAAACAAAACCAAAATCAAACCCCTAAATCTAAGGGCTGAAACTGAAAAGAAAACACTGTATAAATTTCATAATCTTAGATTAAGCAATGGTCTCACAGATGACACCTAAAGCATATTCAGCCAAAGTAAAAATAAACTAAACTTCTTTAATATTAAAAACTTCAGAGGACTTCCGGCCAAGATGGAGGCATAGGTAGATACACTGTGTCTCCTCACACAACCAAGATAGGGACAACAACAATTTAGAAACAGAGTAACAACCAGAAATGACAGAAAATGGAACTGTATGGAAGTCAGACAACCAAGGAGTTAAAACAGACGCCCAGACGGGTAGGAGGGGTGAAGCCGGGAAGCGGGCAGGGAGGAATCCCACTACACAGAGAGCGTTGGAACCGGGGCCCTAAGACTGCAGCAGGCAGACCTCCGCAAGGGGTGGTAACTGGCAGACCCAGTGAGGCGGCGGTTGTGATGCAAGGCACTGAGAACAAGGCAGCTGGCTGACCAAGCAGTCCCAGGGTCCCAGCGCCAGGAAATAGAGCCTCAGGTCACTGATTAAAAATACCTGTGGGGGGTTGAGGTGCAGGGAGAGGTTCCCAGACTCACAGGAGAGGTCCTCGGAAAGACCCACGGTATGCATTAAGCCCACCCACACGGGAATTAGCACCAGAAAGGCCCAGTTTGCTTGCAGGAAGCGGCGGAAGGGACTCAAGTCAGACGGAGAACGGAGCAAGCGCCATTGTTCCCTCTCGACCCCGCCCCCACGTACAACGTCACAACCCAGCGACTGGGGTGACCCGCCCTGGTGAATACCTAAGGCTCCGCCCCTCGTACGTAACAAGCGTGACCAGACCAAAGGGGGGAAAAAAAACAAAAAGAGGGCTCAAACAGAAGAACAAATGAAAACCCCAGAACCAATACTTTTAAGCAACTGAGAGATAGCCAACCTACCAGGTTACATAGTTCAAAACACTGGTGATCAGGATGCTCACAAAATGGGTTGATTTTGGTCACAAATTAGATGAAAAAATGAAGGCTACCATAAGTGGAATGAAGAAAAATGCACAGGGAACCAATAGTGATGGAATGAAAGCTGGGTCTCACATCAATGGAGTGGACCAGAAGGAAGTAAACAACATACAATCAGAAAAGAATGAAGAAATAAGAATCCAACAAAATGAGGAGAGACTTAGGAGCGGCCAGGACATCTTTAAACATTCCAACATCTGAATTATAGGGGTACCCCAGGGGGAAGAGGAAGAGCCAGAAATTGAAAACTTATTTGAACAAATAATAAAGGAGAACTTCCCCATTCTGGCAAAGGAAATAGACTTCCAGAAAGTCCGGGAAGTCCAGGAAGCTCAGAGAGTCCCAAAGAAGTTGGACCCAAGGAGGAACACACCAAGGCACATCATAATTACATTAGCCAAGGTAAAAATGAAGGAGAGAATCCTAGAATCAGCAAGAGATAAGGACACAGTCACCTCCAAAGGAGTTCCCATCAGACTGTCAGCTGATTTCTCAAAAGAGACCTTGCAGGCAAGAAGGGGCTGGAAAGAAGTATTCCAAGTCATGAAAGGCAAGGACCTACGTCCCAGATTGCTCTGTCCAGCAAAGCTTTCATTTAGAATGGAAGGGCAGACAAAGTGCTTCTCAGATAAGGTCAAGTTAAAGGAGTTCATCATCACCAAGCCCTTATTTTATGAAATGTTAAAGGGACTTATCTAAGAAAAGAAGGTAAACAAAACATGTATGGTAAAATGACAGCAAACTCACAATTATTAACAACCACACCTAAAACACAACCAAAAGAAACTAAGCAAACAACTAGAACAGGAACAGACCCACAGAAATGGAGCTCACATGGAGGGTTAGCAACAGGGGAGTGGGAAGAAGAGAGGAGGGAAAAGGTACAGAGAATAAGTAGCATAGATGGTAGGTAGAAAATTGACAGGGAGGGCAAGAATAGTATGGGAAATGTAGAAGCTAAAGAACTTATGACACAGGGACATGAACTAAAGGGGGGAATGTGAGTGGGAGAGGGTTTACAGGGTGGAGGGGAGTGAAGGGGGAAATGGGACAACTGTAATAAGCATAATCAATAAAATATATTAAAAAAATTATGACACATGGACATGAACTAAAGGGGGGAATGTGGGTGGGGGACAGTGTGCAGGGTGGAGGGGAGTGAAGGGGGAAATGGGACAACTGTAATAGCATAATCAATAAAATATATTAAAAAAGAAATTATGACACATGGACATGAACTAAAGGGGGGAATGTGGGTGGGAGAGAGGGTGGAGGGGGATGGAGGGGGTAATGGGATAGCTGTAATAGCATAATCAATAATATACTAAAAAAAGAACAATTACACTTTAAAGAACACTACAAAGAAAGTGAAAAGACAATCCACAGAATGGGCGAAAACATTTGTAAATCCTAAGTGTCTGATGAGGGCCTAATATCCAGACAATATAAAGAACTCTTATGACTCAATAATAAAGACAAATAGCCCAGTTAAAACATAAACAATGGGCCTTTGGCTGGGTAGCTCATTTGGTTAGAGCACTGTTCCAATATGCCAAAGCTGTGGGTTTGATCCCTGGTCAGGGCACACATAGAAGAATCAATCAATGAATTCATAAATAAGTGGAACAACAAATTGATGCTCCTCTCTCTCATACTTCTTCCCTCTAAAAATCAATAAAGATAAAATAAATAAATAGTGGGCTAAAAATTAAAAAAAAATACATGAGAAATGAAGAATGCCTTTGATAGCCTCATCAGTAGACGGATGTGCATGGCCAAGGAAAGAATCATCACTCCTGAAGATAAGTCAATAAAAACTTCCCAAACTGAAGTACAAAGTAAAAAAATTAACTTCTCCCCAGCAAAAAACCCAACCCAGAACAGAGTATCTAAAAGCCTGAGACAACTATAAAGAGTATAATATATATGTAATTGTGTAACTGGAGTAAGAGAAGAAAAAAGAGGGGAGAGTAAGAGGCGAAGAATTCCTTTTGGAGGTATCTTTGAGCTCACTGAACAGACACCATGAGCAAAGCTCACCCCCCCGAGCTAAAAAAAATTTATGGACAAGAAGTTATTGTTGAAATGAAATGGTGGTAGACGTGTCCAAGGAATCTTGCAGGGATTTGACCCCTTTATGAATCTTGGGATAGATGAATGTGTGGACGTGGCAACTAGTACACAGCAGAACAATATTGGAATGGTGGCAATACAAGGAAATTGTATCATCATGTTAGAAGCCTTGGAACGAGTATAAAGAATGGCTGTGTTCACCAGAGAAACCAACTGCTTCCATGTCCCCTTTCCACATCTCCTGTTTTACAATATAAAAATCGAGTCTTGTACATTTTCACATTGAACTTTTGTTAAATTTTTGTATTGGGAAAGAAAGAAGGAAGGAAGACAGGAAGGAAGGGAGAGAGGGAGAAAAATAGCTGAGCTTTACCGTGTTTTATGTGAGATTCATTACAGAATAAGAACTTTCAATCTCCAAAAGCAAGCACACAGCTTTATCTCACCAAATCTCTGTGTGAAAACCATGTGCTACCTTGGGGCTGTCTTTTCTGGATGTAAAGGTTTACCATAGATTTGCTGTGATGACCTCTAACATAAAATCATGTATAAGCCAAGCAACCGTAGTAACTGCTACTATCCCCATTCAAAAGTATGGTGGTAATCAGACTCCCTTTTATATCGAAATAATAACAAATTCTACATGTAAAATTTTTTCCTGTTATTGATATAAAAAAAATCAACAGAGATTTAACGAAAGATAAAGTGATATGGCGCCAAGGGTAATTTAATTATCTTCTCTTCAGATAACAGATCTTAATGAAGAAAAACTTTTCACTCAGGGAGATGACTCTGCACAATGCTGAATTGTCCTCTTTAGCAATATATATATAGGTAGGTAGGTAGATAGATAGATAACTGAATCTTTAGAAAAAAACAAGATGATTCTAAATGACTTATGGTGTAATGCCCAAACTCACCAGCAGTGAGAACAAAGTGGGAAAACACACATTCTTGCTCCTTTTTCTGCAAGAAAATAATTGATATCCAGAACAAGGCCCAGAATCATAACTAATTAACTTGAACACGCCATTCTTACAATGTATAATTGAAATGTCATAACATTCCCCGAACCAGAGCTGTGTCATAATAAAACATGACAGGAAATAAAGCTGTGTAAAAGATTCTGAGGGCTTATGAGGATAATGACTGGCAAAGAACCTTACAAAGCCATCCGAAAGAGGGGCCATCATTACTGATCCCTTGGACATTAAAGGGATAAGTAAGGGATTTTATGGGTAACTATATGCCCACAAATCTGATTACCTAGATCTTTGATTTTCAACCTTTTTCATCTGAGTCAGTCAGATGTTCTGATTTCCAATCCAAGTCCCACAAACTATTCCAAGTGCATTGCCAGTCAAATGCCAAAACAACAGCTCCTCTGTCTTCCAAAGCAGCACTTCTGTACATTCCATAAACAAACCGTCAAAAAAGCTGTACATCCGGACAACACAGCTGCAAAGTAAATTTTAGTTGAAAGAAAACTGTACCTTGTTTTTTTTAAAAAATATATTTTATGATGATGCTATTACAGTTTCCCCCCTTTTTGTCTCCCCTTAAGTCCCCTCCTCCCCGTATCCCTCTCCCACCAGCATTCGCCCACCTTAGTTCATGTCCATGGGTCATACATATAAGCTCTTTGGCTTCCCCATTTCCTATACTATTCTCAACTTCCCCCTGTCTACTTTGTGCCAACCATTTATGCTTCTTATTCCCTTGTACCTCTCATTTTAATTTGGTGGAATTTTGATCAAGGAAACAGTTCTGTTGTGGGCACTTTAAATGTTTCTATGGGCGTGTTTAGTGATGCTACAAGCTGCCAAACACAGAAGATTCTGATAAATAAAATTGACACTTTGAAAATAAAATGGCTGAGATTTTTTCCAAAATTAATGACACCAAACTACAGATCCAGAAAATTCAGGAAACAACAAGCAGGATAAATAGTTACCTCTACACATATCATATCCAAAGCAGAGAAAATCAGAGACAAGTCCTGAAAGAAGCCAGATGGTAAACTTATGTTATTTTACCACAGTTTTGTATTTATTTATTTCACACTCACCCAAGGACATTTTCATGGCTTTTAGAGAGGTAGGGAGAGAGAAACATTGATGTAAAAGAGAAGCATCATTTGGTTGCCACCAACCTCCCCCTGTCCACCCCCACCACATGCCCCACCCGCGCCTACATTCCTCATACACATCCAGACCAGGGATCAAACCTGCAACCTAGGTATATGCCCTGACCAGGAATGGAAACCACCACCTTTTGTTATGGAACAACACTCCAATCAACTGAGCCACATCACCCCAGGCTACCACAATTAAAAAATAAATTTATTTTATTGGTTCCAAAGACAGGGGAAGGGAAAGAGAAAAGGAAGGAGAGCAACATCGACATGAGAGAGAAACACTGGTCGCTGCCTCCTGCACAGGCCCTGACTGGGGACCTAATCCACAACCCAGGCATACGCCCCACGCAGGAATCAAACCAGCAACCCCTCGACTGCAGAACAGTGCCCAACCAACTGAGCCAAACTGGCCAGGGCTGCCACCATTTTTTTAAAAAAGGAAACATAAGATGGCTCATCATTACTGATCCCTTGGCCATTGAAAGGACAATAAAGAATACTATGACTAACTATGCCCGCAAATATGATTACCCAGATCACTGATTTTCAACCTTTTTCACCTCACTGCACGTATAAACTAATTGCTAAAATTCTGTGGCACACCAAAATACTATGTATTTTGTGGATCTGACAAAAAATAGCTACAACTTTCATTCACACTGGACAGCTATTGTATTGGCTATGTCATTTTTTAAAAATATATTTTATTGATTATGCTATTACAGTTGTCCCATTACCCCCCTTCATTCCCCTCCATCCTGCACACCCTCTCCCACCTACATTCTCCCCTTTAGTTCATGTCCATGTGTCATAAGTTCTTTAGCTTCTACAGTTTCCATACTATTGTCCTTCCCCTATTTTCTACCTACCATCTATGCTACTTATTCTCTGTACCTTTTCCCTCCTCTCTTCTTCCCACTCCCCTGTTGCTAACCCTCCATGTGAGCTCCATTTCTGTGGGTCTGTTCCTGTTCTAGTTGTTTGCTTAGTTTCTTTTGGTTGTGTTTTAGGTGTGGTTGTTAATAATTGTGAGTTTGCTGTCATTTTACCATACATGTTTTGTTTACCTTCTTTTCTTAGATAAGTCCCTTTAACATTTCATAAAATAAGGGCTTGGTGATGATGAACTCCTTTAACTTGACCTTATCTGAGAAGCACTTTGTCTGCCCTTCCATTCTAAATGAAAGCTTTGCTGGACAGAGCAATCTGGGACGTAGGTCCTTGCCTTTCATGACTTGGAATACTTCTTTCCAGCCCCTTCTTGCCTGCAAGGTCTCTTTTGAGAAATCAGCTGACAGTCTGATGGGAACTCCTTTGGAGGTGACTGTGTCCTTATCTCTTGCTGATTCTAGGATTCTCTCCTTCATTTTTACCTTGGCTAATGTAATTATGATGTGCCTTGGTGTGTTCCTCCTTGGGTCCAACTTCTTTGGGACTCTCTGAGCTTCCTGGACTTCCCGGACTTTCTGGAAGTCTATTTCCTTTGCCAGAATGGGGAACTTCTCCTTTATTATTTGTTCAAATAAGTTTTCAATTTCTGGCTCTTCCTCTTCCCCCTGGGGTACCCCTATAATTCAGATGTTGGAATGTTTAAAGATGTCCTGGCCGCTCCTAAGTCTCTCCTCATTTTGTTGGATTCTTATTTCTTCATTCTTTTCTGATTGTATGTTGTTTACTTCCTTCTGGTCCACTCCACTGATGTGAGACCCAGCTTTCATTCCATCACTATTGGTTCCCTGTGCATTTTTCTTCATTCCACTTATGGTAGCCTTCATTTTTTCATCTAATTTGTGACCAAAATCAACCCATTCTGTGAGCTTCCTGATCACCAGTGTTTTGAACTATGTACCTGGTAGGTTGGCTATCTCTCAGTTGCTTAAAAGTATTGGTTCTGGGGTTTTCATTTGTTCTTCTGTTTGAGCCCTCTTTTTGTTTTTTTTTCCCCCTTTGGTCTGGTCACGCCTGTTACGTACGAGGGGCGGAGCCTTAGGTATTCACCAGGGCGGGTCACCCCAGTCGCTGGGTTGTGACGTTGTACGTGGGGGCAGGGTCGAGAAGGAACAATGGCGCTTGCTCCGTTCTCCGTCTGACTTGAGTCCCTTCCGCCGCTTCCTGCAAGCAAACTGGGCCTTTCTGGTGCTAATTCCCGTGTGGGTGGGCTTAATGCATACCGTGGGTCTTTCCGAGGACTTCTCCTGTGAGTCTGGGAACCTCTCCCTGCACCTCAACCCCCCACAGGTATTTTTAATCAGTGACCCGAGGGTCTATTTCCTGGCGCTGAGACCCTGGGACTGCTTGGTCAGCCAGCTGCCTTGCTCGCAGTGCCTTGCATCACAACCGCCGCCTCACTGGGTCTGCCAGCTGCTGCTTGTGCGCCCAGGATGCCTTATGGATGTCCCAACGCTCTGTTCTGCAACCCCTCTCTGCCCGGCACCCGACTCCGCTCCTCCTACAGGTCTGTATGAATATGTCTATTTTAACTCTTTGGTTGTCTGACTTCCATACAGTTCCATTTTCTGTCATTTCTGGTTGTTATTCTGTTTCTAAGTTGTTGTTGTCCCTATCGTGGTTGTGTGAGGAGGCCCAGTGTGTCTATCCACACCTCCATCTTGGCCAGTAGTCCTATGTCATTCTTTTATTTGAAAATCTAAGGGAAAAAAGGTCAGTGTCCCTGACTAAATAGTTAGGTATTGCATGTTTTATAAATTCTTGCAGCACACTGGCTTGAAAATCACCTATCTCTTAAATAGACTATTCCTTTAAGACACAAATGATCAAAACTAATATGAAGGGAAATAGCTATGTGGATAAACCTGTATCTGCTAAAGATATTGAGTTAATAATTTCAAGAATGGAAAAGTCTCTGAATTTATACTTTCCCAAAGTAGATACACAGATATCCAATAAGCACAGGAAAAGATGCTCAGCATCATTAGTCATCAGGAAAATGCAAATCAAATCTGAAATGAGATATCACTTTTTACCACTAGGATGGCTATAGTTAAAAAGAGAGATAATATCAAGTGTTGATGAGGGTGTGGGGAAATTGGAACCCTCATAAATTACTGGTGGGAATGTAAAATGGTACAGCCATGTTGGAAAAAGTGTTGGCAGTTTCCCAAAAAGTTAAATGGAGAATGATCACATGACCCAGCAATCTCACTCCTATGTAGAGAGCCAAAGAAATGAAAACAGATGTGCATATAAAAACCTGTACACAAATATTCAAAGCAGCATTATTCATAATAACACAAAAGTGAAAAAAAATAAGCCTACCAACTGATGAATGAATAAAAAATATATAATATACACATATAATGGTATATTATTTGGCAATAAAAAGGAATAAAGTACTAATACTTGCTACAACATGGACAAATCTTGAGAAAATTGTGTAAAGTGAAAGAAGCCAGCCACAAAAAGCTGGATTCTATTGCTAGATTCTAGTAACATGAAATGCCCAGAATAGATTGTAAATCCATAAAGACAAAAGGTAGATTAGTGGCTGTCTAGGGCTGAGAGAAGGTGATGGTGAAGGGTATTGAGGAGAGATTACTAACTGGATATGGTGTTTCTTTAAGGGTGATGAAATGTTCTACACAAAATTGAGTGTGGTGATAGCTGCATAATTCATGTGTACAGTAAAAAACACTGACTTGTACACTTTAGATGGCTGACCTGTATAGAATGTGAATTATATCTCAATAAAGCTGTTAGAACTTCAACAAAGAGACAGCAAACATAAAACATGGATAGAAAACAAAAAAGAACAAGCCCTGGCTGGTGTAGGTCAGTGGACTGAGCACAGGTAAACCAAAGGGTCGCCAGTTCGATTCCCAGTCAGGGCACAGGCCTGGGTTGCGAGCCAGGCCCCAGTTGGGGGGATATGAGGGGCAATCACACATTCATGTTTTGCTCTATTTCTCTTTCCCTTCCCCTCTCTCTAAAAAAAATACATAAAATCTTTAAAAAGAAAACAAAAAAGAACAAGTCAAATAAAGAATACACTCACTGAAATGAATACATTATGGGAATCAACAGTAGAGCAGATGAAGGAGAGGATCGAATAAGAGATTTGGAAAATAAGGAAGTAGAAAACACCCAATCAGAACAGCAAAGAAAAAAAAAGAATTAAAAAAAAAAATGAGGATAGTATAAGAAGCCTCTGGGACAGCTTCAGGCGTGCCAATATTTGCATCATGGGGTTGTTGGAAGGAGACAGCAAAAAACTGAAAACCTATTTGAAAAAAAAAAATGACAAAACTTCCCTAACTTAGTGAAGGAAATAGACATACAAGTTCAGGAAGCACAGAGTCCCAAACAAGATGAACTGAAAAAGGCCCACACAAAGACACATCATAATTAAAATGCCAAAGATTAAGGACAAAGAGAGAATCTTAAAAGCAGCAAGAGAAAAAAGCCATTTCTCTTACCTACAAGGGAGCTCCCACAAGACTGCCAGCTAATTTATCAACAGAAACTCTGCAGGCCGGAAGGGACTGGCAAGAATTGCTCAAAGCGATGAAAAGCAAGGCCCTACGACCAAGATCACTCTACCCGGCAAAGCTATCATTTAGAGTTAAATGACAGATAAAAAGCTTCCCAGACAAGAAAAAGCTAAAGCAGTTGATCACCACCAAATCTGTATTACATGAAATGTTAAAGGGTCATCTTTAAGAAGAGGAAAAAGAAAAAAAGATAAGAAATACAAACAATAAAATGGCAATAAATACATATGTATCATCAATTGAATCTAAAATACAAAATAAATGAACAAGTAACAGAAACAGAAACAAATGAACAGAAACAGACTCATAGATACAGAGAACATTTTGATGACTGCCAGATGGAGGGCGGTTTGGGGGCATGTGTGAAAAAGGTGAAATGTTTAAGTACAAATTGGTAGTTACAAAAGTCACAGGGATGCAAATACAGCATAGGGAATATAGTCAATAATATTCATTTATAGTGTCAGATGGGTGAGGGATTTATCGGCATGATCACTTAGTAAGTTGTATAATGTTGAATCACTGGGGTGCACATCTGAAACTAAGATAATAATGTATGTCTACTGTAATTGAAAAATAAAAATGATTTCAACCCTGGCTTTCAATGGGATGATCATAGCCAGATGTCGTAGCCAGGTTGCCCTCACATCCATGATTTCAAAAAAAAAAAAAACCTAAATTATAGGCATAAGGAAACTTTTTGGAGTAACGAAAATGTTTTAAAATAACTGGTGATGTTTGCCTAACTCAATAAATTTGCTAAAAAGCATTAAATTGTATATTTACAATGGGTACATTTTACGGTATATAAGTTATACCTCCATAAAGCTGGTTTTTAAAAAGCAACATTTTGTAAATGTAAATACACAACGTAAACACAAACCAAAAATAAGGTGGTATAAGTGTTTCTAAAATTAGTATAAGAGACTTAAAGCAAAAAGTCTTACCAGCAATAGAGATGCTCTGTAAGGGCAGAAAGGTCAGCAGAGAGACAATGTAACAGTTCTAAATTTCAATGTACTGAATAAACAGCTTCAACATGCATAGAGCAAAAACTGACAGGGCTAAAAAAAAAAAACAGGCAAATTCACAATCATAATTTCTCTCAGAAGTTGATATATGTAGATACAAAATTAGTAAGGATATTGAAGATAAACAAAATTGAAGATGAAAGCACAGGTAGGTATATTTTGCCTCCTTGTAACCAAAATAAGGACAAAAACTAATTTAAGAACAAAAAAATAACCAGAACTGCCAGAAAATCAAACTGTATGGAAGTCCGACAACCCAGGAATTAAAGAAGGAACATTCATTTAGACTAGTAGGAGGGACTGAGACAGGCAGCCAGGGTGGAGAGGATACCCTGGCAAGGTGGCAGCTGGCAGACCAGTGGTCCCACATTTGCATGCTGATAAACTGGGAGGAAGAACTGGGGAGAGAGACAGACTGTACAATCCAGGATTCCAGCACAGGAAAAGAATGCCTCAAAACCTCTGGCTGTAAAAACCTGTGGGGCTTATAAAGGTGGGAGAAACTCCCAGTCTCATAAGAAAGTTTATGGGAGAGACCCACAGGGTCCTAGAACATACACAAGCCCACCCACCCAGGAATCAGCATCAGAAGGGCCAATTTGCTTGTGGGTAGCGGGGGAAGTGACTGAAAGACTGATGAGAGATGAGCAAGCAGCATTGTTCCCTTTGACCCATCACCTACATTCAGCACCACCACAAAGCAATGTGGGTTGCCCTGCCCTGGCGAATACCTAAGGCTCCTCCCCTTACTACATAACAGGTGTGCCAAGACAAAAAAAATACGGCCAATGAAAGAACAGATCAAAGCTCCAAAAACAGAAATAAGCAACGAAGAGACAGCCAACCTATCAGATGAAGAGTTCAAAACTCTGATAATCAGGATGCTCACAGAAATGGCTCAGTATGGTTGCAAAAGAGAGGAAGCAGTGAAGGCTATGCAAAGTGAAATAAAAAATAATATACAGGGAACCAACAGTGATGGGAAGGAAACCAGGACTTAAATCAATGATTTGGAGCAGAAAGAAGAAATAAACATTCAACAGGAACAGGATGAAGAAACAAGAATTCAAAAAAATGAGGAGAGGCTTAGGAATCTCAAAGACAACTTTAAATGTTCTAACCCCTGAGTATTAGGGGTGCCAGAAGAAAAAGAGGAAGAACGAGAAATCGAAAACTTACTGAACAAGAAATTGAAAACTTATTTGAACAATTCATGAAGGAGAACTTCCCTAATCTGGCCAAGGAAATAAGACTTCCAGGAAGTCCAGGAAGCTCAGAGAGTCCCAAAGAAGTTGGACCCAAGGAAGAACACACCAAGGCACATCCTAATTATATTACCCAAGATTAAAATAAGGAATCTTAAAAAAAGCAAGAGGAAAGGAGACAGTTACCTACAAAGAAGTTCCCATAAGACTATCAGCTGATTTCTCAAAAGAAACCTTGCAGGCAAGAAGGGGCTGGAAAGAAGTAATCCAAGTCATGAAAGGCAAGGACCTACACCCAAGATTACTCTATCCAGCAAAGCTATCATACAGAATGGGAGGTCAGATAAAGTAAGATAAACTTAAAGGAGTTCATCATCACCAGGCCCTTATTAATATGAAATGTGAAGGGACTTACCTAAGAAAAAGATGATCATTAAAATGATAACAAACTCACAACTATCAACTGAACCTAAAAAAAAACCCAAACTAAGCAACCAGAATAGGAACAGAATCACAGAAATGGAGACTGCATGGAGGGTTATCAGTGAGGAGGGAGAGAGGAGGAATGGGGGAAAAGGTACAAGGAAATAAGAAGCATAAATGGTAGGTAGAAAATAGACAGGAGTAGGTTAATAGTATAGGAAATGGAGAAGCCAAAGAACTTATACGTATGACTCATGGACATGAACTAAGGTAGGGAATGCTGGGGGCGGGGGGGTGCAGGGTGGAGGGGAGTAAAGTGGAAAAAGAAGAAAAATGGGGTAAGTTTAATAGCATAATCAATAAAATATACTTAAAAAAAGAAAATAAGCAAAACAAAATTGACAATCTACAGCACTACATGTAATAACTGCTCTCTACACACTCTTTGCAAGTACCCAGAGAACATTTACAAAATGACCAGTCGCTAAGCCATAGGGCAACTTTCAACATATTTAAAAGAATCAAAATGCAGACTATGTTCTGTGACTACTGTGCAATGAACCCAAAGTCTGCGACAGAAAGATAACTATAAAACCCAATGTTTAGAAATAAAATACACTTCAAAAAAGTGCATGACACAAAGAAGAATTCCGAGATGAAATCTGAAGATATTCTGAAATGAATGATAGTGAACAATACTACATCTCAAAACTTGTGGGGGGCAACTAAAGTCATGACTAGTGACCAGCATAAACCTGATGGCAAAACCTGCTGAAAGGAAAAATATAGACCATTCTCACTCATGAACATAGAAAAAAAAATCCTAATAAAAACTTTGTGGGTCAAATTTAGCAATCTATAAAAAGGTTGGAAACCTGTAGCAGATATTTGGATTTGGTTTAATATTTGAAAATTTTACTTAATGTAACTCATCGCATTAATAACAAAGGAGAACAATTATATGAACATTTCAATTGATGTAGAAAAGCATTTTAATAAAATTCAACATTCATTCATAATGAACTCATAAACTCAGAAAACATGTGAGCTAATAAGAGTATCTACAGAAGACCTTCAGCAAACATCATACTCAATGGTGAATATGAGGCTTTTCCTTTTAGATCAGGAATATACCATTTCCATTCACTGCGTCGGCAGCACAGTTAGGCAAGAAAAAGAAATCAAAGATTTCACAGATGATTATACACATACATAATCCAAAAGAATCTAAAGGTAGTGTATTAATAATATAGAAGCAATATAAAAATCCATCTTTTTAAATTACAGCTACAGTAAGAAAATGCAATTTTCAAAAACTATTTACAGTATCATAAGAAAATGTCAAATGCTAAGGAATAAGTCTAACAAAAGTTAGGCAAGATCACTACATAGAAAACTATAAAAAATTATCAAGAGAAACTAAGGAAGACCAAACCAGAGAAAAAGAGGAACAGGGAAAGGGGTAGGGGAGAGGGGAAGAAAGAATAAATGTACCGTGCTCAATATATTGAATGCATACTGAATGCAATCTCAATCAAAATTTTGTTGTCAAACTGTAAACACTCATTCTAAAATGTGTACGGAAATGGCAAAGGGCCAAGAAAAACCAAGGAACCTTGAAGATACTACATAGGAGAAGCTACTCCTATTATATATACAATATTTTTCAGACTTTAAGACACACTCCCCCAAATTTGGGGAAAGGGGTGCGTCTTATAGTCCCAGTGTAGCTTACCTGGCTCACTGTGTGTGGTGGGGGGGGCAGTTTGTTATTTATGTTATTAAATATTTTACTACATTTTTTGCTTCAAAACTTTTCCTGTTTTCCTCCTCTAAAACCTAGGTGCATCTTATGGTCCGGTGCATCTTACAGTCTGAAAACACTCAGTACTATAGACAAAATCAACACATATGAAGTTACAGAAAATAAGGCAATGTATCAGTACAAGGACAGACACACCAGAGGATCAGAAAAGACACAAAACGGAGAAAGGTGGCACTAAAAAGTAAAGGGAGATGAAAGAGACTTTTCAATAAATAACATGGGCTCAAACTGGATATCTATACGGAAAAGCTCACACCACACCCCAAAATCAGTCCCAAATCAGTGCATATTTAAATATAAAAGATGAAACAATAATGGTTCTAAAAGATAAAGAGGGTATCTTCATGTCCTCAAACTAGGCAAAGATTTTTTACATACAAAATGGGCTAACATAAGGAAAATAGTGATACCATAAGTTGTATTAAAATTAAGCACTTCTGTTCATCAAAAGATCTTTCTGGAGACTGAAAAGGCAAGCCACCAAATGAGAGAAAATATCTGCAAAACTATAAAAGAAATAAAAAAAATTCAAGTCAATAAAAAAAAAGTATGCAAAAGATTCAAACAGGCAACCCACCAAACAGGGTGTCCCAACGGCCAATAAACATCTGAAAAGGTGATTAACCTCATTAGCCATCAGGGAAACACAAATGAAGACCATGAGACCATTGCACAAATATCAGAACAGTCAAGTCAAAAGACTGGCAACAGTATGGATTAGCAAGAACATGGAACAACAGGAACACACACACTGCTGGTGGAAGTGTAAATTAGCACAAACACTAGGAAAATTGTTCTGTAATGGCTACTGATGCTGAACCTGTATCCTCTAACCCAGCAATTCTAAGTATATACCCAACAGAAATCGTACACATACAAATCAAGAGACATACGTGATGTTCCTGTAAGCATCATTTACAACAGCCCCAAACTAGAAAACTCCCAAATATTCATCAGAAGTAGAATACATTAATTGTGGTTTGTTAATACAGAAAATGAAATAGTTTCAACATTATGGATGATCCTAACGATGTTGACTAAAAGGCCAACTCAGTACATATTGCTTGACTTATTTATATGAAGCATAAAAACTGGCACAACTAAATGCACTGTTAGAAGTCAAGCTAGTTAGTAATTTCATTGGGAGTAGAGAAAGAAGAGAGTGGCTGGCAGGTGGTACAAGAGGTGATCTGATGGTTGCAACATAGTTGATCATTTTGTTATTGTGCAGAGTTGTATATTCATTTTTGTGTATTTTTATTTGTAAATTTCAACACAGAATTTTAATTCCTTGAAACAAAACGATCTGTATGTACTGATTATGAAAGGATCTCTAAGATACATTCTAAGTTTAAAAAAAGCCAGATGCAGAATGGTGTACACAATATGATAATAACCTGTTTTAGGAAAAGATATACACACACATTCGCTTTTCTAGGTTTAGAACGCCTCTAGAGGCTACACAAGAACCCAATGACCATAGCTGACTCTGGGAGTAGAACTGGAGGGTGCTAATAGAGGTGGTGGTGGGCTATTTGCAAGGGAGACTTACTTTTCTCTGTGATCTGTTTGTACATGTGCATATGTAACTTATTCAAAATGCATTATTACCTCTGGTGGGGAGGGAATGACACAAAATGGGCATTAACTATATCGGTAATGTCTTAAGTTTGGCAGTTGGTATATGGTTATTGTGATAATATTGTATTACTATTGTTTTTTATAGGACAAATATTTAACAATAAGTTTGTTTGTTTTTTTTTCAAATACCTTCCCTACCCTATTCCCAGTCTCTCCAAACTTATCTCTCACCTCTCTCCCATACAAGCATTTCACTTTCCCCAGTCTTCTAATGGTCGATTATGAGGACTTTCTCAGCATTGGTCTTAGTGCCAGAAATCTGTTACTCTGTTCAAATTCTACTCATTCTTCAGAACCAACTCAAAGTCTCACCTATTCCATAAAGTTCTCCAAAGCAATGACAGTAAAACTTCATAGGAGATAAAAAGTCTTTTAAAAATAAAACTCTTAGAGAACATTCTGCAACCATTCTGCAGAGGGGGTTCATGTCAGCTGACAGACATGATATTTTATAGTTGTTATATATTTTAATGTGTATCTATACATTGTATATTTGACACAGTGAATAAAGACTTTCATCAATGCATATGACAGCTAAATTTCAGAATACAGGGAAGAGAGAGACGGTTGGAGGAGGAAGTGGTCAGACAGAAAGAAATCCTAAAGAGCTTTTAGGAGGTGAGGGGTGGGGAAATAGGTCACCTACAAAAGACTGGGAGTTTGAACAGACTCTCCCAAAGTCACACTAGATGCTTAAATACAATGCAGTAACACCATTAAAATTTTTAAATATATTTTGTTGATGATGCCATTAAGGTTATCCTAATTTTCCCTCTTTGCCCCTCTGCCTGGTACCCCCATTCCCTCCAACAATCAATCCCCGCAACTTTAGTCCATGTCCATAGGTCATGGACATGGCCTGGGCTATGGTCTTGGGCTACTCCGTTTCCTATACTGTTCTTAACATCCCCATGTCTGTTTTGTACCAATTTATGCTTCTTAATCACTGCATCTTTCCCCCCATTCTGCCCTTTCCCTCTCCCCACTGATAACCCTCCAAATGATCTCCATATCTATGACTGTTTCTGTTCTGCTTGTTTGCTTAGTTTTTTAGATTCAATTATTGATAGTTGTGAATTTATTGCCATTTTAATGTTCATTGTTTTGATCTTTTTCTTATATAATTCCTTTTAGCATTTCATATAATAATGGCTTGGTGATGAACTCCTTTAGCTTTACCTTGTCTGGGAAATACTTTATCCGCCTTTCCATTCTAAATGATAGCTTTGCTGGATAGAGTAATCTTGGTTGTAGGTCCTTGCTTTTCATCACTTTAAAAAGTGGGTTCTTGCCAGTCCCTTCTAGCCTGCAAACTTTCTTTTGAGAAGTTAGCTGACAGTCTTATGGGAACTCTTTTGTAGGTAACTATCTTCTTTTCTCTTGCTGCTTTTAAGATTCTTTATCTTTAACCTTTGGCATTTTAATTATGTCTTGGTGTGGTCCTGTTCAGGTCCAACTTACTTGCGACTCTCTGTGCTTCCTGGACTTGTATTTCTACTTCCTTCATCAAATTAGGGAAGTTCTCCTTCAATATTTCTTCAAATAAGTTTTCAATTTCTTGCTCTTCCTCTTATCCTTCCGGAACCCCTATAATTTGGTTGTTGGTTTGACAATGTCCCAAAGGCTCCTTAACCTATCCTCATTTTTTTGAATTCTTTTTTCTTCCCACTGTTCTGATTGAATGCTTTTTTCTTCTTTAAGTCCCCAAACTTTGATTTGATTCTCATTTTCATCTCCTCCAATGATGGTTCCCTATAGGTTTTTCTTTATTTCACTTAATGTAAACTTCATTTCTGACTGGGTCTTTTTTATGTTGTTAAAGTATCCAACGAGTTCCTTAAGTATCCTGATAACCAGTGTTTTGAATGCTGCATCTGATAGGCTGCTTACCTCCATTTCATTTAGTTCTTTTTCTGGAGTTTTGCTCTCTTCTTTCATTTGGGCCATATTTCTTTGTCTCCTCTATTTGGCAACCTCCCTGGTTTGTTTCTGTGTATTATGTAAAGTTGCTCTGACTCCCTGTCTTAGCAGCATGACCTATTGTAGAAAAGTGAATCTCTAAAATGTATGGAGCAGCCTGGAGAGCCTGAGGCAATTGCCAGGGCAGGGTAACCCACGTAACCGCTCAGCGACTCTGTCGGGGAGGGCATGGAGAGGGAACAATGCCACTGCCCAGCCTCTGGAGTTCTGTCTGGGAGGAAGCTGTCTCCTACTACCTGCCCTATTGCCAGTCACTTCAATTTCTTCCTGTGTGCCACTGGTGCCCTTCCAGCTGCTGCCCTGGTACGGAATCCCAGAGGGGATGGGTCTGCGTAAGTTCTAAGACCCTTGCAGGCCCTTTAAGAGTAGTCTCCTGCAAATCCTGCAATTTCTCCCACCACCCCAATCTCCACAGGATTTTACAGCCAGAAGTTATGGGGACTTATTCCTGGTGCTGGAACCCTGGGTTGGGTGGTCTGGTCTGAGGCTGGGATCCCTCGCTTTTGAGGTATCCCTCCCGATTTTTATCCACCACCTGTGGCTATGGGACCCCTGTTCTGCATCTCCATGCCTCTCTGCATCTCCACCGCTCCGCACCTCTCAATGTTTCTACCCCTCCTACACGCCTGGAGGGATATGGCATCTTTAAATCCCTGATTGTTGGACCTCCATACAGCTCAATTTTCTGATGATTCTGGGTCATATCTGTTGTGTAGTCTAGTTGCACTTTTTGCTATAGTTATGTGAGGAGGCGCCCGCTCCTCCACGTTTACCCTATGCCTCCATCTTGACTGGGTGTCTATCCTTACATGATTTAAAAAATCTCTCAGCAAACTTGGAAACAAGTACTTCCTTATTCTGCCTCAGAGAATCAGAAAGGGGAACTCCAGGATTAGGAAGAGGTAGTGGACAGCTTTGAGCCAGAGTGTCTCAAGGCAGTTCAGCCACTAAGATAGCCTGTTGCTTTAACTTTTTAGCAGCTTTCTGGGCTGTATCTCCGACAGGAAGTGATCCTCTCCACCATTAAAAATTTAAGGGAAAATAACTTCTAATCTAGAATATACCCAACCAAAATAAATATACAAATATAAGAATAAAAGATCTTTTCAGACATACAAACTTTAAAAAAAAAAGTTACCTCCCATTTACTCTTTCTTAGGAAGCTACTAGAAAAATGTACGCCCCAAGAAAAAGGAAGACAGGATTTAGGAAATAGGATCTAACACATGAGAAAAATAAAATGCTCTGAATTTGGTGACAGGAAATCCCAAGAATTCAACTGTTCAGATCTCAACAAGTAGTTCAAACTACAGCAGAAAGATGGAAAGTTCTAAGAAGGATTTCTTAAAAAAAAAAAAAAAAGTTTTAGAACTGAGAAATAAATTGTGAGGACACAAAAAGCAAAGCAAATTTCAAAAGATGACTATTCTAATTTTAAAAGCCAGACTCAAAAGGCTACACTTGGGTATGGGTATGATTCCATTTCTATGACAGTCTGTAAAAGGACATAAGAACAGGACAGAAAACAGATGAGCAATTGCCAGAGGATGGGGTGGGAGCGGGGCTAACTACTATGAGGGAATTTTCTATATCCCAACTGCAGTGGTGGTCACAACTATGCATTTATCAACACCTACATATAGAACTATACACCAGAAAGGGTGAACTGTACTCCTTATATTTTTCTTGATTTAAAATATAGGGGGGAAAGTGTGGCTTTTAACTCAAACAAAAACAAAAAAAATTATACCACACAAAAATAACCATCGAATACAATAGGGCTCTGCAGTAAGCAATCATACCATCCTCACTATCATAATTTAAATACTTAACACCCCACCCAAAGCTGTGATACAGCTACAACAGGAGAATGATGTACACAAAACACGTGACGCAGGTGGCTATGGATTAAATTCTAATCTACAGGAGGATGAAAATAGTAATGTCTAAAATTAAAAAATCAGTGCCCTAGCTGTTGTGGCTCAGTTGGTTGGAGTGTCATCCCATAAACGAAAAGGTCGCAAGTTCAATTCCCGGTTAGGGTACGTGCCTGGGTTGCATGTCTGGTCCCCAGTAAGGTGTGTGTGGGGGGGCAACCCACTGATGTTTCTTTCCCTCTCTTCCCCTCTCCATCAATGAGCATGTCCTCAGGGGAGGGGAGGGGACAGGAGGGGGAACGGAAATTTTAAAGTCAGTAAACAGCCTTATAAGCATGTTATTAATAAATACTGGCTCTCCTATTTCCTGGACCCTTCCCTGTAAAAGCAAAAAAAACAGAAAAAGAAAAAAAAAAACAGCTACATCGTGGACAGTGGTTGACTCCGGGGGGGTCGAACGTGGGGTGAAAAGTGGGGCAGAGCACTGCTGTTTTTTGTTATGAGGCTCATGATACCGAGAGATCCTCCCAATCACATTCCAGATATTCAACTTCACAAGGAGTTTCTTTACTACTTCTACACTGTCTTGCAAGGCACTGACTCTCATCTTAAAATTATCATTTGGATTTTGTTTTCCTTGTGAACAGCTGAGTACTGTGATGAAAGAGCCATCATCCAGTCATCTTCAAAGTGTGAATTGTTGGCAGGTGTCGTATGGGTTTTCTCTCGGAGTACTTGTGGTTTGACAGTTTATACCAGTGATAATCTCTTACATCATGCTGCCTGGGCTATCGACCTGTTTAGTGAATGTGACATCCCGTTTTCATTGACTTATTTTGTCTTTACCACGCTTTTCTTTTTAAATAATTAAAGGCTGGATTCCACATACATCAATGTATACCTTGTTTGTTAAGTCCTAAGTTTAAGATATCTAATACCTCAAATATTAAGTGCAAGGAAATAGCTATCATAAAGGATAATTAATGAAGGTTAAATTCTGTTAGGTTACTCTGATGACAAATGGGAACCATGAATACTTGTGTCAACTTTAATAGGATTTGTTTTGTTTCAATAAAATTAGGAGTGAATTTTATGGCCTGTGATTATGAAAACTTCCTGTTAAGATTAATTACATTTATATATATAAATTTTAAAGATTTCACTTAGGTTTAGAGAGAGGGAAAGGGAGGGAGCAAGAGAGGGAGAAAAACATCCATCGGTTGCCTCTCATATCCCAGGCACGTGCCCTGACCAGGAATCAACCCGGCAACTGCTTAGCAGGACGACACCCAACCAACTGAGCCACACAAGTCAGGGCAATATTCACATTTTTAATTTATGAGAATTTATCCTACCCGGGGTTTTTTTAGTATCAAATTACCCTTGACAGGCAAGGAAAGATTATATTTGACTTAAATCCCTAAGGTAGCACAAATACTAATGCTCATTAAAACAAAGTTAAAACAAGACGTACCTATTGAAATATTTTTTAAAGGGAGGATTCCATCTAAGGGAAAAACATGAAGTTACACTTAGGAAAACAGGAATTTCAATATGCTAATAATCATCAAGGAAACAATGACTGGCATTTAGAAAACAGAACAAGGATGTCCTGACCCAGGAGTATCTGAAGGAGTATCTCTAGGGGTGCTGGATATGACCTGTATCAGTTACTCTGCCTTAGAGTCTAGGATTTACCTAGTCTACCCCCTTCTGTCAATTCCTACTGGTCATGCAGGGTCTTGTATGTCCATGGTAAGAAACCTGGATTTGATTCCAACTGCAATGGGATAGCCTTGGAGGGTTTTAAGCAAGAGAGGTATAAGATCTGATGTGCTTTAAGGATAAGTATGAACAGACTCTGTAAATGCTTAAGCACTGTGCCAGCATATTTTATTACCTGGACAGAGGGCAAACTGAAAGGGAAATGGAAATAAGGCACACTACAATCTAAGTAGGACAGGCCCATTCTAAGCCATGTGGCCAGGAGTCTTTTTCCAGGCTTCTCTTAAGTTCCATTTAGGGAAATGGGCAAGACTTGGGGGAGATCAGGTTTGGTGGAAGAGTACTACGGTATTTCTGACATATTAAGTTTGAGATGCCCATTAGATATCTAACTGGAGAAGTTATCTGGATACACCCATCTGGAGTAAACAGGAAAAATCGGGATGGAAATACAGCTTTAAAATCCATCAGAATACAGAGTGTTTGTTAAAAACAATATTCACCCTGGCTGGCGTAGCTCAGTGGATTGAGCGCGGGCTGGGAACCAAAGTGTCCCAGGTTCGATTCCCAGCCAGGGTACATTCCTGGGTTGCAGGCCATAACCCCCAGCCACTGCACATTGATGTCTCTCTGTCTCTCTGTCTCTCTGTCTCTCTCTCTCTCTCCCTCCCTTCCCTCTCTAAAAATAAATAAATAAAATCTTAAAAAAAAACAATATTCACTAAACTTTATAGCATGATTATTGTGTTTCGGACATGATTTTAGGTGCTTTATATGTATTAACTCACTTGTTCCTAACCTTAGGATGTTAGTCCCCATGATTGTCCCTATTTTACAAACGAACAAACTGAGACTTAAAGAAATTAAGCAACTTGCCGAGAGACACACAGCAAGCATGTATCAGAGCTGGGACTCAAACCTAGGTAATCTGATTCCAGAATTCTTTAAAGTCACAGGACTATTTGGGAATACAGACAGAACAGGACTGAGCAGGAGAAAGACTGTGCCCTCATAAACAGTACGTATTTCAGTTCAAACAATTTACTGAGATCTGAGTACCTGTCAAGTGCCTGGTGCTGTTTCTGCCTCTGCAGATGCTAAGAAAAATAAGACAAAGTCCCTCAAGAAGCCCAGTCTAATAGCTACAACCTGATAACAACTATTTCATGAATATGTACTATGAGCCACACACTTGCCAAGCATTTTATACACATTATTTCACTTACTCCTCCCAAAAACACTATGAGGTAGATGTTACTGCCATTTTAGAAATAAGGAAACTGACGTCAAATAACATAATGTAGGTCACTCGGCTAGTGGCAGAACTAGGGTTCAATCCAGGTCCCTCCCGCAAATCTGGTCTTTTCCAAGGATTTCCTGTTATATGCTATAACATGGATGAAACTTGAAGACATTATTCTAAGTGAACGATCTACTTATATGAGATAACTAAAGTGACCAAGTTCATAGAAACAAAGTCATATAAATGGTGGTTGGTTACCAGTGGCTGATGGAGAGGGGAAGAGAGGGGAGTTGTTTAATGGGCATCATGTTTCAGATTTGTAAAATGAAAAAATTCTGGCGAGCTATTTCACAACAATGTGAATGTACTTAACACTGCTGAATTGTACACTTAAAATCATTAAGATGGTAAATTTTACATTATATATTTTTAAGCCCAATTAAAACATTTTTTTTCTGAAATCTGGTCCTTCCTCGTATACCACATGCCATAATGGACATGCTTACTGTGCTACAGAAATACCTGTGAAGAACTAATTTATTCTGCAATGTGAGGGAGAGAGGAGGTGGGAGGTGTGGCAAGGAAGACGATATCAAGGAAAGTTACCGAGAAAGGATACATTTGAGAGATAAAGGTCCCTCCCTACTTTATCCTCACTAGAGTTCTGGTAAGGTGTCTCTATCTCAACCTCTGATATAGCTCCTACACCTGTATACAATTATCGATCACCACATAACCAGCCTAAACCAATATTCCAGCAGCCCTCTAGCCAGTGAGCTCCTCCAGTCTCCTCCCATTCTAAGTCATTCAACACCGAAAACAGTAAGGGTCCAAAATTCCTTCATTCCTTCATTATGCTGAAGAACTCCTGTGGCTCCCTAACGCCCTCAGAACATAGAGGATTATCAAGATGGTGGTTAGGAACAAATTATCTGACCTCTCTGTGCCTCAGTTTTCTCATCTGACTTAAGCGGTGAGTGCTGACACCAAATTCAAAAGAAGGATGATTAAATAAAAACATTGTGCACCTTGCTCAATGCTTCAGCCAAAGTACTGCATCTGATCAGTGAAGGTGAGTTAGTTCCCTTTCTGCCTGTCCCTAATACCCAGCTCAGTAAGGTATTTTAGTTTAAAGGGCAGAGCAAGTATTTCCAGGATCTTCTCAAGGCAGATAGAGAATGCCAGTGGGGAAAAAGTTACTCATCTATGCTTATCCCAATGTCCAGGAAAATACTGCTCACCCAGCATTGCTTCTTCAGTTGTAAACCTCCAAAGAGACCACCTGATCTTTATTTTATTCTGTCCTTTTAATCATACCAAAAATACTGAAATGTTTCAAGATTAACGTACATATACAATTATACTGTGAAAAGTCTCACTTCCATTTTCTCCTCCATCTACACAATTGACACCGCACTCCCACCAACCACTTCATTACTTGTGTATCCTTCAAAAGTTTCTTTATGCAAAAACTGTCTTTAAATTAAGCTGATGCTTTACAGGTGTATTGACAACGTAAGTTCTGAGAACACAGAGGGGGAAGGGAAGGAGGAAGAAGCCTAGGTTTATTTGTCCTGCTTTACCCTAAAGCAATGGCCTTGTCCATTCAAAACAAAAAACGAAAAACAATCATATATTGGGCGCCCACAGATACCAAATACAGTATTAATATTACCTGATTACTCTTCTACCCTTACTATGCACCAGAAATGCACTTAATGCTTTGCACAATTGTCTCCTTTGACCCTCAAAACACCTTAAGAGATAGGCTATTATCTACATTTTACAAATGGGGAAACTAAGGCACAGAAGGGAACTTGCCCAAGCAAGAGAGAGCAGCAAGGCCTGCTCTCCAAAATCCTCCCTCTTAACCATGACGCTCTACATTGGCAAAACAGATACAGTCCCTGCACCCGTTGTAGCATAGCCTAATGTGAGAAACTGGCGAGAAAAACGGGTAGACAACAAAGAAATATTTAATTGCACACTAAGAAAGCAATGTGAACGAAACAAATTCAGGGCTCTGACTGAGTAACAATGGGGGCCTACGGGGGGGGAGGGGGTCAAGAAAAGGCTCTCTGAGAGGATGACATATGATAAGCTTAAGAACCGTTTGGGGACTGCGATGATGACCCACCGCCCAGTTCACAGGGGAGAAACTCGAAGTACGCAGAGACTAAAGCAAACTCGCCCAGGGTCCCCCAGACGTGTAGACGTGGCGCAGGGAAGGCAGGGTCCAGGAGCTGGGCCCAGGGCTCGTACACGCCATTAATGCCTGCTGCAGCCCAGCCCCGCTCGGCCCCTTACCGGGGGCCTGTAGACGGGCGCTGCCCACCACCCCACCGCGGCTGACAGCTTCCGCGCAGCCCTTGGGGTGGTCTCGCGGTCCGCCAAAGGGGGTCGCGCCCATACTGCGGCGGCCCGGAAAGGCCTCTTCCCCGGCCCCCAGCCAGCTCCCGCCTGGTCCGCCCCGCCCCTCCGGGCCGGCTTCGTACCTGCACGGCTCGGACCAGGCCCCGGCCGGTCAGCTGGCCCTGCCGCAGCTGCAGCAGAATGTTAGCGGGCCGCGGCCGGCCGCCCCATCCGCCCCAAGCCGCAACCGTTGCCGCCGCCCATCGCCCTCGGCCGGCCCCAGACCCAGCAGCCGCCGGCGCCGCCGCCGCCATGTCTCCTCGTCCGACAAACAGGAAGCAAGCGGCCCCAGGGCCGCGGAGATTTCTACGGGGCAGCAGATGGGCCCCTACAGCGCCCCCAGCGGACCTTCGGCGGAGGCACAAGCCGCGTGGCAGGGACCGTGTGCGCCGCGAGGGCTGCTGGGAAATGTAGTCTTGGTCTCCAGCCGAGCAGGTGCGGTGAGGGCTTTTCTGCACCAGTTGTTTTTCAGGATCTTGGATCCGAGGTCTCGGCGAGGTCCCCCAGGTCAAGGTCGAGGCCTGAGTGCGCACTCTTCCATTTCTTGTCTCTTTGGGGAGTTTACAGCCACCTGGCCTGGAAAAGATCCTAGGCTCCAGGCCAGGAATGAAGCCACTCGGTCTAACCTTTGCCTGCCTCTTTGCCCTTGACCCACCACGGACCTCGACAACCTGCGCGTTAATTTCCTCATTAGTTAAGTCAATAACTGGTTCCTGGGAGCCTATTCAGCCAATAAATAGTTCTTAGGGGCCTGCTCTGCACCCGGCACGGAGCAGGTCACTGAAAATAGTGGTGAGCAGAACAGACAAAGTAAGTCCCTGCTTTAGAATGCAGGTTAAACGGGAAGACAGCAAATCTATACACAAATAGTCTTTATATTCTAGCAATAGCACAATAACGGGGTAATTTGTGACACTGGGTAGATTGTTGTCAAGTTAAACGAAATAATGGAAGCGAAAGGGATTGGTAGATCGCGATATCATATTCTGTCAGAAGAAATTTGTCCTCATTTAACCCACCAGATAGTATGTTCTCTCTACTCCGAGCCCACGAGGTCATTCTTTTGGCAAATTTCTGTGATAGGACCACGTTGCTCCTTTCCCTTTTCCTTTCTTGGGAGGGGTCTTATAAATGAAAGTAGAATGCTGGGTGTGATGCAATAAGGAATGATGGAGACTGTGGCTCATAAATTATCGCCCAAGCCAGAAAATTTTAAGAATGAAAGGACGGTATTAATTTACACCAGGACAGCAAGCATATATGGGGACTGTCACAGAAAAACCGGGATTAAAGTCTCCACCCTCATGCCCACTTAAAATGAGTGGTCTCTATCGCCTCCATCAAGTTGTTGCAGGATCTTCTAGTTTTTTCGGAAAAAAACACAAAAATCTGGGTTTTTATGTGAAATTCCCCATTTTGAAAACTCCATGGGCCAAATAAAACCCCATATCTTTGTGACCCCTCAAACAGGGAGATCAGAACAGATCCAGGTATACTTGAAGTTTAGTATGTGGTGAGGGAGATGTTTCGAATCAATGGGGAAAGAAAAAAAGTTCGATCTTTAACTTCGCACCAAAAGCTACAATAAACCTCAGACATATTAAAGGCTATATAACAAAATCAAAGTGTAGTTCTAAAACTGGATTGTGGTGATGTTATACAACTCAAAACATCATTGGATTGTACATTCAAAATGGGTGAATTTTATGTAAATTATACATCACTAAAGCTGTTAAAATCAAATTATAAAATTGATAGAAATTAATCTATGAAAATACTTTTGATTTGGAGGTAGAAAAGTTCCTTCCAGTCATAAAACTCAGAACTCATGAATAGTAAAAGATTGACAAGTTTGACCTCAACAACAAAACACTCCATATAAGACACTGTAAACAACCATAAAAAACAAGTACTATTCTGGGAAAGAGTCAATATGAAGAACTTTTGAAGAATGTATTGTGCCCTCTGCTTGAAGTTCTCATCCCCAGGAAGTTCTCTAATTGGCTTGCTTCCGCACGTACTCCAGGTTTCCGTTCAAGGAGAGACCTTCCCTGACCATCCATATAAAATAGCATGCTTTACACTCTCCATTGTATTACCTGCTTTGTTTGTTTGTTTTTATAGTGCTGCCTCCACCACCAGACATATAGCTATTTCCTTTCTGTACCCCTTGCCCTGACCAGAGTATAATTTTGGTCTGTTTTGTTTCATTGCTGCATTTATCGCCAGCACCTAAGATAGTACTTGGCACATAATAGGTGATCAATATGTGTTAATTGACTTGATGAATTAATAAACAGATGCATGAACTCCTACAAAACTACAAGGAAAAGCCAAACAACTCAATAGAGAAACAGATATAAAGAAACAGGCAATTCACAGAAGAAAAATAAATGGCCAGTAAATGTGTAAAAAGATACCCATCCTCAATTTTACTGATAGTAGAATACTGATGGTGAGAACATAAATTGATATGCTTTTCTAGAAAGCAATGTTTTAGTAATATGAATTAAGTCCTAAAGAAACCCAAACTTTTTGACTCAACGATTACTCCTTTAGAAATCTATCCTAATAATACTATTTGATAGGATGATGACTTACATGCAAAAATGCTTATTGTATTATTTGTGATAGCAAAACAGGAACTCTATAACCATAAAATAGGATCATTTTAAATAAATTCTAGCATTTCAATATAATGGAATATTTGAGCAATCAGTTATTGTTTAGTAAATAAATTAATAATATTTCAAATAAAATTAAACATGCATATACTTTTATGTGTTTCTAGGAATTTATGTTTTAGCAACAGCTAAACAAGTATACCGAGATGTATTACTAAAATATGCAGTGAAGTATTAATATATCAATATACTGAAAGCAACCTAAATGTCCATCAGTAGGCGACTGGTTAAATGAACCATGGTCCATCTCTACAATGGAATACAGTGCAGATACTGCATAGGAATAGGACCCATGCACAAACACACATACCCTGGTATGGGAAGATGTTCATGACACAGTTAAGTGAAAAAAGCTCATGGAAGACACCAGGATGTGTTATGTCATCCAATTTGTATAAAAATGATCTACTTAGCCCTGGCTGGCATAGCTCAGTGGATTGAGCATGGGCTGCCAACCAGGCATCACAGGTTCGATTCCCAGTCAGGGCACATGCCTAGGTTGCAGGCCATGGTCCCCAGCAACCGCACATTGATATTTCTCTCTCTTTCTCCCTCCTTCCCTCTCTAAAAATAAATAAATAAAATCTTTAAAAAAGAATTAATATTAAAAAATGATCTACTTATATTGCATGTGTATTTACATTACAAAATCTGGGAGATTATGCACAAAATAATTAAAAGCAATTACTACTGAAGAATGGAATGAGGAGCGGGGGGGATGTTAATTTTCTTAACCTTTTCTAAAATTGATTTAGAGAGACGGGAAAAGGGGAAGAGAGAGAGAGAGAGAGATGGAGACAAAGAGACAGGCATTGATTCATTGTTCCACTCATTCATGCACTTATTGGTTGACTGTCATACGTGCCCTGACTGGGGATACAACCCACAACCTTGGCATATGGGGATGATGCTCTAACCAACTAAGCCACTGGCCAGGGCCATTTTCCTAACTTTTATACTATTACATATTTGCATTTTATTATAAACATCTGTAGCTTCAATACTTTAATTTTTTAAATTTAAATGATATATATCTATACCTGGGTAGAAAGAAAAGTAAAGCAAGTTATACAGGAATAAGTGTATTGTGATCCTATTAATGTATAGCTAGACATTCTTATCCTATGTGGTTATATGCACAGGCTTACCTGAAAGAAAAGTCATCTCAAAATGTCAACTGTGGTTATCACAATGTAGATAGATTTCAGGCGATTCTAACTTCATTTATATTTTTCATAATTTTTTACACGGGCCCTATATCATTTTTAAACTCGGGTGAAAAAAGATCTTTTAATGTTAGAAATTAAGAAAAAGGAAAGGGATACGAAGCTGAGCGCTGGTGTGCTGTCTGGCCGGGAGCCAGCCTTCTCTGGGCAGTTGCAGCCCTGGGATTCCCGTCACAGCTCTTGTCACAGCGAGGAAGAAGGATCCTCGTCAGTTTTACAGTTCATACGGCCCTCCACGTTTCCTGTGGCACCCATGCTGGGGACAAGTCTTCCCACCTCAGCTTTGACCCAACTCGAGATATCCCATTTCCATTCCTACATTAGTAACTTCCTCAGTCCAGCCTGGCCCAGGCACTCCTCAAAGCTGGTGATTCACTGAGTCAAAAATTATTACGCCAAATCCAGTCATTGAGGTCACTATGTGACTAGCAAGTAAGGAAAAAGATTTCCAGACACCTCTACGTAAAGACACTTTTTCCACTTCATCTCTGTCCTACTGACCTTTTCCATAGAAATCAGATGAGTGTCTCTGACCACCAGAGGGCATAGTACCCCTCCCATAAGCCACTTGATGTTCATTTGGGTCAGCAATAAAATAAATGAAGCTCCGACACTGACTTTTTTTTTTTTTTTTCACAATAATCCCAAATGACTTAACCAAATATGCTGATGTTAGAGTATATTACTTCTTATAAATGAACTACTAAACTCATCTCAGTTTGACAGGTGGATTACATGGTGCAATTTTTTTTAATCATTTTTTTCTATCATAGAGAATTCACTTTAATCGAAGCAACTAGCACAGTTATATTCAGACCATGGAAACAACTGTCTCATGTAACCATGTATTGTCTTGTGGTGTTATTTTGTACATTTACCTGTTTTCACACTACATTTCTAATGTACAACCTTTCAATGATTTGTTTCAAAAATGTCTGTTGAGTGTCATCTTATGTGGCAGGCACTGTGGCAGGTGTTAAAGATGCAGCACTAAATAAATGAAACAACAGTCCCTGCCCTCATGGAGCTTCTAAACTCTTGTTTAAGACCCAGCTTCACCGAGCACTTACCACCAGCCAAACACTTCATTTGCATTATCTTATTTTCCCTCAGCTTTTATAGAAAAAATTTTCAAAGCCACAGAGAAGTCGAAAGAATAGTACTATAACACTTCTATACACTTTGCTTAGACTCACCAGTTGTTAACATTGTTTATTTACTCTGCGTGTGTATGTGCATATTGTGTATATATGCATACACAGATATGTCTATATGTGTGCATACAGACATACATGTGTATATACATATATGTGTTGGTCTGTCTAGGAAGTATCCAGCCATGCACTATGAAAAATAGAGACATTTATTGAAGAACATACAAGATACGTTCTATTGTACATTGCCCATAGTCAATAACGCCTCAGTCACCTTCAAAGTAGGCACCTTGGGACCTCACACAATTCTCCCAATAGCCATCAGTTGCCCCACTGTATTTTTCTAAATCCCATCAACAATCTGAAATTTCTTCCCTTTCAAAGGTGATTTTAGTTTTGGGAAAAGCCAGAAGGCACAGAGCACCAAATCTGGGCTGTAGCGGGGCTGAGTCACCTGGGTGAGTTGATGTTTCACAAAAAAACTTCATGAGACATGATGCATGAATGGGCACATTGTCGTGATGAAGCTGCCAATCACCAGCTGCCCATAGCTGTGAGCTTCTGAATCATCCGAGTAGTTTCTATGGAGGAATGTTGAGACTTAACACAAAATTTAATGCAGATTCATTGCTCTACGTGCTCAGTCATTTTGAATGCAGCAGCCCCACAGCTCACTCATGGTGTCTACCGCCCCCACTGACTAGTACAGTCATTTTTCATGTATGTGCATGCCAGTCCACTCTCTTTGGCTGCCACGTTACATTGATGTCACAGAAACCATTCTCACTATATTAACAATGGTTGGACTTTTCCCAACCATATATATATGTGGTACATATGGTACGGGATATATATATATATAAATGTTATCCAGCTTTCACTCTGCATAATGTTTGAGATTCACCCACACCAGTCCATGTGTCAGTTCCACTTTTTACTGCTGGGAAGCATTTCATTGTGTGAATATGCACAATTTGTTATCCATTCTTGATGGGTATTTTTGAGTTATTTCTACTCTGGAGCTGTTACGAATAATGTTACTTTGAACACTCTTATACAAATTTTTGAGGTGTATATTTTCACTTCTCTTTCTTTTTGATGTTCAAATTGTCACTAGTTTGACCAGCCATTGTCCTTTCAAGCTGGTTCCTGTGTCCTTTCGATATCTTCTGGGACAACCCTAATTTTCAATAGCACTTGTGAGACTAGAACTTGTCCAACTACGGGATGTGATCTGAATTCAGAAAACAGAGTCCTTCTAGATCTCTGCTCCCGTCACCACAGAAATAAGCTCTTCCCTCACTTGCCTAGCCAGGCATCCCTTAACCTACAACAGTAGTTCTTAACATCTGGGGAGGCTGAGGGCACTTTTGAGACGAAGTTTGACCCCTCTCTCCACAAAGGGTGTGTGCACGGGCACACATGCACACACATACACACACAGATTTGCCACAGGGTTCTCAGACTGCTACAGTGGACTCCAAACTAATTGTCTTCAAGTCTGTTCACTGAATACCAACTACGTATCAGGATTATGCTAGAAACACAAAGGGAAGGAGAAATTTAAAAATACCATGTGTGTTTCAGACACTGTCGAGTCGTGTCATATCAACAAAGAGGCATCAAACAGGGAGTTCAGACACTAGCAAACAAATTATCACAGAAAATGGAATACAGTCATACCTTGGTTCTCGTCAGCTTCAGAACTTGTCAAGCCCTGTATTTGTCACATTTTGATGAGACAAAAGATGTTTCACCACTTGGCGCTTGCTTGGGACTCCTTGCACTTGCTAGAACTTGTGTGAGTCACAACACTGCCCTGCAAGAGAAAATGCTTCATCACTTGTCACTTGCTAGGTACTCAGTTTCAGCACTGCTCATGAGTTCTGGAAAGAATGAGCGATGAGAAATGAGGTACCACAGTATGTGCAATTATAAGTAAAGGCATGTGGTTACTAAATTTCATTCATTCACCAAATATTCATTGGACGCTTACTTTGTGCAGGCAATGCCCTAGGATTTGGGGATACTTTTGTGGATAGTTTGTGCCTTGTAGGGCCCAGAATCTAGTAGAGGAAGACGGATAACAAGCAGTTAAAATCCTGGCTCCAATCCACATAAACATCATAACCTTAAACAAGTTACTTAATTTTCTGAAGGCTTAACTTCCTTATCTGTAAATGGAGAAGAAAGCAGTACCTACCTCAATGGATTATTCTGAGTTATACATGAGATAATAGATAATAAAGCACTTGACACAGGACCTGGCACAAAGTCAGCACTAAAAAATCAGCTGCTATTATTACATTATTTTATCACATAAGTTTTCTGTTCATAAGTATGTAAAATGCAAAGGCTAGTTTAACTGGCATTTTTTAAGGCTCCGCTAGGCATGTCCAACCTGCGGCCCATGGGCCACACACAGCCCAGGATGGCTGTGAATGTGGCCCAACACAAAATAGTAACTTTCCTTAAAACATTATAAATGTTTTGTGAGTATGTGTCTCAATGTATTTAATGTGTGGCCCAAGACAACTCCTCCTTCCAGCAAAGCCCAGAGAGACACCAAAAGCTTGGACACCCCCATCCAGCTCTATCCCTGGGTACTCAACCCCAGTTCCCACAGTTCCTCCCCAGGCTCTCTCTGTTTCGGGGGTGGGGGGAATCCTTAGGGGCCCCTCTCTTGCTGAGGGTGAGATTCCCCAACCCATTTGAAGACAAAGTTCCTCCCCTGGAAGCACTTCTGGTCAGACTCTTACAACTTAACCCTGGCTTGCAAACCTCTGTAGTATTGTTTTGTAATTAATTCTAGAGGTTTCTTTCCTTCCTAGCTAGATTGCATCGGATTTTCCTGTTAACACAGATCTAATTCAAAACACATTCAAAGCCTCATTTCCTTAAATTGTATGAAGTTGCAAAGGCTTGATCCCTTTTTGGAATTCCTCTTTGGAAACAATCCACAAAGTGGGTTTTTTTTTTTTTTTTAAAGAAAGGAAAATTGAAGTAAAAGTTGCCGCCTCTGAGTCTACTACAATTCTTTGGAGCCTCCTCGCAGGTGATAAATTTAAATTCTCTGGTGAATTCAAGTCTTACAAATAACCCAAAGCCCTTCTGAGTAGAGCTTGATAAATAAGTGGATGATTAATAACCATTTTCTGTTTTTTTTTTCTTTTTGACTTTTTACTTGGAATAATTCTGGCTTTATAGAAGAGTTGCAAGGAAGTACAGACAGTTCCCTTCTACCCTTCACTCAGCAGCCCCAAATGTTAACGTCTTACATAACCACCGTTTTTCTGTTTGTTTTGAAGCTGTGGTGCAAAGAAAAGAAGTCCCCAATTGTTTGTCGGCCTCTATTACTAGAGAGCAATCAATCAGATTAGCACAGACTCTATGAAAAAAAGAGAATAGATTCCAACCAGGAATTGATGTCAAAAATTGAAAAAGGGAACATTATTTTGAGGGATTCTTAAGCATTAAGAAGACCACAAGAAGATATAATGAGCAATTTTGTGCCTATACATTTGAAAATTTAGAGGAAATAGATACACTTCTAGGGGGAAAAACACAGCTAAATGGACACAAGAAGTCATAGAAAATTGGAATCTTCCTAACTTTAAAAAACGGGATCTGGCCACTCTGTGGACTAACCTACTCTCTGTCTCACTGGTTCACTAATAAACTCTTTTACTGTAAAGTCTAAAAAAAAAAAAGAAATTGAAAAAAAGAAAAAAACCTTCCCACAAAGGAAGTTCCAGTCCTATATGGCTGTGAAATCTACCTAACTTTTAAGGAAGATGTAATACCAACAATACATAATTTCTTCCAAAGTCCAGAACGAGAGGTAACATTCCTGACTGACAACACTAATACCAACACTCCAAGCCTATCCGAGCATTCTAAATGATATTACCGCATGGCAAGCAAGACTTTGAAAGACTGTATGCGCCACTGGATTCGTGGTTTTCAAAGGTGGTCCTTGGACCAGCATCATCAGAGTGCTTGTTACAAATGCACACACCTGGGCCCCACCCCAGACCTTCTGAATCAGAAACTTTGGGGCTGGGAGCAGCAACATGTGTTTTAACAAGCCTTCTAGGTGATTCTGATGTAAGCTCAAGTTTGCGAACTGGGGTACTAGATATTGCCAACATCATTACATGAAATTGATGAGAACTTTTTCGTAAAAAAAGATTTCACTTATTTATTTTTAGAGGGAGGGGAAGAGAGGGAGAAAGAGAGGGAGAGAAACAGCAATATGAGAGAGAAATGTTGACTGGTTGCCTCTCTCATGCTTCCCCTGCTCCCAGACTGGGGACCAAACCTGTGACCCAGGCATGGGCCCTGAGTAGGAATTGAACTGGCAACATTTCGCTTTGTGGGATGATGCCCAACCAACTGAGCCCCACCAGCCAGGGGAATTCTGCAAATATTTTAAATTCAGTTTTATGTGAGGGAGTTAACCAAACACATAAGAAGGCCCTTCTTAAAATGGCCACATCAGACATAAAAAAAACTGTGCAGTTTTTAACTTCTTAAGTTGGATCACACACCCTACACCAGATTGTAACAGCATAATAAGCCTTGCTTCTGAAGTTCTATAACAGATTCCAAGAGAATTTATATTATTCTTAAGACATACTTAAAGGAATTGATTCACCATTAAAAACTGTACATACCAAAATCACACCAGAAGAATAATTTTTTCTCAAGATCCATGTGAGCAATTTTCTTTTCTGGTACACAGAATGAAACCTGACACAGCAATAATGAGGCATTCTCACTGACCGCTAGCTCACATCTCAGATAATTTGCCCATCACATTCATACATATATATATATTTTATCTGGAAAATATTCAAGGGACTAACTCAGCATGTCATAATTCTGATGGCCTTAAGCTTTCATTTGCAAAAATATCATTACAAATAATACATTAGTATATGTCATTCTGTTGGTTTTGCATAGCTGATAAAGCCACATTTTTAAAAAGCTGCCTTATGCTTCCTTTCCTTATAATGAAGTGCAAGTGAAGTCATTGCTGATTAATGTTGATACTTTCCCCAACATCGCTATTCACTCTTCCCACATTTTTCACCTTCTCACTCTCATTTTTTGTAGCATTAAAACAATCCATTTAAGGGCACTTTGAACTAACTCAGTTCAAGTGCTACATTTCTCATGCATGCAAAAATTTCCTGATTATGCCCTTTTTGAAAAATCACACTGCAAATTCCTGACCAACTCCGTTGAAAATCACGACAACATTGCCAGTGATGAATAAAATTCTCCCACAGTTTAGTTCACAACAAACTTCATATTGTGTTGATACAAAATCAAACAACATGCAACTGAACAAAATTAAAGAATACTCAATTCTCCCATTATAGAATGATGGGCAAGTTGACAATCATATACCAAAAAGTTAAATTAGATGCCAGGAGGCTAAATAAAACAATCTGCTTTTGGCCAATGTGTATATTTTTCCCATCCCCTCTCTGTTTCTCTTCTACAACATGGTGCAATATACTTGTAATACTTTCTAATCCATTCTATTTTATTACTTAAAAAGTTAGTTGTGACACGAGAAATTTCTTGATCCACTATAGGGTCATAAGCCAAGTCTCAGAAACACTGCTCCAAAATACTAAACTGTTAATATAACCAGAAGGTTGGTTTTAAAGAATATATAAACAGCCCTGGCTGGTGTAGCTCAGTGGATTGAGCGTGTGCTGTGAATGAAAGGGTCACCGGTTCAATTTCCAATCAGGGCACAAGCCTGGGTTGCAGGCCAGGTCCCTAGTGGGGACCACATGAGAGGCAACCACACATGATGTTTCTCTTCCTCTCTTTCTCCTTCCCTTCCCCTCTCTCTAAAAAAAAAATTAATTAATTAATTAATTTTAAAAATATATAAACAGAATAGCTTACCTCTGCACACAGAATGTTCCCTCTGGTAAGTTTGTTTTCCAAGTGTAATTAGACTACACCGTGCCTGCAAAGTGCTGCTGCTTCATGAGCTGGCATGTGTGTTCTTTTTCTTTTCTCTCTCTTTTTTTTTGACCTGTATTTTTTATTAAGATATAATTCACATGCCATAAAATTCACCCCCTTGATGCGTACAATTCAGTGCCTTTGATATTCACAAAGTTGTGTAACCATCATCACTATCCAAGTCTAGAACACTTTCATCGCACACCAAAAATAACCCCAAAACCCCAAACCCATTAGGAGTAACTCCCCATTCCCCTGCCCCTGGTCCCTGGCAACTACCAAATTACTTTCTGTCTCTATGGATTGGTCTATGCTGATGAGTCACAGAAAAGGAATAACACAATATGTGGTCTTCTGTGTCTGATTTCTTCCACTTCAGATATATTTTCAAGGTGTTTGCGTGTTGTAGCATTTATCAGCATTTCATTGCTTCTTGTGGCTGTATAAAATTCCATGGCATGGATATACCACATTTTGTTACCCATTTGTCAGTTGATGGACATTTGGGAATTTTCCACCCCTGGCTATTATGAATAATGCTGCTATGAACATCTCTGTACAAGTTTTCATGTGCATGTTTTTATTTTGTGTGTGTGTGTGTGTGTGTGTGCATGTGTGTAGGAATGGAATTGGCAGGTATATGGTTATTCTGTTTAACTTTTTGAGGAACTGACAAGCTTTCACAAACTGGTTGCCCCATTTTACATTCCCACCATCAATGTGTGAGGGTTCCAAATTCTCTACATCCTCAATAACAATTGTTTATCCATCTTTCTGCAATGGACTGAATGCTTATGTTCTCCCCAAATTCATATATTGAAATCCTAATCACTAAGGTGATAGTGGTAGGAGGTGGGGCCTTACCCAGGTGCTCAGGCCCGGAGAGCCCACCCTCATCCACGGGGTTAGTGCCCTTAGAAGAGGCACTCATCCCTTCTGACATGTGAGGTTACAGTGAAAAGTCTAGGAAGCAGGCTCTCACCAGACACGGAACCTGTTGGCACCTTGATCATCCTCCAGAATTATGAGAAATAAGATTCTCGGTTGGTTATAACCCACTCGGTTTATGGTAGTTTGTTGTAGTAGCCCAGGCAGACTAAGAGGACATCCTAGTGAATGTGAAGTGGTATCTCATTGTGGTTCTCATTTGCACTTCCCTAATGACTAATGATGTTGAACATTTTCTTCACTTGCTTATTGGCCATCTGTGTGCTTCTTTGGAGAAAGGTCTATTTATCTCCTTTGCCCATGTTTCGACTGGGTTGTCTTTCTATTGTTGAGTTGTAAGGGTTCTTTATATATTCTGGATACTAGATCTGCATCATATATTTGATTTGCAAATATTTTCTCCCATTCTGTAGGTTGTCCTTTCACTTCATGGAAGCACAGAAGTTGTTACTTTTGAGGAAGTCCAGTTTTTTCTGTTCCCTTCATTTGCCTGTGCTTCAGGTATCTCAGAGGACATCGATTGCCTAATACAGAGTTACCAAGATTTATGCCTGTGTTTTCTTTTAGGATTTTATGAATTTAGTTCCTATGTAGATCTTTAATTTTTATTTTGATTAAAATTTTGATTTAAATTTTTAATATGGTGTGAAATCAGGCTCCAAATCTTTCTTTTGCAGGTAGATCATTATCCAGTTGTCCAAGCAACTTCTGTTTAAAACGTCCCCTGTTAGGTTGCCTTGGAGGCTTTTCCAAAAATCAACTGACCATAAAGGAAGGGTTTATTTCTGGATTCTCCATTCAATGTCATTATTTTTTATGTTGTCTTAAGCCAGTAGCAATGTCTTGATTTTTGTAGCTCCCCAGTCAGTTTTGAAATCAGAACACATTGAATCCTCTAACTATACTTTTTCAAGATTGTTTTGGTTTCTGGGCCCCTTGAATTTCCATATGAACTTTAAAATTAGTTTGTCAGTTTCTCTAAAAAAAGGAAGCTGGGATTTTGGTAGAGATTCCATTGCATCTGCAGATCAATTTCGGCAGTAATGTCATCTCAACAGTATTATGTCTTCTAATCTAAACAATGTTTTATGGTTCTCAGTGTACAACTCTAATTCTTAAGCTTCTTTTGTTAAATTTACCTCTGAGTAAGTTATTCTTCTTTTATGCTATTGTAAATGGAATTGTTTTCTTAATTTTGTTTCTGGATTGTTCATTGCAAATGCATAGAAATAAACTGATTTTTGTCTGTGGATCTTGTAGCCTGCAACCTTGCTGATCTAATGTTTTCTCTTATTTGGGAGACGTATAAAGGTAATGATTAATTTTAGACTTCAAATTAAGAATGTGTACCTGTCACAATGGTCTGTAGGTGTACAGTCAGGTGCCCGACAGGACACAGATGGCTCACTTAGGTGAGGAACATTAGAGGAGGTTTTAATAAAAAGACTATTTACAAGAGTGTGGGCAGAGTGCAGGAAAACGACAAGAGATAACTCAGTGACCTGGGGCCAGTAATAATAGCAGGGCCATTACCATCCCTGGAAAGGCTACCATTACCTGAAAAGAAAGGGTTGGGCAGAGAAAAACCACCTTAAGAGAAACAGTGACCTTCAGCTGAGAGACTAACCAGCCTGAAACAACCCGCTGGAAGGGAGCCAGGAAAGTAATTATGACCTCACCGTACTTCCTCTCCCCATCTCCTGCCGATGTCCCATTGGCTGGACCCAATTGGTAGTCAAGAGAGCAAATGAGCCCATTGATGTTGTGGTTCACACATGAGTACAGCAGTTGACAACAATTCACCCATTTGAGGTGAGGAGGGTAGACAATACATCCACAGGGGCAAATGGAAGGTACCTACAAACTAGGTTATAACACAGTAACAAGCAAACTCCATCTGAATCATTCAAACAAAGTACAAGTAAAGAAATAATAAAATAAAAGCAGAAATTAGGAACGGAGAAAAACATAACTGATAGCAACAACCACATCAAAGTTTGTTCTTTAAAAAGAATAATAAAATTAAGAATCTCTGGTAAGACTCATCAGGAAAAAGAGAAGGCATGGATAACTAACATTAGAAATAAAAAAGAGATAGCCCTGGCTTGTGTGGCTCAGTGTATTGAGTGCCGGCCTGTGAACTAAAGGGTTACCAGTTCGATTCTCAGTCAGGATACATGCCTGGGTTGCAGGCCAGGTCCCCAATGGGGGTGGCGTGAGAGGCAACCATGCATTTATGTTTCTCTCCCTCTCTTTCTCTCTCCCTTCCCCTGTCTAAAAATAAATAAATGAAATCTTTTTTTAAAAAAGAGATAAAATGGCTTTATGCTAGTAAATTACTTAAAAATACAACTTTCTAGGTTGGGGTAGAGGATGAGCTTTAGAAAAAAGGACTTTCCTACCTCCCTGTGGCCTGCCCTCTAAGGTGCTGATTGTTGATCAGGGTGTCCATGAATGTGAGGGTGAGCTGGCCTCAGCTACAAAGGAGCCCTGCATAATCAATGTGGGAGGGTGGGGGGAGGATCATGGCTCTAAAAGCAGCCATAGCCCCGACCAAGTATCTCAGTTGGTCAAAGCGTCATCTCGACACACCAAGGTTGTGGGGTCAATCCTTGGTCAGGGCACATACAAGAATCAACCAACGAATGCGTAGATAAGCAGAACAGCAAATCAATGTTCTCTCCCTCTCTCTTACCCTTCCTTTCTCTCTAAAAATCAATCAATAAAAATTTTTTTAAAAGAGTAGCCATAGCAAATAGTAGATGTTAGTTTTCTAGGTGTTGTCATTTCCTTAGCTGTAAGTCCTGTTAAAAGTTACAGCAGTTCTCATCTCTGCTGTGAGGAAGTGCGTGGAGGCGTGGTTCCTCTGCAGGTAAAGTACTAAGAGGGCAGTAAGGATCGTGCCTCCCCAGGTGACTGCAGGGGCTTGCCCTGGACCTGCAGAAAATGAGCAGCAGCTGCATTAACAAAGATTCTGGGCAAAAAAAACCCAGAATCTTAAGTTGGCAGATAAAACCAGAGAAGCTCCAAGTTAAAAGTCATCTCAGCTACTAGAGAAATGGCCAGTTCAAGGACAGGGCAAGAAATCGGGAAACGTGTAAGACAGGCCTGGAACATCTTGTCACACCAGAAGGCAAGGAAGCTGTGAAAGGCGCCTGGAACAGGACTCAGGCATTAACAGGACTCAGGAGAGGCTCGAAGAGAGGCTTTCACTGGCCAGAAGTGTGACAATTTGAGTTTTGATGATAATAATTGCAATGGACTGAAAACCATCAAATGTGTTTAAATCCAAGAGTTCACAGTATTTAAAAATAAAAACAAAAACTTCCTTGTCCTTGTCACCTTTAGAGGATGCCAGGGAATCTACCCATTATTTTGAAAACTCCAATAAACTATACCTCCAGGTACCCACACAGTTAATGAGGGGACATCTTTGTTTAGAGAAATATTCTAGCCAAACTAGCCTGTCACTATTTTGTAACCCCTTCTGAAATAATGGACCTAGGTAATGAGCAACACAGGGCTGTTACAGTGGAGACAACCAGACATATGTGCCTCCTAATTGAGTTATACAACACTACTCATGAACCATTCTTGCCAAATAAAACTTAAAAAATATGAATCCGATAAAGCCTGTAGAGCTTAATCTCAATGGAAATATATATACATGGATTCATATTAAACAACAGCAGGAGAATGAAATGATCAAAACACATCATATGGGAAACTCTAAAATACAGCCCAGTTTTTTTCAACAAACAAATTGCTATGAAAGAGAGAATTCAAGTCAAAGAAAACACGAGCCACAGACTGCAAGAAAATATTTGCAAGACATGTATGATAAAGGGCTTTTATCCAAAATATACCAAAAAATCACTTAAAACTCAACAGAAAACAAAGTCTATTAAAAAAAATGGGCCAAAGACCTTAGTTAACAGACACCTCACCAAAGATACACAGGTGAATGAGCATATGAAAAGTTTCCACATTGTATGTCATTAGGGAAATGCAAATTAAAACAAGATGATTGCTATAGCCTATTAAAATGGCCCGAATCCAAATCAGTTTCGACACCAAATGCTGGCACGACTGTGGAGCCGCAGGAGCTCTCCCTCGCTGCTGGGAACTCGAGCTGAGCTGGCGCTGCCGCCTGGGGTGACAGTGCGGCAGTTTCTTCCGAAACCTAACATGCTCTCACCACACCACCCAGCAATCACACTGCCTGCCATTTACCCACAGGGGTTGAAAACCTGCACACAGATATATTTTAGCAGCTTTATTCAAATTGCCAAAACTTGGGAGGCAACCAAGATATCCTTCAGTAGGTAAACGGTTCAATAAACTGGTACATCCAATGTACAAACAAGAAATGAGTTATCCATCCATGAGGACACAGAGGGACCTCACATGCAGATTACTAAGTGCAAAGCTAATCTGACAGGCTACCTACTGTATGACACTCCAGAAAAGGCAACATTGTGGAGGGAAAAGATCAGTGATTGCCAGGGATTGGGAGAAGGAAGGGATAAATGGGTAAAGCACAGAGGATTTTTAGGGCAGTGAAACTATTTTAAATCATTTTTATTTGAAACACGTGAGATTTCCCTCTAACTGACTTAGGGTGGCTATAAATGAGGCTGGCCGTGGGCTGACTGTCTTTGAAGCTGGGTCTGCTGAAGCTGGGTGATGAGTTCATGAGGGCTATTATCCTGGTGTCTCCACTTTTGTTTACTGTAAATTTTCTATAATGGAAGATTTAATCACTCATTTCCACAGAGGCCTCCCTAACTACCCTACCTAAGGTAGATTACCTCTCCATGATTTTCTAGCATGGCATCCTCCTTTTCTTCATCGCACTTGCCAAACGGTATCTTAGATATTTACTAGTTTATTTCTCTCCACTAGGGCTGGGTTTCCACAAGAATGAAAACTCTTTGCCTTGCTCACCACTGAACTGTAGCGCTGGGGCTGGCCCACGAAGGTGCTCAGTAAATCTCTGTGGCATAGAACGATGGAGCGGTAAATGGGAGGATGAAGGACAGAAGCACGGGCTGGGTGAGCACCAATGAAGAAACACGTTTATAACAATACCCTCCACCCCAAGATACCAGAAAAAGGGAACCTTGAAAGGATGGAAGACTCAATGATCAACCCCTGGAGCCTTTGCAGCCAGCAGACTTTGGGTTTAGTTGTTTCTCCAACTGTATGAGAGAATAAACTAGATTCACAATTGTTTTTAGCCATGAACCCTTTCTTTGAATGAAATCTCCTGAAATAACCCAATATATTAAATAGAAAAGCGAGACAGTCAAAAGCAGATTTATTGTTACAATCTGGTTTCAAAAACAGAACAAAAATCATCCAGTGGTTATGAGGAATCCAGGAAAACCTGTCCCAGTAATGCCAGCTTAGAGGTGAAGGGCTGACTAGGGCAGCTGAGAAGTGGGGTTTTCTGCTTGGCCGGCTTCTTCTCCCTCACCCCATCGTGGTTTTCAGGGGAGGAGAACGTTCCTGGCCCTGCTGGGGGTTCCCATGGCCCCGAGCTCATCGTTTTCTTAACTCTTGACCTATTGCGTTTGAGAGAGAAGAACTCCCTCATCAAGTCCTCCACTTCCCACTGCTCTTCCTTCAGCCTCCTGCAGCAGTGCAGCGCGGCGGGGTCGATGGGGTGCGCTTCCGTGTTGAAGATGTAGCCCCCAGCCCCCAGGATGCACTCCCCGTAAGGAGTGATCACTGTATCAAAGGTGGAGCCGTTGTTGTGAATGAAGTTGTCTGGGTCAAACAGAAGGTAGAGGTATTTCACAGTCTCGGCCAGGAAGAAAGACTCCATGCGGTTGTCAAGTTTGTGGTCTCGCAGATCCTTGATCTGCCAATGGGGGAGAGGAAAAGCAAGTCAGAAGAGCATCCCAGTGCAGCAGAAAGGGTCAGGGGACCCTGTTAGGAATTCCTGGTCTACCACTTAGCAACTGAGGGCCTCTGGGCAAATTATTACAACTTCCAACAGGGCCTCCTACTTTCATTCTTCCGCTGAAGTATATTTATACCACAAGTCTTACCTGCCACTCCTCCACTGAAAACCCCCAGGTGACTCCTCCTTTTACACAGACCAACAAACCACCGTCCAGGGCCTCACAGGTCCTTGATGATCTGGCCCCACCCTCCCTGACCTCACGTCTTATTACACTGTCCGTTGCTCCTGCAGGCCCAGCCACGAGGGCTTTCTGTTCTGAGAGAGTCAGCAAGCACATTCCCACCCCAGGTTCTTTGGGCCTCATAGTTTGCTCCCTCACTTCCTCCGGTCTCTGCTCAAACGATCCATTTTCAGAAAGGCCTCCCCTGATCTCCATCCCTGACCTGACAATTCCTAACCCCTATATCCCCCCTTTTTGTGACTATGAACACACATCTAATCATTCCCTTTGATAGTATTATAAAAGCATGGCATCGTGTACCTGGCTAATCCCCTCTTGATGGGCAATAGGGTGGCCACCAAGAGTTTGCTATTATAAACAACTCATTAGGAGTCTTATGAAGGAAAATTCATACTGAGTTTATGGCGGTAGATGAATATAAGTTTACTTGCTACAAACACTTACTGTAGCTTCCCAGAATTAGCAATACATTTTTTAAGCAAAACTAATTCTCAGTGGACATCTATTTTACACACAAAAAATGTGACTACAATACGAACTTAATGTACCAAGAATGCTAATTCTCTGGCCCCGTTTGACAAAGGCCAAGGAGGCAGATGCCTGTCCACAGCCTTCACCCTGGACGGCCTCCAAGGGCTTCATTTTCATGGAAACAAGCTGAGCATTCCCAACAAGTCCCCAGTGGGCTTACCCACTTCGGCTTATTACGCAATACAGCAGATTGGAGAGCAAAACACCACTGCTTTATTTTTCCCCTTCATATATACATCTTTTCTTTAAATATATGCATTTATGTTCTACTTAGAGAATATAATTATATAAAATTTTGAAAATAAAGAGGTTTCTTGTTTGTTTTTAATCCTTTACCCTAAAATAACAGCCACTGTTGGCTGTTCGGTGAATTTTCTTCCAGACTATTTCCTCACACATCTGGTTTTTAAATGGAGTGGCTATTTACATCTTGCCTGCTTGGGTCCTCTAAGGCTGTGACACGGGTCTCACTCTAGACCCTTTCAATCCAGTCTCCACAGAGCAGCCACAGTGATCTTTCTAATATAAAATCAGACGATGTCACTGCCGTGTCGTAAGTCCTACCCAGGCTTCCCATTCCAAGCAGAATAAAGGCCAGACTCTTCTCCATGGCATATACAAAGCCCTACGTGACCCAGGCCCTGTGTACCTCTGGGACTTGACCTCTTCCCGCTTTCCTCCTTGCTCACTCCACTCCAGCCACCCTGGCCTTCTGTCTCCCACATGCTCGGTCATGGTTTTCCCTACTAAAATGTTTGGTCTTTCCTCATCACAATATCCCTCAGTCTAGCACAGTGCCTGGTCTGTGAAAGATGTTCAATAAACATCTGTGAGACTGGTAGGCTGTGTCATTACGGATCCCCAGGTTTGAACACAAGGTTATGGGCCTCTGAATTTCCCTTCTAGAACCCGTTTTATAGGCCTTTTCACAAAACTCACCCTTGCAAAGTCGCCAACAGCTAAAGGATCTCCGAAGCAGGGAGAATGCCAAGGGCATGGAGCCAAGACCCTGGGAACTAATACGAGCTACGCTTCTACTATGTAACCTTTAGCAAGGCTCTTAGCTTCTGCCCCTCAGTCTCCCCATCTACAAAATAAAGGTATTATGTACATTTCTAAGGTCCTTTTCCAGTGCTAATATTCCAGAACTCCCAACATTCTACCCTTAAAGAGGCTCTTTAGCAGCAGGAGGGACATTTCCCAATTCTTGGAGCCATGAAACACTTACTGTTGCAAATCCACACTCCACTCTGCTGATTTTCTCAATGGACTCCACAGCATCTCTGCCAAGCTCCAAGAGGGTGGGATCCCCCGTAGCACGGTAGAGGTACATGGCGCTCTCAATGAGTTCTGCAAAATCCAAAGCAAACCCTTCTCACCCAGTGGCTGATCAGGGAAGGTTCGAGCCCACTTAGGGCAGTGAGAGACTCCTCCCCTCCATACCTTGTCTACGGAGCCCCCACTAGGAGGAAGGAAGGTGGGACAACTCACTCAACACTGAGTTTCCAGAGCCAGCAGACCCAAAGCCTGAAGCTTGGTGGATGGAGACCAGCATTACAACTGGCCATGGACTCCCATTCCAAGGAGAAACACGCAGCCAGTCTCTAGGACAGGGGATGTGGCAGAGGCCGCTGCCTCTCTCCCAATATCTGTTTCCGCCTTCTTCCTTAGTAACAGAATCCCTGACTTTCGCCGAGTACATGGCGGCCAAGACTAACAGCCACTTTCAGCAGCCAGGTGTGGCACCATAGGTGCCTGACACCATAGAAAGCTATATAAGGCCAGACATGAGAAACATTTCTATCTTAACCAAGCTACTACTTTTTTTTTTTTTTTTTTGGTCACGCTCAACCCAATCTACCTAAAACTTGAAGAGGATGAGCTTGTCATTATAAGGCCCTTTCTGAGATGGGATGAAACAAAACACGAAGGCCAGCCTTCAATCTAGCAAAGATGCGGCCACGCGTTCGCCATGCCCAGAGCAAGGCAACAGCCTTGCCCTAGTCTAGTCCACCCACAACTGGAATTTGATGTTTAGACATGGGCTCCATCTGAAGATGAGTGTTAGCCAACAGGAGTTGGTCTAGATGAGAATATTTATTCTGGAGAAAAGAAAACCCAGGAAGAGGTACTTACAGCTTTCAAATATCTGAAGAGCTATCATGGAAATGAAAGATTGGACTTCGAGGGTGGCCCCAGTGGGTGGAAGCTACCGCTCAATAGACTGTTCTACTTCTCCGCCTGCCTCTTCTCCGAGAGGGAAGGACTCTCCCCTCCCCATACCGGCCCCTCCTCCGGGTTACTGCCCTTCCTGGTTTCCCTCGATCAGTACTTTCCCCTCTTTTGATTTATTACTGCAAATTCTATTTCTTGTTTTTGGAGAAAAGATCTCGGCCTTCTCTCCAGTTTTCTCCTCCTTCTCCCCACCACCCTCCCTAACCCCAAGGGCCTCTAGACAATCGCTAATCTAATCGCTGATATTCTAAGACACAGACTGGGACAGTTCCCTGGCAGGAAAGAAGAGATAGTGCTGTTCTGAGAAGCCTCCCCTTCAGCTGCGAGCAGCCGGCTGGACCAGTGCGCCCGGGACCAGTCATCTGTCTTCTCTTCCTCACCCACGGGCCTATGTTTCCTAACAGCTGCTGTAAATTCCTGTACATCCAGCCACCCCTCTAGAAGATGGTGACAGCCCAAGATTTAGATTTGGACTTGGGGTCTGGGGCGGGGGGGTGGGTAACAGTCCTCAGAGGCCTTGCTAGGCTCTGTGTGTTGGACATTGCTGATCAGATACACGTACCAGAGCATAAGGCACTGGCTAATCTAATTATAGAGTAGGACCTTATTTCCCATTTGCTATTGTCTTGGGATAGGAAGGGTGACTAGACTAAGGCGTTGCTGGATTCCTGGATGTGGTGTCTTACTTTCCACTGATGCCTTCCGGGTAGCCTATCCTGCAAATGTAACAGGTTGCCTCTGCAAGTAGTGAGCTCCCTGCCACTGGTGGTAACCACACAAAGACGAGATGACCACTTGACACGGCTTGAACACACAAGCCTAAGCCTCATGCTTAGTCCCAAACTCTGTCTTCATTTTGTCTATTGGTAACACTAGAAATGACAATACCTTCTGAGTTTTTGCTTAAGGAAAAAAAAAAAAGCCACGAAAATAGATGTATAAGTACCAGGAACAGCAGCCTCTAAGGAGTCAAAAGTGACTGATTTGCTCTTCCCAGAGGCTGTTTTACTCCCACTTCTGTTCCCTCTCCACAACTCCCATGACGATCACTTGCACTGGAGAAGGAAGGAAATGGGGCAGAGTGGGCAGAGGCCACTAGAAGGCCTGTCTCACAGCTAAAAGGAATTCTGGCGGGAAGGTGTGAAAAGTCTACGACAGTGGAGACAGAACCTATTTTGGGATGGGGGATGACCGTGTGTGCTGACTAAGCTTCCTTCCTCTGTCCCCCTGTCCCTTCCCCACCTCACAGCGTTTAACCTTGTTGCAGTGAGTGAATCAGAGGACCAGAGCTGGAAAGGAACTGGAGACTTTATCTAGTGTGTAGTCCCTTCCTTCTCTGCATCTTGATTCCTGAGCTGCAAGTAAGGAGGTGGGTGAGACCAGATGATTCATTCCTAAGGTCCATTCCAAAGCTCTAACACTTCTTACTACAGAAGCATAATTTATCTGACCCACTGACTTAGGAAGTTTGCTTAAACTTCTGGAATCTTGATGGTAGGAACTCAAAAGGAGTCAGCCTGGCTTTTACCATCTTGTTCACTTGCTCAAGTTTGAAAGAGTATTTATTTAGGGGCCCTGGCTTCCAGTCCTAGCTCCAATATTTATAGCCTTGGGCAAGCCACGCCAACCTATCAGGCCTCAGTTTCCCTAAGTGAAAAGATGAGGATAAGTAATTCCTAGCAGGAAAACCATCCAGAGCCACTGGAAGAGTCAGATGGAAACAAACAAACAAACAAACAAGACCAGCGAACACTTGTGAGGCATGGAAACCTCTAGAGACATGAGGATTTGGGGTCCAGAGACACAAACCTGATGGCCAGAGCTGCTGCTTACCTGGCCGAAGTGGGTAGCCCTCTCGCTTCTCTACTGTGTATCCCTGAGGAATGTTGTAGAATTCTGGGAGCCCCCCAAACTGCTTCCACACAGTGTAGTAGTTGAGGAAGGTCTTCATGGCATTGTCGATGTCCCCAATGAGGCTCTGTAGGAGAGAAATGGTCGGCAGGCAGGCAGCCACCAGGCATAAAATCCCACAGCCTCAGGGAGGAGAAAAGCAAAAGCTCTAGAGTCAAGAAGGCCTGCAAGCAAACCCTGCGTTGGCCATTTACTCACTGTGAGGCCCCGAACCAGACATTGACCTGCTCTGAGCCCCATCTGAAAGATGCAGACTAGACCTCAGACATTGATATGAGGGACGGAGGTTGTATATGAATTGCCTGGCTGCCAGTGTGTGCCTAGTTGCTGCTGGCCACTGACAGTTTTTACATAGGCAAGCCGGCCGTCTGGTTCAAAATCTTAAGAACAAAAAAAAAGGTTGACTACCAAGTCTCACTCCCCCTCTACACCCCAGCATGTAACCATCTGGTATTAGTTTGTAAACATAAGCAAATACGCATGAATATATATTATTTCCCCCACATTAAATATAGCTGATTAAATGTACTCTTCTCAGGTTCCCTTTATTCACTTAACAATATAGCTTGATCTTTTGCCATGTAAGTTCATAAAGAGCTCCCTCCTCCTATTGCATCGCATTCCACTGCTTGGACCATAATTTAATTAGGTCTTCATGAGTAGCTGGTCAGCTTGGTTCTAATCTTTTTTTTTCTTTTTTTTTTTAACATTTTATTTATTTACTTTTTTAAAAAAGATTTTATTTATTTATTTTTAGGGAGGGAAAGGAGGGAGAGAGAGAGAGAGAGAGAGAGAGAGAGAGAGAGACATCAATGTGCAGTTGCTGGGGGTTATGGCCTGCAACCCAGGAATGTACCCTGGCTGGGAATCGAACCTGGGACACTTTGGTTCCCAGTCCGCGCTCAATCCACTGAGCTACGCCAGCCAGGGCTAGCTTGGTTCTAATCTTGATAAAGCTATTTGCTTTATCAAGGTTGCAATAATCTTGTACATATGTCACCTCAAACATATGCAAAGTGTGTCTGTAAAATAAATTTCCAGAATGAAGATCGCTGGATCTGAGGATGTACGCATTTGTAGTTTTACTAGCTGTTGTTAGGTAGCTATTATTAACATAAGCTCACAGGGAAACAGCAGGCCTTCCTGACCTCTCCATTGGATGTCTCAGGGACAGGGCAAACTTGACTCTTCCCAAGCAAAATGCTTGGCTCCTCATTTCCCCACAAAGTTGTCTCTCTCCTCTCTTCTCTCTCCCCTCTCATAAATGGCACCAGCATCTACTGAGTTACTCTGGCCAGAAACCTGGTGGCCATCCTTGACTCCTCCCTTATGCCCTACCCACATCTACTCCATCAGCACTTCCTATCAATCTCCAAAACATCGAGATTTTTCTCTTTTTCTCTAGAGCCGCCACGCGGTCTGGTCACCAGCATCTCACACTGGGATGACCCCAAAGGCCTCCTCGCTTGTCCCACCACTTGTCCTCTCCCCCTCTCGCACCAGACATCAGGGCTTCCCACAGGCTTAGCACAGAGTCCAGACCACTCCCCGTGGCCCTGAGGGCCCTGCACGGTCCGGTCGCTGCTGACCTTCCATCCACTGATCTTTTCCTCCCCTGGACTGGGGCTTTTCTTTGTTTCCGATAAACACCCAACTCCTGACTCAGGACCTTCACACACAATGTTTCCTCTGCCTGGAAAGTCACCCCCCGCCCTCAGTCCCTCAAGTGTCAGGTTTAGCATCACCACGTCTGAGAGGCTGTCTTATAGAAAGTCCGTCCCTATCCAACGTTCTGTTTTTGCCTCTGATTTGTTTCCCTCATTGCCATTTATTATTTTATGTATTTATCTGTTTAAGTTTGTCTCTGTGTCTTGCCCCCTGTCAACTTTATGAAAGCAGCAGGGCCTGGAACACAGAAGGCATTCAAATATTTGTTGAGTAAGCGCACGAACACATTTGACATCCCTAAGCCTCCTTTCTCCATTTATGAAATAACAGTTACCTCAGTGTGTTGTGATGGTTCTGAGTAAAGTCCCTGGCACAGAAGTCATTTTTTACAAGTATTTAATTTATCACAAACTTCTTAAAAAATAAGCCCCAAAATCTCATTAAGAAATATATTTCCAAAAAAATTGCTTTTACGTTTTATAATTACTTATCAAAAAATTGTAAGTTTTAATGTTGTTTTAACCATTTATATATTAATAACTAAATGTAGAAGAAAACAAATGAAATACTCAGAGCCTAAGGTCACAGGAAATTTTCTGTTTTTAACTTCTATGTACTATAACCAAGCTTTGTTACAGAGATATATTATAGGGTATCAGTAAAATTTTTTCAGCATAAAATATAATAATTAAGATAAAATTCTGTTGGGGGAGTAGAATGGAAATATGAGTTCAAGCAGAAAAGGGTATATGGTATGCGACACATAAGATTAAAAATATGCAAAGGGTGCTTTAGTTTTTCAAAATTCTTCTAGGAGGCATTCAAGCAATAAAATATGAAGATCTCAGGAGAGCTGGACCAATATTTAATATTACTGAGTTCTCCCTGAGCTTGTTTGCCGTCTAAACAATAAGAGGCTAGGCTAAGAGTCCATAATGGAGGGCCAGTTATGTACATAAACTACAGTGTGTCTATTCAATGGAATACATGCAGCTGTTAAAAAAAATGTAAAACTACATTGCATCAATAAAGGAAATCTCTAAGACATAATCAGTGATAAAAGAATATGTACATGTTCCTATATATATAAAGAGAAAAGGGGGATACAAACATTCACAAATGTATGTGTATAAAGTTGTGGAAAGATATACAGAAAACTGATTAATAGGGGCTGGACTGGGGAGAGGGTCTGGGGGGCGGGGCTCAAGGCTCACTTTTCACGGTGTTCCCTTCTGTGCTTTTTAAATGTACCACCACCTCCATGTCATTACTTTTACTTAAAATTTTAAAAAGCTAATTGACAGAAGTATTGTGGTACACCTCGGGGGCTGAGTAGACGGGCTCTAAGGTCCCTTCCAGCTGCGAGTCTCAGACCGGGTAATGGAAAAACACGGTGACGGCAGACGGCAGCCCCAGCTGCGTTCACGCCCTTTCTCGGGGCTACTCTCGGGAAGGAGGGGGTTTGGCAGAAATGTCCAGTGCAGGAACAGCTGTGGCCAATGTCTGTTACTGCCCAGCCTGGAAAGACGCTCTCTGCCTTATATTAACAACCTTCCAGAGCAAACTAGAAGCCAGGTTCCTGACACCTTCCAGGTCCCCTTGGAAAATTCAGAGGTGGAATCTCAAATCTGTCCAGTTCACTCTGTCTCTCTTCCATTCCCAAACCATCCTTCCAAAAAAAGTACTGAAGCAACTAAACTACCGGCTTTGAGTTTCATTTCCGAATGAGCTTGCTTTGCCAGTTCCATAGGAAAACGACCTCCCTCTCTAACCGTTCCTACCTGAATACCGGGCCAGTAGGCCTCCAAGGACTGGAAGACCGGCATGGACACGGTCCCCTTGTACATCTGCACCCACAGGTACCAGTCATCGAAGCGGGTGTAATTCCGGATGGCTTTGTTATATTCTGCAGTGGAGATGGGATAATGGACATGTCAGTGATTAGGGAGACAACAGGCAGCCCTTGGTGACTGAAGTGGGGACTCGAACTTTGGAAGGATCATGTGATGGTTTAGCCTCAAAGCAGACTAGGAAGCAATGAGGCAGAGAGGAAGGAGCATGGGGTCTGGAGTCAAACTTCTGGGCTCAAATTCTAGCTCCAGATTCACCACGTGCCAGCTGTGACCACGGGTAAGCTTTCCCCTCTTAAGCCTCAGCTCATGATCTGGATAGTAAGGAAAGCAATGTTCTGTGCCTCTTAGGGTTGTCCAGCCATTTAGTCACCCAACAATATGCACTAAGCACCTATTACAATGCCAGGCACCCAGGGGTGGCAAATAAGACTAAGAAGGTTCTCAGCCTTCAAGGAGCTTACATTCTAGTGGGAACTTGAACTTACACCTCCCCCTAAACTGTAAACTCATGAGGGCCAGGACTTTTTTTTGTTGACTGCAGAATCCCCAATACTAAGATAGTACACAATAAATACGCACAATACTCTCTGAAAAAATGAAACACCAAATACACATGCAAATAAATAAGACAATCTTACCCAGTGTTATAAGGAACAAATAAAACAGTCCATGCTCAGTGCTTGGCACAGCACTTGACCTGTCACTGGTACTCAAGAAATATTTGCTGAACAAATGAATGGTGGCTATAATAATAATTATTAGGTGCTCAACAATTCTTCCACATCATTATTAGTAGTGGCTAAGGGCCTGGAGGGTAACATGTTTTTACTCAACAGGCATTAATCTACAACCTACCTCATGCGAAGCATTGTGGGAAATACAAAGATGAAGAAGGCATGGATGCTGTAACTGTGAGTGACAGCTGACTGCAAGAGAGAGGCTGAAGGCCTTAAATTCTGAGGAAGGATTAAGCTACCACTTGGGCAAGGTGACATTTCAGCTGGGCCTTGAAGGTTAAATAGAATTTGGGTGCATGAAGACAGGAAATAAAGGTATTCCAGGCAAAAAAAAATGCATGTGCAATGGCCAGGAAATAAAAAATCCAGGGCCACCCACAGAGAATGCAGCACAGTTCACCAGCTCTTGTAAGAAGGCAGCAAGAGGTGTAGTGGGCATCAAGTGGGCAGCATACATGCACGGTGACTTCAGACCTGGGTATTCAGAACTGATTCTCTACGCACTCGGGAGCAACTGAAAGTTTATAAACAAACCACCTGTCAATAGGAAAAATCATGGAGAAAGCCCCTTACCCTGCCTTTACCTAGGAACATGGCCATGAGCTTCTTATCCTGAAGCAGGATGGCTCCTTTCACCAGGTACTCAAAGTAGGAGTCCACGCCAGCCCCGATGCCTGCGTCCTGGGCCACCCACTTGCCAGTGAGCACGTCAATGTGGTTGCCGACCTAGGAGAGAGACAAGTGTCCCGACAGAGGGCCCAAGATGAAACAAGGCCCTCTCCGCACCCCTTACTGCCTAGTGAGATAAGGCAGGCACCCCAGTGCTTCTTTGGGAGACACACAGGCTATCGGGGTACAGGGTTGGGGGGTCCAGGCTGCATCATGGCCAGCCCTCCTGCACAGATATGCAGCCTTCCTGCATGGATACACATGTGACTGAGTGCAGATGCACGTCTTGCACATGTATGAGGACTTAATATCCACACTGAGCAAAAACAAAACAAACCCCCCCAAAAACAATGATTTGAAGTGTTTATCCCCTGTCTCCAGTGAGTGTGACCTGGGAGATGAGAACCTGCTGTTCCCACAATCGGTCTCAGATTTCTGAGACCCAGTGTTACAGGGGCGTCCAACCCATGGCCCAGGACAGCTATGCATGCAGCCCAACACAAAATCATAAATTTACTTAAAACCTTTATTTTGCTCATCAGTTTGTGTATTTAATAGGAAGCTCAAGACAACTCTTCTTCTTCCAGTGTGGCCCAGGGATGCCAAAATCTTGGACACCCCTGAAGACACAAGACATACTTAACATCTTTCCCTAAATCAACTCAGGGAGGACAACCAAGAAACAGGGGGAGTGGATGCCCGTGAGGAGAGGAACTGGGTAGCTGGGGACAGGAGTTAGAGGACCCTCACAGGTGTCACTGGGTACTTTCTTTGTATCCTTTGACTTGTGAACCATGTGACTGATAAAACCATGTTTAAATAAAATCTAAAACGTTTAAATGAAGAAATGTGTTGTCCATATGACTTAGATCCTGATGGAAACTGATAACTTCATCTGTTACTCAGAGAAACTGCGAACTGTGCTGTGTGAGTTTGGGTCCTCCCAGGAGCAGGTCCTCAGCAGGGAAGAGGGCAAGTAGTTGATTTTGAAAGTGAGTTCCTGGAAACACCAGCAGAGGAAGCAGAAAGGCAGGCAGGAAGGTGAGGCAGCCCCCAGAAGGCGTGCCATCGGGCAAGCTACCACCATGGGAACTGGAGCGCGATGCCAAGGGGCAGCTCTGGCAGTGCACGCAGAGCAGGCGCCTCTGCGTGATTTCAGCCGAGGGACGGAGACCTGGGAGATTACCCGCAAATTCCCATCAGTACTCACTGACTGGGAACTGCTCCAGGGCTAGCATTAAGTCCTGATACTTCCAGTGGAAGGAAAAGAGCAGGATCCAGACAGGAGAAAAAGCTGATAAGCAAAGAAACACGGGTGATGGTGGTCAGAAGCCAAGCCAGTGTGCACGAAAGTGGTAAGGGCTGAGAGGACATGGGCAAGGCACCCACAGGGTCCACAAGGGCTCCAGGGCTCGAGATAAAACTACCTGTGCTGGACTTAATAACAGAGTGACTATAGGTCTCCAGAGGGGCATGCTTTTAAGGGATTTTCAAGGATTCCTCATAAGAGTTTCACTTTCAAACTTAGAATTAGACTTTGCATAAAATGTGCCTCCGTCTGAATCACTTTCAATTAATAGTCTTTATAAGTCAATGACTCAGCAAAAAGAGGTATTCATACATCATCATCACTACTGAAGCAACTGAGGATCCGAGAGGTTGAGCAACTTGCTCAGGGTCACACAGTTTCGATGTAGCAAGGCCTCAGCTCAAAACATGCTTTGACTAAATCTAATGCTATTTCCTGCACAGCTTTGGTTAAATTACTGTTTTACTAGATTATACAGTTTAGGAGTGAAACTGACCTTAGAAATCAACTGGCCCAAGTGTGTTAAGTTGCCACGAGTTAACAGGTATTAGAGAGGAAGGGGAAGCTCTGGGGTCAAATAAGTTTGGGAAATGTTGAGTTAAGCAAAGCTGAATAAATTTATCTGCCATAGGACTTAACATCTTTAGCCTGCTCATGTTCATCATGACTTCTCCCGGCTTCCCCCCCAAAAAGATACTATATATAGTATTCCCCCAACTTAATTAACTGGGAATTGCTTTTTCACGGAATAACCATTCATCATCTCCCAGAACTAGTGTTCTAAGAAACACAGTTTTACAAGCAAAAATACACAGTGAAAATGAGGGCCAGGTGGGCTGACGATCTGAGGTCACCAAATGAGTTAGGGGCATGAAGCACATGACCCACTCCCCAGCAATCAGAGAAATTCAAGAAGTCAAAGCTTAACACAGTCCCTTTCCCTACCAAAGGATGTTCTCCTCTCATGCTCTCTGCACCTCTGTGCCAAAACATGAAGTGGACGCTTGGTCTGTTTCCAGTGCCATGAGCCTAAGTCCTGGACCACTCCTGAGGTCATCCTCAGTTGCCTTTGGCTGCACTGCAACTTGTTGCTCAGAGCCCTGAGCCTCATAAACAGGGGCCAAGGTGGCCAACTTGACTCTGATGGGAAGAGTGCAGCCAACCTACCAGCCCGATGTCTGACCGGCTCTCCCAGAGACGCATCAGGGCCACTCTGGCCACGTCTTCGAACACAGGGTCACCGGTGAGGCTGCTCAGGGTGGCAAATTCCACAATGAAGGTCCCGATCCCTGCCGTACAGGTGACAGGGGTCTCTCCCGGGTTCACGCCATGAAGCAGGTTCACCGTTCCATATGGCATGCCAGTGGGGGTCTGAAAAGCTGAATGATCACAACATTATGACCCCGGACAGGAGCAGGGAGCTAGGGATGGCTAGATACCGGCCCAAAGCCTGCTGCCTTGGCCAGCGCTTCCTCTTTATCTCCTGGGCCATCCACTAGAGACTCGGCCAGAGAAGGACAGATGTCACTGGAGGGCTCTCGGAGGCCATGGAAGCCGGCCGCTGTCAAACACTGTTCCCAAGGACCCTCGGGCTCTCGCCCACGATGCAGAGGAAAGCAGAGGGCTGCTCTCTAGGCCGTCTAACGCTACACATGCTCCTGCGGACACAGCAGCTCTACCTTTACCTATTTTACATGTTGCCTTCAGAGGCCAGGCAGGCCACTCAGTGTGAAGCAGGCAGGGTTTGGACTGAGGGGAATGATGGGGCTTGTGGCACCCTGAAGAGCAAGCCCCCTCAGAAGCCATTCGTATGCTTTTAATTTTTAATTTCAGTTTTATTGAGATAAAATTGACATATAGCATAATAACCTAACTTACATATATTGTGAAATGATTACCACAATCAATTTTGTTAACCTCCATCATCTCATACAAATACAAAAAGAAAAAAGTTTTTTTCCTTGTTGAGAACTTTTAGAATCTACTCTCTTAGCAATTTACAAACACATCATACCGCGGTGATAACTATTGTCGTCCTATTGTATGTTACACCCCAATTCTTTTTTTAAAATTTTTTTAGATTTTTATTTATTTTCAGAGAGAGAGGGAGGGAAGGAGAAAGAGAGGGAGAAACACATCAATATGTGGTTGCCTCTCATGCACCCCCTACAGGGGACCTGGCCTGCAACCCAGGCATGTGCCCTGACTGGGAATCAAACCAGCCACCCTTTGGTTCGCAGGCCTGCACTTAGTCCACTGAGCTACAACAGCCAGGGCACATCCCCAATTCTTATTTATCTTGTAACTAAAGGTTTGTGTCTTCTGATTCCTCCCATATACTTTTTTAAACCCCATTTTGACCAAATGAAACGTATCTACACACCTAAACACAGGACCCAGTTTGAGATTCCATCTTTAAATAAAGAGCTTAGGGGCTAAATTATTATATTTTTTAAAAATAGACATCAACCACTAAACTGCTGAGATGGTCCAACCTCAGTTCATAGGTAGGAAAAGTCATGCTGGCAAGGAAGTGACTCAAAGGTCACACAAAGAAAGCCACACAGAGCTGGGATGGGAATGCCGGCCGTGTCCCCACTCCTTTTCCCTCTCCCCACAAGCCCAACGTTCTGCCCACCCCTCCCCACTACTTTCCGATTCAAGGCAAGGAATGAGACAGGCAGAGATTTCCTCTCCAGGCCAAAAGGTCAAACTACCCACAGCAGCCTGTGCGTCACCAAACTGTGAACAAACTCATCAAAACCTCCAAGGGCTACAAGGTTCAGCAACTTGGCTGTAGACGAGAAGCTTGCTATCTGGCAGGCGTGAGGGGCAAGCAAGGAGAATGAGAGCCACAACCCAGAAGGGCTCAAAGGAGTATTTCTGAAAAGTTAGGCAGTGTTCATAAGAGAGGGAATGAAAACATTCTATTTCTTGACCTAAACGGTAGATACACTGGTGCTGGCTCCAATATGCATGTTTCGATACGGACATTTCTCAGGACAAAAGTTTCTTAAATGGCACAAAAAAAGAAGGGAGCAGCCAGGCAGAGTTTCCTCTGGGGATGGATCGCACTGGACATGATGTCTGTAAGGAGACACTCAGACCATGAGCCATGAGAGAGATCTGAGCCCAGCTCGATCCCTCTCCTCAGTCCTCCCCCCACGACGACAGGCAAGGACTGTGTGAAAGGGAGAAGTGAGGCGGCCAAGAGGCTGGTGGAAAGCACAGCATGATGCGTCTGGGTGTGAACGGCCCTTGGCCTCTGCCACACCCCGAAGAGAACAGAGTGTCCAGCCGATGCTGTCAAGGCCAGCTGCTGCCACACCAGACAAACAGACTGAGGCTTGGCCTGCAGCCCTGCACTCAGCTTAGCTAAAAACAAGCACCTCTTATTTCGATGACATTTGAGGTTCTCCAAGCACTTTCTCCTTTCTGACCCCGTTCAATGCCTCCCCAAAACCAAATGTTACTAAGCAATGAATGGGTTAACAATGAGATTAAGAAAGAAATCAAAAGACACCTTGAACTAAATGAAAATGAGAAGATGAAGCTCAGAATCTATGGGACACAGCAAAAGCAGTCTCAAGGGGAAATGTATAGTATTACGGGCCTATCTCAGCAAACAAGACAGACTCCCGGTCAAGACGGAGGCGTAGGCAGACATGCGTTGCCGCCTTGTACAACCATAAGAAGGATTACTACGAATTTCGAAATGAAAAACACACAGAACTGCCAGAAAACTGAACTGCACGGAAGTCCAACAAACAAGGATTTAAAGAAGCTATATTCATCCAGGCAGGTAGGTATGAGGGGTGGAGATGGGAAGCCAGGGCACAGAGGATGTGGTGTGGTGGCAGCGAGCCAGCAGTGGTGAGGTGGCAGCGGCAGCCAGTGGAATGGACAGTCCCACATTCACCTGTGGTGGACAAAAATCAGGGGGGCACCTTGCACGCAAATGATCCCAGGCCCAGTCCAGACCACGCAGCCCAGGGTTCCAGCACCAGGAAAAATAAAGCCTCATAACTTCTGGCTATAAAAACCAGTGGGGGATGAGGAGGCAGAATAAACTTCTGGTTTCTCAGGAGAGTCCAGAACATTTGCAAACCCACCCACTCTGCGAACCACAACCAGGGCAGCAGCTGAAAAGGCACCGGTCACATATGGGAAGTGGGTGAACTGAGTGGAAATAAGGTGAGTGCCAGGTGAGCCCCCAGAAGTCAGCTAGCAGCAGCACTGTCCCCTCTTCAACCCTTCCCCCACTCCGCACAGAACCACAAAGTGGTAAAGCAGGCGGCCTGCCCTGGCAAATGCCCAAGTCTCCGCCCCATACAATTTAACGGGTGTACTAAGACAGGACGTCAAAGAGGCTCTACCTAGCACACAGACAAAGGGAGGCTGCCAAATGGGGAGACAAAGAAATGTGGCCCAAATGAAGGAACTGAACAGAACCCCAGAAAAAGAACTAGGTGATGTTCTAGGTGGGGATAGCCAACCTATCAGACTCAGAGTTTAAAACAGTGGTGATCAGAATGCTCAGAGATCTCAATGAATATGGGAAGAGCATAATAAAAGAAATGAAGGCTACACTATGAGAAATAAAAAAATCCACAGGAAACCAACAGCGAAGGGATGGAACCTGGGATTCAAACAACAATTTGGAACATAAGGACGATATAAACATTCAACCAGAACGAAATGAAGAAACAAGAATTCAAAAAAATGAGGAGAGTTTAAGAAGACTCTGGGATGTCTCCAAAAGGGCAAATCATAGGGGTGCCATAAGGAAGAGCAAGAAACTGAAAACTTATTTGAAAAAATAATGAAGGAAAATTTCCCTAATTTGTCAAAGGAAATAGACATACAAGTCCAGGAGCACAGAGTCCAAAACAAGTTGGACCCAAAGAGGACCACACCAACACACATCATAATTAAAATGCCAAAGGTTAAAAATAAAGACAGACTCTAAAAGCAGCAAGAGAAAGGCAAAGAGTTACCTACAAAGGAGTTCCCATAAGACTATCAGCTGATTTCTTAAAAGAAACTTTGCAGGCAAGAAGGGACTGGCAAGAAGTATTCAAAGTCATGAAAGGCAAGGACCTATATCCAAGATTACTCTATCCAGCAATGCTATAATTTAGAATGGAAGGGCAGATAAAGTGTTTCCCAGACAAGATAAAACTAAAGAAGTTCATCATCATCATGCCCTTATTATAGGAAATGTTAAAAGGACCTAAGAAAAAGAAGATCAAAACTATGAACATTGAAATGACAACAAACTCACAATTATCAACAACTGAACCTAAAAAGCAAAAACAAAAACTAAGCAAACAACTAGAACAGGAACAGAACCATAGATATGGAGACCATTTGGAGGGTTATCAGCTGGCGGGGGGTAAGGGAGAGAATGAGCAAAATGTGTAGGGATTTAGAAGCAGAACTGGGTAGGTACAAAATAGACAGGGAGAGGTTAAGAACAGTATAGGAAATGGAGAAGCCGAGAAACTTATATGCATGACCCATGGACATGAACTAAGGGGAAGGGTCAGTGAAGGGAACATGGGTACCAGGCAGAGGGGGAAAAATGGGGAAAAGTCAGGACAACTGTAATAGCATAATCAATGCTATTGATTATGCTATTAAGTATATAAATATACTTAAAAAAAAAGAAGTACAAATAGGTAGTTCCAGAATAGCCATGGGGATATAAAGTACAGTATAGGAAAGGGAGTAGCCAAAGAATTTATATGCATGATCCATAGACATAACAAATGTGTGGGGACTGCCTGAGAGAATGGGGGGGTGCTTGGTGGAGGCAGACAAGGGGAGAAAAATCAGGACAACTATAACTGTATAATCAATAAAACATAATTAAAAATATATTCTAAAACTAAAACAAAATTGAAACTTGGTTCAGTTACTGGAAAGTAACTGAAATATGTTTGATTCACATACAGAACTGGGGTATGTGAATTTACTTTTTCAACTGCACATTTTATAAAATCTAAATAAACATTCAAAGAAAATAAAATACCAAATAAATAAATAAATAAACATTCACTATTTCTGATGAAAATCTAACATCCAAATCAGGATGTGCTGTAAATGTAACTTACATACCACAATGTAAAGACCTAGTATGAAAAAAATCCCATTAACAATTTTTATACTGATTAAATGTTAAAATAATAACAAATTTGAAATATCTTAGATTGAATAAATTATTAAAATTTAACAAAAAGAAACAAGAAAAACCTCAAATAAGTAATCTAGCTTTACACACTTAAAGGAACTTAAAAAAGAACAACAAACAAAGCCCAAAATGAATTGAAGAAAGGTAATAAATGAAATACAGTGAATAAAACAATACAGAAAATCAATGAAACCAAGAGCTGGTTCTTTGAAAAGAGAACAAGACTGACGAACCTTTCATGAGACCCATCAAGAAAAAAGAGAGAGGACCCAAATACATAAAATCAGAAGTGAAAGAGGAAAAGTAACAACTGACACCAAAGAAACACAAAGGGTTGTAAGAAACTATTATGAACAACCATATGCCAATAAGTTGGACAATCTGGACAAAATGGATAAATTCCTAGAAACATACAATCTGTCAAAACTGAATCAGGAAGAATCAGAAATCTGAATAGACAGATTACAACCAGTGAAATTGAAGCAGTAATCAAAAACCTCCCAACAAACAAAAATCCTGGACCGGATGGCTTCACAAGTAAATTTTACCAAACATTCAAATAAGAACTAACACCTATCCTTCTCAAACTACTGCAAAAAATTCAAGAGGAGGGAAGACTCCCAAGCTTATTTTATAAGGTCAGTATTATCCTAATTCCAAAACCAGATAAAGACACTACAAAGAAGGAAAATTACAGGCCAATATCCCTGATGGACATAGATGCTAAAATCCTCAACAAAATATTAGCAAACCAGATCCAGTAATACATTAAAAAGATCATACACCATGATCAAGTGGGATTTATTCTGGGGATGCAAGGCTGGTACAATATCCACAAATCAATAAGCACAATATACCACATAAACAAAACAAAGGATAAAAACCATACATCAATATCAGTGGATACAGAAAAAGCACTTGATAAAATATAGCACCCATTTATGATAAAAACTCTAAGCAAAGTAGGAATATAGGAAACATACCTCAACGTAATAAAGGCCATATATGACAAACCCACAAACAATATCGTACTTAATGGGCAAAAACTAAAAGTATTTCTCTTAAGGTCAGGAACAAGACAGAGATGTTCACTTTTACCAATATAGTAGTAGAAGTCCTAGCCACAGCAATCAGACAAGAAGAAGAAATAAAAGGCATCCAAATTGGAAAGGAAAAAGTATTATTTGCAGATGACATGATACTGTATATAGAGAACCCTAAAGATCCCACCAAAACCCACTAGAACTGATAAATGACTTCAGTAAAGTAGCAGGATACAACAAAAATATCCAGAAATCAGTTGCATTTTTATACACTAATAATGAACTATCAGAAAAGAAAACTAAGAAAACAATCTCACTTACAATTGCATCAAAAAAATACCTAGGAATAAATTGAACTAAGGGTATAAAAGACCTGTACTCAGAAAATTATAAGACACAGAAGAAAGAAACTAAAGAAGGTACAAATAAGTGGAAGCATATACCATGTTCATGGATAAGAAGAATTAACATCATTAAAATGTTCATGCCCCCCAGCTGGTATGGCTCAGTGGATTGAGCATGGGTGAACCAAAGGGTTGCCAGTTCAATTCCCAGTCAGGGCACATGCCTGAATTGCAGGCCAGGTCCCCAGTAGGGGGTGTGTGAGAGGCAATCACACATTGATGTTTTTCTCCCTCTCTTTCTCCCTCCCTTCCCCTCTCTCTAAAAATAAATGAATAAAATTTAAAAAAATGTTCATGCTACCCAAAGCAATCATAGATTCAATGAAATTCCCATCAAGATACCAATGGTGTATTTCACAGAACTAGAACAAATATTCCATAAATTTATGTGAAACCACAAAAGACCCTCAAGACAGCAATCTTGAGAAAGAATAAAGCCGGAAGAATCATGCTACCTGATATCAAACTATATACTATAAGCCACAGTGATCAAAACAGCATAAAAACAGACACACAGATCAATGGAACAGAATAGAAAGCCCAGAAATCAACCCATACCTTTATGGTGTATTAATATTTGACAAAAAAGGCAAGAACATACAACAGGGTAAAGATAGTCTATTCAATAAATGGTGGTGGAAAAAATGGACACATATGTGCAGAAAAATGAAACTAGACCACTTTTCTTATACCACACACAAGAATAAACTCAAAATGGATTAAAGACTTCAAAGTTAGGCTCAAAACCATAAAAATCCTAGAAGAAAACATAGGCAGTAACATCTCAGACATTTCCCATAGAATTATTTTTTCTGATATATCTCTGGGCAAGGGAAACAAAAGAAAGAAAAACAAACAAATGGGACTATATCAAACTACAAAGTTTTCGGCACAGCCAAAAAAAAAAAAACATTAAGAAAATGAAAAGACAGCCCATTGAATGGAAAAACATATTTGCCAACGATACATCTGATAAGGGTTCAATATCCAGTATTGCCACCCTCATCTCCAGCAAGGGAAGCAGGACCTACTGAACTTCCTCTCCCTCCATCTCAGTGTGGGTCTTACCTGGGAGGAGTTTTCGGGCTGCCTCCTCGGCCAGCCTCAGGAGAGGTCCAGAGCAGGGCCATCCGGCCTCCACTTCCACCCCAGCCTTCTTTGACAGCAGGTGAGCAGACAGAAGTCCTCCTACCACTGCAGATGGAACAAAAAGCAAGTGTCAGAAACCCAGGGACCAGTGTTTCCCTTGAGAAAACTATAAACTAAACACTCTCACTGGTGGCTCACTGGGAAGGGGCTAGAGCCATCTAGTGAGAAGAATCCCTTAATTCCCCATATTCAAATAGTGTTAAGTTTACAAAGTTGTGTTCTCTTGGTTGGTCACAAAAACAATGGCTATCTTTTATTTTGTTTTTAAGTCCCTACTGTCTACCAAACACTAAGCACTATTGTCTCCTGTTTAGATGAAGATACTGAGGTTCAGAGAAGTAAAGGGACTTTCCCTGGGTATCCCGGTAGGTGGTAGAGCCAGCTCTGTCTGCCTCCACTTGGTCACTCCACCTCCCAACCCCTACCAAGACCTGGAGTGGGGAGAACGGTGGGCAGAGTAGTTTTTACCTTCACTTTATCAATTTAGCACATAATATTTAGGACTTATAAACAAAGGTTCTGTATCTGGAAATATGGCTAAATAGATACCATACAGACCCTCTCACTGACCAAAACTGGTGACCTTAAGCTGCAGTCTGTCCCCTCCTCTGGCAGACTGGAAATAAGAAACAAAGACAAGAACTACCCAAAGCAGGGAGTGTCATGAAAGACCCCCATGCATAATGATGGCATATGAAAGAAGTACATACTGTGTAAGAACAAATTAGAAATAAGCCTGACACACCTCCCATAGGGTACAGTAAGGAAAACATTCCATGCCTCGGATCTTGATGCCAAATAAAGGGGAAAAAAAATCTCCCCTAAGAATTAGTAACTACAGTTGGTACTCACTAAGTTTATAGCCTGAATTCACACCAACTGGGTTGTCTAGAAAACTTCAAAAATTTAGCAAAAAGTGGTTTTGGGAAGATAGTACCTCCAGCCACATGGCAGAAGTGAAGAAAAACTGTATCAGGAAGAACCTACCATCAACCCAGGCCTCAAAGAATCCCACAGGTGGGGTCTAGGGAATGAGTATACATTTAAAACTACATAAATCACAAAACATACAAAGAAACAAAGCATTATGAGTAAGAGCCAGCAGAAATGTCACTAGAACAAGACTTAACAACACTTCAGATACTGGAATTATCAGACACATGATACAAAATTATTACGTGTGATACAGAGGTGAGCAAAAGTAGGGTTACAGTTGTGAGTATGCAAAACAGACTTTATTCTTGTATTATTAGATATTAATTATTGTATTATTTTCCATACAAATAGCTGCAAACCTACTTTTGCCACGCTCTTTATATTTAAAGAGATAAAAGAAAGGTTGGAACATATTAGCAAGTAGCTAGAAATTATAAAAATGACCAAGCCTACTTATAAAAGAACTAAATAGAATTTCTAAAAGTAAAAAAATATATAACTGACATTTAAAATTACAGATAGGCTTAACAGCAGATAGGATATATCTGAAGAATTAGTGCACTTGAACACAAAACTCATAAAAATTATCCGAAATGCAACAAAGAGATAAGATGACTTGTAACAAACACAGAAGGGACTTGGAGCAAAAAGTTGTAATATATATCTGGCTGGAGTTCTAAAAGGGAAGAGGGAGGAAATGGGGGAAAGGCAACACTTGAGGAGAAAATAGTTACAAACTTTTTAAAACTCGTGAATGACACCAGTTCTCAGATCCAGGAACCCCAAGCGAGATAATAAAAAGAAACATTTACACATCTCACGGTAAAACTGCAGAATGCAGAAGGAAGAAAAAAGATCTCACAGCAGTCAGAGCCCATGTAAGAACAACTGCTAAACCCAGTGATGAGCACATCTGGTTCATTACACTATTTCCTCCACTTTTACATGTTTGAAAACTCCCATAACAAAAAATTGCTTAAAAGAGGGAGCTGCCAAGGTAAATACAACTGATCATCTACAAAGACATAAATTAAATTGGCAGATTACTTAACAATGACAATGAAACCAGAAGACAACAGAAAAATTTCTTCAATGTGCTAACAGAGAATAACTATCAACCTGGAACCATACGCCCTACAAAAACATGACCCCCAAAGGCGAAACAAATGCAGCGAGATAGACATTTTTATACAAATGAAAGCTGAGCAAGTTTGCCAAGAACACACCTGGACGAAAGGACGTTCTCAGAGAAGTACTCCAGATAGAAGGAAAGGGGTCGCAGAGGTAAGGTCTCAGACCCTACAGAACAGACAGTCAGAAAAGTGCTAAACAGATAGTAAGCCTAAACATCACCTGTATGGGACAATAGGAATGAAGGGAGGGCTTCAAACAAAGAATTTCCACAGCCTACAGGTCAGGACACCCTCAGAGCCAGGTTCTGTACCATTCAGGAGGAGAATGAAGATCTTCATTAACTTTACGTTTTGTTATGTTTGTTAAATGTTCTAGGAAAACTATTTAAAAACCTAGATATTAGCCCTGGCTGGCATAGCTCAGTGGATTGAGCGCGGGCTGGGAACCAAAGTGTCCCAGGTTCGATTCCCAGCCAGGGTACATTCCTGGGTTGCAGGCCATAACCCCTAGCAACCGCACATTGATGTTTCTCTCTCTCTCTCCCTCTCCCCCCCCCTTCCTTCCCTCCCTAAAAAATAAATAAATAAAATCTTTAAAAAAAAATTAAAAAAAAAAACCTAGATATTATGCATAATATCTAAATTAGTAAAAGGAAAATAAAATGAGGGGGGAATCAGTCTAAAGAAGGCACAAAAGAGGAGAGAGAAACAGAACAGAGATAATGGGGCAAATAGCACAAAAAAGAATCACAGAAATGAATGTAAACATGCCAGTAATTATTGTAAATGCAAATGGATTAAGTGCTTCAGTTAAGAGATTGTCAGAATAGATAAACAAAATATGCAACTTACAAAAGACATAGCGAATCACAAAAATACAGAAAGACTGAAAGTAAAAGGGGAGGAAAACGTATATGGGGCAAATGCTGACCAAAAGAAAGCTGGTATAATTGCATTCACACCCGAGACAAAGGGGTATGAACAGCCGTATTTCCAGGTGACAGACTGGGCTCAAGCTGTGGGACACAGCAAGGAGCATGCCCTCACACTCGGGTCTTATCCCTGAACCCGGGTGGTATACCACGCTGTCTCTCTGCAGCATCATCTTTTAAAAGGTTGTATTTATCACATTTCTGTAATGTAAGTGTCATTGCAAAAAAAATACAAATAAAGATGGGCAAAATAAGGGGGGAGAACATAACTCTGCCATCCGGAGGTGCGGCTGTTGAACCACTGGCGGTCCACAGGCTCACTGAAAATAATAGCTGGGCTAGCTTCGTAGGAGTCATTGGAAACTGGCTAAACATATTGACTCTAGGGCCCAACCCAGGGGTCACAGTTTGTTGGTTTAAGGAGGAGCCAAGACAGGTGAACTTTAAAAGGTCACAGGTGGTGCTGATGGATCCCCAGGTTTGGGAGCTTAGTACTCGAGACTAGCATTGTGTAATACGGCCATCATTAACCACATGTCACTACTGAGATTTAAATTCATTAAAATGAAATGATGTTACAGATTCAGTTCTTCTTCAGCTGCAGCAGACACATTTCAAATACTCAATAGCCACATGTGGCTCGTGGCTACCGTACCAGACAACATAGCTGTGAAACTTCCATCATTGCAGAAAGTTCTAATGGGTAGTGCTTCCTGTACGATAAACTCCAAGGCGAGGATCACCTCTTTCACATCAATGGCTGTGTGCTGAGCACCAAATATATGTCAAATACATGAGTAATTCTGGCATGTTTCTTTCCAGTCTTTTCCATCCCTGCTCATGTCTGAAACCAGCGAGGGATCCTGAGATCTCCCCTCTCTACCGTCCAGGAGGGAAGAAGAGCTGACAGTCACCAGTTTGGGCTGAGTGCCTTGGCAGGGTCAGCGCTTGGCAGGGTGAGTGCCAATTTACCATGTCCTGGTTTATACAGAGGCAAGAACTCCACGCTCTCTTTTCCAAAGGCCATAGAAGGCAACCCTTACCTCGGATGTTGGTTTCAAACACAGAGGCATTCACATCGATATCAAAGTCCAAGTTGTCCTGGAGCACTTCAACTACTCTTTGGAATTCTGAGACATTCCCCAAAATCTGGGAGGGAAGAGACACATGACAGTGAGGCCGTCTCAGGCTTGAAGGCATCGAAAATGTTGGATTATATCCCACACTGGTGTAGCCCTCGCTTATTCAATTTAAGACCTGCAGTTTCTGTTCTAGGACCAGTGACAGGTGAAGAAAACAATGACAGCTGAAATTCATAAAGACCTAAGATCAAGAGACTGGTTAGGAAAATTCCTGGGTACCAATTCAAGAGTATTCATTTAAATAATATAAACCTGTACAAAAACAATACAGACTGCATACCACATTAAGGAATTCTTAGTTTGCTACTTACAATAATTATGTTGTTTTTAACCTCTTTATATTCATCCTTGTGGAAAATACTGTGGGTCTGTTGGCCCACCACTGATTCCCAATCTTCTGTACCCCTGTAGCCTCCCAACATAGAGGCCAGAAGCCTACTTTGCTGCTAGAGATGATTGTGTTACCCAGTCCATTCTGAGCCTTGAGAAGTCTACTGGGGGCACTTCTGGGAAAGCTTCTTTTTCCATAGCAAAAAGGGGCAGACACAGCTAGTGTAGCTTTTACTATTCTTGTCTTTCTGCCTTGAAAACAGACTAGATTTCTGGCGCTGTGGCAGCCGTCTTAGACCACGAGGTACAAAGCATGAGAATGAAAGTCAACACACTAATGGTAGAATGGAAAGATACAAAGAGCCTGGGTCTCTGATGGCACAGTTGACCCAATGTTAGACATTACCTCCAAACTATTTATTACTTGAGAAAAATTAAACCCTCTCTGTTTAAACCATCACCCAATGCAATCCTGATACCTTTTCTTCTGATAAGAGCATCTCAATTTCCCCTTGAGGAATCACCCTTCTTCCACAGTTACTCTTATAGTTTGGGAAAGGCTGCCTCAATCCCCTCAGCTGCACAAATAGGCACTTGACCTGAACCAGATAATGTACTTACTGCATCTTGGCCAAGTGATTGGTTCAAGAATAAACGTGTGACCCAAGCCAAATCAATGAGACTTAGTTCCTGCAATTAATGCAAAAGGACCTATCTTTCCCCCACACACATTACTAAATGAGCGCAATGTAAGTCTGGACCTACTGTTGGCTACCCTGCCAACATAAAGAGAGCCTGAGAACAAAGCCAATGAAGAAGGCAGAGATAAGAGATAGAGAAACAGGTTCCTGAAGACACTGTTTTCATGTCAAGATCCAGCTGGGTCTGAAGCCAGCCATTACCTGGACTTTTGTTATTTGACTCAGTAAATTTCCTTCTTGTCTAACCAGTTGGAATTGCATCTCTGTCACTTGCAACCCAAACAATCCTTATCTCAGTGTTCAAGGCCCTCTATGATTTGAACCAAGCGACCTTTCTGACCAAGTCTCTCATGATTCATCTTCATCTAGCCTATCTTCATCCACACAGGAAAACTCTACCCAACTCCCCAATTTCTTGTCTTCAGACATGCTGTTTCCTCTGCCAGAAACCACTCCCAGCTACGTCCTCCTATTTCCAAATCCTACTTATCTTTGGTTGTCTAAATATCACCTTCTCTAGGAAGCCTTTGATTTTTCCAGCTGAAATTAACCTCTTCTTCCTTTAAAAGACTCCAGGAAGTTCATCCACACAATTCTTAGGGGATCTATTTCTTTCCGCATTAAGAGAATCTTTGGACAGAAGCCTCACCCATTCCTGCGTTCCCCCAGAGTGCTGCACGTGGCTCATGAAGGGATTACACAAGGAGTGTTTGTTGAATGGTTACATGAGTCTTTCTCCACATTGAAGCTAGTGATCTGCTCAAAACAGAAATTTCATCATTTCCTGCCCTCTACTTAAGAGAGTTCAGTGGCTTTCCATTTTTTGAAATTAAAGTTCAAAATCCTTACCATAACAAACATCATCTGGCCTCCATCAATCCCCCCAGCCCCATCTGCTTCTCCCTTTTCCTTCCCCACATCCTGTACATACTGGCCTTCCTTTAATTCACTCCACTCGCCATACTCTCGCATGCCATAAGGCCTTTGCACATGCTGTTTCCTCTGCCTGGAACACTCTTTCCTCCCTCACTTTCCTAGTCAACACTTGCCTCTCCTTCAGATACCAATTTAAGTGTCATTTCATTACCTTGGGGAAGTCCTCTGTGTCCTCCTCAGTGTAGCTCAACTTATTCTAGTTATAACCACTGAGAGAACCATGTCCCTTTCCCACAGTGCACTCACCTCGACTTGTAATTACACATCCTCTGTCTCTCTTACTAAAATCATAAACTTCAGGAAAGCAGGGACCGTGTCTGTTGAAACTCACTGCTGTAACTCCAGAGCGTCACACTATGCTTGGCATACAGTTAGCCTTGAATAAATATTTGATGAATGGGCCCTGGCTGCCGTGGCTCAGTGGATTGAGCACTAGCCTGTGAACCAAAAGGTTGCCAGTTCAATACCCAGTCAGGGTACATGCCTGGGTTGCAGGCCAGGTCCCAAGTTGGGGGAAGAGGCAACCAATTGATGTTTCTCTCCTCTTTCTCCCTTCCCCTTTCTCTACAAGTAAATAAATAAAATCTTTAAAAAAATATTTGATGAATGGGCAAATACATACAAATTAACATTAAGGATAAAAAAGCTAATTTATATCTACAAGGTGATCACCATCATGTAAATACTATTAGTATATAAAAATGAGGAGGGTTGACAAGAACCAGCAATGGTGAAATCGAGGAAAGAGGTTACATCCTCTCTTGTGGCTTCTTCAAGGCCATTTCATAGCTATGTACACTAGCCAAGTCATCTTATTTCTCTAAGCATTAGATGTCACAGTGGTTAAGATGGGGTTGTTGGAAGGATTCAACAAAATAATACATATAACGTGCTGAGCACATACACGACACACTAATTACTGCTTTGTTTTTATCACTGAACTTTCCCATCAGAATGTAAGCCCCTGCAAACAAGGAGGGCATCAAAGTCTCTGGATCCCTCACTCTGACTAGAGTTCTACAAGCTATCTTTGTTCTGTGTTCATAACAGGTCTTCTACACACAGTTGCTGAATAACTGAACCTGAATAAGTTGGGGGTTCTTCGTGAATTTCCTCTATCTAGCTGGGCATGAGAACCTGATGCTTCAGAATCATGAGATGAAAATAAAAGACCTAGATGAAGAATTCATTTTTCACCAACAGTCAAGCTGCCAAGAAAAGGAACAGATGAGACACTTACCAGCAAGGTGTCCAGAGCATCAATTAGAGTCAGAGAAAAACTGTAAAAGAATAGAAATCCCAGCTGCTTAGTAAGAAAATCAAACCACATATTAAGTCTGCCCCAGATCAGTACCCAACAAACGAATACATGAGGCACAGCAACACCTCTGCCTATCCCACTGCCAGTCACAACAGAGAAGCCATACTGAAAATTGCCAGGAACCTCTGACCCATTTAATGCACCTGGGATAGTGGACTGATTAAGTTCAATTGTATTACCTGGCATTCTTCTCCGCCATCAGGAGGCAGTATGAGATTGCATCTAAGGATCAAGGCTTTTCCACATCTAGAGACTTATCTCACAGTGCACAGAACTATATGCTTGAGAGTGCTCATAGTAGTATTGTTTAAAACAGCAAAAAGCTAGAAATAACCCAAATGTACATCAATTGAAAAGTGATTAATTGTAGTACATTCAAACGATGCTCAGTTATGAAGTTGTCAAAGACTTTTATTGAGTTCTTAAAAAATGACTTCTGTCAGCTAATGTTAAGATACTCAAATTATATTGTTAAGTGAAAAAGACAAGGGACAGAATAGGCAGTGTAGTATGTTTCTATCTGCATTTTCAAAAAGAGACAGACAGAAAGCAGGTTAGCGGTTGTTTGGGCGGGTGGTGGTGGAGGAATTAATTATAAAGGGGCACAAGGGAACTTTTTAGGGTGTTCTATATATTCTTGACTGTGATATCAGAACATCAGAAAAGTTCTATCTGTTGATAATGGTTACTATACACTTAAAATGGGTTACTATACACTGAAAATGGGTGTATTTTACTATATGTAAGTTATGCTTTTAATTTTAAAAGGTTACAACATAATGGTATTAACCAAAACTATTTCTAAAAGACACAAGAAAGGGCACAGTGGTCTGAGTACTAGGGCACGGGAGATATTTACTTTATTTATGTGATCTTAAACTGCTTGAATCTGCCATTTGCTTCTATTACTTCTTTCAACTAAAAACAAAAACCAAAACCAGCAGCACAAATTTTGTTGAGTTTACTTAACTTGTCCAGTCCTTAGCATACTCATTTGTAAAACAGAGATAACAGCACTTAACTAACTCCGAGGAGTGTTAAGAGAAGTAAATGACATGATACAGGTAAAATGCTTTGCACAGTGTTTAATCAATGTCAGCTTCAGTTGAATGCAATTTCTTCACTCAGCAAGGAACAAGACAGAGGATTCCACCACTCACAGATTTTTATTCTAGTGCAAGAAAGACAAACTAGTGGACAAGTGAAAATGATAGTATCAGAGAGGGAGAAGTGCTAAGAAGAAAAACACTGTGATTTGTGAGAGTGACCTGCCTGACAGGGTGGGTGGTTAGGGAAGCTGAGGCTGAAGTGACATTTGGGGCTGAGATCTCCAGAAGCAGTCAGTGATGCAAGGATGATGGCGGGGGGGGGGGGGGGGGGGGGGGGGGGGGGGGCGTGTGTTTCAGTTTCATTAACAACATAGACCCTGAGATTTCATGTTTGGGAGAGTCACATCCCCTTCTGGGCTTGTTTCTCCACTTATAAAATGAAGGGGTTGGGTCTTTTCACTTCCTGGAGACTTTCCATCATATTCTACAATTCGGGAGATTTGCCCAAGTCCCCACAGCTGTGTCTCCTTGTTGGAGCCCAGGGATTCAGTCCACCACTTCGAGATCCAAACATCCAGGGGGCTGGGGGGATCCGAGTGGTGCTGGCCTGAATTGGGGGGAACGGGGCCTCACCCTGATGAGGAACTTTTCCCGATCCGGTAACTAACCCAAGAAGCCAGCAGCCCCAGAAGGCCCACCCACCTAGGAGCGGACGGCCAGACCCCGGCCTGCCCCTCGTTCCTCCGCTCGCACTACCTGCCCCAGGTGTCGTGCCCGTCACAGGTGAGAGGTCGCAGCTCGTCGTAGGGAAATGCATTCTCCAGGTAGCTGTCGTAGGCGTGGTAGAACATGGCCTTGACTCGCTGCCTGGTGCGGGGTACGAGAAATAAGGCAGGGGGACAGAAAATGAAATCAGGCAGGGGGAAGAACAAGAAATAGGCGGAAAGTGGATATCACCCCCTGATTCTGCCAGGAGTCCGAGCAAGTGAGGGTAGGGGTCCTGGGGTGGAGGGAAAGGGAAAGGACCCAGTCTGAGCTTTCCATTCCCCAAATATGCCAGAGCGGGGAGCCAGACCCCTTCACCTGTAGTGGGCGGGGTCGGGCGCGGTGCCTTCGGGGCCCGGCGCACCATGGTGTAGGGGCAGTAGCAGGCACAGGAGGCCGAGCGGCACCAGCAGCCGGAAAGGCATAGAGTTCGTGTCTGTCAGCGCTGCCGCCGCCGCAGCAGCCACCGCCAGCCGCTCATCCTGAGAGCCGGGAGGCTCTTCCGGGCACCCGCGTCACTGCGCCTGCGCGCTGATGAGTCAGTCACTCACTTCCGAACTACAGGACCCAGAATGGAACCGGTGGCGAATCCCGGGCAAAGAGCATCTTGGGATACATAGCCTGGAGCGGAGTTCCACGTGTCTTCAAGACATTGACTAGTACAGCTGGTATAAGTAATTAGTGTCTTAGTAACAGCATTGATTGAGCAGCTGTGTATTAAAACTGCATGGAGTACTTGAATACATTTTTTAAAACCACCTTGTTAAGGGTGAAACTAGGGACTAAATATTTGACTAGTGGAAATATTTATATATAAAGATGGATGAAGAACGTTCACCCTTTACCATTATCAGCCATACTGAGTTCCCCAAACCAGTTCCCGGCTGATTAAGGCATAATTTACTAGCATTTATTTGTCCAAAGCTGCCACTCTCGAGATTTCCAGAAATCCTGTCAGTTCTAGAAATTCATGAATTCTTGACCTTCCTCTCATTTGGGATGTGGTTACATCCTCGGGGTCTCTTCAGTCTCCATCCTAGTACAGAGCTTCTCTATCCTAATCCCCTGGCCCACGTCACTGGCTGTAACCCTGTAGAATATCCCAGGTGAGAACGAAGACCCTGGGACACTGTAGCTTTAAGAAGGTTTGGAGCACATTTGTCCATTTTCCTTCTTGCAAGTTCCCAGAGTTTGGTCAGCATTTTAGGCCACAGCAACACCCACAACTTTGGGCAGTGTGGTGTACAATAAAATCAACCCTGGATTTGAAGTGAGACCTGGACTTCAATTCCAACTTCGAGTCCACTTAAAGCTTCTAAATATGACCCTGGAAATTGCCCCTCCTCCAGACTCAGCTTCCTCATTTATAAAATGAAGAGTCTGAACAAATGGACCTCTGAGATCATTTAACTCTAGCTTTCTATGATGCAACTGTAATAGGCAGTTAGGCATGAACAGAGTAGGAGCAGATACGCCAGGTGCAAAGGGTCACCTGGCAGAGAGCCCCAGGTGCCTAGCAACCTCAAAACTACAAGCCCTTGCATGTCCACTCCCTTAAACATTAAGCCCTGGAAAAGATATCTAGGCCTCAGCTGAGTTTCTGCTCCAGGCCCCCAAAAGCAGCAAAACCAGGCACAATGGTGGACCTCCAGACCAGCTTCAATGACTAATGACCCCCTGGTGCCCACCAATTAGTGGAGACTGTGGCCCTGAGGGACCCAATGGAGTAAGCTGATGAATATGCTATTGAGAATATCGATGAGAATATGATGAATATTGATGGAATCCTTCCCTGAGAACTCCTGATAAAACCCCTCAGAAGAAGGACCCTTCACAGCTGCCTCCAGGGACCATGCTCTGCTTTTCCCCAGCCCCTTCTTTTCCAGGGACCCATTCTCATTCTCTCTCTCTCTCTCTCAATTCCTCCACCTTAGTTCACTGGAATCTTCCCCCCTCTTCTTCCTCAAGGCATGTTTTCTTTGTTCTTTGTCTCTCTCTTCCTTCTAAGCTCCAAGGGCCCTTCTTTTGCCTCTGTAACTTCTTACCCGAGTCCATTTTTTCTACAGCTCATTTCTTCTATATCTCTAAATAAACTTTCTCAATAAACTTTCTCTTACAGTTTGAGCCTTGGCTCTGAATTCTTTCTTAGCCAGAACTCAAGTACTGAGGTTGCTGAACTGAGGTTGCTGACCCAAGGTCTAATATCCAGTGTCGATTTTGGAATGCAAACAAATATGGTCTCCTTTGGTCGAACATCCTTGGAAAATATCCCTCAGATAAATATCCCAAAATGCCATCAGTTGACATGAGAATTCAAACCCTGACTTTACCGAAGAGCCTGAGGCAGTACAGCATAGAGGTTAAACATGGGGGTTTAGATTTGAGCAGGTCTGAGTTGGAATACTAGCTCCATCACCTATGAGGAATGTGGCCCCACCAGTTTTTCTTCTGAGCCTCATTTTACTCATCTGTAAAATAGGAATAATACTATTAGCTACCTAATGGTATTATGAGGATTCAGTGAGCTATTACATGTAAAGTGTTTGTCATAGTGCCTGGCAAAGGAGACACTAAAAAAAATTAGGATGCTTTTGGAAACTCTTCTTGGAGGTGCCAGATGGATGGGAAACAGAGACTGGGACAACAACCCCGGGGGCCCTGTATTAGCTTCCTGTGCTACTGTCACGAATTACCACACACTTGGTGGCTTAAAGCGACAGAAATTTACTCTCTCACAGTTTTGGAGGCTGCAAGTCTACAATCAGTTTTTCTAGGCCAAGTCTGAGATGTTGGCAGGGCCATACTGCCTCCTCCCTCTGGAAGCTCTAGGGGAGAATCTGCTCCTTGCCTCTCCAGCTTCTCCTGAAGAAGAAAATGTTGCTGGCATTCCTTGGTCTTTGGCTGCATCATTCCAATCTCTGCCTCTGTCTTCACACCACCTCCTTCTCTGCGGGGGTGTGTGGGTGTGGGTCCATCTTCTTCTGCCCCTCTCTTGGAAGGATGCTTGTGATTGCATTTAGGACATGCCTGGGTAATACAGGATAATCTCCCCTCTCGAGATCCTTAATCTAGTCACATCTGGAAAGATCCTTCTTCCAAATAGGGTAACATTTACAGATTGTAGGGATTAGGACCTGGTTGTCTTTAGGGGGCCATTTCTCAGCCTAGCACAGGTTTGGGCCTGGGTCTTTCCCTGCTGTGAAACTCGCTCAGGCCTAATGGTTCTCCATAGAAGTCCTGTAGCTTACCTTTTTGTCTCCCATTCAAAACTCTAGTAAGGACAAGATGTTTGCAGGCGGAGTGGAGCCAAGTTGCTTGGTGATGACAGGTCTTTTTTATGTTCAAGAGTGACATACTCATAATTTTTCTTTGTTTTCTTTTTCTTTCTTTTTTTCAAAGATTTTATTTATTTTTAGAGACAGGGAAAGGGAGGAAGAAAGAGAGGGAGAGAAGTATGGATGTGCAAGAGAAAGAGATCAATTGCCTCTCACACACCCCCAGCCAGGGACCGGGCCACAACCCAGGCATGTGCCCTGACCAGGAATCCAGCAGGTGACCCTTCGGTTCACAGGCTGGAGCTTAGTCCACTGAGCCCCACCAGCCAGGGTTGTCTTCTTTTACTAATTTGATAAAAACATGCACTTTCCAAACTGTCGTAGAACAAATATAACCACGACTTGTATTTTCACAATTTACATGGCTCATTTCATAGTTATCTCATGGGAAAACAATTGTTTTACCCTTTGGAAAAGGACTCTTTCTTCCAGACTTCACCTCTCATGCTGTGTTTATTTTGGATTCTGGAAGGTTGTAGTCCACCAGAGAAGTGTCAAATTGAACATTTACTTGTGAAGAGACTCAGCGTACATGGCCCAATGTCTCTGAACCAAAATTACCGGATTTGAGATGTGGAAATGGACAATAACATAAAGGATTTCTGTGGATTCAATGGTATAGTAGGCAAAATTCTCAGCACTGTGACTGGGACATATTTAGTTATTGATAAATAATTCCCTTTCCTGCTCTTTTATTCCTCTTTTTTAAATAGGGGGTCCATTTATGACTTCTATTTACTGTGCATCTGCCCTTAGTAATCCAACGTGTTACAGGCAATCATTCTCATCCTCAAGAATTTGAAGCACAGTGCTGCGCACACACGTGACAAAGATTCCGAAGCCTCAGTCTTTCTCTTAAGTGCTCAGAATTTTGATAGGAAAGACATCTGTTGGTGAATACTTGGAATCACAGAGTGTTCACGTCTTCCTATGGGCCAATAGGGTTTGGAGGATGCACAGACTGTATCGAAACCCAAGGTCAGTACTCTCGGACTCTGTACTGAGTGGAACGAGCCTTGGACTATTGGTCAGAAGCCCCGGGTTCTATTATTAGTTTAGCTACTATCTCTACATGATTTTAGGCAAGACACTTTCCTTCTGGGGATTCAGTTTCCATATCTGGAAAATGAGACCATGAGACTCTCTCTCAGCACAAGGAAAATATTAACAGATTCATAGAGACTTATTGCAAAAACAAGTCAAAAAACAGAATTAGACACACATTCACTGGAGAAAATTTCCCCCAGAAAAATCATGAAGCAGAATAAAATGGTAGAACAACACTCAAAATAAAATTTGACTATTAGCCAACTGAATAATAATATCAGTAATGCTAATAAGAAAATGGCCAGAAGATACCAGTAATAGCAAGCATTCGTATACAGCAGGTACTATGTCCCAGGCACTATTCTTAGTACTTTACACGCATCGACACCATTACCCTTACCACAACTCTCTGAGACATTATTATTACCATCACCATTTTACAGATTAAAAAATTTAAGCACAGATTTTAAAAACTGAAGGGAGTTACAGTAACAACCCGCATCTCACACTGAATAAATGGTAGAGCCAAGATCGGGACCCAGACAATGGATAATCTCCTGCATTAATTAAAGTAATGGCAAGTGTATGAATAAAAGGCAAGTATTGAATAAAAAAGTGGAAATCTGACTTTTACAGTGTCCTCTAGCTTTAGCTTCATGTGAGTCTACATTCAACTTCCCCTCCCTTTTTGCTGGAAAGTCAGTGTGAAAAGTTGAATTCCCTGAAGCAGGAAGCCAAGGCACTTTTGTTCACCTTTGACCCAGTACTCATGACTACTTAAAGCAGGGAAGTATCTGGGAATTTCTTTTCTAGCATCTGGGGATCACGTGGTTCAAGTGGATTCTCCCAGCTCCCAGCACAGAGCTTGCATGATACATACTTTGGGAGTTCCAAGAAATAACTAGTTTATTCCTGGGAAACTTCCCATCTGTTGCTTTGTAGAAATGCTTGAATTTCCCCTGACCGCAGCATATGCAAACATTTAGAGCAATGAAGGACTCCTATGTCAGAGCCCCAGACATGTATTATAATGCTCATGTTTCAAGCGAACTTGGATCTGTGGTTATATCTGCTTAGAGAAACCTAGCCATCCTGGGTGTGTTTAGGTGGAAGTACTGACTCAAGAAGTGACCACAGATGGCCTCACAGTCTGGTCCATACCGGCTCCTGGGCCAGACAATCTTTTGAGATCTCAAGCCCTGAAACTGGTGTTCATTCCTTATAAGCAACTCAAAACAAAAACAATCTTATACTATATAATAAATGGAAGCAACAGCCAAAAGGTGGAAACAATGCAAGTGTCTATCAAAGGGCGGATGGAAAAACAAAATATGGTATAAGTAGAATGGAATGTTATTTAGCTTTGTAAAGGAAGAAAATCCTGACGCGTGCTACCACATGGATGAACTTTGAGGACATTATGCTAATAAAATAAACCAGTCACAAAAGAACCAAAAACCCCACAAATGTTGTATGATACCACGTACATGAGGTACCTGGAGTGGTCAAATTCATAGAGAAAGAAAGTAGAAGGCCAGCTGCCAGGGGCCAGGGATGGGGGATGGGTTATTGTTTGGTGGGTACAGAGTTTCAGTTTCACAGGATGAAAAGAATTCTGGAGATGGAGGGTGGTCGTGGTCGCACCACGAAGTAACTACTTAACGACACTGAACTGTGTGTGTAAAACGGTTAAAATTGTAAATTTTACATTATATATTTTACCACATTTTTAAAAAGTATAAAATGGAAAAATATAAATGGATAGTGGCCCAACAAATTTCTGACTTTTTTCCTGGTGTCTACTTCACTGCTTTTTTTAGGAAATATCCAGTTCTTCCAAAGAAAATATGTTTATATAATGGGGAAACGGTGCCTGCTTTGCCGATGCCCGGAGCAGACACTTTCTCTGCCTATTTGCTGGCACAGAATTAGCCTGATACCACCCCAGGCTGATGGAGGGCAGAGCATAGGCATCTTCTGAGGCTCTGCCTCGGCCTCTGGCCTTGCCGGCCCCAAACTCTACTGCTGGAGAGAAGGGAAAAGCCTACTAGAGTGCAAATCCTTTCAGCAAACATTTATGGAGAGCTGATAATAATAACATTTAGAATCTGTTAGGTTAAACTTACTAGTGCTCAGAAAAACAATCCAAAACATGATGCTAAAGTAACAAGATGATTGTGTGACCTTTTGATGTGACAATAAAGTATGGGAGCAAGAGTCATCTGCCTCTGAAAAGAAATTTAACATTATTTACACAATTGATTAGTGCCCAGACATTTTCTAATTCTGTAAAGTAATGAGGTGTGATAACTTCTTTTGCTGCCTGGTAGAGAAGACAATCCTAAAGGTTATGATTTTATTACCCTCTAAGACATTAATCCATTTGTATATAATATAGCAATCTCATTTCAATGTTTTTCTTTTTCAGTTTTTATATTTTATTTTGAACTGCCTTCGTTATTCTGCTAGTCCCCTTATTAAAGAGTTAAATGAGGCCCTGGCTGGCGTAGCTCAGTGGATTGAGCACGGGCTGGGAACTAAAGTGTCCCAGGTTCAATTCCCAGCCAGGGTACATTCCTGGGTTGTAGGCCATAACCCCCAGCAACCACACATTGATGTTTCCCTCTCTCTCTCTCTCTCTCTCTCTCTCTCTCTCTCTCTTTCCCCCTCCCTTCCCTCCCTAAAAATGGATGAATAAAATCTTTAAAAAAAAAGAGTTAAATGAAACATTGATGTATGCTCCTGTCTATTTGTATGAGAATTATGTTTTTAACATACTGGTAATTATTCTTGACACTAGGTGTTAGACCCTGGGTTATGCAATATGCAGACCCATGATACTCCTTTGAGAATAGTTTCTATCGTATCTTCATTTTCCAGATAAGAAAGCTGGAAAGATTAAATAATTTTCTGTGGGCCAATTATGTGTCAGGCATTTTGCTAGTCACAGTTTCCTTTCCTTCCCTGGACATCTATTTATTTGTTCATTCATCCAATAAACATCTATTGAGCACCTATCATGTGCCAGGTACTGTGTTAGGCCATTGATACAGAAATGTTAAGACACATTGTCTTACTTATTACAAATTTTGATGTGAAGGACAGATGCTTAAACATACATTTATCATGAAAAGAAGTATGGGCTGTGATGAGGGGAAAGAGTGGGCTATAGTAGAACTGAGGGAATAGCCAACCCAAATTTGTGAACATGAAATCATGGAAGGCTTCCTGGAGTAGGTGATACCTATATTAATAGTTTTAGGTGGGCCAGAAAAGGAGGTGAGAATCACCTCAAGATAAAGGTCCAATTCCTTAGTGTAGCATGCCAGGTTCTTTCATGGACTCCTGGTTATCTCTTTATATCACTTCTTCCTCCCCATCACCTATTCTATTTTGACCATACTTAAGTATCATTGATTTCTCAAGCATGTTATGTCCTTTCTCTTCTCATATATTCCTTTGCACCTTCCTCTCCTTCTGTCTGAAACAACTTTCCCCGTGTGTTCTCTCTTGGCCCTATTTCTACCCTTCACCTGTTCTGGAGGACCAGCTTAGGCATCCCCTGCTCTGAGAAGTCTTCTCTGACCCCCAGGCTAAAATACTCAATCATATTGTATTATCGTTGTCAGTTTCCAAGGCTCTCCTCCCTACTGGATCGTCTGCTTCCTGAGAAGGGATCTCATCTGCTTCAGGTCCTAGCGCACAGTAAGTGCTCAATAAATGCCCAGTGAATAAAAGAATAAAGCAGCATGTGAGCAGCTTTAAAGGAAATGAAAGAAGAAGAGAGGATGGCTCTCAGAAGCTTTTAGAAATAACCTGTGGCAGTTCAGAATAACAGAAGCACAGAGTATAGTGGCAATTGCTAGGGACTGAGCTAACAAAAATAATATGTGCCCAGAGTTGTACTAGGTGATTCACTCACATTACCTCATTTCATTCTCACAACAGCTATGTGAGGCAGGTACCATTATTCTTTCTATTTTACTGACGGATTCAGAGAGGCTGAACGGCGTGCCCTAAATTCACAACTAGCAAGAGGCAGAGCTGAGATGTGAACCCAGGCAGCTTTACCCCAGAGCCCATGGCCTCAGTCTGTACCACTTCTGCTCTGGGGCCTGGGGGCGGTGCGGCATGGGCTGAGAAGAGAGCACAGAGATCCCCGTAAGGTGTTTATAGCACAGAAGAGAAGACAAAGCGGTAGGCTGTGGCAATGTAGCTACAATGGGAGACAACAGTTTATCAGTTTAGTGAGAAGAGCGAGAAGTCACTTCTAAGCTGGCATCCCGAAAGGCTTTCAGAAGGAGGTGGCATCCGAGCCGGGCCTTACAGGAGTGGGAAGGATCTGGAGAGGCCTAGAGAAAAACAGCAGAAGGATAAAACACATGTAATAATAACTCACAATTAATGCATCGGAACATTAACAAATTAAATATGGGAAATTATATGATCACTTCATTAGGTAATGATAAAGGACTTGAGAAAGTCAAAACATTTACTGTAAAATCCCAGGAAACTCTAGACAATATAGTCAGTAACATCATAGTAACTATGCATGGTGTCACATGGGTACTAGACTTATTGGGGTAATCACTTCGTCAGGTATATAAATGTCTAATCACTAGTTGTACACCTGAAGCTCATACACTATCGTATGTCATCCATAATTAGAAAATAAGTTCATTTTTCACAAACTCAGCAAACTAAGAATAAAAGGAATCTTCAATAAAGAATATCTATTAAAAACATACAAAAATCATATTTAATGGTAAAAAAATCAAAAGCTTTCCTTTTAAACCAGGAAAATGACAAGAATACTCTCTTACATTTTCTATCATTTCCATTCAACATTGTATTAGAGGTTGCAGTGAGAACAATCAGTTCAGAAGAAACTATATAAAAATTAGAAAGGAAGAAATAAACCTGTCACTATCTACTAGTAATATGACAATGCATATAGAAAATTCATCTTTCTATAAATAATAATTTGATTACTATAAATAATTACTAGAATAAATAAGTTTATTAAGGCTTCTAGAGAAAAATGTCAGTGTAACTAAATTATCAGCATTTTAATATATTAGCAATAAGCAGTTAGCACATGAAATGTCTTTTAAATACCACTTTAAATACCATTTTAAAATATGAAGGACCTAGGGAAAATCTAACAAGGGCCGGGCACGCTTTCTAGAAAGAAGTTTATAAAACTCTGACAGACACTAAAGAAGGTGCAAATAAATGAAGAGATACTGTCTACCATAAATCAGATGATTCAATATTGCGAAGCTGTCAGTTCTCCCCAAAGCCATTAACACATTATATGCAATATCAGCCCAAATCCCATCAACCTGATAAAATTATTCTAAAGTGTATGTGTAAAAGTTCAATATACAAAAATAGCCAAGATACTCCTGAAGAACAAAGTGGAAAGACTTGATCTGCAAGATATGAAGATGTATTATTATAAATCTATGCTAGTTGCAATAACATGGCATTGATTCAGGGAGAAAAAATAAACAGGCCACTGGAACAAAGTGAACACATTTACTGTAAGTCAGAGATGTCACTGGGGGTCATCGGGAAGGGCAGACTTTCCATAACTGGTGCTGGGACAAGCGGGTACCCACTTAGTTTCTGGATAAAAGAAACTAATCATGACCTCTGCGTCATGCCGTACACTTAAAGGTGAAAGACACAATTATAAAGCTTTTGATGATAAATAGGAGAATATCTTTGTGACCCCAGGGTAGAGAAAGATTTCTTAAGGCACAAGAAGCATGAATAATGGAAAAGATGGATACAGTTGGGACTTTCTTAAAATTGGGAACTTCCGTGTGCCTAAACACAAGAGAAAGTAAAAAGATAACGTTTGTGTGCTCCGTGTTCAGGAAACCAGGAGGAACAGATATGGATGAGAATGGAATACACACGGCGATAAGGCTAGAAAGATAAGGAGAAACCAAGCCGGGACCACCAGGCTCCCACCACTTACTTGCTGGGCAGGCAAGGGCTGGAATCGCAGTGGCTTTATGAGGCTTCTTGTCCTGTTTCCTAAACTGGGGGGTGTTAGTGTCTGTAGGGGAAAATCTTGAGTGACATTTATATCTATCCCTTTGCCTCCCCTTCAGGAAATCATACTCAGTGCCTACCCTCCATTCCCGCTGCAGGTCAGTTCTGTTGGCTGCCCCAAAGCCGAGCTCCTTTCTTATCTCTCCCACACACCAAACGCATACCGAGTTCTGGCACTACGGGTGAGTCATCTCATTTACCCTCACCGGATGGTCTAAGAGTTAAGAAGGCATATTTTGGAGTTCAACTCGCCAGGGGTTGAGGCCCAGCTCTGTCTTTTACTTGTTGGGTGTCTTCAAGCAGGTTAGTTCACTACTCCGTGCCTCTGTGCTCTCATTTGTAACATGGGAATAGTGGCTGTTTTTTTATACTTTTCATAGAGCGCTAGTGAGAATAAAACACATGTACTCTGCTTACTTAATACAGTGTCTTGCACATTGCAAGTTCTCAATACGAGTTATTGTTATTCCACGGCCTAAGGTGGAGGTGATCTATGAAGGGACCACACTTTGTCGTTATCTGAGTTGGGCCTGTTGGTTTAAACTGCGCATCCTCAGTAGCTAGGAGGGGAGGGAGCGGGCTAGTCCCTTGAAGTCCGGCTGGGCTCACTGCCAGTCCCTGGCTCAGCCCTGGCTCCCGACAGGGCCTCCACACACTCACTGGTGCTGCGAGGCACTGGCCCCGCCCTGCTTCCTGTCTCCCTTATCTTCCCCTGGCAAACGCTCTCTGGAGTGGGAAATGCCGCCACTTGCTTCCTTCACTTCCTTTTGCTCCATCAGATCCTCATTCTTTAGCTCTCCGTCAAATCTCAGCTGCTGGCCCTGGACCCACTCTTCTCTGTGGTTCTCTGCCCCTCGGCCACCCAGGCAAGGTGCAGCGTAGGCTCCAACTGTCTCTCTTCTCTCACTTACCCCCAACCCTGGGTGTAGAAGGAGGGAGGGAGCACCCCTCAAGCAGGCCCCTCACCAACTTTCCTACCCCCAATACTCTCTTGACTCTCCCTGTACACAGTCCCGCAACCCCGTTATTTATTTGTTTGTTTGCTTGCTTGCTTGCTTATTTATTTGAGATAAAAACATCAATTTGTTGTCCATTGTTGATTATGCACTCATTGGCTGATTCATGTATGTGCCCTGACTGGGGGTCAAACCCACAACCTTGAGGTATCTGGTCAACATTATAATCAACAGAGGTACTAGGCCTCTTTCAGTTAAAAATTCCTGTTCTGCACTTCCCTTGGGCAAGTTACTTAAACTTTCTGGACCTTAATGATCTCATCTGTAACATGGAGAAAATGAACCTCATGCTATCTGCCCCAGAGGAACTGCACGAATTTGGGGCATGCTTTAGATTATACATAACATAAATATTCAAGCGTGTCAAATGTATGTATTCAAAATGTGTTAATGGATTGTGATTCCCCCCAAATTTTTGAGATACTATGCGGTGGGGTTAGAATTACAAACTTTGGCATCAGACACACATGGGTTCAAATTATAGCTTTTGCTGTGTGACCTTAGGTAAGTTACTTACCCTCTCAGAGCCTCAGTGTTTATTAATAAAATGAGAATGTTAACGAAACCGACCTCAGAGGGCTGGCAAATGGATAAAGCAGGATTATTTATGTAAAGAGCTTAACACTGACCTGGCCTATGATAAATGTTAGCTATAATAATAATTGTTGTCTTTGCTATTTGGTTTTTAGGACTCTAGTGTGTGAGGAGGGTGCTTGGGATAACAACTCAGTAACAACCAAGTGTGGTCCCTTCAGAGATCATGCTCCTCTTAGCACACAGGTGGCAAACACGAGGGCTGCAGGCTGAATCCAGCCTTCCACCTCGTTTTATTTGGCCCGACACCTTGTTTCTACCCAGTGGCAGCACTGAGCTCCTTGCCCCTAGTTAAGGAGTAGTTACATATATACAGTCCTAAAATTACATTCGGCCTTTTGAAGGCAACCGAGAGGCTGATGTGGCCCCCAGTGAAAATGAGTTTGATGCCCCTGCCTTAGGATGTGGAACAACAATAACTCATACTGAGAACTTACAGTGTGCAAGGTTGCTGTTGCCGCCTCCGTCCTTGACAGATCTTAGCTGATGAGAAAGACCCCTCTGTAAGTAGCGCTGTGGGTGGTGGGGTGGCCCCTCTTTAACCGCAGGGACCCAGGCCTTACCTGCATAGATCAAAGACTCACAGCACTCAATTCCAAATCGGTTCAATCATACACTTTATCACCCTCTGTCCCAAAGCACCCTTCAAGCACTCAAGGGAGAAAAAAGGCAAAGCAGAAAGATGCACAGACTCACTAGGAACCAGATAAAGCAAAGCAAAACCACAACAAAGTGCCATTTACACCCAACCATCTGACAATGCCAAGAGTTGGCAAGGATTTGGAGCAAGGGGATGCTCGTGCGTTGCTGGGAATGTAAATTGGCCCAAACTTTATGTAAAACAACTGGGCAGTATGCAGTAAAATTAAAGATGCAGATGCCCCATGACTCAGTTATTCCACTCCCAAGTTTGCAGCTACAAAGATTCTGCCACAAATGCACAAGAAGACATGTACAAAAATGCTCATACCAGCACTGTTTGTAATAGTGGGAAACTGGGGGGGGGGGTGGATAGAACTTTAATGTCTAACAACAGGAGAATAGATAAATTGTGGCATATTTATAAAATGGCATACATAAGCAGTGGGACTAGTGGATCTACATGTAACAACATGGATGAATTGTATTAGTATGTCAGGTGAAAAAAAGCAAGTTACATAGGAATCTGTGCACTTCGGTACCATGTATAGAAAGCTCCACATATGCAAAATACTACATATTGCTTAGAGAGGTATGTATACGTAGTATAAGTATTAGAAATGTAAGGAGATGAAAAATAGTAGATTATGACGGGCGGTACTTTGGTGGGAGAGGGGAGAGAGATGCAGTTGGGGAGGCGTGCCCCGGGGGCTTCGATCATGTTGGCAACATTTTATTTCTCATGCTGGGAACATGTATGTTTGTAACAAAATTCTTCAAGCATAAAATAATTCTTCAAATATGAAATATTTCATAATATTTTTAAAGGCAAGGCAATAACTGGTAGTGATTTAAGTCCTTCCACTTTTCTTGAGTCCTAGTTCAGGAAAACCAGGCCCCCGTTCTTCTAAGTAGACCATTTTGGTGAGCTGGGAAAAGAATCTGATGTTATTCCTCAGCTCATTTGCAAAAATGAAGAGGTGAGCGTGGACACTCTTACATGCATTCCCATGGGAGAATGGGCGCCTGGTGTGTGTCCAGGGTTTGCTCCCCTTCCACTATGACATCAACTCTCCCTCCGAGAAAAAAATACAAAGTTTAAAGTCCCCCCAAGCCCTTTCTCTAACCCCATTCCTCAGAGGTGATTTCTACTGACAGTAACTTTCCAGGCATTTTTCCTATGTGTATACAAATACTTAGATACACACAGAATGCTATTTTTTAAATACAAGTGGAACTTAATCAACAAACAAAAACACAAGCAAACTATAACCAGACACATCGAAATTAAAAGCAAACTGACAGTAACGGGAGGGGAGGTGGGAGGGGATAATGGGGGGAAAGGGAGGGTTGTCAGGAACGTGCATAAATAAAGGACACATGGACAGAGCCAAAGAGAGGTAGGCTCCCGGGTGGGAAGTGGGGATGGAGGGGGTGGGGTGGGGCCATGGAGGGGGGAAGTGGTGGGGGAAAAAATGGAGACAACCGTGCTCGAACAACAATAAAAAAATGTGAAAAAAATAAAATAAAAATTTTTTCATGCCTAAAAAAATGGAATTAGTACTTGGACAGAGGGAAATATTTTAAACTAAAGAGATGGAATCATACTATGTGTATCATTCCCCACTTCATTCACTTATCAATGCCTCGTATCAATACCTCTGCTCATAACGATCTTGCTACTCTCTTCTACCCTAACTTATTTTAAACTTTTATTTTTAATTCTAAAACAGATACATGATCACATTCTAGATGCAAAATTTTCAAATACAGAGAGAATGATAAAACCCTTCACCAAATAGAGTGAAAAGTTTTTTACAAGATTGCCACCCCTAACACGTGCGTGCGTGCACACACACGCTCTCACACTCAGTGTCAGGCTCCCCCCTGGAGGTAAGCCACTGCCGTATCTGCTGTGCATCCTTCCGGATTCATTTACTCCCATAAGGAAATAGGTTGTTTAGTTCGTGTGTGTGGTTGACACATAAATTGCTATACTGAGCATAATGTCCTGCAACTTACTCTCGGAGATTTATGTATATCATCTCTATCTCATTCAGTCATCCATAAGGTGATATTTGTTATAATGTTACCTACTATGCGCACTACCATAGACACATAACTAACAAGATGGACAGCCTCTGTCCTTGTGGAATTTACATTCTGGTAGGACATTCAGACAATAAACATGTAAATAAATAAGTAGTATAATGTCAGGCTGTGCTAAGTAATCTGATGAAAATAAAGTGAGGATTGGGTAGGGGGAGGTTTTATGTTAATGACTGCATAGCATTCCATAGTATGGATTATCATACTTTAGGGGAGTAACTTTCCAATTTTTCTACTTGCTTCCTGTAGTACTAAATACATATTACATGCTATCCAAACCCATCACAGGAACATATATGCACAAAACCAAAACACACATATAACAACCAAACAAATGTTTCATGAAACGATGCTTAACTTTACCAACGGGGATACACTGAAATGTTTTATTCTGTTCTGATTCATTTTAATTGTTTTCATCGTCCACTAATAAGATTGTGACCTCAGTTTAAAAGCTACTGCTTTTAAGTAGCTTTTAAGTAACCAGTCCTCTATTGAGATTTAGACTGGTCATAATTCTCTCTTATTACAAATAAATGATGCTGCGGTGAGATGCTCTATACTCATTTTGTGATTCTTACTGAGCACAAAATTCCCTGATTGTGTAATTACTATTTCCTTTAAATTGTTGTAAAATGTAGCCAGCATTCAAGAAAACGGAATTCTAATCCCTGATCTGTGGCCACTAACTATGAGGCATAAGCTTTGGTCAAGTCCCTGAACCTCTCTGGGCCTCGGTTTCCCCATTAGTAACCTGCTGGTCCCTACACCCCAGAGTCTGCTCTCAGCTGAAAACAGATGCCCCACCCTCTGACTCATCGAGGGCAGGAATCCTCTTTAAGCCCCTGCTCCCCCTTTTCGGCTGCCGCTCCCTGCTCCCCAGAAGCGGCTCAGGGAAAAGAAACAGGCAGGTCTGGGCAGGAGGGTGTAGCAGGGCGGGACTGGGGGCGGGCAAGAAGGAGGCCGGCCCCCTAGTAGGAAATGAGACAGGGTAGGAATAACACTTTATAAGCCTGACGCCCTTTTCCTCCAGCCACCCGCTGGCCATCTTCCAGCCTCCTCTGTTCAGTCCCCTCCGCTCCCAGGCAGTCCTCACTTCTTGTCTCCCGAGGCTGCAGTCAGTGGGAGCCCCCAGCCTGCCAGAGCCAGGAGCCCAGGTGGGGTCAAGAACTCCAGCCCCAGGATGTTGACAACATTGCTGCCACTGCTGCTTCTACTGCTCCTGCCCGACAGGGCCCTTTGTAGCCTGGAAGCGTCAGATGGTGAGTCGGGGCACATCTCCTGCCTTGGGATGGTGCTGGAGACTTCAGCCTGTCTGCGTATGTGGGCGAGACCAGGGGAGAGCTTATCCCATGGTGTGTGTGTCTGTAGCTGGCTGGATCTCTCTATAGGGCAGGCAGGATCCCAGGGACAGGCTCGTGACCTAAATCCAGGTGAGAAAGTACAGTTCAGCACATGGGAAGGGGGAGATGGAGGAGGCCGGGGTGGGAGAGTGGTGGTGGAGGACAGGACTGGAAAGATGGGACAGGGACAGGTACAAGTGGTGAGGGAGTTAGCCTCAGGGAGAGGGAAGAGGCAGGGGTGAAGTCTGGAGAGGGAGAGCTGAGGGTGTGATGGTGGATGGGAATGAGTCTAGGGAGGAAAGGAAGGTACCCAGAGATGAGATGAGAGACGGAAGGAATGGGAAGACATGGAGAACAGAGGGAAGACTTGGGAAAAGCCCGGGGCTGAGATACGTGAGGCAGAAAAGGAGACCAGAGAAGGTGGAGGAGTCCTGGGGGAGTGGGTGAGGCGAAGCTGGAGGAAGGAGAAGCCGTGGCCAGTGGGAGAAGTCTGGGAGATCCAGCTGCCTGAAAGGCTCCATTTAAGCACAGAAGGGGAATTCTTGCCCTTCCTTGTCATTGCACGGTGGCCTCCTTTCCCTTCTCCTCCAGTCTGTACAGCTTCAGTCTCCCCCTCTGAGAAGGAGTGAATAATAACCAGTATTCAGTGAGCACTCACTACGGTTAATGCACTTACGGGTTCATTTAACCCCCACAAAATCTCTACAAGGCATGCAATATTATTATTTCCATTTCACAGAGGAGACTGAGGGTGGGGGGCACAGCAGTTAAGAACCTGTCTAGAGTTACCCACACAGGTGTTCCTATTCACACCCGTGGGAACAGAGCACTTCTCAAATGCCAGCGTCACGACACACACACACAGATGTGCAACCGCAGGCTCAAACCCTCCTCACCCATTCTCTGGGCACCGACTCTGTGCCCGGCCGTTACGAGGTGCCGGAGGCAGAGATAAGCAGATGTGGTTCTAGGTTAGAGGAGCCCAGTGCTGCCCGTGTGCGCAGACAGCTCTGTGGGATCACTGGAGCAGGTCCACTGTGTCTGGGAGGTAAAGAGGAGAGGCATCAGAAAAACTTCTCCAAGGAGAAAACAACCAAGCTGAGCCTTGGAGCGTGAATAGAAGCTTGCCAGGAGGCAGAGCAACCCTGACATGCTATTTACATGTCAGTCAAAAGGCAGCACGAGGAAGTCCAAGGACTTTGATGTATGTATGTAGGTCCTGGGAAGAGGCTGGAGAAGGCAGCAGGGGCCTCGTCCCCAGCAGCCTTGAATGCTGTGCTAAAGACTTTGGACTTGATTCCGTGAACAGACACCCTGTGGGGAGTCAGTAGAGCTGAGCGGCTAAAAGTGCTAGACTCCAGCTGCTTGCGTTCAAACCTTGGCTCTACTCTACCATTTTAGCCTGTTTCCCATATGGACTGGGGTTAATAATAGTAGCTGCTGCATTAAGTTAATGGGAGGAAGGCACAAATAACATAATAATGTGTGCCGAGTACAGTGCCCAGGTCATAATAAGCCCAATAATAATACTAATTATTATAATGATTAATTATTGATAGGGGAGTATGTCCCTGGAAGATTTTAAGCAGAAGAACACAATCTTATTTCTGGATGAGGTGGAGGTCAGATTAAAAGGGGTGACACTGAAAGATGAAGGCAGGGGCGTGAGGAAAGAAGTCATGGCCCCAGCCCAGGTGAGGGCCGACGGGGCCTGAAGGAGAGCTGAGGAGTCAGAATTGGGATGTTTACTGTAGGTCAGGAATTGCTGACCAACTGGAAATGAAATAGAGGAAGAAAGGGGTGAGAGGGAGAAAGGAGATCAGAATGGCTGTTCCACTGACTGCCTGGATTACCCTGGAGCAAGTGGCTTCTCCTCTTCTGGCCCGTTTCCTCGTTTGTAAAAAGAAGATAATAATCCCTGCCCCACTCTCCTGGCACGATTACTGTGAGCATTAACTGGGAGGGAGGGTGGGAGGACACTTTATGAAGGACCAAGAAGGTGGGCGGCCAGCCTCTGGGTAGGGGATTATTATCTCGGCTACAGCTGACCCATCCCTCGCCAGCCTGTCCCAGGCCAGCCGGGGACTAACGCGCTGACTTCCGCCCCCCAGGCCCGCAGAGTCTCCACATGCTCCAGATATCCTACTTCCAAGACCCCCATCAAGTGTTGCACCGAGGCAACGCGTCGCTGGGGGGGCTGCTGACACACTTACTGGAAGGCCAGGACTCCAACATCACAATCCTCCAGCTGCATCCCTTGCAGGAGTCCGAGAGCTGGGCGCTCACAGAGGAAAGTGTACGGCTCTACCTGCAACTGTTCCAGAGCATTGTACAGCTGGTGCACAAGGAGCGGGGTGTGGCTTGTGAGTGGCCTGCGCATGGGGGCGGGGCCTACCTGGAGCAGAGCCTGTAAGGGGGTTTTGTGGATGGGCGTGGCCCCAGGGGCGTGGCCTTGTGTGGGCTGGTGGCTCTCTGGAGCCCAGCGGTGCCCAGGCACCAGTATTTGCTTATTGCTGAGTATTGGAGAGGAGTCAATGCTCTAGATCATAGGCCTTTCATCAGGCCCTTGTCCCATTCCTACAGTCTTGGGGTAGACCCACCCTGAACCCCCAAAATTCACTTCCTCCTGATGGACATCCCTCACACCTTCTCCACACAGCCCCTTGACCCTGAATCCCCCATCCACAGTTCCTCTGACCATTCGCTGTTTCCTGGGCTGTGAGAGGCCTCCTGAAGGTTCTACAGCCCAAGCCTTCTTTGATGTGGCTGTAAACGGGAGCTCTTTTGTGAGTTTCCGGCCAGAGGAGGCCGAATGGGTGGCAGGGCCTCAGGTCCCCTCCGGAGTGGTCACCTACACCCTGCGGACGCTCAACGCCTACAATCAGACTCGGTACGATCTGCAGCATTTCCTGCAGAACACCTGTATACAGTACGTGAAGGAATACAATGCAAAAAGTTCGAAAGGTATGATGGCATTGGCGATGGGCCTGTGTGGTGGGTGGGTTCCAGTCAAATGGATGGACCTGGACACCTTAAGAAACAAGAGGCCCAAGGCTGGGGGTTTGGGACTGAGTACACATAGCTTGAGTCACTTAGTGAATTAGCCCCCTTCCTTTGGGGGCAGAAATTCCTTGGGTTTTAACTCAGACCATGGATTCCTTGGGGGTATGTTCTTCACACTAACTCTCTGCATGTTCTCCAGAGAGCCAAACAGGCCGCTCCTACACCTCGCTGGTCCTGGCTATCCTGGTGGGCAGTTTCATCATCACTGGTGTGGCTGTAGGCATCTTCCTGTGCACAGGTGGACGGCGGTGTTAATTACTCTCCAGTGCCCTCTGGCAGACTGCTGGACCAATGGGAGAAGATCTCAGCTCACTGAAAAACCAAACAGATTCCCCATCTAGGACATTGTTTCTCAGAAGGTTTGGAGTGGCAGCTTTCTTCTCCCAGATCTGCCCACCCAGAGTTTGGGGGAGAAAAGGGAGAAGACTAGGAGACAGAGTACTTGGTTTATTAAGTACTGAACTGATCTGAGATGTGAATGCTTCTCTTTCTTTGTGGAAAACAGATGATGGAGTTGTGGTGGTGATGGTGGGGTCTATGGCTCATCCTCCAAAGACAGACAGAATCACCAAATAAAACAAGTCATCTATAACCAAAATAAACACCATTCAATGTTTCCAGGTGTGTCAGACGTAGGAAGGGACAATGGTATGAAGGAGGTAGAAAGAAGTAACCAGAGAAATGGTAGAAGTGAAAACTGTAAGTATTATGGGAGTAAGGAGTTATTAATCAATCAATCAATTAATAACTAATAAATTCCTTACTTATGTATAAGGCATTATTATTTCCTCTACTTTGCAAAACTTCTAGAAAAGTAGCTTCTACCCTTTGCTTCTACTTCCTTATTTCCCAAGCACCCATCACCCACTGCGACCTCACATTTCTGTAAACTGCTCTAATAACATCAACGACCTCTAATTGTGAAAACTTCATCCTCCATGGTATGGGCACATTTCACTATGCAGACTAGAACTCATATTACCCCAACTTCTGACATATCATACTTCTAAGTTTTAGAAACTGTTCAATCCCTTCATTATGTTTTAGCTTCCTTAGAATTCCATTTTGGGGCTCCTTTTGTTCTCCTTTAAACTGTACCTTTCTGGGTGACCTACCAACTTCCGCAGCTCCAAATACCATCTGTCCGTGGTGATTTCTTGTCTTTGACAGTATGTATTTTGTCCAGAAACAGACTTGAGTTTTACTTCTCTGAGCCAGGCATTTTAACTTCTTTGAGTCTCGGTTTCTTTGGAAACAGGTGTGATAAAATACACAAAAAGGGTACAATACCTCATAGAGGCATTATACCTCATAGAAGCATTATGCATATTAAATAAAAATATAATGTATATATACTCAATAAATATAGAGTGGGGCAAAAGTAAGTTTATAGTTGTGAGTACATAAAACACAGTTTATTCTGGTATTATGATTTATGAATTGTTGTATTCTCTTCCATATGAATGACTATGAAGCTACTTTTGCCACACCCTGTGCAGCACTTGCTGTTGACCTCCAGACACCCCCTAGGCACTGATTCTTGAAAACCACTGCTACTTTAATATTTTGCAGACATTTTAGAGTCAACATGTTCAAAATAAATGCCAGACCTTTCTCCCCAAACCTGTTCCTTCTCTTCTGTTGTTTACTATCAGTCAAACAGAATTACCGTCAAATCATACCAACATAAAGACCTCAGTGTTAACCTTTACTTACTCCCTCTTCATCCCCCATCTATAAAGTACAATATCTGTAGACTCCTCTATTCCCTCCTTCCCACTCCCCTGCTTTTGTTCCAGGTGTCACAATGCATATATTTCTTTATGGTAGGCATGGGGGTGTGCCACCCAGTCCTGCCTTCAAGGAGAGACTTGCTGTTCAGCTACAGGGAGCAGAGCCAGCAGATCGCCTCTTGCTGCTTCAGTGTCTACCTCACCTGCAGAGAACAGTCCCATACAAGGTCATGCTCATCCTAGGGCCATCCTCATCTGATGAGTGAGCAAAGCAGGGGTATAAAAAGGTTCAGCCTTTCTGGCCTACTTCAGGACAATTCTGATGAGCAGTATTCACCCCAGAGCCCCTTGCCAGGTTGGTTGGCTGGATCTGTGTCGGATCTACATGGCAGCTTGGCTTTACCCTCTATTCAATCCTGCTTCCTCTCCCTAGTTAATATCTTGCACCTCAAACTCTGTTTCAGCATCTGCTTCCCAAAAAACCCACCCTGTGATGGACAACCTCACTCTGTCACCAGCAGCTGAGGAATTTTCACAATCTTTCGTCTGGACTATGGCAATAGCCTCCTCCTAATTGTTCTCCTGGTCTTTAATTTCTCTGAGTTTTGTTTCATCCTCTACATAACAATTTTTTAAAGCATCGATTTGATCATATCATTGTTCTATTTTGTAAATTTCCCATACTTACTGAGCTAAATTCAGAATCTTCAAAATGACATTTAAGAATTTGTACCACCTGGCTCCATCCTAATTTTCAAATTTTATTTCTTACCACTTCTTTTTGTCCAATTCTGCTTTAGATGATAATTTTAAAACCATATTTTTAAATGAGAGAAGTAATACCACAACAGTAGCAATATAGAAGTTTACCAGGAGAAAAGTGAAAGACCCCTGCTTTCTCCTTCATCCTACACCCTTACCTCAAAGTTATGCCAAGGTTCTCAGTTGCAGGCAACAGGAACCAACTCTGCCAAATGCAGGGGGAAATGAATATATTCAAAGGTTATCGAGTAATTCCTCAGAGTTGATGGGAGGGCCAGCTAATGAGAGCTCAGAAAATAGAACCAGGGACCACAACCAAAGTCACAGCAAAGGGGCGGTTGAGATAAGGACACTACAGCTGGAACCACTACCTCCCTCATCACTGTAGGCTGCCATCTTAAATGAATTCTACTCCATTGTAGTGTCTTTACACTCTTTGTTGAAGATTCAACGTCCAGGTGGGAGCATTCAAATGACCCAGCCTAGACCATGTTGCCTTTGCCTTTGGTGCAAGGAGGGTGGGGGGGGGCGGGGGGATGGGGAACTTTAGGTACAATATCTTTGGCTTCTCTCGGTGGGGTGTGGGACCCTGTCTCCCATTAAGATTCACACAGAGGAAGAGGTTTCAGATGTTGGAAAACCAAAATTAAACCCTAAATGTTCACTATGTCTCTCACCATCAGTTTATTTACTCATTCAATATATGCTTATCAGTTGCTTCCCTATATGAGGTTGTATACTGTGTACTTTGGAAGACACAGAATGATGAAGACATGATTCTTCTTGAGGAGATCGTTGTTTACTTGAGATGATACAACATATACAAATGAGGATAACATAAGGCAGGATATCCTAATAACTGGAATAAACTTATAAATAAAAATGCCATTTTGTGATTTACTGTTGTAGCTATCATTTACATATTGAGTTATAGTTTTTGAATCCTTTAACTTGCATTTAACATTTAGTACTGAGATATTGTAAGATAGGTATTCTCTGCACTTTAGACTAGGAAGCATGCTTAGTGAGGATAGTAAACAGAGGTAAGTAAGTACATAAAGTAAATGGCACAGCCAATATTCAAACCCATGCCTTCATGTTCCAGAATTTATGCTTTTTCTTCTCTAGTAAAACTGAAAAAATCAGAGGAAACTGGCAGGGACTGGGGGCAGGAAATGTAGGATTTGTGGGTGGGTAAGATATGACTATACAGAGATAGGAAACAGAACAGCTTGAATAATGGCACAGAGTTAAGAAAAGGCAGAATAAGTCTTAGAAGGATAACTAGCCCAGTGTGGTAGAAGAAAAAAAGTGGTGGAAAACAAGACTGGCAAGATAGGCTGGGGTTTCATTGTATTGGACCTCTAAAACCTGGTGAAGGAATGTATTCTTTAGGAGGGGAAAAAAAACATAAATGATTGAAGGTTGATGGACAGAAAGCTGCAGAACTCTTCTTTCCTGTTCGGTCAGTGCTGCCACCGCAGCAGTTCAGGCCCTCACCAGCTCTGACCTAGACTGCTAAGGTCAGATATTACTCATTTTAATTCCCTCAAAAATTTGCCATCAGAGTGTTCTTTCTAAAATATGCTAGTCATCTGCCCAGAATTCTTAGTCCTTCCACTGTTCATAGGATAAAACCCAAACTCCGTAATATGGAGTGAAGACCCTCCATAACCCAGCACCAACCTATATTTTCTCTAGCTTTCTCTTCAACCCCTCTTAGCCCACTTGGATTGTCTATAACAAAAATATCATAGAGTGGGTGGCTTAAACAACAAACATTTATTTCTTAGTCCTGGAGACTGGGAAGTCCAAGGTCGAGGTGCTGGCATATTTGGTATTTGGTGACGGCCTGCTTTTTGGTTTACAGGTGTCCATCTCCTCAGTGTCCTCACCTGGTGGAAGCAGGGAGAGAGCTCTCTGGAGTCCTTTTTTTAAGGGCATTAGTCCCACTCATGAGTGTTCTATCCTCATGACCTAATCACCTTCCAAAATCCCCACTTCCAAATACTATCATATTGAAGATTAGGTTTCAACATATGAATTTGGGTTGGGGTAGGAGTCCACAAACACACAGTCTATAGTAACCTCCTCCTTTCTCAACCTGCCTCAGCTCCTCCAAATCATTCTTGTTTTCTCAAACATACTCTCTCGTTTCTGGTCACGCCATTTCATATTGTATTCTTTTCTCTTCCTGGCTCACTCCTATTCATCTTTTGAAACCGAGCTCAAATGTCATCTCTGCTGTGAAGCCATCCATGATTCACCTACACATAGCATTTGATAAAATCTAATACTTTGTCATGATAAGCACTTAACAAACTAGGAATAGCAGAGAACTTATTCAACCTGATGAAGGCTACCTATTTTTTTAAAAACCCATAGCTAACATCATACTTAATGATAAAAGACTAAAATTTTCTCCCTAAAATCAGAAACAAGACAAAGATTTCTATTTTTCCTGCTTCTATTCAACATTGTATTGGAGGTTCTAGCGTGAGCAATCAGGCAAGAAAAAGAAATAAAATGCACCTGGATTGGAAAGGATGAAGTAATAGTATATCTATTCAGAAATGACATGATCTTATATGTAAAAAAAAACCCTAAAGGATCCACATAAAAAAGACTATTAGAGCTAATCAACAAGTTTAGTGGGCTTCAGGATACAAGATCAACATTTAAAAATCAATTGTATTCCTATACACTAGCAATGAATAATTCACAAGTGAAATTAAGAAGAGAATTCCACTTACAATATCATGTACACTCAAAACCATAAATCCTTATTGAAAGATATTAAAGAAGACCTAAATAAATGGGAAAACATCTTGTATTAATTGATCAGAGACTTTATATGTTAAGACAGCAATATTCCTCAAACTAATCTACAGATTCAATAAAATCTCTATAAAAATCTCATCCTTTTTTTGCAGAAACTGATACTTAATCCTAAAATTCATATGGAAGTGCAAGAGACCCAGAATAGCTCCCTCCAAAAACCTTGAAGAAAAACGTTGAGGACTCAGACTTGATTTCAAAACTTACTGCAAAGCTACAGTGATCAACACAGTGTTTTACTAGCATAAAGACAGACCTATAGATCAATGGAATAGGACTGAGACTCCAGAAATAAACCCTTACATTTGTGGTTGATTGATTTTCTACAAGATGCTAAGATAATTCAATGGAGAAGGAATAATCTTTTCAACAAATAGTGTTGGGACAACTGGATATCAGCATGCAAAGAATGAAACTTGAATCCTACCTCACACTATCTACACAAATTAACACAGAATGGATCAAAGCTGAAATATAAGATCTAAAGCCATAAAACTTTTAGAAGAAAACATAGGTATAAACATTGGCCTTAGATCAGTCAATGGTTTATTAGATATGATACAAAAAGCACAAGTAACAAAAGAAAAAAAATAGAATCATCAAAACAAAATACCTTTGTGCTTCACAGGACACTATCAATAAAGTAAAAAGACACCCCACAGAATACAAGAAAATATTTGTAAATCATATGTCTGATAAGAATCTAGTATCCAGAATACATAAAGAACTCTTACAACACAACAATAAAAAGACAAGTAAACCAATTTTAAAAATAGGTACTTAAAAAAAAAAGATACACCAGTGATCAATAAACACATGAAAATATGTTCAACATCATTAGACATTAAGGAAATGCAAATCAAAACTATAATGAGATACCATTTCACATAATCAAGAAAGGCTATAATAAAACAAAGACAAACAGTAAGTGTTGGGAAGATATGGAGAAAATGGAACACTCATACAATTCTTCTGGGCATGTAAAATGGTGAAGCCACTTTGGAAAACATTTGATAGTTCCCAAAAAGTTAAACATAGAGTAACCATATAATTCAGCAATTCTACTCCTGGTATATGCTCAAGAGAATTGAAAATATATATCTATACAAATACTTGTATATGAATGTTCATCACAACATTATTCATAACAGCCAAAAGGTGGAAACAATCCAAATGTCTATCAGTGGATGAATGGATGAACAAAATGTGGTATATTTGTACAACAAAATATTATATAGCCATAAAGATGAACGAAGTAGTGATCCATTCTACAACACGGAATAACATTGAAAACACTATGATAAATGAAAGAAGAAGCCAGTCACAAAGAACCACGTCTTGTGAGGTTCCACTTATATGAAATGTCCAGCATAGGCGATCCACAGACAGAGAGAGTAGGTGAGTGGTGTCCAGTGCTGAGGGGATAGGGTGGTGACCGAGAGTGACTGCAAAAGGATACAGGGTTTCTTTTGGGGGTGATGTAAACATTCTAAACTTAAGTTGTGGTGATGAATGCACAATTCTAATTATAGTTTAAAACATTAAATTGCATACTTGGGTGAATCTTATGGTATGTGAATTATATCTCAATAAAAATGTTTCAAAGTGGTAACAAAATAATCTTCAGTATGAAAAAAGGAAGCAATAGCTGCTTAAATCAATGATCAGCAAAAAAAATTAACTTGTTTTTTAAATTAAAAAAAAAGCCCCCAGGCTTGGCTGGTGTGGCTCAGTGGATTGAGCACAGGACTACAAAGCAAAGGGTCTCCGGTTCAATTCCTAGTCAGGGCACATGTGCAGGCCAGGTCCCCAGTAGGGGACGCACAAGGAGCCACCACACATTGATGTTTCTCCCTTCCTTCCCCTCTCTCTAAAAATATATATATTTTTAGAAATATATGTGTGTATATATATTTTTTTTTTCTTTTTTTTAAGAAGCCCCTAGAGTTAGTTTAGGGGAGGTTAATTTTCTCTTCGTGCTTTCTCAATCCACAGTCTGCTTGATATTTTTCTGAGTCCACAGGGAGAATAAGGAGGTAGAATTATAATAAAATGCTACACCTGAACTCTCTTGTACTGATAGGGAAACTGAAGCTGGGAAAGAACTAAGTGGCTTGTCCCAAGTCCACAGTTAGCTGGAACAACTGGAACTGGACCTTGGGGCTTCTCACTTTTGACCCTGAACTATTGCTGCGAGAGGGGGCAGGAGTCCTAGGACGTAGCGGTAATGGGATCAGTTGTAGCGATCCTCTGTAAGTTCATGTCCACATCCAAATGGAGAGGTAAAGAGGCAAGAAAACAGTGGGATGAGGAACTTACCCTTTAGGGAGAAGGTATGATTCTCATTTCAAGGAGGTTCTAACAGAGTAGAGAGTGAATAGGAGGTTCACCTGCCTATACTTACACATGTGAATACTTGTTTGTAGTTGTTTACCTTGGCTTAGTCAGTGCCCCTCTCTGAAAGGGAGATTCTAATTTCTAAAAGATACCTTCTAGCTCTGATAACTAGGATTCTGAGTTCTGAAGTCCAGACAGCTGGCATTTGGGCAACTGTAAGGGCCCCAGAAGTCTTACCCTTAAGCTTCTTAAAACTCCTTCAGAATGTAGCTTAGGCCTGAACTCAGCCAGCCAGGAGGTCCAGTTGGAGTTTGCACAAGAAATAAACAAATCTGGAATAAATTTAAACAAGTCACTTCCCGAATATTCCAAAAGCCTCCTTCTGGGTGGCTTGGCTTACAAGCATGGCTTGTAATTCCCTGCCGTATAATTCAGTTTAACATTTTATGTCTTGATTATATGCCTCCTGCCAGGTGGTCTCATGTTTAGGTTGCTGTGAACTATTCTTCTTCCAATTCAGTCAAGTGTTGCCAAGGCCAATTTGATGCAAAGCATTGTGCTAACTGCTCTCAGGGATGGAGAAATGGATAAAATGAGATCTCTGCCCAGGAGCTCACAGTCTAGAGCATGCAAAACTACTCACTGTTTTCTACCTCCATGTCTTGTCCCACTGGAGGGGTTCAGAGACAATAACACTCTTGGGGGTGTCATCTAGGATAGCAATGCCTCCTTCTGGAATACTTCTTGAAGAACCTGCCCGAGGCTCTTCTTGAGAAGATGTCACTCTTTTCAGAAATATGTCCATGGTGTTTGGCTTGATTTATTTTTTTTATCATAAATTTGCTTGTAAGCAGATAATAAACCATGAACATTCCCCATTATAATGAAAATCTTTCAATGTTAGGGTCCATGTCTTCAAACGTTTTAAGGATCTTGTTGAGGCCTACAAAAACTTTTGCTAAACCCTTCACTATGAATTTTCTTGGTATGTCTCCTTCTTTTTCTTCTCCTGCAGTTTCCTTTTCTCTTGTCGCTTCTTCAGCAAGGCACTCCTGTTCCATTTCCATCATGAGGCCGCTCCTCAGGAACCACATCCGGGAGCACCTCAATGTCACCCTCACCCACAACCAGGCTAAGTTGTTCGCCACGTCAACCACAGCCTTGTTGACTTTTGCAACCTCCTCATTCTCGGAAAATCCTTTGAAGTCATGGATGAAGTTCTTGAGGGTTTTCTTCCAGATCCCATTCATACAATCCTTGGTGATATCACCCCAAGCCCAAGCAAGGTTCTTGACACAGCCACAGATGTTGTAATCCTTCCGGAACGGCATCAGTGTCCTCTCATTGTCTTCCTCAACTGCATCAAGAGCCTGGAAAAGGTCCTCCTCTGGGAGGAGGCCTGCAAAGCTGATATGACTCCTTGGTCCAGTGGTTGGATCGAGGAGAAGGTATTTGGAAGGAGACACACCACTTTAACATTGGGATGAAGATGACCAATGAAGGAGGATGTCTGGGAGCATTATCAACAATACACAAAAACTTGAAAGGTGTGTCATTCTCCAAACAGTACTTCTCCATTTCTCCAGCTTAACAATTCAAAAGACACCTTGGGAGAAAAGACACCATGGGTGGCCCATGACTTCTTATTGCTCCTGTAGTACACTGACAGCCTGTGCTTGCTGACCTGCTTGCAGGCCCTGGGCTTCTCAGTGGGCTAGATCACAGAAGGTTTCAATTCATAGCCTGAAACATTGTCCCCAAGCAAGACTGTTACCCGGTCCTTAAAGGCCTTGAAACCTGGCGTTGACTTGGCCTCCTTATACACAGAAGTCCTCTCAGGCATCTGTTTCCAGAATAGGGAGGTTTCATCCAAATTGAACACTGGCAAGCAATTTTCCTCCACAGCCAGCTTATCTCGAGTTTCCAAAAATTCTTTGGCTGCCTTCATAACAGCACTCACAGACTCCCTTCTCGTTATATAATGAATAACGACTCTTGAATCATTTAAACCACCCAGAGCTAGCGGTAAATTCATCAGCATCTGGTCAGGCCTTTTTTCCCTGCATCGCAAACTTTTGGCTTTGGCTATGATCTTCACGGTGCCGAGAGGGACACGTTTCTCGTCTGATCTTCAGTCCAGCTCTTTAGAAGTTCCTCCATGTCTGACACAGGCCCTTCTCAAATTCTTGTTAGTCTCGTTGCCTTCAGTGAAGCAGACCCATTAACAGCTTCCATCACTTTGGTCTCGTTCTCCAAGATCCGTGGCTGTAGTGGAATAGGACATGCCTGACTGGTGAGCAACACCCATCACTGATTTTCCACTTTCATGATCCTCAGTAACTTGGAGTGTGGTTTCTAGGTTAATCACTCGATGTGGCCTCTTACTGGCAACAGTAGCAGTGGATTCTGTATGCTTGCGGCCACGATGAACAAAACGACACGAGGCTACATCAAGCACGAGATGGGATGCAATGGAGAGATGCGGTAAACACAGATACACGACAGATACACGACAAGGCTACTGCCTGCACAGCGCAGCACTCCGTTTTATAGCAAACCACTCTCTTATAAGTAGAAAGAGTACCCTCTAAAATAATAAAACGTGTAGTATAGTAAACATGTAAACCAGTATCATAGCTGTTTGTTATCATTATCAAGCACTATGTCCTGGACGTAATTGTATGTGCTATACTTTTATAAGACTGGAGGTGCAGTAGGTTTGTTTATACCAGCATCACCACGAATACATGAGTAATGCTTTTCCTCACCGTGTTATGGTGGCTGTGAAGTCACTAGGCATTAGACATTTTTCAGCTCCATTGTAATCTTCTGGGATCACCATTGTATATACGGTTTGTCACTGACTGAAACACCATTATGCAGTATATGACTGTACTTCAATTTTTATTCTGAGTAAGATGGGAAGCCATTTGAGGCTTTTGAGAAGAGGAGCGCCATGATCTGACTTGTTTGAAGAGTGTCATTACGTCTACAATGGGGGAAATAGAACTTAAGGGGTAAAGACAAATTCAGGGAGCCCCAAGGACATGTACACTGCGTCTAGAAGGTTATTATAACAATACGGGTGAAAAATGATGGTGGTGTGAACAAAGGTGTTAGCATGGATGGTGTCCAAAGTACCTGGACATTGGACATATTATGAAAACAGAGCTGATAGAATTTGCAGATTGGATGTGGGTATAAGAGAAACAGAAGAATGAAAAAATGACTTTAAGAAATGCAAATTAAAGTCAAAATATGATGCTACTACTTAGCCACCAGAATAGTTAAACAGAGAAATGCAAGTCTAGGAAGGGAAGGAGGGAGGGGGAAGGAAAAGACAATACTGGAGAGGATATAAAACAACTAGAACTTTAATACACGGCTGTTTGTAATGCAAACTGGTACAACCACTTTGGAAAGCTGGTAGTCCCACTGAAGCTGAATATACCTCCTAGGTGTATATCTAATGGAAATGCTTACATAAGTTCAATGACAAACATATATATGATTGGTCATAGCAGTGGTCTCCGGAATAGCCCAAACTGGAAACTACCCAAACATTCATGAAGAATAGAATGATGGAACGAATTACACCATATTTACATAATAGAATCTACAGCCATGAGAATGGGCAAATTATTATATGCCTTAGTATGAATTAATCTCACAAATATAATGTTGAGCAAAAGAAGCCAGGCAAAAATGATATGCCCTGGCTTGTGTGGCTCAGGGGACTGAGCGCCTGCCTGCAAACCAAAAGGTCGCTGATTTGATTCCCAGTCAGTGCACATGCCTGGGTTGTGGGCCAGGTCCCCAGTTGGGGGCGTGTGAGAGGCAAGTGATTGATGTATCTCTTGCACATTGATATTTCTCTTCCTCTCTTTCTCCCTCCCTTCCCCTCTCTATGAACATAAATTTTAAAAAAATTTAAATTATATACTATATTCTTCCATCTATATAAATGTCAAAGACACAGCACTAACGTATGGTTACAAGAAGTCAGGATATTGGTTACCCTCAGGGAGCTGTGATTAGAAGAGGACATAAAGATTTCTGGGGCAATGGTCTGTTTCTTTATCTGGACGCTAACTATGTAAATGTCCTCACTTTGTGAACATGCACCGAATCGTACACTTATAAATTGTACACCTTTCCATATCAGCATTAGGTTTCCATAAATTTTACATTCAAGAGGAATGACTAAGGTTTTTGGTCTGGGTAACTGGAAGTTAAGTTCTAATTTTTAAAAATATTTTATTTATTTATTTATTGTAGACAGGGGAGAAGGGAGAGAGAGAGGGAGAGAAACATCAATGTGTCGTTCCTTTTACACACCCCCTACTGGGGACCAGGCCTGCAATGCAGGTTCCCCGGGCCTGCAATGCCCCGATTGGGAATCGAACCAGTGACCCTCTGGTTAGCAGGCCAGTGCTCAATCCACTGAGCCACAGCAGCCAAGGCTAAGTTCTCATTTTTTGAAAGGGGGATGCTATATGAGCAGTAAGTTTGGTGGGAAATACACCAGTTTTGTACGCATTCAATTTGATATTTAACAAAACACTTATTAGTATTATATTGATACTTATTTGTATTTCCATTCAAGTGGAAATGCTGATAGGCAGTTGGGACAGGTATAAAGTTTCGGAAGAAGTCCAGGCTGCAGACCGAACTTTGGGAGCTTAGCATATAGGTAATATGTAAATCCACGAAGCTAGATGGGATCACCTAATACCTAGTGCAGATACAGAAAATATTTGAGGTCTAAACCTTGGGATGCTCCAACATCGAAAGACTAGAGATTAAAGATAAACCAGCAAAGGAAACTGAGTGGTGGACAGTGAGGTATAAAGGAAACTAAGACGGAGTGGCATCTCAGAAGCCCAGTGAGAAAAGAAGTTCCCAAGGGAAGTGAGCAACTATAACAGATGCTACTGGTAGGCGGAGTAAGGACAGGATTGAGAATTGATTCTTGATGGACATCATTGGTGACTTTAGTAAGAGCACTCTGGGTGGTGTGGTGGGGACAAAACCTCATTGGAGAGGGGTTAACAAAGAAAATGAGGAAACTGATTTGAGACAATGAGTATAAGAACTCTTTTGAGGAGCTTGGCTTGTTTTATAGGAGAGCAGAAAAGTAGGGTATAAAATACAGTGTTAATTAAGGGTATTGAGAAAAATATGTGAGCCCTGGCTGGTGTGGCTCAGTTGGTTGGTGTGTCATCCCCAAAATGGAAAGGCTGAGGGTTCAATTCCCAGTTAGGGCACATGCCTGGGTTGTAGGCTTGGTCCCAGGTCAGATCACATACGAGAGGCAACTGATCAATCAATGTTTCTCGCTCTCGTTGATATTTGTCTCCCTCTCTTTCTCCCTCCCTTTCCTGCTCTCTAAAATCAATAAGCATGTCCTCCAGTGAGGATAACAAGTGTGTAATTAAGTATTGAAAGGAGTTATAGGGTTGAGAGGAATGTTTTTCTTTTAAGAAGGTAGACAATACAGCATGTTTGTACACTCACAGGATAATCAATAGGAAGGGGAAGTGTCAGCATTATGCTGACACCAAAATGCAAAAGAGAGACATTACAAGGAAACTATAGATGCATATTCCACATGAACAGGGACCCAGAGATCTTCAACAAACTATTTGTGCATGCAATCCAGAAACATAGAAAATGGATAATCTGTCACTACCAAGTGGGGTTTATTCCAGGTAATTAAATAATGGTACAACATTAAAAAAAATCAATGAATGTAATTCACTCTATTGACAAACAAAAAGAGAAATAAAAATACGTCTTGGGACCGTGAAGGGAAAGTCAAGAGAACAGAAGATAAGGTCATTCAGGGCACTGACATTATCGAGCTGCTTAATTAATCACAACTGAAACCACTCTTGCTGCAGAACATTTCATCGCATGAGCCAAAGAGATAACACTGGAGCTGAGGTTCAAAGGCGCTGCGGGAGTGAGCTGTGTGGATAACTGGTGGAAGAGGCTGCCAGGCAGAGGGGCCAGCCAGGGCAAAGCCCTGAGACTCCAGTTGACCCTGCTTGGAGAGCTGGCAACCCTCAGAGCTGGAATGAAAAGTTTCCGAGTCAAAGATTTCATGAGGTTAGAGGAACGAATTCACTCACTGGGATGGATCTGAGCACCAACTTTTCGTTTACTTGAAAGTTGTGTCAGCCCTGGCTGGTGTAGCTCAGTGGATTGAGCGCGGGCTGGGAACCAAGTGTCCCAGGTTCGATTCCCAGCCAGGGTACATTCCTGGGTTGCAGGCCAGAACCCCCAGCAACCGCACAGTGATGTTTCTCTCCCTCTCTCTCTCTCTCTCTCCCTCCCTTCCCTCTCTAAAAAAATAAATAAATAAAATCTTAAAAAAAAAAAAAAAAAAGAAAGAAAGTTGTGTCACACATGGTCCACAGGACCAGTAGCTGGTGATTTTGTTCCTGGACTCGTAGGATTTGAAACCATGGAAACAACGCGCTGGCTGTCTTCTGTCAGCACTTGACCTACGGGAGATAAATGGATAAATTGCAATAAGGCATCTGTTTTAAACATTAGCTTTTACTTTATACATATCCATGTGGCACATCTTAAATGTTTTTTTATCTTGATATTTTGTTAATATCAACTGAGTAACAACATAACATTGAAAGACTATGTACACTCAAATATTAGAAATGTATTTGTTAGTCTATATTTTTACATTTATTTTCCCCATCTAATTATAAAAAAAAATACTAAAGAAAATATGGAAAATGAAAAAAGTAGAAAGGAAGGGGGAAAACCAAATTTCATCAATAAATATTACTATTTAGAGATATTCCTTTTTAGAATTTTTCTGTAGTTATTAAAGTAATTGGAATCATAGTGTATATGCTGCTTCATTTATGTATCATTGTGATAATGTTAGTGTTATTACAAATTTTTTATCAATTATTTTAATGGCTGCAAAATATATCACCATGTAGCTGTGTCATAGCTACTTAACCACTCTTCTGTTGTTAGAATCTGTATTTGTTTTTACTTTCTCACCATCGCAAATATGTATGGTGGTACCTAACAGTTTTTATCTACTGGTTAAAAAAACAAAGAAGGAAAAACACATGATAATCTCAATTGATGAAGAAAACTCATTAACAGCCCTGGCTGGTCTGCCTCAGTGGATTGAGTGCCGGCTTGCAAATCAAAGGGTTGCCAGTTCGATTCCCAGTCAGGGCACATGCCTGGGTTCTGGGCAAGATCCCCAGCAGGGGGTGGTAAGAGGCAACCACACACTGGTGTTTCTCTCCTTTTCTTTCTCTGTCTCTTTTCTCTAAAAATAAATAAATAAAATCTTTTAAAAATAAAAATAAAAATAACTTTCAAAAAAGAAAAAGAAAACACATTAACAGAATTCAACATCCATTCACGTTGAAGTCTCTCAACAAAATAGTAATGGAAGGCAATCTCCTCCCCCTCCAAAGGCGATCTGCGGAAAGGGTATTATAGTTTACGGTGGAAGGCTGCATGTTTTCTCCTTAAGATGGGAAACACGGCAAGGATGTTCGCTCTTGCCACTGCAATATCATCCAGCAAGTTCTAACTAATGCAACAAGGCACGGGGGTCAGGAGAGACACGTGGAATGGAAAGGAAGAAGGAAAATGCTCTGTTAGTAGCCAACGTGATCGTCTATTTAGAAAATTCTATTAAATCTACCAAAAAAAAACCCTCCTTGAATTAATTAGCAATGAGTCTGGCAAAGTTATAGAATACAAAGACATAATAAATAAATAAATTGTATTTCTGTATACTGGCAATGAGCAATTGAAAAACAAAATTAAATAAACAATATCATTTACATTGCACCAAAATAATAAGGTACTTAGGGATAAATATAACAAAATATACGACAGATATTTATGTTGAAAACTACAAAGCTCCAATGAAGGGAATCAGAGATAATCTAAAAAAACGGAATGATAAAACATGCTCACTGATGGGAAGGCTCAATCTGTTAAGATGTCAGTTCTCCCCAAACTGACATAAAGATTCAACACAAGCCCAGTAAAAATCCCATCAGGATTTTTTGGTAGATACCAGTAAGTTGACCCTAAAATTTATTCAGAAAGGCAAAGGAACTAGAAAGCCAAAACAACTTCGAAAAAATAGAACACCGTTGGAGAAGCCACACTATCTGATTTCAAGAGTTCCTCGACCACTACACTAATAAAGACAGTGTAGTATTGGCAGAAGGAAAGATGCACAGATCAATAAAACAGAGCAGAGAGTCCAGAAATAGACTGACACAAATACAGTCAATTGATTTTTTTTACAAAAGGATAATGGGGAAAGGTTGTCTTGTCAACAAATGATGCTGGAGTAATTGGACATTCATGTGCAAAAATGTTAACCTTGACCTGTACCTTAAATTTTTTAATTTTAAAACTTTAGTTGGAATAGATCACAGACCTAAATGTAAATCTATGAAATGTTGAGAAGAAAGCAAAGGAGAATGATCTTGGTCCCCTTGGGTTAGACAGAGCCCTTTAAATGCAGCGTTAAAGCAGCATTCATAAAGAGAAAAACTGATCAGTGGGACTGCAGGAATAGAGGGCACAGCAGTGTCGCTGGGCTTAAGGGGAGAGGGGTTTTGACTACAGAGGGGTCACATGGAAATTTTATATTTTGTTTGTGATGGCTACCTGACTGTGCATTTGTCAAAACTCACAGAACTATATACCAAAAAAGTGAATTTTACTGAAGTAAGCCACAATTAAGTTATATATACATATATACAACATGTATGTATAAATTTTTGAAAAGTTTTCTTCCTCGTATTACTATCAGGTCACATCTCTGGATTCTGTATTTGTACCACTGATTTTTTTGAGCCCACGATTAGGACTGCTTTAATCCCTGTTCACGTTCCATTTCCTCTCATTCCAGAACCTAAAACGTCATCATTTGGAATGTATGCGTTTTGAGTAGGTTATTCTTCCTGTCTCAAGAAGGTCCAGCTCCTATTATTAGGAGTGGTAAAATAACACGCCATCTGCCATTAGCACTTTAGCGGGGATCCGGTTATTGGGTTAACTAGCTGCCATTGCGGATGGCAGTGGCAGGCCTCTGAGGTCGGGGACACGGGACAGCTGTGCTTTGATGGGAGGAAAGGGAAAAGCCTGCAGCACAGCGCAGCAGCAGGGCACCAGAGGCTAGAGGTGGAGGTGGAAGGGCGGCGATCAGAGAGCAGAGATGGGAGCGCGCCAAGAACACGCTGCGCTAACTTCACAGCTTTGCCTCCGGCTGGCTCTGGACTTAAGCCAGTCTCTTCCTTGAACTTCCATTTCCTCTCTTCTGAATCAGTCCAGTCTTTACTCACATCTGTTCCATGGTGTTACCAAGATCCTCTTCCTCTGTCCCCATGTATTCAGCAGATATTCATCATAACTGACTCTAATAACACTCTCCTCTGTTCGTACAACGTGAAAACCCTTGTAAGTCTGCTTATCTCTTTCGATCCAAGGGAAGGAGAATTAGCCCTAATTTCCAGCGATGGAAGTAGAGGTTCAGAAAGGTTAAGTGATTTACCCAAGGTCACCCTTTTAATTGAGGCCTGGACTCTTTCCACTATTTATACTCTGCTGCCCCCTACTGTGCATTTAGCATTAGGCAACGCATAGTTGCTACCATCTAAGAGTGCTTACGTTGTTAATCTAACGAATAATTATTGAGATCCTACTATGTGCCAGAAACAAAGACAGACATGGTCCTTGTGCACATGGAGCTTATGATGGAGAGGGGGAGGCTGAATTGTACCAATAATTACAGAATTACAGTTTGGATAAGTACTATGCAGTATAAGGCGCTATATAAGGGTATTGATTAAGGACTATGTATCCTAGTCTGGAAGATTAGGGAAATATTTCATGAAGTGGTATTCGTAGGAATGGATTACTTATTGGCTATGGAGGAGATTCAGGAGCTCTCAGGTTCGAACTGGGCAGACGGAGTACTGTTACTAAATTGGGAAAGCCTAGAGGAGGATGAGATTCTGAATAGAAAGAGTATGCGCTTGGCTTTGCCTTTTGCAGTTTGGAAATCCTGTGAGACGTGTAGGTATGGGTGTGGAGTGAGCGATTGGACTTAGGAGTTCAGGAGCAAGGTCTAGGCTAGAGACAGACGTTTGGGAGTTGATGGCATGCCGATGGTGTTTGAAACTGTGGTCATGGGTGAAATCTCTAAGTAAGAAAAGATCAGAAAGAGAAGAGGGCTTACAACTGTCCAGAGAAACTCCTGAGTGTAAAAGGTCAATTAGAAGAGAAAGAACAGAAAAGGGAACCTGGAAAGAGGGGCTTTGAGGCAGGCAGGAAAGTCAGGAGAGTGTGATAGTATCAAAGCCGAGGGGAGAGTGTGTTTCAAGAGGGGACTGGGGAACCGAGGTAGAAGTTCTGCGTAGACATCACGTAGAAGCTGGGTGCCTGGCTAGCCTGTGAAACAGAGGCCTAGAGGTTGAGAGGACCAGGCCAGATCCTCCCCAGGGAGGGTTTTCCCTCCTCGAAAACCCTCCAGAATATGTTGTCCCGGAGCAGTAGTTTTTGTGCTTTTTCTCACATGCCACCAAAAATAATTTTGATAAATGATGCCACTCCATCATTAAAGGGTAGTTCCCTGAAACTGACAGTTTTAATTGCTCCTCTGTCACTTCCAGGATTTTTTATTGCCCCAGGTAATGTGCCATAGTGAGGTCCAGGGATATCTCTCTCTCTCTCTCTCTCTCTCTCTCAAAGATTTTGTTTATTTATTTTTAGAGAGAGGGAGAAGGAGGAAGAAAGGGAAAGAAACATCAATTGGTTCCTCTTGCTCACCCACCCCCCCAACTGGGGACCTGACCTGCAACCTAGGCATGTGCCCTGGGCTGGGAATCAGCAAACTTTTGGCTCAAAGGCCAGTGCTCAATCCACTGAACCACGCCAGCTGGCGGGGGGGGGGGGGGGCGGGATATGCCTTTCTTACGAAGACTAGCAGGACTACAATTATGAAGTCAAAGCCAGCTTGGAGCCTTAACCCCAGGACCTTTCTCAGGTAGAATACACACGGAAGCTGAGGATCACGAAATTAATTCCTTTAAAAATATCAGTTCACAAGTACCCTTTAGAAAGTCTTCTTGTATCATAGGGATATTGCATACCCCTATTTGAAAACTAGTGTTGCAAAGGATTATGGGCAATCTGAAACTATTGCCAGGTTCCTGGAACCTGAAACTGACTGATGGGACCAGCTGGCCCTGATGGAATCAGATCCCTAATTTAACTATTTGACAGGTATAGGGAGTTTCAGAGATAGGTGTGGGTGGTTTGGGGGATCCTCCACAGGCTTGGCAGTTTAGGCATCTTCCACCAGTCCTGGGGACCATCTGAAACTCCATCACGGCTCTTAGACACAAGAGCCAACCATCAGGGCCTGCTGGCTTCAGTGACATTAGCGTCCAATCCAGCTTAGCAACATGAAGGCCAGAAGCACTGTGGCTGATTACTTAGAGCACCCCTCCAGACTACCCATTCCAACTCATTCTCTCAACTCCCACGCGCTTAGTTAGTGTGTGAGGTGTTAGGGTTACCACCCCTCCCCCCAGAAAAAAAGCATAAACCATAGGTCAAACCCTTGAGATAAAGAGGGAGCTAAATTAAGTTCTTGTCATAACAGTAATATAGACCCACATTGTCCTTGCTTCTCTGTTTAGATGTGGCAGTTTTCCCAGCTGCAGAATAACTAGGTTGATGATGATCTTTTGTCATTATGAAGAAAGCTGCAATGAATAATTTTGTATGTTTGTACATATGCAAAGGTTATCAACCTAGGATAAATTCTCAAAATCAGAGTAGCTGGGTCAAAGGTGTGCTCATTTTCAAGGTGGAGAGGTATTGCTAATTTGTGCTCCAAGGAAGCATCCCAGTTTACGCCCCTTCCAACAGTACTTTCCTCGAGCCCTCTTTGACACTGTAATAGCCAAAGTTTTTTTTTATATTTGCAGTCTTGTCAGAAAACAATAGCTCATTGTTTTAATTTGCCTTTCTCTAAATACAAATGAAGTTGGTCTCTTAAAATATATATATAAATCCGTTCATGTTTCTGTCTACCTGAAGCCCATGTGTCCTTGACCACTTTTGAACTGGGTGATACGCCCTTCTCTTGCTGGTTTTTAAGAGCTGTCTTATGTTAAAAAAAAACAAATAATAAATATTTTACCCAGTTGATTGTAAAATTTACTTTATCTCCGGAGGCCTGAATTTTTGGAACCACCCACCTAAAGTGAATAGCTTTTCCTTATATTTCAGTATATGCCCTCTTTTTAGGGAATGGCCTTTAGAGACTGTTACACTAACTTTTTAAAAAATTTCAACTTATATTTATTTATTTATTTATTTAATAGAAAATATATCCATATGGTTTTTAAAAAGGTCAAAGGACACTAAGATGTGTACAGTAAAAAACCCCCTCTCACCCTGCCCTCACACCACGTAACCACACAGTCACCCTCCGGTAAGGCATTTGCTGCTACCCTTCCATACGTCACCTTTTTACCAGCAAACAAGAAAGTTCATTCTCACTCTCTCCCTCTCTCTCTCCTTTTCTCTCATAATAGCACTGCATAAATAGTACCGCACTATACCCAGGATTCTGCTTCTTGCTTTTTTTTTTCATTTAACATTATATTTTGGAAATAATTTTCTAACAGTTCATAAAGTACTTCCTCATTATTTGTAATGGCCTCAATATTGATCCATTGTATAAACCTCATTTTGAATATGCTCTTAAGGGAAAAATCTAAGTGGAAAATACCCCCAGATCGTTTGAAGCTGGATCTTGAGGCTGAGGCAGGGGATTGAACTGGGACTTCTTTACATCCTTAACAACTGGACCCTTTCCTCCCTCCATGCTTTATCCCCCATTTTTGGCCAATTGAAACTTCACACAATCTCCCATTGCTTATAACTTTGAAGCATGTGTGGTGTATATTGCACATAAAACAATTGCCCATTGACACAGGCTCATCTCAAATACCACTTCCTTTTTTTGTGAAGCCTTCCTTGACTTCCCGATTTCCCCGCCAGAGTGACCGCACTCCCTCACACTCCTGTGGCACATTGTAATGTGTTCAGGTTATTTGTCACATTGAACACCTGCTCACGTGTCATCTTTTTTTTTTTTAACCTGAAAACTGTCTCACTTGCCACAGCACCTTCAAGAGTGGCTGCTTAGTACTGTTTATGGGATTTTTAAGGTAATCAGTGAACAAAGGTGCAAGGAGTTAAGCACACACACTTTATGTCAGGCACTTGGATTTTACTCCTGGTTTTGCTATCTTCTAGGTGTATCATTGGATAAATCACCTCCACTCTCAACTTTTCCTTAGAATCCACTTCCTAGGATAGTTGTGAGGATTAAGCAAGATAACACTGAAAAATTGCTCCGCAGATACCAAGCCCTCATTAAATGCTGGCTGCTGCAATAAGGATTCAGAAGAAAGAGAGAAGTCAGAGAGACTTCTACATCTCTCAACTATATTTCCTTTCAGATTCCAAATAAGAACTTCCTTCTTCCTTATTCTTGTTTTAGGTTGTTTGGGGATTTTGTTTTATTATTAGGTTTTGTCTTTATCTTGGGGATAAATTTGGCCGGCTGCAGGCCTAGGGCCCCCCAGCAAGCTGCACAAGCTGCCCAGAGCTATAGATTTTTGTGATTACCAATTCTTCCCTTCCTTTATAAGAAGTATCTCTGCCCTGTGATTGAGCTTGTAAGTTAGTTTCTTCCTATCAAATGTTAAAGGAAAAACATTCAATGGCACTTGTTAAAGCACAGTGAGGAAGACTTGACTCACAGCAGCAGGGCTACCGCCATAGGCACAGGGTCCACCACACTGGGATTTTGCAGCGGGCAAGAGCAATTAGTCTCAACTATGAATCCACCATGGTCCACGTGGGAGTGTATAGTCAGGAAGCAGGTCAACAGTCAGTGGGTGGAAAATTACTAAGAAGAATCATCAGGGGTCCAGGATCTTGGCTGAACGAACCTGATAGGATTCTTGTTGAAGGCCAGGATGATCAGACATCACTTAGGGATCAGTGGAGGATGAGGAACGCAATCAGATATCGAGAGTGGGTGTTTCTAATTAACCTGCCTTTGCAGGGTTTGAAACTAGATTTACAAGGAAGTGCACACAGAGGGGCCTAGCAGATTCAAGAGCCTGACTAAGGTTGGGTCAAGCAAAGAATCTTGGCACCTCAGATATCTGCGGTGAAGAAGCCCGTGTCACCTGGGGGGAGGGGAACCTGGGGGGAGGGGGAGAAGGATGTTCCACAGCATAAAGAGCACAGTGTCTCAGAACTTCAGAGCTTTTTAGTTCCATTCTCAACTTTTCTTGCCTCATTGCAACAGCCTCTTAACCCATCTCCCGAGAATGTCAAGGACTGTTGTGAGGAAAGCAGCTAGCACGGGGCTGAACGAACCAACCAATAAATGCAAGTCCCCCTCTAACCCCCTCCACGCTGGCACCAGATTTACAGGCCCAGAAGTCCTCTTCTTCCCTCTGAGTGTGGATGAATTACCCCAGCTCACGGCCAACCTCTCCGCTGGTACTTGCGTCCTCAAGCATCTCGCTGCCGCTGCCGCAACTCTGCCCCTCTCTCCAGCAGCATCGAGCTCTCCCTCTCTGCTGGAGCCTTCTCTGTCAACGTTTAGACAGTATTTTTGCCCATCTTGAAAGCAAACAAAAACAACGCTTTTTGACTCTATTTCCTCCTCCAGCTGCCACATTTTCTCCTTCCATTTGTAGCAAAACTCCTTGGAAAAAGGTATATAAACTCAACGTTTTCAATTCCTCTCCTATTCTCTCTTGAACTTACTTGAATCAGATTTTTGTCCCCTGCATGACACCAAAACTGCTCTTCTCAGGATCACCAATCCGTCCACATTGGTTAATCACATTATCGTTTCTTAATCATCATATTGTTTGATCTCTAAGCAGCATTTAGCCCAACTGATTACTCTTTGTCCCTTAACACACTTTCTTCCCTTGGCTTCTGGGGTTTCTCCCTCTCCTAGTTTTCTTGGTTTTGCCTGTTCCTTCTCAGTGTCTTTTGTAGATTCCTCTTTATTTTTCCAACCTCTCAATATAAGAGTTGCCCCAGGATTGAGTCATCAGAACTTCTTTATCTCTCTACACTCACTTCTTAAGTAATTTCTTCTGATCCCTTGGTTTTTAAATGTTACCTATATTTTAAAAACCTCTAAATTCATATTTCAGTCTAGACCTCCTTCCTGAACTCAGGCCCACCTATGAAACAGTCTACTTGCCACTTCCACTTGGCTGCTTTACCCACTGAACATCACCCACTTATGCTCAAACCCAGACTCTCAATATTTCTTTTCAGACCCGTTCCTCCTGCGGCCTTCTGTGTGTCTGATAATAGCCACTCCATTCTTCTGGTCACTTGGGTCAAAAAGTTTGGTGTAATTTGACTCTTCTCTTGTTCTCATATCCAATCCTCATCTCCAATCCATTGCCAAGTTTTGTCAGCTCTACTTTCAAAATTTATTGAAAATCCAACTACACTTCACTGTCCTCACTTGGACCCTGGCCCAAGCCACCATTAGCCTGTACCTTGATCATAACAACAGTTCCTACCTGGACTTTCTGCGTATGGCCTCTCTGCCTGTTCTCAGAGCAGCCAACAAAGTGCTTTTGTTCAAGATAAGTCAGAAGTTGTCTCTGCTATTTTCAAAACCTTTCCTTGGCTTTTTATGTCAGGTAATTAAAAACCCTTCCCTTTCATAACCCTCATCTTCTAATACCCTCACCCTTCTTCCTCTCCGACCACACCTGTCTCCACGTTGTTCCTCAGATTTACCAGGCATGTCCTTGCCTCGGGACTTTTTCACTTCCTGTTCTCTTGTCTGAATTCATCTCTCCAAGATACCTGCATGGTCCGCTCCCTTGGTTCCTCAGGTCTTCAGTGAAAATATTTCTATGTAATCGTAAATCTCTCTAATAGACTACAGGCAACAACTGTAACTTAATCTTCTTTAAGTCTCCAATCCAGCCAGCACCCTAAACATATTTAATAAATATTTGTTGAATGAAGAAATAAGAGAGGACCCCGGCTGATATGGTTCAGTGGATTAAGTGCTGGCCTGCGAATCAAATGTTGCCGGTTCAATTCCCAGTCAGAGAACATGCGTAGGTTGCAGTCCAGGTTTCCAGTAGGGGGTGCACAAGAGGCAACTACACATCACTGTTTTTCCCCCTCTCTTCCTCCTTCCCTTCCCCACTCTCTAAAAATAAATAAATAAAATCTTTAATAAAAAAAGAAATAAGAGAAGAGGCAAAGGGAAGGGAGGTCTCCCGTTTCCCTGAAGTGAGTTCTGGCACAGAGATAATGCTTCTTGATAATATTATCAATATCAAAGTTTTTCCTAACATTCACTCAGTTAACCCTGCAGTTTCATATGGTCCCTTTCATGAAGTGGAGAGAACACATGCTATGAGTTTTACTTTACAAATGAGAACACCAAGGCTCGAAGAGATGAAATGACTTGCCCAAAGGCTCACTACAAAGTAGCAACAGCCCATACCTGAACCCAGGATCTGGCTCAAAAAGGGAAACTGCTTCATTTCTGTGAAGACACCACCATCCATCTTTCTGGAATTGCCATTAGTTACTCCAAACTCTTTTCTCTCTTCCTCTTTGCCCAGTGTCTCCTAAATCTGTCTCCTCCCCTATTCTAGGAAAAAAAAAAAAAAAAAAACAAGAAAAAAACAGGGTTCTGAGGTCAGATTGTTCCAGCTCTCCCACTTATGAATCCTATGAGTTTGGGGAATATTCAGAACTTCTTCTTCTTTATCCTAAATTAGGGATAATAATTATAGTATCTATTTCATAGGGTTTATCTGTGAGGATTAAATGAGACATAACTCAGTAAGAGGCTTAGCCTAGTGCTGTGTGCATAGTAGGCATTTAACAAATGTTACTCATCTTTGTTATCATGGGCTCTTTATACCTAGACTATTGCAGTAGCCTCCCAGCTAATCTGGCTGCCTCCCGCGGTCGTCGTTCTGCACCCTGGGATAGGAGGGGAACTAAACTGGAACATCTATTATGTGCGAAGCACTTCATCCTTACAGCAACCTTATGCGGTAATATCAGCATCATTTTATAAAAATGGAATACAGCCAGGAGTTTAACATAGGTCTGACTCTAGAGCATGTTCCCTTTCCACTCTTCCAAATTACCAGGCAACTGTAAAACACCATTTTCCACACATCATCCTGCTCACAACAAACAAACAAAACACCTTCGATCGCCACGACTCCCATTTCCCTTCAGAACATAACCCACATTCATTACCCTGGGAGTGAAGGTCTCGTACTAGCTCCCTCCCTTCCCAGCACTGTCCTGGAGGAAGCTGTGTTCCAGAGACGCTGACCTGCCCCAGTCACGTCCTGCCCGCCTTCACCTTCCCACCTGACAAGACCCCCCCATTCCCCTTCCCGGGTTGACATCCGCCCTTCCCCCCAGGCCTAGCGAGAGGCCCACCTGCCCCACAACAGCGTCCCGGACCTCCCCGCCCGGCTCATGTCCCCCCTGGCCCTGAAGCTCCCGCCCGAATCCTTTCTGACACTTGGTGTTTGCTGCCCTGCGTTTGCTCGCACGGGTGTTTTCCTCGCCCAGCTGTAAACCTCTCCACTTCAGGAAGCCAGCCTCCTTTTCTTCTGTATCCAAGTAGTCCGGAGTCCTACATATATCTAGAAAGTGCCCAATAATGTGGGTTGTTTCGGATGACAGATGATCTTCCCAGCTGGGCGATCTCTCTCGCTCTCGCTCTCTCTCTCTCTCTCGCTCTCTTTCTCTTTCTCTGATGAGGGAAGGAGCTTCACCTTAATTTCCCTAATGCCTCCCAGGTCTGCCCCCCGAAGCACTCCTCAGCTCTGTTCTTGGGTTTCTCGCCCTCCCCGCCCGGGGCAGCCCCGCAGCCCCTCTCCAGGGCCGGCTGTTCCTCCAGCGCCTTCTCCTCCCACCCGGGGCAGCTCCCGAGTCCCCGCGCCCAGCCCACCGCCCCTCACACTCTGTCCTGGGGGGCCCGTCCTCCGGCCGCAGACCCTGCACCCCAGGGCCGTCACGTGGCTCTGTCTCCGGGAGTATTTGTTTAGCCTCTCGCCCCTCCCTCCGGCTGCCCCTCGGGCCCCCTCCTCCGGTCCCACCCTTCGGACCCTCCCCCAGGGCTGCTCTTTCGGCCTCCGAGACCCCTCCCCGGGCCCGCTCCCCCACCAGCGCCCGGGGCCGGCCGGGAGCCGCCGCCCCGCGGTCCGGCCGGGTGCTGCCCCCGCGCCCCTAGCCGCCCCCCGCCGGGGCGGGGCGCGCGGAGGCGGGGGCGCGCGGGCGGCCGAGGCGGCGGCGGCGAAGACAGGCGGGCCGGGCGCGTGTCCGCGGCGCCGTGACTCGGCGGCTCCGCAGCGGCTGCAGCGGGAGGACCCGGCCGGAGGCGCCGCCGCTGCCGCCATCGCCGCCGGGCGGCCGGGCCCCGCCGCCGGGATGCCGAGGAGCCGGGGCGCCCGCGCCGCGCCGGGCCGGGCCCCGCGCCGGAGCCGCCGGCGGGCCCCCGGGAGGCTGCTGCTGCCGCTGCTGCTGCTGCCCGCGCTCTGCTGCCTCCCGGGCGCCGCGCGGGCGGCGGCGGCGGCGGGGGCCGAGGAACGGGCGGCGGTGGCGGCGCGGGCGGCCGAGGCGGAGGCGCCCTTCGCCGGGCAGGTGGGGCTGGAGCGCGGGGCCGGGGCGCGGGCTCGGGGCCTCCGGGCAGGGCGGGGGGCGGCGCCGGCCGGGCCGCGCCCGCCGCTGGGGAGCGGAGGCGGCACTCGAGGATTCACGCCTGGGGTCCCGGCCGGGCCCCAGGGCGGGGGCTGGAAGGCTGTGCGGAGGCCGCGGGGCCCCGGAGCCGTTTCAGCACCGCGGACAGGGGCGGCGGGCGAGGGCGCGGCGGGAGGGTCGGAGTGTTGTGCTGGCGGTGGGGTGTGTGGCCTGCAGGACTGTGTGTGTGAGGGAAACCGTACAACGCCTCGGAGTAAATAGTAAGCTCAGCCAGTCTGCTGCGGGCTGGGAGAAGAGCCCGAGGATATTCAAGCTGGAGAAAAGGATGGGATAGGGGGTGGGGGGCGAGGGGACGGGGAAGGACTGGATCGCTGTCTTCGTATCCGAAGGCTGTCACGTGGAAGAAGGATAGACTTGCTGTGCATGGTCCCACAGGGCAGAACTAGAGCCAACAGGGGTGGGGGTAGGCGTCGCAAAAAGGCAAATTTCGGCTCAATATAGGAAGAAGTTTGTAACAATCAGAGCTGCTCAACCAGCTTAGGAGGCGGTGAGCTGCTCATCACTGGCATGTGCAAGCAAAAGCTCCAGGAGGGGATTGGATGGATACATGCACAATACCTGCATAGATACATGCATAATAACAACGGTAATGCCAGGCACCCTCACTGTGCACCCACTATGTGCCAGGCCTGGTGCTGTGGTGTATGTGAATTACTAGTATCTTATTTAATCTTCGTAACTACTCTAGGAGAGAGTTGTAATTATTATCCCCATTTTACATGCCCACCTGTCCTTCCTTCGGGGGGGGGGGACAGAGAACTTAAGTAACTTGCCCCCTGTCCCAAAGCTAGTGAGTGATGGGATTGGGATTCTCACCTGGGCGTGACATTATTCTGTATTCCGTGGGGGTGAGGGCAGTGGACTGGGCGATTTCTTTGGCCTCTTCCAACCCAGAGGTCTGCAATTCTAGTAAGTGATGTTGGTTGAGATGGTGGTTTTTTGCTGAAGAGAGCCAGAGTTAGTGCCTTAGGGAATCCGAGGAGATTGAGTGTGCCTGTCGGAGCAGGCAGTCTATTTGCTCAGAAGAACCTGCCAGAGTGGGGACTGAGCACGGAGCTCAGGGGGCCATGAACTCTGAAATGTTGTGCAAAATTGTGTTTGTGTGTGCAAATGTGTTTTTCTAGGAGAGAATCCATAGCTTTCTTCTAACCCTCAAAGAGGTACATGATGCAAAAAACTTAGGGTGGGTAGAAAGTCTCTTTAGCTCCATTTGGTAGTTGTCTTCCAAAGATGTTATAATTGCTGGCTGACTTTTAGCTAAAACTTTCTATAGCCCGTTTTTGTTTTCATCTTTATTCTATCTCAACATAATCTATGTGGTCAGTTTATGCCCTATAAAAGGCAGGATTGCTCTAGTCTTCCTGAGTGCACAGGGTGAAGTGGAACGACCCTGACTTGAGATTTAGGAGGCCTGGGTCCTAATCTGACCTTGGCCCACAGTGGTTTCTATGACCTTGGGCCATTTCCTTGCTTTTTACAGGCATGGATTTTACCCTCTTGAATAGGAAGGGAGACGGCCAGATGATCTCTACTCTAAAACCCTTTTATTCCTGTGATATTTCAAGCATTAAGAGGCTATTTGCTTGAATATGTCAGGATTGGGAGAGAAGGTTATGTGTGTCCATTCTTTATCCTTGTTAGCTTTACCGGCTTTGATTGTTCCACCTTCCTTAGCCTTTGTCTTTGCACTCTTAAGTTTTCCTCTTACAACACAGGCTTTCCCTGGAGTAGCCGTATGCATCCTCTGGGTCACTTTGGTTGCCCTTTTCTAGTTATCCTTGGGCCCCAACTTTCAATAGATATAAATCCAACCGTTGTCCCCAGATGTGGGACCCTGTGGTCTTGCACAAAGGAAGGATGATTTCCTCTCTGGTGTTCAGGTCCCCTCCTGCTTCTGCCCGGCCCTTTGTCAGTCTCCTGACCCCCACACGTGAGGCCCCTCCTTTAGGAAACACTCTAGCTCCCGGATCCCTTTCCTGGGTCGGAACTGATAGCCTGGAACTCAACACCCTCCACGTGGATGACTTTTATCAGAGTGCATCACCTTTCATTTCCCCACATTGACATGTATCTGCCATTCAGCATCTCACTCAATACCTTCCCTGCAGCTGCCACCCTCTCCTTCTGCAAAGCATTCCCCTACCCGAAAGGGCCCCATGTGATCCGCAGCCCTGAAATTTTCACTTTGCTCCACTTCTTCTGGATCACTTATAAAAAATTTAAATCAAACAAGTCCCAGCATAGTCTCCAGGGGCCCCCTGTACTCTTAATCTCCTTTCATTTAGAGAAGTGACCCTTTATTTCCATCCATCGTTCCCTATCTCTAAGTGACTTCTCAGGCCATGAGAAAAACACCACCCTGAATTCCATAATGACTCCATTTTCAAGGCCTGATATATTGTCCAAAACTTTCTGATAGATGCATTATATCCACTTTGCATCTACATTGTTTGCAACAACGTGTTTGCACCTAATTATCCCTTTGTTGAGTATTAGTAGATCACATGATTGAAACCTTATAGAAATAGTGTTTTTTAGCCAGCAGATAGTGTTGCTTACTCCCCTTTGCCTTTTGGAGCTTCTGGAGTCTGACTCCACCCCACCTCTTCACTCGAGGGCTGCCTTTCCCACTGCTCACTGGTACACACGCTTGGTCCAGAAAGGCTTGCCTCTCCTCATATTGTAAGACAGTTACCCAGGTTTCCCTGGACATGGACACATGAACTTTATGTCCATACCTCCACCAATCCATATGCAGCCTCTAAAGTTCCAGCACAAGCTCTGCTTTTCCAGGGAACTTTCCTTCACTTTTCTAGTCATTTATTTTTGTCTCAGGGGAACACTTTGAGGTAGCCTCAGTCAGTTTGCCACTTAAGTTTTTTAAATACTTAAACATTACCTGGCCAGTGGACTCACTTGGTTGGAGCATCACCCCACAAACTGAAAGGTCACAGGTTCAATTCCTGGTCAGGGCACATGCCTGGGTTGCGTGTTTGTCCCTAATTGGTGCACATAGGTGAGGCACCCGGTAGGGGTGCGTGCAAGAGGCAACTAGTCGATGTTTCTCACATCGATGTTGCTCTCCCTTCCCCTCTATGAGCATGTCCTCAAGTGAGAAAAAAAAATTTAGCACTGGCTGGTGTGGCTCAGTGGACTGAGTGCCGGCCTGTGAACCAAAGGGTCACTGGTTTGCTTCCCAGTCAGGGCACATGCCTGGATTGTGGGCCAGGTCCCCAGTAGAGGGCATATTAGAGGCAACCACACATTGATGTTTCTCTCCTCTTTCTTCCTCCTTTCCCCTTTCTCAAAAAGTAAATAAATAAAATCTTTTAAAAGAAAAAGAAAAGAAAAACATCATTTGGTGGTAGAGGCTAGTTATAGTTCTTAGGCAGGACCTCCTGCAACCAAAATGCTTTATGTTTTTAGCTCTAACACAATCCCAACTCTCAATGCTCACTGTTAAGTACTCAAGCATTCGATGATTCTACTCTATCCTTGATACCAAAGAGTTGCGTGGATCTGAAATAGACTCTCATGGGCATGCGACCTCCAGGTCCTTTCTAAAACCCTTCTTAGGGATATGTCTTAATGTCTACCTGTCCTTCCTTCCATGGAAACAGAGGTTACTCCTTTTAGCAGTGGTTCCACAATGTCACCCTTGAGTTGTTTCGTAACCATTAGGTAGGTTGTCATCTAGTGACAGTGACATACAATGAAAAGGAATTGAGAGAGAGATGACCATGACCTTAGAGGCCATCAAGAAAGCATGTGGTAGTACTTAACAGATATTTCTTGAATTGCCATTTGTGAACTGCCCAAGTGCACTAAGCCTGACAGAAGGTGATTCAGAACTAGAACTTTTCCCCGGTTTCCTGACGTCTTAGTGGAAAGCGTTTTCACTGTCTTTGCCTTTGGGTTCCATATCTCCGATCTTTCATTACCAAAAGAAAAAGCCAAAAAATTTTTTTCATTCAGTCTGTTTTGTCCTTTGCTTTCTTGAGTCTTTCTTTTGTATTTTGCACATGGGGGGGAGGGTTCCCGCCGATTCTCTAATTGGCTTCCTGTGTTTGGTTTATTTAAAGCATCTCTTTCTCTTATTAGCTGAGTAGAATGCCCCAAGATAGTTGTGGGGTTTTTTTAATTTTTGGACCTCCTAGTTTCCAATTTGATTCTGGGCAAGATCAGTACAGGCAGAAAGAGATAAGCCAATCAAAACAGGCCACGTGAGTAACAGTGTGACGCCTGGTCCAACGGCATAATGAACTCCTGCCTTCTAGACCAGTCTGAGGGGTCTGCTCTGGGCAGATGGAGAATGTCCTTTGGTTTGCATCTGTAGTCAAGGAAAGCTAGAGCCCTGAATGAGCCCAGGTGGAGGGCAGGCCTCTTAAGAAGCACTATCAGATTCCCAAGCCAAAATTCTATTTCAGTGTGATCATGGCCTCCAGCATATCTTTATTGTTGTCACAAAAAATAATTCTCATTCTTAGACAGTTCTTCCTTTTGCTTAACCTGCATATAGTTGCTGTGTTTTTTAAAAGGTTTTATTTATTTATTTTTAGACAGAGGGAAAGGGAGGGAGAAAGAGAGGGAGAGAAACATCAATGTGTGGTTGCCTCTCGAGTGCCCCCTGTATTTTTAATTCATTTTATCTTACTATTACTGTGGTTTTTCTTATTCTTATAGGGTGCTTTGCACATTTGTGATCCTGGCAACACTGCCATGAGGTAAATAGGAAAGACATCGTCCTCATTTTATAGAAGAGCAAACAGAGCCCTGGCTGGTGTGGCTCAGTGGACTGAGCATCAGCCTGTGCACCAAAAGGTCATGGGTTTGATTCCCAGTCAGAGCACATGCGTGAGTCACAGGCCAGAGCCCTGATTGAGGACATGCAAGAGGCAACCAATTGAAGTGTCTCTTCCTCTCTTTCTCCCTCCCTTCCCCTCTCTCTAAAATAATTTTAAAAATAATAGTGATAATAATAATAATAATAATAATAATAATAAATCTTTTAAAAAAAAAGGAAGAGCAAACGGAGACTCAGAGAGGCGATGTGACTAGTCTGTATTTGCCCAGGACCCATGTGTAACTAGTAAACAGTAAAGAGAAGGTCAGAACTAGATTTTCTGTCTTGGTCTGAGCGCCCTCCCCACTATACTAAACTGTCCTGTCCTGAGTAACTGTGATAGCCTTCTGGCCAATGCTTTCCATGCTCAAGTATGTCCCACTCCAGTCCTTGAAGAGGTAGTTCTAGAGCAAGTAAAAGTAAATGATAATTGTACCAAAGGTATTCATCGAAGGAAATGCTTTGCCTTATGACGTGGTATAATCTGAACTCCAAATGAGAGGAACTGAATTCTTAGTGGACTGCAGCCAGTGTCTCCTCAGTACCTACATGTACCTGGCACATCCTAGACACTTGGTGAACATTTTGAAATTAATTTCATTGTCTGTGTCCACCACTGACTTCTTTGAATACTGCCTGGTACGTTAAAAACTCAGTCACCTTGTGGAAGAAGAAATGAACGCGTGCTGGAGACATAAACAAGGTCTGGCGCACCGCTGAAGAGGGAGGAGATGAGGTTCCCCGCTGAGGTCGGGGAAGTCAGGGAATATTTTAGGAAGAAGGTCAATATTGAAGAGAAGCCTTTGAGGGAAGAAAAGGATGGAGGGGGGGCAGTCCAAAGAGAAGGAAAACCATGAACCAAGGCTCCGCAAAAGCATGTGGCATGTTCAGTTACCAGCAAGTAGTGTGCTGTGCCTCGGGCGCCAAGTGACCCGCTATTTCCAGGAAGAGGGCGTGAGAAGAAGGCGCTGCAAAGGGAGGCTGAGAGCAGATTGTGGAGCTGGCTTTTTTCCAGCGGCCGAGGGGAGTCATTAAGGGTTTCTGAGCACAGGAGTGACCTGTTCGGAGCCATGTGGACGAGGCGGAGGGACTGGGGCCCGTTCCGAAGCTGCTCTGGGCGCTGGCCCCTGCCCAGGACGCCTTCAGCTTTCTCAGTGCAACGCAGGTCTGTGCACCTGTTTTAGGGACCCGTGAGTGGCCCAAAGCCGCAAACGCCAGCTCAGGCCCTCTCCGGCTAAGAGATCTGAGAGCCAATCACCTGCGTCTTCTGGGCTTCAGGACTGATTCCACTCCAGTCCTTTACCAGTTTTTCTTCTTCGTTACTCCGTGCATTCATTTTAAAAGCCCACTTTGAACTAGGCTTTAATGATATATAGGATAACAGCAAAGCCATCTGTATAAGAGATAATGTTTTCTCCAAGACCATGCCGTGCTGTTATCACAAAGTAGGTGGAGAGAAAGAAGACATTGTTCCGAACAACTTTTGTTGGCAGCGATCGTGTAAAACAATCGTGTAAAACGTGTTTATCGTATACTCACTTGTATACCATAAACACTTGTGCGCGCAGTTCTCCGTGCCCCAAAAGCACAAGGCCAGGAAGGTGGGAGTCATCCTCCACCTCTTCCTCTCCTCGCCCGCCTCAACGGAATTAATCGCCAAACCCCACCTACCCCGCCTCCTGAGTGGACTTTCCCCGGTGTCCACCGTCTTCGCCTCCACTGCCTCCATCTCAGTCTCAACTCCCAGCTCGTCTCGTCGGGACTTCGGGAACTTCCCACCTGATCAGCCTCTCCTGTCCCTAATCCTTCTTCAAACAACAGCCCGAGCGACCTTTTAAAAATAAATCTATAAGGAATCAGTCATATCTGAAGTAAATATGGCAAAAGCTAAGATTTAACAAAGCTGGTTGCTGGTTATCCAAGTGTTTGTTTTATCATTGCGTATGCTTTTGGATGCTTGAAATATTTAATTTAAAAAATTAAAAACAAACGAAGAATCTGATCATGTTCCTCCCACCCTCCCGTTGCTTCCCATCACTTTTAGGATAAAGGCTGAACTGCGATCACCGTGCTGCTACTTCTTCCTTTTAGTTCGTCTTATGGGAACGTGCCAAAGGCAAAAGTGGAATGAAGAGTATTACGAACCTCTGTGTAGCCAGTACCACCAGGCCGAGGCCCTGCGTCACTGGGTCCTGCCCACCTCCCCGGCTTCCTTTCATACCAGCCACCTCCAGCCACCCTGGCCTTCGTCCTCTCCTTCCAATACTCAGGCTCCTTCCCACCTCGGGAATTCAATAAGACAGTCTTTTTTCCGGGATGCTCATCATTCCACCTTTACCTCGTTCACACCCAGGTCTCAGCTGAGATGTCACCTCTTCCGGGAGGCCATCCCTGACATCACAGCCACCGCTCCTGTCATGCACTGTCACAGCCACTTCTCCTTTTCCTTCATGTCACTTCTCACAAGGAAACCGTCCGTCTTCCCACATCTGTCTGCCCCACAGGCTGTAAGCTGCACGAGGAAGAGTCAGTGGGGGAGACAGACGTGTGAACCACTATTGGTGATATAACGTGGCATGCCGTTAGTGAGGGCTGCACTGAATGCCACTGGGAGCATGGAGGAAGCCCGTGGGACCCCGGGAGCCCTCTCAGGCGAAGTGGCAATTGAGTTGCATTTTGTAGGATATTTAATAGTTTATCAAAGAGAGGCCAGAATGCATGTGGGAAGAACATTCTAGAGGAGGGAATGAAAAAGGTACGGAGGAAGGAACCTGCAGGATGTGTGCTGGCAACACGAGGAGGGCTGTGGCTGGAGTAGCGGGTCCTCGGGGTGGGCAATAACAGGGTAGGATGTAAAGACAGAAGATAAGGCTGGAAAGGTGCATTGGCCTCAGATGGTGAAGCGTGTTGAGTGCCGCGCTAGGGAGCTTGGACTTTAAGACTGGTGGTGAGGAGCCAGAAGGCCGGCTCCACACTGAATCCAATTAAGCTAAAATAATAGAACTCTGTATGATTACTTAGATGTTATCTAGTTCAGCCACCTGCCTGTTACAGTTGAGAAACTAAGGCCTGACTGTGGTCTTTGTCTTCCCTCTGCCCTTTTCTAACTCACCCTGAAGTCAAGCCCCAGGGAACAGAACGCAGGCAGGTCTGCAGGAAGGCCCTGGGAAGGGCCGGGAGATGGAGGCTCCTCACTTCTCAGGGAGTGGATGAGGGCCTCGCCACGCCCCTGGCCTTGGGAGGAGGCCTCTCTAGGACTGGAAGACGCAGACATCCCAGAGCTGACCCAAAACCCCAAATGTGCCACCTCCCTGGGCCTGGTGGTTGTCTGGCTTGTGGTGGCCTCCTGGGAGTGGGCCAGGGACACGGTGGAGGACGCCAGGGGATTCCCACCAGTGCACTCACCACCCACTCGAGCTGGTGGCAGCCAAGAGGCAACACCGTGCCATTAAGGTGTTTGTCAAGAAACTAAGTTGGGAATTGTGGGCGATCCTGAAAGCCCTTTTTAGATTGGCTGTAAGTGAAAAAAAAGAAAGACACAGCTTTAGAGGCAGATCAGAGCTAGTGTGGAGGTTGTTGTGTGACAGAGAGAACCCTCCCTAGGAGGCAGGGACGCTAGGCTCCATTTTCAGTTCCTCGACCAACTTGCTCTGTGATTTTGGATAAGTCATTTCTCCCTCTCTGAGTTGTATATTTCTCTTCTGCAAAACAAGCATGTTAAATTAGATGCTCTTCAAGTATTGCTGACCAGTGCATTTTCTGTATACCTGAATGGTTAAGCCTTCAAATTGGAAGTGTTCAAAAACTGGTTCAGCGGCAAGGCTGGGCCCTCAGCTGTGTGGTTTAAAGGAGGAAGCCGGGTTTCCGTGGGACGGAGGCTGGAGCAAACAGACCCCGAGATGGGGCTGACCTCTGAGGGGTCACCGAAGGTGGCCAATCTGTCATTGGCGAGTGCTGGAGCAAGAATACAGACTACAGCACTGGGAGCCTGCTTCCTATTCGCTAAGATCTGCTCAGCACCTTACATGCATCCCTTAGCTTCCTATTGCTGCTGAGATGAATGATCACAAATTTAGTGGCTTTACAAAAACACAAATGTATTATCTTACAGTTCTGGAGGTCAGAAGGTCAAGCAGGGCTTATGGGACTTAAAGTGTCAGCAGGGCAGCTTTCCTTCTGGAGGCTCCAGAGAGCATGTACACCCTCTCTCTCCCACTTCTGGGAGCTGCCCACATTCCTGGGTCTGCGGCCCCTTCCAGCAGTGGCATCACTCTGACACCTGCTTCTATTCCGACATCTCTGACTCTGAGCCTCCCCCTTGTGAGAGCCCTGGTGATTACACCGAGCCCACCTGCATAACGTGAGATTATCTCTCCTTACGAAGGTCCCTAATCATGTCTGTATAGTCTCCTTTGCCAGGTAAGGCAACACGGTCACCAGCTGGGGGGGTGGTCAGGATGCAGGTTTCCTGGAAGGACCATGAGTTTACCTACCACAGTGCATCATCTCATTGAATCCACCTTACAAGCCTTCTTTTATTGCCCTCGATAGAACAGACAAAGAAAAAGAAGTTAGGTCATCGCCCAAGGACATTCTGCTGGAAAGAGCAAAGTTAGGCAATACAAGTTTGGGACTAGAGACTCAGTCTGTGGAAGAGACTGCGAATTAGGCAAGGAATCTGAGACGCTGCAAACAGATTAGGATCATAGCTGTCTCACCTTATAGGACCTGAGTACCAGACCAGGAAACTGAGGCAAAAGCCCAGTTGTAAGGACTGAGCTAATGTGGCAGTGGATGGGGTGGGATGATCTGGGTCCACTCTTGATGCTAGTACGCAATGACTCAGTGGAATCTCAGTGTCGGGGAACTGATGGGCCATTTGCTGAAGTTAGGGCCGGCCAAGGAGATGGTCAGGCAAAGGACTGAGGGTGAGAACGGAGCCCAGGCACTGAGGGCAGGAGCTGGCTGTTTTTAATAGAAGGCTTTTCTAAGTGGGTAACATACTTTCTGCCTTAGTGAATTAGAGGTGATATATGTATATATATTTTTTAACCTTACCCAAGGACATGTTTATTGATTTTTAGAGAGAGAGGAAAGGACAGAGAAAGAGTGGGAGAGAAACATCGATGTGAGAGAGAAACACCAATTGGTTGCCTCTTGTACATGCCCCAATCAGGGACGAAACCCACAAACTAGGCATGTGCCCTGACTGGGAATCGAACTCGCGACCTTAGGGCTAGGGCTAGGGCTAGAGACGACACTCAAGCCACTGAGCCACACCGGCTAGGTTAGGGCGAGGTGATACATTTCTTCACGGCACAGGGCCGTCACTCCCGAAGGTCCTTACTGCAGTGGCTCTCACCCTTTAGTAGGTAACCTATTCACCTTAGGTACAGAGTCCCAATTCCCAACCAGAGAGTCTGACAGTAAATCTACGTTCAGGTTTGGGAATGTGCACTTTTAATAAGCTCCCCAGATGATGCAACGCTGACAACCCACGATACACAGAACTACACACAGAGGAACATTCTCAGCGTTCAGGGCTACACAGTACAGTGAGGTGTTAGAGTTGTTCACCATCTATCAGGAAAATAACAGCCATTATTGCTATCTTTCACTGAGTCCTTAGTACCCCATATTATTTTACTTAATTGTCACAACTACTCCATGAGGAGCATGCTAATGACATGATGCAGGTAAGGGATGTGAGCGGTAGAGAGGCTGAATAATTTGCTAAGGTTGTGGGACAAGTAAGTGGAAGAGTTAGGATTTAAACCCAGCACGAGAGTGTGCGCTCTTGACTCTGACCCCAAATGTCCTCTGCTCAAGCCGCCTCGCTCCTCACTGCTCTCCACACCCCTCAGCAAGCCTGCTCACGGCCACCTGCCCAGACAGGAAAACCAGCTCTCTGCGCCTCGTGCTGAGAGGCTACTGACTGAGTGCCTTGTGCTTTCTCTGGAACAGAGTTTAGGGTTGAAAGAGCCTTAGAGGCTATTCAAGGCAGCTCTGTATGGGAATCCCTTTATTATGGCAGTTCTTAATTTTGCCCACCTCAGGGCAACTTGCAGCAATGTCTGGAGACATCTGGCATCTAGGGGGCAGAGGCCAAGGATGCTGCTAAATGTCCTACAGTGCACCCGATAGTTCCCCACCGTAACAGAATGATCTGACCCAAAATGGCAATGGTGCCAAGGTGGGGAAACCCTGTTCTATAGCAAGTTCCGCCCACCGATCACTTGCCCTGAACACTTCAATTCGTTTTCATTCAATAACATGTACCTGCCACAGGCCCTGGGCTGAGTGTGGGGATACCACAGTGAAGAAGAGTATGGGCCCTGCCCTCAGGCACTGTATAGGCAAGAAGAGGAGACCTGAAATTCAACACATGGTTACAACACTGTGTGATAAGGAGGAAGGCATGCCCGGTTTCAGACGTGTCTGGGTTTGAATCCTGACACTTGGGAACCTCTCTGAACTTCAGTTTCCTCATCTGCAGCTCAAGGATCAGAATTCCTGCCTTGTGGGGCCGTGGCATGCTAGGGCGCCTAGCACAATGCCAGGTATACAGTGGGTGCTCTAAGAATAGCAGCTATTATCATTGTGATTATAATCAGAACAGTTCTGTTAAAAAGTTGTCTCTTGCGGTGAGTCAGGATCTGCATCCTGTAATCTCCCTCACTGGGCTGGTTTTGTACTCCGTGCCAACCGGAATAGAAGTACCTCTGTCATACACAGGCATTTGGCTTTTCCAAGACTGTCATGCTACCTGCAGCCCTCCCCTCTCCAGCCTACAAACCCCTCATCTTCCCTCCAGGACGTGGTTTCTCGCTTTCCTGGCCGCCCTCCCTTAGCCATGCTCTAGTCCGTCACTGTCCCTTTTCACGCGCGGCCTCTAGGACTGGACCCGGACCTCCTGTGCATTGTTGAGATGAATGCCTTGTTTCTATGACATCACCCCCCTAATATGACCTTGGTTGCCCAAACTCTTTGATCAAGTTCCTTCATTCTTTCTCCCTCATTCTAGCCCATGCTTTGAAAGTTGACACTTCCCTGCCTGGTCCTTCTGAACAGACTTCACCTCAGGCCTTTCTGATAACACCTCCTCCATTGCATTTCTGGTCGAACATGGATGGGATCCTGTCGGGGATCCTGACCATTGTCCCACTCCTTCTCCAGACCTTACCGCCTGGCTTGGGCTCACGCCCCACCCCCCAACCTGGTGTGATGCTCCTGCGTGCCTCCAGGAGCCTGCTCACACAATTTTAACCTCTGCGTCTCTCCCCTCCCCCCCTCCCCGCACACCGGGGCCAAGTCTGTTTTCCAACAGCAAACGGCCCCACCACCAGTTGATCTGCTTCTTGCTGCCTCCATTGCTACTTCTAATCTTGCCACCACCTCCGCTGTCTGCCACTCTCTTCCCTCTTTGGGCCACCGTTTTTCCCTCGTTGTTCTCTGCTCTCTCCTTTGCCCACCGCTAATCCTGCAGTCTCCGCTCTGGCTTCTCAGGGAACCAAAATCCCGCCTTCTGGCCAGCAGACCAATCGCGCTGCGCTGTAAGTGAGCCCCACATCCTCGGTGCAGCCCAGCTATTTTGGTCCCTGCTCTGCACTCTGAGATTTTTCTCACTTCCCTCCGGGTTTACACCTCTTTCCGCACTTAAAGGGTGACAGACATCTTCGAGTTGGTTAACTGAGCTGTAAAGGTCAGACTTCTGCGTGACTGGTGATTGATTAATGGGTCCAGGTGTAAAAAGATGAAAGATAGGTCATTTTTCCTCTAGTGGATTTTATCTTTTCTTTTTTTTTCAGATGGGACAATGAGCCTTTTGCCTCATTAGGCAAGGAAGTCAAACCACAATAGACTGAATTTCAGCAAATGGTTTTTTCAGCCTCTGATAGGCGACAGGAACTGTGCTTGGGGCTTTCATGTGTATTACTCATTAGACCTTCCCAGGTGAAACTCCTTCCTCATTACCCAGACAGTGCCTCCTAGATGAACTGTTCATTCATTCATTCGTTCATTCAGGGATTGTTTAGTGTGCCAGGCACTGTGCTACGTACTATCGCAAATACAAAAATAAATATGAAGGCTCTGCTCCTCAGGAACTTAATCTACTGAGGAAAACACATCAGCCGACAGGCGCGATAGGCTTCAGAGGCTGTGTTCAGGGTGGTAGACGAGTAAGGCTCTGCAAGAGCCAACGGTACCCACCAGCTCTGCCAGGGAGAGTTAAGGGAGGTTCGCCAGAGGAGATGACATTTCAGCTGGACTGAAGGATGAGTTTGCCAACACACATAAAGAGAATGGGCTCTGTAGGCAGCAGGAACAGCCTGGAAGTGTGAAAGGGCAGGGAATGTTTTGGAGTTGGTATGACTAGAGCACAGAAGACTTGCTTCGACATCAGGGGTTTCTGCCCAGAGCAGTCAGAGAATTGCCTGGCTCACGGAGCCAGTGAGTGGCAGGGGCAGAGTTCAGCCGCAGAAGTTGGAACTGCCTGGTGGCTAATCCACAGTCCTTGGCCTCCCACCCTCTCTCTCCTTCACACGCACACAGACACACACTCATGCGTGCGCACACGTGCACACATGTACACACACGCACCAGGTCCTGCCTCAACGCCCTGCTCCCTGGTTTAGAGCTGTCATTTGACCGGCCCCTCCTACTCCCATGTCCCCTCTTGGGCGTCTGCCCTGAGCTCTGAGGACTGCCCCCAGTGAAACTGGGAGGGAAGCAGGACCCAGAGAAGGCTGATCCATTCCGATGTCTGGTCCCGACCCAGACATTTACCCAGGACCTGAGGGCTTAGATCCTAATCCCTGTCGCTGCTGAGAATGACTCTGTGACCTTCAAAATGGATCCTGATTGGCTCTGGGATGCTCCTTGCTGGAGCATTCCAGAAAAGGAGCGGGTGAGTCAGGCTGCCCTTTACTGAGGAGGAGCTACTCTAATTTCCCGAAGCCTCAGAAGGCTGGAGTGGGTCTGTGCCGACACTGCCCTGTTCCCCACCTCCTACCATCGGCAGTCGGGGGCAGGCGGGGAGAAGGTTCTTCCGTGCCACGCTAGTTTAGAGGTAGGCGCTCAGAAAACACTCAGTTGGCTGCCTGGCTCGTCGGTGGTACCTGTCCAAAGAGCTCCAGCCGTTTCCCAGATGCCATAATTCATCTTAGTTGAATTTTTTGGAGAGGAATTGGATTTATTTTAGATTTGTACCACACCTCTTTTGGGAAGGCTTGTGGCAGTTCACAGATTGAAGCAATGTTCTTAAGTAAGACTTTTAAGGATGAAACATAACTTGGTGGTCAGAAAAAAAAAGAAAAAGAAAAGTAATAGCTCCTTCTAAGCATCGCCATGCTTAACCCTTAAGCTATACACTGGGCTGAAAGATTCCTGGCAGAAAGGCCAAAAGGGGAAACCATTGGGTTGCCCAATGTTCTTTTTCTGAAACCAAAAACCATACAGAATCTCCTGTAGGGAAAAAACTCCCTCAAGCCAAAGTCTGACAGAACGTGATTGAGTCTGGTGCTCAGGAACGTGGGTGACAGTGCGAACAGTACACAGCTCCAGTCAGCCGTCCTTTCTCCTTGTGCAGTGCCCCCAGTGCTGTGTGAGAGGTCATGTCCATAGGTCACCTGAGAGCAAGCAGACTTGACCGTGACAATGTACTACCACAGGACCCATGAGGACTGGCTCTTGGTCCAGGGAGAATGTGGGAGGGCAAGATGACTAGATTTCAAAACGCATGTAATCCAAAGAGATAACAAAAACCTTTTGAGTGATTATGTCAGGTGCATTTGTTCCTTCCATCCTGTGGAGGAGGGATTATCATCTACATTTTACACATAAGGACACAGAAGCTAAATGTGCCCAGGATTGCACAGCCGGCCAGTGGTGAAGTCAGGATTCGATCTCAGGGCTGCATGCCTCTTTACCATTATAGCACCCTGTTTACTCAACCCAACGATCCTTTTTTTTTAAAGATTTTTATTTTATTTTTAGAGAGAGGGGAAGGGAGGGAGAAAGAGAGGGAGAGATGTGTGAGAGAAGCACGAACTGGTTGCTTCTCACACACGCCCCAGCTGGGGATTGGCCTGCAACCCAGGCATGTGCCCTGACCTGGAATCAAACCAGTGACCTTTGGCTTGGCAGGACAAGGCCCAACCCACTGAGCTACTCGGGTCAGGGCACAACCCAACAATTCTTAATCAAATTTCCGTAAAGAAAGAGAACATGATGTGACATGCTGGCTGTGAGGGGCGAAGAGACTTGATGTTTTGGTGACATGACGTAACCTGGACTGAGAAGTTGGAGCCCCTGGGTGAATGGATGGGGAGCTGTCAGCTGCCCTGTCGTGTCCATTTCCAGAGGCCTACTAGAGTGTTTTGGCTGGTCCTAAGCCACCATCAAGTCACAAATGGTTCTCTGTAGTTTGTCCACTTTGAGGACAGATAATCACACAGGGTGGGGCAAATGTAGGTCTACAGTTGTGACTCTGCAAAACACAGAGTTTATTCTTATGTTATTTTCCACATGAACAACTGTGAAGCTACTTTTGCCACACCCTGCATATCATCTCTCCCCACTTCCTTCCTTTCCAACTCTCTCTATTCTTCGCCACACAGCCCTCCTCCAAAGTCCTAGACATTTTAAATACTGCTCAGAATGTGCCACACTCCCTCACAGCTCCAGACGATTACACATTTACATCCAACAAGACTTAGCTCAGACCCCATCTCCACCCGGAGGCCACCCCGCAGGTCTCCTTTCTCTCCGTCTCCTATGTGGCTAAGACATTCCCTGTTTGTCCTTCTACAGAACCCTGCACACACCAGATTTTCAGCATTATATTCTCACGGTGGGTTTGTTTGGTGGGTCTGTGAGCTCCCTATTCATCTTTGCATCCCCAGTGCCCTGCACAGTGCCTGGCAGGTAGTAAGTGCCCAGTAATGTTTGTTGAATAGACATAATGAGCAGCTACCATTTGTCAGGCACTTCCTGAGCTCTGGATATACAAGGTCTGTCCAGAAAAAGTCCAGCCGTTGTTAATATAATGAGAACAGTTCGCACAACATGGATGTAGCCTGGCAGCCAAGGAGAGTGGACTGGAATGCACATGCGTGAACAATGACGACTTCACTGTACTAGTCAGTGGGGGAGGTAGATGCTGTTGGGTGAGGATGTGTACTGTGTGGCCGTCACAATCAAAATGGTGGAGTAAAGCAACGAATCTGCATCAAATTTTGTGTGAAGCTTGAACATTCCTCTGCGGAAACTATCTGGATGATTCAGAAGGCTGCAGCTGTGGGCAGCAGTGATTGGCAGCTTCACAATGACAACATGCCCCCTCATGCATCATGTCTCACACGGTTTCTTGGCGAAACATCAATTCACCCAGGTGACTCAACCCCTCTACAGCTGAGATTTGGCACTCTTCAAGCAATTCTGGCTTTTCCCAAAACTAAAATCACCTTTGAAAGGGAAGAGACTTCAGACCATTGATGAGATTCAGGAAAATATGACAGCGCAGGTGATGGCAATTGGGAGAACTGTGTGAGGTCCCAAGGTGCCTACTTTGAAGGGGACCAGATCATTGTCTTATGTACAATGTTTCTTATACCTCATACCTTCTTCAATAAATGTCTCTATTTTTCATATTATATGGCTGAACACCTTTTGGGCAGACCTCGTATAGGGATGAGTAAAAGCCAGACTCTTCCCCTGAGGAGCTCTGAGTCTGATACATAATGATTAGAGCCCAATATTATAAGATCTATATGATCTATAATAGGGGATTTAGGGAGCACAGAAGAGGGAGAAAATAATTTAGTCTGGGGAGTGAGGGAAATCTTCCAGAAGTATAATTTATGGGCTGAACCTTAAAATAATGAACGGCTTTTGCCAAACTCTAAAGTACTATCATACTACCAAGCTGGAGGGGGAATGCACGAAGGCATGAACGAGACTCAGTGTTTGGGCAACTGCAAGAAGTATTGATGTCCTGTGGCACGGTTTAGGATGAAAAACATGTTTTAACCATAAAATATGAAGGAGATAAGGTTGTTGCTCTGTTGTGGATATTTTAAGACTTTATTATTCTGAATATGTTGTTTTTAATTGTCCGATGGATTTTATCACAATGCAGTAAAGATGTCATGGTCACCTTTGGTGAAACAAAGAACTCATTCACAGTTTCTGGTTCGCCTCCTTCCAAAAGTGATTTGATGTGACTTGTAATAACAGGCACATCCACAGTTAGACTGTTCATATAGGAACAGTAGATGGGAAGGGAATGAGACGGTTTCCTGCATTCCCTTTCCTTCCTGAGCTCACGCGGTATCAGGACAATCCCTGTGGGTGGGCGCAGGCCCCGCCGCAGGAAGCCCCCACAAATGCTCATGGTTCCGCGAACACACGCCCGTTTTTTCTCGCTTTCCAACTGATGCCACGGATGTTTTCTGGCGATCTGGTTTCTTCCGGCTTCCATCCCCTCATGCTCTTCGGTGGAAATAATTGTCTTCACTTTGCCACCCTTCAGATTCAAAACTTGTTTGAGCTCCATCGCCCACGCTCCTTTCAGACTTCCTTGCCATTTGAAAGTTTTCCTCCTTTTTATTTCTTAATGACTCCATGCATAAAACTTAGAGAAAAGAAAAGAACAACAAAAAAATAAGTCCCCCATGGTACTATGGCAAAGGGTATTTATTAATTATTTTTATGTAAAAATTTTCTTGACTTCATTTCAGACTTTCAGAAAAGTTTTCAAGAATAGGACAAAGAATTCAACTCATTACCCAACTATTAACATTTTACTACACATTTCCTCTCTCTCTCTCTTTTTTTTCCTGAGTCTACTTTTTTTAAAAGTTGCCAACATCATACACCCTTACTTAAACCTAACTGCTTCAGTGTGTACTTCTTAAAAACAAGAAATGACCTTATATAATCATACTATTATCCTTAATGTGTGCCCTTATAGGCTTTTCTATACATATATGTAAAAATACATATACATATTCTATACATATATGTATAGAATACATTTATACATGTATATGTGTATACATTTTCTATACATATATGTTTTGATATTTAAATTAAATAATACATTGTTTTATTTATTTTTTACAATGGCTTGCTTTTCTGGAGGGATTAGCAATAAAGGGCATATATAATCTCATGCCAATAAATATTCTACAGCACGAGTCTTCATCAGACTCTGATTATAGACACAGGTCTCTGGAAGTGCATTTTAACAGGTCATTTTACTTCTGTGAATGAACTGTTCATATGCTCTTGCATGTCCAGTCATACGTCAGTGAAAACCACTGAATAAATGAGCCAAGAGTCAGGGTGGTAGGAAGCCCTGAATGCAAATTTCAGCTCGATTCTGTAGTCAGGAGAGACCCAGTGAAAGCTTTGCAGCAGGAGAGGAACCCAACAAGAGCTGTGTTTTCTGGAGACAAATGTGACATGTCTGCGGGAGGGAGTGGCGGAGGAAGAACCGAAGTGTGAGGCCATAAGCTCCTGGGATAAAATGGTTCCTGGTACTCAACGGCCACCCCCTGCAGGTAGAACAGAGCCTTCTCCAGCATAATGCCTCCTCTCTTTCCCGTGTCTTTCAGAACTGGTTGAAGTCATATGGCTACCTGCTGCCCTACGATTCACGGGCCTCTGCGTTGCACTCAGGGAAGGCCTTGCAGTCAGCGGTCTCCACCATGCAGCAGTTTTACGGGATCCCAGTCACCGGTGTGTTGGATCAGACGACAATCGAGTAAGATTTGCACAGGGCATTGTACCTTTGAACTTTCCGGACTTAACGCTTGGGCTCACTTTCGTCATGGCCTCCTGTGTACATCACGCCCATCCTATTTTTCTACCTTTTCCTCTGCCCTGTCATCCCGGGTAGCAAAATCCCGAGGTGTCTTTTCCTTGGTGAGCTGCTGATGTGCTCCGCCACAGATGTGCCGTGCGACCTTGGACAAGTCACTTAACCCTTCGGGGCCTCAGTTTCCTTATCAGCTCAGTGAGGGGTTTGGTTATAGATGATCTTACATTTCCTCTGACTTGTGCTTCTAAAGCTGGCAGTTCTGTGCGTCTCCCCTCAGGCACCCCCTGAGGTGTGCACTTGATACAGAGACCCCTTGCATGACAGGTTGACAAGTCTCACTTCACTTTTTCCATTTCCCGAACATCTGCCGAGCGTCTGGGCAGACCACGCACGGTGCCTGAGCCTCCGATCCCTGCCCTCCAGAGGCTCACCATGTAGTGAAGAGGACAGTCCTTTGGCTACATCACTCTGGGACTCAGGGGGAAACACTGAGGTTCAGGGCGACACATAGGAAGTCGTAACAAATCAGCACGGAGGATGGCTGCGATGGCTGCGAGCACTCAGCAGCGGGGGGGGGGGGGGGGGGGGGGGGGGGGGCGGGGAGTGCTGGAAGGGAGCTCCTCAGAGCAGCTGAGAAGCAGCAGGCAGAGAGATCTGAGAAGCCTGGGGCTGTGATGTCACGGCAGTGATGGTGGGAATGGCCACCGGGCTCAGCTGCTGCAGGGCAGTCAAACAGGGGAGCGAAAAGTGTCTGCTGAGCTTAGAAACAAAGAGGCCATTGTAAACCCCCCGAGGAATGGTGGAGACGGAATTAGCAGTGGGGAGATAGCAGTGGGGAGAAGGGGAGGTGAGGAGTAGAGATGGCAAGTGTGGGAGGAACTTTTGAGAAGCTTAACAGTGAAAGGAAGGAGGAAGGAGTGGTAGTTAGGAATGAATTTTGTTTGTGTAACTTTGGAGAGACTGAGCATGTTTAAGTTTGTTTAAGAAATGACCGTGCAAGTTATTAAAGCTGTTTAATGAAACCCTGAGAAAGACCTGGAGTGAGCTTCCTAAGGAGGTGGTGAGGGGTGGGGTCCTGAGCTCTGGGGGAGGAGAGAGCAGGGCCTGGTGAGGGTGCGGGAAGCTGGTGGGTGGGGAACAGGAAATCCACCCAGTGGTGGAGCCCGGATCAGTCCCCCGCCCACTGCCCCCAACCCCGTGGGTGAGTCACTCCTTGGGAGAATCAATCACTCTGGCCTTGATTTTCATTTACAAAGGGGAATGTTAAATTATGCCTCTCAAATTCTAGATTCCATTATTCTGAGCATCTAAGCATTCAAAATTTGGTGAGTGCAGGGTTTCATGATCCGAAAATTCTGTCCCAACATTTCCTGTTCCTAGGATTCTCTGACACAACGCATTAGGTCGCTCCTACGATGCTGGGAGCACAGCGGGTCCCTTGGCCCCGAGGCCTCCTGAGTGAGCTGGACAGAGAGGGCCCGGCCGCCTTTCAAAGCAGGGGTTATTCTGAGGGTTCTGTGCAGACCTCGGGCAGTGCATCCTGGGGCAGAAGCACTGGTGTCGCTGCGGAGGCACCACCTGGCCTTGGGTTTTACTCTCTTCCAGAAAGCCCCAGGCCTGTTGGACAAGGTTCAGAGTGTGGCAGGTGGACACGAGAGGAGGAAGCAGAGGGAACGGTGATCTGAGGAAGGAGGAGGGCATTTCCCACTTGCAGTTCTGCCCCCATCTCTTCACGGGAAGGCTGGGAACCTGCGTGGAAGGAAAAAGGCACCCACACTTAAGACAAAACCTGAGATGCAGAGGATGTGCAGAGACCTCAGTTTGGGCTCCAGCTTTGTGACTTCGGGCAGTTTACTGCCTTCTCTGGGCCTATTTCCCCCGGGGGGGCCCTCCAGGCCTCGTTTAGCCTCGCTGTTGCAGAGATGGTGCCTGGTTCTCCTCCTAGGGACTGTCAGTGAAAGGAAGCTAGATTAGCCATTCAAAGTACCACTTTTGAGTGCCCACCTTGGGAAATGCCACACATCATTTATTCATTCATTCATTCATTCATTCACTCAACAAACAGTTCCTCTAGCCCCACCTTGTGCTAAGTCTGGGAAATAATAGTTCATTTATGCATTCAACGGAGTTCCAGCCCCTCCTCACTGTTTGCTATATTTTGCAAGTTACTCAATTTATCTGTGTCTCTTTTATCTATAAAGTGAAGAACAAATAATTCCTGGTTATCTCACCAAGTTTAATGAATACATCACACCCATCCCATTTTTCTACCTTTTACTCTGCACTGTCATCCCAGGAAGCAAAACCCCAAGGTCTTTGGTTCTCTGTTTTGAGAACCAGAAAAAAAATTTTTTTAATGTGAACACAGTGAAAATTATCAATGTTTATTCGAATGCATGGTATTGTTATTATCGCTTGTTATGACTGATTTCTGAGTTCAGGCCACTGTGGGTGACATGGAGCACACGGAAATGAGTAAGGCCTGGTTAAGTCCCTCCAGGGGCTTTTAATATTTGGTTAAAATATTCTCTGTCTCTTCTCTATATTGCCAGTGGCAACCGCTTTCAACAACTGCAAATGAGGTCAGACTGTTTTCCCTTCCAGCAATCCCAAACTGTAGTTTAGTGAGTTGGTCGTTAGGCCAGCGGGGACTTAAATTCAAGGGAGGCCTGGGCCCCAGTCAGCCATGATCTTTTAAATCTCCTGCCCCGGCCCCGTTTTTATATGCCCGGCAACGTCCCAGGCCTGCTGTTCCCTGATAACAGCAGTTACCGGGATTTACTTTAGTCCCAGACACTGGGTGAGCTCTGGGGACACCGTGATGAATATGGTACAGTTCCTGTCCTCAAAGAAGTTCCTACTTATTAGAGGCAACAGACTGATACATTTAAAAAGACAATACAGCATAATAAGTCATGTTTTGTGTCCTACAGTTGTTTAGCCACTTTTTTTAAAGATTCTATTTATTTATTTTTAGAGAGAGGGGAGGGAGGGAGAAAGAAAGGGAGAGAAACATCAGTGTGTGAGAGAAACACAGACTAGTTGCCCCTCACATGCTCCCAACTGGGGACCTGGCCTGCAACCCAGGCATGTGCCCTGACTGAGAATCCAACCAATGACCTTTTGGTTCACAGGCTGACTCTCAATCCACTGAGCCACACCAGCCAGGGCTAGCCACTTTTTTTTTTATCTTCACCTAAGGACATGCTTATTGATTTTTAGAGAGAGGGGAAGGGAGAGAGAAAAAGGAGAAAAACATCGATGTGAGAAACATCGATTGGTTGCCTCTTATACACACCCTAATCCCAGACCAAACCTGCAACCCAAGCATGTGTCCTAACCGGGAATCACACCCACGACATTTTGGTTTACAGGACGATGCTCCAGCCCGCTGAGGCGTACCAGCCAGGGAAGCACTTTTTGAACACTTACAGTGAGAGGGAATTTGCTGTCTTCCAAGCTATGTCCACCTACTGTCAGATAGTTATTCATTCATTTCATCATTTATTCAACAAATCATTACTGAACATCTGTGTCAGGCCCTGTGCCAGTACTGGGAATACAGACAAGGTTCCTGTCCTCATGGGGCTTGGACTCTGGCAGGAAAAACAAAGAATCAAATATATAATTTCCATGAATGATAAGTGCTACAAAGAAAAGCAGCATAAACAGACAGCAGTGGGATGGGCACCGCTGGGATGGGCACCGCTGGTGGGTACAGCATATTAGACAGGAAGGGCAGGAAATCCTCTCGGAAGCGATGACTCCCGAGCGGACACTTCAGTGAACAAACCATGTGACGAAGAAGAGTGTTGCAAGCAGAGGGAGCAGCAGATGCAAAGACCATGCAGTGGGGAAAACCCTAGCACAGTCAAGGCATGGCAGGAAGGCGGAGTATGTGAGGGGAAGGCGAGTGAAGGTGCTGGTAGACAGGTGGGCAGAGGCTAGACCACGTGGGCCGGGCCGAGGGGAGGAGTTCTGACTTTATTCTGAGTGTTTGGGGGAACCACTGGAGGGTTTTAGGCCAGGGAGTGATGTGATATAGTAACATTTACAGAGCGTTTTCACATATGAGCCCTCCTTTGAGGCTCATTACACCCTAAGAACAGCAACAACTTTAATTCTCATATTGCAGATGAGGAAACTGAGGCTCACGCCAATTCAGTCACTTGCCTGGGCCCTTCTGATTAGTGGTGGAGCTGGAACTATCAAGCCCGTGTCTTCCGACTCCCAGTCTCTTATGCGGCAATGCTTCCTCATATTCGGTTGTGTGTGAGTGAGTGAGTGAATGAGTCAGTCCTGTCCCTGCTGGGGAACCCATCGGAGCCAGGGTTTCGGCGGTGCACGCTGCCATGCAGGCTGGGGCTGGAGGCTCCGCAGGGTCTTCCTGGCGTGTTCAGTGACCACAGTGTGTGTGCGTCTTCTCTCTGCCCAGGTGGATGAAGAAACCCCGATGCGGTGTTCCCGACCACCCCCACTTGAGCCGTAGGCGAAGGAACAAGCGCTACGCCCTGACTGGACAGAAGTGGAGGCAGAAGCACATCACCTACAGGTGCTTTGGCTTCCTCTCGTCCTCCCTGGTCCTGGCTCCACCCTCACTGTTTTTTTCCTGGCCTGAGTTTCGGAGGCTCGTAACCGGCTGTGTCATCAGGGTGAGGGCCGGGGACTGAGAGCCTGTGACTTTGCCCTCCTTGCGACTCCCAGAGGATGCTCTGCCTCCAACTTCAGGTTTCTTTGGTCCTTTGGGGGCTTCTTACTTGTGTTCTGTTTAGATTCCAATTGTTTTCAGTTGCAGAAAGTGGAGCATGGACAGTTCAGTGACTTTCATCTGTGATAAAGAACCACAGCTGAGCGGAGAAGGCTTAGTCTAATAGACTTCATGCAGGATTCCCAGCACAGATGTCCAGTTTGTTTCTTAAGCAGTGTAAAGGGCCCGAATCACAGCAGTGCCATTCATTGATTGTCTAGGGAAACCAAGGGCAGAGCAGGGTCAGTCTCCAAGGCAGCCCGGCAACCACGAGCAGGGATGCTGGAGCCCATCACAGCGTACTCAAGACATCGGAACTCGGAGTGGGGCTGGGACAAGAGCCAGCCCTATGGTGGGCTCACATGGGCCCTGGTTGGTGCCTCTCAAGGCCCTGACTCCATCCGAGGTAGATGTGCTCGGTCCCAAGGGTCTAAGATAGAGATCGTAGAGGGGCACCAAGGGCTCTCCCGCTGACGAGTTGTAGAGATCGGAACAGGATTTTTTCAGAAATCTGACAAGAGAAGGAAACTGTAGAAGAATCTGGGTCAGAAACTGGACAGACTCTTAGGGTCTCCCGAAGAGGTAGAGGAGACGAAGAAAAGCAGCTGGATTCTAACTCTGACCTTCCTTCTGTCACCCAATGTCTCTGAGCCTCAGTTTCCTTACCTACAAAACAGGTCCTTTTCCCGGGTGCTCTCGGGGCAGCGCATCCAGAAGCAGTGACGCTCCCTGTGGGAGAGCCATGCAGTATGGATACAGCAACCCTAAATAGCTGAATCTATAACCGATTAAATCAGATACCGCCCTATACCAGCTTTTAGGTAGGCAAGTAGTAGTCGGTGCCAAATGTTTTTTTAAGAGATGTTTCACTTAAGCTCTCCACTGTTTAAATATTTTATAACTTTTTAAAGAATGTTTTATTTATTTATTTTTAGAGACAGGGGAGGGAGGGAGAAAGAGAGGGAGAGAAACATCAACTGGTTGCCTCTCTCATGCCCCCAACTGGGGACCTGACCTGCAGTCCAGGTACGTGCCCTAACCAGGAATCGAACCAGTGAACTTTTGGTTCGCAGGCTGACGCTCAATCCACGGAGCCACATGAGCCAAGGCAAAATATTTTATAACTTTTATAGATGTACATATTGTATGTATTGGGAGAAGAACATAAATTTTAGAAAATGCTAGTCACCAACTTATTTTTTTTTCCTACAAATTGGAATGAAATCCTATACTTAACACAAACTTTGTCAAAGACAAAATACGAAACACTGATTAAAGAGCTAAGACACTCTGATTGAGGCAGGGCTTGGGACCCAGAGCCTTGCCTGCCTGGTCTCTCTTTCAGCCCCTAGGGCGCTGCCGCAGAACTCTAGGCGTCAAAACTTGAACATCGCTGGGCTGTCTGGTTCCTGATGTCCCTCTTAGCTCTGCTTGTGTCTGACTCTCTGTTCCTCCCTAACCTAGTTCACTCCGCTCTCTCACCAGCATTCACAACTACACCCCAAAGGTGGGGGAGCTAGACACACGGAAAGCTATTCGCCAGGCCTTTGATGTGTGGCAGAAGGTGACCCCGCTGACCTTTGAAGAGGTGCCATACCACGAGATCAAAAGTGACCGGAAAGAGGCAGACATCATGATCTTCTTTGCTTCTGGCTTCCATGGTGACAGCTCCCCCTTTGATGGGGAAGGAGGATTCCTGGCCCATGCCTACTTCCCTGGCCCTGGAATTGGTGGAGACACTCACTTCGACTCAGACGAGCCGTGGACACTAGGAAATGCCAACCACGATGGTAAGACAATGAGGGGACAGGGGTCAGTTCTGGGTTTCTCAAAAGCCCCGAGGAAGAACCTGGAGGACACCATAGATGAGTCCCTGGTTTCTAGAACTTCTTGTCCAAGAACTAAGAACATAAGGGGTGGGAACTGTGGTCCCTGATGATACTCAACATGTGACCCACCAGAGCCAAGGACATGGAGATGGGTCGGATCACTGAGTAAATGGTCTAACTGAGCTGAGTCAGGAGGGACGGATTAGGTCACGAAGAAGAAGACAAAGTAATGAATCAGAGGCTGGGGAAAGGTTTAAAAAAGCATTCAAGCTGAAAGTGGTAGGCTCTGGCCTGACAGATGACAGCGGCAAAGGCCAGTCATTTTATGGGGTGACGTGACTGACTCTGCCCATTATGTCAGCCTCACAGGTGAGTAACTCTAGCATCCTCGGAGAACCTGCTCTCGGCCACTGTGATTTAATGAACAGCCGCAGAGTCAATACTGAGCAGCGACAGTAACCCCGTTCCTCAGGCTGCAAGAGCTCCTCACCCATATTTACTCGTGAGGCACGTGTTCAGTAAGTCAGCAAGTGCACGTCGTTTCTAAGATGAAGAGTTTGGGGTTCGAGTGGCATAGCTGACAGGTGGCAGTGCGAGGGCTCACTCCATAGTTCAGCTACGTGGCTGTGTCACTAGGGGCAAATAACTCACCCCCAGTCTCCTCATCTGTAGAATGAGGGACGGGTTGGTGACCTCTGAGGTCCCTTCCAACTTCAATGGAACACGCTGCGCAACCCAAGGGGTCTGCACATTGTACAAAAAAGACATGGTCTCTGCCCTCTGGGAGTCCGGAGTCAAGTCGGGGAGATGGATGGGTGCATCAGTCACCCCAGGCAGACTGTATGGAAGGACACAGCAGAAACATGAAGAAATGCAGTAGGAGTCTAGAGGAGAAAGGGACAGAGGATTCCATCCCATTCCATTCCAGATTATAATAGACACTAATATGTTAATAGTCTAAGGGCCACATCAAGTGCCTTCCACATTGTATACACTATTATCCCCATTTTACAAACAGGTAAACTGGATAGAGAAACATTAAGTAACCTCGCCAAGGTCCCACAGTTGGCGAATGACGAAATAAGGCTTTGAACCTGAGCGTTATGACTCCAGAGCCTGTGCTCTTAGCCACCAAACTAAGCTTCCGTGGCCCTTAAGCCGCAGGGCACACCAGAATCACGGGGAAACCTTTTTAACGAACACAGATTCCAGGCTCCCGGCCCCTAACCTTCTGCTCTTCTGATCCCCTGGCTCCGGGGCTGGGCCTGGGAATCTGCACGCAGCCTACGAATGCCCAGGTGCTGCTTCTCATGCGGCGGTGCCCTCACCTCAGGAAGCGCTGTCTTCATCCGCAGAGTTTCCCTAACTTGTCTGATCAGAAGAACCAACGAGGCTTCTTGTAGACACGTGGATCCCCAGGTTCTCCCCTTGGAGATTCTCATTCCTCATCCTCAGCACTTTGGGGAAACGCTGGGCATTCTTCTTCCCTGATGGAGCTCAGGCTGAGAGCAGACTTCAGAGCCCCTTTCCTCAGAGGCCGAGCCTGGTGTCTGTAGACGGGGCAGCCTCCTTGAGAAAACTTCCTATTTGCATGGATCAGGGGTCATGGATCAGGGGTCATGAGCTCTTGGCTTAATCCTCACGAGGGTGGTCCAGGAGGCGGTCTGGCCGAAGTTCAGCCCAGGCAAAGTTATAAAACTGTTCAGCTTCTCGCTGCCCCCTGCCCTCCTCAGGTCTGTGTCCTCTTTCCTATCCAGCTCCATTTCCTCTGCCCCCGGGGCCCTTGCCTTCTGTCCTCGTATGTTTCCTGGCTTTCAGGACTCCTGTTCTTTATCTCCTGTGCTTGGATTAGTGTCAAGGAACAGCCGTCTGTGCTAACTGATAAGGTGTGAGGAGAAGAGAACTAACATTTTTGAACCCCAGTTAGATGCCAGGCACTTGTCCACTGATGAAATTTTAGTGATAGCCCTGATAAAGATAAATGAAATTTTAAATGGTTGTTTTCCAGGGAAGCACTGGAGAGACACTCCTCTTCCTCTGCCCTCCCCTTCCCGGCTCTGGGGGTTTGCATTTCCCACGCCCACTCCTCCCTGGGGGGTGGGAAGGAGCTGGGACCATCCCAGCCACCTCCTGACTGTCCCATCCCATCCTGATGAATGGCTGTGATTCTGATAGAAACTCCAAGATGGGCAATGTCTTCTTTGGACAAGAGTCAGGACTCTTCTGTGCTCTGGGAAACCGAGCACGAACCACCCAGATCTGGTTCATGAGCACAGCCACAGAGCCTTGGCTGGCAGACCGGAATGCAGCAATCGCCCTAGGACGGCGTTTGGAAGGAAAGGGAAGGAACCGAGATTAATTGAGCACCTGTATATTATCTCAGTTTCCACATAAACTCAGTGAGGGAGTGGACAGAGGCTTCTGGGAACTTTTTGTTTATTGGCTTTCTTATCTACCCTGCATTCCCATTATGGGAACTTTCCAACTCACAAAAGTAGAGAGAATAACATTATGAACCCCCAGGCATAATTATCAGCATTATGTCATTCCTATTTCATCCACCCTCTCCCCTACACTTTTATTTTTTTGGCTGAGGTATTTTTAAAGAAAACCCCATTTCACCTGCAAATACTTTGGTATACACTTCTAACAGATTATTTTTAACACAACCACAAAATCAGTATCAAACTCAACAAAATTAATAATTTCTAAAAATCAAATACCTGGTTTGTGTTTTCCTAAATGACCTCAAAAATGTCTCTTCCAGTTGTTTGCTTGCATCAGGACCCAAACAACAGCCATGCGTGCATCGCCCACGGCTGACACGTCTCTCAAGGCCCTTTCCGTGTAAAACAGTCACCCGGCTTCTCTGTCCCGCGCTGCCCGTGTTTATTGCAGGAACTGGGCCACTTGCCCTGAGCATCGTCGTTGGGCTTGACTAGATTCAGGTTCACTGTGAGCTTATCTCTCTTCCCCATATTTCCTGAATATTGGTGATTAGATCAACAGGCCTGACCAGATTCCGGTTCACTTTTTTGGCAAGAACGCTTCCTAGGTGGTGCCGGGCCTCCCTAACCCATCACACCGGGAAGCAGGTGCGATGCAACTTGTCCTACTTTTAGGGACGCTGAAGTTGACAGGTCGGCTCAGGTGCGCCAGCCTGACCCAACCATTACAGAATTTACATGGGCAACTTTGTTTGTTGGTTCGTTTTTTGTTTTTCTGCCTCCTGGGGAACTTTAAAAAGAAAAAAAAATTACGTAAACCCTAATCCAAAAGTCCTGAATCAGAAACTCCTGGATCAGAATCTCCTCTACCTGTGTGTTTAAAAGGCTCTCCTGAGAGCCCACTGGACTGTAAAGGTGATTCTGATTCTCCAGCTCCTTGGAGTCTGGGCGAAAGGCAGTCTGGCCCACTGCACCTTTAAGCTGGTTTTGGGGACTGCTTCCCAGCACTTTCTGTTCTCACTTCTCTCCAGTGAGTCAAGCAGTGAGGTCAGCAGAATTCACTAAGCTCTGCTGGGGAGGGAGCCCAACCCCAGGGAAGGTGATAAGACAGGCAGAGTCATCCAGACCAGCCTCACAGGGTAGAGCCAGAGCCGGCCTGCAATTACTTCAGTGACTCTCCCCCACCTGAGGAGCTAGACTCGGCAGGGATCCTAATCTCCATTCTGCAGATGAGGGAGTAAAGTTCCAAGTGGTTAAGAAATTCACACAGTTGGTAAGTGGCAGAGCCAGGTGTGAACCCAGGACTCTGAATTTTTAACCATCACCCCCGGTGATTCTGCTGCAGGCGGTCCAAGGACCCCCCCTGGAAAAATACTGAACTTTTGGCACTGTCCTGTCCTGGCTGCTGTCACCTAGCCCTCTCCAGCACAGAACTTGCCTTCAAAGAGCTCACAGTCCTAGAGCTCTGAGAGTGAGAGTGGGCACTAGGGGCTAGAACCTAGGGTGGAAAACGGTCAGTGCCATAGAGATAATTCAGATAAACTGCTGGGAGAGTACAGAGGAGGAAGCGCTCACTGCCAGTGGGAGAAATCAAGGAGGGCTTCCTGGAAGACATGGCACTGAGCTGAACTCTGAAGGAATAAGGCTATTTCAGGTGGAGGGGCCAGCACTGCCGAAAGTATAGAGGCGAAGGGAGATGCTACAACTTTTGCAGGGTTGGAGGAATCGGTCAGATGGGCCTCACCAAATGTGGAGGTCCTCAGGGAAGGAACTGAGGCAGAGATAAGGTATACTTGAGTAGCCAAGTAGACTGTTGGGCGCCCGCTAAGAGGCCCAAGGCTTTGAGCTCCCAGCTGACAGGTTGCGGGTCCTCACACTCAGCTCACTGGGACCTGGCTATTTAATGTGATAATTCTGAGCCAGGAGCCGGCATGAGTGCTTTACATACCTGGTCTCATTAACCTTCACCTCAGCTCTCATGAAGGCACCCTATTCCCTCCATTCTACAGAGGAAGAGATTTAAACTGTCACACGGTTAGGACATGGCAGCGCTGGGATTCCTGGTGGTCTGGCTCCCAGGGACTGTACTTCTGACCACAGGGATCTTCCCCATCCCGCTGCTGTCCCACTCACAAGCTCCAGGCAGTTCTCTGGCCCCTGGCCCCTCCCCTCCCCCCTCGTCAGAGCAGCCCACAGGTCACCTGAGTTTCTGTGCAGTAAGGTGCCAGCTCCCCAGCTCTTCTCTGCCTCGTGGTCCCTGGAACAATCCCACTGCCCCTTTCCTTCAAGGACGTACTCCTGTTCTCTACAGAGAGCAGGCGCAGAGGCTCACAGCGGAACAGACCCAGGCTGGGGACAAAGGTTTGGTCTGGCCAGGCACTTGCAGCCCTGCTCCCTGGTTTCCCGCTGAGGTCCCTGTGGACACCCCGAGAAGGAGCCTGGCCGGGGGACAGCGGCCCGAGCAGCTTGTCCTGCGTGGAACAGGCCAGGAGCAGGGCCAACGCCGGACCCCAGGAAGCAGAGCTGCCTTCCGCTGGCTCCGCAGCCGTCTTTGTTTGGGACAGAGCTCAGAGATGAGCTCACCCTTCCCTGCTGCCAGAGGGCCAGGGCCTGAGGAAGAAGCTGGGGGCGGCCTGGCCTCCTCGTGCCAGCCCGCCCTTCCCCAGCAGAAGGCAGCCCCAGGCTCTTGGCCAACCTTGCCCTGATCTAGCCCATCCTCCTTCGCTGAAAACACTGGTGGTGTCAGCAGAGCGACAGCCAGGCACGCGTCTGGGTCCGCCCCATGGGGCTCTTCTCTTCTCCCAAGACTTTAGCCAGGAAGCCCAGAGACAATCCTGAGCCCCATTTGACCCTCACACGGCCCTTGGCTGGGTTGGGGTAGAGCAACTTTGCCAGCGACACTGGGGCAGAGTGGACACTATGACTCCTGACAACCAACCAACCTCCTGGGCTCCTGGCAGCCTCCCCTGACTTTAAGGTGGCAGGAATGGGCTTCGACATGCCTTCGAGCTGGGCTGTAAGAAGCGGGGCTCAAGGGCAAATTCAAATGCCAGAGGTCAAGGCAAGCAGGGGTCTGTCACTGGACAGACGGGAGTCAGGACTATTGACCCAACAGCCTACCTGACACCCAGACCGTTGCATTTTTTTCCCCCAAAGCTGGGCGTATTTCATTCCCCCCAAAGTCAGTCTTGCCCTATCCCAGGCCCGAGTTCAGGGGAGAACTCCAGGGAGGTAGCTCTAAGAGGATCTGGTTGCTAGGACCCCGCTGGCCTTGTGCCTCCATTCTGATCGATGGGCTTACTCCAGGCACCGACCTTCTCTGTCTTGTGTGTGGTGCCCAGCGCTGCCCCGCGGTGCCATGTGCTCTGTACACATTATCTTGTCCAACCCTCATACAACCCTGTAAGGCGGGACGCTCTTCCCATTTACAGATGAGGAATGAGGCTCAGCGGGTGGACCCTCTGGCCACGTTCCCAGAGCTGGCGGGGGTACAGCTGGAAGTGAACGAGGTCTGTCCTGCTCAGGGGCGCGTGCTCACGCCCACTAGGCCACACTGCCGCCTCAGCTTCATGTTCAGGGTCCCCTGCCCCACTTTCTGCACCTGGACCTTGTCATTTTCCACTCCAATTTGAATCCCTGCCTTGATCTTGACCATAGCTCAGTTCTTTTAGAACCAAGGTCTTGCCAGACTGAGAGCTGCCACCCGACCAGAGCCCTGCCTGCCCCTGGCTCTCCTGAAGCGGACCTCCAGCCTGCCGCCCCAGAGCGCCCCTCTGCTCGCCCCACTCCTCTGCCTCGGCTCAGGCCCCTCGCATCTCGCACCTGGACCCTTGTACCAGCTTCCCATCCCACCCCTGTGACCCACCCCCCCGCCGCCTCTGGTCTCACCGTCCTCTAAACCTTCCTCCAACCACAGCCACAGTGATGTCATCATGTCACCAAACCCCCCGCCAGCCTAGAAGCCGGTCCAAAGTCCTCCGCGTGGCATCACAGGGCCCTGTGTGCCAGCCTGGCTGACCTCATCCCCCTCCAGCCCTCCCCTCGAGGTTTGTTCCGGAGCCAAATGGAATGAAACTGTGTGTCCCTGGGTCTTGTTTATAGCTTTCCCTCTGCCAGGGGAGCCACCCCCACCCATCTCCCTCTCCGGCCCCCCTCCTGCCCCCCCCAATCCGTTCTGCTGGCCAACTTCTCTTTCAAGGCTCACCTGAAGCATCACCTTTACAAAGACTTCACGGAACATCGTTAAGTTTAGAGGACTCCTCCCTTCTCGGCATCCTCTCCCGACCCTTACAGTCCTCTGTTGGGCACCCGCACACCAGTTCCACTTACTTTGCTTCTCTCTCCCTGTCCTCCATGGTACTGAGAGTTCTGGAAGGCAGGGGTGTGTCTGGTTTCTCCGTGTGGCCCAGTGTCCGGCACAGGGCCTGGCACAAAGCCTATGGGTGTTTGCTGACAGCAGGGATTGACTGACCGACACCTAAGTGGGTGCCCCGGCACCTCCCCCTCCCCTCCCCCTCTCCGCAGGGAATGACCTCTTCCTGGTGGCGGTGCACGAGTTGGGCCACGCGCTGGGGCTGGAGCACTCCAACGACCCCAGCGCCATCATGGCGCCCTTCTACCAGTACATGGAGACGCACAACTTCAAGCTGCCGCAGGACGACCTCCAGGGCATCCAGAAGATCTACGGTGCGTGGCAGGGGACAAGGGGCCACCGCCTCTACCACGGGGCTGGGCTGTGACTGCCCTCCTGTCCTGGAGGGGGCGGCGAGCAGGGGTGGAGGGAGCATTGCCATCTATCTGAGTAGCTGACAGATGTCTAAGCTTTAGAGACTTTCAAGGTCATTGCTTAACTAGAGTGGGTGAGGCTACCTCCCCACCCCCTACCATCCCCCATTTGCCCTCATCTTGGGAAACGGAGCCGAGGGTCTGAGCTGCTACCTGGAGGGACAGCAGTGAGTGGAGGCCCACTCCCTCCCTCCTCTTCTCTCCCCTCTTCCCCCTCCTCGCACCTCCCTCTAGCCTCCTGTGGTTCAGGTTTCAAGGGGTCCCACCTCTAGCCAGGAGATCCACACATCTGTCCAAGTAATAGTGATACAACATGATGAGTATTATACACCGAGCTTTTTTTTCTTAAATAAAAAGAAATAAGAAGCTAGGCTGACATCTTGATGAAACACGCTGCCATGACTCCCTCCCAGTTCCCTGGTCAGGCTGGTGTGCGAGGTTCTCGTTCTTGGCAAGCAGGTGGAGATGGAAGACCAGTTTTCTTGAGCAAATGCCTGTCCACACAGCGTAGCCCCGCCCCCCACTACCCTCAGGCTACGGAGCATAGAAGGGCTCCCTCTGGAGGTCCCAAGGGCCTCACAGACTGGGTGGCCCCACCCAGAGCCCTGGAGCTAGGCAGGCTGTCTCAAGTTGAAGCTGCAGAGGGCTGGTCAGGGGTGAGGGTAACTGGGAAGTGTTTTGAAACAGAATGGCCAGGATCTTCCGATCAGACATGAGGTGAGGAGAAGGGTGACAATAAGGTTTCTGGCTTTCGTAATTGCGGGGATAGGACTGACCAGTCTGTAGCTCAGACATCTGGGCTGGGAGAATAGTGACTTGGGAATCTTTGGCATCCCATGTAGTGGCCACCAGCCATACTGGAGCAGGACAAAGAGTGGAGGGGTGGGGGGAGGGGGGCCCGTGTGTGTGGAGGGGCGCAGAAAGAGGGTTGGGACACTGAGCCTAAGAAGGGGCATGTCCTGTCACAGCAGGAGAGAAGAAAAAGAAGATACCAGATTTGGGGGCAGACAGATGAGAGTCCCGTTTAATGGTTATTTTTCACCTAGTTGCTCAGAGACGAGGGGAGTAAAAAGTGGGGAGAAAGGACAGGAGGCTAGAGTGGGGCGGACTTGTTTGTCTCAGAGCTGCCTCGGTGATGACTGATGAGACAGGGCAGCGGGGGGCAGGGGGTGGCCGGCCCCTTTCTAAGACGCAGCCCCTCTCTCCAGGACCCCCAGCAGAGCCCCTGGAGCCCACAAGGCCTCTCCCCACGCTCCCCGTCCGCAGGATCCACTCCCCGTCAGAGAGGAAGCACGAGCGCCAGCCCCGGCCCCCTCGGCCACCCCTTGGTGACCGGCCGTCCACGCCCGGAGCCAAACCCAACATCTGCGATGGCAACTTCAACACAGTGGCCCTCTTCCGGGGAGAGATGTTTGTGTTTAAGGTAGGGCCGGTCGACTGGCACCCCCCAGGGGTCCCCTCCCGTTTCTTCCCCACCACGGAGCCAAAGAAGGCTGCTGTTCCGGGATGCAGCCTGTCATGGGGCCTGGATGGAAGCTGGCCCAATGGCCAGGACACGGGTCTCTCCCTGCTGCCGCTGAGTAAACCAAAGGGGAGGCAGGAAGATCGGTGACCCTGCACCTTCCCGGGGTTAACTCTGGGGAAAGGTACCGGAGACCAGCTTCTGGTCCGTGACTTTAAGCAAGTTGCCTCCCTGCTCTGAACCTCAATTTCTCCGTCTGAAAACTAGGGAGTCACTCCCGTAACGACGGAGGTACGGAGATCAAATAGCGCATGGCCATTAAGCAGGCACAGTGGTGGCTGCGTCCGTCTCCAGATCCTACCAGGGCCGAGAGGCCGGTACTGAGGTGTGCCTGACAGGAAGCAAGCCAGACTGCATCTTGTCACCCATGTGGTCCTGTCCTGCTAGCCCTGGGCTGACTGGGGGGCGGCCTGCTTGGTGTGTGGCAGCTGGGTTCTCAGGGAAGCAGACTCTGAGATGGTGTTTGGAAGGCAGGAGTTTGATGAGGGAAGCGGGATCGGGCAGGAGGAGGAGACAGGCAGCCACCAGGCCCACTGCAGACCCATCCACCCCCAGGGGTCTCTGGAGCTACGTTGGCCGCTCAGATTTATCCCACGTTAGGGCCCCGATGGCTGGAACTTTATGCCCCTGCCTCATTCAGCCAGGGGATAAGGAAGGATGTGACCCTGGGGGAACTCTCTGAAGCTGGGGCCATCCCAAGAGGCTGACCACACTCCCAGCCTCAGAGTCAGTAAGCCCTCCAGGGACAGGGATCCGGACAGCACCTCTCCCTCACTCTGGGAGGCTGTGGAGGACCGCCCCACGCCCCTTGTGGAGTTCTCCCCAGCAGGTTTCGAGCACCGAGCAAGAATCGGGCGCCCTGGGTCAGCCTAGTCCTGCCTCTCACCGAGCGGCTCTAGGAAAATCACTGAAGGCTCTATCTCAGATATACTCACAAGAGTTGTGAAAGTCAAAATGAGGTTTAACAAACTGGATGTGAAAGTGCTTTGTAAAACACCGTTAAACACTCTTTTCCAGCTGTTGCACCATCTTTAGGAGCCACACGCGTTCCTCTGTATTCGCGCACCCTCCCACTGAATGGCTCCTAGGCAAGTCTAGCTTCTATCATCCCCGTTTACACGTGAGAAAGCTGAGGTCCCAGGAGGTCTGGGCCTTGCCCAGTGTGCCCGCAGCCAGGGGCTGCAGGGGGACAAGGCACCAGTCTGCAGAGGGGGGCTTTCATCGCACTCTCAGCCTCCTTGTCTGCCATTTAGTCCACCTTGACTATAAGCCCCATACTGTTCTAGGCATTTTGCCTATGACCCCTCATCTGACTTCCGCCCCCTCCCCCCACCATTATTACCCGCATTTGCAGGTGAGTTTCTTTAAGTGCTGTGCCCAAGGTCATGCAGCTGTAAGTGGGGAAACCTGAATTCACACCCAGGTCTTGGGAGAATTCCCACAGTGTGCTTCCCATGGTCCTTGCCCTGCTGGATGGAGCCAGGCAGGTATGAGCAGGGCGCTCTGCCCAGGATCCGTGACCATCTGAGCTTCCCACCAGCCCGGAGAGTGGCCCTGCAGACCTCAGTGACTCTCTGCTGCCCTCGTGTGGCTACTCTGGGCCCCGGCATCATCCCTTCTGGCTCCTCCACACCTCCTCCCTGCCATCAGACCTGTCTGCTCCGTCTGGGGGCCCCTCCCGCAGCAAGAGCCATCTGGAGGGTTACATGAAGAGAGTTAAGGAGCATCCTGTCTTCCTCACAGGGCCTTGAAAGTTAGAAGCAGTAAATAGAAAAGCATCACCGAGGGTTTCCAGGCTGGGCCCAGAGGAAGGTGTTGAGCTGCTGGGCTGAGCGCTGGGTTCAGAGGCTATGCCCCTTCCTCTCTTCCTTGACCCCCAGGATCGCTGGTTCTGGCGTTTGCGCAATAACCGGGTGCAGGAGGGTTACCCCATGCAGATCGAGCAGTTCTGGAAGGGCCTGCCCGCCCGCATAGATGCAGCCTATGAAAGGGCCGATGGAAGATTTGTCTTCTTCAAAGGTAATGTGGCCTGTGCTGAGGGACCTGGGATATGGCTCTCTGCCCTCGGAACCCCCTTTTGCCATCTGTAAACTGGGACAGGTGGGTGGGAGGCAGGCGCACTCCTGGGCCCTTCCAGCCCTGACAGAGACGCCAGCCCCTGACAGGACAGATCCCTGCCGGCAGGCAGTGCACCGTCTGGGGAAATCAAGTCAGGGAGTGCTTGTTGGGGGTCATATGGGCCCAAGTCAGTGGGGCGACGAGCCTCGGCCACGTGCAGTAGAGGGCTGCACAGGCCATTGCAGACCACCTGTGTTCGCTGGAAGGCCACCGCGTCAGTTCTGGATGGAGGGGGTCCCCCAGCCCAGAGGCTGGAGAGGTCAGGGAAGGGGGCGGGGCCGGCTAACGTGTGCTGCACGCCCGCCCGGTGCCCACCCTGGGCTAGGTGGTTTCACTTCAGTTACCTTGACCTCGGCCAGGCCCCAGGGGGCTAAGACACAGACAGTTAGTGAGAAGCAAGGAAAGCATTCCAAGGCGGAAGGAACAGCATGGGCGAAGGACAGTGGGAATGTGCACGTGTGTGGTGCTCTGCACCGGAAAGTGGTGAAAAGTGGCCTGAGGGGCAGTTTGGGGGCGAGGCCTGAGGAGCCTTGTTTGCCAGGCCAGAATTTAATATTGACCCATTAGGGCAACTCCGGAAATTGCTGTTTCCAAGCCGCAGAGAGCCAGAGGGCAGGTGCAGGGGCGGGGAGGCCATTTCTGAGGGGGTTGCTGGGAGCCGAGGAGAGCGCTGTCTGTAAGGCCCGTGGTGGGGGCAGCAGAGAGGCTGGAGACACCTGGAAGATCAAACCCAGGTCTCAAGAGAGGCGGAGCACTGAGAGGAGGAGGAAACAGGGTCAAAGGTGACGCTGGCACTTGCTAGGGACTCTGGGAGGCCAAAAGGTGAGCGGGGAGGCAGCCCCCTGTGGTAGAGAAGGAGAACTCTAGGGAGCCTCCTTGGAGATGCCCAGAGGCTGGTGGGCCACCAGGGTACCACGTCTGGTGCTCAGATCCACCGGGACAGTGACTGTGGGCTCCAGCCTCCAGCTGGGTGTCATTGGAAGCAGGTGGGGGGGGGGGGGGGGCAACGGGGAACACTAGTGTGTGTGAGTGGCTGAGGTCACCCAGAGAGGAGAAAGGAGCAAGTCCAGAGAAAGGAAAGAGGGTGAGACATGGAGCCTGGGCAGCATGGGGTGATCCATGACTGACTTCTGGCTTCTTGCCCCCTAACTAAGCTTTGCCTGGGCCAAGGGGCCTCCGTCTCCCACTGAGGGGATCCAGCAGGCCTAGGGCTGTTTCCCCCCAAACACTCTGGCACTATGAATGACTTCAGTCCCAGCAGGAGATGAGCAGGGAGCACTAGCCACAACCTCTGGCATCGAGTGACTGGGCAAGGCTGATCCTGGGCTCCTCTTGGCCACAGGTGACAAGTACTGGGTGTTCAAGGAGGTGACAGTGGAGCCTGGGTACCCCCACAGCCTGGGGGAGCTGGGCAGCTGTCTGCCCCGAGAAGGCATTGACACGGCTCTGCGCTGGGAACCCGTGGGCAAGACCTACTTCTTCAAAGGCGAGCAGTACTGGCGCTACAGTGAAGAGCGGCGGGCCACGGACCCTGGCTACCCCAAGCCCATCACCGTGTGGAAGGGCATCCCACAGGCCCCCCAAGGGGCCTTCATCAGCAAGGAAGGATGTACGTAAGGGCTGGGCCGGGCCGGGCAGGGTGGGAGGGGTTCCAGCAGGCCCACGGGCATCCTCTCGGGGTATCCAGGTCCGAGAAACACCACCTGGGGGCAAGGACAACCGCCTTGTATCCACCCACATTCACACAGTGAATTCTCTTACCAGCTACCAAGCCTCGGTGTCTCGTCTTCAGGGACGGGTCGAACTGAGAATGTTTTCACAGACTGACTGCGTTCCTTCAGACAGCATTTCTCAGGGGTCCTTGGGGTGCTCTCGGAGTTCCTCGAGTTACCACATCTGAAAAGCAGTGAGGGATATGGTGGTTCGAAGGTGATTTTTCACAGGGCTTGAGGGCAGGAAGGTAGAGAGAGAAGCCTTTTTGATTTATGAGACATTTTCCAAGCTCCTCCCAGAGGCCAGACTAGGGGCTTCTCAACAGCAGGGGCTGGGTCTTGCCAGGGGCAGAGTGGGCATCCACAGATGTTTGTTGGACACATCTCCACTGACATGACCCAAAGCACAGCCTGGCTGGTCTCACACCCTATCTCTACCCCTTACTGTGAGTTTGGGCGAATCACTCATTTTCTCAGTTCCTCGTCTGTAAAGTGGGGATCACAACAGTACCTGTCTCACAGGGTTTTGTAAGGATTAAACAAGATAAATTATGTAAAGTCCTTAGACCAATGCTGAGCACATGGCCAATGCCATATGTTTTAGCTGCTATCATCATCATCATCATCATCATCATCATCTTGTTGGTGTGTTTTAGTTTATATGGGATGACAGATTCATTCACTCCACAGTGATTACTTGGAACCAGGTTGTGTGGGAAGGCCGAGGATGGAGCAGAGAACAAGGCTTGTATTACGTTCTGGCTCCCAGGCTAGAGGCAAAAAAAAAAATAAGGCAGCAGCAAATGCTGTAAGGGGTAGAAATGCTGGGAGAGAGCAACAAGGCAGAGGGGCCACATCAGGGAAGGTCGTCGGGGAGGACCCTCTGAGGAGAGTCGCTGCCCAGAAAGCCAACAGCCACAGGGACAGGAGCGGCAGCTATTCGGTGGCTCTCCTGTGTATCCAATGCTTTATACACACAGTCTTGCTTTCTGGGGAGCCTCAGAGACAGATGACATCAACGACTTTGGCCAATGAAAGTCCCAGCCAGGGTGGGGAGCTGACCAATGAGAGTCTTCTGAGAGCATTGCTGTCCCTCACTGCACTGGCTGGTGACTGAGGCTGTTGCCGGGCGCCTTGGGGTAGCCCCCAGCCCTGCTCCCTTCTTTCCTTCCAGCCCGTCCCCTGGAAGGATCCCAGAGGCCCTGCAATCAGTATTGCAAAGCAATGTGTGCCAAGCCAAAAAAAAAAAAAAAAATCCCTGATAAATGCAGAGAGGTAGTGTCCGCTGTCAAGAGAAGGAGAAGCTCCACTCCCTGCCTCCCTTGGCTCAGGAGGGAGCCGGGCTGAGGCCCTACAGCTGTGGGGACAGTGCTGTCCGAGCCCCAAACTGGGGGCTCCATCTGACCCACATGAGGGTGCCTGCGGCACAGTGTGACGGGCGAGAAGGACCCCCGTCTGGCAGGCATGAACTGAACTTACCAATTCTACTGAAAGCCCCTCAGTGGCCGCTCCAGGTCCTGGGTGCCCCCCTCTGCAGCCACACTATTTGCAGGATGTGCCAAGCTCTGCGCTCCCCCACCTCTGCATGTGCCAACACACTGCCCCCACCACCTCGGAAGCCCACCCCTCCTTCAGAGCTGCCCTGGGGCTCCCCCAGGGCAGGAGAGGGGCCCCTCCTCCATGCTGCCACAGCACCCTGCACCCTCACACTGGCCCAGAGCGGGTGCAGGGCAAGCGTCTGGGAGTGGTGCTGACGCCGGGCTGTGTTTCCGCAGACTACACCTACTTCTACAAGGGCCGGGACTACTGGAAGTTCGACAACCAGAAACTCAGCGTGGAGCCTGGCTACCCGCGCAACATCCTGCGTGACTGGATGGGCTGCAACCAGAAGGAGGTTGAACGGCGCAAGGAGCGGCGGCTGCCCCAGGATGACGTGGGCATCATGGTGACCATCAACGACGTGCCAGGTTCCGTGAACGCGGTGGCCGTGGTCATCCCCTGCATCCTGTCCCTCTGCATCCTGGTGCTGGTCTACACCATCTTCCAGTTCAAGAACAAGGCAGGCCCTCAGCCTGTCACCTACTATAAGCGGCCAGTCCAGGAGTGGGTGTGAGCAGCCCAGAGCCCTCTCTGTCTACTCAGTCTGGCCAGCCAGGCCCTCCCTCACCAGGGCCTGAGGGGCAGCTCTGGCCACTGCCCACCGGAGCCAGCAGGGCCCTAGGCCAGGGGTCATGTAGTTGAAGTGGTGGGTGCATTGGCCTAGGCTGAACGTGGGATAAGGAGTGGTGGCAGCTGTGCCCGAGAGTGGCTGTCTGGCACCCAGACGCCAGCCTTCTGTCCTGGGTAAACTGCTCCCTACTCAAGGCAATAGGCCAGGCACCAAGCCAGGAGGAGGCCCAGTGGCCACTGCATCCGGTGGTGTCCGTGAGACGCCACAGCTTGGTTCCTGGCTGGACCCAGCACCTTCTGTGGGAAGCCAGTGCTAGCATTCTCAGCCCCATCTGGGAGAAGCCACCAGTCCTGGTCCCTCTCTGCCAACACCTGCTGGTCAGATGTGCCCCCCACCCGTACCCCACCGTTCTCCAAGGCTACAGGACCCTGCTGCCAACACGGTGGGTGACGGGCTTCCCCTGCTGGCATGCAGCAGATCCCTCCGGAAACCTGCTCCACACATCGGGGTCTCCTCTGAGACCCAGGACTTAGGGTCACAGGCTGCAGGCAGGGCTGTGGCCCCACTGGGTCTCACAAGGACCTAGCTGTCACATCTTGAACATTTAAACGTCCTGTCTCTACTCTTTAAAGTCCCATTCTGCAAAGGCTGCTTGAGGCTTTAGGTGAATTAGAGGTGACTGTTTTGGTTATGAGGCCTGCATGGCAGGCCCTCCCCCATGTGATGAGGACCAAGGTGCTGCTAAGGCCACTCCACCGCCCATACAGTCCAGGAGCTGGGCCCTGCTCATGAGGCCAAAGCGCTGGGACAGGAGCCGACCCCTTTTCCGGAGGCTGATCTGAGTGTGACCGCCCTTTACTCCCCAGACCCTGGCCCCATCCCCCAGTCTCCAGGCCCACTCCGGCCTGTAGCTTGTGGCCTGGGGGCTCAGCCTGACTGGTTAGGTGAGGCAGAAATGGCTCCAGGCCAGCGTCCTCACAGCCTTGGGGTAAGGGACTCAGGGCAGCTTTCTGAAGCGCTGAGCCCACACCCCCCAGCTACACCGAGGCCCACTGAACCTCTCTGCCCAGGACCAGTGTTCACATCACGAGCGTGGCCCTTGCTAGTCCAGCTCACCAGGCCCACCTTCCTGCATTGCTCTTTAGAAAAGGGCACCCCCAATGGGTTGTGGCCCCAATCCTAGGGGCCCACCCTACACCGTCTGGCAGGAATTCCTAGGGCTCGGCTTGCCTCAACTCCAACCCAGTGGAGGCAGCCCTGCTTGTCACTGAAGAGCCCTAGGCAAGACCAATGGGTTCTATGATGCCTGCTGGCTCTCTGCCAAATCCAAGAGGCGGTGCCAGTCTTTAGGGTGCTGGCAGGGCCTCGGATGCCAGCCTGGCCCTCTAAGCCTGCACGGGCCTTGCCGCCCCCTGTGGCTTCTGGTCTGCGGGTTGGCTTAACCTGTAGGAGACAGGGACTTCTGCTGCCCGGGAACTGTCCCAAGCAAAATGTCTTGTCCCAGAGGCACCTATTTGGGTCCACTGTGTTCCCTGTCATTATCCTTCTTTTTCTCATTTTGGTCAAGGGCGGGCTCCCTGGGGCGGGTGGGGAACAACTGCGGAGATATTAGTGATTCATAGGTTTGTACAGTGTTTTATACTTTGCAAAGCACTTTATTAGCTCACACCTGTCCACTCACATGAAACTAGTGCAGGCCCTGGGAAGCCGAGGGTAATTCTCACCCTGCCCTCACATGAAGCACAGAGAGGTGGTGACATGCCCAGGCTACCCAGGGGGCTGGCTGGGCCTTGGGTCCAAGATGAGATCAGAAATGTCTCTTTTATCCATTTCTTCCTGGCCTCCCTTTCCCCCTCCCTGGTCCCTTTCCACTCCTCAGGTTGGTGCTCTCACTTCTTGAACGCTCTAGGCCCCCCAGGTTCCCCGTTGGCTCCTGGTACTGCCGAGGTCAGGTGAGGAAGAGCAGGAGATAGAGGCAGGCAGCCCAGGCTGCAGATGTGAGGGATGTAAGGCTGGGCCCAGACAGGGCTCGGCCTGCAGGCTTCCAGTCTCGGGTCCTCCTGCATCGTCTCGCAGTCGTCTGTGTGTCCGTCGTCCCAAGGCAGAGCAGACAGAGGGGGGAAGTCCTGGGGGCTCCGGAGCCTAGCTTCCCCTCGGCCTGGGGAACATCACAGCATTTCAATGTCAGTCACATTTTAAACTGATCAGCCTTTGTATAATGTTTTTTAAATCATTTCTAAATAAAACAAAAATACAGAGTGTGTCATTTCCCTTGGATGTGGGAAAGAGCATCAGGTTCCGACAACGGCCTGAGAAACTTCTAGGAGAGAAACGGGGTACTTTAAGGTGTCCAAGAATGGTCCCATTCATCTCATCTGCCAGCCCAGCCATCAGATGCCCCCTCCCTCCAAAAGACTGACTCCAAAGGCCCAGGGTTACCGGAGTTCCAGGAATACAGCCTGATAATGCCTCACTGGGGTCCCGGCTGGAGGGGCAACCTCCCTTGGGAGGAGTATGGGAAGGGTCACCGCGGCAAGGCCTTCTCTCAAGTCAAGGCACATGGTGCAATGACCAGGAACAAAAGCAAGAGCCCAGTTCTCAGCAGTAAGGGACAGGTGAGGTGAGGTGAGTAGCCCTAGGGTCTTACCAAGAGCCCTGGCCGGGTTCTGAAGTCAGTGACAGGGAAGGCTGACCCAAGACCCAGAGCTGCGGGGTGGGGGTGAGCCCGAAGGTCTGAAGTGCCTTGGGTACCGGGTGGGAAGCGAAGAAATTCAGGGTGGCAGGAGGGGCCAGAGACGAGACGGTGCTCCATGGGCCCCACCCCTGCACGTCCTCCACTTGCTGTCATGTCCGGGGGGCAAGAATGGGGGGATAGGTTAGGAGAGACATGGGGGCAGACGACAATGACCAGACCAGGAGAGGCGAACAGAATGACAGGCGGTGGTGAGGCCACTCGGAGGGCGGAGAGTCAGTACCAAGAGGTGCAGGCGATGAGGAAGCGCACGTCGTCCAGCGGTCCCCAGGGGCTGGGCTCGGGCCCGGGTCGCTCAGGACCCGCGGGTGCCGCGGGCTGGGGCTGCGCCGGTTCCACCGCGCCCTCGCCGCCGCTCAGCTGAGCGCCCATGGTCTGCAGGAGTAGAAGCCCGTCAGGTGCTGGGCCAGCCCTATGCGCCCCTCCGGCCCCAGCCCCACTCTGGCCTTCACCTGGCGCTGCGGGAGAAAATTCCGGAGAATCCCAGCGCCGACCTCCAGGCTTTGCGGGCCTGCGCAGCAGGGAAGGGCGTGACTGGCGTCGTGACGTCACAGGCCCGCCCGCCTGCCGGAAATACCCTGATCCCGGGGGCAGGGCCCAGAAGACGACCCCACCCACCAGCTGCCGGCCAATCCCACCCCAACCTTCCAGGGCCCCGCCCCACGAGCTGCCAAACCAACACACGCCCACCCAAGCACCTTAAGGTAGGGTCCTGCTGGGGTTGAAGAGGCCATCCGCGGTACCCACGGCAACCAGGCAGCTGGGCCATCCATCCACGTTGGGTCAAGGACAAGACTGCCCTGTGGCCAGGTGCCCCAGGGCCCTACACAGGGCTCTGCCCCGGGGTTCTCACAATGGCTCAGGGGAGAATTAAAACAGAATCTCATCCTTCGAAGGCCGAGTGGAAAATGGGAGAATTACACAGTGGGGTGCCAGACTGTGGACCTGGAGAGCGTGTGTGCGTGCGCGCACGCGTGTGTGTGTGTATCCTACCCCAGTTTCCCCCTGGAACAATGGGGAGGGCTGGGTGCAGGCTGAAGCCGCCAAACAAACAACACATTCATAATGCACAGAAGCTGCCTTTAATTGGGTGGCACAGGACAGCACAGCTCTCAGCCAGGAATCACAGGGCCTGACAGCCAGCTCATGGCAGATTTTTGCAGTAACTACAGATTCAGGAGATGGGCACAGGTGAGGAAGGGTTGGGCATCCAGCCACTCGATACCCATGAGCTCTCTGCCACCCTTCTGCCAGCATCCAGGACAGACTGGGTGGGACGTTGACAGGGAGCCAAAGTTCAGGGCCAGGAGCCCGCCAAACAGCACGGAAGGTGATTCAGGTTAAGCTAGGAAGAGAGAAAGGAGTATCTGTCAGCAGGTCCTCACAGAGGACGCCTCGCCCTCCACTCTCAAGGTGCTTGCCTCCACCCGTACCCCAGGCCCTTTGTCCCAGCTCAGCCCTGAAGAGCCGCCCTCAAAGCCCCTTCCAGGTTCCACTGATGCCATGAGTTACAATCCAGTCTAGAACTCTCGATGCTTAAAAACTAAAAGTAGCTCCTTTCCTACTCAGGTGGGTCAACTTATTAATTTATGCAAACTGTTATTGGTCTTAAATTGGATCCTCAGAGGTCCAGTCCAACAGACAGGAGAGACAGGAACAAAAGAGCTCAGACAGGCAAAGGGATGTGCCTAGACCACAGATCCCCCAGTGGCAGGGCTCAGGCCAGAACTTTCTTCCTGCAAGTGACAGCCATGCGCACGATCGTAAAAATGCAGCACATATTTCCAAGGGCCTACCTGACACCTTCATCGTCAAGTCTCACAGGCACCTCCAACTCAACGGGCTCAAAACCAAACGAGGCGAGTGAGCTTTGTCTCTTCTTTCTAATACCCATTTCTTAATTTTCTCAAACTGCAGTGCTGACCAGTGCTGCTAACCACATGACTTTAACGAGAATTCCTAAAGTTTCACCCTCAAATGAAACATTTGCTCTAGTTTTTTAGTAGGTACCAATGATCAGGTTATAGAAATCTGTTCTTGGGTTGCTAAGAGGCTTTTGTTTTTTCTTTAAATGATCAGTGGTGTGAGTACTTTCTTTTTGTTATGAGAGCTTATGTTCCAAAAGGGCAGGGGGTGCATTTTATTCGTCGGCGCACCACTGCTGTACGGCACGTGACAGGTACTCAAAGGAAGGTGGCTGCACAATGACAAACCGCTGGTCCCCCTTTCCTGTGCGGACAGACCCTCTCCACCGCCCTCCGGCACTGAGAGCGGCTGTGTCAGTGTGGTGTCCGAACTCCCCTTTCAGAATCACACAGGGAAGCTTATTAAAATGACCACACACGGCTGGGCCCCACTCCAGACCCAGGGAATCAGTAGCTGAGGAGTCTTTGTCAACAAGCATCCAACATAGACTGAAGACCAAAACCACAGATCTGCGGTCAAAACTTCTTGGCATGGGGGCGGGGGCTGGGGAGCTGGATGAAAAGGGTGAAGGGATTAAAAGGTACAAATTGGCAGTTACAAAATAGTACAGTATGGGGAAAATAATAACATGGTAATAACTCTGTATGGTGTCAGGTGGGTACTAGATGTATGAGGGGCATCACTTCGTAAGTTACATAAATGTCTAGCCGCTATGCGGTACACCTGAAACTAATATAATATTGAATGTCAACTGTAGTTGGGAGAAAAAAACCAACAACAATTCTTGACATGGGCATTCAGAGTCCTCAGCATGCTGGGAATACCACGCTTCCCCTTTGCACACTCCACACTCCGCCACCGCCGTCTGTCTGAAGTGCTTCCATTCCAATCCACGCACAATCACCCACTCATTCTGTGAAGCCCATACTAAATGAACCGTGCCCCACCAGGTCTGGGTCCCAGGAAGCGTCTCACCAGAGCTTCCCGAGCCACTTCAGGTGCCTTTTGTTTCTCCTTTGAAGGTAGCTAAGACTTATGTGCGGCCACTACAACTTTTCTCGCCTGCTCCGCTGGGAGCCCCTCAGAGGCAGTAGTAGTACAATAGGTTGCCTGACTATCCCACATGGAGCTCATGGAACATCAGGCAAATGAACAGACAAGTGAAGAAGGGAGAATGAAGGGAAATGCTGCCCGCCGTCAGGAGGAAGGCCATTGCTGGGCGTTTGATCTACTTTGCAATTGCTAGCCTCATAAAGACGCCTGTGCTAGCTGGTTGTGGCATATGCCTTGGGAAGGGTCCTCAATGGGGAATGACAGAGGAGGCCAAATATCCAGCATCTGCTACTCTTCCAAAGGAAGAAGATTCTAGAAGCACAGGGGGCAAACACAAGGCCTGTGGGCCAAATCTGACTCTCCACCTTGTTTTATCCAGCCTGGCACCTTGTTTCCACCCGGCAGCAGCGCTGAGCTCCTTGCCCCTAGCTAAGGAGTAGTTACATCTATACAGTCCTAAGATTACATTCGGTGCTTTGAAGGCAACCTCGAGGCGGACATGGCCCCCAGTGAAAATGAGTTCGATACCCCTGTTTTAAAGCCTTACACACCTGAATCTCCAGGGTTAAGGCCCAAGAACCCACTTTTTAAAAAACCTACAAGCCCTGGCCAGTGTGGCTCGGTTGGTGGGAGCACTGCCCCTACACCAAAAGGCTGGGGATTCAATTCCCGTAAAGGCATGTGCCTGGGCTGAGGGTTGGATCCCTGGTTGGGGCACAAGGGGAGGCAGTCAGTGTTTCTCTCCCCCCGCTTCCCCCCTCTCTAAAATAAACAAACATGTATTTTTAATCCCCACCCCAAACCCAGATGATCGTGATTTTGATGCAATCCACACCCCCCAAGTCTGTTAGGCACCCGAAGTCTCCTCAGTCCCTCAGAACAGCCTGCCTTCCTTCCCTCGGAACACAGCTCTTTCTGTCTCAGTCTGCTGGCTGGGGACACCGACACACAGGCCGACACCACGTGGTAAGTGACGAATGAAGACAGACCCAGAGGGAAGCTTTGCCCAAAGTGGCAATACACTAAACCAAGTCTTCGAACCTGGGGTGACCCGATGCTCAGGCAGTGCTTGCGAGCTGCACCCGCTGACAGCCAGCACGGCACAGGTGCGCCCGCACACGCCAGGAGAACCCACGGGTATGAATGCACTGTGGTCCCCATTATAGGTGGCACCTCCTTCCCCTACTCTCCAAAGGCGGAAGAGAGGCCCAGATACCTGTCAATGAGGGAATCCCGCATGCTGGTAGCAATGGTGCTAGGCTGGGATTCGTTCAGCTTGAAGACACTCTCCACCACCGAGAGCTCTGTGCTGGTTGTGTCCTGGCCACAGAAGGCACACCAGTCGTTCACCACCATCCCAGCAGCAATCACCTCGCTGCCTCGGTTCACAGTGCCTGCCTGCCAAGTGATAGGTCAATATGGATCATGGCATCGACAACCCAAGTCTCTCCCATCCCTGGCGAGGACTCCCCAAACCCCGCTGCCTGATCTGCTGCCCCAACCCCAGACTGAGACAGGTAATAACCGTAAGAACCCAGGACAAAGGGATGCTTCAGCAAGAGAGAGAGGTCAGAGAACAAGAATGCTTACCACAAGAGGGACTTGAAGGAGAGAGGACAGCTCGTCCTGGTCTTCAATCGAAGTCTTGGGATGTACCAGCCCTCCCTGATTGCTGAAGACACAGTAGCTTCCTACTAACACCTGCTCCGCCACCGTCTGTCTGAAGACTTCCACCTTGAGCACATCGGCCAGGATTTCTTCTGTCTCCTGTCAGTCCAAGGTACTGTACTCAGGGGGCTGCCCTTGCAGGTCAAAGAACCCAGGGCCCTTCATGCCCAGAACCACCTAGGGCTTGACACCCTAAGCCCCTCGCCTAGAAAAAGGAGGAGCTGGTCTCCCCACACCACCCTCTAAACCACACTCAAGAGTTCAATTGTCAATCATCTCTCCTGGCCCTGTTGGTAGGACCTGATGGGTTAATCGACCTGATTCTGAAGGATTAATACCCTCCCCAGCTGCTCTCTGACACTGACCCCACCGTGAAAGGCCTCTGTTATTGCTAGTTCAATGAGGGCCTGAAATGTGAGACCCCAGGCATAAAGAGAAACCATAAAAGATACCCCTAAGTCCCACCCGATAGGCAAGAACAGTGGCTAACCATTCACTAGACTAGTCTCGTGACTCTTGGGCCAAACCAGGCTGCCTTACCCTGTCCAGGTCTGGGTGGACCAAGGCCACGTAGTCATTGCAGGTGGTGACGTTGCCCAGGGCTGAGAGCCTCTCATCTACCCGCCGGATCTGCACTGAGTCTGGGAGGGAGTTTCGAATGTGCTGCAGCTCCTGGTCGGTGGTGTTGCTGGGTACAAGCAGACCGTGTCTGTTCCCTGGAGAGACCCGAATTGGGGGGCGGAGCAAGGAAGGACAGTGAATACACGAGATGCCTGCTGAGCCCTGAGGGCTGAGGATACAACCCAGCCCGGTTAGCTTTCCCAGCAAAGCTTTGGGCCCAGACTCCAGCCCTGTAACCCATCGATCCATACGACACCACGGGGGGACTGGGAGTCCCACTGGGCAGGCTGCAGATGGCCCAGGAGTCTGTCCCAACCCACCCTACCCACTTCGCCACCACCAACCGGGGGATCAGGACTAGCAGGAGGGGCCCTTGGCATCAGTTGCATATTTTGCTACTTAAAAAACAACACTGCACATCTACCAGAATGGTTAAAAATTTTTAAAACACCATCAATACCAAGTGTTGGCAAAAACATGTGGAACAACCAATAGGACTGTAAATTGATTAACTACTTCAGATAATTACCTGGCATCATCTGCTACACTGAATATTCAAACACCCTGTGACCCACCCACTTTCTCCTAGGTATTGTATATCCAACAGATACACATACATGTATTTGCTAAAAAATATAGCAGCCCTATTTAGAAGAGACCAAACTGAAAACCACCCAAATGCCCACGGTCAATACAAGGGCAAATATACCGTGGCACGCTTACATAAGATGTACTGCACCTACAGAAACAAGACTGGGCAAGCAACAGTGACGCTGTGACAACAGTGACTAAACCTCTGCTTCCCTCTGCATGGGCACAGTTCTGAGGACTTTGGAACTCTCAGTTACTCCCATCATTTAAAAAAAAAAAATCTCCCCTGTTACATAAGAACTTGCTTCAGGTCCTAAGATCATGGTTAGGAATAAGAGTGTTCTTCCTCAATAACAAAATACTTAGAGGCCAACGCCATCTGATTTACGGTAAAAAATAAAGGAACAAACCCCTACATGACCCTAGTGCACGCAACTGGAAATGAGGGGTGGCAGTAAAGGGAGACAGACTCAGCTGAAAAAAGAACCAAGGGCCAGAGTCAGCAGTGCTGAGGCCTAGGAATTTAAGATGTAAATGGATGGAACAGGTTGATCCAGAATCAAAGCCTGTCGTTTTTCAAAGGCAGAAATGAATGCTCAGAAATCCAAAGCAACCTGCCCAGTGCTGGTAACAGTGGACAGAGGGCATTCCGGCCTTGCCTCACACTAGGTGTGGCACCTGGTGAGTCACTTCAGCTTTCTCATCAGCCAGACTTGGCCAATAATTCCTAACTGCCAGGGTCTTCGTGAAAAAAGGGTGGAAACAAGTGTAAGAGTGAAAGCACTTAGTGTTATTTGTTGTTTCTATAACCAGAGATTGTCCCTAATCTCCTGACACAGCCTGCATCAGGCCCAAGCCTCAGAAATTCTGTAATAATGGACCAAAGCCTGGAAATCCCCAGGCCACTCCGGGTCCCCTCCAGGGGTGTGATTAAAGGTGCTGGGAGGCTCCACTCCCTCCCTCGGCGTCTTCCACATGGCTTACCCACACACATACGCCCGATGATGCGGCAGCCGGCGATGGACGCGTGCACCACTGGGATGGTCTCGGCGAGCTCGCCCTCGAACACACTGTAGGAACATGCTCTCGGTGGGACGGGGCCTGAGCCCCGACTCTGCCGGTGTCCCCGACTCCCAGCACCCCTTCCCGCCACCCACCCACACACGGCCAACGCGCTCCGGCGCTGCCGCCGCACCTGTAGAAGTTCTCTGACCCTCCGACGGCCACCAGGCAGTAGGTGTTGGTAAGTTTGGCAAAGCAGCCGATCTCACAGTTGTTCTCGAACGATGCTCGGACCGCCATGAGACCTGGGGGCGGTGGGGCCGGGAGTTCAAGGCCAGCAGATTCTCTCCCGGCTGGGGTCGTGGTCCCCACAGCGTGCCTCGACCCCACCCCCTCAAGTTCCACCGCGACCCCACCCCTCTCGGGCCCTCAGACCTCCGGTCCCGCCCACTGGGCCCCTTCAAACTCTCCCGCCCCGAACCCTCCGGCCGCCACCCATCATGACCCCGGGCGCCCGAGCTGACCTTTGCGATCGCTCTCCACACGGACTGACCAGGCAACAGCAAACTCCGCACGCCTCAACAGGCCCTTCTCTGTCCCAAGTACGTTTCCGTTTCCGCCTCCGCCTTGGAGACTTCCGGTAGAGCCCGGCGCCCCCAGCCACGCAGGCGGCCACTCTAGCTCCACCCTCTCGGAGGGCTTTGTGGTTGCGATCAGTGAGCTGGTGATGCCGCCTGGCCCCGCCCCCAGCATGCTCACATTCATTCGTTCGTCATTCATTCATTCACTCATTCATTCACTCATTCAGGAACTTTTTAGGAGGTACAATCGACCGAGACATGTGGCAGGTTGGATATGAGGGACACTAGAGGAGGAGCCAGGGATGTCTCACAGATAAGTTCATGATGGAGGAATTTACTGAAGTAAAGCCTGCAGAGGAAAAGCGGGTGTGGGGAAGGTGACAGGCAGATCGAGTGTGAGGTGTGAGACAGATGTCCGGGCCAGACAAGGAGCCCAGGGAGGAGTGAAGCGCTGAGATTTGGGGCTGAAGCCTGGGGTGGATGAGGTCACCCATGGAGGTAAGACCGGGTGAGAAGTGAGGCCAGGACAGGGGCTGGAGGAGGAGGAGGCGCGGCCAGAAAAGCAGAGGAAGCCAGGCTGAAGAAGGTATTGGAGAGTGGGGAGGATGGAGGAGCAAGGTCTTAGGGAGGGTCCAGAGTGGGCAAGGGTGTAGGGGTTGGTCGTCTTCCACTGCGTGCCCCTTGCACGTGCTCGATCACACTCAGCAGCCACTTTCTGACCCGGGATAGATAGTGCTGGTCAAGGGACATGCAGTCTTGGATGGGATGTACTTGACCCACATTTTGCAGGATCTACAAAAGCCCCAGTAGCTCTCGGGGTGTCTCAGTGAAGGCAGAGGGTGCTTGGAGCCCCTTTCCTACTCGCTCCGCCCTCCTGTAGCCATCCACAGTCCTGCAGGGAGTCCTCTGTGACTGCCCTAAATGGTGCACTTCCCCAGCCCCCGAGGCGCAATTCCATAACTCCACCTTCCTCGGGATACACCAAGCTGCAGCAGGGTCATAACATGTCTGCTTTTATTGATTTGTATCATGTATTACACTGTCTCAGGCAGGTGGTGAGCGCAGGAAAAGGATCCACTTGTCAGAGCCTGTGCTTCTAGGAACACTCAGCAAAATGTGTGTGTGCATGTGTGTGTGCGCACCGCACACCCTCTACATCCTCCCCAACTCATCTCAGACGCCCTCCCTCAGCCCCCTCCCCAGTGTCTCTTCACCAGAATGCCTCCGTCCTCTCCTCTGTCTGTCCAAACCCTCCCCATCCTTCAAGCCCATCTCAAAGGTTGCCTCCTCTAAAATATTTTCCTCACCACTCCACCATCACCGGGACTCTCTGCGCTTCATTCTCTACTATCCTTTGTCATCAGTTTGCTTTCCATTAGATATTAATTAGCCTTGTCTTGCTGGCCAGTGGTTTAGGCACTTAATCTGGGGTCTGTGTCTGATTTGTTTGCCAGCCCTACAGCATGCCCAGCAGGGCTGGGTACACGAATTAGGTACAAGAAAATACTGGTTGGTACATGCTGTGCATATGTGTGTTTATGTGCATATTTATAGTCCGTGGGTCCTGAAGGGTCTACAGTGTGAATGAATGCATGTTTTTGTGTAGCCATTTGTTTAGCCAAACAACATGATGGTGTGTATGGGTGTGCAGCCTGTGAACATGAACCCTGTTGGTGTGCTATGTGTATTGTGCAGGCATTTGAGGCATCCGTGTGATGTGTGTATTTCGTGTGCATGGGGACATATGAATTGTTGATATTGTGTGTTGTGTCTGTGTCAAAACCAGTCATAAGAGTCAGAGACACAGGCGTGGGTGCCTGCTCTGGCACTTACTTAGACCTGATTCCAAGCAAGTCATCAACTCTCTGGGCCTCAGCTTCCACGTTTATAAAATAGGGAAGATTACACCTATGATCCTAGGGTGTTTTACCTACTGGAGGTCTGTCTTGTAAGACTGAAGATGAAGGATGAGAAGTAGTAACAGTGAAAAATGACATTAACTGTGGGTTCTGTTTCCCCGTGTGTATGCCCTCGTGTGTGTGTGTGTGTGTGTGTGTGTGTGTGTGTAGTGAGCAAGAATCCTGAGCCCAGGGTTTGTCTAACCTGGGCTTCTAGACACCCTCTCCTCCCCGTGCCACCTCTGCCTGAGCTTCCACCCCGAAGTCTAGGACCTAGAGTCTCAGCAGACGGAGGAGGGACATATCCCCGCTGGGAGCAAGACTAGGACTCAAAGCGGCTTCGGAGCACCTTGAACTTGGACTTGTTGTACTTAGTGATGAGGTCCAGTTTGCTATGGCCCAGTGTCATCCGTTTCTCATCCTCAAATGGGCCATTGCTACTGCCACTGCGATGGCCACCTGTGGAGCCCCCGGGGAGGTCATGTTCAGGTCCCTGTCTGGCACCCTGTAATTGATGATACTTGGTGATGAGGTCCAGCTGGCTGTGGCCCAGAGTCAGCCGCTTCTCATCCCCAGAGCCCACTCCAGGCTTGCGAGCATGGCTTGGTCCTGGGACACTATTGGGCCCAGGCCCCTCGCCCCGGAATGGGCCAAACTTTGTGATGAGGTCCAGCTGGCTATGGCCCAAGGTCTGCCGTCGCTCATCTGGACCCTGCTTGCCAGCCCTGGCTGAGGAGTTGGCTTCAGGGAGCACTCTGGAGCCCCTAGCCTTGGGGTACTGTACCAGGAGGTCCAATTGGCCATGGCTGTGGTTTGGAGGCAGCCTCTTATCCTCAAGGGTCCCATTGCCAGGCCTGGGGGGACTTGGCTCAGGGGCACACCCAGCACCTTGAGCCCGGGGCAGGAGATCCAGCTGGTTGTGTTTCTGGGTTGAGGATAACCTCCTGTCCTCTCGGGCATGCTCCCCAAGCCAAATGGGGTCTGAGTTGGAGGTAACCCCAAGATCAGGGCCTCCTGCTTCTCGGGCTCTGGGGAAGGGGATGAGGAGGTCCAGCTGGCTATGGCTCTGACTCAGAGACCCCTTCTTCTCCTCCACGGTCTCCAGGCCTGTGCCAGGTACCCTGCGACCTCGTGGGGGGCTAGGCTCCTGGCTTCCTGGGAACCCATTCTCTGGGAGCCGGGAGAGGGTGAGGACACCCCGGGACAAGGGGAGGAAGGACCGTTGGCGAGTAGGCAGAGGTGACCCCACTGCTGGAGTCAAGTGGCTGTTGCTATTGTGGTTGAGGGCAGGGGAGGACTGGGACCAGGGGGAAGCCCCCAGCTTGCCCAGGTTGGCCCTGTAGGGCCCTGGAGGGGAGCCACGGTTAGGATCTGACAGCTGGCGCTGTAGGGAGGGCTGGCCACTGGCCTTGCGACAAGCAGAGCCTAGGGATGTGGATCCCATACCCGTGTCACTGCAGCCACCGCCTCCTGGTAGAGCGAGGTAGGAGGAGCGGCCCATGAGAGGGGAGCGCTTGATGCTGCTGAGGCTGGTGCTGGAGGGTGGTGAGGACATGGGGCTTGGGACGCTGGGCACGAAGGTCAGGGCCACCGGAGGAGGGCACGGCGCCCTGGGGTCCTCACCGCTGCAGAAGCCCTCCACGGGCCGAGACTCAGCATACAGACAGCGAAACTCCCGGTCAAAGTCTTCCACGATGCGGCCCCTCAGCTGCAGCACCATGCTAGTGTGGGCCTGGCTGCAGAGCCAGGTGAAGCTGGGGGCAGAGCATCGGGGTCAGGAGGCCAAGTACACGGCCCTGGGCCCAGGCAGGAGTCTCAGCCAGAAGAGCATACCAAGACAACGCCATCACCATGAGGGCCCAAGTGAGGGGGCAGGGCTCTGGCCCCAGAGTCTGTATGAATCCTAGCCCAGCTTAGTGGGCTTGGGCACATGGTTGCCCACCTCAGGGCCTCAACCTCCCCATCTGTAAAATGGACCAGAGACAAGGTTCCCTGAAGTCCCTCTAGTTCCAAGGTAAAATAGTTATTTTCTGTGCCAATGGCATTAAAGTAATCCTTCCACAGAGCAAGCGCCTCCAGGACCTCGCCAGGGGCGGTCTCACTGCCCACGCTACCCCCTGCGCCCTGCACGGTGCCTGGCGTGGGCAGCCGCTCAGCCCGTGCTGGCAGAGGTGGGTGGGTGAAGGAAGTCCACAGCTGCCACCCCCAGGCGCACTCGCCAGCCAGACTGGCCCAGCCCCGGGCCCCTCGCCCTCTGTCCCACTCGCTCACCTGTAGCTGCCCGCCACCACCTGCTCACAGTCCACGATGACGAACTTCTCCAGGGCCTGCCCCGTGAAGCGGCGGCCTGCCTTGCTGCAGTATGTGTCCCCACACGTGCTCCGTACACGCATGTTCTGAGCCAAGGAGGGACAAAGGTTGGGGGGTGACCTTAAGAGAAAGGGACTCGAGCCGTGTCTACATCCCACGGGGTCTCTGGTCTTAATCAGCTAAGGGAAGCCCGTTCCCCCACTCCCACTGACCCCCACTGCTCGCTGACCACCCAATGGCCTCTTCTGCCCTCCCTAACCCCCGCCCCACCCCCTGGTTACTGCCCCAGTCGCTCACTGACCAGCAGGTGCCCCCCATTGATGTCCATCTTGTAGCACATCTCCAGAAAGTGCCCCAGGTGCTCCTGAGCCAGGAGCAGGTAGACGGGGACACCGCGCCGGCTTGAGGCCTCCATGAGGTCGCACAGGAGCTCCATGTCGGTGAACACGTCCATCACCACGGCCACCACCTGGGGGAGGGAGAGGAGGCTCAGCCTTGTCGGGAGCAATGCCAGGGATCCCAGGAAAAGAGCGCTGGGGAGAAAAGCAGGAGGCCAGACCCTGCGAGAAAACCTGAACCGGAAGTGCTTTCAGCCTCTACCTAGCCCAGCGGCTCTTACCTTAGACACAGGGAGGTTTCACTGTCTTAAACCCCCAGAAGTTGTACGAAAGGTTCTGTGTGCATTTTTTGCTGAGGACAGAGTGTGTATCTGGCAACAGAGTCTCAAAGACATCTATGGATCGGCTGCACAATCTAGGGCTTCCCTCTCCATGTGGAGAAACCAGGCCCAGAGCGGGGAAGGCGTCAGAGGCAGAATCCAGACTCCAATTCCCAGTCTGGTCCTCACAGTCCCCTCACTAGCTCCGGCCCTAGCTCTGGCCCAGGAACTGTCTGTCTGAGGTTCCTTTCTCAAGGGTCAGAGATGTGCGCCAGGCACTGCGGTCTTGAATGTCCTTTGCTAGACCTGCCTCAGTTTCCCTGTGCAGCTACAGAGGTCTGCCTGACCTTATACCTATGGACTCCCCCACTTCCACCCACGCCAGCTGGGACCAGGTTTTCTCCTCCAGGGCTTGTGGCCTCCCTCATACAATGGGCTGCTTCAGAGAAGCCCTGAAAACCCTGTGGCAACACCAGGCCCCCAACTGTCCTTTCCTACCCTTCGCATTTCATACATCTGCTGTGAGAACCCCTTCTCCCGATCCATGCTGAGGGACAGGGGGAGCAGGTCAAAGCCTTCCGGCTCTAGCCACACGGAAGCAGGTGGGTGAGTGAAGGAAGTCTGCTCCTGCACTCCGCTCCTCCCTGGGGACATGGCCTTGAGCGAGTTGCTTCACCCCTGGAAGCCCCTGCTTCTTCATCCACTGAACGGAGGTAATGATAGCTATCGTACATCTCGGAGTAGCTCCATAAATGTTCGTTTCCTCCTGCCTCCTTAACAGATGAGGACAGTGGGCATCGGGCAGCAGGAAAAGGAAGCCTTCCCTAGGTCAGTCAAAGTCAGCGGCAGCCTGGGGCAGAAGCCTGGCTTCTGGCCCAGAGGTGGAGGGTCTAGATGGGGGGGGGGGGGGGGTGAGGAGGCAAAACGCTGGGGGATGCCCTGGTCCATGGCACAAGCCTGACCAGGGGCAGGGGGAACAAGGACCAGCTGGAAAGATCAAAGGCGCAGGGGTGACCACAGCAGCCACTTCACTAATTACCCTACTCCCTGTGCCAATCAGGCCCGGCCCACCCATGCCCGGGGCGAAGGCTGGCCTGCCAGGGCGACTCCGAAGGTACCAATGTGATCCCAGCATCCTGGCTCCTGCTCTACGAGACAGATGCGCTCCCTTGGGGCTGCTCCCTCAGACAAGCGCACTGGAGCCAACCTCCCACACATCCTGCCCGGGGGCATCCGCCTTAGGCCCACCAGGAGAAACAGGGCAGGGGGCAGGGCTGTGCCTGAGTCAGGACCCTTCCTCCAGCCCTGGGCCCTGGGCTCTACTCCACCAACTGCCCGGACCTTCCTGAGCACGTCCCAGCCCCTCTCTGGCCTCAGTTCCCTCTTATGTGAGGCAGAGGGTGGCTCAGATGTTCAGCCAGGTTGGTGTTCTTAGTTTGGGGATCAGAAACCTTTCTGAAAATCTGATGAAGGCCATACATCCTCTCCCAGGAAAGATGCAAGGAGGACCCCTCTCTGCAATAGGCACTACACTGCATGCATTTTTAGGGGGTCTGTGGAGTCCCTGAGGGCCATCCCCTGGTCTATGCCCATAATGTCCGAGTGCCAAAGGGTTACCAAGATAAATACGACACAGCTCGCCCTCTAAGAGGAGCTTGCGGTCTGGCGGCAGGCAGAAGTTCAAGTCCCGATGCTGCAGCTGAGCTATGGTGTGTCTGTCCTTGGGCTCGTCCCTTCCCTCCCGGGACCTCAGTTTTCACACCTGTGAAATGGATGTCTGAAGAGATGACGTCCTTACCTTGCGGGCCTGGCTGAAGAGGAACCGCAGCAGGTCTTTGATGTTCTTGGTCTTGTCCCGCTGAAAGTGGACCACAGCCTGGGTGGGGCTGAAGCCCGTGGCCTGTGGGATCTCGGGCCACCCCAAGTCCAGGTCCGGGGGGTCTATGTCAGAGGCCATGGGAAAGTAAGTGCCCGAGGTGACTTCAGAGAGCAGGCTGAGGCGGTCAGGCCCTGCAGCCTCCAGCCCCTGGGCCTCACCAAGCTCAGGGCCCCCGCGCACATGGCTGGTTATGTAGTCCACATCCAGGGCGCTCAGGAAGGGCAGTTCCCGCTCCTCCGAGATCACCCGCAGGTAGGCAGCCTCGCCCCGCTCCAGGAGGGCGTCAGCCGCCAGCCGGGCTGCCTCGCTGTGCTGCAGCACCAGCGGTGAGCTCTCCCGCCACCAGGGCTGCTTCAGCTCCTCCACCCTGCCCCGAAGAGGTCCTGCCATGCCCTGGGCTGCCAGGCCCCCAAACATGCTTGCCCACTGGGCTGCTGTCACCCTCCAGCAGGCCCCATGGCCTGCACCCCAAGCTGGCTGCACCAGGAAGAAGAGACCAGCAAACCCGGCTCCTTCCTGCCTGCCTGCCTGCCTGCCCTGTGTGTGCGGCGGGCCCCCGTTGCTGCTCTATGTCAGAGAGCTATGCTCCGCCCCATTGCCCCTGGCTTCTGGAACCTGTTGGGTCAGCCTCACCTGTCCGCCTGCTGTTGGGACTTGCCTTCCCAGGAAAACGTCAGTGGCAGGCCCTCAGCACACTCCTGCACCCCCACCCCGCACCCTGCCCCAGCATTGCCCGCCCCATCCCCACCAGGCTCCTAGCAAGTTTCCTTCCAACCCTGACCTTTCTTCAGAGGCCCCCTGGAGGTTGTATTGTGACCCAGCTCAGGGGCACACACACGTGTACACACAAACACTAGGGCAGATAAACGACTCAGGACGCCGAGATAGAGACAAACACACAAGCACAGCAGGCCGACCGACAGACTGAGAGTTGACAAGACACACGTAGACTGCAGAGTGACGTGTGCACACCGCACACTTGTCCACGTGTAAACAGACCCAAACACCCACTGGGAGACCGGCCGTAGCCCCAGACGTCCCGTGACGGGTGTGTTGTAAGCCTCGGTGCCCCTGCACACAGGCGCTAAAGGAGAGCTGAAGGGAGTGTCACCCAGAACTGCGAAGAGCATGGCCTGTCTGCCCCCATCGAGGCCCTCCTGTGTTCCCATGTGGCCCTGCCACTCTCCGCCTCCACAGCTGTGGCACTCAGTCACCCATCCCACCCCCAGCCCAGCACTGAGCCCATCTTCCGAGGGTCTAGAGCAGTGGCTCTCACCCCGTAGTCCCCAAGAATAGCCAGGATGTGTGAAATGCAGGTCCCTAGGCCCCAGCCAGCTGAGATTCTGTTCCAGAAGGTCTGGGTAGGCTCTCTGGAGCTTGCCTTTGTAGCAAACGACATGGTGCATCTGGGGCAGGGTGCTGAGGCCCCCCCACAACAAATGCTCTTCCAGATGGCTGCATTTCGAACACCCTCAACTCCAGGGAAGCTCTTGGCCTGCTGGGGACCAGACCGCAACCTTCCTCCCCGCCTCAGGAGCTGAGTATTAGATGGTTAGTGAGAAAAGGTGTTTCAGAGAATGGGGGGGGGGGGCGGGCGCGCAGAAAACGAACTACAAAGTCAGAAGGCAAACAGGGCTGGCAGGTTTCTTATCTCCACTCCTAAGGGCCAGAGTCCCAGAGTCCTCGGAAGCACGGGTGGGAGGTTTTGTTCTGGAGCAGGGGCGCAGAAGACGGCAGTGGGCTGAGGTGGCAGGCCAGGCAGAGGCGGTCCCAACGGTGCAGTGCCGGCACGAGGGACCACCTCTCTGTGGAGGGACACCGTCCAGTGAGGATGGCCAGGAGGCCCGACGCCATGTCTCCTGACCCTGTTTAGCACCGACTGCAATTGGTGTATCTGGTCTGTGATCCAGTCCGAGCACACGTTCTTTCACATCCACGGAGTTTCGCACAGGGCCCCACACGTGAACAGGGGTGGGGGCAGGGCCCCTGCATCGACCTGAGCCCTGGGATCAAAGACGAATGGGGCTGGGCTCTGTCTTCAAGGAGTCTAGACGTGGAAAGGGTAACAAGGCGGGGAAAGACACAGGCCCAGAGACGAAATGCTGGAACACTATCTCAGAGGCAGGAGCAGAAACTGGGACACCAGGAACTCCAAGGAGACCCTCCCCTGGGGGTGGGGAGGCCATGTGAGGGGCAGGAGGCTGAGTAAGCAAGGCCAGACTGTGGGCAGGTGATGAGCTCCGGGGCAGCCAGGTGGCAGGGCCTTCATTAGCGCCTTGTCCCCAGGTGTGTTTAGGGGGAGACCCAGGGCCTTGTCTGCGTGGGAGGGGCGCTGCCAGGAGGGGAGGCAGCTGCGGCTCTGGGCTGCTGAGTTTCTGTGTTTATCTCTCAGCACCATCCGTCTACCTGACGGTATGTATTTTTAAAAATTATTTTTAATTGTGGTAAAATGCCCGTAACATATAGTTTACATCTTAACCACTTACAGTTCAGTGGCGTTAAGTACACTCACACTGTTGTGCAACCATCACCGCCCTCGGTCTCCAGAGCTCTCGTTATCCTGGGGAACTGAAACCCTGGACCCTGAAACGATAATTCCCCACCTCCCCTCCTCCCCAGACCCTGGCAAGCACCACTCTACTTTCGGTCTCTATGAACTTGACTGCTCTAGCTGCCTCACGTCAGTGGAATCATGCAGAATTTGTCATTTTGTGGCTGGCTTATTCCACTTAGCATCACGTCCTTAAGGTCAGTCCCTGTTGTGGCCTGTGTCAGAATTTCCTTCTTTTTGCCCTGGCTGGTGTGGCTTAGTGGATTGAGCGCTAGCCTGCAAACCAAAAGGGTTCGATTCCCAGTCAGGGCACATGGCTGGGTTGCGGGCCAGGTCCCCAGAGCAGGTATGTGAGAGGAAACCAATCAACGTGTCTCTCACAAACATCGACGTTTCTCTCCCTCTCTTCCCCTTGCTCTAAACATAAAATCTTTTAAAAAAAAAATCTCGTTCCTTTTGAGGGCTGAATAATATTCCACTGTGTGCATATACCACATTGTTCATCCATTCACCCACTGATGGACACTGGGTTGTTTCTGCCCCTTGACCATTGGGAATAATGCTGCTTGAACTTGGGTGCATGAATTTGGCTCTATATTTTTGTGTTTCCTCTATGTCCACGTTTGTATTATATTCCATTTTTTCTTAGTAAAAGCCACTGAATATTGGCAATTGTGTAAGGTTCAACTCAACGTACATGCCTCCCCCTATGCAGAAACGTACCTGTGCGTGTGTACGTCCGTGCACGTACTACAGTGTTTGTGCGTCTGCCTGGCTGTCTTTAACCCTCTACCTGCATGTCAGCGAGTGTGTCTTCACCTGCGTGTGCATCTGTGAGTACACACTCAGGTGTGCAGAGTCCGTTTGTGTCGGCGCAGATCTGTTTATGTGCATGAGTGCCTGTGCGGCTGTGGTCTTGGGCCCTAACCCTGGTACGAGGGAGCTCAGCTAAGGGCAGGGTTGGGAAGGCTGAGTCAAGGGACCCCGGCCTCCTGTTAATGAAAGCGTGTACATCAAACCATATCCCCCCGGGGCTGCAGGGCTGGCAGCCCCTCCCTCTGGGCTGAGTGGGTAAAGGGCAACAGGAGAGGAGACAGGCAGACCCTGGCCATGGGCCTGGCCTAGGGGTGGGGGCCAGGGAGATGGGAGCCATGCAGATAGCTAAGCCCAGACCCTGCCTACAGTGTGCTGGGCACAGGCCCCTTAATAACAGTTATTAAGAGGAAGGTAAAAAAAATATCTTCCTGTCCAGGAGGTGTGTCAGGCGCCTGCCTGGCATCGTTCTGCCATCCTGGGGGACATTTAGCCTTGTCTCTAACAAGCTGAGTGGCGCCTGGTGGGGGGAGCAGAGGCTGGGCTGCAGGCCTCCAGGTGCGGGCTGCCCTGGGGCCACACTGCCACACACCTTCAACGTGGCACCTCTGGGTCAGGGGAGATAAGACTCCTGGGGAGAAGCAGCCAGGGCCAGGAGGGAAGCCAGAGTGTGCCCAGCTCCCCAGAGTCAAAGCACATCGACGGCAGACCCAGAGACACAGGGCCTAGTGGCAAGGACTCCCACTGGCTGGCTCAAGCCGGGTGTTCGAGGATGAGAAGGGTTTTGACACGTGCAGAGCGACAAGCAGGCTGTTCCAGGCCCAAGGACTAGGGGGGCAGGGGCACGGCCGTGGAGGGAGGTGGGGGCGGTTGTAGGCGGGAAGGACTGTCAGAAGGGCCGCCTGGGCGTACTCGGAAGAGGGCCTTGCTGAAGTGCCTCCTCTCACCGTGGAGACGACAGCACGGAGGCTGGCACGAGTCCCAGAGTGGCGGCACTGTGGGGTAGCCTAGGAGGCGGTCCCCAGGGGAGAGGGAGCGGCAAGAAGCGCCAGACTCCCATTCACAGCCCCGGCAGGCAGGCGCGCTGTCCTTGCGTGCCGTGCCGCAGAGGCTGGCCCTGGCACTTCCTGAGCTGGGCGGTCACAGCGCCCAGTGCGGTGGCTGGATCTGTGAACTGGGACCAGCACCACCTCTCTCCCCAGGTCGTCGTGAGGGATAAACGGGCTACTCTGTGTCATGTGACTGACCGAGAGGAGCAGCGGCGCAGTGCGTGCCGGTTCCGGAGCTCTTGCGGCCACGAGGGCAGGGGCTCGGCCAAGACAAAGGTTGCGGTGACCGAGTGCCTCCCAGTCAAGCTGGGGCCCCTTCTGGCCCAAAGAGGCCTGGAGAGTGACCGAGGCTCCGGCCTTGTCCATGGAGTGCGGCTCTCGGACCCGGAGTGTCATCCCAGGCCACAGGAGGCAAGGTCCTCTCTCCACTTCGCACACAGACCAGTATGTGCACCTTCCTGGGCACTCGGGACCCTGAGGCATGAGAACGGTGGCAGCAGGTGGCAGCTTCCCCTCACATCCTTCCCTGCACCCCCTCCATCCCATCCCATTCAGTGGTGGGCCATTCGGCCTCCTCTCCTCCCCCTCCCCCGCCCTCCCGGTCCACCCGATCCGCCCTGCGTGCACCTAGTGCCCACTTCAGGCCAGCGGGGCGGTTCCAAGGTGAGTAAGACTCCGTCTCTGCCCTGAAGGAACTCACTTTAGTGGGGAAGGCAGACTCATAAATAACTCTAAGCCACAGATTAGGCCGAGGTATAAACCAGGTGCGTGGGTGTGGAGCTCATGACCCATCCTGGGACCTTAGAGGAACCACGTCCCCACAGCCCACCCCTACCAGGGCGACAGCCCTGTGGCAGGCTCTTTCCCAGGTGGCAACCGGGAACTGCAGGGGCTGTTTTGGCCCACAGGGAGGGGACGAGGGAAGGAGCAAGCCGGCACAGGCCCCTGGGTCTGGTTCCTGACTGAAACCTCCAGGGAGTTGCTCAGGGCCTCAGCTGCCAGCTGTGCAGCAGGAGGGCTGGCCTGCGGGCCTCCAGGCCCCTCAGGGCGCTCACACTGTATTCCGTCACTCCTTGAGGTTACAGGTCAGTCAGTCAGTGTGTGGAGACGTCCTTCCTGGAAATGCCCCAGTCAGGACCTCCAGGACCTTTTCTTCCCACAATAGCAGGAGGGGTCCTTGACCGGGGTGGGGTCTGGTCCTAGGCTGGCCAGCATGGCTCAAGGGAAGCCACCTGGAAACCCGGAAAAACTTGTGAAGGGTAAGTTAACACCCCACCAGGGGTTTGTGGGTGGAGGACTACGGCCAGGGGCCCCGGCCAAACCCTGTGCGGGGGTGGGGGGGGGCAGTCAAGGCACAGTGGGACGCAGTACGGACAAGGCGCTTAGACGCAGGCAGTACCATGGCGAGTACAGGAGGAGAGTCTGAACACTTTGGGACTGCCCAGCTCTCTGCCCACGAAGTGGCCAGGTGCCCTTCCCTCCCACCTCACCCAAATGGCAGAACAACCAGATTCTCTGGGCATCTAGACCAGCACGAGCTGCCCCTGCCTTCCCAGCCCCCGCCTCTGGAACCCCTGGTCCCCCATCCGTCCTCCAACTCCTGGTCTCAGGCAATGGTTCCCTCCTCCCCTGCAAAGCCCAGCCCCTGTTCTCAAGGCCTGGCTTCCACTTCCAGAGGGAAATAATACTAACACTAATATTACTACTAATAAAAAATAATAATAAATACCGCCTAATGTTTATGAGAAGTTTCCTTCCACTCAGTACTTCGCAGTTCCCCAGACTCCTCCCCTCCCCGCCCACACCTGCGGCATCACCCTGTGCTGAGGCCTTTGTTTTCGCCCTGCTCTCCTGACTCCTGCCCAGGTTTTCTCCACTTCTTCTCGGCTGGGCACCTCCCAAGACACCTCAGCTGCTGCCACATCCTCTGCAATCTGTATCCTCTCAAAATTCCTGCGCCTGAAATAGTCTCAAGCCCTCACGCTCGCCTGCTTACTCCCTGCAGCACTCAGCACTGAGAGCCTCCTCCTGGGAGCTCTCACCTCCCCTGGCCTCCCCCCCCCTCCCCCGCCTTCGCTCCGTACCCTCCCCCCTGTGCCAGGTCCTGCTCTTCCTGCCACCCACCCCTGCCCTCCGCGGTCCCCTGTCTGTCCTCTGCCCTTCACCTCTGGGAGCCCACCAGGCTTCAGGATTTCAAGTGTCCCTTCCATACCCGGCGAAGCCAGTCCCCCGCCCGTCCTAATAACCGTCCTGAGGTCCACCCCTGCCCCATCCCCTTGCCCTCCCTGGGGATCTGTATTGTCTAAAGCAGCGATGTTCAACCTTTTTCATCGCATGGCACAAATAACTAATCACTAAAATTCTGCGGCACACAATATGTTGTATTTTTTGCCCATCTGACAAAAGAAATAGGTATACTTTTGATTCATTCACACTGGACGGCTCCTGTTGTGTTGGCCGCTGTCATTTTTTGCTTGCCGGTCTAAGGGAAAAGGGGTCAGTGCCCGACGAGCCAGGCACTGCGTGTCTTCAAGACTCCCGTGGCGCACCAGCCTGCTGCACCAACATGCCGCAGCCCACGGTGGAGAATAGCTGGGCGGACTCCCCCACCGGACCGACCCCCGTGCAGGCACAGCGGAGGTGCACCGACAGTGATGGGTCGGCTCGGAAGAGGTGGACAGTCAACGCTGCCACAGGGCCTCCTGGCGGCAGTCGGTGGTTTCTCTTCAGTGGCCCTGGTTCCCCATGGCGCGGTGGGGGCATTGACCCCCCCCCCCCCCCCCCCCCCCCCCCCCCCCGTCTATCTCCTAGGGCACTGCAGGGCACACTTGGGGAAAAGAGGATTCTTCTCTTCAAGCTCCCCTCACCCGCCAGACAGCGCCGCCTCCCAGCTCCCAGGAGCGCTCTCTGGTTTGTCACAGCCTTTCCCTCACAGAGCTGCCACTGAGGGCTGCATGAGAAAGCAGGTGACCGTACCAAGCAGTGTCTGGCACAGAACAGAAGTGCAAACTATATTGGCTGAATTGTGGCCTGGGCCTGAATCTTAGCTTGATGGGAGAATAGCAACTGCTTATGATTTTCTAATTTCTAGGTAAAATTCAATCTTAAGGGTACTATTATTCACTACATTGCTCAGTATTTCCCACGCAGAACCCCTGGAAGACATTCTTCTTCTCTGAAGAGTCAGGGAAACACTCGTTTCTTCTGACGAGGAAGTGCGCTTCCGCTCACGTGACGGCGGGACCTACAGAACGCGAAGGCCTTCCCGCTTCCGCCTTCGGCTGCCAGGACGCTCGGAGCAGCTCAGACCCTGATGCAGACTTCCTCCCCGACCCATGACCTATGAGGCAGGGAGATGGGGGAGAGCGAGGGCCCTGCGGGTGGCAGGCGTCCACCCTGGGCGACCCACGGGCCGAGTCCCCTCGCTCATGTGGAGGGACAAGGACTACGAGGACAATACCTAGTTACAGGGCTGCTGTGAATGATGCGTTACAAACACTTCACACGTCACCCAAAAAGTCACATGAAAAGTTGGTATTAGCAGCCGAGGTTAAAATGATCACGTTAGGAAACAGGATTATTTTCCTTCTCCTGCCTACCAGTACTTGTGTCTTATCTTCTAAACTTTGTTTTGCAACTTTACTATAACCGTGTCTCTTAATTTTCTGTGGTCCTTTCTGGAAGTACACAGAGGGCAAATAAATGACGAAAGTATTCCTAGAGGCCAGTCTCCCCGAGGACAGGAAATCCTGTCCCTCGCTCGCTTTGTATAGTAACAATGTGCAACAGGAAAACCCTGGGCCACACACGGCACACTCCAGGTCCTCGTACGGAACTGTGAGAACGTGCTGAACTCTAGGTCAGACTGAGAGAACGGTCCAGAAAGGGGCTTTTGGGGGGCTCGTCATGATAACGATTGGTGAGTTAGTCGCTCATTCCTTCTTTCATTTATCTAAGCTTACACCTGTCGATGCCCACCACAAGGCAGGCACCCTGCTGGGCGCTGGAGAAACAAAGGCCAGGACCCCAACACAGGCAGGGCCCACTCTGAAGGAGCTCGCAGCAGGATGGAGGGTGGGCGTGTAAAAGCAGCTTCCCCAGAGGACGCTGCTGGCATGGACAGGAGAAGGGGTGTTTGACAACACGTGGGACTTCTTCCCTAAGGAGGGAATCCAGGTAGAGGAAACACACAGGGTGGTTTCTCCCGTAACCCCGAGCGGTTCAGTTGGTTCAGGAAAGAAATGGGTCAGAGACTCACAGATACGAGCACAAGTCACACGCAGAAGAGCCTTGCTGCTTCTGAGGGGCCTGGATTTTATCTTGAAGGGGGGGGGGGGGGCGGGGCGGGTTTGCGGTCAGTGAGAGGCCGATGGCCAGAAGGTGAGGGCTTGGGGACATCACAGACGTGACTGATCTGGCCCTCTGACGCGCGGCATCGTACACAGGTGGCGCAGGGTGTGTGATGAGTACTCGTGAGGACAGGACGTGACCCCGAGGCTGGGACCATCTCCTGCTGGAGGCATTCACACAGGGCCCATGTGGACACAGGCCAACCGGGAAGTCGAGACAGGGAGTCAAGTTCTGGACCAGGGCTGGACCATGGGACCTTCCAAGTTCCTTCCAAATCAGGGATTCCGTGATTCTAAAGCAAGCCCAGTAGCTGAACTGGGATCTGGGACTGAGGAGCTGCCGTGGGCAGCAAATGGGTTAAGGCCCAAATAACTTTTATATATGAATTAATGTGTAGAGTTGGGAGCCAAAATCTGTTCCATTAATTTTTCCATCCATTCCAGGAGCAGTTAGGTATACACAGTAAAGTTTATTTTGGTGCACGGTATACTTCACTCCATTAAAAATAAATTAATCAGCAAATTCCTGCCTGGCTCGGCTCTGGCTTGTGTAAACAGTGCCCAGCTGTAATGAGCGACAAGGTGTTACTATCTCACACACACAGAGGAGGCTTCACTCTAGAGCTCCGCTCACGACAAAAGCATCTTAAATAAACGCAGAGAAGGCGGTTTGATTTGTAATGTTTTCACAGAAGTGGGATATACCTCACCCATATAGAGTTTCTTTATATGACTCATTTTATAGCAAGTTAAATGAAGGAAGTTTGATGGGGGAAGGAGGGGCAGTATGGTTCCCCGCCCCCTTTCTGCAATTTAAAGAAAGTCCCCCAAGAGATGACCCACACTCAGAGGGAGGAGGGGACTGGCCCGCGAGCGCTCAGACCAAGGTGACTCTGCAGCACACGCTCCGGGAGTCGGGAAGGGCACAGAGAGCCGGGCACAGGGCCGGGTCCTGCGATGGTACAACAAAGCCAGGAAGAACGTCTCCTCTTCTCCCCAATGGCTCACATGAGGGGGAACGAGGCAGTAAAGACAGCATGTTCCTCACCTGGCTCGTTGGAGGGTGACAAAGGAACCTTTGTTCTCAAGGCCCCTGTCCAAATGAGTTGGGGTGTGATAAGCCCTCAGCCAGCAGAGGCCTCTGGGGTCCCCGGGCACTAGGCCCGGTGGGCTGCGGCCCGGCCAGCACGGTGACCCTCCGTGAACTGGAGGCACAAGCAGCAGCAGGGACCCTCCCGACCCTCTCTCCCTGCCCCTGTCTCTGAGCTGTGGGGTTCTCCTCGGCTTATAGCAACCCTGCCTCAGGTAAGTTTCTGAAAGATTCTGGAATAAAGAAGAATCATGGGAGAGTTAATTCTGTGTCTTTTAATGGCCAACGCAACCCCACAGCTCTAAGCCAGGGGACGGAGCACGGTTACCCGTCCTGACGCAGCAGCATCACGAACTGCTCCTAGGCCGCGGTGGGCCCTTGGTGGGGGTGTCCCCTGTCCAACACAGCCCGTCTCTGCTGCAGCCTCTGGGAAAAGCTGTCAATCACAAGGCGGCTGGAGGGGCTGTGGGGAATGTGTGCTGGGGAGCTCCTGCTCGGGGCTTCTCTTGAGGGGGGGCACACCCGGTATGCAGCTTCTCCCAGCTGCATATCCTACCAGATCAGAGTCCTGGGTATGCTAGAGGAAAACCAACACAAACGGGGCAAGGTATTTGACAGATGCTGTTCATAGGTCAGTGCAGGCCACTTTCTGCAGGGTCCTGGGCCAAAGAGGCACCTCGCTCCTGGTCGTTCTTCAAAGCCAGCCAGCCAGCTGCTCAGAGGGACCAGCTCATCAGAGACCCTCGTCATTATAAATCGGGGAACGGGGCTTCAGGACGCTCTGAGGATCCTTCTCCACTAGAGGGCGCCAGCTCACCTCCCCTGTCAGGAGCAGATCCTCACCGTTCATGGAGTCCAGGTACTGAATCTGCAGGGGTGGGCAGGAAACAGAGGAAAGGTTCAGGGCAGGATAGACAAGAGATAGCATAAGGAACCAGCTTTGCAAAGGAGAGGAGCGGGGCATGAGGGCACTCTGACCAGGCCATCTCTCAGGCCAGGATGGTCTCTGATCTCCCGGATCAGTTTACGTAAAGAGGTTTGGAGAAACAAACCACCAGGAAGGGTAGGGAACTCCCCATCACACACCCGAACAGACACACAGACACACAAGCTCCAGCTTTCTGGACTGAAAGGACTTTCTAGGGAGGATGGGTCAGGGAGACGAGCCCTGAGGGTAGGGGTGTGTGTCCGTTCAGAGCAGCAGTGAATGGTACCCGAGGTGAGTCAGTTCCCTTCTCTGAGGATCCAGCTCCCCTGCCTGAGAAAGGAGATAGGAATGCGCACCTCACAGGACTTACGGCAAGATCAAAGGACAGAATGTACACTGCCGGTCACTGGGACTTCCTTTCTTTTAAAAACTATGTCTGCCTCCACTGTTTTCCAGTGGGCCCTTGCCCCACAGCTAGTTGGCCTTAACTCCGGTCAGTGGGCTCCAGCGTCATCCCTCAAGGACGGCTGGGGGAGTTTATCCCCGCCCCCGCCCCCAGCTCTGAGGTGGGTGGGGCACCTGCGATGGAGAACAGGAATGGCTGCAGGGGAGATGCAGTAGGGAGAGAAGAAGGTGATCTAAGGAGCAGCTGAGGGAGTCTCAGGAGAGCAAGGCCACCCCTGGGAGGATTCCCCAGGCTGTTGCTAATGAGAGCAAAGAATGAGAAATGCTTTCAAGTGGCTGGGCGAAAACTAGGGTGAGAGCAGGAGTCAGCATGAGACTTAGAAAGACGAGACTCCATCTGGGGTAAGAAGGCAACTCGGGGGGTAAAGGAGGGGCAGGAGTCCAGAGGCCCCATGTTATTTATGCCTTGGATCAGGGGTCCCAGCCTCCGGGCCGCAGATGGGCACTGCTCAGGGCCTGTTAGGAACCGGGCTGCACAGCAGCAGCTGAGCTTGAATATAATGTGCGTGAATCATTCCCAAACTATCCCCCCACCCTGGTCCATGGAAAAACTGTCTTCCACGAACCTGGTCCCTGGCGAAAAATAAGGTTGGGGACCGCTGCCTTGGACCATCTCCCTCTTCCAAGGATCCTTCACTTCCGTTGTTTCCCCTCAGCCTGCTGACCTTCGAACTGAACCTGTCTCTCACATTGCCTCAGGTCTAAATTTCTGCATGCCCTGCTGTCCCCAGGGCAAGGAGATCAACTGACCCCCAAATCCACTCCTCTTTCCGAAGACTCCATTTCTCCCCCTAAGGCCACCCTATGCCCATCTCCTGGGGAGAAAATCTCAACACACCCTGACTGGCTCTCGGGGCGGTCTACCATGCCAACGAGCTCCGCGGTGCAGGACCAGAGTCTGCTCAGACCCCAGCTTCCCGGTCTCCCCAGTCCCCTCGGTCAGACTTAGTCTCTCCTCTCTGTGTCCCTCCCCGCATCACATCACAGACTGACTTCTTCCAGGGGCAGCCTCATGCCTGATTGATTTCCTCACCAAACCAGGAGCCGCCTCCTTGAGGGCGGGACTAAGATTCATTAACCTCTACTTTCTGAACAGAGTGCCTGGCACAGCAGGTACTCAAAACGGTTGGTGACAGAGCTGGGTCCTCATCAAAGCTCCATGCTTCCCTAAGAGCCCCATCACTGGAATATGGGACTACTTTTTAAAAGAAGATTTATTAATTTTTAGAGAGAGGAAGGGAATGAAAAGAGAGGGAGAGAAACATCAATATTTGTGAGAGATGCATCTACTGGTTGCCTCTTGCACATCTCCAACTGGGGACCTGGCCTGCAAACCCAGGCGTGTGGTCTGACTGGGAATCTAACCAGCAACCTTATGGTTTGCAGGCCAGCACTCAATCCACTGAGCCATACCAGCTAGGGCAAATGTGGGACTTCTTATAGGGGCATTAGTATATCAGCCCCTTCCTTTAGGACCCTGAGAGGTCCCAGCTATGCCCTTGCCATGGCCCCTGGCAGAAGCCCACCACAGCAGATGGAAAAGTTGGGCTGGTCTTTCAGAAAACATAGCATTTGCTTTGCCAATTTGCTTACTCCTGGCTGAGGGCGAGCCCAGTGAACAGTGTGAGTCTCAGAATTCTCTGTGGGTGGGGCCCTCTGGCCACAGTGCCTTCTCTCTGGCTCTGGCAGATTTGAAGAACGCTCACACAGAAGTTCTGGCTTTGGGGGCTCTCTACCCTTTGGGTCTGAAAAGCCTCAGCATGCAGCCTTTCCAGAAATCAACAAACAAGATGGTCCTGTTGGCTGTCTTCTCCTCAAGAGCTGGGGCCTGGCCTTCCATTTTCTGGCTGTTGGAGGCTTGCAGGCCACAGACACAGGTGAACAAGAGAATTACTGTGGGGCGAGGCCCCTCCAGCTCCAGGGGCTGGGCCCAGGAAGCAAAGGTGTGACTCATGGGACAGGCTGAGCCGATGAGCTGTCTGGAGCAGCTGAGGCCTCTGGCTGCTCCGTGAATCACCAGCTCAGGGTTGCAGGCCAGTTGTGCGGGCCGACTCACTGGGAGACCCTGGAAGGTCCTCTACGTTCCTCTTCCCTGCTACTCAGCTCACTAGTCTATACAGTAAGGGTTTCCCATCAATACAGGACCAGGGGACAGAGAGATCAAGGAGTGAATTCTCCATGGAGCGTTCTCCTGGAAACTTGGGTGTCAGGGAGCCCTGGAGAGTCAGGACAGTGAGGACTGAAGTCGGGGGACCCCACCTGACTATGCAAACTAGGGAGAGGCTTGAGGGGTATCTGTAGAATGCCATCTGGAGCCCAGCCCTACCAGAAATCAGGAGCAGGAAACACAAATCCTGGGGCTCCAAGTGGGTACAGAAGGAGGGCTACAGTGGGTGGCTGCACTGTACCCCATGCCCATACTTTATAGGGCTGTGTGTGCCAGGGTCTGGCACAGCATTTGGGGTGCAGAAAATAATAAAATATGCAATGAATGAATGACGAAGTTTCTGAAAGCAGGAGACTACTTGGTGGCTTTTCTCCTATTCCCGTCCCCAACGCCTGGCCTAGCTCACGGTGGACACACGGAAAGTGCTCTTCATCGGTGCCCACTGCTGACGAGATTTGGTCGCAATTCCCTCAGGCTGGCTTCTGGGAGCTCAGCCTCTCACGGTGCTCTGGCCGTCCAGCCTCAACAGGCCTCAGGAAGGGCCTGCTCTCCATGAGACTCTGGAGGGGGCGGGAACGGCCGCTCACCTGTTTCCTCACGTATTCCACCAACAGTTCGAGCTGCCGAGGGTCTTCACATTTCTGGTTGAAGAACATCCTCCAGAGGGCGGCAGCCAGCCCGTGATCATCTGAAAGGAGGCCCTGCAACACAGAGTACAACGACCGGTCTTCTGGGGGGAATGGGAGAGTCCCGGGGCAGAAGCTGAGGATATTGTGAATACGCTGGTAACCACAGAACAGGCTCCGAAGGACACTACAGACACTATGAGAAATGGGGGAGCTACACAGCAGAGCTGGAAGAGGTCTTCAGAGAGTGTCTGGCCCAAACTCCTCATTTTCACACAGAGGAGAAACACGGAAACCAGAGGGCTGGGTGACTGGCTAAGGTTGATGCAGAGATGGGGCCCATGTCTGGCTGACCCTCCCAAGCCACAGCTCCCTCGACTCAGCACTGGTTCCGCTGCTGTCCACAGGCACAGGCTCAGAACAGTTCAGGGTGTATATTTTTTCCCCAAGAACAGAGGTGGGCGTGGATTGCACCTTCTCACCTGGACCAAGGGCACATACCTGCAAGGCAGCTGGCCCTTTGGGGAAGGAAACTAGGCACCTCGGCCTCAATGCCACCCAGCTCTAGACCTGCCATGGCTGGCCCAGCCTCTCGCCAAGCAGGGAAACAGGCAGTCCGCCAGGATTGCCACAGAGGGACCGCACAGAGCCTGTGTGCATATGTGCCGGACACTGTCTCTCCCAGCACAGAGGAGACCTCTGTTGGGGAGTCCAAATATCACAGAGGCTAATCAGCAGCTGGGACACGGACCAGGACCATTTTCTAGCCTGGATTTCTAAGGGAGGGTGGGGGAGGGTCTTGCTTCCTGGGGTAAGGGTGACTGAAGGGAAGGGCCCTGAGAGGCTGCCCTGTCCAGGTGCCAAGGCAGCATGTGGAACCAGACGAAGTGCTGACCAGGAGTCAGAAAGCTGGATCGAGTCCTAGCTCTGCTTCTGCCAGGCTCAGAGATGGCAGGCAATTCACTAAACCTGAGTCTCCAACTTCTCAACTATGAAACAGAGATGAAAATGCTTGCCCTCCTCACAGCATCCTTGAATTATAAACATAAGCCGTAAAGATGTTTTGTTAAGTGTAATATGTCGCATACAAAGATTAGGAGCTTGCGCTGGCAGGCACTGTGGACAGCGGGTGAAACAGTGGGATCTGGGGATCAGACCACTTGAGTTCAAATGGCAGCTCTGTCACTTGATGGCTGTGCGGCCTTTGGAAAGCTACTAGCCCTTCCTGAGCCTCAGTTTCTCGCTGGCTAAACAAGCCAGTGATACCCATCCCACAGAGTTGTGAGGATTAAGAGATCATGGCTGTGACACCCTGGCTGGTGTGGCTCTGTGTTGAGCACCAGCCTGCCCTAGTTAGGGGTGCGTGAAAGGCAACTAATTGATGTTTCTCTCATACATGGATGTTTCTCTCCCTCTCTTTCTCCCTCCCTTTGCCTCTCTCTAAAAAATAAATAAAATCTTTAAAATGAGAGAGAGAGAGAGAGAGATTATGGCCAAGAAAGACCCTGTACATGGCAAATCATTACACAAAGACCCAAGACCATGTATCTGACATATGTTGTGGGCTGACCCTCCAGGGCACTGCAGTATGAGGTCTGGCTTCAGGTCTGCTGCCAGGAAAAGCCATGTCCAGAAATAGTCTGCCTATTCCAAATGCCCCTGCTAAACACCCCTACAATCCCACCACTTGAGACCATCCTGGCACAATGGCTGAATCAGGAAAACCAGCTTCTTCCAGTAGATGGGGACAGGCGCCAAGGACAAGCTCAGGCACATCACCCTTTTCCAAGCCACTTGCTAACACAACAGCCTGCCTGTGTCTGAAGTGCCCTGGGCACATGCCGGAGTGCTGCTGGCAGCGGCCCACCGGCGCTATGCGGGAAGGAGCAGGAGTGCGAGCGGGTGCTATGAGGACTTCGAAAATGAGCACAGAGCACCAGGCGGCAAACTCCTGGGAGCCACGGCCCGCTGCAGACAGGCGGCCTCGGCGGTGGCTGAGGTGGCTGGGAAGGGGCAAACCCATAATCAGTTCCTGGATTGTGAAAAGGAAAAGGATGTCTCAAGACTCAGATCAAAAGGGGTAACAGCTTGACTACTCCGAGTTCCTTCTCACACCTGGCTCCTAATGACCATGGATGCCAAGAACAGATACGATTGTCCCCATTTGAAAGAAAAGTACGCTGAGGCCTAGAGGTTATCTAGCTAACTGGTGGTAGAACTAGAACCAGAATGCACTGGTGAGGTCAGGGGCCAGCGCTAGCTCTAGCTCCAGTTAGGAAGCACTACCTGGCACACAGTGGAAGTGCAATAAATGGTTAAATAAGTCTACAGACCCAGCGTCAGCCTTCGTTCCCCCACGCTGCTTAGCAAGTCAGCAGAACAAATGGGAGACCGGTCTGTGGGAGTATAAAGGTCAGACCCAGGAAGCAGGGAGAAAGGGTGCCCTGGGAGCACATATTAGGTTGCGCAGCGATCTTCCCACCATCTACTAGGGTGCCCACTTGCTTTCTCTCCGACAGAAAAAAGGAAAAAGGCATCCTTCAGGAAACGAAGACACCCAGGTCTAGGGTAACCGAGAGGAAGCTAAAAGGGACTGTCCTGGCACCGGAGGGCTCTGGTGATAACTAAGGGTTTAGAGTAGCAGAGTCTCACTCAGTGAAGACTGATTTGACCCCACGATATGCTTGGCATGGTGCCAGGAACACAGCCAGAGCGATATGGTCCCAGCTCACAGGCCACCTGCGATTTAGTCGAAGGGACACAGCTAATGCACATCAAACAGGCTTAAACCCCGGAGAATGAGCGAACGCTGACCTGTACAGGGAGACTCTGCAGTGCAAATACTCTGTTCATGGCTGGCTCCCCATCCTGGAGTCTTAGCTTCTATAACTGTTCAGAGACCTTCCCACACTAAGCACATTCCCGTTATTCTCTACCACGGTACTCTGTTTGTAATTAGATACTTGTTTGCTGCTTGTCTTCTCATTGGAAGGTAATGGGGAGACAGTAAATAAGCAGGGAAGAACAAGACCATGTTTGTTTTTTATTCGCCAATATATTCCCAGTGCATCACACATGGTACGTACTTAATAAATACCTGTTAAATTGACGGATGGATATTGAAATTCAGAGTCAAAGACAGAGACCTAGAGAGGTCAGGGAAAGCTTTGTGGAGAAGCAGGGCCTTTAGGAATAGACACTATATGGAGAACTACAGGACATTCTAAGCGGGAGGGAATATTTTTACTTTACTAAACACTTACAGGGGGGGTGCCTACAAGGTGCCAGGCCTAGAACCAGGCCCGCAAGGCCACAGCTGACAGATTCAGCTACTGCCCACTACACCTAGCTGTCCAGAGGAGCCTCCATCAGGCACAGCTTGTCTGCGGGGCAATGAGGCAACTGGCCTCCCATCGGAGGAAACGGGAATGAATGTGGACAGAACATGTCACGGTGCGGGAAGGTGCACAAGAGGCCTGAGTTTCTTTGGATCAAATGTGTAGCAACTAGTGTCCAGGGCATCCAGGGTTGGGGGGACAATCCAAGCAAAAGCCTGGGAAAAGGGGGCGTCAGTACAACACTGTCCACCTGAAATCTCTGCGATGATGGAGATGTTCTACAGCAAATGGTCTCCCATTTGTGTCCACTACAGTGGTCACCACCCACAGGTAGGATGAAGCACCTGAAATGCAGCTACTGCAAATGAGGAACTGAATTTTAAATTTTATTTTAACGAATTTAAATCAAAAAGCCACACGTGGTCAGTGCTGGACAGCACACGTCTGGAACCCTGTGGCCCCCAGTGCGGTCCGCAGAACTGCTGTGCACACATCGCTCGCATCGCTTGCGGCTCGTTAGCAGCACAGAGCCTCGGGCCTCGCCCCAGGCTTGCTGAGTCTAAACCTGAAGTTTGCCTGCATGTTAGAATTTCAGAAAAACTGTTCTAGAATTGCACATTAAAATTACCCAGGGAAATTTCACAACTATAGATGCCTACCTACTCCGGTGAAATCCAAACTTTTGGGGGACGGGGCCCAAATATTGGTATTTCTAAAAAGTGTCCCAGGTGATTAATATATTTCTCAAACTTTCCCACTCTTAATTTAAGAGTCACCTGGGGTACTTGCTGAAATACCAGGCCCCACCTCCTATTGAACTAGAATCTGCAAAGAGGTGCTCAACGATCAATTATTTTTTACATTTTATTTATTTATTTTTAGAAAGAGGGGAAGGGAGGAAGAGAGGAAGAGAAACATCCATGTGAGAGAGAAACATTGAGTTGCCTCTTATACGTGTCCTGACCAGGGATAGAACCCGCAACCCAAGCACATGCTCTCACTGGGGATGGAACCAGCGACCTTTTGCTTTGTGGAATGATACTCAACCAGCTGAGCCACACCAGTCAGGGCAAGAATCAAATTTTAAAAGTACCCTAGGTGCCCTGGCTGCATAGCTCAGTTGGTTGGAGCACCGCCCCTTACACCAACAAGGTTATGGGTTCGATCCCCGATAGGGGTACATACAGGAGGCAACTGGTCAATGCTCTCTCACATCAATATGCATCTCTTTCTCTCCCTCCCTCTCGGGAATCAATAAAACATAACCTCAGGTGAGGACTTTAAAAAAAGCACTCCAGGTAGTTCCTGTGACCAGGCATGACTGTAAGGTGGCTCTTCTAGGATGGCCTGGGATGGGGGACAGAGAAGAGATACAGTTCAGAATGTCTTTATTAATATTGGGGAAAGGAATCAACTGAGCCACCTGATACAAAGACTTCAAACAAATGCTAACAGAAAGAGAATTATATTTCCTCCATTCTAAGCTTCAATTCTTCAATTCATTTTCTAAAAATATTTTTTTAATTTATTACCAGAAAGAGGGGAAAGGAGAGAGAAAGAGAGGGAGAGGAACATCAGTGTGTGGTTGCCTCTTGCACTCCCCCAACCGGGGACCCAGCCTGCAACCCAGGCATGTGCCCTGACCGGGAACCGAATTGGTGACCCCCTGGTTTGCAGGCCGGCTCTCAATCCACTGAGCCACACCAGCCTGGGCTAAGCTTCATTCTTTTATATACTGTAAGGTCTCTGAAATCAGAATATATCTTATTTAACAATTAATGTGTAGATTCAAGCATATTTCTCAACTCCCATCCTATTCCCAGAAAGGTCATGTTAAATTAACGACGCATATGGTATGCAATCTAAATTGCTCTTTATAATTGAGATTATCTAGTGGATTGGGAATCAGGAAACCTCAATCTTAACCAGTCCTATAACCCTGAGCAAGTCATTTAACTTAATTTTTTTGTAAGCTTATCTCCTGGCTTTAATTATTATCTTTAGGCTGATAACATTTCCTCCAGCCTGAACTCTAGTTTCTTTCATCCTTTTATGCATTTCCTCCCTTCCTTCCTCTTCATCTACCCCATGCCAGGCACCATGCTAGCCAACAGAAACACAAACACAGTAGACACTGCTGCTACCCAGACAGTCCCCACCCAGCCAGGATGAGAGTTAACGCGAATGCAGCCAGGCTGTGGGGTCCGGGGAGGGCGCGGTGAGCTGAGCCTGGGGAAGCTCTGGGACCATTTCCCAGAAGGGGTGATGCTTACACTAAATCTGGAGGTAACCACAAAGTGAACATAAAAGCACATGGTTTACTAAAAAAGATGAGGTATGAAGAATCTTGGTGGTGTACACACAGATATTCATTATACCATTCTTTTAACTTTTCTATGTGTTTGAAATTTCCATAATAACAGTTAGGGGAAAAAAGATGAGACAGATGCTACAACACGGATGAACCTCGAAGACATTATGCTAAGTGAAATAAGCCAGACACCAGAGGACAAAACCGGTGTGATTCCACTCACATGAGGTATTCAGAGCAGTCAGCATCACAGAGACAGAACGCAGAATGGTGGTTTCCAGGGGCCAGGGTGGGGGCGGGGCGGAGAACGGAGACAGTGTTGGTGGGGAGAGTTTCCGCTCGGGAAGATGGGGAAGTTCTGGAGGTGGACGGCGGTGACTGTTGCTCGGCAATGTGATTGTACTTAATGTGGCCGAAATGGACACTTAAAGATGGTGAAAATGGTTAAAATGTTACCTTATGTATATTTTATAGGAAAAATGAGATAGATCTAAGTGTCCTGATGTGGAGGAATGCCCAATATACTGCTCAGTGAAGAAAACAAGTTGCAGAACAGTGTGAATGGCGCGAGTCCCATGTGCATCAAGGAAATAAATACACGGAGCTTGTGTCTGCCTGGATGACAGCCGGGAGGACACCCAGGCCAGTGTTAATGAGGTTTCCCCTGGGGCAGGAAAGTGGGCAGCATAGGAAAGGGGCCTTCTGTTTTCTACTTCCAACACTCGTGTATAGTTGTATGGATTTTTTAAATGAGTAGGTACTGCTTTTATAATTAAAGACAAAAATAAAGTGTGCCATTTGCCTGGCAGACGGCACTATTTACGTGGTGCGTCTTCCTCTCTCTGGGGGCACCTGGGGCTGAGGGAGTGACGGCTCCACCTTAGTCCCTCCGTCCAGCTCCCCACAGGCACTCAGTAAACGCTGACCAGTGGAAGGATGGGCTGTTACTGTACAGTGCTCTCTTTCCCAAGCACAGGCAAATGAGGGCACGTTCATTCTAGTTGCCATTGGAGGTGAAGTGAACACGGAGCCGTGACAGCAGGCAGGTCGTGACGGCCACCGACGCCTCCCTCGGAGGCGCTCATCGCAAGCCTTTGTTGGGGGAAGCCGCTGTCCTGCCCGAGGCTTCGCCAACCGTCTTACCTCATCGTATCCCAAGATGGCTGCATAGAAATTATTCGTCATAATCATCATGTTCTTCTTCAGGATATAGGGATTAACCTATAAGAAACAAAATCACAAAAGCAAAAGCATGAAAGAAGGGAACAAATCAAAAAGTAGGCGCTTTGGTGTTCGCTGTCAAACACTCTTAGAACAAGGAGAGACGGTCCCCTAACAGGTCCAACTGCCAGCTCGCCCCATGTCCCTGACCTGTCAGGACTTTCCCCACTCTGACGGCTTCTCTTAGGATTTGATGCCAAATTACACAAAGCAGTAACTCGGTTTAATGAGGTTGTTATGTCAGGCTTTGTGCTGGACCCCACGAACACAAGGTAGAGGAAACAGTTGCTTGCCTTGAGGGGTGCGCAGTCTGGGATTAGAAAACGGACACGCAAAGACTGCGGGTGAGCCCTGAACGACGTGGGTTTGAGCTGTGTGGGTTCGCCTGCACACAGACTTTCCCCCAGCGAGTGCCTGCACTGTTTCCCACCCACAGGTGGGAGTCTGCGGATGACGAGGGCCAGCTCTACGTGCCCCTCTGCACCAGTTTATATAGGGGACTTGTGCACCCACAGATTTGGGTGTCCGCCAGGGGTCCTGGAACCAATCCCCCATGGACACCGAGGGTAGTTAAGTTTTGAGAGAGTCAAAAGTTACACATGGGTTTCCAGCTGCATGGGGGTTCAGTGTCAGATCATTGAGGGTTAATCGTAATTATCCTGCAACATGTTATCTCAAATTCGATTCTAAAAGTGGTGAGCCAGAAATGAATTTTGATACGAATGATCTCTGCTGGGGGGCCTGGGGAAGAGTGCTGTAGGAGGTGATGTTTACATGGACCTCGGAGGAGGAGGAGGAGGCTGACAGCAGAGAGTAAAGGGAGGAGAGAAGAGACGACATCCTAGACAGAGTGAACAAGGTGTGCGAAGGGGCAAAGGCACGTAAGAACATTCAGGCACTGACAAGAGGGGCGGACGGTAAGGTGTGTTGGGTCTAGTTGGGAAATGTCCTAGGGATCACCAGAAAGAGCTTGATGTGGTAAAGGGACAGAAGAAGCAGTGACGGATGTGGGAACAGAAGGGGGAGAGGCAGGACTCTGAGATGCTGAAGAGAAAGGGGGGACTCTGAGGCCCTGGACAGAGGAGAGAATAACAGGGGCTGAGGCACTGAGTTGGTTAATACGAAGAGACCACTTTAGAAACGCTATTCCAGAGAGACCGCTGAGGCCCTGACAGGACTCCTCTCAGAGCATGGCCAGCAGGGCCTTCAGAGCCTAGAGTGAAGTTCACTGAAAGTCTCCAGCAGGGTCAAACTTTGACCTCCATGCCTCCAGATGTAGCTCAAGGGCAGGATCCAGCTTTCGTTCCTCTCTGGAATCCCACATTACAGCAGAAAGCCTAGTGTAATGTGTAATACGCAGTGGGACTCATTAAATATTTAAGCTGACAGGCTTTAGAAACAACCAAAAGTCATGTGGAACTTAATATGGAGAATAAGATCTGTGCTTAACAACCCTGACCGTGGCATCATTTCTCCCATCCACTGAGCACTGGTGAGGGGCAGGTGCTTTGTGGACATCCTCTCCTCTAACTGTCATGGGAACTCAGAGAGGCAGATGCGCTGCAGTCATGCTTTTATAGACACGGAAAACTGAGACTCGGACAGGTGAAGTGACTTGCCCCAGGCCCCACCACAAACCAGTGACAAAGCTGAGAAGGAGCTTCCAGGTCAGTCTGATCCCAGAGCCCACGTGCCTTACGTTCTCTCGGGTTTCTGCCTTCAGGAGGATCATTTTACTTTGGATCATAAATCAATCACTGAGTGATTTAATCCTGTGGCTTATAGCAGCTCTCTGAAGAAGGGCAGAGAAGAATAGTGAGGAGTTTAGTCAGAAAACCTAGGTTCAAGTCATAATTCTGCTATATACATAGGACGTGACCTTGGGTAAGTCAAGTAACCTCTGAGTCTATTTCCTTGTCTTTTAAATGTCTCAGACACTGGGCTGGTTTGAAGAGCAAATAAATTAGCATGTATTCATTCACTAATTCAACAGTGTGTGCTGAAAGCTTTAGTAAGTTATGAACTGCTCTGTAAATTCAAGGAATTATGAATAATACCTTTTTGGTCTGTCTGCATAAAACTAGAATCAATTCTAATACTTTATAGTCATGAATAATTTTCAAAAAGGAAAAGAGAATTGTGAAGCTCAAGACTGGAAAATGTAAGACGAGATGCAGGCTGGTAGCACAATCCACGACCTTTCTACGCCACCTGCAGCCAGGCCGAATCAGCCCTCCATCCTCTGTGCTTCCAGAGCTCTCCGCCCACACTCCTCCCCGTGGAAGCATAGCACGGTTTAGAGTTGCCTATGTACCTGTCTCTCCCACTGGTCTATGCGCTACTCAAAGGTCGTAAGGAACTCTGTCTGATTATCTCAGCACCTCGGGCACCCAGGCCAGCGCCCAGCCCCAAGCAGGGTTTATGGCTGGAATGCCGATGACTGAACCCTCGCAAGGGCCTGACTGCCACGCACAGCATGTTCTGTCCGGCGGTACCCATCTGTTTGTTTCCTTTTTTTGCTTCTGAGTACCTTACGTGTTTCTGAAACTTCAGAAACATATACTGCCAAACTCCTACTGCCTCATCTTCTAGAATGGACTAGGGTAAAAGGAGCTGGATTTAACTCCTTCTGTACTGTGAGGATGGGACTACAACCCGGACCTGCTGATATCTGCTTTGGAGCTTTCCCTGCTTCCATACTAGTTGTTTTCCTAACTGTGCAAGAAGAACCAGAGCCATAAACGGACAGCGTCAGAAATGTCAAGCACGAAGGGAGGAGCATCTCTCAGATGTAAACATTCACTGCATCTGCTCACAGAGCTGGTTCACATGGGGCGTCAAACCAGTAGGCTTTGGAGGTGGAAGGGCCCTCAGAAATTGCCTAGCTTAATTCCTTTGAGAAAATGGTAAACCGAGACCAAAAAAGGAGAAGACACTTATCCAAGGCCACACATAGGTGTTAGAGTCAGGATTAGAACCCGACTTCTGGATGGGTGCTTTTTCCTCTTACCATCTGCAGGGCGTTTCCAGAGATCATCAACACATTAACCTGCAGACCTCCGTTCTTGCTTCCCTGCAAGGTCTACTACTTCCACACGAACGCACTTTCTCCTCTTGGGATGCACCTGTATTCTGGCTGGCTACTACCCAGCAAGAGTGGAGAGCAGGAGTGGAATTCTTCATTAGCAAGGCTCTTCTACCTCTTTGTCCTATATCCTAACTCCAGTGACCTGTCAGCTGCCTCTCCCCTTCACCTCTAGCTGAGAAATGGCACACTGCCCCAGCAAGAAATGGTTTTCAGATATCGTCACCCAGGCTGGATTAGATCATGAAAAGGGCCCTTCCTGGAAGAGGGTGGAAGCTCGATTAGTGCAGACACATGATATACAGGCAACAGGTGAGAGTAAGTGAGAACAGCTTCCTAACTACTGGACTCACCCACTGGGCCCTTCTGGCCAGCCCAGCAGCCAAGGGGAGTTGGATATTCCTTCGGCTGAGCCTCTGTTGGGGTTTCACTCTCTCACTCAGCTCTTGTTTGCTGGTGTGCAGGTCCTGTGTCCCCACTGCCAGACCGTTCTATGTGGAGCGCCCCGTCCATGAATACACAGATGGAGGAGCTCCTCCCAGACAGCCCTGGCCGTCTCCTCATTAGATGCTTCTCCTTTCCATAATGCTGAGCTTTTTCTTTTTTTCTTCATAATGCTTTGCTTTTTATAAAAACCCATACATACAGCACCACCACAAGGAAAAGGTTCCTTTTATATCAGTTACTCATATTTTCCCATTTATTTAAGCTATTAAAATTCATGCAGATATTTTATAAGCCATCAGGATTTGGTGACTGGTATTACTGAATGTTTAATAATAAACTAAACAGAAGAAATCAGAGGGTTAAATGATGACTGCAATTCCTGTAATGACTTAATTAAATTTTTATTGAGTACATAAACTATGATGTCATTTCTAGCCAACCATGGGTGTGCTTTCCCAGCATGTCACAGGGTGGGGGCACTCAATAGGAGGCTAGGCTAAATGAGCAGCGAGCCTCAGCTGAAATGGGGAGGGGAGCAAGGCTCATGTAACGCACTCAATAAATTATCCGTTCATTTTTAAACAAAGTCCATGAGTTATAATATATTTGCCATGCACTTTTTATGACATAATAAAAATGTTACCTTAAGGATTACTTAACACATACTACAAATGTTACAGCAGAGGCAGGCACAAGGGGCAAAGAAAACAAACGTGAGCAGGCCAGAGACGGGTCCTGGAGTTTACGTCCCGGGGGGACAGCGCAGTCTATGAAAAAGGGAACGCGAGGAGGGAGGGGAATGCAAGAGTTCAGGGTCACTAATCGGCAGATGAATGAATGAGACAGCCAGCAGGGAGCACAAGCAAAGCAATAATGAATCTTCCAAGGCACATGTTTAATTAATGTAGTATTCCTGAGGAGGAATATTAGCTTTAAAGAGATGCCAGTTCATCTGAGGCCAATTCACTGCCCTCTTTGCCTTTTTTGCTGTTGTTGCTCTTAAACACATTTAAGAGAAGTCTGATTAGGTAGATGGGGGGACTGATGGAAGATCAAGTTTAAACTCCTCCACGAGCTCTGCAAGGTTCTTTGTGATCTGCTCTTGGTGGTTTTTCCTGCCCCACCTCCTCCTGCCTCTCCCCTTTTACCTTGTCTTTCAGTCAGCATAAACTGTGAGCAATTTCCGCAAACACGCCATGTGCTCTTAGAGCTCTTAAGCATCCTGTTGCTGGGGATCCTTCTCCTTTCCTTACTCACTGGGGTGCTGACTCCTTCTTCTCTAAGACTCAGCTTACAAATTATCTCTTCAACAAAGCTGCCGCTCTCCCTAGTTTGCAGGTGCCACAAAGGGATTTGCATCCAGAAACTGTTTACCATGTCAAGAAATATGCTAAGGGCTTTATATATATATATATATATATAAATTAACCCTCCCCAACAACTCTATGAGATGGGCACTGTTACTGTGCCCACTTTGGAGGAAAGGAAACAGGTTTAGGAAGGTTAAAGGTTACACAGCCAGGAAATAGTGGGTCAAGATTAGAATACACAGCTATCTGACACAATAAATAATGTGGCTGCTCCTTCATGTGCTCTACACCTCAGGTTATCTGCAAAGGCAGGGCTAAGGAGTGCTAATATGGTCTTGGGTAAACACAGCTCAAAGAATCGCAGTTCCAATGGCAGGTAGAGATGAGCCAGCAGATGGGTCACTGGCGGCCAGTTACTAACACATCAGACATCTCTAGTATAGCTAAGTCCCACTTCTGGAAAAACCTGGGGGGTGGAAACAGTGTAACGATGGTGTGGGAGGGGAGAATGGAAGAAGGTTGGCATAAGCAATCCAAGAACTGATGAGCGTAAAGGTGAGAATAAGCTTGAGGCAAAGTTGCTAACAGAATGAACAAAAGAATGAACGACAAAGGGTGGCTAGGGTTGCTGACTGAAGCATAAGGAACATATCAAATTCGTCAGAAGGTTAAAATGCAGTGCAAGGATTGCAGGTCAGGTTTAGTTGTTGTTCTAGTAGCCAGGAATGCCATCAGCATGCTTTGCAGTATCAACACCATGGGCCACCGTCATTGCATGCCAATGGGCTATATGCACAGAACATCATCCAATCCAAATTAAATGTTAGAAATCAGCTCAGTGTGCAGTATTATGTGAGATATACAGGAACCGGTAAGAATAAATAGAAGAGAAAAAGGACATGGAGAGGCCAAATACACGTGTGCACCTAAGTCATTCACTTGCTTTATGACTGAGGATCTTTTAGCAGCGATCACAAAATACAACAAATAAAACCAGCTCTAACTGTGTATGTGTGTGCATGTGGGAATGTGTGTATTAGAGATACTACATGATCAGCAGACAAATGCAGAACCAGTAGCCTTAATTTCTGAATGGTCACAGAGTACAGGAGTCCTTTCCTTGGCCTGGAAAATAGCCAATCAAGAGATGGCTGTCCTTGAAAATTATAGCCTTTTACCCGCTTGACAAGGCAATTACACACATCAGTAAGTCTGTAATCACCTTGAAAAGAAGCTGGTAAGGTACAGTAAGGTCCTGGGGAGATCAAACTATCACACCTATTTAATTTTCTTCCATACCAGGACATGGCAGATAAGAGGAAGGTAGTTGGAATCTAGTCTCATTTCTGATGGTTTTTGACTGTATCCCACAGGACAAGTTGCTTGTATACACATTACATTTAGAGGGGTCAATACAGGCTTGAAAGGGTTGCTGCTTTAACGACAGCACTGATGGCACAGAGTCCTAAAGGAAGCAGGTCTGAGGGCCTCCACTGAAAATCCGTACTGGTAATAATTATGGTGGTGGCAGTAACAATGAGCACACACTGAATTGGACTGGAGAGAATGGATGTGATCTTGTGCCGCACAGGCATACCCTGTACTCCAGGAACTCTCAGACTAACTGCTACTTTTGTCTCAATTCTACATACAGGCAACAGAGGCAAAAATATTAAGTGACTTACCCCAAAGTCACACCCTGCCTGTGGTAGTGCTGGGACTCCTATCTCGGACAGCCAGTCCCTAAACCTAGGGTCTTCTCTAGACTGTCACACCTTTCTTCTCCTGATAAGTCATATCAGAAATGGAGAGTCACACAAGCAAAAGGCTAAGATTGCTAATTTCGGTGCTTTGGACAACACGAGTAAAAATCTGACTTGTTGTAGAAACAAGATGTGACTCAACAAGGTAAGTGCACAATAGCATACCTAAATGAATAAGTAAATAGACTGACAGATGGCTGGAGAAAAGGAGGTAAAAGGGTTTGACTAAGCAGACATAATAAAATCCCTGAGTTAATAATCCCTGATGATGAGCAAATAAATGAGAAATGTGAAAAGGTAGTCATAATTGAACATATTAAAAGAAATGCCATATACAAAGGTCAAAAAGTTGTTTTTCCCCTGTTAATGTAATAGTTGAGATCTTTGTTTTAGCTAGTACTTAAGAATAAACACGGGAAAACCAGAGAAACTTCAGTGAAAGGTGTCAGGTAGGTGTGGTCACAGCAGGCTAGCACTTACCACAAACCAGGGGACTCAAGGTTCTATGGCCATAGAACACCCGGAGGTGGCTTCAGGGACTGGCCTGGTTGTGTCCATCTCCAGCCCTGAAGGGTCAGTAGGTCTTGGAGATACTCTGACGCTGTCTGAGGTGACTCTCACTTACTCTCTCTGCACCCCTTCCTTAGGGCTGGAACCTTCACCCCAACTCCACACAAGTTGGCAGACTGCTGATCCTAGAATCCGGTACCCTCATCGCAGAGACGGGCACGCAGTCCAAACTAACCTAATCAGATTCTCACTTCTCAGGAGAGACATCAAAAGAGAAAAGGCACCTGAAGTTGGACTATCCCAAAGAGACCATGCTAAGTTTTGCTGTGAATGCTGGGATCCCTAGCCTTCCTGGTATCTTTCCTGTCTGAGGCCTGTGGTTCAACTCCCCTTTCCATTCAGTAACCTTGTTACCCTCCGATACAGTCCCATTTGCTTCAGGTGGCAGAGGTCGATCTCCCGTGCTTGCAGTCAGTAGGTGAACTGTTATTCATCAGTTCAATAAAACATCCCCATAATAATACAATAACATGAACAGTTAGTTGGATGCCTACCATGTGCCAGTAATTGTATTAAAAGTTTTATATGTGTTATCTCTTTAATCTTCACAATAATCCTAAAAAGGGGGTATTATTATATCCCCCTTCATAGAAAAGGCATCACCTCATTTTCTGTGAAGTCTTTCAAGTTCTCCAAAGCTTGCTGCTTTTGCCTTCACATGGTTTTTAATATTTCCACTGGGAAGATTAATTGTAATATTTTAATAATCTGTTGACATGCCGCGTCCCCACTTCCGCACCGCATTAGACTAGGAGCTCCTTGAGGGCAAAGATGGCGCACACCGCTCAGCATGTCTACAGAAGGAATCACTATAATATTTCTTGTCATAAAGCTCCCCGGGTACAAGGATTGGGGAGGGGCTGCGCAAGTCTGTGTACATGCTGCTGAGGTCTTCACAGCTTTCAAACACAGCCCCAGCCTGAGGAGGCCCAACCCCTGTCTTTCAGTCCGTCCTCACGTGGCCTCTGGAACCCCACCCCCACCTCAAATCAACCTCCCCCAGGAAATAAGTTTCAAGACCACCTTTAGTCCCATTATTACTATCTGCAAGAGTTCTAGATTTGGAGTAAAAAGACTCATACACAGTTTGAAGTAAAAAGGGGAGCCACTGACTAAACAAAGAAAGAACTCTGAGATTGCAAAGGTAAGAAAACACAACATGGACCACTGAGTTTTTCTCAGTCACTCGTCTCTCTAACAAGATAACAGGCAACAAACTCTCGGAAGTGAACGTGTTAAACATTAACAGATCCTCGCCTGCTCTATCATAAACGCTACGGAAGAATAATTAGGCAACTTTCTAGAAAGTGCCTTTCTGCTCATATTTCTAAGTTTAAGAAAGGGCTTATGCCCTGCTAACAAGTGCCAGGGCATGAGAGTTTTGGTCGGGTGTTGGTTTTCTGTTGTTAAATACAAGGTTTGGAAAGTGAAAACAGTTTAATTTATCAGTGGTCACGAATGACCAATAATCAAGGTCCACTTAGCAAGACAATTGACTAAGTATAAGCAGAGGATAGTACTAGAAGGGCTATATATGTTTTTTAAGAAAAAAGAAAGTAAGTGCTGGTGAGGGTGTAGGAAAAGGTGGAACCCTCATGCATTGCTGGGGAGAATGTAAAATGGTACAGCTGCTGTGGAAAATGGTTTATTCCCTAAAAGGTGAAATGTACAACTGCTCTCTGACTGTTCCGGTAACTCCATTCCTAAGTACATATCCAAAAGAATTGAAAGGTGAGACTGGAACAGATATACGTACACCAATGTTCGTAACAGCGTTATTTACAATAGACAAAAGGCCCTAACTGTTCATCAGGAGATAAATGGATAAACAAGATGTGGTACATACACACAATGGAATATTGTCCAGCCACAGAAATGAATGAATTTTGATACACGCTACAACATAGAAGGGCCTTGAAAACACTATGCTTAGAGAAGTCAGGCAGGCACGGAAGCACAAATGTGGCGACCTTAAGTACAGGAGGTACACAGGATGGGCAAATTCATAGAGACAAAGTGGAACAGAGGTTACCAGGGGCTGGGAGAGTAGAAATGGAGGAGAATTTAATGGGTACAAATTGTCAGGGATGATAAAAAAAGTTTTGGGAGAGACAGTGGTGATTGTTACATGACACGGTGAGTGTATTTAATCTCACCAAATTGTATACTTATAAATGGTTAAAATGATAAATATTATGTATAGTTTACCACAATAAAAGAAAATTCCAATCCAAATGGTTCTTCCCCACAAGTATTTCAATCTGTGCCTTGAAGCCTCTCTTGTACCCCCTTCCCTGTTCTGAGCTGCAGTGTCAGGCAGCAATCTACGCTCCCCGCCAGACCGACCACCGACCGGGCACGGAATTCTACCCCGTCTTGTGCACGTTCGATGAGCACGCATCGAGGGCCTACCAGACGCAGCTGGAAGTAGAAGGTAAGTAAAACACAACACCTGTCCTCCAGAAGTCTGTCATCTCGTGTGAAAGGCATGCCACACACAGATGATGAGAACACTTAGCACACTGTATGTGAGAAACGGCGATGGGGGGTCTGGGGGCCGGGAGGCTTCGGGGATGAGGCGACACTTATCATACTGGGTATTACAGGATAAACAGGAGTTAGAACTTTTTAGATGGAGAGGATGCTAGGTGCAAAGCCACAGAGAGGTGAACAGTATTGCATTTTCAGAGGAAAATCTGTAACAAAGAGATCATGATGGGAGGAAGCACAGGTCAAGTTGGGAAGGTAGTCTGCTTTTGATTCTAAATGGACTTAAATACCACATGAAGGAACAACAAAGAATTCCAAGCACAGGGAAGTTGTAAGGGCAGATTAATTTCCAAAAAGTAACTCAGAGGCAGGAATACCAGAGGAGGCTGCTGCCGTGGCTCAGGTGGGAGTTGGTAACAAACTGAATTAATGTAAGTGTCGAGAGGAGTAAGAGGTAGGAATGTGTCAAGAGAAATGTCTACAGCAGGTCACCAGGATCTGGTGTCAAGTGGAAGTGGGGGAGAAAAGGTAAGGCCATGACCTGCACCGCGTCAGACCTCGCTGAATGTCAGCTGAAGAAAGAATGTAGCCGCAGGTACATGTAATCGTAAGCTGCTGACTCTGTGACCGTGACAGCGCTAGCACAGACAACCAGTCTTGCAGGGTTTTCACAGTCACTGTACCCTCAGTGTCTCCTATGTTGCGGTAATGGAAACTCTTACTTGGACAAGATGTAATATGAGCAAGATGTGTATTTAGATTGAGCCCGGCAGGCGTCTCCAGCGGAGCAGGAATATAGCGCACCAAGGCCTAGGAGTCTGAGCCCCTTTCCCAGGAACTTGCTCAATCCACATCAGCGGGCATCACTCCTCTGGGACCGCTGTGCTCCCCCTGCAGCTGTGAGATCTGACTCCTGTTGGCAAGGAGATGCTGACACCCCTTAGCTTTCCAGACTGTTGCAGGCTCCCAATTGCACCCTGGTCCTTATGACTATGTTTATGAATGCAGAAAAGCTGTGGGCAAAACGATGCTTTTTAAATGATTTTCTGTTAAATTTAGGCAGACAGTGGACAGTGGAAAATTACAGGATGGGTGTTCCCCATCAATACCGGCCATCTCAAATGCACAGATACACAAGCCAGCCAGCTGAAAACAGACAATTAACGGGTTAGTGAATTCTTTGCTAATGGAGCCTGGGCACTGTCACCTGTCCTGGGTGCTGAGGAGCTAAAGAACCTAGAGGCAACATTGATGCCTCACTGACCCCAGCCAGAGTCCTTTCCTACTTAGCGATTCCAAGACAGATACCACATTGCCTGGACAGCAACATTTTCTCAAAGAATCCAAAACCTAGCCCATCCCTGATCTTGAGATTCCTACCCTTTCATCAAATAGCCCTGCCTTCTCTCTCTCTGAAGTAATGAGGAACAAAATAGATGGGCCACTCCAGTGAGCTGAAGCACGTGTTAACTGGAGGCTTCAGCTGGGCAGGGGAGGTCAGAACAAAGTCCACAGCTCCAAACAGGAAAGTGGACACTTCCACTGTTCTCCATGGGTTATAAACTGCTTGTCTCCCACTGTAGTTTCTTTACTGCTTACTGTTCAGAACCGTGCAATTTCCAAAACACTGTCCCCATGGTAATCTGAGAAAGAGTCTGTTTTATGCTGCAGAGATGAGGAAACAAAGGCTCGGAAAGGTCAGGGGACTCTCACAATTAAAACTCTGCTCACAGATGCTTGAGATATTCACAGAAATAAGGTCTCCTGATTCCTAGTCCAATGTTCCTTTATTTTAAGGCTCAAACAGAATTGCCATTCAGCTGATAGCTTACAGAATCTTGCAGAAGTATCCTGAGAATGGCTGAACCTGGATTCTGGGTAGCAGCGATATGATCACTTCTGCCTGAGTATTAAGGAGGCCAAGAGCCAGAGGCAGGGAGTGACGTTCAGATACTGCCCGAAAGTGGAACAGACACTTGGCCTTATGAGCTCTGAGTGTGGCCCCATCTCAATAGGATAATTCTTTTTGTCCTCTTTTCAGAAAAATGTTCTTAAAAGGCTAAGTGTTTTTATCTAAAGGAAAAAGAAAACTTCAAATACAATGGTGAATCTGTTAGAGATTCTCTGTCAATTTGTATTCAAGTCCTATTTGGACCTAAGAAATGCTCTGAAATTGAAGTAAATTCTAGACCCAAAAGCTCCACTTCCTCATCTTCTGACTCTGAAAAGACAAATCTCTGAGTCTCAGTTTTTGCACGAAAATCATGCAAAACTGTCTTTCCATTTCTTTTTACATTATCATGTAAGATAAAAATGCCTAATAATAAGTGATAAAATAAATAGCAGCAAAAATCTATCTAGCTTTCAAGTACTGTTCACAGAGTTGCTGTAAGGTGAGGTGGGTACTCTAACTATCCCTATCTTACAGAGAGAAAACTAAGAAACAGACATTAAGCACTCTGCCCGAGGTCATGTGGCTGGTGTGAACCTAAATCCCCCGAGGTCTGGCTCCAGTGCCCAGGCACTCTCAATCACTGTGATACTGCCTCGGAAAGGAGTTCAAACCAGACCCAGGCCTCCACCTGTGACTCAGGCCTGACAGTCTCTGTCCCTCCCTTCAGTACCTGGGGCTGCCTCGTCTCCTACTGTCCTGCCACCACTTTCAGCCCTGCCCTGGGCCAGCTTCTCTAGGAAGTCTGCAGAAATAGCAGAGCAAAACAAACAAACAAACAAACAAACAAACCAACAAACAAATCCAGGTGATTCATACTTAAACAGATTTCATCTGTTTAGTTTGGAACTTAACCTAGGGGAGCACCAACTTCACTTCTCTTCTCTGCAAAAACTAGATTGTAATTCCTGTAAAATCACTTCCTTCTGATGCCCTCTCTACCAAAACTTGGCATTTAGGGATTAGCACGGGGGGTGGGGGGGATATAAATGATCCTTGAATAAATGAAATGAGTTAAACCATCCTTAATAAAGCCATACAAATTAATAATGCTGCTGGACCTGGAAGAAGAGAAATTCAATAATGCCTCTATCATTCACCAAAGGTGCATTCAGTGCTGACCGTGCACAAAGCCCTCTTCTAGGAGCTGAGGCTCCAGCAGTAAACAAAAGGCATCCTAACGTCCTGGAGCTTACATTCTAGGAAAGGGAGGAAGGGACACAATAAGCAAAATAAAACATATAGAATGTTAGATGATAATTTAGTGCAACCGTCCTAATCCTGTCGTACAAGGTCCTCAGGGAACTGCCAGAAGCGGGGTAGGTTGGGAACATGCTCTGCTCAAAGCAGGGAAGCACTGGCGTGAAAGCAGGAGACACTGCTCAGGGACAGAACCAAGGACACACGATGGAGGACTGACTGTAAGCTCCTGGCGGACAAGGCTATGGTTCGCTTCCATCTGCATCCCCAGCACAGTGCCCGGCACACAGCAGGTGCCGAATGGACACTTCATGACAATGCAGAGCCTCTGGGGACTGTGAGGGAGAATGCGAAGCCTCAGACCTCCACACACCACTCCGCTCTGCACCACCATGCTGGATGAAAGGGGATCAGGGGGATAGTTCAGGAAAATCAATCAAGAAAATGTTACTCAGACAATATTTTACCCATATACCCAGCACAGATGTCTCAATATCTATCTCAATTTTTAATTGAATTTATTGGGGTTAGAGTGGTTAATAAAATTAGGTAAGTTTCAAGTGTACAATTCTATAACACCGCACCTGTATAGTATATTGTGTGTTCACCATCCAAAGCTGAGTCTCCTTCCATCACCATTTATTCCCCGTTTACCCTCTTCCACCTGCCCCACTCCTCTTCCCTCTGGTCATCACTATATACTGTTGTTGTCTGTGTCCATGGAGAAAGAAGTCCTCCCTTCCAGCTAGGCCCCTTCAGTTCTAACCAATCCCACAGGGTCATTCCCCAGCATTTTAGGGAAACAACAGGGAAGAGGGGTGTTACAGCTGCCTCGCCAATGGGTCCAGAAATACAGCACATCCAGGTGTCAGCAATCACTGTCTGACTCTACTGTAACCTAGGTCTGACTGCTTAGCTTCCAGAACTTAGCAGAGCCACTGCCTTCTGGTCATGCCCATGAGGGGTCAGACCCACAGAAGAACGGAGCAAATGGATGCCAACTTTGTGGCAGGACAAAGAGCTGAGGTGTATCACCCCAAGAGCTCCTCACAGGGCTATTGCAATCACTCCCTTTTCTGAATTCATGATTTTACAGAAAGCCCAAATTAAAATGCAAATGTTACCTGAGACCATTAAACCATTATCTTATTAGTATCCATTAACGCTTTGGCGTTAATTAGCTTATCAGTTAAAGCAGCAATAGAGAACTGACTCTAGAAAGTGTGGTTGGGAATAGGCTCTGTAAGTTCACTGACTCACTCACTACCATCTGATGAAGGCCTATTTAGTACTAAGCACTATGCTAGACACTGGAACTGACCTTAAGAAAAAAAGATCAGAAAAGGTCCATAAGACAAAGACAAATGGAGGGTGTGTACGGTAACTTTAGGGAAAGGCAAAGGGAAATGGCTTGTTCAGTATGATGTAATGAAACAGAAACAATGATTCAGCAGTGAGTTTAGCCTCTGCTCTGCTACTAGTTTGTCACACTGAACAAACCATTTTTCTTGTTAGGACTAAGTGCCCTCAACTGGAAAGAGCTGAATTGGGATCATCGTTGTGGCTGTCACGCTTCTAGGAGATTGAAGGCCAATGAAGTGGCACAAAATACAGACACCGACTGCTTTGCAATTCTGATCAGCTAGTTCTAGCCCTGACTGGGGCTTCCTGCCATCAGCCAGAGCAGTCTGAACGTCCATTACAGTCCCAGGGGTCATCACCAAGTGGGGCTCTGACATCCACATCTATCCACTGCTTCAGACAAGACAACTCGGGCATGCTCCGAATTCCACATTTGACCCCAAACCATTGTAGTCTCTCCTGGGCCTTTGAGCTGAGGATGTTAGGGACGCAGTCAGCTATTCCAGGGCAACAAGGCAAGAGGGGCTTGGAGAACAAGCAGGAAGTTTGGAAAACTGCTATTCACTTGTAAATTCTATCATGGGTTGGAAAATTCTTATCTCACAGACTTTTTTCCAAGCTGGAAGGAGCCTTAGAAATAAATTAACCCGGTCCGACTCTTCACCTGAGTCTACTGGTTAACAGTGGAACCAGGTCATTAGAAGAGACCCTCCTCTTCTAGATCCAGGACTAGTGAGTGGTTTTTCAACTCTTCCATCCCCTCCTTCTCCTCTAGATGGAGGCTCTTCCCTTGGCAAGTGACACAGCTTGGGACCTAAAGTACACCAAACGATAAACATTTTCTGTCTTTGAAAGAGAAGAGGTACGGCCATAAATACATATACCCCAAATACCAGAGACAACAGCGTTCATTCGACAGCTGCAGAACCTTAGCAACAGGGCGTGGGACACGGAAGAAAAGCGGGAGTGTGGGAGACACTTGGAAGGCGGCGGAGCACTTCCCGGGAACTGTCTCCTGCTTCCCCCACAAGCAGGCACAAACCGCAAGCTTGCTGATTCTTAACCCCAGCCGCTGAACTGCTCCAAGGCCCAGAAAAGGGGCAACACACACAGTTTACACCTTTTATTATTCTGATAGAAATTTCTCTCCTGGGAGCAGAAAGGGGTCAAAAGTCCAAAACCAAAAATATATATCTTTATAAGTCAGAGCAAAGAAGCATTAAAGCAGTTATTAAAAAAAAAAAAGCCTCAGCGAACAGAGCAGAGTAGGAGGTGTTAGAAAACTCACTCCAAGTAATTTATTCGCTGGGAACCACAAAGGGCTTTCCCAAGAACAGCAAAAACACCATTAATTTCCCCAGTACCCTCCTTTCAAAGGGCTCCAAACACTTCACACATATCGTTTTAAATTGTCCTCAAAGGCTCCAAAATAAGGGGTTTCTATTTCCCCAGGTTCAGATGGAGAAACTAAAACATTCATGCCCGCCCTGCTCAGTCCAAGTCATCCCAACAGATTCGGCCAACACTGACCGAGCGCCTGCGATGCATGTGACCCATGCCAGGCAGAACAGAAGATACAAAGATGAAAGATATAACTGCTGTCCTCCAGAAAGTTGGAATCCAGTGGGGGCATGACAGATGTATACATAAATCCTTTTGAAATAAGGCAGCCTATGTCGGGTGCCATAGAAAAGATCCAAATACAGTGCCCATTTTATCAAGTGCCAAAAATGTGCCAAGCAATGTGTTAATAAGTCTTCACTAGCATCGCATTGTTTAAGTCATACACTATGTGTGGCCTGTCTCAGAGGGGAAGGAATGGAAACAATGAGCAGTAAAGAGACTTGCCCACAATCTCAAGGCCAAGTGCGGCAAAGCAGGAACTAGAACCCATGTCCACCTGGCTCCAAAGCCCATGTAATGAACGGTAGATAAGTGCTGGCCTTTGGACATTTTAGTATGAAGTATCCACCTCGTAAAGGTGGACAGAACACAGGGACCCTCACTAAATTTGGTGGGAATGGCCTGTTTCCCTGGCCCAAAACTGCATGTGTATGTACTAATTTGGATTCTCCATTATAGGGATGGTTCTTGTGGGTCAAGAAGCCACAAGTAATTGTCTTCCAAGAGGGAATAGAGCTCGCTCTGGGCCGAGAAAGGCTGAGTGGTCCTGGGCAGTCCCTGCTCCATACTTCTGTGTACTATTATCTCATTAACACAGGTGCCTTTCCTCCTATCCACACACGGGTTAGTCATTCGTTGGTCACTCATTCATTATTTATACTCTACCTACTTCGAAAAAAAGGTTCCAGTTGGCTTACAATAAAAGGCGTGTGGTAAGTCCAAAACAGCCAAAATTTTAAATCAGTCAGATCTGGACCTGTGACTTACTATGGAGGCCAAGTCCTTTAACTTCTCTGCCCCTTGGTTCTCCACAGCTGCAAAATGGGGACACTCTCATCTCCATAACAAGCAACTTGTAAGGATTCAATGAGACCTGGTGTCTGAAAGACGCCTGGCACAGAGCTGGGCCCACAGTATGCATCTCAACCAAAACAAAAGTAAAAGGGAAGAGATAAGTAATACAGTGTGCGTGAGAGAGAAAGAGGATAATGAATAACGGTATCAAAAGATCTCAATAAGAGAAGCGCTGCCCTTTCTGGCAGCCATGGCAACAGGGAAGCAGGACTGTTATTCCATTCGCACTGTTAAACAGAGGGAAGCATGCAAGTTCATCAGGACAGAGAAAGTTCTTAATTCTAAATGCAGAGAGGCTCATGTATACACCCGGGAATGTGCATGTGCACACATGCACACGCTTACACCATTTTTCTCTCCAACAGGAACAGGGAAAAGGCTCTCCGGGGCCCTGCTGCCCCTCTGACACCACACGACTGCTGTGCAGTGAAGCACTTCAACAGTTAAAACATTTCTGTGCCAATATTTTAAGAGTGCAGAAGGTTCCAAATTACATGTAAAATAAACAATGCCAGACTGTGAAAACTCTTGGCTGCAACGTTCTCTGATGTTAACAAGAGTTTCTTTATTACTGTAACCTTTCAGAAGTGAATAAAAATTATTTCTCTGCCCTAGTTTTGCCCTCCAGTAAAAGGGAAGAGAACAGTGACCATGGAAAGAGCTGTACAATGACCTCTCATGAAGGCTAGGAGGCTGGGAAGGGGGCAGTTTCAAACACAAAGCCTTCCATATACGTTTCCAGTCAAAGGTCAGAAATTTAGTTTGCGCTGTGCTGATCATATTGTAAAATTTTACATTCCCCATATTTTTATGTAACTAAAATGCTTAAGGGGACGAAAGGGCATTTGCAGAGCCCAAACGAAGCTGATGCTATGGAGAAACCCCGGATCTTGACCAAGGCTCTTTAGTAATTCAGTGAACCTCCTTACTCAGAAATTGAGTCTTAAGTCCTGGTAAGAAACGGGGAAGATGTATGGTGTCAGGACTGAGACAAAACATATTACTTGGAAGGCCTTGAGTCAATGAGTGTGAGTAGTGGACACACAGGAGGACCTCAAAATGGAGCTAGTGTGGATAAAGAGGGTGAGCCTCCGCCACCGCAGGAAGAGAAGGGGGAAGGTCAGTAAACAAAGGCAAGCATGCTTTGTCCTCTCACACCGTTCTGCCTTTACCCACCCACACTGCTTCTCTGCCAGGGATGTTCTTCTTGTCCAGCAGACACTTATCTGAAAAGGTATAGCCCAAATGTCGTTTACCCCAAATTTTTCTCCTGTGGGTCTTCTTAGCAACTTTTAAACATCACAAACAATCTCTAAATATTATAATCACCTGTTTATATGTGTCTTCTCCTATTAGACTTGGAAGTCAGGGACAGTATCTTCCTCATTTTTGTTATCTTCCTGCCTAGAAGCTAAGCACAGAGTAGTACCTGGAAGCTAATGGGCCACAATAAAATAGATGGATAGATGGGTAAAACCTTGTTTGTGTCTGGGAAAAGAAGTAAGACAGAGAATGATGAACTGCTAAATAAACAGAACACAAGCTCTGGGATTCAACACAAGGCTAGCTTTTCAGACTTGCACAGAGTTGTAGAATGCGAAGTCTGGAGGAGAATTTAGAAATCATCTAGCTCTCCTCCCCAGAGAGGTGCAGCGATTTAACTTACTCAAACCCACCCCGAGAGCAGCTGGCCCGGCCAGCACTCCTTCCACTGTACCACACCATCCCTCCTCTTTACTGCTGGAAACTGTAGGTGTAAATATTTATTTGGCAACGGGATGGGAAATATGATTAAGGCTACTATGGAGAGAATGATATTTCCTTATAAACAAATGAACAATGGATATCATGCTAGGAATCCAAATAACTCGATAAGACAATATATGAGCTGCTCAAAAAGCTAAACACAGAGTCACCATGTGACCCAGCAATTCCACACCTACGTATACTGTGCCCAAAATGAAAACGTATGTTCAGACAAACGCTTGTATGTGAGTGTTCATAGCAGCATTATTTACAAAAGCCAGAAAAGGAAAACCACCCAAATGTCTCTAAACTGATGAATGGATGATAAAATGTGGTTTAATCCATATAAGACTAGCTCTAAAAAGTAATGAAGCACTAAAACATGCTACAATACAGATGAACCTTGAAAACACTATGCTAAGTGGCAGGACCCAGACATAAAAGGCCACATACAATATATAATTCCATTTACATGAAATGACCAGAACAGGTAAATCCACAGAGACAGAAAGTAGAGTAGCAGTTGCCAGGGGCTAGTGGGAAGGGGGAAAGGGGAGTGAATGCTAATGGGCGTGAGGTTTCTTTCGGAGATGATGAAAATGTTTTGAAATTAGACAGTGGTGATGGTTGCCTAACATTGCAAATTTACCAAAAAAGCACATTTAAGGTAGTGCATTTTATGGCTTATGAATTATACCTCCCTTTTTTAAATAGATTTTCCAGAGAGAGACAGAGAAGCACTGATTTGCTGCTCCACTTATTTAAGCATCCATTAGTTGATTCCTATATGTGCTCTGACCAGGGATCAAACCCACAACCTTGGTGTATTGGAACAAAGCTCTAATCAACTGAGCTTACCCAGGCATGGCTACCTCCATTTTTTAAAATGGAAAAAAAAAAAGATACAACCTCTGCCTTCTAGGAGCTAATAATTTAACTTAGGACCAACATACAGAAACACTAAAGAACTCATAGGTTTAGCATTATGCAACAAGTGATGTTACATAAGTTAGAGGAAGAAGAAAACAATACTTTAATTAAAAATCTTAATACTAATACTACACCCATAGTTTTCAGTAATGATCTTTTCAGGCAACACAAAGCAGTAGTTAAGAGCATGGGCTCTAGGGTCTGGCAGGCTGGGGTTCTAGTCCGGGATGTCATATGTACTGTGAAAGCCTGATTAAGTCACCTGACTGGCAGGCTAACTAGTGGCATTCCAAAAGATATTTGCACACTAATTCCTGGAATCTATGAATGTTACCTTATAAAGCAGAGAAGGATTTTCTACTGTGACTAGATTAAGGATCTTCAGACAGGGTGAGTATCCTGGATTATCCAGGTGGGTCCTAAATGTAATCACATATACGCTCATAAAAGGGAGGCAGAGGGCACTCAAACCCAGGCAGAAGAGAACAAGGCAACATGACCACGGAGGTAGAAACTGGAGTGATATGGCCACAAGCCAAGGAATGCCAGCAGCCACCAGAAACTGGAAGGGGCAAGGAGCAAATTCTTACCCAGAGCCTCCAGAAGGAGCATGACCTTGCTAACACCTTGGTTCCAGCTCAGTGAAACTGATTTCTGGCCTCCAAAACTATGAAAGAATAAATTTCTAATGTTCTAAGCCACTGAGAGTTGGTGGTAAGCTGCAGGGAATCAATACACCAAATTCTCAGAGCCTTAGTTTCTTCTGTAAAATGAAGATGGAAATATTACCTATCTCACAGGTAAGATTGTTGTAAAATGTAAAATTCAAATGGTGCTTATAAAGTGCGCCGCAAAGAGGGCATGCTCAGTAAATGTTAGCTGTTATTACCGGTGAGCCCTGTTTCTGCATCATGCTGAAATCCTCAACTTCCACACGGCACAAGCCCACGTCCATCCAGACCCTGCTCTTGTTAGCAGGGAGCGCTGGCAATGAGGAGGCTTGAGTTCTTGTTCTTCAGCGGGTTTCTAACATACACTTACTCAGCTCCCCCAGAGCCAGTTTTTCCATCAGTTAAAAATGAAGCTTAGACAAGAGCAGTGGCTCTCAAACTGAAGGAATTGTTAAAACACAGACTGTTGGGTCCCACTTCCAGGTTTCCTGATCAGCAGACCCAAGGTGGGGCCCCAGTGTTAACAGCCTAAGGTCCTCCGGGAACATCTAATAGATGGAACACTCCGATAATAAACACTGCTGTATCAGGCTGAAAGAGCCTTAAAACTAAAAATTCCTTTCCTAGGGAGAGAGTGGGGGATGAGAGTATGACTATGAGGTATATGGTAAAGGCTAGTTTTAACTCTTGAACTAACCAGAATGAAAACTCGTAAGCAATGGTGGGAACAGGAAGAGGCTGTCCCCTTATCCAGCACGCTGGCTCCGTTTTAATTTATCTTAATCCCACCTTTCTGCCTTTTCACCATCCCCCTCCCCCTCCCGCTCTCCTCTAGAAACACATCTAGGTGTCTCCTGAATTCATTTATTGGCTTCGCTGTGCACAGCATAATACCGCCTTTGTTAGTCTCCCGGCCCAGCCTCTCCAAGCTCGGTGTTCAGTCTCCGTGTTCCTCTACTCTTAAAAAAACATAAGCAAGGAGTCTCTGAAAAATAATTGTAAAATCAACTAAGGCAAATTCAGACGATGTGGAGACGCTCAGACTCTAAATGTTGGAAAAAGAAACAAATTCAGAACATTGTTAGCATTCTCATCTGTCTTTTTTTCCCCCTTAATCTCTATTAGTTCTGTGGTGTAGGAAACCTCTGCCGTATTAGATTAGAAACTCTGAATAAAGGGGCCTCAGGCCTGGGACTGCGCTACAGAAATGGAATGCTTCTAGATTCAAGAAAAGCTGTCCTCCTGGCCTTCAGAAGCCCCTGGTAACACAGCAGGGGAGATGGAAGCTGCCACGAGGTTGATTTGGGGAGATGTCATGGTATGGCAAAGTGGAGCCTGGACTCGGGGTGGGCATACCCTTGTCTGGGTCCCCATCCTGCTGTTTCCTAGCTGCATGACCTCAGGCAAACCAATTCATTTTCTGGGCTGCCATTTCCTCACTACAGAAATGAGAGGGTGGGAAGAGATCCATGGCCTTTAACTGGAGATGAGCATCAGAGACCTTTTGGGGAGACTTTTCAAACTATACGTAACTGAGCTCCTTCCAATTGAGAACCATTTAATGAAAGAATCTCTGAGACACCCAATCTAACATTATTCTGTAAAGTGGATTAAAGGTATAAATGACCAGAGAGCCAGGAAACCCATGAGACAGGGCAGGGAGAAAAAAATGAACTTTCTTTTTTGGGGGACTGGGGGGATGATCAGCAAAATTGAATCTGGATGTGATATAAGAAGATCATTCATTAAGTCAGGATTTTGGAGATACTACTGACCAGACACTAATAACAGAAACAAGAACCTATGTTCCCCCAACAAGTGGGTACTATGTTAGGCACTCTGTTAAGACACCAGGGACCCTAAGATCCTTATCCCATCTAATGGCCCTGACCTACACAAACCCACAATTACAGTGTGTCTTATCCCAGAAGTGTGTGCAAAGTACTGCGGAAATACAGAGAAGGGCGTGGCCAAATATACTAACATTACTGGGGGTGTTGGGAGCAGCTTCTTGGAGGAGGTGCGAGCCAGCTGTGTCCTACAGGGTCATGAGCAGAGGAGGCAGAAGTTAAGACACTTCAGACAGAGGGAAGAGAATAAACAAAAGCCCGGACACATAAAAGAGCATGGCAGCCTGTGGCACGGGTGAAAAGGTGGCATGAGTGAACACATGTTTGAATGTACGTGTGCACGTACCTGCTCGTGAAAAAGTTGTGTGTGGGCGGAGTTTGTTTGAAATTAGAGTTGAAAGGCAGGCTGGGGCCAGAATATGAGGATTCTTCACCCTCCCCCGCCCCACCCCAGTTTTCCATTTTAAGAATTTCAAACATTTTTTTAAAAAGATGTAAAATAGCCCTGGCTGGCGTAGCTCAGTGGATTGAGTGTGGGCTGAGAACCAAAGCATCGCAGGTTCAATTCCCAGTCAGGGCACATGCCTGGGTTGCAGGCCACAGCCCCCAGCAATCGCACATTGATGTTTCTCTCTCTCTCTTTCTCCCTCCCCTCCCACTCTAAAAATAAATAAATAAAATCTTAAAAAAAAAAAGAAAACACGATAATTTTTTAAAAAGATGTAAAATATAATATAAAAATCTTATATAGTCTTTAGATTCACAGTTTATATTCTGTGACATTTGCTTTATATCTCTCTACAGCTGACCCTTACACGCATATATTTTCCAGCAAACACTGTAAATGTATTTTCTCTTCTGTATGATTTTCTTAATAACATTTTCTTTTCTCTAGCTTACTTTATTTTAAGAACTCAGTGTATAATACATATAACATACAAAATAGGTGCTAATCAACAGTTTCTATTATCAGTAAGGCTTCCTGTCAACAGCAGTTAAATTTGGGGGGAGTCAAAAGCTGTATGTGGATCTCTGACTGCGCACGGTTCAAGGGCCAATGTCACACATGTCTATACACACATCCTTTTTTCTTTTGCTAAATCATTTAAAGAGAGTTGCAAAGAAAAGCTTTCACCCCAAAATACTTCAGTATGTATCTTCTAAGAACAAGCACATTCTCCTACATAACTGTGAGGATTCTCCCATATGCCATTTCTAAGAAGTTTGAATTTTGCCCTGTACATGATAAGAGCCCTCACAGATTTCTAGACAGAGAAGGGATATATTCAGATGTGGGATTTAGAAAGAAAACCTGTTGTTGTTACATGATGAGAGGGCTTAATAGAGTGGGGAAAGTCTAGGAACTAGTTAACAGGCCATGAGTAACAAAAGAGAGAGGTAGTGAGCCCCAGCTGGTGTGGCTCAGTGGATTGAGTGCTGGCCTGGGAACTAAAGGGTCACTGGTTTGATTCCCAGTCAGGGCACATGCCTGGGTTGCAGGCCAGGTCACCAGTAAGGGACACTCAAGAGGTGACAACACATTGATGTTTCTCTCCCTCTCTTCCTCCCTCTCTCTCTAAAGATAAATAAATAAAATGAGAGAGTGCGTGGGAAGATTGACATGAAACAATGGAGCAGAGGAAGGGATCAAATCCAAAGATACCTTGGGAGGAACTCAGACAGGTCAGCTACATGCAGATGAGGCAGGAGTTGAGGATGATTCTAAGAACTCTAGCTTGGGAGACTGAATTGATGGTGATGACATCAGAAGTAAGGCAGGACACAGGAAGAAGAGTTCATGGAGCTATCCTTCCCTTGCCTGCTGAGTGGGACTTATTTAGAAGCATTAGTGACCTCTAAAAAGGAGGCGGGGGAAGTGGCTTTGGCTGTGCCTGATGCACACAGCTCTAAGCAGTATTATAACTATGGAACGAAAGACAATCAAATGGAACAGGGCACCCAGAGAGACTGGAGGCAAGAGATGTGATGGGTCGGAGAGGGGATGAGCTGAACTGGGAGTACTTAGCTTCGGGAGTACTTAACCAGGAGTATTACAGAAAGGCAGGCCAGCGTCAGCGCACTGAGGCAGCCAGGGCCTCAAAAAATGGAATTAGGTCACTGTCTTTCTCGTAATTCCATGAGGTAAGCTGAAGATAACAAAAGGGGGTCAAACTGACTCACTTACTGACTCATCCGGTCAAGAAGCATTTACTGAATGCCTATGATGTACAAAACTCCATTTTTGGTACCGTAGGAACACAAATGTGCATTAGACCTCAGGAGCCTTGATCTATAACTGAAGGTTAAAATGGCCACGAGAGAGACAAATGATCAAATGATCATGTGCACACCACTGGAGATTCATGCTTCATTTAAGTTCAAACACAGAAAGGTTCATAAATTCTCTTTCGGGGATACTCCTGAAATAGTGAATCCAGTACAGCAGTCTGGAGGAGAGGCACATGAGCCATCATCAGACTGGCATGCTGGCTGCAAGCACCCAGGCATCCAATCAGTTGGAAAACCACCAAAGTACATACCGCTCACCAGTATACTCTTGCTACGTCTTAAAGCCCGAAGGTATGAAACTTGTGTAGGAAAAGGCATACATCTACTAGAAGTACATCTTCAGTCGGACGCTGCTGAAATTCATTAGCTAACCCCCAAAATGGAACTGCTCTGCCTTCTAAGAATTTAGCCTTCTCTCCCCTAATAAACAAGTATCCACTCCAACAGTTTAGGACATTTTTAAAACTTTCGAAAGAAGGATTCATATCTGAGAACAAACGTACATTCTTATTTAAAGGGCTCAAGCCCAAGGGATTGCTCTGTATTTACTCTCCACCATTTATACCATTAACCACAAAAGCTATGCTGCATGGAATTTAAACCTTAAAGTGGTTCTCATCTTTTAAAACAATACCTTTGGCAGTGAGTTTTAATTCTGACCTAGAGATGCAAAGAATAGCAAATTTTTTTATTTCATGGTAAAACAGAGGAGTTAGGTTGAAGATTTTTGTGGGAGGAGGGAGACATGAGTAGAATTACAGAAGCCTACAAGGAAACTCCCCCCCGAAACTGAAGTACTTGTAATTCTTATTTTTACCACCCTTTATAGATGTAAAGCCTTTGTTAGTTTAGAAACATAAAATACCTTATGTATAAATTGTTTTTTTTTTAAATCAAATAATTCCATTAGAAGATGGAAAAGCATGGAAAAAGAAACTGAGAAAATGAGGGTAGAGAAAACAATATTTCATTTCTTTTTTTTCTTCCAATATTTAAGACTAAGAGCAAACAAATATCCTCCAATAAAAAAGGATACCTCCCCATCCCACTTTTTCCAGTACTTATAATAGGCTTCCAAACCTGTCTTCTTTCATGGGATAGTCACTGGACATGCATTCAGCCAAGGGGCAATGACAGCCGCTTTGGAAAATACAAAGACGGATGTATGTGATCCCATTCCTCCCCACCCCTGCCTCCCAATACACCTGGAAGGCAGTCAACATACATGAATGACAATGATACAAACAGAAACAGTGAAGACCAGAAGAATACATATAAATTACTATGGCACTTCCAGCTCCAGGAGACTGGGACTGGCTTCCAGTTTGGGGTGAAGGGATGTGGAGAGTTAGGGTAATCTAGGTTTATGTACCACATGAGGAAAGACACAAGACAGGAAGAGCAAGGCATTCAGCTTGGCTGGAGCAAAGAATGTGAAGCAAGGATGGGATGTGATGTTCAGTGAGTGCTTATTATGTTCTAGGCACATGTGCTAGAAGGTTTTACATATTTAAGGTTCAAGAAGAGCTAAGGGAAATGAGTTTGGAAAAATAGTCTGGAGTATGATCCCAAAGAACCTTGCAAAGAAAATGCTGGTACTGAAAAGCAAAGCAGAACTTTACAAAGGAGTCCAGTTCAGCCCTAAGCTCCTCCACCTCTTCCAGGGCCCTCTGCACCATCCCATCCAACAGCTCTGCTCCAGAGAAAGCAGGAGACCCTGAAGTGACAGGCAGTTCATCATTATTCTGGAATGGTGCTAGCAAAAAATCACCTGGAGTCCCACTGAGGCAACTGGCACACCAGGGACCCCTGATAAAGATAAACTTGTATTTTCTCAACTACAACCCACCCCACCTCTTCCCACCTAGTCTCCAGGGCTTGGAAAGCTTTTAAACCTGCTCATTGTAAGCCACAAGGTGGAGATGTCTGGCAGGACAGAACTGAGAGGAAGTCGTTTGGCCAGCCTAAGGTTACCATTAACACTTTGAGCCACTGCCTTGAGCTAATTTTTATGTTTGTTTTTTAAGTTTGGTTGAAATGTCACAAATGGAAAAATTAAGTAAAGCGCCCTGTTAGCCACAAGACTGGACACACCTGGCTGCAAACCCAGCAAAAGAAACTTACTTCATTAGTAGGAGAGGCAGAAAGTGAAATTTACATCTGAAATCTGCCTGCACCAGGAGAAAGCTGAGGCCAAAGGCGCTGTCTGTTTTTACAGCTGTGTCAGGTCTTAGTTCTCCGCTCTTACCAACACTCAGGAGTGAGGCAAGGACCCAAGGAAAAATGGTCTCCAACCTCTTCAGCTGCAATGCAGCTCACAAAGGTTTTTAAGAACCAGTTAATGAAATAAAACAAGACCAGATGAGGTGATATAATGAACTTTATTTCCACAGCTAATTTATATGTTTAAATCCCAAATAATGTTTTTTTTAAAATGTCAGAACACTCTAAATTACTGATGTGATTTTTGTAACCTCAAATTTAACACTCGCTTTTTATACCAGCTCCACTGAAGATATATGTATGAGTCTGCCTCATTTTGCACAATAGCTGGGCTACTAAAAAGCAGATAAAAAGCAAATCTTTATAAAATAAAAATTTTCCCACCAAATCAGACTGGAATTCTAATTTCTAAGGAGTCCCTGATTCAAATTTCTGACTTATGACTAATTTGCAAGTGGCTCTGTTAATTCTCAATCTTTCCCACACCAATCCACTCAGGTAAAGTAATAGCCTCTAAGAATTCTTTGGGACAAGAAAAATCACTACTACAGTGATCAGTCTTATAAATTCTACTTTTCATATGGATTTTTCTTAAAAATGTACACCAGGGATGCCAAATAACACAGATAGATCTGCAAATTACTGCCTTTAAATCATGGGTTTTCAAAGCCTGAAAAGAAACCTGAAAATCATGTAGCCCACTATCATGTTTTTTGTTGTTTGTTTGTTTGTTTTTTTTAATGAAAAACTGAAGCACAAAGGAGGAAAGACTTCCCAGCTCCAGTCAGAACCAGGCCAGACAGGCTCCCTAGTGCCTGCTACTTTCTCCAGCCACGTGTCCCTACCTGTCCTGTTTCTTTAGGTTTTACACACACAGATGTCTGGTATCCCCTCCACATATACACACAACCACACTCACAACTTAGAAGTGGTTAATATATTATTTTCTTGCCTGTTTAAAGGTGGCTGCTTATACCATGAGATTGGAAAGGGAGAATCAAGTCAACTATGATAGAAAAGCAGTAACAATGATTCCCCAGTTCTTCCAAATCTCTATTATTTTTAAGTCACCATCTTTTATTTATAGTCTTTGTAACTAAACTAGAGCATGGCATTTGCCCTCATGCAGGCAAATTTAAGAGTCTGTCTTTAGGGAGTATTATGCACACCAAAACCTTGCTATTCACCCTGGCTGGATGGCTCAGCTGGTTGGAGCATTGTCCTGTATACAAAAATGTTGTGGGTTCAAGTCCCTGTCAGAGCACTTGGGTTGCAGGTTAGGTCTCCAAGTCAGGGCTCATCTGAGAAGGCAACTGATAGATGTTTGTTTCTTTCTCACAATGATGTTTCTCTCTCTCTCTGTCTCTCTCATCAATGAAACATAACTTTGGGTGAGGAATAACAACAACAACAACAACAATAACAAGAATACCTTGCTAGTCAAAGTGCAGTTGCCCCTTCCTTACTCTACCAGTGGTACTGGCATCAACAAGCTTTTTAGAAATGTGGACTCTCTAGCCCTATCTCAAATCTACTGAATCAGAATTTATATTTTAACAAGATCCCAGGTGAATATTAGACATGTTAAAGTTTGAGAAACACTGATCTAACACACTTTTCTATAGGCATTATATCTAGAATAATTCAGATAGGAAAAGAATGGTTGAATAAAATGGAAGAGAAAAAAGGAGGGAAGACTAATTCTTACAGGAGGACTACATGGGTATACACCTGGACCAGAGACTAATAAATAAAGTATGATTTATCTGATAAATAAGTGGACTTTAAAACAATTTCAGAGGCTGAAGTTCAATTTATTCATCCAATGTTAACTGTGTAAGCAAAAAAAACTGTGGATAACACAACTTTATAAAGCACACAGTCAAGCAGAAGGAACAAACACCATAAAGTAATACACCAGAAGGCTCAAAGTGTTGAACATTGTGATGGAGATATAGATGGAGGTCCAAAAGGAAATTCATGGAGGTGAGGCCACTAAAAGATTCCTATGGTCCAGAAGTCAATAATCTATGGCTCATTAAGCTATTCGGGTTTGGGGCAAACTGTGGCTCACGTGTCTCTAGTGGTCCAACTTCCAGCAGAGTTTAGTCAACAGTGATAAGAAAAACAAAGCTAAATAATAGAAGAGCCACCGTGTAACTGCATGGCAGTCAGCCGAGGCTTCAGCTGGCCAGAAGGTATCACTGATCATCATTAAATGGGATGCTATGAACCCTGGCTGGTTTGGCTTAGTGGGCTGGGTGTCATCCTGCAAAGCAGAAGGTTACCTGTTTGATTCCTGGCTAGAGCACATGCCTGGGTTGTGGGTTTGGTCCCTACTCAGGGCGCATACAAGAGGCAACCGATCAATGTTTTCCTCAAACATCGATGTTTCTCTCCCTCTCTTTCTTCCTCCCTTCCCCTCCCTCTAAAAATAAATAAATAAAATCCTTAAAGGGGGATACTTTGAGACTGCCCACACTACCCTATGTACAGAGATGGGTAGTAAGTATTTGAGAGCATGTGGAACACTCTGCTGGATGAATATCTTAAAGACTGCTGATCCCATTCTGGGCAGCTAAGACAGCAGAAAGCGTGATAGTGAAAAAAATGAAAAAGGAACCAAAGAGCACAATTACAAAGATAGATGAATACTGACTCCAAGATAGGTGATGATGATAATGGCAACAGCTAAAACTCTGATAGATCATCATCTTAGAATGAACAGAAATGGCAATGGTCTGTTTTCCCAAAGAAAGACACATAAATGCCAATGGAGTGTTCTATACGTGAACCCATGTCCGCTGTGCTTCCTGTACAAGCAGATCCTCTGATGACATGAGAATTTGAAAATACCCTGAACCCAGACTCTCAGTAGGCAACCATCATGTCCATAAGTTCGTCTCAAAGACTACAATTTTATGCACACAGTAAGCACAGGAAACCACTAGGTAGTAACATAGGAGTATGTAAAAATAATTACAGTAATTAAAGCGTGGGTGAAGACTGCCCACTTAACTCCCATGCAGCATGGAAAAATCTGGACATATTATTGAGTGAAAAAGAGAAAGCTGCATGTAAGTACATAGAAGATGATATATATAATAAAATATATACACACAAAATGAATACTACAAATTTTCTACAGAAAACATAGGAAAATGTTTTAAAAGATACATACCAAAGTAAAACAGCGATTACTTCTTGAAAGGAAATAATTGGCCAGGATAAAGACTGATGATTACAGGGATTTTAGTCTTAGTTAAAACACTTGGCAGTTCCAGCCAAGATGGCGGCATAGGTAAACATGACTCACCTCTTTGCACAACCACATCAAAACTACAACTAAAATACAGAACAACCATCACTCAGAACCATCAGAAATCGAGCTGAATGGAAGTCCTACAACTACGGAATTAAAGAAACCACATCCATCCAGACTGGTAGGAGGGAGGGAGACAGGCTGGTCCCTCACCCACGTGTGGAAGATAAAAATCCAGAAGGGATATCTCTGGGGTGAGGAGTCCCAGCCCAACACCAGGCCCTCCAGCCCAGGATCCCAGCGCCAGGAAGATAAGTCTCCATTAACTTCTGGCTGCAAAAACCAGCAGGGATTGAGTCAGTGGAAGAAATTTCTGGAGCCCCAAGCAGTTTCTCTTAGAGAACCCACACACAGGTTTACTCAGACTCACTTCCTCTGAGCTCCAGCACTGGGGTAGCAGCTTGAAAGGCACCAGTGGCATACAGAAAGAAACTGAAGTGTCTGGAATCAAGGCAAGAGCTGGAAGACAGCTTTTTCCCAGAAGAAAGGCAGAGACCACTGCCCCTTTTCTGAACACTCCCCTACAGAGCCACAGAACCAGCAGGCTGCTACTATATCTGAGACTCCATCAACCTGGCTAACATTGTTTGCCCTGCCCTGAAGACTCAGTCCTACCCAACTTATGGGCCCACCCAAGCTGCTTCCCCATATAAATGACTGGCCTTGGCTCATGCTTCACAACTTCCTAAATCCTTTCAACCAAGCAACAGCTGGCCTCAGTGAGCCCCCAGCCCCCATACCTCTTGCTAAGTGGCCCCTGCCCAGCACTAGTGGCAGCCAGCCTAGATTCACAGCTTGGCTTTGCCTGGGAATCTCCAAGCCCAGCACAAGTAGCAGCCATCTCAGATCACTTTATAGCTCAGGCACAGTGTCCATGGGCAGAACACAGCTGGGGGCTGACCGTGCCCTGCACCACCCAGGAAACCCCAGAGTACCTGTGCCCCCACCCAGTGGACAGCTACAGACCACACTGAAGCACCACCACCCTGCCCCCACATTGCTGATCCTCCACAGAGAGCAGAGGTTGGTGGTCAGTGGTCACAGCCAGACCTTGCAGCCTGGGTAAAATCCCTCTCATTGACCTACCAGCAATCAAGGCTCAACTATAAGAAGAGGGTGTACTTAGCCCACACAAAGGGTACACCTCAAGTATTCAACTTCAGTAATAGGGAGGCTGTGCCACTGGACCCTACAGGACATCTACTACATTAGGCTACTTTACCAAGACAAAGAGTCATAGCAGCTCTACCTAATACACAGAAACAAACACAGGGAGGCTGCCAAAATGAGGAGACAAAGAAATATGGTCCAAATAAAAGAACAAATCAAAACTCTAAAAAAAGAACTAAACAAAATAGATATAAGCAATCTATCAGATGAAGCATTCAAAACACCGGTTATAAGGATGCTCAAGGAACTTAGGACCTCAACAGCATAGAAAAGATCCAGTCAGAAATAAAGGATACACTAATTGAAATAAAGAACAATTTACAGGGAACCAACAGTAGAGTGAATGAAGCTGAGAATCAAATATCAATGATTTGGAACATAAGGAAGCAAAAACCAACCAATCAGAACAACAAAAAAAAAAGAATCCAAAAAAAGAGGTTAGTATAAGCAGCCTCTGGGACAACCTCAAGCATTCCAACATTTGCATGAATGGGGTGCCAGAAGAAAAGAAATAAGAGGAAATTAGAAATTTATTTGAAAAAATAATGAAAGAAAACTTCCCTAATTCAGTGAAGGAAATAGACATGCAAGTCCAGGAAGCCACCGAGAATCCCAAACAAGATGGTTGCAAAAAGGCCCACTCCAAGACACATCATAATTAAAACGTCAAAGGTTAAAGATAAAGAGAGAATCTTAAAAGCAGCAAGAGAAAAGGAACTACCTTTAGGGGAATTCCTATAAGACTGACAGCGGATTTCTCACAAGAAACTTTGCAGGCTAGAAGGGACTGGCAAGAAATATTCAAAGTCATGAAAAGCAGGGACCTACAGCCAAGATCACTCTACCCAGCAAAGATAGTCTTTAGAGTCGAAGGGCAAATAAAGAGCTTCCCAGACAAGAAAAAAACTAAAGGAGTTTGTCATCATGAAACCATTATTATATGAAATGTTAGAAGGACTTATTTAAGAAAAAGATCAAAACTATGAGCAATAAAATGGCAATAAATACATATCTATGAATAAATGAATCTAAAAAACAAACTAAGCAAACAACAGAGACACAATCATGGATACAGAGAGCACTTTGATGGTTTCCAAATAGGAGTGGGTGAAGAGGTGAGGGGATTAAGAGGTACAAACTGGTAGTTACAGAATAGCCATGGAGATATAAAGTACAGTAAAGGAAATAGAGTAGCCAAAGAACCTATACGCATGACCTATAGACATGAACAACGGTGTGGGGCTTGCCTGAGGGAGTGGGGGGTGCTGGAAGGAGAGGGGAAAGGGAGAAAAATTGGTACAACTGTAGCAGCATAATCAATAAACTATAGTTATATTTTGAGTTTTGAAAACAATTGTAAAGTAAAAACATACCTAGTATATATTAAGTAAATAAAGCCAAGATGCAAAACAGTATGTATATAAGCCCACTTATGTTATGTGAAAAGAATATACAGTTATACATCTGTATATGTACAGAAAACAACTAGAGAGATACTCATCAATTGTTAACAGTTATTACTTCTGGGAAGTTGGACTAGGGAAAAGACACTTATTTTTTACATTAAATGCTTTTTTACTGTTTGACTTTTATTCTATTTATGACTTTTATAATACCTCCATAAATATTTTTTACCTCTCAATCTATAGGGAGAGCTCTGGTCTGTAATAAAAGAAAACAAATTAACCCATTTTGTGACCCTGTCCGATGATTCTGCTTTACTTTAGATGCTTCCAAGCTGTGAGACAACACAATGAGAAAAAACAAAGAACTACAAGCTACTAAAACATGGTCTAGACACATAAAATACACAAAACACACAAAGGAAGAGAGTGTTATTTATATAACCAACCGTATTGTAATGTTTTGGTTTCATTTTTTCCATTGTCATCATTCTGTTATATAAATACTATATATTCTCCTTTCTCAGCTTAACATTAAATGCACTCATGTGCCTTTTCAGTAGATAAGTTGACAAAGTATTCTAGGTTGTCAGTGATCGAGGAGCTTACTTTTCAGCTCCTGAGGACAGTGCAGGCCCCTTACCAGGGTCTTTTCATCCAGACTAAAGTGGAGGAAGACTGGTTCAAACACTGAAATCGGTGTCAAATCACAGTGTCTTTAAACTGGGTTATTATTTGATTTCTTCCATTCACTCACCAAATCCATCCCTCCTACCACCATGACTTGGGTTTAATAATGCCATCTCTGTACACAGGATGCCCTCACACTGACAAACCTCGATAATATGTGCAAACATAGAAGGTGTCTGTGGCATGTCAGTCTCCGCAGACGCAAAAGTGACTCTAGCTGAATTACTACTTGCATCAGTTGCATTTCACCTCTATCTAAAAGCAAGGCCATTCTATAAACTCAAAATGGATTAAAGACTTAAATGTAAGAATTAAAACCATAAAACTCCTAGAAGAAAACTTAGGCAGTAAGTTTTCTACTAGCAATATTTTTGCTGACAATATACCCTTGGGCAATAGAAACAAAAAATAAAATAAAATAAATGGGACTACATCAAACTAAAAAGTTTTTGCATAGCAAAGGAAACCATCAACAAAACAAAAAGACAACCCACTGAATAGGAAATGATATTCCCCAATGATACATTCAAAAAGGGGTTAATGTCCAAAACTAAGAAAGAATTCATACAACTCAACACCAAAAAACCAATCAATCCAATTTAAAAATGAGAAGAGGACCCAAAGAGACACTTCCTCAAAGAAGATATACAGATGGCCAATATCTGTACCAAAAGATGTTCAATGTCACTAATCATGTTATTCTATAAACATGTATGACTTATAATATATCCATACACTTTGTTTACCTCTCAACCTTCGGAAAGAGCTTTGCTCTGTAATTAATCAAATGAATCCATGCAAATTAAAACCACAATGAGATAGTACCTCGTTCCTGTCAGAATGGCTATCATCGACAAATCAACAAACAACTAAGTGTTGACGAGGATGTGGAGAAAAGTGAACCCTCGTGCACTGTTGGCGGGAACACAGACTGGTGCAGCCTCTGTGGAAACCAGTATGGAGGTTCCTTGACCATTTTAAAATGGAACTGCTGTACAACCTAGCAATTCCACTTCTGGGTATATATCCAAAAAAACTCGAAACACTAATTCACTGTAGCATTACTTGTAGTGCTCACTGCAGCATCACTTACAATAGCGAAGATATGGAAGTAACCCAAGTGCCCCAAAATAGACAAATGGATAAAAACATTGTAAATATATACAAAGGAATATTACTCAGCCATAAAAAAGAATGAAATCTTACCATTCACAACAATATGAACGGACTTAGAGAGTATTATGATAAGTGAAATAAGTCAGACAGAGAAAGACAAATACCATATGATTTCATTTATATGTAGAATCTAAAGAACAAAATAAATAAACAAAAGAGAAACAAAGATACAGAGAACAGGCATAATGGTTGCCAGAGGGAAAGAGGGTTGAGGGGATGAGTGAAAAAGGTGAAGACATTAAGAAACTGGTAGTTACAAAATAATCATGAATATGTCAAGTACAGCATAGGGAATATAGTCAATGACATTGTTATATCTATGAGGGACCCAAAAAGTGAAATTTATTTATAAAAAATTGTACATTTATTCTTACACATTTAAACTTCAGTCATCTTCAAAGCACTCTCCTTTTGATGCAATACACCTATTGAGATGTTTTTGCACTGCTCAAAACAGTTTTGATTCATCTATTCATTGATTTTGGTGCCTTTTTGTGTTTCTGCTGTTTTTTGTTTCACCTTTTCCATATCAGCAAAACATTTCCCTGTAAGGACTTTTTTCATTCAGGGAAAAAAAATAAAGTTGCTCAGGGTGAGATCAGATGAATATGGAGAGGTCATGCTGGTTTTGGTCAAAAACTGCTGAATACTCAGCATGGTGTGGGCAGGTGTGCTCCCACATCACTCATCATGAAGTGGGCAAACACACTGAAAGAGTCTTCAAAAAATTCACTGAAGCCAAATGCAGCCTCTCACACCACCAGCTGGTACAGATGGGTTCCTAGAATACTCACCTAGTAGGAAAAGCCTATACTACAAGGCACCTACCCTTCAGAAGATAATTCGGGTTTTTTGGGGTCCCCCCTTATATGTATGTTGCCAGGTGGGTACTTGAAATTTCAGGGGGAACCACTTTATAAAGTGTACAATTGTCTGCCACTATGCTGTACATCTGAAACTAATACAAAATAATATTAAATGTAAACTGTAACTGAAAAATAAAATAAAAGCAAGGCCATTCTAGAATACATCAAACTTCAACTCGACCTCTCACTGGGGCTTCCAGGACCACGTCCGACAGCAGTCACTTACCCCCATGACTCTGCCACGCTGCTCGACATCCTCCCACATAAAATGAACTATGATACGACACATGTATTTCCCAGTCCGGCCTTCCTGCTTCATCCGGACTAGGCACATCCTGGGTGGGAAGAAGACATAAAGAGTCACTGGTTGTTTGCATTTTTCACATCATACATGTCTACTGAAGGTCAGCTCATCTGAGCAATTTCAGCAGAGCACAGAATAAAAACATTAGAAGTAATTTCTTTTTTTTTTATTTTAATCATTGTTCAAGTACAGTTTTCTCCCCCCTACTCCCATTCCAGCCCACCCACCCAACCCTCCCCCCTTCCCCCCATTACCCCCCACCCCTAGTTTTTGTCCATGTGTCCTCCAAATTTGTTCCTGTAAACCCTACCCATTCCCCCCTGAAATTCCCTCTTCTCTCCCCTCTGGCCACTGTCAGACTATCCCCTATTTCAGTGTCTTTGGTTATATTTTGCTAGTTTTTTTTTTTGTTTTGTTGTTTAGATTCCTGTTAAAGGTGATATCATGTGGTATTTGTCTTTCACTGCCTGGCTTGTTTCGCTTAGCATAATGCTTTCCAGCTCCATCCATGCTGTTGCAAAGGGAAGGAGCTCCTTCTTTCTTTCTGCTGCATAGAATTCCATTGTGTAAATGTACCATAGTTTTTTGATCCATTCATTTACTGATGGGCATCTAGGTTGCTTCCAGCACCTAGCTATTGTAAATTGTGCTGCTATAAACATCGGGGTGCAAAGGTTCTTTTGTATTGGTGTTTTAGTGTTCTTAGGATAGAGTCCCAGCAATGGAATTGCCGGGTCAAAAGGCAGATCCATTTTTAGTTTTCTGAGGAAGTTCCAAACTGCTTTCCATAGTGGTTGTACCAGTCTGCAGTCCCACCAACAGTGCACTAGGGACCCCCTTTCTCCACAACCTCTCCAACACTTGTTGTTTGTTGCTTTGTTTATGATGGCCATTCTGACTGGTGTGAAGTAGAAGTAATTTCTTAAAAACTTTTGCTGAGATGTCCTGACCAGTGTGGCTCAGCTGGTTGGGCATCATCCCACAAAGTGAAAGGTCGCTGGTTCAATTCCTGGTCAGGGCACATGCCTGGGTGGTGCATTCAGTCCCCTCTCAGGGTGTGTGCAAGAAGCAACTGATCAATGTTTCTCTCTCACACCGATGCTTCTCTCCCTCTCTTTCTCTCTCCCCTCCCCTCTCTCTAAAAATAAATAAAATCTTATAATAAAGATTCTATTGAAAAATAAATAAATAAATAAAATCTAAAACAAAAAAAGACTTTTACTAAGGTGTAACAGATACCATAAAGTATATAAATCATAAGTGTTCATATTATTCACACCCGTGTGAGCACCACCCAGACCCGTGTACGCACTACTCAGAAAAGCTCCGGAAGCTCCCTCACACATGGAGGGAACGACTTGTAGAAGATAAGTCAGTCTGAAACCTTCATTTTACTGATGAAGATGGGAGCCCTACAGAAGGCAAGTGGTTTGCCCAACCACAGAGCAGCCCGTAAAGGTGGGTACAGTGCTGTGCTGTCCAGTATGGAAGCCACTGGCTACACATGGCCACAGGAGCACTTTACAAAGGGCTAATTCAAGTTGAGATGGGTGTAAGTTTAAGATTTCAAAATTTAATTCAAGAAAAAGTATATAAATACCTCAAAACTTTTACACTGTTTATAAGTTGAAAGATTATTTCAGATATAGTGCATTAAATAAAACCTATTATGAAAATTAAGTTCATTTTTTTCTTTTGACTTTTTTAAGGGAGCTAATAGAAACTTTTAAATTAAATATGACTTGCACTTGTCCAGAATATAAATCACAGAAAGTATTATGCTTTCATCTGTGTAATTATCAAATTGTTTCCCTCCTTAGAATGCGGCTCCATTGAAGGCAAATATCAAGGCTGGTTTTTTATTATCATTGTATTTCCAGGGTTTAAGTACAGTAGACACTTGACATATATTTACTAAATAAATAAATGACTAAACTCAGGACCAAGTTTAGGGCTCTTTCCCCTGTTCCACCTTGCCTTTAATCAGTCCAGAGGGCTCCCTCTGCTTAAGACCTTACATAAAAATACAAGAATTACATCTTATTAATAAATACAATAATATATGCAATGATATATAAGAATATAAACAGGGTCATCAACTTTCCAAGCTAGTTCTAATCTCATTCTATAACCACACTTAAATTTCTATTTGTCTCATCAAACAGTTACTAAGCAGCGACATCAGGATCACTCGCCTAAAGACAATTCCTGTGATTATTGTAGAATATTCAGACTACATTGACAATTCTATCTCCCTGAATTAATCCTGCCCATTAACATCTACTAGCAATAGCATGGTACAATGGAATGATTCCAGCCTGGCCTGCCTCAACATCTCTTTTAGTAACTAAGATGGAGAAAAGAAAACATACTTATCAAATTTGCAGATGACAAGAAGCTGGGCAAGAAGACAAATATGCTGGATGACCCAACCATGAACCAAAAATACTTCAACAGGCTGTTTTAACAGGCTGGATCTAAGAGAACGAATTTGAACAGGAGTAAATCTAAGGTCCTGCACTTCGGCCTGAAGAACAACTGCAGAGGTACACCATAGGTGAGTCATACCCACCTATGTATGAAAACGTTTTACAGGCTTAAGTAACAGCATATGTTTGAAGGGAGGCAAGAGGGGTGAGGTTGTCCCCAAATTAATGTAATTTTAGATGCAGTAACAGAAATACAATTTATCTTCAATGCATAAAGTGAGGTTTAAGTGAGATAAAGTAGGAACTCAGCACAGATCAGACTACCTGAAATTCTGTCCATAGTTTGAACACTATGATATTTAACCTGGAAAAAAACAGGAGCGTTGCCTTAAATATTATAGCAAAGTGATTACACTGTCCAAGAGTTAGAATCAGAACTAATGTGAGGGCCACAGAAAGAGAAAGAAATCACTCAGCATTGAATTTTGAAAGCAAAACTTTCTAACAGGAGTTCTTAAATATCCAAATGATGGAATGGATGACCTCGAAAAGTAAATGGCCTGTTTCTGAAGGGCAAATAAATGCGTGGTGGGAATTCAGCTGCCCGGCAACCTGATCTCTAATGTCCCTTCCAACCTTGGGATTCGCTGATTCTGTGATTCTAAATGTGTAGCCTCTGAACCTAGTTTGTGCCCTAGAAATAACATTTTGTGACAATAAAAAACAGGTCATGGAAAAAGATTTGGCCACTTTTTACGATATAGGGCATATTCCGAGCAGAAACAAACTGGGGAAAGTTCAACAGTTCTTTTCATAAGACTTTTTGTGAAGTTAATCAAACCACTCGTGTCAGCCTCTCACCTAAAAAGAGCTGTGTGTTTTGATGCTTAAGTGTCGTCAGAGGCCAATTCATCAACAGCAACAGTGAGGTAATGGAATTCTTCATTTATTTGAAAATTCTGTAGTTTGTTAATACACCTGCCCTCTGAGGTTTAAAAGGCACAGATTTTCTCAGGCCATAAACTTACCAACTATATCAACACCAGGCAAAGTGTTTTTTGTTTCGGAGCTGTTTGTTCTATAGCCCCTACAGATAACAGCAGGCTCAAAGGGTTATCTGGGTTGAAAAGATAAAGCAAATTGAAGATACTTTCAAGATGCCAATGAACATTAACTGAGCTCCTAATGTGTGAGTGAACAGTAATGGTTGGAGGCTGCTGGGAATAACAGTGATGACTAAAAAGGGCCCAGCTTCCAAGGCGCAGTTAATCTCCCAGGGGAGACCAAATCTGCCATATATACAATTAGCCCTACAAGAGAATACGGTAAGTAACCCAAGAGAAGTACAAAGTGCAAAAGGGTTTGAGAGGATTACTTTTGGCTGAGCGGGAACAGAGAAAGTTTCGTGGAAAATGAAACATTATACCTGGGGCGTGGAAAGATGAGCTGAAGTTGGACAGGTAGAGACAAAAAATAAAGAGAATTTCCAGTAGATGGAACATTATAAGCAGGGCAAAGGAAGAGCTCAACAACCTAAAGGAACAATGATTTTGTGGGAGGGCAGGGTTAGGAAACAGAAAAATATGCTCGCGAGGTCATAAAAGGCTTTGAAACGCTATGCTAAAGAAGTCTGGACTTTATTCAGTAGACAATGGAGAGCCACTGAAGAAGGGGTGTAATAAATAACATTAGCACCTTGGCATTGAGAGCAGATGAGTCTCTTGAGAAGTTAACCCTTTCTTCCCAGCCTCAACCCTGTAATCAAACATTAACGTCACCAGAGCTGAAAAATTACTTAGTGAATATTTACTTTATTTGAACTATGGTATTCAGAACAGTCTGATCCAGAAGTATAAGCTAAAGTGTGCACATGCCGTTTAAGAGCTGCACAACCAGCCCAGACCTAACTAACATGGCTGAGTTGGTTGGGTGTTGTCCCACAAACCAAAAAGTTGCAGGTTCAATTCCTGGTCAGGGCACATGCCTGGGTTGCAGGCCAGGTGCCCTGTCACAGTGTGTACAACAGGCGGCTGATCAATGTTGCTCTCCCTCTCTTTCTCCCTCCCTTCCCCTCTCTCTAAAAATAAATAATATCTTTAAAAAAGAGCTATGTGACCAGCAAAGATTGTTACACAACCAGTAAATTTGTTATAAACTGTACCTATTATTGCTGATACTGACAGTTTAGAAAATACGGATTCAAGCCTGCTAAATGAAAGAAGGACAAATTCTAATTACTCCTAAAACATTGTACCTAATTACTTCAATAGTCACTTATTTGATGCAAAACACTTTCAAATAAATCACACATAACTAAAGTTATAAAATCAAAACAAAAAATCAGTCTTCTCATCAGCAGGGAGTATAATGAAGATTCCCATGAGCTCGATGGGAAAATACGATGCTAACCCACAGAGCTGCCCACTCACTAGCACCACACTCGGCTAACTAAAAGCTCAACTAATTTTTACCCTGAGCTTGTAAATGAAACTCTCTAGGTAGTTAAGGACAGAAAGTAGTCCTGTTGTGCAGAACTTCTGTGTTTTCTGCTTCAAGGAAAATGCACTGCAGAAGGCGGGGCCCACATCTTAGATAGTCAGCTGCCTGGGATGTCCAGACCAAGCAGCCGAAGGTCAATTCTTAGGCCACCTGACCTTGTGGCCTACACATTCAGTCTACTCCTACCTCTTTATTATTTTAAATAGGTAACACTTGCACATGGTACTCAAAACTAAGTCTCCTTCCTACCCACATCCCCCAGCCACCCTGTTCTTCTCCCTAAGACAACCATAGTTAGTCATCTCTTAGGCATCTTTCCAAATATAATCCACAAACTTATATGAATGAATACGTATTCTTTTTATGTAAATGATAGCCTTCTTTCCCCCATTTTCCACAATGGTGGTATTCTACACACACTGCTCTTACGTTGAGAATATATTTACTCTGCTACAAAAAATGTGGGTGAAGAAATCTCAACTCCAACTGTTTCAACCACAAATACCACAGTCACCCCAGTGAAAGCATTTTTCTTAGATGCCAGAGATGATAGATTTCCACTAATTTACATAGCAATCGTTATGGTAACATCTGGTCTAGGCTGAATTCAGCTTATCTGGCAATGTTACCTATTCTAAAAATGACTAAGAAATAGGGGAAAAAATCCTTAGTAGCAAAAATAAACAAGTGCTATAATTAACAGCTAACACAACCACGTGCCAGGCGCTGTGCTGTGATTTGGAAGCATTATTTCATTTAATCCTTATAATACTCTATTAGGCTAGTATTCTTCCTGTCTCCATCTTACAGATAAGGAAACTGAGTCTTGGAGAAGTAACTTGCCCAGAGTTACAAACCTTGTAAGTGTCAAAGGAGATCTGAACCCTGATAACCTGACCTCAGAATTGTACTGTTTTCCTACCTTCTTTAATGACAAGAAGAAACCCTCCAGAATCTATTTACTCAATTTTTTATTTAATCCCCACAAAAGCATAATTTAAGTTTCAAAACTAGCATCACATTAGAAACACCTTATCAGAAGGGAAAAGACTGGCTAGCTGGAGACAAGCATAACTACAACAACAACAAAAAGTAACTCCTGGCAGCCTAACAGGAAAGAAACTAAAAATGCATTTAAAACAGACCCCAAAACTAGAACAGCCACTGAGGTTCAACAGGGAGGGCAAACCTACCCAGTGCAACTCAAAGAAGACAGCACACCAAAATCAGTAAAAGTTATCAGGACCTCCTGATTCATCCAGAAAATGTTTCTACAAAAGCATGTTAGAAGGTGAAAGCAAAATGAGTGAAACAAAGTCAAAATGGTGAACAAGACGAAAGATCTGACCATCCTCGTACCCACTGCAAAACAAAGCTAACACTTGTCACAGGCCCTGACCAAACAACAATAATGTCTGAGTCATCAAACAAACTGTCCCACAACAACTGAGAACACTAGGCTTAAATAAGAGAACAGAGTAAGCTCTACTTCAATTCACATCAAGGATGCATTCCTCGTAACAAGTTAAATGTGGAGAGCTCACATTACATTTTGTTGCTGATTCAATTTCATAATTTCAGAGCTGTTCTGGGAGGAATAGAAAAGGAGGGACTTTCATGCTAAAACATAATAAAAATTGCCCTTAAGAATGCAACATAAACTTTAGAAAGAGACAGCTGCCTGCTCAGTTTTGCTGTGAACCTAAAACTGCTCTAAAAAACATAGTCTATTTATAAAAACCATTTTAAAAAGACACAACCTAGATTAAGACAACAAAAATATTTTCAAATGAAAACTGGTTACTTAGAAGAAGTGTATAAAAACAACAAAAGGCTGGGCCTGGTTGGGTGGCTTGGTTGGTTGGAGCATTTTTCCATGTACCAAAAGGTTGTGGGTTCAATTCCTGGTCAGGGCAGATACCTAGATTGCAGGTTTGAACCCCAATCAGGGCGCATATGGGAGACAATGAATCAATGTTTCTCCTCCTTCTCTGTCTCTCTCTGTCTCTCTGTCTCTCTCTCTGTCTCTCTCTCTCTCTCTCATTAATGACATATCCTCAGGTAAGGAATAATAATAATAATAATAATAATGGGTGAATATTTAAAAAAGAGAAAGACAATATGGTAATAAAAATTCTTGCATTAAATAATTAATCATTCACTTATCGAGTATTTACTAAGCACCTACTCTGAGTATAGACTTAATCTTTGCACAAACTATTATTCTCTGTTTGGAGCAATCCACTTTCCAGTTACCTTCCTAAGTTTGATAATGTTCTTAAACCTACAATTTATTATTGAAGTTTTAAGCTTCACAGTACTATCCTTGCTTCTCAGTGATTCCAGTGGCTCATAAATAATACTGATTTCTTTTACATATAAGGAAAGCAAATAATCCAACTAGCAAAATAAAGAAAAAAAAGGAGTGTTCAAACCCTAGTCTAATTGCTCCCTAATATCTCCAAAAGTCAAGCATAGAGGTGGGAAAGGGGAAGAAATACTCACTGACCAAGAAACTCAAAACAGAAAGGGTTAAGATATGAATTCTGCATTATGGCAAATAATAATGATTACTACCATTTATTAAGTCCTCTAATATGAGACTTGTCACTGTAAGATACGTTTGCATTCACTATGCCTACCAATCTACCTAACCACCTATCTAGTTTAACTGTCCCATTTCACAGAAGACAAAACATGCTCTGAGGCAGTTAAGTAACAAGGTCATACGGCGGTGAAGAACAGCTAGAATGAAGCCTGAGTTTCCCTTCCCCTCTTCTCCCAAGCCAGAGTCTCCCAGCACAGTGTCAGCATTGGCTGTCCCCCCCATTCTGTGAAAGCACAGCTCCCAGAGCCTCTTCCTGCTGGATCAGACAAGGAGGAAGACAGCATGGCCTGCAGAGTTCAAAGGAACGAGCCTTTCCTAGTCATGCTCTCCTCCCCTCTGCCTAAATCGGGGAGAAAAGAATTCTTGTTATTCTTGACGCTGACCTCCTGCCATGTGCTGGCAGCTCTGAGCATCCTGTCTCGCTCTGTTTGGGCCTTCTGACAATGCCAGTTGTGTTTTGGCCTTGTTTCTCCCTCGTGGTAGTTTATAAGTTGCTCAGAGTGGACCTGATTTTGAGTTAAACGAAAAGTAGTGGGCACTTGGGCAGGTCTGTCATTCTGGCTGCTACGAAGGAATCCAAAGGGGACTTTCACGTAGCTTGTTTCCCGTACTGTGCCACCACCTGAGGCCAGGAAAGCAGAGCCTACATGGCCACACTCAAGCCTCAGCAGTGTGCTAATGAATAAGTTTATTTATCTGTGAGCTGGCACACTGAACCTTTCCCGGGGCTTGTGTACATGGCTATCTCCACCTGGTTTCCTAAACTCCCTCCCCACGAAGCCTAACCTTTATGTGGGGAGCACAGAGGCCATGAGACAGTCTGTGGGCAAACAGACAAGTGGGGTGAGGCACTTCCTGAAGCCTTCTCACCTGACAGAGGGCCCCCTCCAAGAACTACACCTGGCCTGAGGCCCGCCTGTCAAATCCACTATAAAGAACAAGCTCCTGGGTAGCAGGTACCGGCGTTCGCAGGTTATGCAATGTTAGTAAACTGATGCTGCAGAGGCCTTTGGTTTGGGCAAAAAGCTACATGTGTGGGTGTTGGAACAGAGCGACTCTGGCTGGGGGAGGGAGAAAAAGGATGTGCACATGGCCAGGGCTCACCATATATAGCAGGTCTGGAGCTGCTGGAATCCAGCGTGAGCTCGAAAGCCCTACAGCTACATCAAACTGCAGCGGTGGTTTTCAAGAGCCCTCTTGCAAAGGCCGGGAATGTCTGCCAGGGCCATTCTCTGGCTGGACTGAGACTGGAACCAGTCTGTTTTCCAACCCCTTCCTACCTCCACACTTTACTTCTCTTCTTTCCCAAAGGCTTCTTCCCCTAGGTTTATAAAAACATTTCAGAGTTATCCCACCTTAAAATAAAAAATAACAAAATGCTCCCTCTGCCCCGTTTCTCCCTCTAGTGATCATCCTCTCATCTTTCTCACTTGCAACATCTTAGAACACAGTTAACTATTACTTCTTCCCCTCCTGATAACTCCGTAAGACCCCACGTCCTCCAGTTCCAACCCCCAGAGGCCAATGCGACTGCTTTCCTTGACCATCCCCAGGAAGCCAGCCTCCTCCCCGCTGTGCTCCCGTAAGATCTGTGTGTCTGCTGAGTGCACTCATCACCCTGTACTGCTTTCAGGTTTACTTGTTGCTGCCCAGAACACAGACAGTAAGTGCCAAGAAACACAGTTTTATATAGGTGATGGGTCAGTGCTATGCCTTTCATTTTCAGAGGAAGAAACCTCTGTCGCCCCCAGGACCACCAAAAGGGACCCTCTGGTAGGAGGGGAAGCGTTGCGGAAGAGTCAGTTCACACAGTCGGCTTTGGAATTGTGCCTTGGATCCTCCGTTACTGATAAACAGGACTGTGACAAATCCCTGAAAACTGGCCAAACTGTCTCCCCATCTGTAAAATGGGGGTGGGGGTGGACTAGCTCCGTGATTTTTAGATTGTGTTCTCAGATTCCATGGGGCTGTGGAAGGGCCCTTCACCAGTGAGCACGCGGTGAAGACCTGAAGTGAGCCGGTCATTCCCACTCCCACCCGGGCAGCGACTCTTTCATCTACCAGTACTCTCACGCATTGTAGCTGAGCGTAAAATTTCATTTACAAAAATAAAGAAAGAAAACTCTGTTGGTTAAAAAACAACAACAACACACACACACACAGCTTGAAAACCACTAGGTACCTCTGCTTGGGATGCTTTTTCATCCACTGTGTCTTGCTAACTTCTGCTCACCGTTCAGATGTCTGTGTGGAAGTCATCTCTTCGGTGATGCCCTCCCTGACTGACCCACACCCCCAACTGACTGAGGTGCCCCTCCACTTCCACAGAGCCCTGTCGTTCCTGCGTGCAGAGCACCTGTCCCAGGTGTATTTTATTAATGATTTGTGTACCGTCTCTCTTCCAAACCCTAAGCCCTGTGAGGGCAGGGAACAAATCTTCTGTGTACAGTAGGTTCAATTACAGGGGAAATGCTATAATTTTATGGATTTAAAAATAATCATGTACTTAATAAAGTAACAGTATTAATTGATATTAAATATTGCTACTGTCAATTAATATTAAATATTGGGACATTAATAAATAATCATTTAATTAGTTACTTTGGTAGTTTTCATTACCAATAAGGAAAACAACTTGATACTTACTTGGAGGTGGCCAGACCCACACTTAAACTTCCCCTCCACCATGTGCTAACTAGGTTTTTGGCCAAGTTCTCTGACTTCTCTAAGTTTCTGAGTCTTCATACTTAAAACTGAAACAAACTAGTTGTAAGAATGTGTGAAATAACATATGTAAATAAATAAAAGGTAATATCTATAAAGGATTTAGGAGTTATAGTATTTATAATACACAACTTTAAAATAATTTTTTAAAATACAAACCGCATTTTATTCTCTCTCTACTCCACCTCCTTCATAGGCACAGTCTAATTTTACTTGTTCCATTGCATTTTCTAAAATTAATCTGTGCACTTAGAAGGTACTAGTATTCCATGACAAATCTATTAACATTTACAACACCAACATAAATTCCAAAAGCAGAGCTTTGTGGCTGTCACCTGATTGGTCAATAGGTATGGCCGGGGCACTTCCAACTGCCACAGGAGCCAAGTCAGATCTGAGGCCATCAATTGTTTTATAAACATTTACTGATAAAAACTAAGAGTAAGAGACAGGACTGAGGAAAAGAAGTAGCTCATTTTCATATCTTACTTCAAAGGTAATAAGCCCTGACTGGTGTGGCTCAGTAGGTGGGTGCCGTCCCGCAAACTGAACGGTCATCAGTTTGATGCCCAGTCAGGGTGCATGCCCAGGTTGCAGGCCAGGTCCCCAGTTGGGGGCTTGCGAGAGGCAACCAACAGATGTTTCTCTTCCCCTCTTCCTCCCTCCCCCCTTTCCCTCTCTATAAAAATAAAGAAATAAAATCTTCTTCTAAAAAGGTAGTAAAAGTAATTCTTGCTCTCAATGGTGTCACCATCCACAAGGAAGACTGATGATACATGTACAATAAAATACAGAAACGCCATGTGGTGGGTGCTGTAACCCAGGCACCCAAACTCCTGCGGGAACACAACGGGGACCGCCTGCCTGCCATCAGACGGAAGGGAAGGCTGCGAAGGGGAGACGGTATCTGAGTCGCATAATGAATGAAAACCAGGAGTTGTCAGGTGGAGAGGAAGGCGTCCTTCTAGACAGAAGAAAATTCTGTACAGTTTTTCTTTTTCTTGCAGAGGAAGGAGTGGTGGCAGTACTGGTACTTAGAACGGCACCAGGAAGATAAGTAAAGGAGGGCATGGCTGGTGGGATGTAAATGTTGTGCTAAGAAACATGCATTATCCTGAAAACAATGGAGAATATTAAGGATTATGTGTGTGTGTACTGATCCAATTGGCACTGAGCAACTTTAATTAATTATTAGTTAACTGGCACAGGGAGAGGGTAGTTGCAGGCCGAAGACCAGTTTTCAGGTGCTATTGCTTATAACCCAGTAAGTCAATTTAATGGGCGACATCTTGAATTTTTGTTTAAAATGAATTCAAATGGAATAGAAAATATCAGAGATTATCTGACCTTGTAAGGATAAGTTTTACAAAACTATTGTATCAGACACATGTGTATGTTCTGGGCCACAAAGTAAAATGCATTTGTTCCTAAGGATCATGGTTAAAAAATAGAAACCTTTGAGTTGGTGACTGGTGACTAACCAACCAGATGAAGGGAGTGAGAGAAAGGTCACGGACCCCCAGGTTTCCGGTGTGAGCGCCTGAACAGATGGTGACACCGCTGACCAAGTGAGGGGACAGAGGAGGGGGCCTGCTTTTATCAAGTCCTTGTGGGGATGCTGGACAGCAACCTCTCTCAGCACTTCTTCGGCAGCTACAGTCAATACTGAGATTGTTCAGCCAAGACAAAGAACACACAGTCACTGCAGCTGCAAGTTCACATGAATACACAACTGATAAGGGCCCTCTGGAGGGGTCCCCGTCCTAAATCCCAACACACAGAAAAACTTGGGAACCAGACAGAGCAGACAGGATAATGGAAACATCAACCCCTCCTCCAGGGAACAAACAGGATGTAAGGAATCCTGCCCCTATTCTAAGAGTCACTCTTGGGAACCCAAGCAAGCTCTCTGGAAAGTCCCACTGTCAGGGCATTCTGTTTCCTAGGTGGTGTGGGGGGTTTGGAGGGACTGGGAATTCTTCCTACTCTAAAGACTGCTTTCTAAGCCTTATGGCCTCTCCCCCCCACACCCCCGCCTCCAGGAGGCATTTCAGTCCCTACACACCTCTAGCAAGCCCACTGAGTCCAGTAATATCGAATTGGACTATCCCTTAGTCTCCCCGCTCAGGGCTTCAGGCCAACAGAAAAGGGCTGGAAGGACAAAGCTTCTCCACAGACTTGGGGTGGATCCATTATTCTTCCTAACACCCCTATCCCTTAGAAGACAAGAATTCCCCATGCTTTCTTGGGGATCACAGCACAGTTGGGTCCCAAATGACCTTCCTGGTGACCCTTCCCCATCCATTCCTCCACAAATCTGCCCAGATACTTCAGACAACTGGCTGCCCTTTAAATATTCATGTTGTTTTTTTTTACACACACCCCCATTCTTTTATTGTGGTAAAATACATAAAAGATACATTTCACCATTTTAGCCATTTAAGTGTACAATTTAGTGGCACCAATTATATTCACAATGTTATGCAACCATCACCACTATCTATTTTTAAAACTTATCGTCACGCCAAACAATCCCTTAACTATTAAGCAATAACTCCCCGTTCCTGTCTACTCTCAGTCCCTGATAGCCTCCAATCTACTTTCTCTCCCTCTGAGTTTGCCAATTTTAGGTACTTCATGTAGTGAAATGATACAGTATTTGTCTTTTTGTGTCTAGCTTATTTCACTTTTTAAGTGATTGTCTATGATCTGTGTTTTGCTCCTGATATTCCATCTTCTCTGACAGAAGAAATGCCCCCTCTTCTCTGACAGAAATTCTCCTCACCCTTCATGGTACATCTCAAATGTGACCTCTACCACACAGACCCTCTTTGTTCATTTTTAGAGGGGAAGGGAAGAAGAAAGAGAGGGAGAGAAACAGTAATGTGTGGTTGTCTCTCACACCCCCTACTGGGGACCTAGCCCTCAACCCAGGCATGTACCTTGATGGGGAATCGAACCAGCGACCCCTTATTTCACAGGCCTGCACTCAATCCACTGAGCCACACCAGCAAGGGCACATCTGTTTTCCATTAGACTAAGTTTCTTGAAGGTGCAAACCATGTCAAATCCTTCTCTCCAATGCCCCATAGTCCTTAACACATAGTAGGTTCTCAATCTGAGTTTGCTGATTCAAACTGAAAAGCTAGTGACTCATTCCACCAAAGCCTGCAGATCATAAGGACTATGGGAGGCAGGGTGAAGGGGAGATCAAGGGTAGGTTTGAAGCAGACAGCCTCTCTCCTCCCACTTAACTGGTGGGCTGGTGGTGGTACTCCCCACTCCTCTGAGAAATTAAACCAACCTCAGCACGGAAGACTCGGCAGACACGTTTGGAAACGGTGGTCAACTTGAAAGAGCTGCAAGTAGTTTCAAGGTTCTCTCAGCTGCTATTAGTCAGGTATTGACCTTGGGATGTGGTCACAGGGATTATGTATTTTATTTTGCCATCCACTCCCTCTAACACTCTGATACCTCTAACTATGTGGGCAATAAAGAGTCTTTCATACAGCCTCTGAATATTATCTTTGAGCTCCTCTGGGAACAGCCTAGCCTCTCAACCCTCCCACCTTTCCAGTGAGTAATTCCACAGGGCCACCTCTGCAGTCCTCCCCTCTTAAAAAAGTAGTTTTTCTCTCAGTATACCCAGCTTCCCTCCCCGAAGCCTTTCCTAACCTCCACCATGCAGACAGGAGCTAATCTGCCTTCTCAGCTGTCTGGCTAAAAGGCATAGCACATTTCAAAGAAATAGGTAGAACTGGTGAAGTTTTTGATCGTTGTAGCTTCCTCTGTGCTCCCACAAGCACTACTTCATCAAATTCACCATGGGACTGCGCCATTCTGATTTATAGCTGACCATTTCACATGTCTTATCTCCCTCACCAGACTCTGAGCTTCTTAGAACTGCTGCTAATTTCCAGCGAACTGCCCAGCACATAGTGTGCACTCAATAAACTACCAGCTGAGGAAAAAAAAAATAACATAAAATGAACTGCCACCTTAGGTCCCTCAGCCAATCTCAGTGACTGAGCTCAGAAGAAGAAATATTTCAGAGGTGATCAAAACCAAAAAGTCTTTATATAGCAGTCAGGCCGTGATGCACAGCTCAGCGGAAGGCAGCCTCAAACAAGGGTCCTTTTGACAGGGCAACCCTGCCCCACGTTCCTCAGGTACTGACTATGGCCAGAGTAGTAAACTTGGTTCTCCAGAATTTACTTTCCCAAGGCCTGGCAGTTCAATAAATACATTCCCCAGCCCCCACTTCAATGTCTCTCCTATATCCTTCTGACCTTTAATACTGTGTAACATTAGATGAAAAATTAATTTTTTGGGCTACTTATTTTGCAGCTGAAGAAAAATATACTGTTTAAGGTGTCAAATATTTTTACATGCAACAACCCTGGCATGAATCTAACCTGTATGCACATTTGAGAGGCGCAGGCGTAAATGTCAGCGCTATAATTTGTTATAGGTTTCTGATGACCAGCAATGAAATGACCACGGATTCTCACAATTCAAACCACTTTTACGTAAATGTGAACTTTCCTAAAACAGCCAAGGGAGAGAACTTTCCATCCAAGCTCAGGGAGCCTCTTCGAGATACTGATAGCATTGTTCCCTGGGTTAGGTGTTCCTTGAGAAAATCCTACAAATATTAGCTTCTTTCTGGGACTATGCTTTGACCTTTTAATAAAAATGTGCTTCAAGACACCAGTTATTAAAATGAAAGGAACAGTTTTTAATGCCCGAACAACTTCCATTTCATATAATCAGCCCTGCTGAAGGCTATACATTTCAAGCTAGCAACGTTTAAAAAAAAAATACATTTGGTGACTTCACTGAAATTGCTCACTTACCAGACATGAAGAAGAGTTATGAGAAACCATGAGTTGAATGTATCAGGCATCTGACACCCTAGAAAATAATAATAAAGCATAAATATGTACGGGTTTAGAGGAGAAATATTGAATATCTTTTAAATATTGGTAGGAATTTGTTCAACTAAAATACACGGCAGTGACGGGACTCTGTGCTGGTACTGTCGGGGCGGGGCAGGCCGGGAAACCACGGGGGCAGGACCCCTGGGTGGAAGCGGACCGACTGCAGTCACACAGCCAGCCTCCCGGTGCCAGCCCGGCCACCACCATGCCGCGCAGCCTTGGGCAGATCAATTCTCCTCCCTGCGCCTCAGTTCTCTCACTTCGTCTAATGTGACCAAGGTGATCTCCACGGTCCCTTCCAACTTCCATGTAATTCTGTTATTTTCCCATCCTGGTCTCAAATTCTTCTGGAAAACTAGGCAGACACCACCTTGCCTACCTCACTTATTAAGGACAGGCTTTCTCACTTGCATCCCGCTGGGAAGTCTACATTCTTCTAGTCTCCTTTTCCTGTCGTCCTTCTTCGGGGTGACCCAGTGTGTTACTGAATGATTCACCCCAAATAAATAACCAGAAGGAAGAAGTGGGGCTCTGCAGACCTGCAGCCGAGTAAGAAAGCAGACCACTTCTAACGAAAGGCTGTCTATCACCTCCGGGAATGACCAAACTGGGCAGGACTCCCTTCTCCTCGGTTTAAGATACCCAACGTCAGTCAGTGCTCAGGCATCCAAGCATCTCAGATCTCTGAGAAATGCCTCTGGCTGGGTGAGGGGTCCCCCACTGAATATATCCTCCTTAGTACATGACAGGGCGGAAAAGCTGAAGCAAGGGGATAAAGAAAAAAGAGAATTGCTGGGTAGAATCTGTCCTTTGGAGTGATGACTCAAGAAATAAGTGGTATCTTCTGCCTTTCAGGAAACAGGGAAGTACGCAACATACTAAATGATAGCAAGTGGGAGAGAAAACACAGGGCGGGACCCCTGGGCGGCACACCAACACACCAATGTGATATAGAGCTGTAATCCATTGTGGGCTTACTTTGTGTTACAGGAGGCGCTTTACACGCACTGACTCAGTGAGTCCTCCCGACAGTCCTAGGAAGTGGGCATCGATACTGTCCCGATTTGACAGGTGAGAACACTGACTCTTAGAGAGATCAGGACAGTTGCCCGGAGTCACAGCTATGACATGAGACATGTGGGAACAAATTCAGATCTGCCTGATTCCAGGCACTGTGGTCTTAATTGTCAACCGCCTGTCTAACATCAGAAACTAACATTCACTAAAGGCCCAACAGGCCAGGTCCACTGCTAGTCATGTCAGTACTTCACCTCACTTAATCCTCACTTTAACCCTGAGGGGAGCCATTAAAGTTCTCAGTCTCGAGATGAGGAAACGGGCTCAGAAAAGCTAAGTAACTTGCAGGCAGCCACAATATTAACAAGCTAGTGGCTGGGCTGGGGTTTAAGTCCAGGTCTGTCACAGAGTGACACCAAAATACTCTGGTGAGCGTACTGGGAGGTGCCCAGCAGCTGTCAAGTGGACTTCCTCTTGGAGCCCAGCAGGAGGGAGGTGAAGGCTGGCCATACGGCTATTAAGACACATGCCATCTGAGAGTGGGCCAACCACCCTCCACCTAGAACAAGAATAGCCATGAGAAACTCTCAAGCCCGGATCTGAAGTTGGGTCTTTTTTGGATGCTAGAACAAAACATTAAAAAGAAAAGTTTTCTTGGAAGTCTGTCTTTCAATCTGGAAAATGAAATTTGGCTGCTTCTAAAGGACAATCTGTTCAATGAGCTACCTCTACATCAAAGCTTCTCAGCAGCCTCCAGGAGCCCTTCCAATTTTCTCAGAGAGGGAATCAGTTCTTGGGCTGGAAAGCACAGACAGACAGACAGGCCAGCAACTGGACCTGGGTCACAATTTCCCCTCCTGGGGATCAGCTCAGGACTGAGGATGGGAAAAGAGCTGGCATATGACTGATTCCCTGTACACACTGGGGTCAGAACAGAAACCCGTAAGGTAAAGCCCTAAAAAACAAGACCACTCAACACAAAAACACAGCAGGTTCTTTAGCTCAATGAAATGAGTTTAAACACTTCAAAGTTAAAACCTGCCGTAGAGTCTTTTGCCATAACCACACTCTTGCTCCAACACACACTCAGTGCATTACTTTCTGAGACGAGGCACGTTCTTCCTCGACACTGAGTTAGATAAAATTCATCACTGTTACAGGGCGCTGGTGTTAACACAGTTGTTTATTTAATGCAGGCTCTGGGGTCAAACTGCCTGATTCAAAACCATGGCTACCTCTCACTAGCTTGAAGACTCTGAATAAAGTTACTTGGCCTCTCAGTGCCTCAGTTTCTTCTCTGTAAAAATGGGGAGAACAAGAGAAGCTACCTTATAAAATTTTTGTGAGGACTAAATAAGGCCTGCAAAATGTTTGGCAAAATGGTTAATATTTAATAGGTACTCAATAAATACTCACTATTGTTATTTTTCAGTGAGTTATTTAAACTCTAGGGGTTCAATTATCTTAGAAAAACTCACTGATTATTTAAGACTGTGTCAATAAAATGATGAACTCCAATCATGGACTCATTCATTAAGGAGCCTCCTCTCAAAGTATTATGCGTTAGGGCCTAACCACAAAACAGCCTACAGACGGCAGTATGGAATTAAGCACAACTGTACTGATTGGCTACCTCTGATCCAAAGTGCCCTTCAAAACAGAGCTGGTCTCCAAAAGACCAGCTAGCAAAGCTCAGAGAGGATGCACTCATTTATGCATGGCAGGGGGCTGCTAAGGTGTCTCACCAGCCAGAACCCACAGTTCCCAGCTCTCTGGATCAAGATCTTTGAACACTGTGGCTCTGAGATGACAGTCTACTTTGGCATTCTATGGGGACCTGTCCAGGAGGCTGAAACACATGTTGTTTACTCACAAGTACATTGTGGGTAAACCATTCATTCTTACACATTCTTCGTAAAATAGCACTGGCCTTGCTTTTGCTGGAGTGAGGATGAGACTGATAAACTACCTGAAGTTCTCCATCCTTTCAAAAAATTACTAAACTCTCAGGACTCTAAAGGTCAAGCCCTAAAATACCAAAACCCAAAGGACCAATGACCACTTGAAAGGTGTAATGTAAATACACATATTCTCCTCTTTTACCCCAAATCTGTCTGTCTAGACTCTAAGATGAAAAAAAACAAGTCAATCTCATTATTTTATAGAGATTCTTTATCTGCCTTCAAATGGCACTTTTCAGAATGGCTCCCTTTTTTTAATTCCCTAGCCACAGTCTGGAACCACTTTGATTTGATGTTAAACATTTTATTTTATTTTTTATTTTAGAGAGGGGAAGGGAGGGAGCAAGAGAGGGTAAGAAACATTGATGTAACAAAGAAACATCGATTGGATGCCTTCTATACACGCCCTAGGGGACCGAACCTGCACCCCAGGCATGTGCCCCAACCAGGAACCAAGCTGGTAATCTTTCTGGTTCCCAGGACGATGCCCAACCGAGTGAGCCACACCAGCCAGAGCTTAGTTTGATTTTAAACTTTAACCTACCCACAAATGACAAAGATGGACCACAATGGAGCATAATATAAATGAACTCTATGATTTTAAAAGGCAATAGTCAAGGAAAACTGAAGTAAGCAAGAGTGGTGTCACTAAAAACTGTACAGCCACCTCCCTAGTTAACTACTTCAAGAGGCAAAGCTAGGACAAAGCTCACCAAGGTGTACACACCTTAATATATAAAAACATCAGTTTACTATGCTAATAGAACTTCTCATAGGCAGTTCTCATTTAAGTATAATAAAATACAAAACTATTAGGATGAATCGCAATTTCTCATTTGAAGTTACATCCACTCACAAACAATATGTTACAGTGGGAAAATTCCTGGGTTTTAAACCAGATGACACAGGGTCAAAGCTGGCCAAACCCAATCTGGATGAGTCACTTAGCATCTTTAAGTTTCAACTGTTTCTGGAAACATGACAAAAATGAAAATAAGAATAAAAGCCCTTCCTATCCCACAAGGTTTCTTTAACTTCTAATGAAAAAATATAAAAGTATACCATGTAATTGTGAATTATTAGTATATATAGTAATAATTTTTATAAACTTTTATGTTTGTAAGTAGCTGACAATAAGATTATAAATCAAAACTTAAATGTCTCATTATTTGCTACATTAACTCAAGAATCTTCAATAATAAGGACTGGCTAAGACAAACATAAATAGTAAACATCATTTCAAAATAATTGTAATACATTTCTGAGTTATTTATTGAATCAAATAGTAAATAGAAGTCTGAGGATAAGGTTTTAGTATCTGTTGAAAAATACTTAAGCTCATGGATTAACTACTTTAAAAAATCCAGTTCCTAATATTAATAGTTTCTTCATCAGATACAGAAAGAATCTCTTCCTTTCAGATTAATCGTTCCTAAAATGAGAAACTGTTTGAGATTAAAAGAAAAACAGAAAAGTTTTATTCCTTCACTATGAATACACAAGAAATGGAAGGTGGGTACTAAGGCAGAATCACAACTTAGTATGATATGTTTAATTTCTAATATATCAATCTGCTGAAATAGTAGAAACAAACAAAACTTGCACTTGGTTTTTAAAAAACTAAAAGAGTTATTATAATAACCAAAACTGCATCTAGCTTTCTTTATTTTTGTGAACATAACTGCATGTGAATATTTTCTGTCTGTGAAAAACACAATGTACAGATGATCGGGTGCTTGCTGCTGGGAGGCTGACGGCTGTCAGCACGGACACGCCGCGCACACACAGCCTCCCCAACAGATGCGTGGGACTGGAAACAGCTTAAGCCCGCCCAATAACTTTACAAGTACCTGCTTTAATTAAATTTGTTTATAACTACAATGGTTTAGAGCATCAAAAGGAATACTCTACACAATCAATGGCTCACAATGGTCTAAGCCAGTAAAACCCTCTGGAAAGCAACTTATCGATGGGATATAAATAATAAATTATATGTGCCTTTTGACCCAACGGTCCTTCAGCAGAAAAAAAAGAAAAATCATGAGGCACAGTCCTGGATTAACTGAGACAATTAAAAACTGGAAACGGCCCAGGCTGGGTGGCTCAGGTGGTCAGAGTGCTGTCACGACACGCCAAGGCTGCAGGGTCGATTCTCGGTCCGGGCACATGCAAGAATCAATGAATAAATACATAAATGAGCAAAACAACAAATCGATGTTTCTCTCGCTCTGTGATCAATCAATAAAAAAATTTTTTAACAAGAAATAAAAGGGGACCAATTGGCAAAAAGTTCACATCGAAATGCTGAGTAAAACATCTAGAATGTAAGAGGTCTGCTCACATGAGTACATATTACTATGTGAAAAAGATGTGTGTGTGGACAGGGGGGTGTTAATGTCAAAGTACTAGACCAGCGGTTTTCAGTGTGCCACTGTAAAGCATGCAACGCCTGACCATCGAGCCAGGACACTGACCTCTTTTCCCTTAGATTGTCAAATTAAGAAATGACAACAGACAACATAGCTGCCTAGTGTGAATGAATCAAAATTATATCTATTTTTTGATCAGCTCAGCAAAAAAATGTATTTTTGGTGTGTGTGCCACAGAATTTTAGTAATTAATAATTAGTTTATGAGGTGAAAAAGGTTGAAAATCACTGTACTAGACAGATTTTTTTTCCCCAAACTTCTTAAAATATTTTATTTATAGGGCTCTTCTGGTCTTTGTTTATTCTATTAAAAGAGAAAAATTAGCAGCTTTTATTACACACGTTGTGAAGGAAAAATGATTTCACTAGTGACTTTAAAAAAATATATCCTATTAAAAAGCAAACCATAAAAAATAAAAAGTAAATTCATTTTCCTTTCCAGAACTATCAAAAACAGTAACTTACTTAGAAAGAATTCCTCGAAGTCAGTTTTCTTCACACAGCTAGTGTACATGCGTAGTGCCGCAATCTTAATCTTCTAGACAAAGAAAACAAAACCAGACTCAACACACGACCGAGTGGACATGCTGTGGCCATCAGACACAGGTCGGAGAACCTTCTATTTCTTCAACTAGAAGGAAGAGTCCAAACCTGTCTCTAGGCAATTTAGTGGCTAAACAAACACAAGATATTTCTTTCTACTTTTAAAGCTAGTCTTTCATACAGACTTCATGCAAGTTTCACATTTCAGGGTTTTAGTATGAAAATGTCAAAAAGATTTTTCCAATATTTAAGCAAAATCCCTCCTCTGATTCAAGCCCATTTCACCACATGCAAGTCTCTAAACTACTGTTTCACATCTACCACATCAGTTCTCTTTCATCTGAAATCCTTTATTATTAACAAAATCACCTATTCTTCTGACCACAATCAATCAAACAAACAAACAAACAAACAAAACCTTAATCCTTCAACCTCTCCTTAGAAGCACATGTATCTATTCCCGAGTCTTCTTTTTCTCCTGGAGGAAAGTCATTTTTTTCCATATTCCCCTAGTTTTATAGTTAGCTGATTAACAGAAGACTATGTTTATAAATAAGAGTTTCTAATGAATATAAAATGTAGTAGAAGGACTGACCTTTTACTATTTTCCAAAGCACTAAGAATTTTCTTAGAATTTTGATCCGAGTGGAAGTTTTAATTTATTCTCTCAGCTGTAAATTTAAGGTTTGCGTATTTTACTATATGTACATTATGCCTTAATGAAAATAAATAAGTTCTTTTAAGAGTTGAACTGTAGATCTGAAGACCAACTCAGTACTAACTAAATAGGTATTTCTAAGGACTTTCAAAATATTTCCTTAAGGATACAATTAAATAAACTAGCACATCGACAAAAGGCTTATAGAAGTTTATTTATTCTTAAAACATCCAGAGAAAATTACAAACTCAAATATGCACAAACTAAAGAAAAATATGCACAGATATGCACAGACTGAGAATGACATAGCAACGAAAGAAAAGCCAATCTGGAATGGTAGTAGAGGTATATTGCTATGGTTCAAAGTCACCAAGGATATTGTATCTCCAATACTATGCAATCTTCATATTTCTCTATACTCTCTAGAGTCAAAACAACAGACTTTCATGGGCAGAAATAGCCCTAATAAATAAAGGAAGGATTATGTCTCTGACTGAAATTAAGATTTTTTATTTGCCAAGTTGAGGCCTGTCATGATTTCAAGGCTTTTAGCATAAAGCTCACATAGGGAAAAACAGAACAGAACGTGTTAAGCAGCAGAAATCAGGTATACCTATGTAGGGAGTAAATCAGCACTGGAAGCCCACGATTAAACAAAAGCCATGGTACAAAGCCCTGGCTGGCGTAGCTCAGTGGACTGAGCACCGGCTGGGAACTAAAGTGTCCCAGGTTCGATTCCCAGCCAAGGTACATTCCTGGGTTGCAGGCCATAACCCCCAGCAACCGCACATTGATGTTTCTCTCTCTCTCTCTCTCTCTCTCTCCCTCTCTCTCCCTCTCTCCCTCTCTCCCTCTCTCTCTCTCTCTCTCTCTCTCCCCTTCCCTACTAAAAATGGATGAATAAAATCTTAAAAAAAAAAAAAAAGCCATGGTACAACACTAGAAAAACAGCAAATTAAACCTAAAAGCACACAGAAAGAAAGATATAATAAAGACTAAGAGCAGAAGTCAATAAAATTGAACAGAAAAATGTAGAAAATGAAAGAAACCAAAGCTGGTTCTTGAAATCCAGTAAAATTGGTAAAACTTTAGTCAGACTAATAAAGAAAAAAACAAACAAACCAAGAAACAGAGAAGATTCAAATTATACAAATTACCAACATTAGGAATCAAAGGGATCATCACAAATCCTAAGGATTTATTAATAGGATAACAAGGGAATATTAGAAAAAATATTATTTCATACATTAATCACCTAGATGAAATGAACAAATTCCTTGAAAGATATAAACTACCAAAGCTCATTAGCATAAAAAAACAAAACAAAACATGAATAGTCCTGTATCTATTGAAATTGGATTTGTGGTAAAAATCTTCCCCTAAAGAAAACTCAGTACTCAATGGAATTCACTACAGGATTCTACCAAACAAAAGAAATGATACCAAATCTACACAAACTCTTCCAGAAAACAAAAGAAAAGAACATCTCCCAGATCATTCTGTGAGACCAACATTATTTACTCTGATATCAAAACCAAAACTGTAGAACCAGAGCCTTCATGAATACAGCATCAAAAATTCTGAACAAAATATCAACAAATACAGGGTCCAGCACAAATAACACCCCTCTTTTATTACAAAATCATAAGCATGTAATTCTGTAACATAATAATATCACACTCAAGCACACCATATGACATTTTAGGTGAAATGTTCACATTAAAACTATAAATTATTACGCCCATATTGTTACCCTACGACCACATTCAAGCAGGCATTACTTCTGCCAGACCCTATAGAATCCATCAGTATTTAAAAAGAACAGCCCTGGCTGGTGTAGCTCAGTGGATTAAGTGCAGGCTGTGAACCAAAGGGTCACCAGTTCGATTCCCAACCAGGGCACATGCCTGGGTTGGGGGCCAGGTCCCCAGTGGGGGCCACGTGAGAGGCAACCATACAATGATGTTTTTCTTCCTTGCCCTCTCTCTAAAAATAAATAAATACAATCTTTAAAAAATAAAAAGAACAATATATCATGATAGATCAAGTGGGATTTACCCAAGAATATAAAGTTGATTCAACATTTGCAAATGAATCAGTGTAACTCACTGTATCAGTAGGCTAAAAAAAAAAACAAAAAACCGTGTAACTTCATTAACACCTTCAGGTTCTTGGAAGTGTCTGACACAGAACATACTTTGGAAAGCAATGGTCTGTACCATCACCAAACTAATGATATCATTATCCTAATACTTTGGCATTGACTGGTCTATTCCTATTCTTGAGGCAAGGAATTTAGGACACCTGTTAGCTAGCTCTTTGCTTCATTCAGTAAATTTACTGTGTGTCTAACTCAATACCTGACATTGATTTGGATGCTGGGAATACAGCAGCAAACAAAGCAGTCAAAAACTCCCGCTTTTGCCATGGCTGGTATGGCTCAGCTGGTTAGAACATCATCTAGTACAACAAAAAGCTGGAGGTTCAATTTCCACTCAGGGCATGTACCTAGGTTGCAGGTTCAATCACCTGTTGGGGCATGCATATGGGAGGTATCCAATAGATGTTTCTCTCTGCCATAGATGTTTTCTTTCTCTCTCTCTCTCTAAAATCAATAAACATAGGCCCTGACTGCCGTAGCTCAGTGGATTGAACATGGGCTACAAACCAAAGTGTCGCTGGTTCAATTTCCAGTCAGGGCACATGCCTGGATTGCGGGCCAGGTCCCCAGTAGGGGCCACGTGAGAGGCAACCACGCATTGATGTTTCTCTTTCTCTTTCTCCTTCCCTTCCCCTCTCTCTAAAGATAAATAAATAAAAAATCTTTTAAGAAATAAAATCAAATCAATAAACATACTTTTTAACAAAACTCCTGCTTTCATAGAGCTTATAGTCTATTCAACTACAGACACATTTACAGGTTTAAGTAAAATTCGCAATGGCTAATTCTTTATTTTTTTAACTCCACAGTTCCCTTCAGATTCTTATATAGAGAGTCCTTTAGGTTCATAATTAATCACTCTGCCTAAGGAAAGGCAGACTTGTGTCCAAGGCCCAAATCTTTCCTTGAGAAGGAGGATTTCCTCCACAACATGTTCATGAAGAAAGCATTCATTGCAAATAATGAAGACTTCACCAGATTGGCCAGGTGTTTATACAGTGCTCATACTGTGGCAATCGGGAGCATTTTATAGTTCCTCACTTTTCCTACAGGGAAGCCAAACCTTTATACTTGGGTGAGCCATTTTCCTGGACAAATCTCTAAAGCCAGTCCCTAATACCATCACACAGGGACTGGAAATAACAACTTAGGGAAAGAACCTCTTCAAGATTCACATATTACTATAAGTGAGCTTTGGTAGTCTGTATCTTTCAAGTTAAGGAGGTAGGTGAACTAAATTTCCACCCAGTCCATATGTGCAAATTATTCTGGTCCTCAGATGACATTGTTTTTATTTCATTCTAACTTTGGAAGACTCCATAAATCTACCTGACTAAAACAGAAACACTTAAGAAAGCTTTAGGAAATGAAAATCAGCTCTCCCACAAACATGCATTTTGTCCCATCCTACAAGACGAAAAAGAAATCTAGTAAAAGGCTTACGCTATGGGAAGGTGCTTTGAAGTCATTTGAACCTTCTATTCTGTCCTGGAGTTCTTTCTACGGCATTCCCAAGCCACAGTCAACCACCTGGGCCCCTGTTCATTAAGTCCAATGACCCTGTGAGGCTACCTATCCCACTGGAGGACAATTCTTGTTAGGTTTTTGTTTACTGAACTTATATCTGCTTCATGTAACATTCACTAATCATCTGCCCACTGGAATACGTCAGATTAGGCCTTCGTTTTCTTTATGTTTGCCCCTCTAATACCTGAGAAGAACCATCATGTCTTCCCCTTTCCAGGCTAAGCATCTTTATTTCCTCCAATCACTCTTCATCCAACACGGTTTCTAAAGCCTCCACAAGGCTCAGTGCCTCTTTCTGAATGCATTCCAGCTTGTCAGTTGTCCTTCAGAACTGAAATAATCTTTTGGGTAAATGCTAATCTGGAAACTGCCTATTCTATGGCATGTGGCTAAATCTCATAAATGTTGTCCTTGGTTTACTTCATACTACTACATGAAGATAATGAAAAAGCATGGTTACTTCAGAATAGTCATATAGGTAAGAAAAAGCTACATTTAAATTCCTAAATATGAACCTAGAAGAAAAATGGAACTCCACATAAAAAGACTGCAGAAAAAGATGGGGGAAAAAAGGTTGATCCTGCTGATGTGGCCAGGCAAGCAGGTGTTTTACTCCCTAATCAAAGGCATGTAAAAACCCAAAACTCAAAGGATCTTACCAGTGCATTCCAAAACAAGTATCTGGCCACAGATTTCATAGTCAGTATTTCCTGAAAAGAGCTAACAATCTTTCAAAATGGAAAGTTACACCTGCATTTTCCCACCTAAATTATACTAGAATGTCATCTTTGATGTTTTGATATCACAAATTAAAAAATTCTAGTATTAAAAAATAGCAAGTGCACATTGCCACATCACAAAAGATTTTTAAAATACAAATATTAGAAACTTAGCTGAGATCACAAGGGAATAAAGAAAAATCAGAGGCAAACTCAAGCTAAAGTAGTAAAGAAATTTTCTGGTGGTTTAATAATCCTCCAAATGGTAGCCAACTTTCCCTCTGGAATTATTAAAAAATGCACTAGATGAAGAATATAGTAGTAACCAAGTGAAACCAAATCATCAAGAAATGAATAAAACAGTAAATTTCTTTTCTTTTCTTTCTTTCTGCTCTCATTTCCCTTTTCTTTTAACTAACTTCTGATTTTCAAACAAAATGCATTTTCAGTTTTTCTATCCAAATGTCGTAATCACAACCATTCATTTTAATAGAGGAAAAGATTTTGGTTAATAACATTATCAAATATACTAATGATTACCAATTTTCAAAGAATTAAGATGCAGAAAAGATAACTTTCGTGAACATAACTAAATATTTCTTTGATGATTAAGGAGGTACTTCAAAACTTTAGGGTCTCAAGAATACCATTATCACCTCGTATGTGTGTTATTTTCTATACTTTTCAAAAGCCCCTTACAAACAAAATGCCTGTGGAATCACTGTTCACTCTTCAGAATTCATGTAAAAGGAAGATTATAGAGAGAAGCCTATATTTGGTACAGTGAGAAGCATTAGGAAGAGAACCACACATTGTAAGAGGAAACTAAAAGTAGAAGTCTAATAAGACTGAAATTCTAATTTGAATCCAACTTGTTAAAATGGTGTAAATGGTGTTACTTGGTAATTTGGACAAAACTATGATGTTATCTAAGAAATAGGTAACATCTATTGGCTTCTTTGACTAATATATAACTTATGACTGATTACGCTTATCCAACATTCTAGCATTTTAAAAGGCCCTTCTGCTGTAATGGTAGAGAGAAACTGGTAGAACTGAAGGTGACTGGAATGATGAAAACTAAATGGCCAAAGTTTAATTACTTTAATTGCTTAGAGGTAATGTTTAAAAAGCCTAGGGGGTAGCCCTGGCTGGCGTAGCTCAGTGGATTAAGCGCGGGCTATGAACCAAAGTGTCACAGGTTCGATTCCCAGTCAGGGCATATGCCTGGGTTGCAGGCCACAGCCCCCAGCAACCACACATTGATGTTTCTCTCTCTCTCTCTTTCTCCCTCCCTTCCCTCTCTAAAAATAAATAATAAAAAAATAACATCTTTAAAAAAAAGTCATTCTAGCTTTAACATCCTTTAAAAAAAAAAGCCTAGGGTAGTACGCACCTAATGAAGAGAGGACATTCATTAATTTATAGCAATTACTATATATCAGATAAGATGCTAGGCCAAGAGTTGACTAGGCATGAAACAGCTAGCAAATATGCCTCCATAATAAGAATTATAATAAATCAAAGGGGCAATTAATTTAAAAGATGCTTATTAGTAAAATTTTACAGAAAGTCACTACAATGACCTAGTGAAAATCACTTATGAATATGGACATAATAACATATCCTTAAGAACACTGCCCATCAGAACACCTGGCCCGTCTAATTCCTTAGAACTCATCCACGTGACATACCATGTAGCAAGAACCTGGAAAGCCCAGTCTTGTTGGCCTGCCTGCCACGGAGATACCTCTAAGGAATCAAGTTAAGGGAACAGAGGGAATATTTCAGGCCCTCATGTTGTACAGATCTGACTCAGAAAGGGGGTAAGGGGCCTACAACACACTCTGAAGCTCTCAAAATAATGTATGAATTTCACAGAAATAAAGCAAAAGCTTTAAAAAATCTTCTATACGGAGCAGGAAGCACAAAGCCCCAAAAGAAAAATGAGAAGAACTTACAAGCCCTTACCCATTTACTGTATTTCAAAGGTCCAGTGAACCCCATGGCTTCTATGATCTTCGTGAAGGCACCAACCTTTTCCTCAGCGGGCTCTGGGAAATCCTTGGCACTAGAAAGCTATTTAACCAAAAAGGGAACCAAAATTAGTGGCAAAAAAAAATATTTGTAAGAATGTGTGTGCTTCTCATTAGGTCTAAAAGCATTTTTATTCCTTAGCTTTTCGTTTTCACCTAGAATTTTTAATTATCATTTTTCTGGTCATCTTATCACTCAGCACAAACACATCAGGTCCTCCAAATTTCCAAACAAGACATCCCACCTCACCAACCATATGCCTCCACATCGATGTCTAGGAAAGGATCAATTCTGGGTGTGAGAATAAAAGTTCTACAGAAAAGTGTCTAGGAAATGATCAATTCTGGGTGTCAGAATAAAAGTTCTATAGAAAAGAGTATTTCTAAAAGGAAATCTTGACAACACCCCCCTGCAACCACGTCCCAAAGAACAAGTCTGAGAAGAGGAATGTTCTACATTTATTGACATAACAGGAATTAGAAAGAAAAATACTGTCTAAAAAAAGTCAAATAAGCACTGGATAAACATTTTTAGACTCTTGTATTTTCTTAGTGTAACAAATTTTCTTAATGACTATAGAAGATGAGTCTAGAAGTTTGCAAATAACCTCCAAGGAAAACCTGTTCTAATGCTAAGCCTCTCCAGGCAGGGTATATAACCAATAAGAAATTCTCCAGAAGTTAAATATACTTTATTTTTGACATGCAAAAATTTCATAAAGACTTAATTCTTTAAAGCTTTTTCCAGGCAAAAGAGTACAGTGGACAAAACAAAGAAAATGGGATCAGAAGCCTTAGCAAGTGTTCAGTTGGTCTGTCACTTACCATCCTTGTGACCTTGGGCAAGCCACCTCACTTTCCTGAGCTCACCTGCAGTGGGTAAAATTCCTTGCCTCATCCAGCTAACAATCTTGCTGAGATTCAAAGAACACCTGTGTGACAGCACTCTATGCACATAGAAAGCAATAATAATTCTCACCTTACTCGTGGTGTGATACTTCCTACTCAGCTGTATGTGTATTCCAGGAATCTGTTCTGAACCACCACATGCTAGGGACTGGCTCATCTGGGGCCACTTGGGGATTTAAAAAAGAAAAAACAGATGTAAGCAACACTGAGCATTCACTTAATTCACTTACAGGGTGAATTCCTCTAAGCAGACCTGTTTCAAAGTCAAGACCACAGAATCTTTCCAGTTCCTGGTGATCTGGTCACCAACAGGATTTAAGATTGACACCCAGAATGCTGTCAGGTATATGGTGGGTGCTCAATAAATATCTGCTGAATACTTGAATAAATAAAAGGAGTCGGCCCTGGAAACCTGAAACTAAATACATCTGAGTTACTGCTAAGAACCAGAACTGCAATAAATACCTACTTAAATATTGGCAACAGTGTGCATACAGAGGAAAAAACCCAAAGACTTTCACATGGGTTAGTTTTAAGTTTGAAACCTGCTGCTGCAACTTACAAGCTAGATGGCCATGGGGAAGTACTGAAACTTAGCTGTAATGAGGACTGAAGGAACTAATACAGTAGTCTCCCCCTTATCCAGGGTTTCACTTTCAGTGGTTTCAGCTACCTGTGGTAAATGCAGTCCAAAAATATTAAATGGAAAATTGCAGAAATAACAATTCATAAGTTTTAAATTGCACGTCATTCTGAGCAGAGTGGTGAAGTCTCACACCCTCCCACTCCATCCCCTCCAGGATGTGAATCACCCCTTGGTCCAGCAGATCCGCACTGTATATGCTGTCTGCCCCTCAGTCACGCCGGAGCTGCATCGGTCATCAGACTGCCTACCACAGTTTCACCGTGCTTGTGTTCAAGTAGCCCTTACTTTACTTAATTATGGCCCTAAAGCATAAGAATAGTGATGCTGGCAATTCGGATATGCCAAAAAGAAGCCATAAAGTGCTTCCTCAAGTGAAAAGATGACTAGAATACAGTAAGATACTTTGAGAGAGTCCACATTCACATAACTTTTATTACAGTATATTGTTATAATTGTTGTTTTATTATTAGTTATTGTAGTTAATCTCTAACTATGCTTATATATTAAATTTATCATAGGTATGTATGTGTAGGAAAAAACATAGTATAGAAGGGCTCAGTACTACCTGCCGTTTCAGGCATCCACTGGGGGTGCTGGAACACATCCCCATGGATACAGGGGGACTGCTACATATGCAAAATGCCTTTTACAAATCAGATAGTAAATAATAGAGGCTTTCACCATCATCGCCATCATCATCACTCAGATCAGAACTGCCTTCCTTTTATGTTGCATTTGAAAGTATTTTGGCAATATAATAGCAAAATTATTTATAATTATTATGTGCCAGGTATCATGCTAAGTACCTTACATATATTACCTTATTCAATCCTCACCATAACCCTCTTAGGTTAGTATTATTATAATCAAGACCAATAAAAAATACTTTTGAAAATAAATTCCTAAGAAAAAAACTACAGGCAAGAGAGCCTCATTGTAGAGCAAATATGGGTAAAACTAGGGGAAGAGTTCCATAAGAAAGGAGATGGTTAATTAAATTAAGGTACTCAATGGAAAATCTGGAACCACAGAGATTTTTTAGTAGACTTTATATTTTAAAGCAGTTTTAGGTTCACAGCAAAAACAAGCAGGAAGTACAAAGAGCTCCCACATACATGTCCACCACCCAAAACACACACCCTATCCTGACTATCGACATCCTCCACCAGAGTGGTGCCTTTGTTACACTCGATAAACCTACAAAGACCCATCACTATCACTCAAAGTCCACAGTTTACATTAGGGAGTATTATTTTTAGTGACATGGGAAAATATGGATAAAATTATAGGTAAAAATATGAATGCATATGGACAAACCTGGAAAGGAACACACTGATGTGAAAAGGTTTTTTTGTTAATTAGTAGAACTATGGATGAGTTTAAGAATCTAGTTTCCAAGCTTTCAGTAATACTGTGTTATCTTTACAATAAAAAGCGGTGGGGAGGGGACAGGAGGAGGGTACTCCTTCAACTCTGGCTATTTCCAAGAAGACAAGAGACACATAAAATGAAAATAATTTTTCTGTTAATTCTAATGAGGAAAAAATGACATTTCTAATTGTGGAGAGTTACTATTTACTTTTCTTTCCTTCCAAACAAGGATATTAAAAGATTAGTCAGATTCTTCTAGTCAGTCCCAAAGACACTTAATGCTTTTATTCATAGGTATCAAGCAGGCTTTGTAAAACACAGACTAAACACAGAACACCTCCCATTACATCACATACTTCAGTGTAATGGTCCGTCTAAAACACAAAGCACATAGATAGGGTCAAAAACCATATCCAACAGCTTTGGGGGGCGCTCTCGCCTATCAAATTACATCATTTTTCTCTTTGCCCCTAGCTCCAGGAGTAACCAACGGATTCCTTCTGTGACAGTCTCACCACCTGCTGTATTTCTGTCCTACCACTATTCATGAGCTACCATTTTACATTGTACTCAACTACCGAATTACCTAGGCAGCTAGTACCAAGGACAACATCTAGCTTCCTCATACCTACACACACCATGAGCACACACATTTACTTCTTTGTACCCCTGTGCCCCCGAAAAAGACTCCCTTGATCTTTAAAGACATCATTTTTCCTTCATTTAAATTACAAAAATCGCGATAATTTTTGTAAAAGAGAAAAATACCCTGAAATATTCAAATGTCATCTTTTTCAAAGAGGCCTTCTCTGACCATTTCATCTAAAATAGTTTTTATCGCATTATCCTCCATCATAGCAGTAGTACCCTGTTCATTTTACTCACAGTACTGGTTACAGTGTACAGTTACATACTTATTTAGGCACTTGCTTATTTTCCATCACCACTACCTAAAAAATCCATGAGAGTAGGAACTAGGTATAATACCAGAATCACGTACACTGCATGGTACGTGGGAAACACTCAGACATTTGTTGTAGGAACAAATGAAACCACTTGTGTGGTTATGTCTTATTATTTCCTTTCTGTCCTTACATTTTTCATTCATCCAGCCCCTATCAAATGCTCAGGATGTGTCAGCCCTTATACCAGGATTTAGGATACAAACAGAATCCCTATCCTTAAGAAGCTCATAATCTTGTGGAGAAGAGAAACAAGACTCACTACCCAAGAAACAGAACCAAATGCCACATTTTAAAGCTCACCCACCCATACACACACTAAAAGGTTAGCAAAGACAGAGAGCAACTAGAACTTGCACAGACTGCTGGTAGGAGTGCAAAACAGTACAATCACTATGGAAAATTATTTGGCAGTATCTACTGAAGGTGAATGCCTGCATATCCCATATGACTCAGTCATTCCATGTCTAAGTATTTACCCCAACAGAAATGTGTGTATACGTTCACTGAAAAACACATATAAGAGTGTTCATAGCACCACTACTAATAAAAGCCCAAAATGGAAACAAGTATCCATCAATAGAAGAATGGATAAATTAATTGTAGTATATCCATATGATGATACTTTATCACAATGAAAATGAATAAAACTCTTACTACACAAAGCAACATGGATGAATTCCTAAAACAAAGTTAAACAAAAGCAGACAAACACAAGAAAGTATATGCCACATGTATAAAAGGTAAAACGACACTACAGTGTTCAAAGTGAAGGCCATGGTTAACCATGGCTAGGGGCAGGGACTAGAAGCGGGTCAAGGAGGCTTCTGGGGTCCTATTTCTTGATCTGGATGTCCATTATGTTCACTTTGTAATAATTCATTGAGATATACACTTATGATTTATTCTTTTTTCTGTTATTTTATTATAGTTGAATAAAATGTACAAAAATTCTCAAAGATGTGGAATTGGCAATGTGACCTAGAATCATTAGAGAAGTGAGCAGGCAAGAGAAGACGGGCGAGAAGGCAGAGGTGAGGAAGCATGGTGTAATGGAGAGAGAAAAACACTGAGTCAGAGGACTCGGGCTGGTGCTCCAGCTCTTCCTACCTCATAAATTTGTTCTGAGAACTAAATAAAACAATGTACATTAAAGAGATGTGTAAACTATAATGCATAATGTAAATGTAAAGACCTGCTCCAGACAACTCCAATGAGAAACTCTTTTTCAGGCAGCACCTTGTTAAAAGAATTATGAATTTTTTGCCCTTATATTTTGCTTCTCAAAAGGTTCTGAAAATGAAGAGATCAGCAAGAAAGGGAGAGAGAGAGGCAGGGAGGGAGGGAAGGAGGGAAAAGGGAAAAAGGAAAAGGAAAGAAGGGAAGGGCTCAAGCGATTCTTGAATGCCATGGGTGTGCCTGGTCCTTTTAGCAGAACTAGAAGCTCCACCAGGCACAGTCTACCTTAAACGTCTTTTATTTTCTGACCCAGTGCTCAACACCACTCTGGGCATGGAGTCGACACTCAATAAAAACTAGGTGGATTTTTTTTTAAGCAGAAGGACAACCTGGAGAAGGTCCAGCAAAGAACCACAGGAATGATCAAAGAGATGAATGAAAGGTCTTAGTGGAAAGGTTAAAATGAATTGAGGCTGTTTAACTTGGGAGCAAAAGCAACTGAAGAACTAAGAAGTAACTTAGAATAACAACACTTGAGCTGGAAGAAATCTCAGAGATCTAAGTCCAACCTTTTCATTTCACAGGTGAGGAAACTAAGACACACAGGGAAAGGTTACAACTTAAGACAGGCTTAGCACAAAGTTTTTTTTAAAGTTTCCATTTACACAGTGAGGAGAAAATCAACCCCAGTAGCATGAATATAAATAGCAACAAAAATACTAATTACAACTTACTGAAGATTTCCTACATGCCCAGCACCTATATGCTGAGTGCTCTACTTATGTTTACCTCACAACAACCTTGCAAAATAGAGGCTATTTCTTTCCCCATTTGAGAAATGAGGACACTAAGGCTTAGAGAAGTTCATTAAGAGGTAGAACATATGTATATTCAGATGACCCTATATCAAGTAGCTATCAAAACCTTAAGTAGAATTGAATAACACAGGCTCATGCACACTTGGCAACCATTCTCCAAGAAAAGAAACCAGGACTGCTCGGAGAAACTGTTGGGTCTCCGGCTAGAGCAAAGAAAATACAACATGAACCTGAAATATCTTGTGGTGCCAGGAAATATGGAAATATTCCAAAAATGATAAAGGCACCCTGGCTGGTGTGGCTCGGTTGGGTATCGCCCCACAAACTAAAAGGTCACCAGTTCGATTCCTGGCCAGGGCATGTGCCTGGGTTGGAGGTTTAGTCCCCAGTTGGGGTACTATGAAAGGCAGCCAATTGATGTTCCTCTCTCATACTGATGTTTCTCTCCCTCTCTCTCTTCCCCTTCCCCTCTCTATAAAACTAAAAAAAAAAAAAAAAAAAAATTAATGATGAAGGCACATAGAAAAGAACTTGAAGGAATTCCCAACAACCAAATCTGGAACAATCTCATCAACAAAATAAATAATGAGAATGATGAATTATAACTTAAAGAAGAAAACAAATATTTATGAGCTCTTGATATAAATAAATAGAATAAATAAATGGGGAAGTGACAGTTCTTTCTTACCAAGGAATTCCAATCAATATAGTAGTGATAGAACTAGAAAATCACCATTAAGCATATACCCCAGTAATGATTGTTACAGTAAAGAACCAGTAACAGAATTATCATATGATGCAGCAATCCCACTTCTAGGTATATATCCAAAAGAATTTAAAACAGGATCCTGAAGAAATATTTGCACACTTATGTGTACTGCAGCATTATTCACAATAGTCAAGATGTAGAAGCAAACCAAATGCCCATCAACACTGAATGGGTAAAGAAAATGTGCTATATACATATAATGGAGTATTATGCAGCCTTAAAGAGGAAACATTGTTACATGGTATAACATGGATGCAACTTGAGGAAATTATGCTAAGGGAAGTGAGTCACAAAAGACCAGACTGTGTAATTCCACTCATACCTAGTATGTGAAGCAGTCAAAATCAAACAAACAGGAAGGAGAAAGGTGGTTGCTAACAGCAGGAGGTAGGGAGTTAGTGTTGAGTGGCTACAGAGTTTAGAGATCTGTTGTATAAAAATGTGAATGTACACTACACTATGATTAAGGTAGTAAATTTTTTCTTAAGATTTTATTTATTTTTAGAGAGGGGAAGGGAGGGAGGAGAGAGGGAAAGAAACATCAAAGTGTGGTTGCCTCTCGTGCGCCCTCTACTGGAGACCTGGCCCACAACCTGGGCAATGTGCCCTAGACTGGGAATTTAACTGGCGACCCTTTGGTTCACAGGCCAGTGCTCAATCCACTGAGCCACACCAGCTAGGGCTAAGGTAGTAAATTTAATGTTATGTTCTTTTATCCATATTTTTAATATTAATTAATGTTATATATCATTTAAAAAAAGAACCATTGATGGATGCTAAAAGTAGTGAGCAAAAGGATCAGAAATAGAATACCTGCATAGTCTCAAAGTTATCTTCTCATGTGATACTAATTAAATATAGAAAAATGATAACTCTAAAGTGGGGGAACCTGATAGACACCAATTTAATAACCAAGTGACCAAAGTTAACATCACTAGTAATAAGACATATTGGTATGTCTTATTGGTATGTCTCCTATACGACTTACTGAGAAAGGAACAACATCACTTTTCCCAAAAATGTATAACCTCAATCTAATTATTAGAAAATATTAGACAAACCCAAATTGAGAGACTACAAAAGTACCCTTCATTAGGGGGAAAAAACTAGTAATACTGGAAAAAGGTGTGTTGATTAGTTAATATTACTATATCAATGTTAATTTCCTGGTTTCAATAAGTGCACTACAGTTATATAGGGTGTTAACATCTGAGGAGGCTAGGCTAGATGAAGGGTATATACTATTTTACAACTTTTCTGTAAGTTTAAATTTTAAAAAAGCAATCTCATCATAGTATGACAGAACTTCAAGAGACTATTTAGAAAAGACAGAGATGAGTACAATGTCCCTAGCTTTTTGAAAATAATATGGTTATAACACTTGACACTGCCTTAGAGATCACCTAACACTACGACTCATCCAACAAAGGATTCTTTTTTTTTAATCCTCACCTGGGGACTTTCTCTTCATTGCTTTTGGAGAGAGGGGAAGGGAAAGAAACATCTATGTGCAAGAGAAGCATCAATCGGCTGCCTCCCATATGCTCCCAGAGTGGGAACTGTGCCCCAACCAAGGGTCATACTTGTCCAGACGCGGGCTCACACAAGACCACACCCACACTGAGAACTGAACCCGCAACCTTTCAGTTACAGGACAAAGCTCAACCAAGCCACACCAGCCAGGGCCCAACGAAGGACTCTTTTATATCATGCCCTTAACATACAGTCATCAACCACTGCCTCAGTGATGTCCAGCAAGAGTAAATTAACTATGTCAAAACGCAGCTCACACATTCCATTATACCACAATTCTAATTAATACAGTTCTTCCTCATTCTCAGCCAAATCTGCCTCCCTGCCAGACATGTACCTGAGAACGTTATGCTCAGGCACAGGATTCCAACCCGGGGTTCTCAAACATGAGAACATGCTGGGTTGGCCAAAAAGTTCATTTGTTTTTTTCTGTAAGATGGCTCTATAGTAGCACTTGGTTGTCTTTAACTTCATTCGAAACAATTTTGTTAGACTGTATTGTGACAGCTGTCATATCAGGATGTATTTAAAAAAAACTTATCAAAATTGGTGAATTTTTGTGTAGCCATTTTAATATTGAATAAAGATGTAAGAAAATAAGCAACATTTTGGCACATTATACTTGATTATGTCAAGAATGGTAAAAACTCAAAAAAGGATTTGTGCACTGTACAGAGAAGGTGCTGTGACTGATTGAAAGTGTCAAAAGCAGTTTAGGAAGTTTCGCGCTGGAGATTTCTCACTGGACAATACTCCACAGCTGGGTAGATCGGCTGAAGCAGACAGCAATCAAATAGAGACTTTGAGAACAATCAATGACATCTACATTAAAGACTATAATGGCAAAGTTTTGGAAATAATTTTAATATCAAACAAAGGCTAAGTAAATAGAATAACATGTAATCATTAAAAAATATAATTATGAAATCTATCTAACAACATAAATAGTATCTGCTCTAATAAGTGAAAAGGTACCAAAACATGAAATTCTGTGGATATTTATTAAGGCACTGTAGGAAAAAAATGAGTACAAACACACACAGACTAGGAAAAAAACAGCAGATGTTTTCAGGTTTGAAGTCATGAGTGATTTTTATTTCTTACATTACTAAATTATTTGTATGTTTAACAAAAGTCATTAGAAAAAAAACTTTCAAGAAGGGTTCATAGTAAACTACAATAAATCATGAGTCAATGGTAAATTAAGGCCTCAAATAATTCTTTGGATTTAGTGCTCGTAAACACACACACACACACACACACACACACACAAAACAACAACAAAAAAAAAACACAAAGAAAGAAACAAACATTTCTTCCCCCAAATAAAAGTGTCTATGAAAAGAAAACTGAAGAGAAGTTAACTCAGATGAATATCTGGAAATACTCCCAACAGTAAAAAATCATCAGGCTGTAGCATGGTATCCCAGGCTAGATTCCACTGTTGGGGTATTTAGAAGCAACGCCCTAGACACCATACAGTAGGAATCAGTCCTGAGCTGAGACCCAGAGACCTACAGAGACCCAGAAGTGGTCTCATGAGTTTTTTTCCATCACACAATTTGGTTGGCTAATCTATAAGTACTTGACCTTGGCACACAAACACTAGGGTTTTCACACCAACCAAAGGAAAAACAAACCTTACCTGGGAAGTGCCAAACAGAGGCCTGCCCCACCGTCCCTGTGTAGGAGACAAAGGTACCAGCCAGCTGCATACTGGAACCCACTGGGAGATGCTAATCTGGTTCCTCTAAAGAAAGAAAAAAAAAAGTCTGTCAAGAATCTATATCAAACTCAACATGTAGAAGGCAAAGAGCATATATAAGTTTAAAAATCCCGGCAGAACAGGGCACAGGAAAGGAGAACATCCAAAGCAGGACCAGGATCAAGCCTCCCCGCGGCTGTCACTTCAAGGATTAGATGTGCCTTAACCTGTTTGTGATCCACGGACTGAAAGAACTCTAGTGAGACACGACTCAAGCAGGGGACACAGGCTGCCTCTCAGGAGAGGAATAAAACAAGCAGACTTCAGGCATTTGACAATAAAAGCATCGTTTAAATTAGCGTTTGCAATGCCTTTTCAAACTGATTTATCTGTTATTCATAGAATTCTTTTATAGTGAGCAGTGCTGGGATTACCAGCATCCCCAAAATGATAAAGAAACTAGGGCTGAAATTTGGGGCTGGGAAAACACACTCAGGCAAATTGATTCCCAAGACAAAAGAGAGATTAAATGGCTGAGCTATGACTGTGATTCAGTTTTTCCCTCTGGCATTACTGACCTCAGAAACATCTCTGGGCCAAAGTGAAAGGCTAGGCTGGAGAAAGGAGAAGCTCTATCTTGCTAAATGAGAAACCTACTTTATTTTATGAACCTGAAATACACTCCACTGTATAAATGGCATCCATGTACACAGCACTGGAAATCTCTGTTATAGGAACCAACTCAGGGGAAACCAAGGATTTCTTACACTTGACCAGGAGACCTTATAGGGTCACAGTGAGGGCTGGATACACAAATTATTTGAAAACAATTTTCCAAGCATAAACTACAACACAGGAGTCAAAGTTCTGGATTCTACTTTAAACTCAGCTACTCTAATAAGATCTCTACACATAATTCAAACTCTATGATGCTCAGTTTCCTCATAGCAATTATTGGTAATACAGTGGTACCTCGGTACTTGTCGTTAATCTTTTCGGAACTCATGAGGAGTGCTGAAATCAACCAGTACCTAATGATGAAGCACTTTCTCCTGCGGAGTGGCATCACGGCTCACACAAGTTCTAGCAAGTGCAGTGAGTCCCTAACAAGTGCCCAAGTGTTGAAACATTTTTTTCTCATCAAAATGCAGTGAGTACAGGATTTGACAAGTTCTGAAGCCAACAAGTAGTGAGGTACGATTATTCTTATGAGCACTTACTACGTGCCAGACACTTTTCTGGTCACTTACATGAACTCATTTAAACCTCCCACTTACCACCCAACAACCTAGGTATATTGTTATTGTCCCAATTATATAGATAGAGAAACTGACGTATGGATAAGTGACTTCCCAAGGCCACATAGTTAATAAATGGCAGGGTTAGGGTTTGAACCCAAGCAGCACAACTCCAGGATCCATGATAATTTATGGAATGAAAGGACCACAGGAGTATCTCCAAAGTCCCCTCTAGCTCTAACACTAGACCTAGTCTTGAACCAATTAAACCACAGCATAGTATGGTAGGAAGAGCCATGTACTAGGAATCAAAAAGCACAGATCTGATTTCTGGCTCCACTGTTAGTAAGCGACAAGTTATTTGTTGCTTTCTCTATAAAATTAAGAAAAATCCTTGCTTTTCAGGATTTTAAGAAAAATCATCAAATGTGCCTTGCTGTGTATGCACTTCAGTAACTATTAAGTTAAATCTGAATCTCCATTTTCCTTACGAGTAGGTAGGAAGGGGCAGAAGTGAGGTTAGAATGTTAAACCCAGAGATGCTTTCTAAAGTGTCTCATAGTTCTAAATCTGTACCAACTGTTTCCAATAGGCCACTCATGGCACTTTGCTTCAAATGAAGAGTAAAGATTAAAAATATTTTATTTCAGCTGAGGTTTGATCTGTTGAGATGGTTTTCAAGTGAGAGACGGCTACTAGGTTTTGTTAAGTAATGCTGACGGGTTTACCAGAATCATTCGGTGTCAGATGTTCCTTTCCTAAAAATGTAAATATGGGATAAGATGAAACTTCTGCAGATTTAGGCTCAAAGAAGTGGGGGTTGGGGGGAGTAAGAGAAAATTACAAGTAGAAACAATGAAAACTTTTGGAAGATTTTCTGAAGAATTTCATCATATTTTTTCTAGGGTCAACAAAATTTTGCTCCGTAATTTTGGCTCTACTTGGTCTTCTGACAACATGTTAAATCAGTTCTTATTCAAAGAAAGGAACAATCAGCTCCGTTCTGTCCTTCTCCAGCCCTGCAACAACAATGCCTGTCTGACCCTTAACTGAAACTGCTAAGGTATATATAGCAGGAAGGGTGTTTGAATCCCAAGCCTGCCATGAAATAACTCAGTGACCCTGAGCTAAATTACTCAGTTCTTTGGGCCTCCATTTTCCCTTATGTAAAATGGGAATAACAAAAGCTACCTCAGCTGCCTGGCTGGTGTAGCTCAGTGGATTGAGCATATGCTGTGAACCAAAGGGTCACTGGTTTGATTCCCAGTCAGGGCACATGCCTGGGTTGCAGGCCAGGTCCCCAATGGGGGACGCGTGAGAGGCAACCACACATTGATGTTTCTCTCCCTCTCTCTCCTTCCTTTCTCCTCTCTCTAAAAAAATTAAAAATAAAATAAAATCTTTAAAAAAAAAGCTACCTCTCAGGAGTGTTCCAAGGATCATTTGTAAAAGCACTTTGGTAACAGTAAAACACACACACAAAGGCATCATTATTGTTATTAACAGCTGTCACTGAATTATGCAAGTAAACCCCTCTTTCCCCAGCAAACAGTCAGCAGCAAGAACCACTTCCTTAAAATATTATTTTGAACCTGTAATTCCCTTTCTCAGAATCTTGCAGGAGGCTCCATCCACCTCTTTAGTCAAACTCACACAGCCAATCTTTACCAACTGGACCCCGGCAGACTCACTATAGTTGCACACCCTGCCTTTATTTTCCACTTAGCAGGTCTGGAGCCCGACTCAAATCCTATGGTTTCAGAATCACCACCCCACTCCACATGAGCTAACCCCCTGGCAGTCCCTTCCTCTGGGACTCTCTTCTCCACCCAAACCACGGGCTCCCTTACTTCGGGGCGTCTCCCTAGACTCCAAGTTCTGGCTCTGCTGACCCTATCCAGTTCTTTGTCCTTTCCTCCTCTTACAATATTTCATTTAATAAACATAAATCTGTGGAAGTGCTTCTCTCCCTCTTATAGGTACTAATACATTCCCAGTTAAAATTATTGCTCTAACTTAGGATAATATATATACCATTACTAAGTGGGAGTTTTATTGTCTTTTTGCCTCACCAACACTTCAAAACCAAAATTTTAAGGATAGGTTTTGAGTTATTTTCTATGCATTTTATAAAATGCATGCAATTTTATTTATATTCCAAATCATTCTGACAGCCCAGCTCTTATTTTTACTATTCTTTAATCAAGCCACTAACCAATCTGTTTCTGCATGTAGTTTTTAAGATACATAGTATTTACTTTGGCTCACTCATGAGCCGGAAAAGGCTTTACAGGTAGTCAATTCTCCTATTCCCTACAGTTACATTTTATAAAGTGACCACAAGTAGAGTTAGCAAATAGTGAACCATTGCTCCTAGGGGAAATGCAGGGTTAGGTTCCTGCAAGCCTCCATTCACAACATTTTCATCAGCCAATCAATACATAGCCTTGTTTTATGTGTTTCTGTTTAAACATACCTTATTTAATATATATTATTGATTCATTAACATTGAACTCATAGCCAATGGCAAGCACTGTAACTTACTCCTGAACATAACTTATCTAACATACAAATTTTCCCCATAATAAAATAAACATCATGGCCTTTTTGCACTTTGTATCATTAGCACCTACCACTATACTTGGAGGCCATTTTAAACAAGGAAATCACCAAAAAAGCACTAAAATGCAAATAAATACATAAATACATACACACATACCCATGGCACTAAATAGACCATGAAAAGGATAACTGCTTACAGTCTAAAAGCTGAAACAAGGAATAGAGTATGACCTTGTTCAACCTCAGCAAGAAACATGCATGTTGTAGCTCAAATTTTTCACCCCCTTGCACACGTCCACAAATGAGTGCAAAAGCTCCATGAGTATTGGTTTTGGACTACAAATAAAATTTAGCAAGTACCACCCTGGCAGGCATGGCTCAGTTGGTTGGGCTTCATCCCGCAAACTGAAAGGTCTCCAGTTTGATTCCTGGTCAGGGCACAAGCCTGGGTTGCAGGTTCCATGCTCCATCCCAGGATGGGGCACTTGCAGAAGGCAACCAATCGATGTTTCTCTCCCTCTCTTTCTCCCTCCCCTTCCTCTCTCTATAATTTTTTTTTAAAAACATTTTTTTAAAAATTTAGGAAGTAGTCCCCATTATCTACAGGGGATAAATTCCCCCCCCCCCACGCCGATGCCTGATACCATTTCACTTAAAGGAAGCACTTTATAGCTTCCCCTTGGAGTATGTGAATTGCCAGCATCACTAGTCTTGTGCCTTGGGGCCATTATCCAGTAAAATAAGGATCACTTGAACACAAGAACTAAACAGAAAAACAATAACAAACTCTAATAAAGGAAAAAACTGATTTCCAAAGATGTTATATTATTTGAAATTTCCAGTTTTCAATAAAAACTTATGAAACACGTAATTAAAAAAAAAAGTCCATACACAGGGGAGAAAATATCAACAGAAACTGGCTCTGAGGGAGCCCAGACATTAGACAAACTAGACAAAGGTTCTGAACCAGCCATTTTAAATAGTTAAGAGCTACAGGAAATCTTATCTAAAGAACTACAGCAAAGTATGAAAATGGTGTCCCACCAGAGAGAGAACACCAATAAAGAGAGAAATTAAAAATAAAAATTCTGGAGTTGAAAAGAACAATTAAAAAAAAAAAACCATGTCACTAGAGGGGTGCACAGCAGACTTGAGCAGAGGAATCAGTGGCTTTGAAGATGGATCAACTGAAACCATCCAGCCTGAATCACAGAAAGAAGAAGAAGAAAGAAAATTTAACAGAGCCTCACAGACCTACAGAACACCACCAAACATACCAACATATGTATAATGCAAGTCTCACAAGGAGAGGAGAGAAATAAAGGCACAGAAAAATAAATGTTTGATCTGTAATAGTGCCAACAATAAAAAAAGTTTTAAAAATGAAAAAAATATTATAAAATAAAATATTTCAAGAAATACTGGCAGAAAACATCCCAATTTTTATTTTTAAAATCAGTTTATAAATCCTAGAAGTTCA